>NC_089580.1:90052959-91439852 GCF_019320115.1 Miscanthus floridulus | reverse complement strand
TCAGTCGAGTCAAGCCACAGCCACCAGCGCCCAAGTCACTACTCACAAGCCACTCCACCCCCCCGTGGCTCGTCGCTAACAACGACCAGCAACAACGTCCCAAGGCGTAAACGTGGCGCACGATTGTGTTCAGGATGACAACCGCCATACGGGATGGACAACCATCACGACGTCCTGGATGATAATCTGCTGAGACAACCGCGACATCGCCGCATAACCACGGTCATAGGGCTAATCTAGATGGCAAATCGAGATCGCCGCGATGGCAATAACGATCTTCTCCATACCTATCGTTGGACGCGATCTGCGCTCTCGCCTCACAACAACAGAGAGCCGATGACTCGAGCATCCTATCCACGAAAGCTATCGCCGTATAGCGTATGACACCGCCCCTGGTCCATCGGGTTTGAAGCAGTTTACTCACACACCTTCGCCAGTCATATGGCCCAAAAATTTCAAGCTCGAAACTTCAAGTACGACGGCAAGGAAAACCCCGAATTATGGGTCATGCTCTATGAAACTGCGTGCAGATCAGCCATGGCTGATGAGCACATCATGTCTAACTACTTCCCCAGTCGCTGTTGGCCAGCAGGTCACCAATGGCTGGTCAGCTTGCTTGCGAACTACTTTGATTCTTGGCAGAGCTTAAGAAAGCCTTCATCGGCAATTTCACCTCGCTACTTGTGAACAACCGGGCAACAAGTACGATCTGCAACAGCCGAGATCGGAAAGATGAGCCACTGCGTGAGTATGTTCGTTGTTTCTCAGAGATGCGCATCAAGGTCCCATCAATCTCCGACAACGAGGCAATTGAGGCTTTCATCACTGGCCTCTGCTGTCCATGACGCCCTAAGAGACAAGGTCCTCCCGGAGAGACCTGAATTGGTCACAAAACTGCGTCCTCGAGCTCTATAGCCACCGCTAAGAACTATGTGGACGCCGACTACGCTAAGAGATAATTATTGAAGAAGCAGCAAGGGTTCCACGCTCCGACCACCCCCCCACACCGCGACGACTACCACGGCAACCGTGGTGAAACGACAATTTTGACCGCCGCAACCAGCGCAATGACTCCCAACCACCGCGACCAGCGTAATCACGGTGTAACCGCCGTGACGATTACAGGCAAGCGTGCTCAAAAAGACGACGGCGAGGTCAATACCGTTAAAAAGGGTGGTGGATGTCGTAATTACGAAGACGACTACGCCAAGCATTGAAAGGGCCCTGCAGCTCCATCCTAAGTCAAACCATACCAGGAGAATTGCCGCATTCTCAAGTCTATCTATACGCATCAACAGGCTCCGGACACATCCGACAAGGCTAACGATGCAGGGGAACAGCGCAACGAGGATAACGACGATGACGATGCAGACCCTCATCACAAGTACGTCAAGCCAACTGATCGCGGTGCACACCATCATCGAAGGCAAGTGTCCATCGAGAACCAAGCGGGAACGCAAGCTGCTCGCCCGTGCTTGCTTGAACTGGCCAACACGACAACCTCCTCGCCAATCCACGGCTCCCTCCGTGGTCTCACCGCGAATCTCTTTCATCAGAAAGGACCAATGGGCCGCAATACCTGAGCCAGGATGTTTTCCCTTGGTCCTCGATCCTTATATCAACAAGGTCCAGTTCGATAGAGTACTGATCGATGCGGTAGCTCCATCGATATACTGTTCAGAACAGTCTGCCCGCCCTGAAGATAGCTCAGCGGCGATCTTAAGCCATACGAGGCACAGTTCTGGGTGTTTCTCCCGAACAGAGCTCTACTACACCTCTTGGGCAGATCACGCTACCTGTGTATTTGGGACCCCCCAACCACTTCCGCACCGACTACGTCACTGTTGTGGTCGCTGACTTCGATGGCACCTACCATGCTATTCTTGGTCGACCATCGCTCACCAAGTTCATGGCCATACCTCATTACGGTATCTAGTGCTCAAGATGCCTACCGAGAAAGGAGTCCTAACCCTCTGAGGTAATGTGTACGCCGCTTACACCTACGAAGACGACAGTTTCAAAATAGCAGAGGCCCACGACCTCTCTATTCGCATGGCCAGACCATACCGACGCTAAGAAGACCTCACCGACCACCTGGAGATCCCAGAGCTCGAGGCTCCACGCAAGAACAGCAAGTCAAAGGGCACAAGGTGATCCAGCTGGTCGACGACGATTCCAGCAAAACAGCCCTTATCGGGGCCAACCTGGATCCCAAATAGGAAGACGCTCGTTGGGTTCTTGAGGAGAACAGGATGTGTTCGCATGGAAACCTGCCGACATGCCCGGTGTACAGCTGGAATTGATCGAGCACTCCTTGAATGTCAACAGCAAGGCCAAACCTATCAAGCAAAGCTACGACGGTTCGCTCGGACAAAAAGGAGAGATTAGGGTAGAATTACACGGCTTTTTTGGCAGCCGATTTATCAAAGAGTGTATCATCCGGAGTGGTTAGCCAACCCGGTTCTTGTACGCAAAAAGAATAATGAATGGAGAATGTGGTTGATTACACTGATCTCAACAAACACTGCCCCTAAGGACCCCTTCGGCTTACCTCGCATAGACGAGGTCGTAGATTCAACCGCCGGTTGCGAGCTCCTTCCTTTCTCGATTGCTACTCGGTTATCACCAGATCGCTCTCAAAAGACGATCAGATCAGACGTCTTTTCATCCTTTCGGCGCCTACTGCTACACGACTATGTCGTTCGGGCTCAAGAACGCGGGGCTACATACCAACGCCATTCAGGCCTGCCTACAGACGAGATAAAGACGACCTTGTAGAGGCCTATGTGGATGATGTAGTTGTCAAAACCAAGGAAGCACATTACCCTTGTTGACAACCTAAACGTCACCTTGCAGCCCATAATACATTCCAATGGAAGTTAAACCCAAGAAGTGCATCTTTGTGTTCCTTCTGGTATATGTGCTAGGCAACGTCGTCATTACGATGGCATACGCCCTAATCTAGGGAGAAAGTCAAAGCTTCTTAGACATGAAGCCCCCAAAAAAGGTGAAGGATGTCCAGAAGCTTACCTGATGCATGGCTTCTCACGTTTCATATCAAGATGGGAGAAAAAGGACTACCGTTTTCAAACTGCTCAAAGCATCCGAGAAGTTTGGTGAGTGATGAAGCAGACGCTGCCTTCAGCAGCTAAAAAATACCTTACATCACCTCCGGTCCTCACTGCTCCTAGGAGAAGATGAAAAACTCTCCTACTTTACATTGCGGCAACCAATAGGTGGTCTCCACTACAATGGTGGGCGAGCAGTGACCGGGCCACGCCTATACGTACAGCGGCCGATTATTTCATCAGTGAGGTACTCAACAAATCCAAGACAGTACCCACAGATTCAGAAACTGCTATACACCTATACAGCTAGAAATTACCATAAAAGTTGAGACATTACTGGATATCGTGTGGTGGTCATGACGAGTACCCTTTGGGGGAATCATTCGCAATAAGGATGCGAACGGGTGCATCATCAAATGGGCAATGGAGCTATGCCCTTTCTCCTTGGAGATTTGCAAGCCATACTATGATCAAGTCTCAGGCACTCGTCGATTTCACGTCGAGTGGACAGACTTAAGCACGCCTGCCTCTCTGGATCCAACGAGTATTGGACGATGTACTTCGATGGCTCTCTCAACATTGGCGGTGCGGGAGCAGGAGTTCTTGTGTCACCATCTAAGGAGCAGCTCTGGTATGTCCTCAGGATTCATTTCCCAGCATCTAATAATGTCACCGAGTATGAAGCATGCCTGCATGGTTTACGCATTGCGGTTGAGCTTGGTGTTAAACATCTCTATGTCTACGAAGACTCGGCTCTGGTCATCAACCAACTCAACAAGGACTGGGACACGATCAGTAAAAAGATGGACGCATACTGCAAATCGATAAGAAGGCTGAAAGGCAGGTTCTATGGCATCGAGTACATACACGTGGTCCGGGATAAGAACCAAGCAGCAGATGCGCTGTCAAAGTTAGGATCATCCCGAGCCAAAATCCCACATGGCGTATTCATCCAAGACCTGCTCATGCCTTCCATCGAAGAGAAGAGGAAGATTCCACGGCAGACAAGCCTCCAGACCAGCAATTGGTGGCTATGGTTCTGGCGTCGAGCACCATCGAGCCGCCTTCGACCACTCATGAGCCCGACTGGAGAATACCTTTCATCAAGTACTTAATAGATGGCAGCGGTTATACTGATGGATAGAAAATGAGCGCCTGATGCTTCGCAGTAAGCAGTATCTGATCATTGATGGCAAGTTATGGCGCAAAAACGCAAAGGAGGAAATCTTGATGAAGTGTATAACCCAGGAAGAAGGCGAACATCTCCTAGACCAAATCCACTCTAGCTCCTGTGGCAATCACGCGGCTTCAAGAACACTGGTCGGTAAGGCTTTCGAGCAAGGTTCTATTGGCCATCAGCAGTGGCCGACGCAGAAAGCTAGTCCACCACTGTGAGGGTTGTCAGTTCTTCGCCAAGAGAATCCACGTACCAGCACATGAGATCCAGACAATACCAGCCTCTGGCCCTTCGCATGTTGGGGACTGGATATGATCGGGCCCTTCAAACCGGCTCCTGGGAAATTTACATGCGTCTTTGTGCTGATCGATAAATTTTCTAAGTGGATAGAATACATGCCTTTAGTATAGGCATCCTCGAGAAGGCTGTCACGTTCCTTGACCAGGTCATCCACCGTTTCAGCATACCCAACAGCATCATCACTGATCTGGGTACTCAGTTCATCGGGAAACTTTTTGGGACTTCTGCGATGAAAGGAGCATAGTAAAAATACGTCTCGGTGGCGCACCCTAGAGCTAATGGACAAGTCGAGCGGGCAAATGGCATGATCTTAGATGCATTGAAGAAGAGGATGTACAGAGAAAATGACAAAGCTCTCGGAAGATGGCTCAAGGAGTTACCAGCCATGGTTTGGGGCCTCAGAACTAGCCTAGTCGTAACACCGGCGTCTCACCATACTTTATGGTTTACGGCGCTGAGGCAGTCCTCCCACCAGATATAGCTTTCAGATCAGCACGGGTAGAGAACTTCAATGAAGGCAAGGTCAATGAAGTACGGGAGCTAGAAGTGAATAGCGCAGAAGAGAAAAGGCTCGATTCTTGTGTACGTACGGCCAAATACCTTGCTGTTTATGCAGGTACTACAACAAGAACGTTAAAGAGCGGTTCTTCATGGTCGGGGACTTGGTCCTGAAGTGGAAGATGAACCAGGCTGGTGTCCACAAACTCGCAACCCCATGGGAGGGACCCTTCATGATCAAGGAAGTCACACGACCAACGTCTTACAGGTTAGCTCACCTGGACGATACGGACATACCAAACTCGTGGCACATCGACAAGCTTAGATGTTTCTATGCTTAACTACTAAGATATGTACTCCTCTTGTACTTTGATTTACTTCAATAAAGCAATTATGATTTCTCCGACCACTCTAATGTGTCACTTCGAATTTTATGGTTATTCTAACTTAGCCAGTAAAAGCCGACCACCACTCCTTCTACGGTTTTCAGAGCAGGCCCTGTCTCGGTTCCTCCCAACACGTGCATGGGATCCGCTCTCTATGTTACGGGTGATCGGTAGGTCCCCCTTGTTTTGACTTGTCTGCGTCTACGTGTGCACAGGTCACCGTAGCTCACACCGACCACATGGCAAACTAGGGCCGCACAAACTTTTGGGATGATGTGTCGAGCAAAATGGTACAACTAAACAGAACGTTAACATGTTCTCACTTAGTTACACCAACAAAAAGTTTCAAGCTTAAATACATTTTATACAAAGTAAACAAGCTTATAATGATATACAGTTACGTTATTACAAGCTTGCCTGAAGAGGCTCAAGTTTACAATAACACAACTATGTCCTCCTTCTACAGCTCTAAGCCTATTACATTGGCTGGTCGAGGCACATGGCACTTACTGCTCGCCGCTTCCGATATCCTACTCGAGTCTTAGGGACTCTTGTGCTAGTCAAGCTAAAGGGGATGGCCCCGCCGATGCCTGGCTGGTCGAGACCGTAGGCTTCGTTGGTTGGCTTGCAACTGATGGCGTTTCCAGCTGACTTGTCGATGGCGTACCCTATACAGGTGCTGTCCCACCTCCACATAGGTTAATGTCACCAATTATCTTTGATGACAAGTCCAGCTGGGCCGTCTGAAGCTCCTCGCCTTGTCTGGGTCTACCTCCTTTAGGTACCCAGCCTCCAGGCGCTTGAGATCGATCAGGGGGTAGTGGGCACACACCATGCTTAGTACATGGGCACCTGTGTACTCACCCTCCTCCTTCACGAACTCTTGGAACCATCCCCACGCTTGTCTGCATCTCTCGACCAGTCTGGGCTGGGGCGTCCTTGGCTCTCCTCTATGAGCGCCGGGTCGATAAGGTCGAGGACAGGCACAATGCCAGTTGCCACTTCTTGGCACCGGTTCTTCCACGTGTCCCGCTCCTCGGTGGCCTCGAGGCATCATGCTTTCCAGCCATCACGCTCTTTGATCATGGCCTCTAGATGCCTCTTGGCATTAACTTTTAAAACTGAACACCATACAAGACATCAAATGTAATGGCACAACAAGACAAGGCGGGCAACAGAATGAGAAAGGTGGTCTAGAATACTTACTTTTCAGTTCCTCCTTCATCTTAGTTGTGCGGTCCCGGAGTTTAGACTGGTCGCGCGCCAGTTTCTCATTGTCCTTTAGGCGACCACATCTGCGGTCACGGCTATTCTCCCTTGGAGGCGGGTCACTTCAGCTTCTAAACCTGCATTAAAGCTGTTACTGCCAACAATACAATAACACAAGTCCTGCACTTGCTATGATAAGATGAAAACTTACTTGTTTTCTCCCGCTCTTTGTTATTGAGCTGGCCGACCAGGTTTTGGTTCTGTGCCTCTCGCTCTGTCCTCTCTTGGTCAGTGGCTTCAAGTTGGCGGCGCAAGCGTTCCACCTCGACCGCTAGTTCTTTATTGTTGCCGTGATCCCCTCAATCTGGTCGAAGCACCTCTTTCGGTACTTTGTGGTCTTCATCAAGTCCTGCATATAGACAAGCTAAGTCAGACGGTTCGACTACATAACAGGGTCAGGTGATCAAACCAGACATACCTAGACTTCTGTCACCAGACACTTTGCCGCTCGTTCAACTTTTAGGGTCTCTTTGACCTCTGGGATTTCTTCGTGCATAACCCACTCGTCGTTCCGCCAGCGCGACACATATACATGTTGTCGCTTATCTTGGGGATGGCCCAGTACCTCTTCTACTTCATCCTCTTCAGCCTCCTGTTTAGGGGGTGGTGCTGGTCTAGAGTCTGCAGTCTCCGCGACCACCATGGCTTTCCCATGAGCTGTTGCATCGGCAAGAGTGCTCTGTGCCACCTCTGGCTGCTGCTCGCCTTGGTCTGGTTCCCTTGGCGCCAAGGTATCCACCTCAGCAGGGTTAGTGCTCGGAACACTTGTACTTAGCTCGGCTATCTTCTCGACCAGCTGCTCGGGGACTGTCGTCGGGCCGCTCGCCTACTGAGGTTCTGGTGGATTTTTCTACAGGTTCCTCCACGGCTGGCTGCTGGGTAGTTTTTCCCACCATTGCTGGCAAAGTCATGCCGCACCCGGCTAGCTAGTCGAGATTTTTGGTGGATGTCGACTTGATACACCAGTGAAAAGTTTAGAAGACAATAATATACAAATTATAAGCTTATATCAAAGTTACAGATACTTACAGCTTGGAGGCACGGAATGACGTGGCGAAGGAGCGTCTCTTCGATCATGCCTGCTCCACATGCTCGGCGGGTTCCACCGAGTCTTTTCCGATGACCGGTACTGGCGTCGGGGTTTGATGCTCGACACTTCCCTCGCTTGTCCTCTGTGTTGCAGTGGTCGGTGATGTGATCACTGCTAGCACAGAGGAGCCACCCTGCTCCGTCAACCCCATTTGTCTCCTCCTCTTTTGAGGGACGAGCCGAAAGATGTCCGCATCCTCTGCTTCATCATCTGAAAGTTGAAGATGGCTTGGCGCCATTTGTTGGCAGCCGGACGCTTGCCAGCTCTGGTTGATGCATCCTCCATAGCCTCGAGTGTTGCCCAATGGATGTTGTCAGTCCTGGCGCTGGTCTGGGCGGCTGGGCCGGCAACTTGCGGCCAATCCACACCGAGGGGCGGAGACACGAACACTGCTGCCCGGTCACGACCATTACTCTGAGACACATAACGGAGACAACAGTCAATTTCTTGTTACAACATGATTCTACAGTTACAAGGAAGCATCATTTACCTTTGGGGGAGGTCGAGCTAGCTTGAAGGCGTGCTCGATTTCGTTTAACCTAACGTAATTGGGATCGGCCAGGTTGAATAGCTCCCCAATCCTAGCCTTGACTTCTATCTTATCGAGCACCTCTTTCCTAGTCCTCGTTGGATCTACGCTCCCCTGGTACTCGAAGCCAGGATGTACCCTCTTCTAGCAGGGCTGGATCCTTCGACTGACGAAGTTCCTGACCATGCTTGGACCATCTAGCTTTCCCCATGGGATCATCCCGAGCAGTTCTACGATCTGCTCCAAGTTCTCAGGCTTCTCCGACCAGCTGTTCTTCTTCTCCGGAATCAACCCCACATCGCATAGGGTGATTGTGTTTGGCTCTTCATGGTTATAGAACCACTTCTTGTACCATTCGTCCAGCGAGGTGTTCCAGGGGCAGTGCAGATACTGGGCCTTCATACCATCACGCAGATTAAGGTAGACGCCTTCGGCTATCTTTGAGCCGCTGCTCCCTTTCTTCCACAGACAGAACAGGTGGCGAAAGAGGTCGAAATGGGGCTGGAAGCCACCATAGGCCTCGCAGAGATGGATGAAGGTGGAGATTGAAGAGGTAATTGAAGTTTGGTCACGGTAATAGTGATTGATTGGATAATTATGATTTTCATGCCCCAGTCAATGAAAATCATTTCGGTTTTCAAAGGATGGATGACAAGGTTAAAGATGGACTAGTTCTAAGTGTCGTTTGGCATTGAGAGACACTTAGATTAGTTGTAGGACTTTGTTTTCTCCTTTGGGTGTACTATAAAGGGGGCATAGATAGGTAGCTTTGACCTAGGCATGTCTAGTGAGAAGAATGTGGTGCACATTTGTCAAAATCTAGCGCTAGGTAGCTCAAAGGAAGCCCAAGTTCATCGGAAGTCGAAAACCATTTTGAATCGGGAATTGAAACAGAGCGCGGCAGTGCTGGGGGCAGCGGATAGGGCAGTGTGCACCGCCCTGGTCACTGCCATCGGGGTGGTGGTGCCACCGCCCCTTTTATCTAGAGGGTGGGTATTTTGGGGTGGTCACTAGATAGGGCATCACCCTTGGGGTGGCAGTGCCACCGCCACTATTTTCTAGAGAGCACCCCTAGGCCTTGGTGGCATTGGATAGGGCACCGCCCCTAGGGTGGCGGTGCCACCGCCATATTTATCCAGAGAGGGGTGTTTCGCAGACTTGGTCACCGCCCCTAGGGTGGCGGTGCCATCCCAGTAACGGCTAGTTCAAAAACTAGCCATTGGGGTGGCACCGGACAGGGTGTGGTGGTGGTGGCGGTGCGCCACCTTGCTGTCCGGTGACCCCGACTTTGCTGAGTTGGAGGGTAACGGCTAGTTCCTTGGCTTGGTGCTATTTATACCCCTCCATCTCGTGCATTTAGGCCCTCTTGCCCATTTATTCAACTGAGGAAACAATTTAGAGTGCAAGGGAGAGCAAGAGACTAGTGGGGTTGTTGAGATTTGCTAATCCAAGATTAAGGACCTCATTAGTCCATAGAGAGTAGCAAGTGTGCATCTACTCTTCTCATTAGGCTTGGTTAGGTCAAGTGAGAGTTTGTGCTTGTTACTCTTGGTGATCGCCATCACCTAGATGGCTTGGTGGTGATTGAAAGCTTGGTGATCATACAGCGGAGCTTGTGGATGACCCAAGTCATGGTGTGAGCGGTTGTGGGTGATTTACTACGATGAAGTGTCGAAGAATCAGCCCCTAGAGAGCACTTGATCCTTGTGCGGATCAAGGGGGAGCTACACCTCTACGCGGGTGCTCCAACGAGGACTAGTGGAGAGTGACAACTCTCCGATACCTCAGAAAAACATTGCCGCATTCCTTTCCCTCTCTTTACTTTGAGCATTTACATTTGTGCAATTCAATTCATGTCTTTATATTTTTAGAATTGCCATGCTAGAGTAGGATTGGAACCTAGGGTGTAAAGCTTTTGTGCGGTAATAGAGAACACTTTTAGGCACAAGGGGTAAAATGGGCTAAGTGTAGGGCTTAATTATTGCAAGAAATTTTAGATTAGCCCAATTCACCCCCCTCTTGGGCATCTTGATCCTTTCAATTGGTATCAGAGCCTCATGCTCCTTAAATCAGGCTTAACCGCCTAGAGCAAGATGTCCCATAGGGATGGACCCCCTCCCTTCTTGGAGGCGTACCTAGAGGCATTAGATGTTGGAGTGCTTAGAGCCACCACATAAGGCTTCCCAAAAACTAAGGATCTCACTAACCTTGTTGGTGATGAGGTTAACTACGAGAAGTGGAATACAAATGCTAGAAATACCCTCTTTAGAGGTCTTTGCAAAGACGCCTTTAACCATGTGTGAAACCACAGAGACTCCCATGCTCTATGGTTGGACATTTGTGCGCTCCATGAGGGAACCAAGAGTGAGTGTAAAGAACGCTATCATCTTGTGATGAAGAAGCTTAATTCATTTGAAATGCTTTCTAATGAAAGTGCTAATGAAATATATTCTCACTTGAATGTTCTTGTAGAGGAGGTCAATTGGCTTGGCCTCACTCAAATGCAACCATATGATGTTGTGAGAAAGATCTTGAGTGTCCTCCTCATTGATAAGTATGGACATATTATGACGGTGCTTCATCAGGATGATCTTTCCGCCGCTATGCCAACTCAAATATTGGGGAAGATCAATGCACAGTGCTAAAGTAAGGACATTGTCCTAGGGCCCTGAGGCCAATATAACAGTGTTCTGGTTCAGGCACCACTATGGGCGAGTAATGAACGCGTGAGCAGCTATCGACAGTTGCATGTGTTACTTTTTGAGCTTATAACGGGTAGAACGAGTAAACGTCCACTTCACTAAAAGGAAGAGGCAGGACAAAGGTAGACCAATGGGGGCATGTCATAAAACTCTTTTTTCTAGATTCTAGGAACTCATACTTTGGTTACTGCCATGGGCCAACTAGTTTTCTGGTTTCCCCCAAAGGGGTACACATCTGCTTAAATAAGGTACTTCGAGCTCATCTGGGTATTGGGAGATTTACGTGACACCGAGTGTCAGAGGTTTTAGAGTTAGACTAGTGACCCTCTCGAATACCCCCTAACTCTAGAGGGGCAAGGTCGATAGCGAATGAATCGCTACCGCTTACACCCGCTGAAGGGGTGAGCCGAGCCGAGTACCCGATCTGAGTTTTAGACCACTCGCCTGCACTGGCTTGGGTGATGGCATGCCGAATTTTAGACCTTTTGGTCCCATAGCCTCCGTGGTTACGCAGATGGGTTCTTTCTCCATGAAGTTGAGGCATCAGTTTTAGCAGCTCTTCTCCCCACGCGTCTATCTCAGAAGCTGTGCCTCTTAGAGATCGTGGGGGCATAACTGAGCCTTAACTCTTGCTTTCGCCCATGGAGACTGCTGGATTCCATCGACCATGTGCATCCCCTACCTATAAAATAGAGGAATGGAAGAGGGGAGTTAGTACATCTGCATAATAGCCTTTGTACGCTCACCTTCCCTCGCTTGCCGCATCTCCTATCATCGTTAGATCTTGCCTACCATCCATGGCCGGAGAGAAGCGCCAACGCTGGAGCCAAAGGAGGGATCCGCCAAGAGGGGCATGCCTCCCTCCTCTCGGGCCTTCTGCCTAGGCTTGATGGGGTTCGAGTAAGGATAGATCTTGCTGTTGACTTTATTAGGGATGGATCTGATGCATTTCTTGGTGTAGTGGTTTCTCATTGGTGCGCTTGACCATCACCATCCGAGAGGTCCTATTGCCGTCACATCCTTAGCAACATAGGCCATGCTACCACTGGCCTCACCTTCTTCCTCTAACGATAAGGAGGCTGAAAGAGACGAGCATGACATACATAACGTGTGAGAGGAGCTGGCCATAGCCGGACAATCCCTCTAAAATGGGTGTCGGGAGGTGGAATGGCTAAAGGAGTGCCTTGCGGCTGCCGAGACCACGCTTGGTGCCACAGACGGGGAGGTGGCTGACACCAGGGCCACAAATGTTGCGACCAGCACTAAGCTCGCTGGTGAGTTGAACTTGTTTGCTTCCTTTGTGAAATTGCTTCTTGTCTTGACTTTGATCCTTCGCATTTTTCAGTGGTTCAAGAGCAGCTTGGCGCTGTCCTAGTTGAAGTAGCGGATCTTCGCTGGGCCAACGAGGAGATGGTCGACAGATTGGTGGAGGTGACTCATCGGTGTGACGAGTCAGCGGATTGGGTGCGTGGTGGTGCCGCCATGGTGCGAATTAATAGCAACCACTGCGTGGCGCTGGAGAGGGCAGTGGAGGCCGCCGTCATGTTGGTGGAACCGATGGGGTTAGACCTTCATGAGTAGGCTCTTCGCCTCCTAGCATGAATCAGGGAGGTAATGGCACATTGTGTTTTCCATGGGTCCGCGATAGCCCTTGCTACCGCTCACCTTCATCTTCAGTCGAAGGTGGACCTACATGCGATGGAGCCTGGGTTCCCATCATAGACGGAGGTGCCCGAAGACATCGACGCCAAACAACTGATAGCCAATTTCAGCTTTGCCACCAATGCCATTGCGGTGGTTGTAAATGTAGAGCAAGTCATCAAGGACACTCCTCATTAAGGTCGGGTCCTATTGGTTTGCTTTTTGTGTAAAAATATTATCTAGATGAAATTCTACTTTGTAGACCGATAGTTGCGTGATTGTATTGTTGTAGCCCATGAGCACTTGGGCAGGTTAGTATAACATGTCTGAGTGCTGAGACCACACTAACCAACATGACTATTTTGGTGTTGCCATGTCAGTGCAAAGCCCTTGAGCTTGGCTGTTGACTAGCCAGTATGGCTTTACCCAGGGGGGAGATGTTGCGTAGCATTTTGGACATAGCCCCCAAGTTGTTCTCTAGAAAAGTGTTTTCTTAGTTTTATGGGACATGAGACCCTTTCGTGCATAGCAACCATATATTTTTCCTCTTTTTTTTAAAAGGTGGGAAAACAAGGATTAATGCATGTTAACAACACTGGTGGAGTTTGTCCCTCCTTTGCTCAGGGTTGGCCCAAGGTTTATTGTGGTTTGCACCGTTGGTGCTCTAGGCCCCGGTCATGGGGTCCCCCCTGGCGATCGAGTCATTTTTCTCTTCTTTTGGTTTTGCTTCTTCGGGCAAATTGGGTGCCTTTGGTGGCACCGGTGTAGCTGGCGAAGCAGAAAATGTAGGATCAGGAGGTAAAACATTGGCCGGGGTTTATGGCATGAGCTGGTGCTCTAGGGATTGGGGTGAGCATCGGGGTGTTCCCAAGCCTGTCTCTTTTTTATCTTCATAAGCATGTTTTGGCCCATCTAGGATCAGGTCCCATTGGGCCTATTCAATAGCCAACCTATCACACTCGTATGAATCTTAGAAACTACCCACAATGGTGATGACACCATGGGGGCCTAGCATCTTGAGCTTGAGGTAGGCGTAACTGGGGATTGCCATGAATTTGGCGTAGCAGGGTGTCCCAAGGATGGCATGGTAAGGACCCTCGAAGTCTACGACTTCAAGGGAGAGTGTCTCCTTATGGTAGTGTACCTGGTCACCAAATGTGATAGATAGAGTGATCATGCCGAGGGGCGTAACCTGTCGTCTAGGGATGGTCCCATGGAACAGAGAATGCAGGGGAAGCAGTTTGCTTGTCTTGATGTTTAGCTTTTTGAACTCATCCCTGTAAAGGATGTTTATGACGCTTCCTCCATGCATAAGGACTTTGGTCATCTTTACGCCTCCCATAACCGCGCTGATCACTAGAGGGAACCGACTAGTCTCAATGACATGATTAGGGTGGTCATCCCTATTGAAGGTGATTGATCGCTCCAACCATCTTAAATAGATAGAAACTATAGGCGTAGTAGAAAAGATGAGACGCTAGGTTACCTTTTCATGACAGAGATCCTCATAGGCCTATGGGCCCCTAAAGATGATCATGATGCCCTTGATGTTGGGGTAGCCACCTTCATCATCCTCAACGGTGTCTCCCTTGCCTTTCTTCGGGTGGCCACCCTTCGTCTTGCCCTTGCCAGCTTCAATGATCTCACATTTGTAAGTATGGAAGTCCCTGGCCAAGTGATTCACTGGGAATCTATGGTTTTGACACATCTAGTTCATGATCTCATCAAATTTTGCATGAGTTCCGCAGCTTTGTTTGAATTTGTTGCCTTCTTGTTTCTTAGCGTTGGCCATGAGCTCGCTTCGATGCTTACGATCCTTCTTGGTTAGCGTAGATTGGTCCGCGTCATTGGTGAGTCACAACTTATATTTGCCGTTGCTGGCATTAAAACAATCTTTGCCATTGGCGTGTTCGTGGGCTAAGGCAAACATGTCGTGGAGACTGATGTTCTTCCTTCACCCAATGTCTCAAATGAGGGGTTCGCTATCGACGCCAGCGGTGAAGGCGGTGACGATGCTAGCATCGGGGACGTCCTGAAGCTTATTCTTGCGCTATGTGAAGCGCTTTATGTAATCACAGAGACTCTCAATGGTCTTGCGTTTGCATCCTAGGAGGTCCCACGAGGTGCCTAGCTTAGTATAAGCCCCCTCAAAGTGATTACAGAATGCCTTCTCGAGGTTAGCCCATCGCTTGATCGTGCCTTCCCAAAGGTTGTTTAGCTAGTTTCTAGCAAAGTCGGTCAGGTAGATCAGAAGGTACTAGATCATGAAAAATGTATTTAGTGTGGATGCTGCTTTCATGGCGAGTTGGTAGTTTACTAGCCAATTCTTTGGGTCTGTCTCATCGTCGTATTTTTCAATATTGGGAGCACGAAACCAGCGGGGCATGTGAGCCAACCGGATTCGGTATCCAAATGTGGGAGGTCCTACCAAGTCATAGGGGTCACCCCTAGTGGCGTATGGCGCCAGCTCGGGTCAGTTCCTAGGATTCCTTCCATCATGACGGGTATCACCCTCGCCATTAGAGCAATAGCTGCTCCCTAAATTATCATTAGCTTGGTCATCCTCGTGACTCCCTCCATTGGGAGAGTGCTCTCCACCGCTTCCTCCTTGCCTACCACCTCCCTGTCTGCCACCATTGTCGCCCGGTTGTGGGGCAGGATCTTGGCAGCATCCATGGTTGTTGTGTGGGGATCTATTAGATCAGTGCAGCGGTTGAGCCCCCGAGTTTCGGGGTGCATGGCTATGTGTAGCAGATGCATCACTAGGTGCTGGTATGCGGTTGATAGCAATCGCTATCAGCTCTTGAATTCTTTGGAAAGCCTATCAGCCCATTTGGTGGATGGCTGTGCATTGTCGCCGCTTCCCTCATGGTCTGGGCCAAGTTTTACTTGGAGTTAGGATATACTAGAGCTGCTCACAGAATGTCATTGTGGGCCTGACGGCCTCGAGCGACATTCTGCTGTTGGAGTTGGCACTGAAGTTTCTGATTTTCCTCTGCCAACACATCATTGTGATTAAGCAGACGATCCCGGGCCTACTGGCTGGTCTCATAAGGCGCTGCATAATCAAACTCGACATGATCATGGGGGAACATTTGGGTGTGATATACCCATTCCCCACGTGATCGTTCACACCAAGGTAGCAACTATGTGCATGCGAGATGATGTAATCATCATCAACATCCGGGTGGCTAGCTCCATGTGGCTGGTAATGGTTGAGGAGAGAAAGGCATGAAGCCACTGCATTAATGAGTTTGGTGGCTCCCATGTCATGGTGCTGATTGCTCTTGTCAGAGTAGTCTGATTGTTCCAGGATGGTACCGCCCTGGCTGAGATTGTTAATGGTGACCCTGACTAGGCTTGAGTCGAAGTCATCATTATGGTGGTCCCATCAGTGTGATGTGTGATTTTTGGTTTCTCCATAGGAGATCCAGAAAATAGCATGATAGCCTAAAGGGGTTGGTTCGAGCGAGTCATCACCGCATGTATTAGCACTCCCAAGGATCAGGAATGAATTGGATTGGGAACCACATCCATTGTCGGGACTAGATCCCCGATCTTGCGGAAGAAAAGGGTGGTGTTGAGTCTAGTCTCTTGGCCGGGTTTAGTGAAAAGCTGACTGTGGTAGGTTAGATGGTGGGCGATGACAAGCAGTCCTCCATCAACAACCTTCTCTAGTCCAACAGTGAAAGCATTGATCTAGAGTGACTCCTCCTCCCATTCGGTCGGCTCAGGCTACTATAGGCATAGGTCCCCGAACTGGTCGATGATGAAGTCGAGCTTGCTAAAGACGATCCTTGTGCCTGGCTGCATCTTCTCTGGTTCATCACCGAAGTCAATGATGATTCCCATCTGAAACACAAAAGCAAATCTGAACACAAAAGGCCCCTACCTAGCACACCAACTATCAGATTGTTTTGCTCTGATAATATCTAGCAACATAATTGCCTAGACGGAATTAGATGGTAGCACACGATACATAGAGATTTATACTGGTTTGGGGCATGGTACACGCTAATCCCTACTCTAGTGGTGCGGCTGCTCTTGTATTCATAAGCTCAATTACAGGGGCTGTTGCTCCTAGCTATGAGGTAGATGGAATTGGTGGAAGATTGGATCCCAAGCCCAAGGTCCCTACCCTCCTTTATATAGGTAGGAGAGGTAGGGTTATAGAGAGGGCAATTAGGCTAACAGATTGATTCCTACTTTGTTATAATAGATTGATCCTTGCTATCGTCCAGATATGCCTGGCTTGGTTTGCTTTGATCCCCACGTTGGTAATCATACAACGAACATGGTTAGAGCTAGAACTAAATGTGAGTTAGGTTGAGAGGACACTGAGTACTAGTCTGCCAGCATCCTCATGTGACAATTTAGACTCCTACACCTAGACGAACATGGGGGATTACAAGGGACCTACAGGGATGTCACCACCTGCCGCCTACCTCTCAACCATGGAAAGGAAAATGCATTTACCTATTTCTCCATACCCAAGCACCATGCTTGCATACACAAAAACTACCCAAGTTCCCCCGAGTCCCCGACCCTACGAATCGACATGTAAAGAACTTGGACACACCCGAAGGCATGATAAACCGCCATCTCAACTTAGCTCTAATTCTACTCATATAAGTTATATGAATGATTAAGCATAAAGTTTTACATGTCAAGATCACTAGTTCATATATCATGATCATAACATGAAAACTATAGTCTAGTTCATATGCACTACTATATGAGTGATATGAGAGCAAGAACTTGGAAGAACTCTTTATAGTATTCATACCAAGAAGGTTCTCTTCTTCCAAGGAGACAAGCTCTCCTTGATAGCTTTGCCCTTGCTCACAAATACTACTAAAAGCTAAAAGAGACTAAGAGGTGGTAGTGAGGTAGAGGCTCCAAATGAATGTGTGTTTTGCATATGAACTCTAGTCCTTCTTATATAGTGAAGCTTTGTCAGTTTGGGGTGTGTATTTTTGGTAACCACCAGGAACTGTCATTGCATGGTGGCATGCAACTGCTAGAGAAGACTGGGCCCGAGAGGAGCTAGGGACAGGGTGCGGCCACACCCTGCGCTCCTCCGCTGGCCACCGCCTTGCTCTGGTGGGCTTCTGGTTGGGCCTGGGTCGCATCCTTGGTGGTATTCTACTCAGTTTGGATGGGCCTTTTCTTGTCTCCTTGGTGTAGAATCTGCATTATGCTTTCTGCTTGGTGTATTTTGGTATGTTTTTCACTTGTATTCGAATATGTGACCTGCAAAACATGATTTCTTGAATTCAAGTGGAACTAGGTCAATAGTAAAGGCATATGTGTCAAAAGTATGTTTGTTTATCCTATTTCAAACTATAATTGGCGGTTAGAAATGGTCATTAGTGACCGCCAACAAATCCCCCAAGCTTAACCTTTGCTCACCTCGAGCAAATAGCTAAGTACTTGGTTGTTGATTAGGAGTTGCTACTATGCCGATACAATTAACAAGTGCCATGTCTATAACAAAGCATTCTTCCACCATTCAAATAAGTTGGCATTTTTATCCACCCTTTTCCTTGATCCCTATGGGGCGTATAGCTTTTCAAGTTCTTGGGCAGTTGCAAGATAGAATGGTTATAATAGAATCACCAATCATTCATCTGGAGGTTTTATAAGTTTTTGCAAAATAAATGTAAGTTCCTCGAATGATTCTCTCAATCGCTCAATGTGTATGAAACCTCACCAAGGCATTTAAAATTTTGCCTTCTTTTCATATCCTACCACTAAGGCTTTTGAGTGGAGTTTTGGGTAGGTATGAAAGTGGGGCATACTTGCATCACATATTTTGCTCATGGGTGTATGTGTGTCTTGATCATGGGTGCATGACGAGAATCTCAACATAGGTAACAATAATTTGACAAAGCTCAATGCTTAAACAAGTATCATATGACTAAGGTTTTGAATTTGAATATTGTGCCATATGGCCTTGGTAGGTATTCATAATCATTGAGGAACTTTTGATTTTAGCATTTTTGAAATGAAATCTCCGGATGTCAAGTCTCTCTTAGAACAAAGTCATAGTAAATTCTATTTGTACCATATCATAACTCGCAACAACTTAGAAAAGGAGCATGCATTTGCAAAACCAACAAGTTTTCAAGTTTTTAGGACGAGACATTTTTAGCCAACAAACTTAAATCTTGGGGAATACTAAGTTATAACCTAGTCACAGATGAATTATAGACAGAGCAACTATTCATCATTTCAACATAGGAGAAACTAAACATTCCTTAAACACATATGGGAGTGGAATAAATATTTTTGGTGTTTTTATCATATTTTATTTTTTTTGGTATTTTTGAATTTTAAGATTTTTTTTAAATGCTAATAAATAATAAATGCATAAAATAAAAATGCAGAAAATAAAAAGGATACAAGGTACCTCTACGGGGGTCCTCCCCCAAGCTAGCTCATAGCCGATGGTCCGGCGAGATGCTTGGTGATGACTTCAAGGCACATTATTTGGTATGTTTATTTTATGACGTTTTTACGTTGTTTATCTTCGCCATGTCTATACTCAATACTTTTTGGTTCAATGATCAAACTAGACATCATGTTTAATCTGATTAGGGTAGACTAATCAACCTAAGCACCATGCTTAATTTGAAAAGTCTATGAAAGTATGACCGCTAACAAAGATCATACACAAACCAAAGCATACTTGTATAGATCATAGAAGGATAACAAAGATTTATTTAATGGTAAAGGATTTTATGCCTTATCATTCAAAGTCTATACTTAGAAGTTTTGGTACAATGATCAAATTTATCATTCTATCAAGGTAGGCTAATTAACCTAAGCTTCATGCTTAAATTAGAAAGCCTATGAAGATATGATCGTTCAATAACCATACTTCAAACCAAAGCATGCTTTATACAGAACTCTAAAGAGAAATCAATATTTTAATAAGGGTTTTTATTTTATTTTTTCTAAAAAGTTTATTTTAAAGTAAAATTTTAAATTTTGAATTTTAAAATTTGTAATTTTTGATTTTTTTGAATTTTTAAAAGATAACTACCGATTTACCTTCGGCAAGGGCTCAACATTTATAGTCCGTTGGCAAGACTTCTCCTCCTTCATTCCTCTGCAGTTGCATAAACAATTTTGGGGGAATTCTTGTGTTGCCCTGAGATTTTCCTCGATTGGTTGACTGGAATAGCAACAACAATTTGAGCAATTTGTGTTTCTATCATTTTATTAAAACTTAGTTGATTCTTAATGGAGGAGGATAAACTTTCAAGTTTAGAATTTATATTTTCTATCATTTTATCATTATGAGAAAGCTTTTTAGTAAGATTTTCATTTATTTTTGTTTAGCCTAGGACCAAGTCTTTCAAGGAAGGTTGATTCGAATTGTAATTTGAATTGAAGTTCGAATTACCTCCTTGTGGACGAGACTGACTGTTCCACCCATTATTATTCTATTGGCAAAACCCATTGTTGATGTATGAAGCTTCTTCATGAGTCTCGGGGCAGTTATTCCCTGAGTGGCCAACTTCACCATAGACCTCACACGTCATGTGTGAGTCCATGGCCTAGACAGTGCTCTTCATGGCTTCTTTTTCTGTGGCACGATCGTCTAGCCTTTTCATTAGTAGATCTATTTTTGCAGCAAGCATGTCCGCCTCCTTCACGGAATGCATGCCTTTTTGTTGCTTGCGCTCCTCTCCCCAGCTTTGATTAGCAACCATTTTTTTGATGAGGGCCTTGGCTCTATCGATGGTTATGGAGTGGAATGCTCCTCCAGTAGCGGCATCTACATGACCCTTCGACATGGGCATGAGCCCCCCATAGAAGTTCTAGAGCATGAGCCAATCCTCCATTCTGTGGTGTAGGTAGGCTAGGATGTAATCCTAGAGCCTTTCCCATGCTTTGGGGATAGATTCGAGTGAGGTTTGCTGGAAGTTGGAAATTTCCCCCGCAGGGCACTGGTTTTGCCCATGGTGAAAAATTTTGCGAGGAACACCATGGAACATTTGTCCCACGTGTCAATAGCTTCCTTGCTCTGGTAAAACCACTGTTTTGCCTTCCTCACAATGGAGAAGGGAAACATATAGAGCCTAACACTAGCTAGTGCGATGTCTTTGATGACGATAGTGTCGCATAGCTCAAGGAAGTGTTGCAAGTGTGCACTTCAATCCTCACTTGGCAAACCACAGAATTGGTTTGCCTACACCATCGTTATGAGGCCAGTCTAGAGCTCAAAGTTTCCGGTGCCCATGTTGACAGTGGGCCCAACGGGCACGTTGGCAATAGCGGGGGTGGAGTAGTCATAGAGTGACTTGGCCATGGTGATAGTAGCGGATGGTACGGGGGTGATTGGTTCGACTACCGATGAAGTAGTAGAAGAAGTGGTACGAGAGCTGATCTTCCTTAGGAGTTCCTCCAGATTATCGGTGTAGTTGTTTGGCAGATCAAAACCACTCATACACTATCATGTTTTCATTCCACAAGAGGAAGAAAACAAGCAGAATTAGTCTGCATAAACTATGGCTACCATTACGTGCATGTGATCATTGTTCATGTTATGCTAGATTCTTTTCAACCTATGCCCTCCCCGGCAACGGTACTAGAAATGCTTATTGGCATTTCTTAGCATAATCACCAAGTGAGGAGGTTTTAAGTCCATCACTGGTAACAACGCCAGAAATGCCTATTGGTATTTTCTTCACACCATTACTAAGATTGAGTTAATCTTAGCAACGCCACTAAGAAACACCAATGACGATTGTCCTTAAAGATTACAGATAGTATCCGCAAGCATATGGAGCTATCATTGTAGCATTTCACCCAGAAGTATTTAGGGTATCAATATTTATATTTCCCAAAGGAGGGCAAGGTATATATATTATAGCATAGACATAAACATGATTACATACTTGCATAGTGGACCATAGTTCATAACAGGGGTAAAAATGGTATATCATGGATAGTGGACACACATTTGGGCCAACCTCAAGGATAAAAGGAAAACAAAGAATAAAAGAATATTCCTAAGTGGAGTAGGCATGTTCTAATATAGCCGTGCAAAGAATAGTTGATAATCATACAACAAACATGGTTAGACCTAGAACTAAATGTGAGATAGGTCAGGAGGCCACCGAGTACTGGTCTACTAGCATCCTCATGTGACAATTTAGACTCCTACACCCTAGACGAACATGGGGGATTACAAGGGATGAATAGGGCTATCACCACCTGCCACCTACTCCTCAGCCATGGAAAGGGAAATGTATTCACCTATTTCTCCATACCCAAGCACCATGCTTGCTGATGAGGACATGGCACCTTCGGATACGAACAATGATTATAAGGTGTGCTTGTTCCTACATTTGCATAATGGCTTTGGTTATAATTCACTTGGTTCCACATGTACATGTCACTATTTGATTGTAGGTTCAAATGTGTTTCATAATGGAAGTTCATCAAAGTTGAACTTTTGGTTCGTCCGCAGCCCGATAATGCCTCATTGGGAAGGCCATAACTCATCTATCCGGAGTGCGATCGAGGTCAATGAGCACTTGATGGAAAGCTTGTTTGATAAGCTTTCAAATAGATCTGGTTCCATCTTAATATCATGTCGGCAAGACCTTCAAATCGCTAATATATTCTGTCGCTGTTTCTGCTGGGAGCTACACTGTCGTTATGGGCTTGTTATTCATCCTTGGGACCCTAGCCCAAGTGAGAGCACACCCCAAGGACTTGGAGAACCCACCAAGAAAGCCCTTGGACGTCCTCCTCCTTGGCCACCACCTTAGGAGGCCAGCAAGGACGTCCAAGCCAAGCCAGAGGCCCAGTCCAATCCGAGTTCAAGTCTGTCTCGGCCATCAGGACCAGTCTGCAATAAAACAGACGCCTAGGACGCATCCGAACTCCGTTTTCGATGATCCATATATGAATGGAAAGATAATTTGATAAGGAAGCCAATCCAAGTAGTTTCACATCAAAAGCTCTTCGGAATCAACAGGAATCATCAAAACAAGTCAATGTCCAGAATCTGTCAGGGTGCTGCAACACCTTCTTTTGGGCCGTTGGGCCTTGTAACCTGTTGGGACACCTTTAGGACGTGAAGAGGAATCCTTGGACGTCCCTTAGGCTATATAATCAGTAGCCACCACCTACTTTAGGGTTTCAGTTTTGCTTAGATTATTCTGTCAAGAACAGTTTCGCCGTTCATCGGTTTGTGAGACCCCAACTCGTGAGATTAATCATACATCTGCAATTTGGTTGCGATCTTTCTTGTTCTTGCTTGTGTTCTTCATTGCGCGGGCAGGGATTAGCCTTCTTGGCGAGGTCAACCTAGTCCGTGACTCGGTTGATAACTAGAGGAGCTGTGGTGCTAAGATTGCAGGGTTTGATCTTTCGATCTGAAGCCAGATCGGTGTGTCATTCTCCACCACAACGATAGTTACCATCACCTGACGGAAGATCGGGATCCCCGTCTACAATAAGTGGTATCAGAGCTAAGGTATACCATCAGGTTCATATTTATTCCCTCGTTTGAGTGTTTCGTATTCATCCCATAGTCCAGTGCCATACTCGTTTTTCCTGTCCTAGAACCTTCCGTGCCATAGCCTTTGCATATTTCAGTTTCAGAGTCCACTTTGTTGAGTTTGTGTCCTAGGTCAAAGTCTTGTTGCTGGTTTAGATTGTGTTCTTTTCTAGTTTGTGTTGATCCCTTCACCCGCCGCTATTCCGTATCACCATCGGTTTGCATCTTGTGTCCACTAAATCCCTGATTCGAGCAGCTTCCTTAAAACAGTCATAACTTTTGCATCCGAACTCAAAACGGGAAAAATTTTATATCTACGGAGAACGCCAAAAAATTTTAGATCTATTTCATCCTAGCTTTTCTAGGTTCGTAAAAATTAGATTTATGAAATTCGATTAGGAAAATTGAGTTTCTGGGCCCACAAGTTTTGGTATGCTTTTTAGAGCACAATCCTAATTTTCTATAGGCCACATCTTTTATTCAATTGAGCTTAAATTTTTTGTGGTTTATTCTTGTGTGCTCCTTGCTGAGAAAAAAATATCAAAAGAGCAAAAGCAAGAAAAAAAGATTGGACAAAAAAATAAAAGAAAAAATAGTAAAAGAGAATAGAAGATATCGAAAGGAGCACATAAGGAACACTCAATAGCTCTATTGTTTGTGGTACCTTTTGCCTTGTTCATATCCGTTGCTACATTTAATACTTGTTTTCTTTCATCCTTGTTTCCTCTCTTGTTTATCACAACTGGTGATAGGAACATGTATAGGCCAGCAACTAGGACAAGTGCTCTGGACATTTATTCAATATTACTGTCTGTCACTAACTTGTGTGCCACATATATATATTTGTTTTTTTTTCGTGCCTCCCAAGCTCCACATATATACTTCAGATCAATACAGAAAAATGGTCCTTGCAATCTCGGTACCACTACCTCATAGGTATCACGAACCAGCCGCCGGTTGTACCGTCCACTGCTTGCATTGGTAAGAACTTTGTAAGAGCTTGGTAAGACGCTTCCACTTGCTGTCAAAAGTGACACCACTGCAACAACGTAGTCATTTGATAGGGATAACTTTCACCGTTTGTTCCTTGTTTTTGTGTTTACAATGATAGGTTGTTCGTATCCACCGACTTATGATGGTATAGGTGCTGATGAGTACATGGAGTGGGAAATTGCCATCGATAATATATTTGCTACTCGCTTTATGTGTCCAAGGAGAAAGGTAAAAAAAGCAGCTAGTGTTTTGCTACATTCTGCTTTATTTTGGTGGGAGTCTTTATATCCTTCTGATAAGCCTCAAACTTGGAATGATATGAAACTTCTTATGCGAGAAACCTTTGTTAATCCACCTCCTATTTTAACTTCATATGATGAGGTGCACCATTTAGAGGAAGAGTCTGTTGTTATTCCTCCTACTATGCCTAACCATTTGCAGGACAATGTAGAAAAGAGCAAGGATGACGTGACAGAAACTGAGAAGCTCACAGCCTCATGTGAAAATTCAGAACCATCAACTATTACCCCTACTGAACATGAGAGCAAAGGTAATGCCCATGATGCTAAACTCACAGAAGGTGCAAGTTCTCTTGATGTGCTGAATTTTTCCACCAATCATGCTATGATAGAGCAAATTTTAGTGGAGCATTCGCTTGATTTACCTTTGTCACAAGATGATTTGCTTGATGTTTCTTGTGACAAAGATGACTTGCATGATGATATTTATGTTATACCCATGCAATCATTGAAGAATGATCACGCTATATGTGTGCTGAAAATGAGCACTTGTGCTGAAAATAGACTTGTTATTCATAATGCTAGTGAAGTTGATGAGCTGAAATTATTGTCTTCTTTAAATACTTTGGGTTACATTGAATTTGATGTTCCGTGTAATCTTAGTTCTTTAGAGGAGAAACTTTATGCATATGCTAATTTGCCATGGTTCTCTAGACATACATATCATTTTATTGGAAAATATAATTGTAAAGGAGAGTATATGGTGCATCGTGTCTATATTTATTCAAATCTAAAATCTCCTTATATTGAGCAAAAGTATGATCAACCAAAGGATTGCAATTGCTATAATCTTGTCATGTCGAGTTTCCCTAGTTTTGTTATAAAGAAACATGTTAAATTTCAAGAAGGGGAGCAATGTTGGCTACTACCAACAATGTTTTCTTCATCTAATCCCAAACCGAGGACGGTTTGTTGTCAAGAAGGGGAGGATGATGAGGACATGGCACCTTCGGATACGAACAATGATTATAAGGTGTGCTCGTTCCTACATTTGCATAGTGGCTTTGGTTATAATTCACTTGGTTCCACATGTACATGTCACTATTTGATTGTAGGTTCAAATGTGTTTCATAATGGAAGTTCATCAAAGTTGAACTTTTGGTTCGTCGGCAGCCCGATAATGCCTCATTGGGAAGGCCATAACTCATCCATCCGGAGTGCGATCGAGGTCAATGAGCACTTGATGGAAAGCTTGTTTGATAAGCTTTCAAATAGATCTGGTTCCATCTCAATATCATGTCGGCAAGACCTCCAAATCGCCAATATATTCTGTCACTGTTTCTGCTGGGAGCTACACTATCGTTATGGGCTTGTTATTCATCCTTGGGACCCTGGCCCAAGTGGGAGCACATCCCAAGGACTTGGAGAACCCACCAAGAAAGCCCTTGGACGTCCTCCTCCTTGGCCACCACCTTAAGAGGCCAGCAAGGACGTCCAAGCCAAGCCAGAGGCCCAGTCCAATCCGAGTTCAAGTCTGCCTCGGCCATCAGGACCAGTCTGCAATAAAACAGACGCCCAGGACGCATCCGAACTCCGTTTTCGATGATCCATATATGAATGGAAAGATAATTTGATAAGGAAGCCAATACAAGTGGTTTCACATCAAAAGCTCTTCAGAATCAACAGGAATCGTCAAAACAAGTCAATATCCAGAATCTGTCAGGGTGCTACAACACCTTTTTTGGGGCCGTTGGGCCTTGTAACCTGTTGGGACACCTTTAGGACGTGAAGAGGGATCCTTGGACGTCTCTTAGGCTATATAATCAGTAGCCACCACCTACTTTAGGGTTTGGGTTTTGCTTAGATTATTCTGTCAAGAACAGTTTCACCGTTCATCGGTTTGTGAGACCCCAACTCGTGAGATTAATCATACATCTGCAATTTGGTTGCGATCTTTCTTGTTCTTGCTTGTGTTCTTCGTTGCGCGGGTAGGGATTAGCCTTCTTGGCGAGGTCAACCTGGTCCGTGACTCGGTTGATAACTAGAGGAGCTGTGGTGCTAAGATTGCAGGGTTCAATCTTTCGATCTGAAGCCGGATCGGTGTGTCATTCTCCGCCACAACGATAGTTACCATCACCTGATGGAAGATCAGGATCCCCATCTACATTACTTGCATACATAGAAACTACCCAAATTCCCCTGGCCCTCAACCCTACGGATCGACAGGTCAAGAACTTGGGCACACCCGAAGGCACGATGAACCACCATCTTATCTTAGCTCTAATTCTACTCATATAAGTTATATGAATGATTAAACATAAAGTTTTACATGTCAAGATCATAACGCACAAACTATATACTAGTTCATATATCATGATCATAACATGAAAACTATAGTCTAGTTCATATGCACTACTATATGAGTGATATGAGAGCAGGAACTTGGAAGAACTCTTTATAGTATTCATACCAAGAAGGTTCTCTTCTTCTAAGGAGACAAGCTCTCCTTGATAGCTTTGCCCTTGCTCACAAATACTACTAAAAGCTAAAAGAGACTAAGCGGTGGTAGTGAGGTAGAGGCTCCAAATGAATGTGTGTTTTGCATATGAGCTCTAGTCCTTCTTATATAGTGAAGCTTGGTCATTTTGGGGCGTGCATTTTTGGTAACCACTAGGAACTGTCATTGCATGGCGGCATGCAACTACCAGAGAAGACTAGGCCCGAGAGGAGCTAGGGATGGGGTGCGGCCGCACCCTAGTCTCCTCCACTAGACACCGCCTTGCTCTGGTGGGCTTCTGGTTGGGCCTAGGTCACATCCTTGGTGGTATTCTACTCAGTTTGGATGTTTGGATGGGCCTTTGCTTGTCTCCTTGGTGTAGAATCTACATTATGCTTTCTGCTTGGCGTATTTTGGTATGTTTTTCACTTGTATTCGATTATGTGACCTACAAAACATGATTTCTCGAATACAAGTGGAACTAGGTCAATAGTAATGGCATATGTGTCAAAAGTATGTTTATTTCTCCTATTTCAGACTATAATTGGTGGTTAGAAATGGTCGTTAGTGATAGCCAATAGTGTCCTCTAGAACCTTCTAGAGTTGTTTACGCTGTGGATAAGCGTAATTTTATTTGTCATTTTGATCCACCTTGACGGTTTTCTAGATAAACCCTGCTGAAAATATAGATTCACCAAAAGTCGGGGAAATTGTCAGTTTAACCCCTAAGTCTATGTTGGTGATCACTTTCATGCATGATTTCAAGTTATATTGATGGTTCATGATGGATGATAACTATCATCAACAAACTCCCCTAAGCTTAACTTTTGCTCGTCCCTGAGCAATGCCAAACTTAGCAATGGACTAGGAGTTGCATCAATGTTTTCACTCCTCAAAAGTACACATGCGTTCAAACAAAAATTCTCCTCCGGATTAGAACAAACTGTTCTGACCTTCAAACTTACCCATATTACCTTCAACCATGGGGCTTGTAGCCTTCACTTGGGTCTTGAGCAATTGAAAGACAGAACAATCAAGTCGAGCACTATTTCTCAAGTTCTTTGCTCAACCATTGTTCTAGAGTTTTTGCAAGTTTTCAAAATAAAACTCAGAGATTCCATTGTATGACACTCTCAAGTCTCTCAAAATATGTGGTATTTGTGGATCCTCACCAAGGCAAAAATAATATTATGCCTTTCTTCCTACAACTAATGCTTATGTGGAGCTCATAGGAATGGTGATAACATGAAAGAGCAAACTTGTAATGCATATATTGTAAAGTCGAACCTCGAATCCAAAGAGAGTTGAGACATACAATCAAATCAAGATGTGCATGTGTGTGAAATATATGGTGGATATATATGGTGGCTAAACTAATTCTACTATGCTCCTTAAAAAACATATCTCTCTTTTGAAACTTGTAACTATTTGCAAGAAAACATGGGCTATCTTATTCATCTCTTTTCTTTTTCAGGCGGACATCTAAGTACCCATTGTTTTAATTATCTTGGACACATGTCCATTTTTTTCTCAACTTCTCTTTTTTCTTTTTTTTCATAAATAACTCTTGCATAGCCCCATGTCTCTTTCTGCTTCAAAACTTTTCAGAGATAGCAACAAAAACTTGGAGCATTTATTTGGTGGATTGAACCTATCAAGAATATTTTTGGTGTTTACTCCCAGTATAGGAGTAAAACATTTTTGGGTGGATCTATATGAAAAGCATATTTGTGCGCCTACCCCCAGTGTAGGAGTAGTGCAAATGTGGGTGGTGTGTACGTGATCTTGATTTTAAAGAGCATGACAAACCTCTCAAAAGGGTCAACAAAGCTTGACCAAACTCAATGCAAAACAAGCAACATATATGAGTGGAAGTTTTCCTAGCCTAAATATCATGTTTGGCTCTGGTAGGAATTCAAGCTCTGTCATATAGGAACTCACATATTGCATTTTTATGTTTTTCAAAAGAAATCTCTAGAATTTTAGTATCACTTGGAACAAGATAAATAGCAGCTCAGACCTTCTTATATCATACCCATCAATTACCTAGACTTAGATCAAGCATTGCTACCCATGAGTTTCAAGTTCAGAGCAAATTCTCATGTCAAAACAATCATATCCAAAACTCGGGAGAATTCAAGGTTGAAAACTAGGTACTTGAACACAATTATAATAGAGCAACTATTCATCATTTCCATTATGAGATATTATCTTCAAGTTCTTTTTATTTATTCAACTCTTAAAAATAGAAATTAAAGCAAACTTTATACACACTCTTTTTATTTAGTTTTCATTCATTTTTTAGATCAAACCTTACTAATATATATATAAAAGATAAACACAATTTTTTATTTTGTTTTTTAGTTATGCATCTTTTTTAATAAGACAAACTCAAAAAATAAATAAAGAAAAAGAAACAAAATACTAGGAAAGAAAACTTACATTAGATACTTGGGGATCCTCCTCCCCCAAGCTGGGTGTTGCCGTAATCCTTCAGAATGGCGGGTCAAAGTTGAGTTTTTCGAACAAATAGTTCCAATTCCCATTCTCCTGCTGTTGGTGTTACTGGATGTTGGTGATGCGGTCTCCTATTTCCGCTTGCCACTGGGAGTGCTAGTGAAGCAAGTTCTGAATGTCTAGCTGTGTCTCTTCAATGTTTGTCAACTTGGTGTCGAGGCAGGAATTCTCCATTTGCTGGTCATGGTAGCCCATTGCCTGATCATGATAGCCATGGGTACAGAAGGACATACGTCCTCCCTGGTGGCCACTTGAAACTTCTTCATAGGGCTGCTGTTGATAGTAGTCGAAGTTGCCATACTGCCATTGCTCACTTGAGCACTGCTGCTAGGAGCTCTCAGAGTGCTGAGGAGCAGGCTGCTCCCAACCAGCATGCTCGTGTTGATACATGCGGGAAGATCCTAGCTGATCCTAGGCTACATAGCTGGTGAAAGCTAGTCCCTCTAGAATCGAGTCATCACCACGGTACCTAGGCTATGGGTTGGGAGTTATTCTCGTAGAAACACTTTTGTGAGGCGCTGCTTCCTTGACCTGTAAATTAAAGACAAAAAATTCACCGCATACAACCCGAGGTTCGGTCTAGCAACGGAATCTCAGTTGTATATCCTAGATACATCATGACAAGTTGACCATTATTGTTCTTTTTTAGCATGTGAGCCTTGTGGAAGTATTCATAATCAATGTACCAGCGATCAATGTCCTCAATGTAAGAAAGTGAAGTATTTTTCAATAAACCCAAATTCTAGGCAATGCGAGTGACCAAAGAGGTTCACCCGACATCTCCCTTGAGCTCAAAAACTTCTTTCCATTGATTCATCATGAACTTAACAGGTGAAACTTTTCTTCTCTTAACCATGGCATAAAGTAACTTAAGTTCGTCCATCCTTATGGTGCGAAAGTTGTTTCTAGGAAATAAAGAAAATCCTAGCCACTTATGTATGAAACGCAGGGTAGGGTGATAGATGTCACTAGTGTGAGGACAGTGACAATTGGGTTCTTTGGTTATTTCTCTCTAGAATTTTACTATATCAGAATTTTACTATGCATGAAATCCTAGAAGTTCACTAAGATGCTTCCATGGGATAGAAAAATCTTTCCCAAATAGTCTAAATGTAACTTCAGGATCAGTGGTTTGCAAGGTGCATAGAAATTCTAGTGTTAAGAGTTTAGACCCCGGTTCGTTAATTTGCCAGACATTTTCATACCCAATAGTTCTAAATATGATTTCAAATCTAGTGTCCATGCCTGTTGCATGCAGAAGGGCTAAATCATAGGTAGGAGTAAGAATGAACGTTCATGTCTTTAGTTGCTTGAAGGCATCTTTCTTCGTAGGCACATCGATGTTGGTTGGCTAGTTGTAGGCACATCGATGTTGGTGTGAGTGTCGAATAGTTGAGCTTGTCAAAAACCTTCTTGGGCATGGCACTGACACTTGCTCCAAGATCGCATAGTGCATTCTCAAAGTTTTGGTTTTTGATCGAGCAATCTATAGTGGGACATCCTGGATCCTTGTTCTTGATAGGTATGTGTTCAGGATGGCCGCACTACACTCCTCCATTAACTTAATTACCTTAGTGGTGGGCAATGGTCTCTTATTGCTCAGAATATCTCTAAGGTACTTCGCATAGGTAGGTACCTATATGGCATCTAGCAGAGGTATATTGATATATAACTTTTGAATTACTTCTACGAACTTACCAAATAGCTCATCTATTTTGGCTTTTCGATTTCTGCGTGGAAACGGTACAAAGGTAATGTCATGAAAATCTTGCATCATTTCTTATGCATGTGGCTCAACTCCTTCAACTTCATCATCCTTCTTCTCCTCCTGTACTGCTGCTGATGTCTTACCCATCCTTGTCAGATATAGAGGATCATGAGTAGACTTGCCACCTCTTGTGGTTATGGCGTTGACCTTCTCAAGGTTAGTGGCAAAAGGCAAAGCAGTGGTCAACTGAGCTCATTGTGATTCTATCTTTTTATTATAGCTAAGTTGGTGTTTGATGGTAGAAGAAAAACTATCCATTTTAGTATTTATGTTTTCTACGACCTTATCATTAAAAGCAAGCTTTTTAGAAATATTCTTATTAATCTTAGCTTGTTCTAAGATCAAGTCTCTGAAGGATGGTTGCTTAGTATTGGAAGAATTATAGTAATTACCTAGGTGCTTACCTTGGGAATTTGAGCGTTGTTGTTGTTGATTCCATCCTTGTCTCTGTTGTTGTGGAGCAGAATTATTGATCACAATATTTGCATGTTCTTGATATTCAGGGAATTCAACCCCCAAATATTCTCCACATACATTTTGAGAATTAAAAGCATCTTGAATAGCCTGACGATCTTTCTTGTAATTGGCTCACTGTTCAAGCCAATTTAACAAGACATCCATCTTGGTTGACAGTGCACATACCTCATCTAGTACTTATTCGTTCTTATTGCATGATTGAATATTGCATTGAGACCAGCCTTGATTAGAGGCTATCTTGTCCATAAGAGTTTTAGCTTTTTCAAGGGTGAGTGACATAAATGATCCTCCAGCAGTAGCATTGAGTTGTTCACGAGGTTTCTCGATTAATCCATGACAAAAGCTTTGTATGAGCAACCAATCCTCCATCCCGTGATGAGGACAATCTAAAATGTATTCTTGAAAACATTCCCATGCCTCTAGAATGGTTTCTCCATTCTATTGTTGGAAGTTGGAAATCTTTCCTCTCAAGGCATTGGTCTTGCCTATAGGGGAAAACTTTGCTAGAAAGGCCTCTGGACATTTTGCCCTTGTGTTGATGTTATCTTTGTTGGTGTATAACCACTACTTCACCCTTCCCACTAACGAGAATGGAAATAGGCGGAGTAGTATGATGTCTTAAGCAACATCCTTTATGGTGATTGTGCTGCTTATCTCTAGAAAATTCTGAAGATGAGCACTAGCATCTTCATGTGCCTTTCTGCTGAATGGAGTAGCTTGCACCATGTTGATGAGGCTTGGCTTGAGCTCAAACTCAAGGTTATTAGTTTTGAGTGTTGGTCCAATGTGGATGTTCTCAGTACTTAGAGCAGAGAATTCACACAGAGCCTTGTCAGCCATAGCTTCAAAAACTGGTGTTGAGCTTCCTCTTGATTGGTTTGATTCTGATTGATGGAATTTGTTGGTGAATCAGAACCAATCCTACAATACCCTGTATAAGATATGAACAAAGACAAACAAGGGTAAGCCTGCTAAAGCAGAGGTATAAAGTTATGATCTCGTCTATAAGTATTTATTTGATCAATTCTCTTAGCCTTGTGCCCCTCCCTAGCAATGGCGTCAGAAATGCTTGTTGGCATTTCTTAGCATCACTCTTTACTAAGTTGTCATCCATAGCAATGATGCCAGAAATGCTTTGGTTGGTAATTATTGAGAACACTTGTAAATTCATATATACTAAGTAATCCGCAAGCGCACAAATAATATACCATTGTAGCATGTCACCTGGGATATGCCAGGTATCGTTATTTATATTTTATCCATAGGGAGGAGCGATGGGGTGGCAAGAGATATTGATAAATATGCATACTTATGACAAAATAATTAACTCTCAAGCTATAGCAGGGGTAAGTCAAATGATAAATAAATGATAAATATAAGGCATAGATAGTATTCCACAGATAGAAGTAGATACTCATAAATGTAGTATGGCTAGACAGGAGATTAGTTAATTGTAAAAGATTCCTAAGTCATTCCTTATTTACTAAATCTTTTGTACACCCAAGTATATACACTTTCATCTATTGCATAATTAACTTTGTATCTATGCATAAGGAACATTACTAAGGAAGATCAAGAACATAGCTTGACTCCCTTCGCAACTGGGTTCTACTTGTTCTACAAACGGGGAGTAGACTACAAAGGACTCAACAAGAGTGTCACACTAGTTTGTAGAGTGCATCCGTAGGTAAACAATATTTAAGCACCACGCTTACATAATGTCGACCACTTAACTCAGTCGAGTATTGAGCTAAGCACTGCGAATATATGCATAAATTCATCATCAATCATGACTATATCAAGCATATAACTAGAGAAAACTAGGAACATAATAAATAGCAACATAGTATTAAAGTAGCACAAAGTCACAAAATATAGATAGATACAATGGCTTGCCAGCCTCCAGACGGTGAATCCAAAATCTTGAGCAAATGCCCAAACTCTACTTAAATCTTGCTAGCTAGCCTATACTAGAACTTTGAAGAATTGGAGCTCTTTTCTCTTCTCTCTAGAAACCCTAATTTCTGATCTGATCTTGACTTATGAAAATCTACCTGAGGGAGGCAGGTAGGGGCTAGTATATATAGGCTAGAGCGTCAATTCTGAGCCCTCGGATCAAACTGACTTTAATAAACAACATAGATGCAATCTAGGAGGCAGTGGAGGAACCGATGTTGAAGCGGAGGCTAACTGGTGGGGATAGGGGACCGGCCAGCCTATAGGTGGGATTGGCAAAACCCACCTAGAGCCTCTTGGTCCCTGCTTCAGTGGAGTGTCTTCTGGTGTCCTTTGGAACCTTCTAGAGTTGTTTACACCATAGATAAGCGTGATTTTATTTATCGTTTTCATCCACCTTGATGGTTTTCTGGATAAACCCTACTGAAAATACAGATAAACCCAAAACTTATGGAAATTGTTAGTTTATCCCCTAAGTCTATGTCAGTGATCACTTTCATGCATGATTTTAAGTTATATTGATGGTTCATGATGGATGATAACTATCGTCAACAAGATGGCAACATGGTTTCATAGGTTCTGATCATCTACACACCTATCAGATTATTTAGCTCCTGCAATGCCTAGCAACATGATCACGTAGATTGATCCAAATGGTTGCACATGAGACACAGAGATTTATACTAGTTTGGGCCCCTGGGAAGCGAGTAAAAGCCATATGTCTAGTTGCTACTTCTTGTATTCATATGCTCGGTTATAGGGGTTGTTGCTCCTAACCATGAGGTAGATTGGAATGAGGCAATGGTGTCATGGTGGACGTGATGATCGTGGAGTCCTTACCCCTCTTTATATAGGCAAAGGGGTAGGGTAACAATGAGGGCGATCGACGCTACAGATTGGATTCTGAGTTTGTTACAACAAATCAGTTTTATCCTACCATAGCTGTGATGGCATTAGATATCCTTGATATGTTGTGATCTCCAAGTTGGTAGTTGCGCCTAGTCCTCACGGGCTTCCTCCTCAGCCATCCTGGTTGATGGGCCAGATATATGGTCGGTGAGGGTATCCTAGGCCCATATCTCCAATAGTAGCCCCTGTAGAATTTAATGACGGGCTTGTAGGGCTGTACCCATCCTTTGGGTGCTATGAGTCCCTATAACGCTCGGGTACCATAGGTCCTGGTGAGCTCTTCTTGGGTACCAAGATGCTTGAATACAATTAGAAGGCCCCGAGTGTTGCGACAACTGTGCGGGTTGCACTAACTGGCAGTAATGCCTTCCCGAGTGTTGGGATTCCTTCGGTGGAAGTCTCCCACCCATTTGAACGCATCATATGCGCATCATTGAATCCTGTAAAAGATAAAGATAGTGGTGCCTAGAAACTTGAACCATTCCGTTTCCCATGCTTCTACTTTGTGGAAACCCTCTCAATGCACGAGTGTGTTTTTAATGCCAACCACCCACTCCCCCACTACCATCCTCAGGGTGCTCATTTAAGCAGGGGGTACGGAGGCCAGTGAGTTCACCCCTCATTTCTTCCCCAAATCCCTTAGCCTTAGACATGGTGTGAGAGTGATGATTCTGGTTATGCGCCATGGTTCATGGTGACTCCCAGCGGTCGCACCGACGTTGGGAGAAGGCTTTCAAGATCGGGCTCCATAGTGGCCTGGTCGCGGCCGTTCTCCTTGGGTGTTAGAGAAGAATTCCATGAAGGTGGGGAGGAACAATACGATTGGTGGCCCGAGTCACTGAAGACACGGTGACTGGGCTCACCGGTGGTCGATGCTCGGGAGCTCCCTAGGTCAGGATATCTGTAGGGAATCCCAAAGGGCAAAGGGTAGCTTGCTGTTGCTGGGAAACCCTTTACTCCACAGATCTCGACCTAGGTCCTCTCGTGTATCGATTCAAAGGCTTGACACCATCGAGTCGATGCCGTTCGCTTCTCCCTAACGCCACAAAAGATGGCATGAGCTGCCCACCTCATGGGGCTTCTCCTCCTCTTGGATGTTAGAGGAAGCTCCGTGAGGTGGGACTCCCACAAGCGTCTTCCAAGCGTCGTCTAAACTCATGAAGGTTGAAGGTAGGGTGACGGTCACAGTGCACCTTTGTCTGACTTCTACGCTTCATGAGATGCCCATAGCTTGAGTGGCAAATTCGAACCTGTACTTAGAAGGTTTATCATAACTATAGCAGTTCCTGATAGATTTTGGTTATTATAAGCGTGATGATGTAAGTGGCAGCATAGTTTAATTAAAAAAGAATGACTTTTGTTGATTTTGAAGACTACCTATTTCCTGATTAGATTAGGTGGTTTGAAGATTTTTGTTCAGTCGAATCTAACCTTGCATTTTTATGGGCCCCCTTCCCGACCCGATGGGCAGTTAGTGTAACTACGGGTTCTGCAAGGCGACTCGATCTAAAACTTTTCCCCAACCAACTGTGGTCATTCATGGCTCCAGAAGCCAACAATCCTGAGAGCTCAAGGATTACTTGGGTGAATAGCGAACACATGTAAGCCTCTGGGGCTGTAGTGTATGCTATTCTGTCTAGTTAATAATGGGTAGAACAAGTGTCGTCCGCTATCCGGAAGCGACAGGACGAAGCCTGATCAGCTGGGGCACGTCATGGAACTCTTTTTCTAGATTTTAGGAGCATGTACTTTGGTTGTAGCCATGGGCTGACTAGTTTTTCGGTTTCCCTCAGAGGGGCACACATCCGCTGAAATAAGGTACTTGGAGCCTGTTCGAACATTCGAAGGATTTACTTAGCCTCGAGGCTAGAGGTTTTAGGATCGGCTGGTGACCCCTGAACAACCCCCTCACTCTAGAAATGGAAGGGTTTGGCTTTCATGATTCTAAACTAGAATCACTGACTACACCTGCCGCTTTGGTGGGCTACGCCGGGCTTCAGTGGGGCCCAAATGTTGGTCCACCCGGTTTCACCAGCAATTTCGGGCCTTAAGCCCAGTGTTGACGGTCGTTAACATCAATCATAAACTATCAACATAACTTGTATAAACGCATGAAAATGATTGCCAACATAGGTTTAGGGGTTTAAACTAACAAATTCCATGAGTTTTGGTGAATCTATGTTTTCAGTAGGGTTTATTCAGAAAACTAGCAAGGAGGACCTATTCATCAAAACAAATCACGTTTATCCACTGTGAAACTGACGTGGGAAGACTCTAGAAGACTCCAGAAGGCAAACTACCAAAGCGGAGGGTAGGTGGCTACCATGTGGGGCTGGCCCCACCTACAGACCACCTGGCCCCTCGGCCCACCTGTCAGCCCCTCCTTCGAATGTCGGTTCTCCACCGCCTCCTAGATTGCATCTACGCCGTTCTTTCAAGTTGGTTTGATCCAAGGGTCTAGAATTGATGCTCTAGCCTATATATACCAGCCCCTGCCCCCCTCCCTAGGGCCATCCTAAAACCCTAATTCATATACTCCTCATTAGAATCAGAGCCAACTCTCAAGAGAAGATTAGTCCTCTATAGGATGTAGTCTTGCAATAGAATTAGTGAGCTAGAGAGTGAGGGAAGAGTTTGGTGGGAGTACCGGCCTCTCAGTGCTACCTCTATGTCTTGTACTTTGGTGGATCTAGGCTTCTCCAAGTCTACATCTAAGATACCTCTGGTAATTGATTTCTGTTTAAAGTAAGTTTTGTACTCTTTTGTTCATGGGTTCATAGTTCTTTTGAGTGCTCCAGTTCTTGCTAGCTAGATTAGAGTAGTAATCGTTAGCATAAGTGTGTGCTTAGGCTATTGGCTACCTGTGTTTGCTCCCTGCTTTCTAGTTGAGTGGTAGCAGTAGGAGGTGACAGCCCTATCTATCCTTTGTAGTCCATATCGAATTGAGCAAGTTCTTAAATTAGTTGGACCGTAGTTTTGTTGGTAGAGTTATCAATTAGCGGTGCTTTACTGTTTAAGCAGCGTCCCAAAGTGAATATTAGAATCATAAGCCTTGCTTTGCATGGGGTCATAAACATAGGAATCCTATCTACTCATACCTTAAACCTTGATTGCTATCCCTGGACAAACTTGTTAGACAACACACACACGTTTCCCTATGGATACGATACTCGATAATACTCCGGGTGAAAACTACTTCAATACCCGTGCGCTTACGGATTTTGTCTCTGTGTGCCTCCACAGGTGTCAACAAGTTTTCTAGCATTATTGCCGGGGAAATGGTTGCTTTGATTTTGTCGAACCAGGTTTGTCCTTGTATCTTTTATTTATCTTTAAGCATGGATAACATCACGCCTATCAATCAATTCGCTGCTCCCACGGTCGCACAACTAGAGCCACCGAAATCTTTGAAACATATCCTTACATCTGGCTATGAGTTGCATCCGTCTTTAATAAATTTGGTCTAGGAACAATCATTCTCAAGAGAAGGTGATGAAAACCCATATACCCACCTATGAGAGTTTGAGCAAACTTGTGCATGCTTGCAAGTAGTAGCATGTCACATGAAACTTGAAAGTGGAAGCTATTTCCATTCTCTTTGATGGGAAGAGCTAAACACTGGTATACCTGAATCATAGGGAGTGTACAAGGAGATTGTGTAGCTCTATGCTCTAGCTTTTGCTTATGTTTCTTTCCCACCTCTGGAGTGATTAGCCTTCGAATAGAGGTTCTATCTTTCAAATAGAGAGAAAAAGAATCTCTTGGTGCGGCATGGGCATGTTTTAACGACCTAGTCAATTCTAGCCCTGACCTTGCCATTCAAGACCATATGCTTTTACAACACTTTTATATGGGTCTTAGTGGGGAGACCGCACAACTTCTTGATACATCTTCTAGAGGTGCCTTCTTACATTGGTCTGCTAGTGAAAGGAGAAATATCCTTAGAAAAATCCTAGAAAACCCCCTACACCTGCGCTCATGATGATATCCCAAAAGATGTAGTTGAGAAAACTCCTGAGGAAGAATCTACGATAGTTGAGCCTGAGCCTTTAACTACACCACTTGAAGCCTCAACTGTCCTCCAAGTTCCCAAACCACCAAAGGAGGAAGAAATTCCGCCTTTGGAAGATATGTCTGAATTTGAGGATGAGCTATTCTCTGATTTTGGAAACACCTCAAATTATTATGCAATAAGGAAATCTTCAGCACCGTTAGCACCTAACCAGCATCTTCCTGACCCAACCAAAGAGAAGTTCCTTAAAAATACTATGAAGGAGTTGACAACAATCGTAAGCAATGAGTGGTTGGAAGAATCCAAGATTTCTCCTAAAGTCATTCGTTTAGGTTCTCCCTCTACCTCCATTCATTGTCAGATTCGTAAAACCTCCTTCGATGCCTTTTATAATCCGGTTGTAGGAGTAAATCTTATGTCTAAATGTTTTGCACATATCCTTCCTAAAATTTTTCAATTAACTCCAACAACCAAAATCTTTAAAAGTCTCTCAGGGCAAATCCTTCCTAGTAAAGGAATTTTTCACCTTATCGCTATCAAAGTAGATGAAACTAAGGTGTATCTTAGTTTTTATGTTTTCTATATTTGGGAGTTTGATCTTTTGATAGCGCATCCAATAGAGAGACTCCTACATGAAGGAAGAAAGGAGAGTATAAATGTAAGTCTTAGGAAGAGCATAAACATGTCTATTCGCATTACTCGCTCATTACATGTTAAGACAGAGTTGAGTCCCGAGCAAGGTCCAATAAAATAGATTATGGTAGCTTCTCTCCTGGAAGCTTCCAACAAAGATCTCAAGGAATATGCCTAGGATTTCATCCAAAACAAAGAAGAACCGCGAGATCCTTTCCCTCTAGATGAAACTCAAGAGCATCCAAAACCCTCATTGTGCTCAAACCCCTTCCTTCAGGTTTGAAATACGCTTTTCTAAACAACGATAGGGAGTCTCCTATCATTATTAGTAATAAACTCTCTAATGACGAGACCCTCTGGCTCCTTACCATTTTAGAAAAGCATCGCTCTGCTTTTGGCTACTCACTCAAAGACCTCAGGGGATTAGTCCTGCCCTTTGCACCCATCGCATTCCCATAGATCCAGCATATCCACCTTCTAGGGAGCCCCAACGTAGGATTAACAATGCGATGAGAGAAGTTGTTAAGAAAGAGGTGTTGAAACTTTTGCATGTAGGGATAATCTATCCCGTGCCTTATAGTGAGTGGGTAAGCCTGGTACAAGTTGTACCGAAGAAAGGGGGCATGACTATGGTAAAAAATGAAAAAGATGAATTAATTCCACAACGAATAGTCATAGGATGGTGGATGTGCATTGATTACCAAAAACTTAATGAGGCAACAAAGAAAGATCACTTTCCGCTACCCTTCATCGATGAGATGTTGGAACGGCTTACAAAAGCATTCTTTCTTTTGTTTCCTTGATGGGTATTTTGGCTATCATCAAATCCTGACCCATTCAAATGACCAAAGCAAAACTACTTTTACTTGTCCCTATGGAACTTATGCTTATAGTAGGATGTCCTTTGGTTTGTGCAACACTCCAGCTTGATTCCAAAGGTGCATGATGTCTATTTTTTCTAATATGATAGAAGAAATCATGGAAGTTTTTATGGATGATTTTTTTGTTTATGGGAAAAGTTTCAATGATTGCTTAGAAAATTTAGACAGAGTTTTGCAAAGATGTGAGGAAAAGCACTTAGTCCTTAATTCAGAAAAATGTCATTTCATGGTTAGAGAGGGCATAGTGCTTGGACACTTGGTGTCCAAACATGGGATAGAGGTAGACCAAGATATAAGATAGAAGTAATAGAACAACTACCTTCTCCTACGAATGTCAAAGGGGTATGAAGTTTCCTTGGTCATGCGGGGTTGTATCGTCATTTTATAAAATATTTTTCTCATATTTCTAGACCCCTTACAAGTTTGTTAGCCAAGGATGCTCCCTTTGAGTTTGATGATGAATGTTTAAATGCTTTTCAAATCCTTAAGAAAGCACTCATCTCTGCACCAATCATTCAACCCCTGATTGGTCGCTACATTTTGAAATCATGTGTGATGCTAGTGATTATATTGTGGGGCAGTATTAGGTCAAACAAAAGATGGAAAGCATCATGCAATTTCTTATGCTAGTAAAACTCTATCAGGACCTCAACTTAATTATGCAACAACTGAAAAAGAGCTCCTGGCTGTTGTTTTTGCTATTGACAAGTTTAGACCTTACTTAGTAGGACCTAAGGTTATTGTTTACACTGATCATGCTGCTCTTAAATACCTCCTTACTAAGAAAGATGCTAAGCCTAGGCTTATAAGATGGATCCTTTTTGTTCAAGAATTTGATTTAGAAATTAAAGATAAAAAAGGAATACAAAATTCTATAGCCGATCATTTGTCAAGAATGCAGTTCGAGAATCCACAGGAGCTACCCATTAATGATTTTCTATGGGACAACATGCTCGTAAAGGTCATAGGATCTAACCCCTGGTATGCAAATATTGTTAATTTTATGGTTGTAGGTTATGTACCACCAGGAGAGAATAAGAGGGAGCTCATCCATGAAAGTCGCCTCCACCTATGGGATGAACCATACCTCTTTCGAGTTTGCTTTGATGGACTGCTCAGGAGGTGTGTTCCTACTGAGGAAGCAATCAAGATCATTGAAAGATGCCACTCATCACCATATGGAGGACATTATGGGGCATTCCGCACTAATGCTAAGATCTGGCAAAGTGGATTCTTCTGGCCAACCATGTACGATGACACCAAAGAATTCATACGGTGGTGCATCCCATGTTAGAAACATGGGAATATCAATGCAAGAGACGCCATGCCACTCACCACCAACCTCTAGTTAGAACTCTTTGATGTATGGGGAATCAACTACATGGGACCATTTCCAAAATACCGGCAGTGTGAATATATCCTGGTGGTAGTCGACTATGTTTCAAAGTGGGTTAAATCCTTACCATGATGAGCTGCAGATTCCAATAATGCCTGAGGATTTTTTTAGAGACCATCTTTCCATGCTTTGGAGTTCCACGCATGGTAATTAGTGATGGAGGTCCTCACTTCATTGATAGAAGGTTCCAACGCTTCTTATCCGACCATGGGGTCCATCATAACATCATGACACCATATCATCCTCAAACTAGTGGACAAGCAGAAACAACAAACAAGCAAATCAAGAACATTCTATAGAAGACTGTCAATGAGATAGGGACAGCATGGAAAGATAAGTTACACAAAGCACCATGGGCTTACAGAACAGCCTATAAAACACCTCTTGAAATGTCACCATACCAACTTGTCTATGGGAAGACATGTCACTTACCTGTTGAGTTGGAATTCAAAGCGCATTGGGCCATAGAAAGGTGGAACATGGACTTTGAAGCAGCTGAAAAGAAAATAAAAATGAAACTCTCTGGACTAGAGGAATGGCGAGAAAAGGCATACCATAATGCAAAACTCTACAAGGAGAGGACAAAGACGTGGGATGACAAAAGATTGGAAAAGAAGGAATTCAAACCAGGTGACAAGGTGTTGCTTTTCAACTCTAGAGTGAAGTTGTTCGAACATGGGAAACTACGAAGCAAATGGGAAGGACCTTACAAGGTAATTAGCACATCGTCTCATGGAGTAGTCACACTTCAAAATGACAAAGGTACACTTTTCAAGGTAAATGGTTAGCGTTTAAAAGTTTTCCATGACACACAATTGATAGAAGAAGAATTGGATATAATTAACATTATAGAATTTAAATAATTCAGCTCTTCTTCTTTACTCTGTGAAAAAAACCTTAAAAACCATTTTTACCTATTAAAGTATTGCCAAGATTTCCCTAGTCTTTTGTTGGTGTTTGTCTCCACATGTTGTTTATGCAAAGTAACATAATTCAAGTGTGGGGGAGGCAAACCTCCCGAGCAAAGCATGGCATCATTCAAGCAACCATGGCTTGGGGGAGATGGCATCTCACGTGTATCTAGGTAAGTATCTCTACCCTATTTGTTTTATTGTTTTTAAGTTTGCTTTTTATGTGTTAAAAAAACAAAAACAAAATAAATAGTTATAGTTATTTATATTAATAATGCATAGAGTGTGTTGAATTTACTTTAATTTCTTTTAAGAGCTAAATAAATAATAGGGACTCTGAGGACAATATCCTAAAATGAAAATGATGAATAGTTGCTCTATTGTAATTCTTTTCAAGTACCTAGTTTTTAGCCATGAATTCTCTTGAGTTTTTGGATAAGATTGTTTTGTTATAAGGATTCACTCTGAACATGAAACTCATGGGTAGAATATGCTTAATCTAAGTCTAGGTAATTGATGCATATGATATGAGAAAGTCTGAGCTACTGTTTATCTTGTTCAAAGTGACACTAAAGTTCTAGAGATTTATCTTTTGAAAAACACAAAAATGCTACATGATGAGTTCCTATATGATAAAGCTTGAATTCCCACCAGAGCCATATATGCTATTTAGGCTAGGAAAACTTCCACATATATGCTGCTTGAATTGCATTGAGTTTTGTCAAGCATTGTTGGCCCTTATGAGAGGTTTGTCATGCTCTTAAAATCAAGATCACATACACACTACCCAAATATGCACTACTCCTACACTAGGGGTAGGCGCAAAAACATGCCTTCCATCTAGATCCACCCAAAAATATTCTACTCCTACACTAGGGGTGAACACAAAAACATGCTTGATAGGTTTTCCATCCACCAATTAAATGCTTCAAGTTCTTCTTGATATCTCTCAATAAGCTTTATTGCAGAAAAGAGACATGGGGCTATGCAAAAGTTATTCATAAAAAAGAAAGAAAGAAAAAGTTGAAAAAATGGACAAGTGTCTGAGATGTTGAAAAAATGGGTACTCAGATGCCCGCCTGAAAAAAAAGATGAATAAGATAGCCCCTATTCTCTAGCAAATGTTTCTAAGTTTCAAAAGAGAGATAAGTTTTCAAGGAGCATAGTAGAATTAGGTTAGCCACCATATATATATCCACCATATATCCACACGCATGCACATCTTGATTTGATTGTATGACTCAACTCTCTTTGGATCCGTTGTTTGACTTTACAATATATGCAATGCAAGTATGCCCTAGCTTTCTTCCTACCTATGAACTCCACATAAGTCTTAGTGGTAGGAAGAGAAAAAGGCATAACATCATTATTGCCTTGGTGAGGATCCACAAATACCACATATATTAAGAGACTTAAGAGTGTCATACAATGGAATCTTTGAGTTTTATTTTGAAAATCATGTTTATCCACTGTGAAACCTATCTAGGAAGACTCCAGAAGGCAAACCACCAATGCGGAGGGCAGGTGGCTACCATGTGGGGCCAGCCAGCCCCACCAGCAGGGTGCTCGGCCCCCTAGGCCCACCTGTCAGCCCCTCCTTCGAATGTAGGTTCTCCACCACCTCCTAGATTGCATCTACACTGGGCTTTAGTGGGCCCAAATGTTGGTCCACCCAGTTTCACTAACAATTTGGGGCCTCAAGCCCAGTGTTGACGGTCGTTAACATCAATCATAAACCATCAACATAACTTGTATAAACGCATGAAAATGATCACCAAAATAGGTTTAGGGGTTTAAACTGACAAATTCCATGAGTTTTGGTGAATCTATGTTTTTAGCAGGGTTTATTTAGAAAACTAGCAAGGAGGACCTATTCGTCAAAGCAAATCATGTTTATCCATTGTGAAACCAACGTGTGAAGACTCTAGAAGACAAACCACCAAAGCGAAGGGCAAGTGGCTATCATGTGGTGCTAGTCAGCCCCACTTGCAGGCCGCCTAGCCCCCTAGGCCCACCTGTCATCCCCTCCTTCAAATGTCGGTTCTCCACCGCCTCCTAGATTGCATCTATGCCGTTCTTTCAAGTTGGTTGGATCCAAGGGTCCAGAATTGATGCTCCAGCCTCTGCCCCCCTCCCTAGGGCCATCCTAAAACCCTAATTCATATCCTCCTCATTAGAATCAGAGCTAGCTCTCAAGACAAGATTAGTCCTCTATAGGTTCTAGTCTTGCAATAGAATTAGTGAGCTAGAGAGTGAGGGAAGAGTTTGGAGAGAGTACCGGCCTATCGGTGCTACCTCTACGGCTTGTACTTTGGTGGATCTAGGATTCTCCTAGTCTACATCTGAGATACCTCTGGTAATTAATTTCTATTTAAAGTAAGTTTTGTACTCTATTGTTCATGGGTTCATAGTTCTTTTGAGTGCTCTAGTTCTTGCTAGCTGGATTCGAGTAGTAATCGTTAGCATAAGCGTGGTGCTTAGGCTATCGGCTACCTATGTTTACTCCCTGCTTTCTGGTTATGTGGTAGTAGGGGAAGGTGACATCCCCGTCTATCCTTTGTAGTCCACATTGAATTGAGCAGGTTCTTAAACTAGTAGAACCATAGTCGTGTCGGTAGAGTTATCTATTAGTGGTGCTTTACCGTTTAAGCGGTGTCCCAAAGTGAATATTAGAATCATAAGCCTTGTTTTCATAGGGTCATAACCATAGGAATCCTCTCTACTCATATCTTAAACCTTGATTGCTATCCCTGGACAAACTTGTTAGACAACACACACACGTTTCCCCATGGATACGATACTCGATCATACTACGAGTGAAAACTACTTCGATACCCATGTGCTTGCGGATTTTGTCTCCATGTGCCTCCACATGTGTCAACACCTAGGGTCCAAAAGGGTTTTTGACTAGTATTAGCTGCCCTTATAGGTTAGCCAAGGGTGGAGACAGTCCATCCCTTTGCCACCGCTGACAAAAGCAGTAGTGCTCACTCCTCTGCTTACCTTGACCTAGCAGACATCGTCACATCAAGATCTCACTCCCAGCAGTCGTAGTCATGGCACTGAGAAAGACCCTAGCCAAGAAAACCAAAACCATTAGTTCAGTAAGTGAAGAAGATATGAGCTCGAAGAGTAAAGGGGACTGTGACAGAACCACCCAATTTATAGAAGATCAAGTATGACTGTCGCCGTTTAACACGTTGATACGCACATACTTTCAGTTATATAAACATGGTAGTCCACCGAATGTCACGAAGGACCTCGGTAAATTCACATCACAACCAAGATCGCACGATTAAGCAAATACACATCATATACATAGAGTTGCAGTGGAAATAATGTTTACAATGAGTTCACAAATAATAATATAAGTTTGGGTTTCAAAACCGATTAGCGAAAACAACATCGCTGTCATGATTTACAATAATATAAGTTCCAAATACATTGCTAGCATACTTGACATCCTCTGACAGAAGCATATAGATAAGAACACTATATAGAGTCGTCGAGCCCACCGGTGGTTAGCCACCATCTTTAGCAGGCCGAGAACTTCACCTACAACATGGTGGGATAAACCCTGAGTACTCGAATGTACTTAGCTAGACTTACCCATCATAAACCAAAAATAAAGTGACACCAAGAAGTATGCAAGGATTTATCGGTGGAGTTAGCTTGACAACATTTTGCATAAAAGCTTAAGTAACATAACTTGGAGATTTAATATCTTTAGCATCAAATTGAATACCTATTCAATTAAGCATCTCTAGATTAGCACCTATACTAGAGCAATCACGTGATTAAGCTAACAAGCATTAGTAACCATATCCAGTGTATTAATTTGGGCATCATCATAACCATCAAGTTCCAACAATTAATGCTATGTTGCTACTGCTCAGTCAAGTTCTCACTATTTGGGAGAGACGGTGACTCGAATCGATTCCAACTAGCTGGGGAGTTATTCCTAACACAAATCCATACTTCTGCCATTGGGGTCGCATTAGGTCACCTTTGGTATAACTCAGGTACAGTCGCAGGTCTGATTAGCGCCGGATCCTCAAGGATACTACCAGTCTGCTAGGAAGTTTAGGCCCAGCCTACCCTTGGACTCATGCCACTGGCTCCCTGCACATCCTTACTTCCTCTATTGTGCACACTTTCACTTACCAGGTCCCGACCTAAGTTGAGCTACTTGGCTTCACGGTCGAAATGACTTATTTGGCCAACTAAGTGTTAGGCATGCATTCAACATGACATGTGGACATACAACGAATCGGTCCATAATCGACACAAACGGGGATAAATAGGCACCAAGACCTCCATGTCTTGTTGCTTCTCTATCACAATCCTACCTGGTCTCCTTTTATTCATCAACACATGGTTATTTCCACGATGGCAATTATAGCCAACAGTGATCAGATATCTACCTATATCTTGCAGGTGATAGGAAATCACCTGACTTCTACCGGACTAAGCATGGCTAAGCATATATTTGATGCTAGACCTACAAAGGATTCAAGATATATTTGTCTGGACAAGGAAAGTATATGCAACAAGTGGTTCTAATCAACCCATAGTACTTAATGCATCAACATAAAAGGACTCAAGTTGATATTTAGAAAACATAGGAGCCTTAGAATGCTCTGGGGCTTGCTTGGTATCCAACACTAGGTCAGTGTTTGTTAGATGACACTCGCTTGGTGAGCATCTCCCATCTCGGCACTTGCTTAGTCCTTCCATCTTCTAGATAGATTCACCAAACTCCATCTTTGGGTTTGGCTCCAACATCACATCCTTCACGTGGTGCATCTAGCGTACCTAGATGAGATGCAATAATGCAAGTGCATAAATGCGAAGAATGGCAATACAAGATGCCTGACATAAAAGTATTCAAGATGAGCGCAAGGTTACATCGAAGATATATAAGCATGCCACGTTACTTAATTAAACATCCTACAACCTATCATGCTAGGATAGCAAGGAAGGTAGCACCAAGCATGATACAAGTTTCACAAGGTTTTAGGTATATTAACTTAACACCATCAAAGGCATGAGCCACACTTAGCAACACACAAAGCAAAGCAAGGTGAAGCAAATAATTTTAGGTACAAACACAGATTCTGAACAGCAGCACCACAATCAATTGTTTTAATCATACCCATAGTTCTAGGAATGAAAAAAGTGTGATTCAAGATTTTCTAGAAAGCTAATGAAATTATATAAAACTTTGTTATTAACATCAAAAGCTGATTCAACAAATAACAAGGTCAAAATACATCATGAGGCAGAGCTTATACAAATAAGGACAAAAAACTAATATTAACTTCAGAAATACATATCTCAAGTTATATTCATCCAATAAGCATGATATTTAACTTTATAGAAACCTTATTAAGTTATCTATAACTTTATTATTATCATCTTAAGATGATTCTATAGAAAACAAGGTTAAACAACACCGAGAAGGCATCTCTATCTAGATTTGAACAGAAATCTGCCATTCTATTTTGAACAGCTATAACTGGAGTTCTAGACCACCAAAAAGGGTGTTCTCTAACATTTTGGAAAGCTTAGGAAAAAAAACTACAACTCTCCTACTATCATGAAGACATAATTCCATGATTAAATAAGTCAAAAAATAAAATCATTCAGATCTATTCAGAGGACAAGCAAAAGCTGACAGCAAACTTGTAAAATCTATAACTCCTAGACCAATAGGCCTCAAATCATGAAATTTTAGGAAAAGAAACATAAGGAAATTATCTACAACTTTGGTATTCACCACATTTACAAAAAACATCATTTGGTCCATGAAGTTATCATCACAACAGAAAATGCACTTGCAGCCATTTCTGAATATAACAATTTGATATTTCACTTGTTTTGCTAACAAAGAGCATACACACATGAGCCATTTAAGAACTTCAACCACCACTAACATACTTAGCAACACTTTATCAAACACCAAGCACTCAAAGCATCACCAAATACAATTACAAGCTTTTATCTACAATTATGCTTTTGTTAATCCTTTCTCCTAACAAACATATATATTATTTTAGTGATATATGAGAACAACTAGTTTGGGGCTGAGACTTTTATGAGTGGTAGATGTTATCAAAACATGTCTACTACATAAATTTCACATGCTCAGATTTTATAATTTAATTATTACAAAAAGACAAATTGCTAATGCAAGAAAACATGTGAGAGCAAAATAAATCTAAATATCAACATTTTTCATAAACACAGAGCCATGTTAGGGTTTCTTAGGCCACAATATCACCATGCAAAGGCAAAGGAACCACATTTTACATTTTCCATATATAAATTATTTATAAACCATTTAAAACCATTTATCAAGCATTAATCAAGTTAAATCAATAACTCAAACATACTACATCTAATAAACATGAAATTTTTACCACATAACACATATAGCATCAGTAGCCTAGCAAAAAATTTTCACATCATTTGGAACACCACAACTTTAGATATGAATTTGTTCCTAGAAATCCCTAATTTAGAAAGATAATTATGTGCAGTAAAAACTTTCTACTAAAACATATGATATTATGGCTCTACTACATAGATCTACTCTCATGGATTCCAAAAAGTCTTCATTTGATATTTTACGATTTATTATGATTTTCCAAAGTTTCAGCTAAAGTAAAGGCAATAAAAGAGAAACACATTTGCATCGGAGACCCTGAACTTTCCTCAAATACTGATTACAACAAAACGGTCCTTCTAGTCACTATTCACATGAGTCATAGACTTTGTAGATAGGCCTTTCCTTTCTTTGAATTCTTGCATGAGGTCCCTCTTCTTCTCCTCGTTAGGCAAAGTAGAGGAGGCTGGTGGACCGACCGGTCTTGGCAAGTAGTGGCTGGCAACGACGGGGAAGGGTCACAGCCGCATAATGGTGGGTCGCACCTGTGGGTGGCCTCGACCTAGCCTGAGGTTGACTGTAGCTCCCTAGCCATGGGTGCAGGTGGCAGCCCAACGATGGCTCCAGTGGACAGGGCGCTGGCGGAGCTCCGGCGGTGGGGAAAGAGGCGGTGAAGCACCTAGGGGCCCACACGCTTTCACTGGTAGCCGCGGTTTAGACCCTGGTGGACCAACGTGGCCTAGCCACGCGTGCTGGCGATGATGGCCAAGTGGGCGCCGGCGGCAGTAGCGCACGGTGGTGGAGGCATTCGGAGGAGAGGCGCGACGCACATGGGGTGGCTCGAGGAATGCGAAGGCAAGGATAGTTGGGATGAAGGAGGCTCACAGCAGCGGCAGCAAGCCCTGCCTGGTGGCAGCCATGGCGAAGCTCGGCGTGCCCATCTGCACGCGCCATGGAGCTAGGGGAAAGCTAGGGAGAGCAAGAGCGAGTGAGGGAAAGGCAGAGAGTGAGCCTAGGCGTCCTCGACAACTCCCCATCAACATAGATAGGCAGGGGTGCATGGCATCGGGGCTTGGCAATGGTGGGGGCACGGCCAGCGCATGGAGGCCACGTAACCATTTCGACGAACACCTGGCGGGCGTGATTTAGCCAGACTTTGGGTCCAAATTTCAGCATATTCAGTTAAGATTCGAGTCTTGTGTGTTATAGCAAAGTTGTTCCTCTTTGGCTGATCTCCCATCCCTATTAAGTGTGTAAGGCCGTTAGAGTCCTCCATTAGTGATTAGTTACGCCCCAAAGTGACGGTGTCAGTGCGTTGACAACGATTAAACAAACCCAAGATTGCTAACCAAAACGGAGTCAAACTTGGTCCAACTTTTTATATGCTCTTCTCCGATACATATATTGCAACTTTTACTTTTGGCTCAACTTGAGGTGTTTAACGAATTTTAGAGAACGCAGAACACCAATGTCAATGACGATGAATTCTGGACTTAGAATTATTTAGAGCCCGTAAACAGCAGCTGATTCCATCTTGAGTCCTCTGTTTGAGCCACTTAGGAGTTGAATCAGGGTTTGGTTTAAAAATAAAGTTTGCTATACTCTACTCAAACTTCAACTTTGATTAAAGGTTGAACTTCATATTTGGTCCCAAAATTATAGTTTCATCTTGGTCAAAGCAGCACCTCGTTAAACCCTGGAATTAGGGTTTTTGACCAATTAAGGCATTTTCTTGACATTTGCTCAACACAAACCCTTCATGACTTTTGTTGTAGAATTCAATTAGAGTCATTTGGGCAAGGTACCAAGGTTTGGTCAACATCTCATATTCTCATTTACTTAATAAAGCAATTCAATCAAGGTTATAACTTATCATTTCATGTGACTTCTTGGCTCCAAACTTCATGAAACTTTTCCAATGGTGGAGATAGACAGATGTTAAGGTGATGCTCATGAAAGAGCCATGTTTAACACTACTCAAGTATACATTTGAAAAGGGTCAACATGTAAGCAATGGTGTGTTGTCCAAATTTAAGTTGGGCTCATTTTCATAGATTTGACCTCAACACCTTCATCACCATTTTAGAGATAAGGAACTAAAGCTGCTGATTACCTCTCGATCTATCATATTTGAGCTCAAACCCACTACCTAGCAAGTGGCTAACACTCGAGGTGTTATAGGGACAAAGTCCCATCGCTAGTTCTCTATGGGAGGTGTCGATGGCGACGGAGGAGGACATCAAGAATCTTGTGGTTGGGGGGTTCCTGGCGCTAAGGGTGCTTTTAGGTTACCAGTGTGCCCTTGGCCAGGATGTGCCCGCTCCTGATTTTGGTGACATTGTAGTCTTTGTCGACTTCTTGCACCATGGATTTGGGGTACCCATCCACTAGTTCGTCTGAGATCTTTGATACCATAACGCGTAGGTACACAACCTGACCCCGAACGGGATCATGCTTCTGGCAATGTTTATTTCCTATTGTGAGGACTTCATGGGGATCGAACCCCACTAGACGTTGTTCTGTCATTGCTTCGATGTTCTTCCTCAATCTAAATGAAAGGTCGCCGACAACCTTTGGATCAAGGCAGTTGACAAATCTCCCTTCTTTCACATCGATCTCCCTTCTAACATCCTAAATTAGGCGAACAAGTGGTTTTATGTTTATGACTGCTTGGCCCCAGTGTTCTCCCACAAGCTCGCACCCCCTCTGCCATTGGTAGAGAAAGAGGAGGTTCCCGAGTCCGAGCAGGAAGAAGCAGATGAACTTGAGAGTGACCTATAGGATTATCACTGGAGGAGAGGGGTTACCAGTCAGGCTTGCCTAGTGGCCTTCTTTCAGAGGTGGATCCATCACCTAAGGGAACATGCATCCCAAATGTGTGACTCTCCCGACACCATTAGTCCATCAGGGGAGCCCATCGAGTCGATGACTGTGCTTCAGGTGCTGGGTCCAAAATCCTAGCTCATAGGCAAAGACCATCTGGTGGAGTTCCTAAGCTCAAAGCCGAGAGACGATGAAAACTCTGTAAGGTGTTAGTTGTTTGGTGATTAGCTTACAACTTGTTCTGATTTTGTCATGTGATTTGGTCTGTTTTGTAGGATTGTTGAAAGTACTGCTTCAGGGACCCTTTGGACAAGGTCTAGGAGCAGAGGACCGATGGTGTGGAGACATCCACTAGTAATGGTAGGATGTCCGCACTTTGAGAGGAGTTGAGTGCCATTGTCCCTACTCCCTACCTAGGCCATGCTAGTCATAGCGCGCTAGGTTCGGGCGTGCAGACAAGGAGGCATAGGGCTATGGCAGAGTTTGCAAGCACCAATGAGGGGGTGAAGCCCCTGAGAGGAAGAAGAGGCAACGCAGAGTGCAGGCATCGGTAGTGCTAGGTACGTTAGTTATTCTTGGTTAGTTATGGCCTTAACATATGTGAATTCGGCTTACCATGAGTTGTTCGTAGTGCCAAGGGCTCTAGGGTTGCCTAGGCCCACCAATGACAAGTTGTTGGCTAGGACGGTCTCAGTCATTGGCAACTTTGGCCCAAAGGTAGAGTATGTCCCCTTCAAGCAAGGTTCAAGAACCTTGTGTAGGCAGTCGAAGAAGCTTGTGCTGCTGGATGTTCCTAGTGCTGAGAACATGTAAGTTCAATTCCTTTATCTCACGGTCTTATTGGGTGATGAGTTCCTGATGCTTGCTGTTTAGGCATAGTTCTTGGTCGAAGGCCTTGTCAATCCGGAGATTGCCCAAAGCGATCGGCTAGGCAGCACTAGCGATACCATAGCTCTAGGAGTTTGCCCAAATGAGAGTGAGGATTTGAGTATTTTAGAGAGGATTGGGGTCACTCGTACCCTTAATGACTTCATGGTTAGTTTCGACACAAGCCTTTAGAGGATGCTCGGGAAGATGTTTCTCTAGTGATCTAGGCAGGGCCTATGCAGGGTGAACCTACTTGGGTTCCCAGCGTGGGTGCCCAAGGGAAAGAGCCTACCATTGAAGCAATCCATGAGCCTAGCCCATCAGAGCCGTCCCTAGAAGTTATTCTAGAGGATAGCCTCGAGATGGTGTTTCTATGGATTGACTCTCCCCCACAGGTGGTGACATCCACCTGGTCCCTCTTGAGTTTTGGGCCAAATGAGGAGGGGGAGGTTCGTAGCTTTCAATGTTGAAGGTGAGAGCTTGTTCGATGATGTTGAGCAGCGTCATTGTCTTGTCTCCAGCTTCAGAGAGCTGGACGGGATGGTGAAACACGTGGATAGTTTGTCCACTGCGCTGCTAGCCCTTGCTGATGCCATGAAGACCAAGAGCATCTCGGTTGGGGATTCCCTTAGTGCTACCTTAGAGGTATGATTCACATCGGGTGCCCTAGCCCTTGAGCATTGGGTGCCCTTGGTTTATACTTGGGGCCATGAAGTGGACTCGATGGATCTAGCCCCTGAGTCTTTGGATGATTCATTCTCAATGAAGCTAAGACTTATGCTGTCTTGTTCTTGTAGTATCTTCAGAAGAATTCTTTGGCCAAGTCTGTGTTCATCTAGAAGAGGTTCTTTTGGCTAGGCAATGAAGCAAAGGTGTGGATAGCTGAGCTAGAAAGAGAGGTGGTAGCCCTGAAGCACCATCAGGACGAGACCCAAGGTGGGGTTTCTACCAAGATATTTCTCCTTAATGTTTGATGAGGCTTGTAAAACCATTATTACCTTTTTAGCCATTGCCGAGGCTATTGTCGGGCCATCCCAAGGAAGGCTGCTTTCCGTGCCTCAGGCTCTATGTACTGGAGGGAGAGGCAGAAGCGAGCGCTTGCTTAGGAAGAGATAGAGAAGCTCTAGAAGCAGTTCAATGGCATGCTATCGGGGACCAATACTAGGGTACCCGAAGAGGAGGAGCTAATAACCATCAACATTGATTCATCTGAGCAGTCAAGAGTACGACTACAACTCCAACTGATCCCTAGGTGCACAAGCTCCACCTCACCTGACCTCTAAGGGCTAGGTCTGCCTTGCCTAGCCTCTAAGGGTGGGCTATGCCTCGCTCGACCTCTAGGGATGGGCTTCGCCTCGCTCGACACTAAGGCTGTAGGCTCTGCCTCGCTCGACCTCTGAGGGCTGGCTCTACCTCTCTCGGCCTCTTAGGTGGGCTCTACCTCACCTGACCTCTAGGAGCAGGCTCTGCCTCACCCAACCCTTGGGTTTGCGCTTTGCCTCACCTAACCTCTAAGGGCTGGCTCTGCCTTGCCCAGCCTCTGAAGGCGGGCTTTGCCTCGCTCAACCCTTAGTTTTGTGCTCTACCTCGCCCGACCTCTGGGGATGGGCTCTACCTCGCCCAACACCGAGGCCATGGGCTCTACCTCACCCAACCTTTGAGGGCTGGCTTTGCCTCACCTGGCCTCTAAGGGAGGGCTCCGCCTCGCCCAGCCTCTAAGGATGGACTCCACCTCGCTTGACCTCTATGGGCGGGCTTGGCATCACCCAACTTTTGGGTTTGTGCTCCGCCTCGCTCGGCCTCTAGGGGGGACTCTACCTCAACCGATCCCAAGGTCGGGGGATCTATATCACCCGATGGAGACCCATACCACCGCCAATGACTCCAGGTTCAAGCGAATGGGCCTAGGTCAAAGCTCTGACACCAAGGAGGTGACCGGCATGCCCTAATATAACCCGTGGCCATGATGGCCATATCTGGGGATTCACATCAGGAATAGCATTGGGCATACTAGTGTTGTTCTGCCTAACCCTCGTACGAGCATTGACAGGTGTGTCAGTTCACCACAGCATAAGCTTGGACGGAGTGGAGCGCCATGATCAGGAGACGATGCCTACGCATAGTGCCAGTGATGAACAGGGCCACGATGTGGAGCTATCCCTATTGACGTCTACAGGGTTGGTGGGACCTGTATGAAGGAAAAGAAGGACCCGGTGATCTTGGAGGACTTCTTCTCATTCTCCTCTTTTCCCTCCACTATAATCCATGCTTTCCCTTGGCCTATAAAAGGGAAAGCAGGGCATCCCATGAAGGGGACTCAAACCCATCGAACCCTGAATAGATCAGAACACACAAGCACACAGCCAGGAAGCGATCGAGCTCTCAACAGCCATTCACTCCTCTCACCAGAGACTTGGGACATGTCCCTCTCTCAACTATTTGTAACCTCTACTATGAACTTTCAGTGCTAGTAACATGAGCAGCAACAATGAACTGGACGTAGGGACATTCTGCCTGATCTAGTATAAACCTCATGTCCTCTTAGCACACCATCCGAGCTAGACGCACAATATTTGAAATTTACTAGTCGGTGGCAACTCAAAACACCGACACATGCCTTGTTTTTGGCAATGAATCATGTTATGATTGTATGTGGATTTTTGGAATAACCTAGGTTTTTATGCGACCAAAAATACGAGCTTTTTAAATTTTTTCTACAATGTGTGAATCATGTAGTCACCAAGTCAAACCTTAGTCAAACCTAGGAGAGCTTATCGATAATTTGTTACATTCAAATAGACTTTGATTGTAGGAGTGTGCCTGTGTTCTTGAGTTGAGTCTTGTTTTTAGTTTAGCAAAGTTCCTCTCAATCTGTTTTGAATTCCCCACAAATCTCTTTTGAATATCTCTTAAATTCCTTGAACCATAAATGGGAAAACCTCCTATCTTTCCTAGCAAGGAATTGGAGAAACATCCTTTCTCCTCATCTCCTGGAATTCCTCTCAAGTCCCACTTAAATCCATCTCAAATCCCCATTTGATTCCCTCCCAAATCCCTTTTGAATTTGCCCCAAATTCCCTAAGTCAAAATTCCTAAAAGGAAACTCCATTTTCCTTTTTCTTCTCCTTTATTCTCTCATTCAACCCACCATTCCCCTCCTCTCCCCTTCTCTTGCCTGGCCCATCGTGCCCCAACCCACAGCCACCATGGGCGCCTCGGCCTAGCTTGCCCCTCCCTCCACCAGCAGGCCCAGCTTATCAAATAGTTTGGCCTGCCTCGCGTTCCCTCCATTGGCCTAGCCCAACCACGCCCTTAGCCTAGCTTCCGCCTTGTAGGCCTAAGCCCCACCCACATGACCCACCAGTCCTAGTTGCCACGCACCCCCTGTGCCCGAACCCTAGGGAGCGCTCGCTCCCTAGGAGCCGCCGCGACCCAAAGCGAAGAGTCCATGCCCCCACCTCGACGTCAACATCCACCAACCCCACACCTCCCCACCGTGACCATATGCGCACCGCATGGCCGTGAGTACAGACGCTGAGGCCATCCACCGTCCACAAAGTGTATTGTCTGAGTCTAAGTTGGGGCTCATTTTCATAGGTTTGACCTCAATACCTTCATCATTACTTCTAGATTATGAACTAGAGATCTTAAGCATTGCTTGACATATCCTACTTAAGTCCAAATTCACTGCTTAACTTGTGACTAACACCTAGGGTGTTACAGCCCTCCCCCTTATGGGAATCTCGCCCTAAGATTCGGTGCGAAGAACTTTTAAGGGAAGAGAAGCATGTCATCCATTTTCCAACATCAGTGATAGCATTAGGCTACTTAACCTCGGAGTATCAAAGAGGCTAATTTGGTAAAGACAACTTTCTAATATTTGCTCTTCGTCGTAAATTTTGTCTGAAGAATTTCTTTCATTGACTTCCACGAAGCATTGTTACTTTGGGAGGAATTCAAGACAACACAACACTTCACTCTCAGGATACGGAGAGTACTATGGAGCATAAACTAACTACCCATAAATATATATTTCCCTAGTGAATATAGCATGGACCATGTGATCTTTGCACTAGACTACAAGCTTCTGAAAGCTACTCATTACAATGATTCCATATGTGTAGTTCTCTTTCTCTAATGATAACACTGTATTATCTGAGTTCATTGAGTGAGCGGTGAATGTGATAGCTGAATATGTTGACTCAGCATTTTCGATGATCATTATTTTAGGGAATCCTCGTATCTAAGTGGCAATAGTTATCTGGGTTGAATCTGATGCAACCCCTTGGGTAAAAACACATGGAACGTACCAAAGGACAAGTCCACCTTGGAAGTCATTACTAAAGAAGGATGATAACGAGGTCTGGAGGACAACAAAGGTTGCAAGTATTCACTAACTGGAGAAACAGTACACCACCAAGATTGAGTACAATTTTCCTTCATGGTGTTGTGGCACAGTAAATTGGGTTGACTTGCATTGCAGCAAAACTAGCCTTGTTGGACTACTTTTGACATTGAGGCTTCTTTCTAATGTCAATCAACAACTCAAAATCATAATCTAAAATCTGTTGTTTGGCACTTTTCAAATTGTTTTCAACTCGTAATGGCACAAATTGACTTGTAGAACACCTTGACTGCTCAAGCATTGTTGATATGAGAGGGCAAAAGCAAGCCACAAAGGGTGCAAGGAGTCTCCTCTAGGGCATCTAGAGAATTACCTAATCAGCAAAATATTGACCATGTTGCTAATCTTGACATCATTTACAAACACAACCATCTAATATGAGGGATGATAGCAGCCCACCGAGAAATCACAGATTCTGTACACTTGGATTTTTAGTTCATATCTCACAAACTACTGCTTCATTGTGCACATATTTTAGTAGTCATATAGACCCATGAGTCCTCTAATTACTGACCAAAATTCAGCCTCAACGGACACCGTTTGTCTATCCAATAAATCATCTACCAAAATTGCTCTATTCTAAAATTGTCATGACCCAAACGGTCAAAACATCTCTCAAATCTGATGCTTTACTCATCCAATACTCAAACCAACTTAAGATATCGAGGTATCCTAAGTAAGGAATGAGCTCGTCAAGTTTTGTGACAATCCAACCATGTTTGAGCCACTAATCACTGACTTAAAGATAACCGGTTGAGTGCCATGAAATCTCGACAGATTTCTCACTCTTCTTTTCCTTTTATTTACACATTGAGAAGTGTGTTTGCAGTCTTTAACTCTTTTTGTGACAGCGGTAGCTTTCTCACTGTGGATGGAGGCTAGGGTTTTCCTCATCTGCTTCCTAGGGAACAACTTCAACCGTTGATTTAGGCACTAGCTCAACGATGCACAAGCATTGGACTGGTGGGCTATTTTTGCAGGGCACAATGCATACTTCACATGCAGGGGCGGTCCTACAAGATAAGGGACCATTTCTAACTACCCTTCTGTGCTCTATTAAATAGAGTCCTAAACAAATCCTTTGATAGCACCATATACATAATGATGCTGACTGAAACTAGGGACGGGTTTTCTCTAGCTCTTTACTTAGCTGATACAACATCCTACACTATCTATGTGATTGCCCAAGATGGAATTGACTTGACGACACCGGGTCTGGAGAAGAAAGCAGTACATGCATTGCTGACTGGCTTTGCTATTTCCTTGCTTAGCATTGTTCTATGAGACATAGCCTTCGTAGTTACCAAAGAGTTATTACCTAGCTGTACTTATCTTTCCTATTGGTAACTAATTAGTCATCTCTCAACATTTAAAAGCTCCAAAACTTCCTACTTGACAGCAATAATCATAGTTGATGCGTATTAAGACAGTCAATATCAAGGTCAGCAGAAAAGGATCACACCAAAGAGCTCGGTTGATCATCTTGCACATAAAGTCAAGACTTGGATAGAAAGCTCATAAGCACCAGGTGACCTATTACAGGACATAATATCCTGGTCCATTTATCATCCGACTGATAACTTGTCTAACTTTAAGTACTATGTACCTTTCTGATCCAACGGGGATGACATAAGTTCCTCGCTAGATGACCGATGCTATTACAGGGATAGTCAAGCAGAGTCACTTGTCTACCACCTCTTGTAGTCTATTTATGTTTATATCAGTGACTTCACAGCTAAAAGGGTTAAACAACACAATGAAGACATCTCTATCCAGATTTGGACAGAACCTACCATTCCACTTTGAATAGCAATAACTAGAGTTCTAGACCACCAAAAGTAGTGATCTCAGACATTTTAGAAAGCTTAGAAAAGCACTAAAACTCTCCTACTATCACCAATACATGATTCAATGTTTAAATGAGGCAAACAATACATTCATTCAGATCTGTCCAGAGGACATGCAAAAACCCGACAACAACTTCTAAAATCTATAACTCCTAGACCATCTGGACTAATATCATGACATTTTAGTACAAGAAAGATAAGAAATTATATACAACTTTTGTATTCACTATATTTATAGAAAACATCATTTGATCCACGAAGATATCATCATAACAGAAAATGCACATGCAGCCATTTTCAGAATGTAACAATTTGATGTTTCACTTGTTTTGCTAACAAAGAGGATGCACACATGAGCCACTCAATGTAACACCCCAAAATTTGCCACTTTTGAAAATAGAGTTAAAATGATTTATTTGTGAATTATTATGCACATGAAAACATAGGAAAATAAAAATTTTTATTAATTTAAAATTTATCATAAGGTAGAAACATGTTTGTTGCATTCATGCCGGTCGCACCTTGTATTTCTATGTGCAAAATGTGTGTTTTTTTACGTTTAGTAGACGAATATCTATCTCTAGGAAATTTTCAGCTTCTTTCTGGAATTTAATTCCTACCTCCTTCACCTTAATCTTTATGTTCCAAGTTCCCAACAATCTTTTTATGAGCTCCAAATACTTTATTTGGGTTCATCATGTTCCGAAGTGTCTCTGAGAATTTTCCCCAAATTTTTGGAGATCTCGGAGTATTTTTCGTGGCTTAAATATAAATTCTAGACATTTCTAGAATTATTTTATCCATGAAATTAATCAATTCCGAAAATAATAAAATATCATGTTTTCCAACCAACGCTCAAAGCCCATGTGTAATAATCCTAATAAATTCTAAAGGCCCATGCATTTATTTACTAATGGGCTTTAATGTTTATTTAGGCCCAATAGTAAATGTAGAGGGTGCAACATCAATTAGTACCATATCATTAGTTGACGTGGATGTGGGGAGTTTTTCTTCCTATATATATCTACCAACCCCTTGGGCAAAGCACACCAAAACTACCATATGGGGAGCCCCTAGTTTGGGAAATCCCTCGTGTAGTAAATCATATTTTTCTCATCCTTCTCTCGCCGTCGCTGTCGCCATCGCTGCCGCGCTGCCCAGCCCATCCATACTCTGTTCGGCAACAAGTAAGTCCGCCGCCGTCCCTGCCATTCTCCAACTCGTGGCTACATCCTATCGTTGCTCCGTGGCCATGCAATCTGCTACTCATTGCCGAGCCCTAAGGTATGTGTTCCAACTAGCCAGCAAGTCGTCATGTAGATGCCCTGCAAAACTTTCCAGCTGGACATCATGTTCATATATTCACCTCAGACATGATGGAACAGAGTTGTTCGCTGGCCAGTTCCAACAATGTTTGCACGATGTCTTATGCGTTCTATCACTGCCGGAGCTTCTCTACAAAGATGGATGCCCAAGCCTAACCAATGCCCTTGCTGCCGATCTGGTGTCCGGTGCCCCGACGTCTACAAGTCACAAGTCATCAACATCATTGATCCACCAGCTGACGGGCACACCTACATGAAGAGTCGTTCCTCCATCGTCGGGCATGCAGTGCAGGCTCCATCAAGCTGCCGAGAACCACCAACGTGAGCTCACCGAGCTGCCTGACGGACGTTGCATCGGCTGCAAGTAAATGACAGGACGTCTATGTTCAATGGTCAGCCCAGCCTTCCTTGCCCTATTATTTTATTGGCCATAAATACTATCAACGTCATGCCTGCGTCATTTAGATGTAATCTAGCAGCGATAATCATGTCACATGTTTTGTGAGTTTTATAAATAAAATACTAAATTGATCAGTGTCCATGCTACCAGTTTTCTAAATGTAAAGCAAACATAGGTTCTACACCACGGTCTTTCATAAGCAAATAGTAATATGCTTAATTGCTAAACCAAATAAATATATATATATATATATATATATATATATATATATATATGTTTTAAATTTGCTTAGCTCAAACATGCATTACATATAATTCGAACAGATATTCTCACGTGTTCTTCTATCTTTGCGAATTAAAAGTTTGATTTGACTTAAATTATTCCGCCGTATTTATTAATAAGATATGACTAGTCATTACTCGACCTTTGAATTAAAAGATGATTTGACTAATCTGAATTAATATACTACACGTGGCTTTTGCTTAGCTAAAATAAATCAAGCTTACATTTATTTGTTTTATAAAGTGATGAATCTTTCTGTAGCCGTTCTTTTGTCACCGAAGCTCCGATTAGCGTGTCTATCGTGTTTGTGTGTTCGTAGCGATGCGTAGAATCGTATTTCAAACTCTTTGACTTATTTTTCTATGGTTGGTGTACTATTCTAATTTAGATCTATTGTTTGCTTCGTGTATGATTGTATGGATGCTTGTGTGGTGCTTTATGATTTCGTCCAGTCAGTGAGTATACGTGGTGATCAAGAAGAAGAAGAACATTGAAGATTAAAGCTTACCAAAGGATCGGTGTTTTAAGGCAAGTATAGCATGGGATCTTCCTTGTTGTCCTATACACCTTTAATCATTTAATTCATGCTGCATGTGTCTACCTTTCTGCCACTAAGGATTTTCTAGTACCTTGTTACCTTGTACCTTGATACCTTTGGGGTATTGCATTGGGTAGTATGATGCTAGTGCTCAACTAAAGCCATGATCTTGTAACTTGACTAATGTAATATGCAATAAACATTAAAAGATGCTTTCTAGCAACATGGAACAAGGGGGCTAGAGCATTGGGCTATTTTTATGGTGCTCTAGATTCCTCTCCCTAAGGACTTATCTGTAAGTGATCATCCGGGACTTACAGTACAGCTGTGAGGGCTACATGGCTCTGGCTTTAGCTCAGTATGAGGACCTTTTCTAGCTTGTTAGTGGTTACCTTTATGGCGCAAGAGGGGTGTGTTCCGGGTTGGATATAGTGCGGCCTCTGTCCGTCAGTGTATAGGCTACGCGTCATTGTGCCTGCCGGAAGGGGAGCCCTACATTCGTAGGCCACAGAAACCTAGCAGCCCTAACTTGTTAGATGAAACTTTGAAAGGCTTCATAGTGAACCCTGCCGACCTTCCTTGGTAGTGGGTCAAGAGGTTGGCCGCCTCGGGCAAAAGGGTAAATCACGACTCACAGTGAAAGTGTACAACCTCTACAGAGTGTAAAACTGGTATATCAGCCGTGCTCACGGTCACGAGCGGCCTTGGAACATTTATGGAATAGATGATGAACACAGATGATACTGATGATGAAGATGCTCACTAATGGTTAATTGTTTATGCTATTCATTATTCATGTTTACCTGATCATGTGTTTGTGGGCTTGTGATAAACTTGTTGCTACTCAATTGCTAAAATCATGACTCAATAAAAGCTAATCGCAGTTAAACCAGTGTCAGCCTTTTGAGCCTCATGAACCCCGTGTTATATTTGTTGAGTACGACATGTACTTACGCTTGCTTTACTTTTAATTATTTGGATAAAAATCCCGGATGGGTACCAGATTGCTAGAGTTTGGAGGAATTAGGCTTGTGATCAACCAGTCAGTTGTCCCTGTGGATTTGGAGTCTTCGCCTGAAGATCGGAGTTGTCTTTCCGCTGACTATACTCTGAGGTTATATTCTTTATACTAATACGTTATGTATTTAAGCATTGTCTATTGATATTACCCTTATTTGTAGCTATATGTGAGATTTGACTTTCTGGGCTCATATATGGTGTGTATCTGGTTTTGTTCTTAAAACCAGGTGCTACAGAGTGGTATCAGAGCAATGCTGACTATAGGACGCAAGCCTAGTTAGAAATTGACCGTTTCAAGGTTTAGAAGTTGCTACAAAAACCCTTGCTCTATAAACCTTGATATTTTCTTCTCTACTATATCTCTACCCTTGCTATTCATCTCTACCTTGGTGCTTATTTTAAAGTTTTTGTTCTCATCTCTACTCCTTGATTTGATATGCTTTTAGAACTATTCCACATCACCTTCTCGCGTAATCTAAAGATGAATCTTAGGATTGTTACCCCTAGCATAATGAGGACGATAGTATCGCAAGATTGAGTCAATGATTGAATTATGTATCTTTGTTGCTTGTTGAACTGTCATAATGCTTATGATTGTTTTAAATCTTTGTAATGATTGCAATGATCTTGTTGGGTGTTCCCATAATTTCATTTAGTCTATAGGCCTAAAGTATAAGGATTAGTGACATAAATAGTTGGGGTATGGTTTTCTTGTGTTCTCTCTATCCTGTCTTTCCGGAGCAGCCTGCACTCTTCGATTTATATCTCTGATTTAAGACGATAAAAAAATCATGAGGAAATTCTAAACAATAGTAGACTTCAATATCTTTCTCTTAGCGCAAGAATTAGCTTGGTAGCTATTTTGGATATGGAGATACGAAAATCACAAGCCGATGCATCTGTGCTGTTTGAAAGCCAGAACAGTTTCTGTTGTGCACTGTTTTTGATCAAGTTAACTGTAGAATTTGGAAAAGTGTGCTATAAGAAAGTTGTGGAGAATTTTATAATCTTTCCAACGGTATAAGCTACAACTTCATTGGATTAACAGAATGAGAGTTACAATTGTTTTACTGCGCTGCTGTTTTTCTGCTCATGAGGAATTTCAGATTTCTTGTTCTTGCCAATACACAAGAGTCTCATTGGAATGTCAGGACATCGTGATACTAGTTAGATCATCTGTAAGAAGATGCAAGCTACCCTTCTTGTGTCCCCTAGTCAATCTTTTCTTAAGGGGGTAGCCAACTTGAAGAATTTATGAGATGAACTACCCTATGTTCTAGTTTGCGCAGCGGAAGCGTGGTGGTACCCAAAGAAATGGCTTGTTCATTAAGTCAACTAAGAAAGCATGAGTTGAACTACCTAACATGCATCTAGAGTTTTCCACTATGGAGTATCTTCTTGGAAGTAAAAGTGACATATAGGAGGTTCACCAGAGTCTACAGGACATCTTCACTAAGTTGGTCTTGAGCTTGTGTTATCCTCGTTGGAACGAAATTGGTTATGACTTAGAATTGTGCTAAGAAGGTTCAGGTGACACCAAGGACTAAGAATTGTATTCCAAGTTTAAGCAACTTGATTGGAATCATTAATGTTTTGAAGATTGGTAGTAGAATTTCCTTCTAATCAAGAGATTTGTCAGGCTTGGTTGGAAGGTGGATATTTTAAGACAATAGAACTGCACGAGGAAGTAAAGAAGAATTCAAGAACGAAGTATCTCTATCTCCTAGTCGACGTCGTCCGAATCTCGAGGACGAGATTCATCTTAAGGGGGGTAGAATTGTAACACCCCAAAATTTGCCACTTTTGAAAATAGAGTTAAAATGATTTATTTGTGAATTATTGTGCACATGAAAACATAGGAAAATAAAAATTTTCATTAATTTAAAATTTATCATAAGGTAGAAACATGTTTGTTGCATTCATGCCGGTCGCACCTTGTATTTCTATGTGCAAAATGTGTGTTTTTTTACGTTTAGTAGACGAATATCTATCTCTAGGAAATTTTCAGCTTCTTTCTGGAATTTAATTCCTACCTCCTTCACCTTAATCTTTATGTTCCAAGTTCCCAACAATCTTTTTATGAGCTCCAAATACTTTATTTGGGTTCATCATGTTCCGAAGTGTCTCTGAGAATTTTCCCCAAATTTTTGGAGATCTCGGAGTATTTTTCGTGGCTTAAATATAAATTCTAGACATTTCTAGAATTATTTTATCCACGAAATTAATCAATTCCGAAAATAATAAAATATCATGTTTTCCAACCAACGCTCAAAGCCCATGTGTAATAATCCTAATAAATTCTAAAGGCCCATGCATTTATTTACTAATGGGCTTTAATGTTTATTTAGGCCCAATAGTAAATGTAGAGGGTGCAACATCAATTAGTACCATATCATTAGTTGACGTGGATGTGGAGAGTTTTTCTTCCTATATATATCTACCAACCCCTTGGGCAAAGCACACCAAAACTACCATATGGGGAGCCCCTAGTTTGGGAAATCCCTCGTGTAGTAAATCATATTTTTCTCATCCTTCTCTCGCCGTCGCTGTCGCCATCGCTGCCGCGCTGCCCAGCCCGTCCATACTCTGCTCGGCAACAAGTAAGTCCGCCGCCGTCCCTGCCGTTCTCCAACTCGTGGCTACATCCTGTCGTTGCTCCGTGGCCGTGCAATCTGCTACTCATTGCCGAGCCCTAAGGTATGTGTTCCAACTAGCCAGCAAGTCGTCATGTAGATGCCCTGCAAATCTTTCCAGCTGGACATCATGTTCATATATTCACCTCAGACACGACGGAACAGAGTTGTTCGCTGGCCAGTTCCAACAATGTTTGCACGATGTCTTATGCGTTCTATCACTGCCTGAGCTTCTCTACAAAGATGGACGCCCAAGCCTAACCAAAGCCCTTGCTGCCGATCTGGTGTCCGGTGCCCCGACGTCTACAAGTCACAAGTCATCAACATCATTGATCCACCAGCTGACGGGCACACCTACATGAAGAGTCGTTCCTCCATCATCGGGCATGCAGTGCAGGCTCCATCAAGCTGCCGAGAACCACCAACGTGAGCTCACCGAGCCGCCTGATGGACGTTGCATCGGCTGCAAGTAAATGACAGGACGTCTATGTTCAATGGTCAGCCCAGCCTTCCTTGCCCTATTATTTTATTGGCCATAAATACTATCAACGTCATGCCTGCGTCATTTAGATGTAATCTAGCAGCGATAATCATGTCACATGTTTTGTGAGTTTTATAAATAAAATACTAAATTGATCAGTGTCCCTGCTACTAGTTTTCTAAATGTAAAGCAAACATAGGTTCTACACCACGGTCTTTCATAAGCAAATAGTAATATGCTTAATTGCTAAACCAAATAAATATATATATATATGTTTTAAATTTGCTTAGCTCAAACATGCATTACATATAATTCGAACAGATATTCTCACGTGTTCTTCTATCTTTGCGAATTAAAAGTTTGATTTGACTTAAATTATTCCGCCGTATTTATTAATAAGATATGACTAGTCATTACTCAACCTTTGAATTAAAAGATGATTTGACTAATCTGAATTAATATACTACACGTGGCTTTTGCTTAGCTAAAATAAATCAAGCTTACATTTATTTGTTTTATAAAGTGATGAATCTTTCTGTAGCCGTTCTTTTGTCACCGAAGCTCCGATTAGCGTGTCTATCGTGTTTGTGTGTTCGTAGCGATGCGTAGAATCGTGTTTCAAACTCTTTGACTTATTTTTCTATGGTTGGTGTACTGTTCTAATTTAGATCTATTGTTTGCTTCGTGTATGATTGTATGGATGCTTGTGTGGTGCTTTATGATTTCGTCTAGTCGGTGAGTATACGTGGTGATCAAGAAGAAGAAGAACATTGAAGATTAAAGCTTACCAAAGGATCGGTGTTTTAAGGCAAGTATAGCATGGGATCTTCCTTGTTGTCCTATACACCTTTAATCATTTAATTCATGCTGCATGTGTCTACCTTTCTGCCACTAAGGATTTTCTAGTACCTTGTTACCTTGTACCTTGATACCTTTGGGGTATTGCATTGGGTAGTATGATGCTAGTGCTCAACTAAAGCCATGATCTTGTAACTTGACTAATGTAATATGCAATAAACATTAAAAGATGCTTTCTAGCAACATGGAACAAGGGGGCTAGAGCATTGGGCTATTTTTATGGTGCTCTAGATTCCTCTCCCTAAGGACTTATCTGTAAGTGATCATCCGGGACTTACAGTACAGCTGTGAGGGCTACATGGCTCTGGCTTTAGCTCAGTATGACGGCCTTTTCTAGCTTGTTAGTGGTTACCTTTATGGCGCAAGAGGGGTGTGTTCCGGGTTGGATATAGTGCGGCCTCTGTCCGTCAGTGTATAGGCTACGCGTCATTGTGCCTGCCGGAAGGGGAGCCCTACATTCGTAGGCCACAGAAACCTAGCAGCCCTAACTTGTTAGATGAAACTTTGAAAGGCTTCATAGTGAACCCTGCCGACCTTCCTTGGTAGTGGGTCAAGAGGTTGGCCGCCTCGGGTAAAAGGGTAAATCACGACTCACAGTGAAAGTGTACAACCTCTACAGAGTGTAAAACTGGTATATCAGCCGTGCTCACGGTCACGAGCGGCCTTGGAACATTTATGGAATAGATGATGAACACAGATGATACTGATGATGAAGATGCTCACTAATGGTTAATTGTTTATGCTATTCATTATTCATGTTTACCTGATCATGTGTTTGTGGGCTTGTGATAAACTTGTTGCTACTCAATTGCTAAAATCATGACTCAATAAAAGCTAATCGCAGTTAAACCAGTGTCAGCCTTTTGAGCCTCATGAACCCCGTGTTATATTTGTTGAGTACGACATGTACTTACGCTTGCTTTACTTTTAATTATTTGGATAAAAATCCCGGATGGGTACCAGATTGCTAGAGTTTGGAGGAATTAGGCTTGTGATCAACCAGTCAGTTGTCCCTGTGGATTTGGAGTCTTCGCCTGAAGATCGGAGTTGTCTTTCCGCTGACTATACTCTGAGGTTATATTCTTTATACTAATACGTTATGTATTTAAGCATTGTCTATTGATATTACCCTTATTTGTAGCTATATATGAGATTTAACTTTCTGGGCTCACATATGGTGTGTATCTGGTTTTGTTCTTAAAACCGGGTGCTACACTCAAGAACTTCAACCACCACTAACAAACTTAGCAACACTTTATTGAACCCCAATCACTCAAAGCATCACAAAATACAATTACAAGCTTTATCTATAATTATGCTTTTATTAATCCTTTTTCCCAATAAACATATATATAATTTTTGTGATATATAAGAAAAACTAGTTTGCGGCTGACACTTTCATGAGTGGTAGATGTTATCGAAACATAGATACTGCACAAATTTCACATGCTCAGGTTTTATAGATTAATTATTACAAAAAAGACAAATTGCTAATGCAAGAAAACATGTGAGAGCAAGATAAATCTAAAACACACTATTTTCTATAAACACATGGCCATATTATGTATCAACATGACACAACAACATCATACCAAGGTAATGGAACCACCTTTTCCATTTTTGCATCTTCATAAAAATTATAACTTATTTAAAACCATTTATCAAGCAATAAATAAGTTAAATCAATAAATCAATCATAATGCATCCAATGACCATGAAAGTTTTACCACTTCACACACATAGCATAAGTAGCCTACCAGAAAAATTTCACCTCATTGGCAGCACCACAACTTTAGATATGAATTTATCCCTAGAAAACCCTAATTAACATAGATAAATAAAAATAGCAAAAACATTCTACTAACACATATCATATTATGACTCTACTGCGTAGATCTACTCACAAGGATTCCAAAAATGTCCTCATTTGCTATTTTAAGATTTTTCTATGATTTATTATGATTTTCCAAAGTTTTAGCCATAAAAGAAAAATAAACTTGCTCCGAGAACCCTGATCTTCCACGAAAATAAATCCCAACGAACAGGTCCTTCCAGGCACTGTTGAACTGAGTCACAACTTCTTCACTTAACCCCTACACTTGCTTCTATTTGGGCGCGACGTCCTTCTTCTGCTTCAACTTGAACAGAGCAGAGGAGATGGCCGTGGCTCGCGGTTTCGGTAGGCAAGGGCGGCGTCTTCAGCGAGGGCAGGCCGCGCGAGCACAGTGGCATGTGGCCCCACCAACGATAGGGCTTGGCTCAGCACCAAGCCAATTGCAGTGCCCTGGCCACCTATAGGCGGCGGCCCGAGCAGGGTGGCAGTGGCGGTGGACAAGGGAGCCATGGCGGCGATCCAAGGTGGAGGATGGGGGTTCGGAAGGGCAGCAGAGTAGGGAGCAGCTGAGGTGGAGGTGAATGGGAGTGACAAGGGGGCTTAATGGAGGAACAACAGCGACAACGGAGCTTTGCTAAGGAGTAGGCCATGGCAGCGCGTTTGCGCCCGCGAGCTGCAGAGCGAGGAAGGGAGCGAGCGGAGGCGAGGGAGAGCGAGTGAGGGGATGGGAGCTCGGATGTCCACCTTTGGAGGGTGCAAGGGTGCGGTAGGGAGGCAAGCACACACGGCAATGACGCTTGGCAATGGTGGGGGCACTCTCACGAATAGACGATGCATTGGCATTTCTCTGAGCACATGGCGTGCAGTGAAGTGGGCAAGGTGGGAGCCAAATTGGGCTGACTACGGGCCGATTTGGACCTTGGGCCCAAAAGCAAAGTTGAAGCCCACTTGATGATCTACAAAACTCATTAAGGATGCCTAGCCATTAGAGTTCTCCATTAGCAGCTAATTAAGCCCCAAGTTGATAGTGTCAGTGACTAAACAAGGGTTAAGCTTCGCTCTACTTGTGCTCCAATTACTTGGTCCAAATGTGGTCAAATTGGATCCAACTTCTTCCTATTCCATCTTCATGATGTAAACTCCAACTTTTATATTTGGCTCAACTTGAGTTGCTTAACAAAAATCCAAGAACGCGAAATGCCAATCATCATCAACATTGTAATCTTAGACTTAGCCAAACCTTCGATATCCAAAACAACATTGGGTTCAGTTTTGAGGCCTCAATTTGACTAAGTTAGGGACCAAACTAGCTCTTGACCCATAAACAAAGTTTGTTGTACACCTCTTGTTCTGCAACTTTTCTTAAAGGATCATGGACTGGTTCAGCTTGGTTAGGAAGGTACAATTCTCCAAAGTGGGGTACACAAAACTGAAACCGAGATTTAGTTAACTCCTAGAAACAGTTAGTCTTTGCTGATTTGGAAACTAACTTCGAAGATCCAAATGAACTCCAAACTTGTTGAGACTTGCTTCATTGTTTCTAGCACAAAGTGTACTTCAACTCATATTAAGGAATCTAGTTGAGTTACCATATGAATTTAGAAGATAAAAATGTCACAACATGTTAACTCGCTGTTGTCAATCAGGGACTTAGAAATATTTCAGGGGGGCAAAACAGCACTGCATTCAAACTTGAGACCACTGTTTGAGCCACTTAGGAGTTGAATTAGGTCTTGGTCCAAAAATAAAGTTTGTTGTACTCCACTCAAACTTCAACGTTTATTTAAGGTCCAACTCCATGCAAGCACTCTAGATAATTGGTCAACACAGGTCAAAACCATATCATGAAAAGGACAATTTTAGCCATTCCCACACTTAGAAGCATTTTCTTGACATTTGCTCAACACGAACCCTTTGTGACTTTTGTTCATGAGTTGAATTAGAGTTGTTTGAGCAAGGTTTCAAGGTTTTGTCGACATCCCATGTTTCCATTTGCTAAATGATGTAATTTAAGCAAAAATATAACTTACCATTTCCTATGACTTCTTGGCTCCAAACTTCATGAAACTTTTTCAGTGGTCAAGATGGATGCATGTTGATGTAATGTGCATGAAACAAGAATGTTTAACATTGCTCTTGTGTAATCTTAACAAGGGTCCACAAGTAAGCAAAGTGTATTGTCTGAGTCCAAGTTGGGGCTCATTTTCATAGGTTTGACCTCAATACCTTCATCATTACTTCTAGATTATGAACTAGAGATCATAAGCATTGCTTGACATATCCTACTTAAGTCCAAATTCGTTGCTTAACTTGTGACTAACACCCGGGGTGTTATAGATGTGATCTAGGCATTCCCTATGAGAGGTACCTATGGCGGGTACATGTGAGATGAGGAGGTCCCAAGGTGGAGTGTCTTTGTGGGATGAAGCCCTATGATGGAGGTGTCGTCAAGGCACGGGGTGTTGGATATCCCTTTTGAGAAGATACCCTATCTGGTCCCTATAAGGACTAGTATGTCGAGAGAACCAGATCATAGGACCCTACATACACACCACTCGCTCTTGAATGGGCAGGGGACGGTTACCCAACCAACTAGGATGGTGCCATTACTGCTAGGTTGGAAGTGGATAGTGTAGGGAGGTACGGTGTATGGCCCACACCCTCCTAAGAAAGTGTAGTGACCTCTAGGGGCCCGGCACTATGTCTTATAGTCTCAGCATGCCGGTGGACTCTAGGGTGGCCCAGGGCTGAGTGGTAGGGTGGCACCATACCGGTTGGGAGGCAGTCGGTATCATCCTAGGCAGGGCACCGCTGATGATGGTGATCTTGTGGTTCTAGGTGTACATGCTCTATAGAGTTGATCAATCTATACGTATAGCCGTGTCCACGGATATGGACATTCCTATGACCTACGCTTCCCTTGATTAGAGAGAGTCCTTTCTTCTTCACACCCCTAGGTTTGTTGGATTTTGACTGTTAGTCGATAAGGCAAGGCATGAGAGGGAGTCATCCTTGCCACCTAGAGAGTGAGAGTGTGGTGAGATGTGTGTGATGGGATGGGTGATGTGTGGATGCAATGAGTTAAAACTTGATGAACTATTATAAAATATTGATGAACTTGCATAGGAAAACTACAGCCATAATAGGTCTTTTGCTCTACCCTTGCATTCCACTTACCATAAAGCAAATGCAAAGCATAGGGTGGGAGCCAGTGGCTAGTACAAATCCTACTAAAAGATAGTTGGCAGGTTTGGATGTCTTCTACGACAATGACAATGGAGATGAGAAGGAATAGGTGGTCTCGTTCATACGCTCCAGTTTGGTTGAGGAGAAGAAGTCTATGCCTGCTGACATTCTACACTGACTCTGATGATTGCTAGTGAAGGAGGAGCCTTCACTCGATGACACACTACATCGACTCTGATAAAGACTTGTGTGCATTTCTGCTAAAATAACGATGTACTTAGGTGCGTTATCAAGTGTTGTAATACCTCGTAAACTTGTATTTCTGCGTTGTATGAACTTTGGTATCAACTGAATAATAATAATGTGACAGCTTGGTCTTCCTAGACTATTACATTATGATGTAATATGTGGATTTCCCTTTGAGAAAATCATGGATCATTTCAGTTGGTATCAGAGCCATACTTGACCCTTAAAATGAGACCTTTAGGAACAAACACTAGTATAGAAGCCAAACATCCTTTCTGTCATAAACTATAGGTGCTAACACTTGTTTCCCTCCCTGCCTTGAGTTCTACTGCTAATTGACCCCCCTGTTGTGGAAAGCTGACCTATAGAAAACATTCTCCATTACCGCCCTTGCTAGTTCGGTAGTTGTGTGAGACTTTGAAGGCCTAGGAGTCACCTTAAGTCAACACTATGCATATAGGAGTTGTAATGCTATTTGATTGCCTAGATCTTGTGTTGTTATGCTTCTTGTGCTTCTAAACGTTTGAGTCTAGGCTATAGAAGCTATTTTGTGTGGTGTATGTGAGGCTCCAAATCTTAGTTATCTTAGTCAACTAACCTAAGCCATCCTATGACTAGATAAGTAGCCCCGACTAACTAGAGTTGAGAATTTAAAGTCGATGCATCATATCCTTACCAAACCATTTCAAAACTGTTTTCGACTTCCTAAACACGTTTTCAAAATTACCATTCCTTCTTTTGGTTGAAAAAGTCCCTTCTTTAATAAAAGCAATTCTATTTCAAAGGAAAATGGTTTCAAAACTTCTTGAAAGGTCTTCCCTTTTTCAAAAGAGAGCAATTTTAGTTCTATTCTCCACTTGATTTGATTCAAAAGCTACCTACAAAATAGTTCGAAAACCGATCTCGTTTCAAAAAGTGTTACAAATTTGCTTCTGAAAAACAAAATTTTGCCTTTCAATCAACAAAGTGTTTTCAAACCAAAGATCTTTTGGCTCGATTTTGTTTTAAATGCTTTTGATCTTACCCTAAGAGCCAAATCATTTTCAAAAATAAACATTGCCTTCAAAAAAATGGTTTGCAATTGATTTATTAAACAAGTCCTTGCGAAAAGATTTTGTTTGCAACTGTTCCAAAAAGTTTTGCAAAACCAAAATGAGTTTTCAAAATCTAGTTTCAAAAGTGTTGTTTTGAAAAAGGGTTCTCTAAAATCCAAGTTTGATTGCGAAAGCCATACTTTTGAAATAAGAAATGGTTTCAAAAACAATTTAAAAACTAGTTTTGTTATTCAAACAAAAGGGGAGCAACGCTTTGTTTCAAAAATAAATTGTGTTTTCAAAATCATTTCAAAATCACTTGATTTGAAATCATTCAAAAAAGGGGGTGTGTTTTGTTTTATAAAACAAAGACCTTCAAAACATTTTGTTTTCAAAACTTGCATTGATTTCAACCCTTTTCAAAATTCTTATCTATCCTAGATTTAAAAGTTTTGCAAATCACTCCCTCACTATTCAAGCAAGATGTCAAAACTAACCATCTTGAAAAGTTTTGGGTATTTGCAAAATGTTTTCATCAAAATGGTTTGAAAACTCCATATACTCACTATTTCGAAACATCTTTTGTCCAAAAAGCCTATTTGGAAAAGTTTAGAAAATGGCCTGAATTCTAAGACAAGGCACAAGAGGGAGTCATCCTTGCCGCCTAGAGAGTGAGAGTGTGGTGAGATGTGTGTGATGGGATGGGTGAATGTGTGGATGATATTAGTTAAAACTTGATGAACTATTATAAAATATTAATGAACTTGCATCGGAAAACTAAAGCCATAATAGGTCTTTTGCTCTACCCTTGCACTCCACTTACCACAAAGCAAACACAAAGCATAGGGTGGGAGCTAGTGGCTAGTATAAATCATACTAAAAGATATTTGGAAGGTTCAGATGTCTTCTACGATGATGACAACGGAGATTAGAAGGAATATGTGGTCTTGTTACTACACTCAAGTTTGGTTGAGGAGAAGAAGTCTACGCCCGCTGACATTCTATGCCAACTCTAATGATTGCCCGTGAAGGAGGAGCCTTCACTCGCTGATGCACTACATCGACTCTAATGAAGATCTATGTGCATTTCTACTAGAATAACAATGTACTTAGGTGCGTTATCTAGTGTTGTAATACCTTATAAACTTGTATTTCTATGATGTATGAACTTTGGAATCAACTAAATAATGATAATGTGATAGCTTGGTCTTCCTGGACTATCACATTATGATGTAATCTATGGATTTCCCTTCGAGGAAATCATGGATCATTTCACCATAGAACCTTTCGAGGCCATCATTTGTGATGTTGATCCCTCCGTGATAGTGCAGGGTAGTATGCCTGATTCATCAGAGGATTTGGGCGGCGCTTGAGGCCGCCCTGTATTGTGCTACACCAAACTTTTTATGCTCTATCTTTTAGCGTCTTTAGTTTTTATGCTGGTTTAAGAGCTTCTAAGTGTGGCTTAGGACTTAGGAGTCAAAGGATTGAAGATCCAACTCTTCTTCCATACAAGCCTCCATCATTTCCAACCTCCATAAAAAACTACACATTAATCACTTTGGGGAAAATCCACAAAATGATAGCTACTCTTTGAGCTCACCATGACTATGTTAAAGATGTTGATGGAATCCATGGGAAGGTGCTGATACTTCTCTTCTTCTTCCTTCTCTCCTTCAATCCCTTCATTCCTTTCTCTCTCTAGTTCGAGGGTTCTTCCTTGTTCTTGAGAGGTAGAGAGAGAGGGGGTGTTTGCAAATGAGTGGATGAGTGAGAGGGTGAGTGGGAGAGTGCTCCTTTCTGCTAGTGAAGTGTCGCAACTTGTACTAACATGTGGGTCTAGGTCTATAAATAAGAAACAACTTAATTCCACTTAACTCTGTTCTGTCCTAAGTCCTATCGGATGGTATGGTACGTAGGCGGATGGTCCAGTGTTCCCTATCTTTGTTGAATGGACTAAGTCATTGAATGGATGTCATCGATGACCATGGCATCATGTTGGGGTATGTTCTTGGGGGTGATTGAGTGTTGATGATGTCAGTAGGAGGATTGCTAATCCATGTAGAAGTTCTCTTCCAATCCGAATATGAGCCTAACCATGGTTATCTGGGGGTTCTCACAAGGTGCTCCGGTGGTTTCTTGATGTCGGGCGTCGCGTTGCACATTGCGAGTCTGCATGCATGGTCAATAGCTGACTCCTTTCACTAGTCAAAATGGTTGCCTAGGTTGCAATGAACTTGGGTCATTATAGTCATGCCCTAGAACTCCCACTATGGGTGGCCCCTCATCTTCAAGGGAAGGACCCGATGGTTGAAGAAGGTATGGATCACCCTCAACATCATCAGTCCCTGGTCCTTCAGATCGTCGATCGCATCCAGCAATAAGCATAAATGCTGTGGATCCGACAGGGTTGGCGGCCTCAACCATGATTCTAGCATGTCAGGACGTAGCCAGTTGTTGACGATAGTTATCATCCAACATAAACAGTCAACTTTACTTGTATAAATGCAAAAAAAGGATCACCAACATAGACTTAGGGGTTTAATCTAATAATTTCCATGAGTTTTGGTTAATCTATGTTATTAGCAGGGTTATTTCAGAAAACCATCAAGGAGGATCAAATTATCAAATAAAATCACGCTTATCCACAGTGAAATCAACTCCAGAAGGTTCTAGAGGACACCAGAAGCCACAACACCAAAGCAGAGGGCTGGAGGCTGCTAGGTGGGGACCTGCAGGCTGCCCGGCCTCTTGGGCCCACATGTCATCCTCCGCTTCGATGTCGGTTCCTCCACTGCCTCCTAGATTCCATCTACACTGTTCTTTCAAGTTGGTTTGATCCGAGGGCTCAGGATTAACGCTTTGGCCTATAGAACTAGCCCCTGCCCCCTCTAGAGCAAGCTACCATAAGTCAAGAGTAGACTAGAAATTAGGGTTTCTAGAGAGAAGAGAATAGAGCTCCAATTCTTCAAGTTTCTAGTATAGGCTAGCTAGCAAGGTTCAAGTAGAGTGTGGGCTATTGCTTTGGATTATAGATCTACCGTTTGGAGAATGGTATAGCCATTGTATCTCTTTATTTAGGACTTTGTGCTACTTCAATATTATGTTGCTATTTATTATGTTCCTAGTTTGCTCTAGTAATATGCTTGATATAGTTATGATTGATGATGAAATATGCATATGTTCGCAAAGCTCTTAGCTCAGTTCACGAGAGAGTTACGTGGTCGACATTATGTAAGCATGGCTCTTAGATATTGTTTGCCTATGGATGCATTCTGCACTCTAGGTCATGTGATAGATCATGGATGTGACACTTTCGTTGAGTCCTTTGTAGTTCACTCCTCGCTTGTAGAGCACGTAGAACGAGATTGTGAAGGAAGACAAGCTCTATTCTTAATCTTCCTTAGTAATGTTCCTTATGCATAGATCCAAAGTTAGTTACACTATAGATGAGAGTGTATATACTCAGGTGTACAAAAGATTTAGTAGATATGTAATGAATTAGGGATCTTTTGCTATTAATGAATCTCTTGCTTAGCCTTACTACATTTTATGAGTATCTATTTCTATCTCTGGAATACCATTATTATCTTACACTTATCATTTATTTATCACTTGACTTACCCCTGCCATAGCATGAGAGTGTCTTTATCATAAGTATACATATTTGTCAATATCTCTATGCCAACACAACCCCATAGCTCCTCCCTATGGATAAAATATAAATAACAATACTTGGTATACTCCCGGGTGAAATGCTACAATGGTAAATTATCTGTGAGCTTGCGAATACCTCATATATATAGTTAACAAGTGTTCTCATAATCACCAACAACACATTTCTGGCATCATGCTAGGGATGATAACTTAGTTAAGAGTGATGCTAAGAAATGTCAACAAGCATTTCTGGCACCATTGCCGGGGAGGGGCACATGGCTAAGAGAACTGACTAAATAAATACTTATTGATAAAACCATAATCTTTGCTTTAGCAGGCTTACCCTTGTTTTGTCTTTGTTCATATCTTATATAGGGTATTACAGGATTGGTTGTGATTCAACAAATTATATCAATCAGAATTGACCACGGTAAGAGGAAGCTTAACACTAGTTTCTGAAAGCCATGGCTGGCAAGACTCTGCGTGAGTTCTCTACTCCAAGCACTGAGAACATTTGCACTGGACCAACACTCAAAACCGATAATCTTGAGTTTGAGCTCAAGCAAAGCCTCATCAACATGGTGCAAGCTACCACATTCAGCAGAAAAGGCACATGAAGATGCTAGTGCTCATCTTTAGAATTTCCTAGAGATAAGTAGCACGGTCGTCATCAAGGACGTTGCTCAAGACATCATACTACTCCGCCTCTTTCCATTCTCACTTGTGGGAAGAGCGAAGCAATGGTTCTACACCAATAAGGATAACATCAATACATGAGCAAAGTGTTCAAAGGCCTTCCTAGAAAAGTTTTTCCCTATAGGCAAGACCAATGCCTTAAGAGGAAAGATTTCAAACTTCCAACAGTAGAAGGGAGAGACCATTCTAGAAGCATGGGAACGTTTTCAAGAATATGTTTTGGATTGCCCTCATCATGGAATGGAAGATTGGTTGCTCATGCAATGTTTCTACCATGGATTAACTTAGAAGGCCCATGAACAACTTGATGCCACTGTCGGAGGATCATTTAAGTCACTCACCCTTGGAAAAGCCAAAACTCTTATAGAAAAGATAGCCTCTAATCGAGGTTGGTCATCATGCAATATTCAATCATGCAATAAGAGAAGAAGTACCAGGAGAGGTGTGTGCACTGTCAACCAAGATGGACGTACTGTTGAATTGGCTTGAACAATGAGACAATTACGAGAAAGATTGTTAGGCCATTCAAGATGCTTTCAATACTCAAAACACATGTGGAGAGTATTTGGGAATTAAATTCCCTGAATCATAAGAGGATGTAAACATCATTAGCAATAATTCAGGTTCACAAAAATAGAGACAAGGATGGAAACAACAACAACGGTCAACTTACCAAGGTAAGTATCTAGGTAATTACTACAATTCTTCTAATCCCAAGCAACCGTCCATAAGAGACTTAATCTTAGAACAATCTAGGATTAATGAGAGTATTTCTAAAAAGCTTACTTCTAATGACAAGGTCCTAGAAAATATAAATACTAAAATGGATAGTTTTTCTTCTGCCATACAAGACCAACTTAGCTATAATAAAAAGATAGAATCTCAATTAGCCCAGTTGGTTGTTGCTCTACCCTTTGCCACTAAACTTGAGAAGGTCAATGCCATAACCACAAGAGGTAGCAAGTCTACTCATGATCCACCATATCTGATAGGGACATGTAAGACACCAGTGGTAGTGAAGGAAGAGGAGAACAAGAACGACAAATAAGTTGGGCCACAAGAGAAAGAATTACAACAAGATTTTCATGACATGGCCCTCCTACCGTTTCCATGCAGAAATCAAAAAGCCAAAATGAATGGTCAGTTTGGTAAGTTTGTAGAGGTAATTCAAAAGTTATATATCAATATTCTGTTGCTAGATGCCATACAGGTGCCTACCTATGCGAAGTATCTCAGAGGCATCCTCAACAACAAAAGACCACTGCCCTCCACTAAGGTAATCAAGTCAATGAAGGAGTGTAGTGCGACCATCCTAAACATAGCACTTGTCAAGAAGAAAGATCTAGGATGTCCCACTATCGATTGTATGATCGGGAGCCAGAACTTTGAGATTGCGTTATGCGATCTTAGAGCAAGCGTTAGTGTCATGCCCAAAAAGGTCTTAGAGTCAATAAATAAATAGAACTTGAAGATGATCTCACATGATGGAAATGATGAATAGTTGCTCTATTATAATTCCTTTCAAGTACCTAGTTTTCACCCTTGAATTCTCTTGAGTTTTGGATGAGATTGATTTGACATAAGAATTTGCTCTGAACTTAAAACTCGTAGGTGGCATATGCTTGATCTAAGTCTAGGTAATTAACGGATATGATATGAAAAGGTCTGAGCTGCTATTTATCTTGTTCCAAGTGATACTAAATTCTAGAGATTTCTTTCGAAAAACATAAAAGAGCAACATGATGAGATCCTATATGACAAAGCTTGAATTCCTACTAGAGCCAAACATGTTTATCTAGGCTAGGAAAACTTCCACTTATATGCTACTTGTTTTGCATTGAGTTTAGTCAAGCTTTGTTGATGCCTTATGAGAGGTTTGTCATACTCTTAAAATCAAGGTCACATACACACCACCAACATATGCACTACTCCTACACTAGGGATAGGCGTAAAAACATGCCTTCCATCTAGATCCACCCAAAAATGTTTTACTCCTACATTGGAAGAAAACACCAAAAATATGCTTCATAAGTTTCCACCAAATAAATGCTCCAATTTCTTATTGCTATCTCTCTAAAGTTTGCTGTAGAAAAGAGGCATGGGCTATGCAAAAGTTATTCATAAAAAAAGAGAAGAAGAAAGAAGAATTGAAAAAAATGGACTAGTGTCCAAGATATCTAAAACAATGGGTACTTAGATGCCCGCCTGAAAAAAAGAGATGAATAACATAGCCCATGTTTTCTTGCAATTGTTTCTAAGTTTAAAATGAGAGATATGTTTTCAAGGAACATAGTAGAATTAGGCTAGCCACCATATTCCATTCACATGTACATCTTGATTTGATTGTATGACTTAACTCTCTTTGGATCCGAGGTTTGACTTTACAATATAAGTATTGCAGGTATGCTCTCTTCATACAATTACCACTCCTATGAACTCCACATAAGCTTTAGTTGTAGGAGAAGAAAAGTTATAACATCTTTCATTACCTTGGTGAGGATCCACAAATACCACATATATGAGAGACTTGAGAGTGTCATACGAAGGAATCTCTGAGTTTTTATTTTGAAAACTTATAAAACTTTGGAATAATGGTTGAACAAAAGAACCCAAGACATAGTGCTTGACTAGATCGTTTAGTCTTTCAATTGTTCAAGATCCAAGTGAAAGCTAGAAATCCCCATGGTTGAAGGTAATATGGGTAAGTTTGAAAGTCAGATCGATGAATTTTAATCCAGAGGAGAATTCTTGTTTGAATGCATGTGTACTTTTAAGGAGTTGCATCAATGTTTTCAAATATCCTAAAACTCTTGATCCACTATTAAGTTTAGCTTTACTCAGGGATGAGCAAAGGTCAGGCTTGGAGGAGTTTGTTGACGGTAGTTATCATCCTACATAAACAGTCAACTTTATTGTATAAATGCATAAAAAGGATCACCAACAAAGACTTAGGGGTTTAAACTGAAAATTTCCATGAGTTTTTGTGAATCTATGTTTTTAGTAGGGTTATTTTAGAAAACCATCAAAGAGGATCAAATCATCAAATAAAATCACGCTTATCCACAATGAATCAACTCCAGAAGGTTCTAGAGGACACCAGAAGCCACGCCACCGAAGTAGAGGGTAGGAGGCTACAAGGTGGGGCCCACCTATAGGCCACCTAGCCACCTAGGCCCACATGTCATACTCCGCTTCAACGTCGGTTCCTCCACCACCTCCTAGATTGCATCTACACCGTTCTTTCAAGTTGGTTTGATCTGAGGGCTCAGGATTGACGCTCCATCCTATATAACCAGCCCCTGCCCCCCTCTAGAGTAGGCTGCCATAAGTCAAGAGTAGACCAAATTTAGGGTTTCTAGAGAGAAGAGAATAGAGCTCCAATTCTTCAAGTTTCTAGTATAGGCTAGCTTGCAAGGTTCAAGTAGAGTGTCGGCTATTGCTCAGGATTTCGGATCTGCCGTTTGGAGACTGGTATAGACATTGTATGTCTTTATTTAGGACTTTGTGCTACTTCAATATTATGTTGCTATTTATTATGTTCCTAGTTTGCTCTAGTAATATGCTTAATATAGTTATGATTGATGATGAATATATGCATATGTTCACAAAGCTCTTAGCTCAGTTCTTGAGAGAGTTAAGTGGTCGACAATATGTAAGCATGGCTCTTAAATATTGTTTGCCTATGGATGCATTCTGCACTCTGGGTCATGTGGTAGATCGCAGATGTGACACTCCCATTGAATCCTTTGTAGTCCACTCCCCGTTTATAGAGAACATTGAACGAGATTGTGAAGAAAGACAAGCTCTGTTCTTAATCTTCCTTAGCAATGTTCCTTATGCATAGATCCAAAGTTAGTTATACTATAGATGATAGTGTATATACTTGGGTGTACAAAAGATTTAGTAGATATGTAATGACTTAGGGATCTTTTGCTCTTAATGAATCTCTTGCTTAGCCTTACTATATTTTATGAGTATCTATTTCTATCTTTGGAATACCATTATTATCTTACACTTATCATGTATTTATCACTTGATTTACCCCTGCCATAGCATGAGAGTGGTTTTATCATAAGTATGCATATTTGTCAATATCTCTATGCCAACACAACCCCATAGCTCATCCCTGTGGATAAAATATAAATAACGATACTCGGTATACTCCCGGGTGAAATGCTATAATGGTAAATTATCTGTGCGCTTGTGGATGCCTTATATATAGTTTACAAGTGTTCTCATAATTACCAACAACACATTTCTGGCATCATGCTAGGGATGGCAACTTAGTTAAGAGTGATGCTAAGAATTGTCAACACCGGTTGTGAGAAAATGTTGGCAGCGGTGGCTGCTCATTGTTGGGGACGTAGAGCCACCTATGCTCCCAATCTAGGTCTACGGCATACTGGTGGTCAAGGCTCAGGTAGCGCTCCTCCAATCAGGGATGAACTTTGATCGAGGCGCCCCCCATCGGACAACGACAGTGCCAAGAGGACATTGATGGAACCACCCAGAAAAGAAACCACCATAGATCATAATGGGCAGGTATTCCCAGAAAGCCCTCTCATAGCATGATGAAGACTGAGAGGAGGAGGATCCCCTCTAGGGTTAAGTTATGGAGGCAGAGCCTGAAGTAATAGAGCAACCACCTTAGTAAGGGGTGCGTCAGTAGCTTGATCCCAAGAAGGTGGAAAGGGATGAAAGAGATGACCTCATTTTCCTTCAACTTTGGCTCCACTTCGCTTCTCGCCGAGACTCCATCCGAGCTCCTCAGTGGCCTCCGGGATCACCCCCTCTCTCGCAGCTGGTCGAACTCAGCCCAGTCGATAGATGACCTCATCCACTCCGCCATGGTCCTGGCAGGAGGCATTGGCGGTGCAGTAGGGTGGAAGGCAAAAGCTTTGGGATAAAATTAGGAGCTCTAGAGAAAAAAAGAAGCAGGTGTAACCTTCCCTCTTGCTCCTTGTGTCTACTACTATAGTTTGGGGGCTGTCGAGCACCCCACGACCGAGACGTTTACATGGGTGGGCAGTGGGGCTTCGCCCCATCATGTTAATGCGATGGGCCGAGAGGCGACATTCCCTACTGCAATAGGCTACTGATGCCACCTATGCGCGTGCGCCTATGCAGGAATACAGGAGCACATTGTCAAGGTGGTCAAAATTTTAGATGGCCAGACCTTGTGTGATCCTATAAAGTATAAAATTTTTGAATAAAAATAATCCTTGATGCATGGTTCTTGCAAGTTCAACAATCTTCTCAAATACACACAAAAAGGATGAGTTAGGTCCAACATAGATCAAAGCCACGCATGACAACTACTACTACTAATACAAATGTTGTGACCGAGTGTACTCCATAGGTAATAGTTTTACTGATAGCTCTGTACTATATAATGTCCGACGAGATCAAATGTGACGCATTCAAACTTTATTGCGAGTGTAGTAAAATATGAATAGCTATCTGGCTGCTCCATTTCGGTGGCTCGTTTCTCGACATGTATTTCTCAGAAGGCGTGCTCCTCAGATATCATGGAGATGTGGCCTCACCTTACCTCCCGCTATCGCCCAGCATATGCTGGAAATCCAATGGCCATGCGCATCCCGTGCTATAAAAATAGAGGAAAAATAGGGGAGTTAGTACAGTTGCCTTGTAACCTTGCAAACTCACCTTTCTTGCTCACCCCTCCTCCCTAGCACCTCGTTCTTTAAGCTTGAACCATGGTGGTGGAGAAACGTCCAAGGGAGGAGATGATGGTGCAGGACCTGGACGTGACTAGGCAGGCTCTCCGCGTGGAGAACCGGGAGGCGGAGCAGCTACGGTCGTACCTCTCCGCTATGGAGATGGCACTCGCCGCAGCCGATAGGGAGACGGCCATGGCTAAAGCTGCAGCGGGTTAAGTGCAGCCATAGCTCACTGCTAAGGCATTGTCATTACCATATCTTCTTCTTTTGTGTGGCACCACATCTTATTAATTGGTAGGGTTTTCTTTGTTCTTGCTCTTTCAGCCATCTTGGAGTAGCTGAATGCCGCGTCAGTGCTGTCGGTGAGGCTGAACTTCCTTAAGCGCATCCGTGCTCTACCGATGTGGATCCGGGAGGTTGTGACACATGGTGTTCGCCATGGGGCTGTGTCAGCCCTGGCTGCCGCCCACCTCTATTGAGACATAGACTTGCGTATAGTGGAGTCAGGGTTCCCGTCGGAGCTGCCAGTCCAAAGGGCTTCATATGATTTTTTTTCGTATAGGATTTGGATCCTTTAAAATTCTTGTTTCTCCTCCATTCCAAAGGAGCCATAAGTTTTTGAGTTTCTTTTGTCCATTTCTTGGGATTCCATTTTGCAGTGTTGGTGGGCCCCGAACAGATGGGGAGATCTGCCCGCACAAGAATTTGATTTTTGGCAAAAATTTTGCACATCGCCGAGCAGTGCCACCAACACACACCAAAAATTAGATGTCTCTCTTTTGCCTTGTGCGCGGAAATTAGGTTTACCATGCTGAAAGCATCTAGGCCCCCTAGTTGGGTTTCGGTGATTAATGACAATACGTGATTACTATGACTAACGTGTGTTTTGTAGAAACAATTGAGTTAGGACACAGTAATGAAGATTGATTGGGCAATCATGGTTGTCATGCCCTTACGATGGAAATCGTTTTAGTTTTCAAAGGATGGACAACAAAGTTAAGGATGGACTAGTTCTAAGTGTCGATTGGAGTTGGAGAGACACTTAGAGTAGTTTAGGAGTTTGTTTTTCCTTTGGCCGTACTATTAAGGGGGGTATGAACGGGTAGCTTGACCTAGGTGAGTCTAGTGAGTTAGGTGTGGTGCACACTTGTTAAAACTAGCACTAGGTAGCTCCACAATAGCTCTTTGATCCAATAGAGCAAACTTCATTCACATATGTTCGAGAGTTGGAAGTGAATGGAGGGTCAAATACTGACCGAACGCTAGCTCTGGTGTGACCGAACACTGGTTCAAAGTCCGGTCAGTTCATTTGACCAAGGTGAAATTGTCTAGAAATGACCGGACGCTGCGAGGTCATGGTACCGGACGCTAAGGGCCAGCATCCGGTCGACTCCAGTAAGGTCCCAAAGAGGGAGAATCTTGATCGGACGTGTCCGGTCAATGTGGACCGGATGTTGATCAGGTTTCAGTTACTGACCGAACGCTGCTCAGCAAGTGACCGGACTCTGGAGGTCCAGCGTCCGATCGACATTAGTAAGGTTCCAGTGAGGAGAAAACATGACCGGACGTGTCTAGTCAATGTTGATCAGACGCTGCCAGCGTCCGATCAACTCTTTGCCACTGGAGCTCGGGGTATACTGACCGGTGCATCCGGTCAACATGACCGGAGCATCCGGTCACCCCGTAGAGGCACATAATTGTTCGTTTTTCAGTCGGTGTTATAAATACAACCTCCGCTCATGTGTGGGGGTACTTTTGCTCATTCCAACAGCTGAGAAACACCTTAGAGAGTGCCAAGAAGAGCAAGGTCCTAGTGAGGTGATTGAGATTTGAGAATCCCAAAGAGAGCCCTCATTAGTGAAGATCAAGAGTAGCAAAGTGTGCATCCACCTTCTCATTAGGCTTATCAAGGTCAAGTGAGAGTTTGTGCTTGTTACTCTTGGTGATCGCCATCACCTAGATGGCTTGGTGGTGATTGGGAGCTTGGTGATCAACCGGAGAGCTTGTGGATGACCCAACTTAAATTGTGAGCGGTTGTGGGTGATTCACCATGATGGAGTGTCGAAGAATCAACCCGTAGAGAGCACTTGATCATTGCATGGATCAAGGGGGAGCTACACCCTTGCGTGGGTGCTCCAACGAGGACTAGTGGGGAGTGGCGACTCTCCGATACCTCGACAAAACATCACCGCGTTCCTCCCTCTCTATTTACTTTGAGCATTTACTTTGTGCAATTCAATTCTTGTCTTTACATTCATAGAATTGCCATGCTAGAGTAGGATTGGAACTTAGGTTGCAAGTCTTTTGTGTGGTAGAACAATTAGAAACACTATCTAGGCACAAGGGGTTAATTGGGCTAATCATAGGATTTAATTATTGGAAAGAAATTTAGAATTAGCCCAATTCACCCCCCCCTCTTTGGCATCTTGATCCTTTCACATGCCATCGATTTCAGACAAGGGCATTTGTGGTACTTTAATTGCCACATAAAAGGGCAAGGAGTCACCGTCTTTGCCTCCGTCTCCATATCCATCCTCCAGCCACCACCATCTCTCCTCCTGCTCCAAATCCTAGCCCCATGGCCTTCCTCTCCACTCTCCATCCCTCTTTGGACCCTAGGCACCATCGGCATAGTAGCTTGACTCATCAATCTGCACTCTCTAGCCACACCCTCTCTCATAGCTTTCTGAACCCAAGCCAAAGCCAGATCCCCTTCGATTCATCGATAGTAGGTCAACTGACGGTGGAAGGACTGCCTCGACGATGGTATAGGCCGGATCCGGATCCTCTACATCGGCACCTATCACGACTAGCCAGATCTGAACCCTAGCCAGAGCCAGATCTGGTACCCCTTCATCAACACTGGCCGCACTAGTTCTGTGACCACGATGACAAGACAACTGTGCCAACGATGAAGCGTAGCCAAGGTACGCGGAGGAAGAGGCACCCAAATTCCTTTTATGATGTGTGTTGTATTGTAGTGGTTCAACCTAGGATATGTAGATACCGATGGGATTGCATATTTCCTATAGTTGAGTGTAGTTGACATGTGCTTTATTGGTTTAATGACTTCCGTATAAGCTATAGTTACTAGTTAGGCACTTATTTGCATACTCTTGCCCTCGGTTATGTTGGCATTCGCTAGATGCTTTAGTTAATAAATACCTTTGTAATCTAGATGAACAACAATTAAATGCTTTTGAACAAGAGCGGGAGGCACAAGTCACAAAGAATCATAGGAAGATGGAAGAACCAGGGGTGGTTATTGAGGGATTTGGTGATACAGATGAAACACATTCATATTTACAAGATGAGACAGCGGCCCTTGTAGTTGCGCTACCTTGTATTGAGTTCGGGCAGAAGGGGCCAGGGGGTATAGATACCAATACAATGCTTTGCTGTCTAGATAGCAATGCAATTTGTACATGCTTCCTGCTTAAATTTGTTTCTCCAATTTCAGCGTCTGGTTCAAAGAAGCCGCAGAGGAGGCTCTGCCAGCAGGACAAAAGGCAGCGCTGATATCAGTCCTAGAGAAAGGTAGTCCAAGAGAGTGAAGTCAACACAACCTGGAGAGTTGACTCATGGATCTAAGAAGAACAAGCAAAACCATGCAAAAGTGAAGTACCACCAGGCTATAGGATCTCGCTCCTATGCTATACAGCTACAATCATTTGTAAGTGATGGTTGGTTTTATTGTTACTCTAGCCTCCGTATAAATAGAAACTCATGTGCACTATTAATAGAAGCAATAGTGGTAGGAGCCTAAGGCCCCCTTTGGAACGTAGGATCAAAAAAACGTAGGAACAGGAATATGATTGGAATGCATGTGAAAAATAGAGGAATGAAAAATAGAGAAATTTTGTTAGAAGGATGTTTGGTTTTGTATAGGGAAAACATAGGAAACCAATATAATGAGGTTTCACTAGATGTTTTTCCTTTGTTTTTCCTATGAAAGTTAATGGATAGGAAACTTTCCTATGGTTTTCCTTCCCCCATTTCTTCCTGTGAACCCAAGGCATCTACGGTGCCGATTCCGTAGGATTACTAATTCCTACATTTTTTCTTTGGAAATCCTATGAACTAAAGGGGCCCTAAATTTGGCATCATCATTTAATTTTGAATTTGCAATACCTGTGCATTGTGCTTATGTAATCCATATATGTAACCTATTGTTTACTGCTTGAATTTTGCAGTATGTAATCCATATCAGTACATGTGTGTTGTGCTTATATAATCCATATCAATATGAAACCTGCATTACTTGTTATGAACTAATCTCTTAGGTTTTCAATTAAAGTCCTCTTCCACTATCTGTAACCTAACATTTACTGCTTGAATTTCACAGGAAGCTATGAAAACTATGTGAGCAAAACCTGTTGCTGATGGGCAAAAACCAATGATAAGTGCTAATATTGTTCCCAAGGTCCTTTGCCTCTCCCATGGCCAGGTCCACTCCCAGGTCAGCGACAACACCCTTTTTTGAAGAATGCTAATATCCTGACAAACTCTGCCAGAACAGAGACATCGGCGGAGAGAATGCTTTGAGAATAGCTTGTTGTTGAAAAGGAAAGTTCTACTAACCTCATCGAACAAGTGGATGAACTGAAGAGGAAGACAAAAAATACTGAAAGGGAGTTTGAGAAGTTCAAGATACAACAACAGGAGGAGTACAATAAGATACATGAGGATATCATGCGCTTCAGCTCTTTTTCTGGAAACTATTAGTTGTCAACTCTGTTGGCTTGATGCAGTGAACATTTGTGGTTTGATGTGTGTACTCGTGTGATGGTTTGATGTGGTGAAACTATCAGTGCGTTGCTGCTGATGTGTAAACAGTAATTGTTGTATTTGATTATTATGCTGAATAATTATGTAGACATCGTCAAATAATTATGTAGTCAATCTATGCAACAGTGATGATCTTGAATTACTTTTATGATGAATTGATTGTTGGCACATGGTAGAACCTAGGCAGGCACCCTGATCAAATAAAAATGCGACACGTGGATGAACCAGTGCATAACATGTGAAATAGCCATGGCACGACATATGGGCTAATAAAATTCTAACATGTGGAAGGAAGTCATCAAGCCATGTGGCCGAATAAAAAAATGGAACATAGACGGACAACACTGTGACACGTGGTCGAATAAGAAATGGCCACGTGGACCAATAAAAATACGACACATGGTCCAATGAAGAAATGACACGTGACCCAACCGCAACACGACACGTATGCCAATAGAAAACTGACATGTGGAACAACAGGGGCCCGACACATGGTCCCTTAAGAACCTAAAATGTGCAAGAACCAGAGATGGCCATGTTGACCAATAACAAGGTGATACGTACCCAAACCATCTTCAATGCAACCAACTATAGCAGGTACATGTGGAAAGCATCTCCAATAGAAGCAACTGCCAACATGGCTGCCCTCCTGCCACACATGCCAAAACATTTTTATGACAATTAGTTTTTGTCATAGATCTATCCACTTCTATGATGATTTTCTAGAATCATCATAGAAGTTCAAGAATGATGCGACTTCTATGGCGAACCGTTTTTCATCATAAATTCGTCATAAAAATGAAATTATGATGAATTTGGCTTCTTCAATGACGAAAGTTGTTCGTCATAGAAGTGGATATTCCTAGTAGTGTTCCTATGTTGCGATTGATTGAAGGAGAGTTGATCAAGTTGATCTACAAGAAAAGTACAACTGTCTGAACATGTTTTTGAAGGCAAGTGTCCATGACCATCTTGCACCTATATTTATTTTATTTTGAGTTAGAGTAGTTAGACCATTAGCTGCATGCAGAGTCTTAACTTGAATCCCATGATAGGGTTCACTAGTCTTTGATTATATCATCCTTGAAACCTGGTTTGGATGGGTAGTTGTCATGCTTAGCTTGTAGTCTTGGGTTGGGAAGGTTATAACTTAATGTTGATTAATGATCTATGGAACATAGGATGGTAATCTTTTAGCAACATGGTGACTAGGGAATCTAGGCAGGATGGCCGGATTGGTATGATGGTTATTTGGTTTTGGTACATAATGGGGTTCCTTGGGTTGGTGCTCGTACCTGCTTTAGATTCTAAGGACTGGTTCTCGGAGCATGTAACCTAGTTTAACAGCACAACCATAAGGTCTGGATGGGCTAGACCTGGCTAATTAATTAGTTCCTCCAAGTTTTGGTTTACATCGAGGTGGGTTTTGTGGCACAAGAGGGGGCCCTACGGTCTTTGACTTAGGTACAGGGCGAAACCTTAGTGGAGGTGTAAAACAGGCTTGGAGGGGCTTTGTAAAGGCCTTGTAGTGTGACCCCGCTAAGCACCTTGGTAGTGTGAAGCGTTATCGGGAAAACATGACTCATAGTGAAAGTGTGCAACCTATGCAGAGTGTAAAACTGATATATCAGTCATGCTCATGGACAAGAGCGGCTCGGACTTCTTTGGGATTTGATGGCTCTGGTTTGTGGTTGCGTGGTCTCCTTGGTAAGGGAATGGGTGGTTCAGTTGGGAACTTGGATGGAATCCAAGTGTTGTGCTTGGATGGAATCCAAATGTGGTTTGGTTCTCTGAGGAGAAGGCAGAATTTCACCTAGTAATTAGGTGCTAAGGAATTAAGGAAATTAGGATGTGTCGCTTAGGCACTTGTGTCAAACAAAGTTGGTGTATCCTTATTATAAGCCTCATGTCATATTTTTCTTACACTTGCGGAGTACATTTCGATGTACTCACCCTTCCTCTTTGCCCCCCCTGTTACCCCACCCAGATGCTAGAGATGACAAGGAGTACATTGAAGTTGGTGCCTTCAACTCTAATGACGTGTTCTAGGATGGTGATACCCCTGGTCAACCTTCCTTTGAAGATGGTGTCCATTTCCGTTGGAAGATTAGTAGATTTTCTTTTAGACCCATGGTTTTTGTAATAATGTTTCATTATGTAAGCAACTTTGATTTTGATATTGTAATGAAGTTGACATATGTATGAATAATTGATCCTAGCATACATATGTTGTGCATTCGATTTTGTCCTTAAAATCGGGTGTGACAATCTCCAAAAAGGGGGAGATTGAAAGCATATAGGCCCCTAGTTGGGTTTCAGTGATTAATGACTACACAAGATTATTGTGACTAATGTGTGTTTTGTAGAGGCAATTGAAGTTAGGTCATGATATTGGTGATTGATTGGGCAATTATGATTTTCATTCCCCGGTGAAAGGATGGACGACAAGGTTAAGGACGGACTAGTTCTAAGTGTCGTTTGGCGTTGAGAGACACTTAGATTAGTTTTAGGACTTTGTTTTTTCCTTTGGCCGTACTATATAGGGGGCATAGATGGTAACTTGACCTAGGCGTGTCTAGTGAGAAGAATGTGGTGCACATTTGTCAAAATCTAGCATTAGGTAGCTCAGATGAAGCCCAAGTTCATCGAAAGTCAGAAACCATTTCGAATCGGAAATTGAAACGGAACGCAACACTGCTGGTGGCAGTGGACAGGGCGGTGTGCACTGCTCTGGTCACCGCCATCGAGGTGGTGGTGCCACCGCCCCTTTTATCCAAAGGCTAGGTATTCTTGGGTAGTCACCGGACAGGGCACCGCCCCTAGGGTGGCAGTGCCACCGCCACTATTTTCCAGAGAGCACCCCTAGGCCATGGTGACACCGGACAGGGCACCGCCCCTGGGGTGGTGATGCCACCGCCATATTTATCCAGAAATGGGTGTTTCATAGACTTGGTCACCGGCCCTGGGGTAGCGGTGCCACCGCCCACTAATGGCAAGTTCAAAAACTAGCCGTTGGGGTGGCACCTGACAGGGGGTGGTGGTGCGCCACCTTACTGTCCGTTGACCCCAACTTTGCTGAGTTGGAGGGTAATGGCTAGTTCCTCGGCTTGGGGCTATTTATACCCCTCCATCTTGTGCATTAGGCCCTCTTGCCCATTTGTTCAGTTGAGGAAACACTTTGGAGTACAAGAGAGAGCAAGAGCCTAGTGGGGTTGTTGAGATTTGCTAATCCAAAATTAAGGACCTCATTAGTGCATAGAGAGTAGCAAGTGTGCATCCACTCTTCTCATTAGGCTTGGTTGGGTCAAGTGAGAGTTTGTGCTTGTTACTCTTGGTGATTCGCCATCACCTAGATGGCTCGGTGGTGATTGGAAGCTTGGTGATCATCCGGCGGAGCTTGTGGATGACCCAATTCATGGTGTGAGCGGTTGGGTGCGATTCTCCGCGATGGAGTTTCGAAGAATCAGCCTGTAGAGAGCACTTGATCCTTGTGCGGATCAAGGGGGAGCTACACCCTTGCGTGGATGCTCCAACAAGGACTAGTGGGGAGTGGCGACTCTCCGATACCTCAGAAAAACGTCGCCATGTTCATTTCTCTTTCTTTACTTTGAGCATTTATATTTGAGCAATTCAATTCATGTCTTTACATTCTTAGAATTGCCATGCTAGAGTACGATTGGAACCTAGGGTGCAAAACTTTTATGTGGTAGAACAATAGAGAACACTTTTAGGCACAAGGGGTGAAATGCACTAAGTGTAGGGCTTAATTATTGCAAGAAATGTTATATTAGCCCAATTCACCCCCCCTCTTGAGCATCTTCATCCTTTCACTTGCTATATTTCTCATAAAAAATAATAGCTCCAAATTTAAGACCAATTACCACATTTAAAATTGGAGAAGAATTTTCCGTAGATGTATTTTGAGGACCCCTGGGCTCATCATTCTCTCTTGAAACAAAGCCGTCCTCGGCTTTGAGATAAATTTAAGAGTCTCTTCCTTGAGGTGATCAGCACCATTTATTATGGTCTTACCTTGCACAGAAGCAACCATAACTTGCTCATCTTTCTTCTCATCAACAACCAAGTTGCCAAACTGATTAGCATCTGAACAACCAGAATTTTCTGGAGTAATAATTATTGAACTGATTGCAATCATTGACACATCTTGAGAAGTATTACCAGCTTTAGGGTCATTGCCTGAATTCGCACGAGCAGCAATATGAGGAATTGCAGCCACATCATTCACAAAATTAGATAGGATGCCAAATTGCAGGGGTGATTTATTTGAGTCAATAACTACACTTTCAGACTCCTTGCAATAGCGTTGAGTTTTAGACTTATTAGCTGCATAAATCATGTCTGCCCCATCAGAGCAACTAACAAGCAGGTACTGCAACTTTAGGATCCACATATGAATTTTCCAGTGCAATTACCCCAGCAGCAACAGTCACATTATTCTCTCCCTCTTGAACCAAAGCTGTCCTCGGCTTTGGAGTAATTTCAGCAACCTTTTTCTTGACTCTCACAGTAGAAAACACCTCAGCCTTGATAGCACTATCCAGCATTGGTTTGAGCACATCATGAACTCCCTTGTGCACAAACGAATAATTATTGGAACGACCACCATGAGTAGCATCAAGATCAAACTGCCACGGTCGACCCAACAACAAATGACATGCACTCAATGGTGCAACATCACAATCCACAGTATCAGTATAAGTTCCAACTGAAAATTTAACTCTAGCCTTGAGTAATTTTCAGTGTATCACTTTGATTCATCCATTGCATATAGCGTGGCATTGGAAGCCTCCACCTAAACAAAGATAATGCATTCACTAAATCTGTACTAATAACATTAGCAAAACTACCCCCATCAATAATTAATTTGCATACCTTGTCTTGAATTTTGCACTCCAACTGAAATATATTGGACCATTGTCCCTTCACACTTGCAACGGTACCACCACTGTGTATTTCCTTTGCCATCATAGATAACCTATCTGACGCATCATCTGTATCATCAAGTTTCATCTCAGACTGAGTATCACAAGAGGAAGCACAAGAATGCACCCAAGATGCTAAAGAAAAATCAGCACTCCCAGTTAGGACTGTCGGTTCAGGCACTACAGCCTTATGTAACAATTGAGAATCTGCTTTCTTCCGTTGCTTAGAACTATCAATTGGCTTGGTGGTTAGATATTTTGAGCCACAAGCAGCAGCGACCATTTTCCTTGACCAAAATGAAGAAAGAAATAGGCCATGTGGCACAACCTTCATATCACTCCATGTCCAACAAGGAAAATTTTTATCATAGTGAATCCACCAATGCAAAACATCTTTAGCTAAAGTATGTTCTGCATAATATATCTCTGACCGTTGGAGTCGACGACCCTGGAAGAAATTCTCCATACTTTCTTCCCAATCAAAATACTCCAGGTGACTAGATGCTAGAGATAGCTTTGGCAAAGATTTTACTTCCTTGAGCAATTTCAAATAAGCCATTGAAAAAGAAAAATCTAAATGCACCGTGAGCAACCCAGAAGCCGATACCAACAGATGAAGACACGCCTACGATGGCCAGATAAATTTCCCAATCTTTCACGCTATGATAATAAATTATAGCTTCTCTGAATTATCAGTTCGATTCAGTTGAGTCAATAGAAAATAATAAGTGCTGCAAGGCTCCAACCAATAGATGCTAGACTGAATTTCAGAGCTCGAAATATATTCGCACAAGCAGTCAACTAGTAAACTGGCACAACCATATAGAGCAGCAGCACGGCCAGCAACACGACACGTGAATCTCACTAATAATCAAATATTAAATTCACCGCAACAAACTCGCTCCAAATAAGATTGTGTATATTCTCCACACAGATGAAATAATTTCTCCAGTAAATCAAACACAGCAGTAGCAATATTATTGACAGATAAAGGGATCAGCTTACAATAGATGATGCAAACCAAACCCTAGGATAATCCTTCCACCCGCGGCCACGATGAACCACGATCAGAAGACAGGGAATTGAATCAATTCCAACACGAGTCCAAGGATCAATCCTCGGTCACACATCAACACAAATCCACGCAGGGATCTGGAACGACAAACCTCTAGGGTTTCACGAGCGACGGCTCGATGGGAAATAACTCCACGAATAAAATCCAATCTAACCTCCTGTTACAGAGGACGATTCCTAATATAGGCAGGAAGGCCTCAACGTCAACTCAGACTCAATGCACACCATCTGGTTCGACTCGACCATATGGTGCACGCGTACATGACAGAACGTAGCTATAGGAAACTAAATAAAGAAAATACTAAAATATTGTGGCCACCATGCAAATCACACCATTAGCATTATGAACCTCTGTACTAGCAACTTGCATGCAGCGAATTCGGTCCCAATAATGGTTCATAACGTCGACCTGAATGCAATCAATATAAATATAGTTTCTTGGTTTCATATTTTCTCCTTTCATGAATTTTGCACCACCAAAAAATATATTTCAAGACAAGCCGACAGTAGTAAATTTATCCACATTCTTGCTATATTTCTCATAAAAAATAATAGCTCCAAATTTAAGACCAATTACCACATTTAAAATTGGAGAAGAATTCTCCGTAGATGTATTTTGAGGTGCCGTGGTCTCATCACAAACACTAGTCGTTGTTGTAATAGTTTTGTCCAAAGTCAAACGTATCTATCTTTAACCATCAATTACTCTTATAATTTGTATATAGTTGAACAACATGTAAATTAAATGAAAGTACTTCTTAGGATGAATTTAGAAACATAAATCTTATAGTGTTAAACTATACAATTTATAGAAATTGATGATCAAAGATATAAATGTTTGACTTTGGAAAAAACTACAACATATAGAGTAGAAGCTTATTTTTTCTTGAATACACAAGAGAGTTGTGCATTTTATACTATAATAAGAACATAATTGAACGTGTTTCTAGCCCCGTTGTGGGTTTTGGTGGATTAATGACACACAATCAAAGGACTAATGTCTTGACAAGGCGTTTGAGTGGGTTTTAAGTCTATGAAATATGATATTTGATTATTGGTGGCCCCCAAATTCTTATAAGATGAGATACAGCGGTTGAAATTAAAATTAGAAGATTTAAGTTCTTCTATCTTTTGAATATAAGTTTAGAAGTGCTATTAAAGGGGATTCAAAACCATTGTCTTGCATGTGTTTATATTCTAAAAAAGAAGCTAATAAACCCCTTGAGAGACACTAACACCCCTTAGGTTTTTGTGGGATTCCAAAGCTCATACCTGAGGTTTGGTCTTGATGGATATTTGAGGTGTTGCTTGGGACGGGAAAAGTGTGGGTTGAGAGATTTTAGTGCAATAAATTCATTCCCATTCCTTTGAGCACTCAAAGACTCCTGAATTTGAGTTTGTTACTCTTGGATTCATAAATCATAGCCGACTAGGAGTTACTCATTGAAGCACCCATCCTTTTTGTGGAGTGCTCTTAGAAGTTTGTATTACCCCGACAATTCTAGCAAAAACCTCAAGTTTGATCTTTGTGAATTGCTTAAGAATAGGATAGGATTGGAAGAGACCCAAGCCCTAGTAGCTTCCTCAACAACAAGGACATAGGTACTCCTTTGTGATTTCGCTAAACCTCGGGTTAAATCTTCTGTATTTTGTGTTATTCGTGTTCTTGAGCTTGTTCTTGTTGACTTGTAGAAAATTTTCCTGATCTATTGAACATACTTGAGTGTAAAAAAAAAATCATGAGGATAACTCTACACATCTATGTGATGCTTGTTAACAAGTAGACCTAAACTTCTTTGGTCAAATTTGTAGATCTTCTAGGTGTTTCAGTTGTCTGATCAGACATATGGTTTATGGTGGAAATTTTGTATATACTTAAATTCAGTTGAAACTAGACATCTGTCCATGTACTAATTTCCACTACAAGTCTTGATTTAAATATTTAGGTTAGGCCTATTCACCCCCTCTCTTGGCCACAATCCCTATTTGATCCTTTCAAGAAGTACACAGATGGGGAAAAGGATTATGAGAGGGGGTGTGCACAACTGTCTCACTATGGATGCCTCTATAAATGGAAAAATTTAGAGTCCGAGTGCTAGGTAGAAAACTGCTCTTCAGACCAAGAATTTGTGCAATATTTTGCTAAATGTGTAACTGAAACTCCAAACCAGTAAGCTCCAAGTTTGGTCATGATCTTTCTGAACTCTGTCTACAGGAAGGTTGGAACTTTAAAGTACCAGGCAGTCATCCACTTCTCCTATTTTAACACAATTACCGATGATAGGTGATTGCCGAAGTATCTCTACCATTTTGTTCCTTCTTAGTTCTGATTGCCATCTCTTGCGGTGACTTTGACTTTGCCTCACGGTGTTATAGTAGCAAGCAGAGGCCAATGTAGACATTTGAATTGTTCTTTTATTCATAGAGCTAAATGTAATGCTCAGTTATTCTCTATTTATTTATGGATGGAGTACAAAAGTGTGTAATGAATACTTTTTATAATGGCTAATGTATAGTAATAAAATGTCTATATGCATGCAATCGTGTGTCATCAGAGTTTAATGACCAGAATCTTTGAATTTAGTTCCTTTTTGAACAATTTTTTTTTGCTAGAATGCATTTCCTTGGGGACCGGTGGTCAAGGAAATCAAATTACCTTGACATTTAGGGGCAGCCAAGGAAAATTCCTTGGAAGTCAAGGGTCGCGAAATGGTCATTACCTTGATGGTTCCGAACATTTCCTTGAGGGTTGCTGGCACCTAAGGATAGTAATTTGCTTGGGGGTTGCAACATTTCCTTGACATATTGGCAAATTAGGTACAGTTGGAGTTTCCTTGAGGCTAAAAGGAAATCATCCTTGAGTGTCAAAACCGCCAAGGAAACTAATTTCTCTTATCTTCTATCCTTGACGGAGTTTGCTTGACGGTTTATGGCCAAGGATCACTTGCTTGGTGGTTTAGGCATTTTTCTTGGCGGTTTTGGGCACTCAAGGTGATTCAGGATTGTGGCAGTGAAAATCACAAAAATTCTTAGTCAAATAGGTTAACCCAAAGCCTATCTAACATCTTTTTAACAATCTGTAACCAAAATTGCAAATAGAATGGCAATGCTTTTTAATAGGGGTGATTGAGGGATGAGGATTCAGAAAAAAAAAAATTTGCCTTATGTCAATCACAAGAATCAGTTTCCCTCTACAAGGAATAATAAAGCCGTGTCATTAGATTTGAATCCCCTAACTACCAAACCGTGAGAGGTACAAGAAAACTAGAAGAAAAATCACTTGCCTTTTGTGCTGCAGTTTGAACATATCGCCACTCTGCGTTCACCCATTGAGATAGCATAGCAATAATAAGAAGAGGGGATAAATTAGAGGAGCACAATCCAAGCAACAACAGGGAGAGAGGATGGGTAGAGCAGCGCCATAGAAGAAAGGTGAGAGTAGGGAGCAAAGGGCCTGTGTTACCGGGGCGAGAGAGAGAAGGAAATGAAGTCAGGGTAATGTCGATATATATATATATATATATACTGGGAGAGAACAGAGGTATGTAAAAGTCGATAATATAGATAGTAAAATAATGGACACTACGGCCCGCGTGTAGGGGCAAAGCTAGGTAGGTGCTGGTGGGTGCAAATGCACCACCAAAAATTTATGAAAACAATGGTTTTTTCTAAAATTTTACCAAATATGCACCCCAGTAACATTAGTCTATGCACCTACAAGGTAGGTGCATCATACTCTAATTTGCTCTAGCTTCGCCACTGCCCGCGTCCGCCTGCACATGTGACTTCATCGGCACGCCTCCTCTTTCCCGTGTGCATCCCCTTCTTCCTCGGCGTTCGTTTTTATCCTCGTGACCCCTTTCTCCCCATCCCCGCCTCCTCCCCCGTCACCCCCGGCTTGCGGCTCCCTCGCCACCGGACATGCCGCCCACCTCCCAGCCCCACCCGTTGACCCCACCCCCTCCTCAACCTCACCCCGCCGCTGCCCACTGCCTCGTCCACGGCAACCTCCTTCCCCCACCTCCCGCCGCCACCATGGCCTTGGGCGCCCCGCCCTGGCCTGGCCGCCTCTCCTACGCCAGCGAAACCCTAACACCACCTTCTCGCCGTCCGCACTACCTGGCCGGCCTGCCTTCCCTGAGCCCATTCTAAGTCCGTCGGAGTTGGGGAAGATGAGAGGGTGAGAGAAGGCGCGGGTCACACCATCGCAATACAGCGCAACCTTCTTCTCCGTCGGGGGCAGTGCCAATGACAAGTGAGTTGGCCTACCTTTTTTGTCTTCTTGTGCGTGCATGCAGAAACGTTCTAGCACGCCCGTGCAAAAATAAGTGTTTGCGTAAAATAATGACTCTGGTTAAAATGGTTTATATACACACACGTCCTGCTCGTTGACAAGCACAAAATGTTGAGTTGTGATCCTAATTCAGTTATGTAAAAGATAAAGGCTAATTTCTGTCGGAGTGAAGCGATGCCCGTCGCCGGGAGGCTTGGGCCAAAGCAAAGCGGTCGTCTTGGGATAAGAAAAGTTGTAAATCCCCGACGTTTGTAACCTCACTCGATATAGTGAAGATTTGCTGGCTGGTGCCCATGGTTTTTTTCCCTTCCACCTTGGGAGGGTTTTCCATGTTAAAATCTCATGTCCCATGTGCTTGATCTACTGTTCTTTATCGTTTATATTGCCTATCATTTATAACAAGTGGTACCAGAGCTTGGTTTGACCTTAGGGTTTCGCGATGGCATCGATGAAGTTTGATCTACCGCTGCTAGATTACAAGACGAGATTTGCACTGTGGCAAGTCAAGATGCGGGCGATTCTGGCACAATCTTCGGATCTTGATGAGGTGCTGGACGGTTTCGGAGGAAAAGGGCAGAAGTCATGGACCACTGAAGAGAAGCGGAAGGATCGTAAGGCTCTATCTCTGATTCAACTTCATCTACATAATGATATTTTGCAAGAAGTGCTGTAGGAGAAAACTGCCGTAGAACTTTAGCTCAAGCTGGAATCGATTTGCATGTCCAAGGATCTAACCAGTAAGATGCACGTGAAGATGAAGTTGTTCACGCACAAGCTGCAAGAAGGTGGTTCGGTGATGAACCACTTATTGATCTTTAAGGAGATCATTGCTAACCTAGTGTCGATGGAGGTAAAATATGATGATGAAGATTTAGCTCTTCTACTGTTATGCTCACTGCCTACTTTGTTTGCAAATTTCTGAGATACCATACTATTAAGCTGTGATGAACTAACCCTTGCGAAAGTATATGAGGCCCTCTAGACGAGAGAGAAGATGAAAGGTATGGTTTAGTCTGATGTGTCGTCCTCCAAGGATGAAGTGTTGCAGGTTAGAGGCAGGCCCGAGCAGAAAACCTACAACAACAATAATTGAGACAAGAGCAAGAACGGTAAAGGCCGTTCAAAGTCTAGAGGCAAGGATAAGTTCTGCAGGTATTGTAAGAAAGATACTCATGTTATTGAGGATTGTTGGAAGCAGGCAGCACTAGGCCGCGGGCCTTTAGCCGGCTCTGCCGCGCTACCGATCAAGGCGCGTCATTGCCGCGCCAAGATCGGTGACGTGGCAGACCCTGCCACATCACGAGTCAGTGCTCCAGTCGTCGCCACGTCATCCCTCTCGCCGTGCCACTATACATGGCGCGGCACAGGCGTTTCGCCGCGACAGGTAAATAGGCACGGTCAAAAGTGTTAGTTTTGGAGAGAAAAAATTAAAACAATGTTAGATTTAAAATTAGTTTAAAAAAGTGTTAAAAATAAAAAAATCGATGGCATCAGGGCGTCATAGTCTATGGCTGCTTTCTTTAGAAAACCCATATTGCAATGTGTCAGCCCACAAGCCTCAAGGCCCCCAAAGCCCAAACAACGGTTCGTCGCTTCATCTAATCGTTTCTTACTCCTAATGAGTCAAATACGCTGTGTCCCCAGAGTTTGTAACAAGGCTTTTCATGAGATAGCAATTCTTGGGTGTGCTTGTGTGGAAGGGTCTGAGCAAACTTTGAGCTCGGTACCGGGTAATATTTCTATAATTGTTGCTGATGAGCAATCAGCCCATGAGTAATGAAAGTCACCCATTATCAAAAAAAAAAGTACGCTACGTGCCTGCGTTCATCCATCAGGATCCAGTGCATCATCCTTGACGATTTTAAAAACTTTCTTAAAAGGAACCTTGTTGAGCAATCAGCACATGAGTAATGAAAGTCACACATTTAAAACTTTCTTAAGTTTGATTAGATTTGTAGAAAATATTAGCAACATTTGTATCTCCAAAAAGTATATTGAAAGAACAAAGTAGTGGAAACTAAAAGGGGAGACGTCAGAGGTATTCAGGGAAAGAGTTATCAAAGAGGACTCTTGGAAGGAAGAAGAGGACATAAACAACATGTGAGAGAGATGGCAACCAACATTCGGAAAGGTGGCCTCAGAGGTGTGTGGAGTAACCAAAGGAAGTGGAGGCGAGTCTAAAGATACTTGGTGGTGGAACGAGGAAGTCCAAAGGGCTATCAAGGAGAAGAAAGAATGCTATAGACGCATGTTCCATGACAGGAGTGTGGACAACATAGAGAAGTACAAGGTGACAAAGAAGACTGCGAAGCGAGCTGTAAGTGTGGCAAAGTGTAAAGCGTACAAGGATCTTTACCAACATTTGAGTACGAAGGAAGGAGAGAAGGACATTTATAGGATGGCTAGGGTTCATGAGAGAAAGACAAGGGACTTCAACTGTAACACCTCGGTGTTATACTGTAAATCTTTTGCTAAAACACTACATGTGCATCATGTTTATGTGATAGTGTATGAATTATAGCGTGTAAATCAATTCTTGTGACTCGAAACGTTCATCGGAAACACGAAACAAATGTTATATTTCATGTCACGTTGTATCGCTTAGAGTTCTAAACAAATTTTTATTGAACGAAAATGCTATAGAATGCATATCCAGCACTTTAATAAAGTTTGTAGTACAAGCTTCATAGGTGACGGTGAAATACTTGCGGTCAAGAATGAAATTCACTAGCTAGCGTATTGAATAGCTTGAAAATCGAATTCGACGCGAAACCGTTTGAGACTTAGTCAAATTTCCTAAAGTCGGACAACGCTTTGTCGAAGCTAAGTTCGGCAATTTTTGTAGGAGATTTGGGTTAAGTAGTGGTATGGTCTTAGGGTTGGTTTTAATAGCTTGACATGCCATCTTGAGTGTAAAATAGGTGGTTTAGCAACTAGATCACTGAGTTGGATGTTTGGGGCGCTTTAAAAATCATGCAAGGCACGTTCCCGGCCGGCTTAAGCGTTTGGATGCGGTCACCATGCCTCTGGTTGGCTCGGCGCCACTGCACTGGCATGCCTAGGTGCACACAAGCGCACCGCCACGCAGGCCGCAATGTCATTGCCGCACCCTAGCACTCCACGCACGCACACAAGCACACGCACGCATGCGCACGCCGCGCCCAGCGAGCCTAGCCGCTCTGCCACCGCCATCGCGTCCGCCTAGCCGCTCTGCCGCCTCATGCTCGTTTTTGCGGGACCGTGCGCATGTGGTCATCCTCAGCAAGTCTGTGGCTTGGCCAGCCTAGGCTATTTTCACACGGTGCCGCTGATGCTCACCATCGCGTCGTGCTGCGTCTCCAGTCGCCCTGTGCTCCAACCACCGCTGCCGCACGACCACTGCTGCTACTGACCCTCATGACTACACACACGTGGGCTTGCCCTGCCTGCCTTGCCATTACATCGGCGCTCGTTGACGCTGTGCTACTGCCTCCTCAAACTGGCGCCATCCACTGCGGCGCGCAGGGCCGAGCCGCCGTTGTCGGTTTGCGATTTATGGCCATGCAGCCCACCATCCAGAGCGTGTTTGGATATTTCCGTAGCGGCTTATAGCATGTGCACATTTGTGCACTGATTGACAGCCGTGTCATGCCACGGCGCGATGAGCTAAGCCATGCCTGTTGTTCCCTATTTCCTCTATCGCCATGGTCACCAGACCCGCACCTTCAGTTCGGCGTGGTGGAGTCACCTCGGTCCAATTAACCTTACCCGCTGCTTCATCGTGTAGTCAGCCAGCCTCTTGACCCCTGATTTCAGTGCACCTTGCCGCGCCATGCTCCAATTTGTAGCTTCCTTCCCGACGGGTCAATAAGACGTATCGACATGCGTCGGCGGAAGGCCCCCTATCCAGAGCTGCTCGTGCTCGTTTCGTTGCACCGCTAGCTTCGCCTCCACCTACCCATCACCTGACACACCTTTGCCTTATCGCTACCACCTCCTAGCCACCTCTGACGTGGTCTTGCCACCATGGGGCACCACCGCACCGTCCGCACGCACGCGACCAGCTCGGCTCAGGCCGCCTCTGGCCGAACCACCACCTCATCTGTGTCCACTTGAGCTCACTTGCTACCCCAACTTTTCTAGCGTTGTTGTAGCTCACCTGAACATCACCATTTTCAGTGTAGGAGCTCCACCACCGTGGTCCGGCCTTACTGCGGCATCCTAGCTCGCACTTTCTTCGCCCAGCGTCTCGCGCTCGCCCCTAGGTAGATATTAGCTCACATTTGGGGGCTGGGAGGGACTGGTCTAGCCGGTGTAACCGCCCGGTGCCAGCACCCCCACGTTGGTGCACATGTGGGGGGCTGAGGGTATGGCCATGGTAAAGATGGAAAGGGAGAGGGGCGTAATTGTAAGATAGCAGATTGGAGGAATAGTGCTCTTAGTGCTTGCGTGATTATCGGATAGGTCGACGACGTTTTCGCAAGATGACCGGCACGCGCGAGTCCTCCCCATCGCGGGCCATCGTCGCGTGGACTGGGCCGCGCCGTGCGTCGCGTGCGCGCACGTTGCGCCAAAGTGGGCCGAGCCACTCGCGCTCTGGGCCACGCGGTAGATTTAGGTTTTTCATTTTCCAGTGAATTAGTAAAGGTTTTTTCAATTTAGTTTTGAACTAATCTTTGTAAAATTATAGTAAACTAGGTAGCATGCCCGTGCGTTGCTACGAGACAACTAAACTTTTATACTAAAAACATACGAATCGCACGATAAGATAACAATACTGTAAGACATTAAACTGACATTTAATCCAAACAACAAAGTTTGTGAAATTAACAGTCACTAAGAGCACGACACTCTACTTTATAGACCTTTCCATGATGCGCCTAAGATAATGTTTTATATAGGTAGGAAGAAATCTCCGATATCCATTTCTTTCGTGCGTCAATAAATCCATGAATAAGTTCCGTCGCATCTCCATACCATCCTATACACAGGCTCGAGTGTATATGTCAATATTAGTGCCTATCGCATGGGTAATACTGCGTCTCTTGAAAAATCTTCCACAAAAACTTAAAACAAAGTGTTATACTCACCGTATAAATATGTGTGGCTTTTGGTCTATTCCACGCAGACATATACTGTAGAATAAGATATCCACTTAAGTGTTTGTGGCAAGATTCACGATCAGCGATATATAGAAATAGTTAAATCGTAGGTATTATTATTGCAAGTTATAGTGACTCTGCATTAGTTACCCATCTATGTCCTCTGCAATGTTTCCTTCCCGTCTAAATTTCCATTTGAAGACATCCTCATTTCATCTAGGAATATGTACATTCACTGGGTCCGTGTACTGCAAGGTAAATCCAAGAGTGTACCTGGCATACATCAGCGCTGGTGTGACTTTACACCAGTCTTCAAAGGGTCGAGGATCAATCATGATAAGCATCTTCTCCTTTTGATCGAAAACATAAAGCATATACGTTCGAACGTGCAGCCATGGCAAAAGAAACTGCGAGCATGGTAGCGTTTAGAATAGTATATAGGAAACAAGTAATAAAAGCAGGAGCAAGCGACTTACATATCTACATGGTGCTAAGCTATATTCCATATCCTCACATACACCAATCGCAGCAGCCATTTCTTTCTTAGTGTATTTTTTATGGTATTCTAGTATTTTTGTTAAAGCACACATTTTTTGGAAGAGAAGGATATCGAGAGTCAGGATTAGTGTAACTTGGCCTACTTTATACAATTAGGAGAACAACAAATAAGACAATATAATATAGCATGATAAGAATTTTAAAAATGTGCTTACACAGAATCTTAGGTCCATGTGATGCTTCATAATACTATTGTATTTTTTCATTGTATTATACTCTCAAGCTGCCTAAAAATGGACACCTAAGTTGAAACAGTTCTCAGAGATGTCTCGATTGTTCATTAACAACTCTTGTAGGTCCTCGACACTTAGGGCATTCATTGAGGGATGAAAACCTTTAACCCAAGGCTTCCTATAAAGCATTAGACACAGATGATGGTTTTCATCATATAAGATAGCACACTATTATTAGTAAATAAAGTAATTAAAATAAGCATGTAGATTACTTCAACGTCGCTTCATCTTGAATTGCCATGACATAATCACATAGTAACTCAGTCATCTCTTCCTTGTTCATTAGCATGTCTTTCATGGCCTCAAATGCCCAAAACTCATCAGGGTCTTGGTTGGCATGGACTTATGGGGATTTATTCTAAGTTTGTATGTGTCGAGGGGTGCCCATTTGAACCACTAAGCATTTGGCCTCCTCGTAATGTTTTCTCTTTTTCATGGACACTTGATCAGCCATCTTTGGATTCTCTATTATGGCACAGTCGCTTGAGCGTCCAATATTTTCATCCCTATCAAGATATGGAGCACCCTTTCGTTTGTTTAACTCTGACGATAGCAAGATCACCGCAAGCTTCAATCTAAATTCTTTCATATCATCCTGCACGATAGTATGAACCTAATTAATTATTAATTAAAAACCCACAGCTAGTGCACACTCATAACTTGTGGTAAGACGCGTAGTTTACCTGATTGAACTAGTCTAACAAATCGTTCCCAATCCAATACTCCATAAAGTTTATTAAGAATAAACCACATGAAAAACTACATACAATATTAATAGAGGTTAAGGCTCACATTAGATCAAAAAGGAAAAGACAAATAAAATTCAACTTATATGACATGCCATTATTTCTGATGTACCCGTCTGTTTGTAATAATTTGCCGTAGAAAATCTCCCTAACCGGCCAGGTATCAACCTCAACATCTAGCCATTTGTGCTCTTTCGGGCCTGTCTCCTCCAATATGAAATCTATCTGTTTCCGCAATTCACCTCGCTATTTGTTCATAGAAGAATGAATCAATCAGCATTTCTAAAATATAAAATGTGTACAAATAGCTGTGTTAGGAAATACTCACAATTTTATTGAGTCTAGCACCTGAACCTCATGTTTGTCGGCGTTTATAATAGCAAGGTACCAATGTGTATTTGTAACATTTATTTGAAGGAACACCTATAAAATCAAACAATAAACAATTTGCTAGGCATAAAAAATTGATAATGAAAGACCAATAGATCGTTTAAAAAAGTTGCTACCATGTCATGCTTCAAGTAAGCTAGCACCCTTTGAACTAAACCAGGACGCTGTGAAGTGCCACGGTTAGGGTAATTGGCTTCAACGGTCTCATCCTTTTCTCCATCCGCTTCATGATTGTAACTAACCACGCAGTTTTAAGATAGACTGTACCTCCTGGCCTCTTTTTTAAACCCTCCTAGGCCTTCAACAGTTTAATATAAGCATCTATGACCTACATACATTTCGCTATTAGACAGAAAGAGCATTGAAGTTGGCAATGTTTGATTGAGTAATATGACTTGCATCTGTTACCTCGTCAGACAAGTATTCATATGGCTGAAAAAGACATTCCATGTGGTTTCTCGACACCAGAACATCATATATGAGCACAAGCTCCTCATTCACAGGTGAAGATGGATTTTTTTGATAGATTCAATTATGGCTCTATCAGTATCGGTACAAACATAATCTTAAAAAGAGGATTAAATTAAAGTATACAACAATAGTTAGCAGTTTTTCTAGGTTAATCCATCAAAGAGAAAATATCAATACCTTCTGGGGGCAACCGGTGAAGACATAGATTTTTTGGGTTTATTTTGTACGATTATGATTTCCGAAAGTCCTTTTTCTCCCGTCGGATGCACCCTAGAAGTTGATAGGGCCTTTTGATCATGGGTCGTGCTAAAGACCTGATCAACTAGTAGAGCTTCGTGGATAACTTATGTACTCATGCTTTCTTGCAACCATCTAGAATCATCTATAGGCTTGCTGGAATTTTTTGTTTGTACAATATCTTCTAAGTGGCCTCCATTTTCCTTTGAAACCTTTGCATCTAAACTATCCATCGAGACCTTCTCTGCTCTTCTGAACCTTGCAATCTTTGTTCCTGTGCTGTTTATCTAAAATTTGGAGATACCTAGACTTGTAATTAGTAATAACCAGTCATACGATTAAATGATTTGAATATGAAAATCAACTATCAATATAAAAATCAACTATCAAACCAATCCTGGTTACAATTGCCGGACCATGAATAGTAGACAGGAGTGAAAATAATATATTTTTACAAATAATGTCAGTACGTTGCACAGATCCTGTAAATTTTATCTACACCAATAACGATGCATGTGCTTATAGCTTAGACGATAGAAATTTACAAATCTATTTTATTTTAAAAATATAAAGCCGGTCTCATGATCTTTATGACCTATGTCATATAGATTAGTTTATACAAAGCTAATAAAATTAGTTTCTCTCTCTTTTTTTCCATACTATTTTGTATCACCTGTATCATTCAACGCAGACTCTGCAGCAGAGCCAAAGAGAGGTGGTGTAGTTTTTTTTACAAACTCTACACTATCCGTGGATGAATGACAACGCAGGCTGGGGCTTGCCTATGCAGGCCTTGTGCATCGCGACGCTGTGTTCCTGCAGGGCTTGCCCATCGTCGTCGACATGGACTCGACCAACGCACGCCGCCACCACCCATATATGTCTTGCCCAGCAATGGAGCCTCTCAACAGCTTAGCAAAGAATTCACGGATGGTTGCAAGTTCTGAATTCTGAGGCACAACCATTGCATATGCTTAGCATTACATTACATAATCTGAAATTTGGTAGTTTGAGTACATGTAAATCATGTTTTCTGTGGTCAAATACTCAAATGCAATGGCTCCAAGCCTCCAATCAAGAGACTAGATGTAACAAGTATGCAACTCTGAATATGTTTTAAATGGGACAAGCAAGAAACATTGAAGCAATCAAAATTTCATATGGCTGCCGCGGAAGTACCTACGGAGCAGCGGTAGGTCCTTACGGATGAAGCGGCCGGTTTCGACGTTGACGACGAGCCGCGCGTCGCTCTATGCGGAGCAGCGGTAGGTCCTTATGAATGAAGCGGCCAGTGCCGACGTTTACGAAGCATCGCTCTGGTGGATCTCGTATCTACGGAAGAAGGTGATGAAGGACAGGTAAAGGAAGAAGGGGAAGGAGAGGTATGCTCTATGAAGGACAAGTAAAGGAAGGGGAAGGAGAGATGGCGTGATATACGGGTTTTCTTTTAGGATATGGAATTTGACCGAGGAATGAGTGGAGCGATACGGAGAGGCGATGACGATACCCTTACATATTTTTTAGGATACGACCGAAGAAGCAAAGAGGTGGCAGTAGACTAAGTGCACTATAATTTTTCTAAATTTTATTCATGCTGCACCAGGCAAAATGCAGTAGTAACTACACAACCAGGTGAAGGCATATGTCATGTTGCAGTTCTGAAAGAGACCTAGTTTGTACAGCATGGCAGTTTGCTGCAAGAAGCAAAGAGGTGGCAGTAGACCAAGTGCACTATAATTTTTCTGAATTTTATTCATGCTGCACCAGACCAAGTGCAGTAGAAACTCATCAGTGAGTTACAAACTCCAGAAATGAAATTGGTTCAGTGAGCTAGAGAGCCATGAAAGTTCCTAGCTACAAACTCAAATTGGTTAAGTGAGGTAGTTGTGAAATTTCTACCAACTCCAGTACTGAAATTCTTAGGTAGACAACTTCATACTATATGGGGATGTATATTAGTTTGCCAAGGTGAATCAAGTAAAAAAACAACATTGCTAAACACCATATCTGGAAAGTGTGTACATAATTACCTGAGAACCAGTGAAGGTTCACAATCTTCCAGGGACCTTCACTTAGTGATGGGAATTCTCAGCAACCTAAGGAAATATCAGAAAGAAGAGTTAACTAATCACACGCTCCACTACGATGAGATAATTCATCGGTCTACTAATAATCAACAAAAAGCTTTCTGAGAAGGTAGCCCATCACGGCTCAGTTATGTTGATTTTTGCCTAAGCTGGTTGTATATTCATACACAAAACCAACTGTGATCAATCTAATTAACAAAATTAATTTCGCCAAATGGACTGTTAATAAGACATATCAGAGTAAGTTTCATATGTGGTCTCTAAAGTTGTTCCACTTTCTCTTTTACATCCAAAAACTATTACTGAAGCTGAAGGAACTATGTGTCTGCAACTGCAACTATGTGCCTGCAACTGCATACAGTGGAACACCAGCTTTCATGTTTATCAATTTTATAATTGTTTGCCCCAGTCAAGCATTAGTAGAGCATGTGGTCCTAAATCTATCCTGAATTCAGATCCTGAATTGTGATTTGGGACCACAGTGAGCAGTGAATGGAGGGATTGATTAAACAGGTAGAAAAAGAAATTAAACAAATAGTAAAAGTAGCACAACAAAATCAAAAAAATTATATGGCAAAGGTGCTGCTGCATCCTTTTTCAGTCAAGGCTGGTTGCTAGTAGAGTTTTAGTTCTTACCCATGGATTGTTCTCTAGAAATTGCGGAACACGGATTGAAACTTCAGTTAGCATTAATATCGTTGATTGGAAGTATTGTCAGACAGAGAATTAACTACTACAATCACGTAATAATGTCAATAGATAACAATTTTTGCATCCGCGCATCACAGTTACAGGCTGATGTAGTTATGCACCAGCAAAGCTATTTGATAAATTAATTATGATGATAATTTGACTAAAATAGGAATAGTACTACTAGCGCTTGCAAGCGCTAAACACAATAGGGTTATCTGGTCATCTGATTCTATTTTCTAATACCGAAGATACAGAGTAGCTTCGGTTAAAAAATACAAAGTAGCTGAAGGATAACCACATAATCAAACAAAGTTACCATAAGCAAGTTTTTCTAGAGCCTATCCCTGAGTTACATGAATGAATCAAAATTTATGCTAATTAGGAAACACTGATACATGCAGTAAATACCAAAGCAATCAAAGTTATAATAGTGTTAGAAAATTTGGCTCCACACAATCACACACCTAATGAAGACAATGGGCACTATGAATGAACAGGTATGCCTAAAGGACTTACAAACCAACCAAAGTAATGGAAGCACATGTAGTCAAATGACCAGCAGCTGTCTAGAAACTATTTCCAGTAGTGATAAACAAAAAAATCTATAAATTGAAAATAAACTCTTAATTGAGCCCAACATGTATAATTGGAAGCTCTGTAGCTCCAAATGTCCAGGACTAAAACATGTGGTACTGTTTCTCAGAGCCTGCAATGCTCCTATCTCTCTCAGAGATGACTGATGCATGGTGATGGTGCACTGATTATGAATGCAGAAATAGAAAAAGAATTGCAGTTCAGTACAGATAATACAAGCATTGTCTAAATCAAGTTATAAGGGCCGGACATTTACATGCATTTACATCAGGCACTTGTCTCTTTGAGTAACCATATTTTATCTTGTTGGCTGATGGCTGGAAACCTAAATCAAATAAAGAATAAATAGGCTTTAGAAGGGGACAGTGTCAGCTCTAGTTAGATACTTGCAGCTGCGTCAACTGCTCAATGGCATGCAATTGAGAAAAGACAGAACATCATCCACTTCATGAGCACTCCATTCACAGATTGGGCATGATTTCCATGTCTACATTTATGCACATGTAATTACTCCCTCTGTTGCAAATACAAACTAAGTGATGATATAGGCTAACCTGGGAGTGGCACTCATGGTGATTGTGGTACAAACTAAGTTGACGGCAGCCTAAAGTTCAGTAAGGTAGAAGCCCAAAAGATCATTATCGAAATATCTGGAACCAAGTTGCAGCTGTAAATGCTAAGTGATGATATAGGCTAACCTGGGAGTGGCAATGCCATCAATTATGGCAGATTAGGACCACCTGCTCCAGGGGCCGAACCTAAGTTCAGTAAGGTAGCAGCCCAAAGATCATTATTGAATATCTAGAACCAAGTTGCAGCTGTAAAAGCTAAGTGATGATTTAGATTCTGCAAACTTCCACAAGTTCCTAACAACCCATAAGGGGTGCCAAAATCAACAAATGGGACAATAGTGACATATGAAATATGGTCTGACACATAAAAGCACATGCAGCCACACAGGTCTACTGCATCTACATGATGTCAAAAGGCGTGAGAGGTCAGTACACCCTCAAGCCTAAAAATTATGTGTATTTCTGCATGATGCTATCATTGTCATTGAATTTATGATTTACATCATGATTTTAATGGTTTGGCAATGGGATCAAAGCTGAGGGATTTTTTTTCTTCGACGTCTGCAGAAAGAGGAGCTTCAAAGTAATTCTCTCATTTACTATTATTCTTGTTGAGGACAGACATAGGGGCAAGTTCATTGTTGCAAAAGCAGTATTAAAGCATGGGATATATAGATAGGCACACATAGAGTACTCACTGCTGAAGAGTATTGGATGCTAAATCTGAATAGTATATGCAAACTAATATAATGTATGTTCAACAATGTATATAACACTAAGGCAAGTTTAGGTAACAAACAAATAGGTGTGACCAAATTCAATAATTTTCATTGGTGGATATAACAATTTATATAATAATAAGTTTTGGTGTCGAAATTATCATCTTGTTCATGATCACTTCAGTAAGGTAGCAGCCCAAAGATCATTATCGAAATATATGGAACCAAATTGCAGCTCTAAAAGCTAAGTGACGATTTAGATTCTGCAGACTTCCACAAGTTTCTAACAACCAGTAGGGGTGCCAAAATCATCCAATGGGACCATGTGTTCATGAGAATTCCTTAAAAAATAAATACCTAAGAAAGTCTACTTATCAGGTTTGTCAATTAGTTAAGGATTAGAATATTAAGCCTAAAGGAAGTAATGAAGTAAACAGTGTCTACAGGTTGCATTTTTTAGTACTGTGCTAGTGCTAACAAAACATAAATCTAATTGTCTCATCATCACATATCCTGATCCCAACTGCACTGCCTATCCAAAATGCCACCAAGGTGGGGAGGATGAAGAACAGAAGGGCTTGGAACATTCAGAGCAAAGCACACAGAATCGCATGCGTAGATTCAGTAAAGGACATGGGTGTGCACATGTACGCATAGGGGTTCAATTTTTCATTACAGAGTATAGTGCAGTTAGTCTAAAAGTGCAACCAAATATTATCCTTGCATTACCGATGCTATAACACAGCTAGTAGTTTTGTATAGCCTCCTCCATACTAAGCAAATAATCTCTCTACAATGCACAGATGTAAATACAAAAGTGCAGGGAGAAATCTGTTCACTAAAAATGGTCACTGAAAATATACTTTTATTAGGCATTTTGATTTATCTAACAATGGTAGTGAACTAAAGACACTGCCCATACTGTCTGATGTTTGGAACATGTGATCGAAGCAAAAAAGGGGTTATTCTTGTTCCTGCAATATAGGTTACTGGTAGGAAGTTTCAGTTTAGGCTCATAGTTATTTCTGTAATTCCAATACTATCGGTGCGGGACCAACGGGATACCCCGCAAGGAAAGGAGAAGATCTAGTCTAACTAGGATTCTTCCCTTGTAATCTTAGTAGAAGTATTATTCTGTAATCCTACTAGGAACTCTCATTGTAAACCGACTAGGATTCTAACCTCCTGACTATATAAAGGAGGGCAGGGTTCCTAGGGACAGGGACAATGGGACAACACAACACTTTACGATCAATCCAATGCAAAGGCTAACGCCGACTGGACGTAGGGCTATTACTCGATCAAAGATCGAGGGTCCGAACCAGGATAAATCGACTGTCTCTTATGTTTACCGTCGAGTTCCACATACGCTGAAGCCCGAACATACTGCCCCGGGGACCCCCATGGCAGGCTATCGGTGGTCAAACATCGACAGCTGGTGCGCCAGGTAGGGGCTTGTGGTGACTTTTCATCCGAGAGCTCGATGGACCTCGACAACATGATCTTCTCGATAGGGTCAACCTTCATCTTCGGTTCATGGATCTATGAGGCAGGTGACAATGACAAGCTCCAAGGCCATCTCCTCAAAGATTCAGATCATCATCAAGACCTTTCTATTTTGGCGACAATGATAGATCAACTTGCTGGAAGATTCACGCAGATCGCGATGTCCGATCCAACTCATATTTCATGGCTTCACGTATCCGATTCAAACTCAAGTTCCGCTTCCGAGACGGAGTCCTATCCGAGTTCTTTCGAAGAACCGAGTTCTTTTCCGACAAGGCTCCGAGGCATGACGTCAACCTATCAAGGATACAACTTGGAGTACACTTAGAGTACTTTAAAGAAGTCGGGTCCTCTTCCATTCAGACTCCATAACATGGCAACATCTTATCAGACATGGCCCAAAGGATCCACCAATCTGGTGCTTAGAATGCCACTGAAAGGAGCCCAGGAAGGTCTTGTCTTAACTATAACATCTCAAGACTGCATCATCCACTGGCCAGGTTCCATTCCTAAGGATGGCGGCACCCAACTAGTCGATGATACGACAACAACAACTCTACCATACCAAGAAGGAGACTTGATCTGTGACCTAGAAGCCTCTATTGAAGTTATCAACAACTCTAATAGTACGAAAACCAATGCTGATGATAGAACAACTCATGCTCGAGAAGTATTCATGATTCACCATCCTCGATCACCATTGGTCCCCCTAGAAGCGCCCAACGTCAAGTCTTCAGATGAATCTGAGTCCAACATATCACCATTTACCTAGGGGCACGATGGTGAGACCGAGTGTTAGAGGCAAGCCAGAGAAAGAAAGAACAAATTGAAACAAGGACGTCAATGCTGTGCTAAGCAGTGCAAGGAAGCTTGGATCAAATGAGTCAGACCTAGCCGAGTACAATAGAAGAAAATCAAAGTGAGAAGTCGAAGAAGGATGAGCAGTGAATACACCCTACGATAAGATCCGAGAAGTACTAGAAGAACTCAGGGCAACTTCACATCCCAATGAAAAACAAGAATAGCTTCGGGACTTCCTCCGATCAACAGTCCTAAGGATGCACGATGGAAGGGCAACATCTCATGAGTAGGAAGATCAAAATCAAAGGAAGTACACCTTCGAGAGACTTGGACCAAGTGGAAGTCACAATAGAGAAAGTAAAAGAAACCATAGTCAAAATGAGCAAGTCAAACAACCAAGAAAGGCCAGAAGCAAAGCACCTACATGGATAGCTACGCAAAACTACTCTCACCAAGACAACAGTTGGCAAGAAGGGGGCACTGAATCAGAATACATAGAAGTCAGAACGCACGATAGATTCCCCTATTTTGCAAACAGACTTGCTTCAATACGACTGCCTCACAAGTTCAAGCCGTCCAACCACTCCAAGTATGATGGCAAGACTGAACCAAGGCAGTGGCTCAGGAGTTACTCACAATCAATTGAATTGGCCAGAGGAGACGATGACATCAAGACCTTGTTCTTTCCCATGGCCCTAGAAACCATGCCCCTTCAGTGGTTTGACAAATTGAATCCAGGATCAATCAGAAATTGGGAGGACTTACAAAGAGCTTTCTACAAAAATTTCATGGGTATCATTACACACCCAATCACCCACGCAGAGCTAAAAGGACTCAAGCAGAAAGGAGGTGAAAGTCTCAGAAATTACTATCGACGATTTGGTGAACTACGAGCTCAAGTACATGACATCACCCAACGAGAAGTAATCAAAGCTTTCTCTCACAGAATCATGGCTAGGTGGCAATTTCAAGACTTCTACAAAGAAAATCCAAGAAACAATGAAGAATTTAGACAAACAGTGGAAAAGATGATTACCGCAGAGGAAAAGACACGGGAAAGATTCCTAGATAGAAACAACCGAGACAACCCGGACAAGCAAAATCTTTGAAATAACAGACATCAGGAAAGAAAACATGGACCAGACAACACCGTAGCAGTCACTAGCAAATCAAGGAAGTTTTCCAAGCCCAAGAGTTATGACGACATTGAAAACATGCGTTGCGTCTTGCACCCCAAAGGAAATCACACCATCAGAGATTGCTACACCTTCAAAGATCGATACACAAGAAAGGATAGTAAGGAAAATACCAAAGAAGGCAATCAGAAAAAAGAAGAAGGCAACCATGAAGACAAGGGATTCCAAAAATCTAGGGGGACAGTAGCAGTAATCTTTGCCGGGGTCCCAGATTCCAGAAGCAAACATCAAGAAAAGCTAGCGCTATGAACCATCATGGCAGCAGAACCGGCTACCCCAAGATATCTCAACTGGTCATAGTATCCAATCCAATTCTCAAAAGAAGATTAATGGACTAGCATAGGAAACATAGGCCATTACCCACTGGTTCTAGATCCAACTATCACCGGTATGACTGTCACAAAAGTACTAATCGACGGGGGAGCCAGACTCAACATCATTTTCTCAGAAACTCTAAGGAAGATGGGACTACAACTCGCTGGGATGATTACACCAACAAGCACGCCTTTTTATGGCATAGTACCTAGCAAAGCAGCAATGCCACTTGGACAAATCACTCTACCAGTTACTTTTGGGACTCCCTCGAACTACCGTATAGAGTTCATCAAGTTCGAAGTTGTGGACTTCGATTCATCATATCACGCAATCCTCGGGCGCCCAGCACTAGCAAAATTCATGGCAATACCGCATTATCCGTACCAGTTGCTTAAGATGCCAGGGCCTAACGGTGTCCTCTCTCTTCGGAGTGATTTGAAGCGCGCTTTTGACTGCAATGTTTAGGCAATCCAAATTGCAGCAAAAGCACATGCCACCGATGGAAGAAAAGAAATAGCACTGTTGCAGTAGAAATGAGCCCAGAAGAGCTAGTGATACCGGCCAAAAAACCCAGCATACTAGCACCACCAAAAGAAGCCGACGTTAAGCAAATCAACCTGGGCACCGGTGATCCCTCCAAAATGGCAACCATCAGCGCCCACCTCTCGACAAAATAGGAACTCATGCTCACCAACTTTCTTCAGGACAACAAAGATATCTTTGCTTGGAAGCCGGCCGACATGTCAGGGGTTCCAAGAGAGTTGGCTGAGCACAGAATTGATATCAATGAAGGCTCCAAGCCTGTGAAGCAATGACTACGATGATTCTCACCAGACAAGAAGGCAGCAATTAAAAAAGAAATCACAAAACTAATGGCAGCCGGATTCATCAAAGAAATCCTCCATCTAGATTGGCTAGCAAACCCAGTTCTAGTATAGAAAAAGAATACGGACGAGTGGCGCATGTGTGTTCACTATACAGATCTCAACAAAAACTACCCAAAAAGATCCATTTGGGCTACCACGCATTGATCAGATAGTTGATTCAATAGCAGGATCTACCCTATTATCCTTCCTCAATTGCTATTCAAGATATCACCAGATCGCATTAAAGGAACAAGACTGGAGCAAGACATCTTTCATCACTCCATTTGGTGCCTACTGCTACAAAACAATATCATTTGGACTCAAGAATGCTGGTGCCACTTACCAAAGAGCTATCCAAACATGCCTTGGTGATCAGATCGGCGAAAACATAGAGGAATACGTGGATGATGTAGTAGTAAAGACAAAGAACCTGGATACACTAATTGAAGACTTAAAGCAAACCTTTGAAAACCTGAAAAGATGGAGGTGGAAATTGAACCCAAACAAGTGTGTATTCAGAGTTCCTTCAGGACAACTACTCGGATTCTTAGTCAGTCATCGCGGAATAGAAGCAAGCGCCAAGCAAATTTGAGCCATAATAGAGATGGGCCCTCCTCAAAGCATCAAAGATGTGCAGAAGCTAACAGGCTGCATGGCGGCCCTAAATCGTTTCATATCAAGACTCAGCGAAAAAGGGTTACCTTTCTTTAAATTACTAAAGAAGACAGACAAGTTCGAGTGGACAGAAGAAGCCAACAAAGCTTTCAAGAAGCTCAAGGCATACCTCACCTCCTCACCCATTCTCACACCTCCGAAGAAATATGAAGACATGATTTTGTACATTGCGGCAACTTCTATTGTGATCAGCACTGCGATTGTCGTAGAAAGAGAAGAAGAAGGACATGTATATAAAGTACAATGCCCCATATACTACATCAGCGAAGTACTGTCAGAATAAAAAATCTGGTACCCGCATGTGCAAAAACTATTCTACGCCCTCCTAATCACTTCACGCAAGCTTCGCCACTATTTTGAAAGCCACAAGATTACCGTGGTGATAGATTTCCCACTCGGAGACATCCTACACAATAGAGATGCAACAGGGCGCATATCTAAGTGGGCAGTTGAACTTGGTGCTCTCAATATCGATTTTACCCCATGGAAGGTGATTAAATCTCAAGCCCTGGCCGATTTTGTTGCCGAGTGGACAAAAATTCAACAACCTATGTCAAATACCATCCTTGATCATTGGAAGATGTACTTTGATGGATCACTCAAGCTAGGCGGAGCCAGTGCAGGCATTCTTCTCATTTCTCTAGATGGAAAACAACTCAAGTATGTCCTTTAGATACTATGGCAAGCTACAAACAATGAAGCAGAATACGAAGCCCTCATCCATGGGCTACAAGTGGCAATTACCCTCGGGATCAAGCATTTACTCGTATACGGCGATTCAGCAGTAGTCATCAATCAAGTCAACAAAGATTAGGATTGCACCAAACAAAACATGGGCGCTTACTGTGCTAAAATATGAAAGCTCAAAAAACATTTTCAAGGATTAGAAATTCTACACGTCCTACGCGATTCTAATATTGTGGCAGACGTCCTCGCCAAGCTTGGATCAGACAGGGCGAAGGTCCCAACCGGTGTATTCATAGAGGAGTTATTAGCTCCCTCTATCAAACAACCCGGTGAGATAACCCCTAAAATCTTAGCTAAAGGCACCTAGATTTTGGTAATCACCACTTCATGGACCTAGGTTTTTATCGATTACATCAAAGAGAATAAGTTGCTAGCAGAAAAAGAGGAAGCTACCAGAGTTGTTCGCAGAAGCAAGAATTATGTCCTAGTAGGAGACAAGCTCTACAGAAGAGCCACATCATTAGGAGTACTCCTAAAATGTGTCTCATTTGAAGAGGGCAAAGAGATCCTAGATGGAATACACTCAGGTTGCTGTGGAAATCACACTGCTTCAAGAACACTAGTCGGCAAAGTATTCCGCACCGGTTTCTACTGGCCAACCGCTTTGAAAGACGTAGAAGAACTCATCAGAAGATGCAAAGGTTGTCAAATGTTCACAAGACAAGCTCATATGCCAGCTCACAACCTCATCTACATCCCACCTGCTTGGCCTTTCTCCTGCTGGGGGCTGGATCAAGTAGGACCTCTCAAGAAAGCAAAAGGCGGTTTTGAGTACATCTTCGTAGCAGTTGACAAGTTCACCAAGTGGATTGAATTCAAACCACTCACAAAATACAGCGTAGCCAAAGCAGTCGAGTTCATCCAAGACATTATGCACCGCTTCGGCATGCCCAATCGAATCATCACGGATTTGGGTTCTCCCTTCACAGCAATAGAATTCCAAAGTAGGGCATAGGACTGCACCTTCAGAATAGATTACGCATCAGTCGCACATCCAGAGGCCAACGGACAGGTAGAAAGGGCTAATGGACTCATACTAGCTAGATTAAAACCAAGACTGTATGAAGAACTAGTAGACTATGGATCCAAATGGATTGAAGAATTACCCAAGGTCGTATGAGGGCTATAGACCTAAATAAGCAGAGCCACCGTATACTCACCTTTCTTCCTAGTTTACGAATCAGAAGCTGTACTACCTATCGACTTGATCTAGACGTCACCAAGGATAGAACAATATGACGAAGGAGAAGCAGAACAAACCCGAAGATTAGAGCTCGATAGTACAGAAGAAGTCAGAGTTAATGCTACCCTTCAATCAGCAAGATACCTCCAAGGATTAAGACGCAACTACAACAAGAATACCCAATCTCGATCATTACAAGTCGAAGACCTAGTACTAAGAAGAATACAAAAAACCAACGGACGCCATAAACTACTCAGTCCATGGGAAGGTCCTTTTATCATAAAAAAAAGTCACCGAACCAGGCACATACAAGTTGATAACTGAAGACGGAAAAGAAGTCAACAATACATGGCACATCAGCCAGCTATGAAGATTCTACGCATGAAAACAACTCAAGGGAAAATATATATACAAGCCATAAGAGATCAATGTTCATGATCAATAAAGATAGCGCTCATCAACAACATATGTACTATTATGACCTATCAATATTCATGATCAATAAAGATGGTTCTTTCTCAACAAACATATGTCTTATTATGGCTTTCCCCGAGTTGTTTCCAATAAGCACCAAAAAGCAAAATGGATGAAAAGACGCCTGAGCATACTGGCCGAGAGCAAAAGAGCTGAAAACATGCTTGAGCCCGCCGATGAGGGTAGCTAACAAGCTAACACTCGAAACAAAAAAGCAAAATGGCGAAAAAGACGCCTGAGCATACCGGCCGAGAGCAAAAGAGCTAAAAACATGCTTGAGCCCACCGATGAGGGTAGCTAACAAGCTAACACCTGAAACAAAAAGCAAAATGGCAAAAAAGACGCCTGAGCATACCGACCGAGAGCAAAAGAGCTGAAAACATGCTTGAGCCTGCCGATGAGGGTAGCTAACAAGCTGACACCTGAAACAAAAAGCAAAATGGCTAAAAAGACGCCTGAGCATACCGACCGACCTAAAAAGATGCTTGAGCCCACCGATGAGGGTAGCTAACAAGCTAACACCTGAAACAAAAAGCAAAATGGCTGAAAAGACGCCTGAGCATACCGACCGAGAGCAAAAGAGCTGAAAAGATGCTTGAGCCCACCGATGAGGGTAGCTAATAAGCTAACACCCAAACAAAAAAGCAAAATGGCTAAAAGACGCCTGAGCATACCGGCCGAGAGCAAAAGAGCTAAAAAGATGCTTGAGCCCGCCAATGAGGGTAGCTAATAAGCTAACACCCGAACCAAAAAGTAAAACAATTGAAACTAAGCCTGAGCATAAATCAGAGCAATTTCAAGACAAAACCCTCAAGCCCCTTGTTCCAAATAACAAGAGGCTCAAGGGCTACACTCAGAAGATCCCAAGAAGTGCTACATGGTTTTGCTCAAGAAAGCACTCGGATGACGATTGTTCCTGCTCAACAAGACTTGAAGGAACAAGACGAGGCTTCTAGAACTCAACCATATAGTGCTCAGGGGCTTGTCGATCCTAGGATATTTTTGCAACCAGAGATAGGACCAGATGCTGACCACACTCCGAGTTAAGCCGAAAAGAAGAAGCTGGAGATGTCCTAAGTCTTTTCAGTACTAACAAGAACACAAAGTTTATCGAGACAACGATCTATACCGAGTTGTTTACAAGTCACAGACGAAAGCTAGACAAGCACTCGGCAAATCAAGGAAGTCTGTCAAGACATCAATCTACATATACTGAGTTGTTTACAAGGCACAAACGAAAGCCAGAAAAGCACTCGATAGATCAAGAAAGTTTGTCAAGACAATGATTTACCTAAGCCGAGTTGTTTACGAGACAAAGAAATACAGACAAAAAAGACATCAACGATAAATAAAGAATCTCCATTTAGTTTTCAAGTATAGTGTTTTGTTACAGAAGCTAGAATACAAAGGTCGATTACATCAGACATTGTCATCAGGAGAAGAAACATCAATGTTAAGATTATCTACAATCTTCCTAGCTAAATCATCGACCTCAGGCTCCAACTTCTCTATAGCATCCAGATACTCTTGGCTCTCGGCTTCATCAGCAACCTTGGACAAAGGAAAATCTGGAGAAAGAACTCGGACCTGGGCAAGAATGTTCCTGGTACAAAGATGGTCACACCACTTCACGAACTCTTGGAAACGGGTCGGCACTTGGGGAATGAACTGAGCCCAAGAATGACCACCATCTGCTGGAGTCCGGAGAAGGTCAGCTACTGACCAAAAAGACTTCCACAAAACCTTCCAGTTCTCAGTAGCCGTTGCTAACTTGCTAGTCAAGTCCTCAATGGTTTTTTGGGCCTGCACAAGATCTCTATCAGCTCCACGCCTAATCAACTTAGCAAGCACGAGTTCTTCTTCAGCTTGAGTAATTACCTCCTCAGCCTTATTGCGGCTAGTACGAATGAGTGTCTTCATCTCCTCGATACCCTCCGAGAGCTTCTGCTTTTCAACTCGAAGAGCTAGACCAAGCAATAAAAGACAAGTCAGCAGAAAGGCAAATTTGAATACAAAGGGAAGCAAAAAATAACTCACGATACCATGGCACTCTTTCTTCATGGCCTCCACGTTTTTAAGGCCTCCTAGGCAGCTACACCCCTCTGCTTTTCTACCTCAACTACCCAGGCACTGAGAGCCTTCTCCTCCTTCTGATGCATCTAACACTCAGTCTCCAACTCGGCCCGACAGAGGTCAAGCTCTGCCTTCAAGGTACTCACCTCAGAAGACAACTTTTTCTCGTTTTCAGACAAGAAAAAGAAGCCGGTATGATCAAGACAAAAAGACTGAGTAAAAAGAGACAAAGAAAAACAAGACAAGGACAGAAGAAAAATGAACATCCAAAGAAAGAACTGCAAAAAAAACTTACCTGAAGCCTTTCCCCAAAAGAAGTCGCAAGGGTCTACAAGCTTCCCTAGGCGGTGGTTAGCTCCAACAATCGATGAGTGGCATCAAACTGCTGCACCACATCATCAGCCAAAGGTGGACCATCGGAGGCAAGAAGAGGAGAAGGAGAAGCTGGCCGAGGCGAAGAAGGCACGACTAGGGCAATCTCCTGGGAAGCCATGGCCAATCCCTCAAATGAACCCACCGCCATGGTCACGATCACCTCGGGAGCCGACAAATCAGCAGCTGCAGACTCCATCCCCCTCACAGCCACCTCGGCGACCATGCGTTCCGAGTCCTAAGACTCAGTATGCAAGGGTGCACCAGAGGTTTGACAAGAAGTTGACTGGAGGCTTGGGGAAGACAAAGACCTGAAAGTTGACAAGGAAACTCGTAAAAAAGAATAAGAAAAAAGGAGAACAGAAGCAGAGAAATAAAACCAGAATTCACTCACTCAGCTATCTTCTTCTTCATAAAACCAAAAGAAGACCTTGTAGGGGGGACCATGGCAGCAAAAACATCACCACCACCCTACAATAGGAGTGGTGCGGCCGGTACTAGAGCCTCAGAAGAACTCAAACCCGATGTCTGCTTGCTACAAGAAAACAAGACCAAAGTCAAAACAAAAAAAGGAGTTCAACAATAGGAAAACAAATCAAGAACTCACCAATGAGTAACGAGGGAAGCATCATCATCCTCTTCCTCCTCACTCTCGACTAAGGCCACCATAGCTCCAGCTGAAAAAAGGACAAAAGTACTTGGTCAAAGATAAAAACAAATAGCAAAAGGACAGAGCGTATTAATATGCTCACCTAAGAGCATGCTAGCTACAACTGGAGTACCTAGACAAGTACTCGACTAGCGAGACTTCTTGGCAGTAGATGGAGTAGAAGAAGAACTATTCGCTCGACCCCTCTTTCCAAAAGTACAAGGAGCTCGAGGAACTAGATGAGGAACATACTCTTCATATACATTAGAAAATGTGGAAGAAACACCAGGAAGCATCATGGTAGTTTGAAACTTACTGGTCAAGGACGCCCCAGTAAGACTACCCCTGGCCTCCACATTTGTAGGGAGATCATCAAGGGGAGTTAGATCAGCGAAATTATGCCCCAATTCCTATAAAAGAGTAAAACAACAAGACAAGGAAGATTAAGCAAAAAGTCGATACGACAAAAGACATTCAAAAGTACCCGCATAAGAAAAGAACAACTCATAGCAGGGGGTGGGTTGTTAGCACTATACTTAAGGACAGCAAGCGGAACGACGCTTACTCCTTTCAGCATCTTCTGAAGACGCTCGAGCACCTCCTCGTCAGTCAACTCAAGGGTAGGGACCATACGAGAAGGGTCCTCCACCCCAGAGTAGTCGAAACCGTAATGTTCGTGCTCCTTCAAAGGTTGAACTTGGTGGCAAAGAAAACTTGAAATAATCCCGAAGCTGGTCAAGCCTTGCTATTTCAAAGTGCAAATTCTCTCAAGAAAAGGCTTGATCGTCTAGAGCTCAACAGTCATCATAGGATTCTTTTCCCATCGGTCATTAACCAAAGGACCAGACCCGGAGTGAACAGAAAGAGGAGGAATCAAGTTGGCAGCATAAAACCAGTCAGCATGCCAATCCCTCACAGAATCAACTAGGTCATAGTCAAAGAATTTGCTCTTAAGACTCTGGCAAAATTGGATCCCGCAGCCACCAAGAACATTGGTGTCATCGTGGTGGAGTTGTGGCTTCAGGCAAAAGAAGTAACAAAAGAGAAAGAGAGGGAGGAATTCCAAGGAAGGTTTCACAAGGATGAACGAAAACGGAAAGATGAAGGACAGCATTGGGAGCAAGGTGGTTCAGGCTAATCCCAAAATAGTTAAGAAATCGGTGAAGAAAGGCAGAAGCAGGAAGGCAAAGATCGGCACGGATAAAGGAGATGAAAAGAATAATCTCACCAGGACTTAGAGCAGGGACCCGACGCTCGCCTAGAGCTCTCCAATCAGCAAACTCCTTGCTCTAGAGCAGGCCATCACTCATGAGCTCATGAAGTTGATCTTTAGTTATTGTTGGAGCCGACCAGATCTTCTGAGCAGCCCTCATCACCATGAATTCTTGATTTTCAATAACGGAGAGCGATGCTTCCTCATCGACAAAGCTCGCCTAGGACTTACTCGCCGGCTTCTTCCTACCCATGTACTAGCAAAAGCAATGGGGCACTAAGAATAGAGAAGGCTCAGACGGCAGCACTTAGATGACAGCGGTAATGGCGATGACAGAGTTTCGAAGGCTAGGGTTTCAAGGCAAAGACAGGGTACCAAAGAAAAGGAGGAGAAAGGCCTTTAAATAGATTTTACACCGGTAAAAACGTGGCCCACCAGGCCCATTTTAACATGGCATGAGGACGCAATGGTCCATTTACTGACGCAGCTAAAATGACGGACAACTCAAATCCACACAACGATATAGTTCAATGGGTAGATTTTAGACTTATCCATCCATCACAATGGCGGAGTTATCATATTACCACAAAAAAACTCATCAACAATAAAGCAAAGAAGGGTTACATCACAAGGAGCGCAACAACCCGGTCCTTACAGAAAGAACTCAAAAATCTCATCAACGACCGGGACATCAGGAAAATAAAGAATTACAACTTAGAAGACAAGATTCTTTCCATTATAACTGGTTTCAAAAAATAGAAGATTACACATCTTATAAGACCCAACGAATTTAGTACCACGACAAGCAAAGTAGCAAAGAGGAACCCAGACACGGCTAGAAACTAGAACAACTATGTGTTCCAAATTGCTACTCAGTAGGACAAACTGCCCTTGGCTACACTGTTTTCTTCAAAGGACGGACGCAGTGCATCCAAGGTGGAAATCAATAGCACGGTGGGACAACATGGAGCAGAGAAGGCCGGTAGGCATCTGTCTACCCAAGTCCGATGTGATGCTAGATATGGTTTTGATCTACACCGGACAGTCTTAGGGCAGGCGACGAGGATCAACCCAGAACTATCAGATGAAGGATCGCATCCTACATCACAAGACTCCCTCCAACTACCGCCATGTACTTCCAAGTACAATGCTGCTGTGGGATTAGCCTACCTCCAATCCCTATCACAAGACACCCTTCAGCTACGGCAAGATACACAAGAACTACAAAATATGCCCGGGGGCTACTCTACTTCAGCAACTATCATATTCATGACTATGGAGATTTCAGACCACGCAACAAAGTACTTGATGAATCAAAACAGCATAATAGAAGGGTATTTATAGACCAAAGAAGCGGTGCACATAGATCGGGAGCACCAACGGAACAAGCCTAACAAAGGACAGAGTGAAAAGATAGAATTCAATGAAAGAGGACTCAGGCGTGAAGGAATAGTACTCAAGGACGAGCATATTCGAAAGGATATACAACACTGTACAACTCGTGAGCAAACAACATTTACACTCAACCACTACCAAACAACCACATCTAACAACAGCAGACCGCTAGAAAATATGCCAAGACCCAGCACCCGAGTTCTTTTTGAATAAAAGAACTCGGATATACGCTCAGGGGCTACAACAGGAGAGGATTTTCAGCTCTTTTGAATAGCATAAGATTCAAGACCCTCCCACTTTTTGTTCCAAATAGCAAGAGGCTCGGGGGCTACACTCAGTGAGTGCACTTTTTCCTTCAAAAAAGCGCACGTCACTCAGAAGACTTCTTCAAGACAGACCACTTCAAGGCCACACGACAAAAAGAACACGGACATAGCTATATCCGAGCTCTTTTTGACAAAGAACCTGGGTATACGCTCAGGAGCCCTTCGACGAAGATTTAGGGCGATTTCAAGAGAAGACCCTCAAGCTCCTTATGCCAAACAACAAGAGGCTTGGGGGCTACACTCAAATGGGAGTACTTTTTTCTTCAAAAAGGTACACACCACGCAAAGATCTCATGAAGCACTACACGGTTTCGCTCAAGAAAGCACTCGGATGATGCTTGTTCCTACTCGACAAGACTTGAAGAAACAAGACGAGGCTTCCAGAACTCAACCTTGAAGTGCTCGGGGGCTTGTCGATGCAGGACCCATGGGATACCCTGCAAGGAAAGGAGAAGATCTAGTCTAACTAGGATTCTTCCCCTATAATCTTAGTAGAAGTATTATTCTGTAATCCTACTAGGAACTCTCATTATAAACCGACTAGGATTCTGACCTCCTGACTATATAAAGGACAGGAGGTCAGAATCCTAGTTGGTTCCTAGGGACAGGGACGATGGGACAACACAACACTTTACGATCAATCCAATGCAAAGGCTAACACCGACTGGACGTAGGGCTATTACTCAATCAAAGATCAAGGGTCTGAACTAGGATAAATCGACTATCTCTTGCGTTTACCGTCGAGTTTCGCATATGCTAAAGCCCAAACATACTGCCCCAGGGACCCCCGTGGCAGGCTATCAGTGGTCAAACATCGACAAATACAGTATGCTGAAAAGCCTGAAAGTAAATTTGCTTGCTTAAGAAAAGCTAAAGGCTTTATGATACGCTAGGCACTCCAAATGACAAATTGGTACTGCTTACATGAAGCCATTAAGGGTTTTTAGGCACTCCAAATGACAATTTGGTACTGCTGTGAATCTACTCTGCATCAGGAAGGCTCTAGAGATCTAGGTAAGCTACCTAATTAGAAGTTAGTAGCAAGAAAAAGCATTGCATTTAATAGTGAGTCTACTTAAAAGCAGCAATGCATGTAATCGGCCGATGATATAAATAAACTATATTGGTTTATACTATCTCAAAAAACATAGAGTGGCCTTGACATTTGATGGTTAAATGAAAGCATGACATCCAATTGAATAGAAATTGATTAAAAAAGCGCAAGAACAAGCACCTACAAAAGTCTCTGCAAGATCGTTGCCACTCTAAGCAACCCAAAAAGAGAATTTGGCCCCAACATCTGCTGAACGATTCCACCCCTACTCTAGGATGGCATACAATTTCTTAGCTTTAGACTCTAGTACCCTAAATCCTCCCCCAAGATCCCCAAGAACAGCAGGATTCAATCTCCCAAAGGCCAAATCATAACCAAATAGGAATCGCTCAAGAACGTACCTAAAAACTTCGATGCTCCCAAGAACGCACGAACTAGGCCCCAATTGCTCATTTAGGGGATGATTGGAGCCAACACGATTCAGGGGAGCAGGAGGTGCGGGCGAGGTTGCCGTGATGTTCGAGCCTAAGAAGAAGTAGGCGAATCGAGGGCGGGAAGACAAAAACATGGCGGTGACGGAGCGGGCTGAAGCCAACGCGAAGCGTGCCGACCTGGCATCGGTGCTAGCACTAACGATGGAGGTGGCCTCACCAGGCGAATTAAGGGCAGGTAGAGGAAGACACTATAGTGCACAGCGGGTGGTTTGTAGGGCTATCGCAGGCACCTACGGGCGGGCGCAGGCACCGTCGGCGTAGCAACCTACGAGTGGGCGCGGTCAGCGTCATGGCCAGCTCCAAGCGGGCATAGGCTGCATCGAGGCGAGCTATGGGGGGGTGCAGCAGTGGAGTGGCTAGCTACAGGTGGGCAACGATGGGGAGGTTGGTGGAGGAATCATGAGATCGAGGCTGAATCACAGGAGTGGTTTCCTTTTATGCGGCATGGACTCGTGGTGATCATGCGGATCGGGCTTTCCTTCTGCGGCATGGACGCAGTCGTGCGGCGAGCGGTAGGGTACCACAGGGGAAGGCAGACCGAGGGAGCAATGGGTGCGGGATTGCAGGTGTGGGCAGATGGACGAACCAAAACAAATCTCACACCAAAAAATATCCACGCTTTGTTTTCTTAGTTGTAGGAGATTATATAGGTGCCCAAAAATAGTGAAACAAAATTTTTTAGATTCACAAAAATGCTATCTTCTATTGGTGTAGTTAGTTTATAGTTCATTGTGGTAATGATAGACTCATAAATTCACTTTAGAAAGCTTAGTATTATCTAGCTTAATATTTGTAGGAATTTTTGTGGCAAATTGGTGATAGCTTTAGCCATAAAATTTTTACAGTAGGCTCATTAGATTAGTATGTGCTTACTATAATTTTTGTAGCCCTAGAGTAGGTTGATAGATAGAATAGCTAGTACTCCTTGTTTTATCATATGTAGAGTAAATCGGTATTAAGAGTAAGAATGCCTTTAGTTGCTAAGGTAGTACATGCCATGTTTCATACTTGTTAGTGGTAGCAATAGGTAACTTAGCACCTTAGTCGGTAGGACTAGCTTAGTAGCTTGTTGGATGTATTTTATTTTAACAGTTGTTGTTGCCGTATTACTAAGTGTTGCATCATCATTTCATGCATGTAGATAATGAGTTGGTAGAGTTCATGCCTGCGGATGAACGGGACTACGAGGAGATTATTGAAGAGTACGATGAGGAGATCCTCATGTAGGAGGGAGCCCTAGAGCCATTCATTGCTGACTTTGTTGACACACCGCCTGCCCAAGGCAAGCCCGGTGCATAACCCTTATTTTGAATGATTAGTGAATATATATATGATGTATGCATTTATGTTATAGTCATTTTATGAAAACTACATGCATAGATATACTTACCTATGAGTCCTACTAGTATAGGTTGAGTAGCTGCTATGCTCAGGGTATCGATAGCATGAGTAACCTGTCGTTACTCACAATAGGTGATAATTATGATCACTTGTGATAAAATGGTGGAAAGGAAAAATGGTGACCAGGCAGGGATATGGTTTGGGTGTTGGTGGGTGTAAGAGGTTGTGTCCGACGGCCAATAGGGCATAGCTTGGTTACACTTTTTCCCTGTCTGTGTTGGTTAAGGACTGGCCATTGCATTGGGCTCTAGGCAAGTCACAGATTTATTATCCCTAGCACATACTTGGGTATGGGTGCAGGGAAGACTTGTTGCTCTCTTATCATGGGTTCTAGCTCTTTTAGGACTGACTGATTGGAGGTAGGGATGGTGGAGGTCCTTGCACCGCACTGAGTCTAGCACTCGGGAGCGAGGGCTTGGAGTCCAAGTTTGGATAGGGACCTAGACCCTATGACAGGAGGGTGATGGGTTGGTCCAGCTTGTGCCTAGGGTACAAGTGGGGCATGTGTTTTTAGGGTACCTAGCTCGGGGCATTGATTCATGAATCACCGGGCAATCCGGTACTGCTTGTCTACGGTCTAGCACCGTAGTAAGAATAGAAAGATGAAAGGTGATGAAATGAAACTGATTGCTCAACTCTTGCTTGAAAGTAGAACAAGTGCTTACATAGAATGGCTAGATAAAGAATTAATCATGACTGCTAATAATAACATAAATAAGGATTCACTATTAGCATTGCTTTCTACAAAAAGAAACCCAGCAAACCATAAAGCTTATCATATCCCTTGGAGTCAGGAAAATTATTCCCACTAGTCGGATAAGTCTTGCGAGTACATTGTGTACTCAGGGTTTATTTACCCCTATTGCAGGTTCAACTTGAGGAGTACCATTGTGTGAAGGATTCTTCTGGTGGGCACAAATGGATCCTTGTTCGTTATTGATAGATGTTTATTATCATTCCGCTGTTAATATTCCGCACTCTGAATTTGGCAATGTAATAATGAATTTCTAAGAACTCTGGATGTATGAAATGTACTAAGTATTATAACTCATTCTCATTATTGGATCCTTGGAAAAAAAATGTGGTCTATTCGGGCTCTCCCTTGGGGTGTGCCCGACGGAACCCACCCTCTGTAGCTTGCTTTCGTGGTGCTTAGTGTCTGGTGGAAGACGAGCACCTCCACAAGTGCGTTATTTTGGGCGGTTCTGCCACAGTTGGTACCAGAGCCCATAATGAGTCTACGAGTTTCATCACTCTTTTTTCAAAACTTAAAATTTGACCAACAAAAGTTTTGCGAAATGTAGGATGTGATAAATTATCTAAATAAGTATAAGCCCTAGAAATATGGTCTATCTAGGATAGCAGCACTGGTTTTATGTAATCAGTTTTTTGTAGGTACACTAACTTACGTTGCGTAAGAAATCGCTTAGCATACGGAAAGTGAGTGTGCGATGTGCCGAAATTTTTGCGAATGCCGCTATGTTCCGGCCTGAGTGAGTGTATAGGCCGATGCAAGCATCATGATAAGAGAATCTTGCTTAATTAAATTCCCCCTACACATATAATTGGATTAGTAAATTGATAGGATAAATTAAAAGAATGCTTTAATAAATGTCTTGTCATTTCTCTAATCCCTTGTTTCTAATCTAGAGGGTTGTTCTAAATGGATGGTTCCTATCTATTACAGATGAACCTGAGGTTTGATCGTAGGAGCACCAGTGCCGGGCTAGGCCACGGTCTTGGCGAAGGCCAAGGTGAAAATGGCTGAGGCAATGAGCACGGCAATGGGGAGAGCCATGAGGCTCCACTTCTAGCTCCTCCTCCACCACTGCCGCCTCCGATGACTCATGTGGAGATGATGGTGGAAATGTTGGTTGCTCACCGTGAGTCTGCCCGTGCCATGAAGCTATTGGCATAGGCTATCGGTGGCTTCACCCATGGAAGCCATGAGGGGCAATAGTGGGAATAGGGGTGATGCTCGTGGTCCTGAGGGACCCTGCTCTTATTAGGATTTCTTAAAGACACACACACCCATGTTCACACCGATGGCTAAGCCTCTAGATGCAGAGCATTGGCTTCGCATTCTGGAGTAAAATTTTCTATTGCTCACCGTAACAAATGAGCAAAAGGTGCGCTTTGTGATGCAATAGTTGTTGAGATCCACGAGTGCATGGTGGGATACCTTCAATGCCTTGCAGCAGCTAGATCATCGGGTGACCTAGCAGGAGTTCACTATAGCCTTCAGAGAATATTATATTCCTGCTGGTGTTCTCAACAAGAGGTTGACAGAGTTCCTAGACTTGCAGCAAGGGAGTATGTCTATGATGGAATACTTCAACAAGTTCAATCACTTGTCATGGTATGCTAGGACTCATGTTGACACAAATGAGAAGAAGAGGGACCGCTTCTATTGTGGCCTCTCTTGCAGCTTATAGAAGGAGTTATATACTAGGAACTACCAGACCTTTGGAGCGATGATGAATGCTGCTATTGCCATGGATGGCTTGCAACAGGATTCCCAGGCAGAATGGAAGCACAAGCAGGTGGCTACGAGGTCTTCTAGTCACCCCCATGCTCAAAAAAGTACAGGTTGTCAGGCGGGTATCCTATCAATCTTTAGGTGGGCATTCATTTTGAAAGCCTCAGTAGACTTTTTAGGCTCCTTCCACTCAGTATCATGCACCCACTCAGCAGGTGCAACAATAGCAACCTTAGGAATAGTAGGTCCCACCTCATCATGGACTGGGGAATAAGCCTGGTGCTTGTTTCAAATGTGGCAAAAAAGGCCACTATGCCTGGGAGTGTCCGCTAAACCAGCCGGCCCAGTCTACTTAGCCATCAGCTAACTCTAGGCTAGTCAAGCGGACAGTGATCAAGAAGAAAGTGCCAGTCAGCTATTCTAGACAGGTTAATTTCACGGAGGCTGAGCAGATATTACAAAATGAACCGGTGATGGCTGGAATGTTCACCATTGATTCCCATCCAGCTTATGTGTTATTTGATTCTGGTGCATCACATTCATTCATGAGCATGAGATTTGCACACCGGCACAATATACCTCTTATGGCTATACCTTTTGCCTATAGAATCAGTACTTTAGGTGCGTAGATGTGCGTTAATACTCAGACATACACAGTGAGCTTGGTATTAGCCACTCACACTTACTGTCACTAGTTCATGGTACTACCTGGGCAAGGCATTGATGCTATTCTAGGAATGAACTAGTTGCAGGTATATGGGGTAGCCTTGGATCTAAAGCAAAGAGTTGTCGAGTTACAACTTTCTTCTTTTGAGGATAGAATGTCTCTTCTTGTACCCTTAGATCTAGTCTTACTTGTTGCTGCTCATGCTGAAGCCTCTCCTAATCTTACCTCTATTCCTGTGGTATGTGAGTTCCTAGATGTTTTTCCTGAAGATCTACCTAGGTTGCCACCGGATAGAGATGTGGAATTCTCCATTGAGTTAGAGCCTAGTACTACTCCTATCTCCCAATGCCCGTACTGCATGGCCTCAAAGGAATTGGCTAAAATGAAGAAGCAGTTGGAAGAGTTGTTGGAAAAAGGCTTCATCCATCCTAACTCTTCACCATGGGGTTGTCCAGCCATTTTTGTGAAGAAGAAGGATGGCACTCTTCGGATGTGTGTGGATTACCGCCCTCTCAATGCGGTAACCATTAAGAACAAGTATCCTTTACCTCATATCGATACTTTGTTCGATCAACTAGCTGGTGCCAAGGTGTTCTCCAAGATTGACCTTCATTCAGGCTATCATCAGATCAAGATTAGGCCACAAGATATATCAAAGACATCTTTTTCTACTAGGTATGGGCTATATGAGTACCTAGTCATGTCTTTTGGTCTCACCAATGCTCCTGCATTCTTCATGTACCTAATGAATTCAGTTTTTATGCTAGAGCTGGATAAGTTTGTAGTGGTTTTCATTGATGATATCCTGATATATTCTAAGAATAAGGAAGAGCATGCCCAACACCTTTGGATAGTACTGACTCAATTGAGGGAACACAAGTTGTATGCTAAATTCAGCAAGTGTGAATTCTGGTTAGATCGAGTGTAGTTTTTGGGGCATGTTTTGACACCTAATGGTATCTTCGTTAATCCCAGCAAGGTGCAAGATGTGCTAAACTGGAAGTCTCCCAAGTCAGTGCACCAGATTCGTCTATTCCTTAGTCTAGCTGGGTACTATCTGCGTTTCATCCTAGATTTCTCCAAGATAGCTCAGCCGATGACCAAGCTGCTCTAAAAAGAAGCCAAGTTTGATTGGAGTCTAGCCTGTGAAGAAGCCTTCCAAGCTTTGAAGACATTTCTTACCACTGCTCCTATCTTGGCCCAACCAGATATTGACACACCTTTTGATGTATATTGTGATGCCTCAAAGATGGGGTTGAGATGTGTGCTTATGCAGGATGGGCATGTGATAGTTTATGCTTTGTGCCAACTAAAAAAGCACGAAGTGAATTACCCCACCCATGATTTAGAGTTGGCTGCCATGGTCCACGCTCTAAAAATTTGGAGGCATTATTTGTTGGGCAACAAAGTATATATTTTTTACAAATTATAAGAGCCTCAAATATATTTTTACTCAGTCTGAGTTAAATATGAGGGAAAGGAGATGGTTGGAATTGATCAAGGATTATAACTTGGAGGTACATTATCACCCCGAAAAGGCCAATGTGGTAGCTGATGCCTTGAGCCAAAAGTCGTATCAGGTTGAAGAAACACCTTTGTCTCTCAATCATGCTAAGGTGCTAGCTCACATTGCCTTAGTCTTAGAATTGCTTGAGCAGATTATTATGGACCAAAGGCAAGATACTTTAGAAATTCCTCACATCAAGAAACTAATTGCCAAAGGGTGTGGCCCTTAGTTTAGTATTGATGAGCAAGGTGTTGTGAGGTACAAGGATAGACTGGTGGTTCCATCAAATGAGGAGCTAAGAAGGAAGATTTTGAATAAAGCCCATCATTCAAAGTTGTCTATCCATCCTGACAGCAACAAGATGTACCATGATTCACGCCACTTGTACTGGTGGTCCAACATGAAGCAGGATATCACCCAATACGTCACAGAGTGCGACACTTGTGGGAGAGTTAAAGCAGATCATATGCATACTCTGAGATATTTGCAGCCCTTGCCCATTCCTGTTTAGAAATGGGAAGATATCTCCATGGACTTTGTGGTGGGTATGCCCCGCACATCCAAGGGCTATGATTCTATTTGGGTCATTATGTACCGTCACACTAAGTCTGCTCATTTTATCTCGGTGGACACTAGATATATAGCCAAGAAGTATGCTGAGATATATTTTGATCGGATTGTGACCCTACATGGTGTTCCCTTTACTATCATCTCTGATAGAGGGTCAGTTTTTGTCTCTCGTTTCTAGGAGCAACTATAGCAATATCTTGGTACTCGTCTCCTCAGAAGCTTAGCATATCATCCACAAACTGATGACCAAACTAAAAGGGTAAACCAGGTGCTCGAGGACATGTTGAGAGCTTGTGCCATTACTTTTCCTGAGAAGTGGAATGAATGCCTGAAGTTAGCTGAATTTTCTTACAATAATAGCTACCAAGAGAGCATTCGTATGGCACCATTTGAAGCTCTATATGGAAGGAAATATAGGACACCAACTAACTAGGTTGAAGTAGGAGACTGTGGATATTTTGGGCCTGATTTCATCAAAGAGGCTCGAGAGCAAGTAAGCATTATTCAGAGTCACTTGAAGGTAGTTCAGAGCCGACAGAAAGCTTATATGGACAAGCAAAGAAGGCCTTTGTAGCTTGCAATTGGAGATTATGTGTACCTCAAGGTGTCTCCTATGAGAGGGGTGCATTGGTTTGGTGTCCATGGCAAGCTAGCCCCTTGATATGTGGGTCCTTACAAGGTTTTGGAGTAGTATGGCCTAGTTGCTTATCATCTCTAGCTTCCTAATATTTTATCTATGGTACACAATGTGTTTCATGTATCGCAATTGAAGAAATGTTTGTGAGCCCCTGATGAAGCTATGGAAATGGAAGGGCTTCCCCTCCAGCCTAATTTGACTTATACTGAACACCCTGTCAAAATCCTAGATGAAAAGGAAAGAGTGACAAGGAACAATGTGGTGAAGTTCTACAAGGTGCAGTGGCAAAACCACTCAGAGGATGAAGCCACGTGGGAACAAGAGAGCTATATATTGAAGCATTACCCCCACCTTCTCTCTGATTCAGATAGGTAGTTGTTTACATTGAAATGTATTTCCTATCTCCTTTCCCACACTAGGCACATGAAATCTCGGGTCGAGATTTTGTTTTAGGGGGTAGATTTGTAACACCTCGGTGTTACACTATAAATCTTTTGCTAAAACACTACATGTGGATCATGTTTATGTGATAGTGTATGAATTATAGTGTGTAAATCAATTCCTGTGACTCGAAACATTCATCGGAAATGCGAAACGAATGTTATATTTCATGTCGCGTTATATCGCTTAGAGTTCTAAATGAATTTTTATTGAACGAAGATGCTATAGAATGCATATCCAGCACTTTAATAAAGTTTGTAGTACAAGCTTCATAGGTGACGGTGAAATACTTGTGGTCGAGAATGGAATTCACTAGCTAGCGTATCGAATAGCTTGGAAATCGAATTCGACACGAAACCATTTGAGACTTGGTCGAATTTCCTAAAGTCGGACAACGCTTTGACAAAGCTAAGTTCAACAATTTTTGTAGGAGATTTGGATTAAGTAGTGGTATGGTCTTAGGGTTTATTTTAATAGCTTGACATGCCATCTTGACTGTAAAATATGTGGTTTAGCAACTGGATCACTGAGTTGGATGTTTGGGGCGCTTTAAAAATCATGCAAGGCACGTTCCCAGCCGGCTTCAGCGTTTGGACGCGGTCACCATGCCTCTGGTCGGCTCGGCGCTGCTCATGCCTAGGTGCGCCTAAGTGCACCACCGCATAGGCTGCACCGCCATTGCCGCACCCTGGCACTCCACGCATGCACACACGCACATGCGTGCCATGCCCGACAAGCCTAGCCGCTCTGCCACTGCCGTCTCATCCGCCTGGCCACTGTGCCACCGCCATCGTGTTCGCCTGGCCACTCTACCACCTTGTGCTCATCTATGTACGATCGTGTGCATGTGGCCATCCTCGACTGGCCTATGGCTTGGCTAGTCTAGGCTACTATCGTGCGATGCCGCTGATGCTCATCGTCGCATCGTGCTGCGTCTCTAGTCACACTGCGCTCCAACCACCATTGTTGCATGGCCACTACTGCTGCTAACCCTCATGACTACACATGCATGGGCTTGCCTTGCCTGCCTTGCCACCACATTAGCGCTCATTGACACTACGCTGCTGCCTCCTCAGACCGGTGCCATCCACTATGATGCACTGGGCCGAGCCGTCGTCATCGGTTTGTGATTTATGGTCGTGCTTCCCACCATCCTAAGCACATTTGGCTATTTCCATAGTGGCTTGTAGCACATGCATGTTTGTGGACTGATTGACAGCTGCATCATGCCACGGCAGCAATGAGCCAAGCCATGCCTATCGTTCCCTATTTCCTCTGTCGCCATGGTCGTCAGACCCGCGTCTTCAATTCGGCGTGGAGTCACCTCGGTCCAATTAACCTTACCTGCTGCTTTGTCGTGTAGTTAGCTAGCCTCCCGACCCTTGATTTTAGTGAACCTTGCCATGCCATGCCCCAATTTGGAGCTTCCTTCCCGTCGGGTCAATAAGGCGTGTCGGTGTGCGTCGGCAGAAGGCCCCCTATCCAGAGATGCTCGTGCTTGTTTTGTAGCACCGCCAGCTTTGCCTCCACCTACCCATCACCTAGCGCACCTTTGCCTAATTGCTACCACCGCCTAGCCACCTTTAACGCGGTCTTGCCACTATGGGGCAGCACTGAACCATTTGCGTGCACATGGCCAGCTCGGCTCACGCCGCCTCTAGCCGAACCACCACCTCGTCTATGTCCGTGGTGAGTTCCTTGAGCTCACTTGCTACCCCAACTTTTCTGGTGTTGTTGTAGCTCACCGGAATGTCACTGTTTTTAGTGCAGGAGGTCCACCACCATGGTCCGGCCTTACTACGGCATCCCAGATCATGCTTTCTTCGACCAGCGTCTCATGCTCGCGCCTAGGTAGATATCGGCTCGCATTTGGGGGTGGGGAGGGACTGGTCTGGCCGGCGTAACCGCTCGGTGCCAGCGCTGCCGCGCCGGTGCGCGTGTGAGGGGCCCGAGGGTATGGTGTGGTAAAGATGGAAAGGGGGAGGGGCATAATTGTAAGATAGCAAACTAGAGGAATAGTGATCTTAGTGCTCGCACAATTACCGGATAGACGAGGACATTTTCGCAATATGACCAGAGCGCACGGGTCCTCCCCGTCGTGGGCCATCATTGTGCGTACTGGGCTACGCCCGCGTGGGCCACGCCGTGCGTCGCGTGCTCACGCGCGTTGCACCAGAGTGGGCCGAGCCACTCACGCTTTGGGCCACGTGCTAGATTTAGGTTTTCCATTTTCTAGGGAATTAGTAAAGGTTTATTAAATTTAATTTTGAATTGATCTTTGTAAAATTATAGTAAATTATGTAGGTGCCCAAAAATAGTGAAACAAAATTTGTTAGGTTCACAAAAATGCTATCTATCTGTTGGTGTAGTTAGTTTATAGTTAGTTGTGCTAATGATAGACTCATAAATTCACTTTAGAAAGCTTAGTATTATCTAGCTTAATATTTGTATGAATTTTTGTGGCAAATTGGTGATAGCTTTAGCAATGAAATTTTTATAGTAGGCTCATTTGATTAGTATGTGCTTACTGTAATTTTTGTAGCCCTAGAGTAGGTTAATAGATAGAATAGCTAGTACTCCTTGTTTTATCATATGTAGAGTAAATCGGTATTAAGAGTAAGAATGCCTTTAGTTGCTAAGGTAGTACATGCCATGTTTCATACTTGTTAGTGGTAACAATAGGTAACTTAGCACCTTAGTCAGTATGACTAGCTTAGTAGCTTGATAGATGTATTTTATTTTAAGAGTTGTTGTTGTTGTCGTATTACTAAGTGTTGCATCATCATTTCTTGCATGTAAATAACGAGTTGGTAGAGTTCGTGCCTGCGGATGAACAGGACTACGAGGAGATTATTGAGGAGTACAAGGAGGAGATCCTTGTGCAGGAGGGAGCCCTAGAGCCATTCATTGCTGACTTTGTTGACACACCACCTTCCCAAGGTAATCCCCGGTGCATAACCCTTATTTTGAATGATCAGTGAATATATATATATATATATGATGTGCATTTACGTTATAGGCATTTTATGAAAACTACATGCATAGATTTACTTACCTATGAGTCATATTAGTATAGGTCGAGTAGCTGCTATGCTCAGGTATTGGTAGCGTGAGTAACCTACCGTTACTCACAATAGGTGATAATTATGATCACTCATGATAAAATGGTGGAAAAGAAAAATGGTGACCGGGCAGAGATAATGTTTGGGTGTTGGTGGATATAAGAGGTTGTGTCCTATGGCCAACAGGGCATAGCTTGGTCACAGTTTTTCCCTGTCTATGTCGGTTAAGGACCGACCATTGCATTGGGCTCTAGGCAAGTCATAGATTTATTATCCCGAGCACATACTTGGATATGGGCGTAGGGAAGACTTGTTGCTCTCTTGTCATGGGTTTCGGCTCTTTCTGGACCGACTGATTGGAGGCGGGGATGGTGGAGATCCTTGCACCGCACTAAGTTCGGGACTCAGGAGTGGGGGCTTAGAGTCCAAGTTTGGACGGGGACCTAGACCCCATGACAGGAGTGTGATGGGTTGGTCCTGCTTGAGCCTAGGGTACAAGCGGGGCATGTGTTTTCGGAGTATCCAGCTGGGGCACGGCGGCTGCTTCGTTGATTGCTTGAACCTCGGGCTCCTCCTCCTGGCTCGCTCCCTTGAACTCTAGAAGCGTCACTCCCTCTGGCACACCTATTGCATGTATGCGCAAGATAAATATCATGGATGTACAAGAACGAAGTTAGAAATGCTCGGGGAATGCACATGCTTACTGCAGCCCACATTTTCTGACTTAAGCTCTATTCAAATCAATTCAACTTACCAAGTTTATATAACCTAATGTACAATTGCTCATCTTCAGTTAAGGACTTAGCCCCTGCACCTAAGCATGTTCTCAAGTTAGGCTAGCACCTAAACAATCAACAAGAACATCGCAACTGAGTATACACACAAACATTCATATTTCAGCAAAACAGGAACTTATATAGCAGTATAGTAAACTGATCATAACCGGAGATCTACAAATCGAAATGACAGGAAACAAGACAATTTGGAAAGCTTATAAAATTGCCTACAATTCATTTTCAAACCTCAAGGCATCATTCCAACCTTTATCAGGTCAAATTTACAGAACCACCTAATCAGGTCCAAACAAGACAGAGAGCAAGCAAAACTGTGATCCAACTTTGAACCACTGTAGCTCCTAAACTACTAGGCCAAATGCCACCAAATTTTGACAGGAGCTTGATACATAATTTATATACAACTTTTGTATTCACCACTTTCCCAGCAAACCAAATTATCATGGTGAACTTTGTAAAGTTCCCAGAACTGTCCAAAAAGACACAATGCAAAGAATTATTGATTAACTTATGTTGTAAACATATAATTGGACAAAATCAACTTTACTCACTTATCACACATATCACAAGAACACCATAAAGTAAAGTGTTCACCACCACTTCATTTCTTTTAATGCCTTTCTTAATTTATTTAATTATTTAAGAGGAATGATAAACATATTTGAAAACTACACCATTTAATATACAAAACTTATAGTAGGTACTATATGCTCCAAGTAGGTTACTGTAAAAATTTCACATCATTTGAGCAAGTATATCATCCTACACAAAAATGACAAGGCATAAAGGCTTAAAATGACATAAATAGGAAACCCTAGTGAAAAGTGTCAAGCAACAGAATTTATATTTTTCCTAGCATCTTTAAGGTACTAGGACATCCTCCAATAAATTTCATGGTCATTGGATTCATAGATAAATTACTAAAATTCACACAAGGATCATTCAATGATAAAAGGAAAATCTATAACTCAAAACTCATACATACACTGACCCTCAAATTTTTACCAGAGCTTCTACTAATTAAGAAGAGCTCACCATCAAAATTTCATAATTTTTTGAGTACAGCAACTCAAGATATTAATTAAACAAGTTTGCATTCATTTCAAAACATATTTCAAGTTTCAATTTAATTCATCCAAAAATTCCACTACAAGTGTTCATGTTATATTTTTCCTAAATACTACACTTCACCATGAACCTAACAAAATTGGAACCACCCAATTTGGATTTACAAAATTGGAGATACAATTTTTACAAAACAGCAATCAAATCTAGAATAAATGAGCTAGCTTTCTATAACATAGTGAGTGACAGGCGAGGCCCAACGGTCAGCCGGGCCCGCATGACAGCGAGATGAAATAGTGCATGACGACTTGGGATGGCATGGAACCAGCGGAGCTCACCGACGGCGGTGTCTCCGACGACGAGGATGGCACCAGCGTGACCGCCTCGACCTCCCGCGTCGATTAAACTACTAACCCTAAGCTCTAGCGGACTCTTGGCATGCTGGCCATGGCGCATGGAGGCACGGCGGCATGGCTCGACGGTGCGGCGCCAGTGCTGGTGGTGGGGTCTCGATCCAAGGGTCAGCCAAGACTCCATGGTTCACAGCAAAGCTAATGCGCAAGCTAGCGAGACAAGGGGTGGTTGGAGATGGGCCGGCCATGGTGACGGGGTGCGGCAGTGAAACGCCGGCGAGGAACGCGCACGACACAATGGCTTACCAGGTGCTGCCAGTGAGCAAATGTGGATGCGGGGTGATGGTGGAAGCACAATGGAGCTCCTATGGTGGTGTTTGAGGGACGCGGCATGGGCTTGTGCCGTCAATGGCGATGGCGGCGAGCTGCGCTGCACGGTGCTGCTACACTGCTGTGGGAGAGATGAAGGAGGAGGCCGGGAAGGCAAATGCGAGCGAGGAGTCACGGGCGAGCACTGCAGGATGAAGTGAAGCATCGAGGCCCAACGTGGCCTCAATAGGCAGGTGGTCAGTGATGCGCGGCGCCACGCGGCAATGAAGCTCTGCTACCGGTCGGGTACTATAGCTCACCATCAGCGTTACATTCCGAGCCTGATAGCGTGACTTGGTGGCCTTCCCTCTCCTAATCCGTTGCTCATCAACGAAAATAGTCAAGATAAAAGTTGTAGCCCTATGTACCAGCTACGACTTCTATTAAAAGACCAAGACCTAATTCTTCAAGAATCATGAGTAAACTCATCGCCAAGTCGAGCAAATGAAACTGAAATGGGCTTTGTGACTTAGAAATTTTTCAGAGCCTCTACATGGACCTCAAAACTGACTTATGGGCCCCTTTTGAGCATGTTCTGCACATTTTCATGACTTGGCCTCTAAACAAAGTTTGTTCCTCATATAATTTTCTACAACTTTGCTTTAGGTTGCTCAAACATGAAAATACTCTAAGCTCTAGTTTTTAAACAGTCAAACCAAGGAGCTCTAGAGGTCAACACTAGTCAAACCATGACTTGGAAACTTAATTAGGCAAAATGATCAACATGAACCTTGTTCCTAATGATATTCTAAGTATAACTAGGTTGCTTGAAAGGATAATTAGCCACACCACACATTGGTCACACCCAATTCAAGCATCACATGTATTGCAACAAGGAAAAACAAGTGACTTTGTTACTTCTGTTTCAAAACCATGTTTCATGTGTTTCATGAATTTGTGGCATTGTACTAGCTAACCATGTTTCACTAAAGTGAGTTGCACATGTTGCACTTGAGTGTTACACACTATTCATTTCCTAAAACAAACAAACATAGAATATAACAATATGTTGCAATGTTTCAAAAGCCTGTTTCATACAATTCTAAGCTCATGAATGGATGAATGATGCTCATGTTTATGAAATGCAAGTGCAAATGTGGAAGCCAAACACTTAGGGTGTTACATGTATGAAATGTACTAAGTATTGTAACTCGTTCTTGTTATTGGATCCTTGGAAAAAATGTGGTCTATTTGGGATCTCCCTTGGGGTGTGCCTGACGAAACCCACCTGTTGTAGCTTGCTTTCGGGGTGCTTAGTGTCTGGTGGAAGATGAGCACCTCCGCAAGTGCGTTATGTCGGGTGGTTCTGCCACATCAACCAGGTTAAGTGCATTAAGGATGAAAGGGAGCATCTCTTGGTGAAGGAGGATGAGATCCGACATCAATGGCAAGAGTATTTTGACAAATTATTCAATGGTGAGAATATGGACACAACCTTTCAGTTGGATGACTCTTTTGATGACACCAATAGGCGCTTTGTGCGGAGAATCTAAGAATCGGAGGTTAGAGAGGCATTGAAAAGGATGAAAGGAGGTAAGGCGATGGGACCGGATGGTATCCTAATCGAGGTGTGGAGATGCCTCGAGGACATAGCTATAGTATGGCTAACCAAGCTGTTCAACCATATTTTTTGACTGAATAAGATGCCTGACAAGTGGAGAAGTATATTGGTACTGATCTACAAGAATAAAGGGCATATTCAAAGTTGTACTAATTACCGAGGAATTAAGTTGATGAGCCATACTATGAAGCTATGGGAGAGAGTTATTGAGCATCGCTTGAGAGCAATAACGCGGGTCTCTATGAACCAATTTGGTTTTATGCCCAGAAGGTCAACCATGGAAGCCATTTTCTTAATAAGACAAGTTATGAAGCGGTATAGGGAGAAGAAGAAGGACCTACACATGGTTTTTATTGACTTGGAGAAGGCTTATGATAAAATACAAAGGAATGTTATGTGGTGGTCTTTGGACAAACATAAAGTCCCAATGAAGTATGTCGGGCTCATTAAGGTCATGTACAACAATGTTGTGACTAGTGTTCGAACAAGTGATGGAGACACGGATGACTTTTTGATTAGGTTAGGACTACATCAAGGGTCAGCTTTGAGCCCTTATATGTTTGCCTCAGTGATGGATGAGGTCACAAGGGACATACAAGGGGACATCCCTTGGTGTTTACTTTTCGCAGACAATATATTGCTAGTTGATGAACACCGGACTGGAGTGAATCAGAAACTGGAGTTATGGTGGGAGACTTTGGAGTCCAAAGGTTTTAGACTCAGTAGAACTAAAACTGAGTATATGAGATGTGACTTCGGCACTACTACTCGGGAGGAGGAAGATATTAGTTTGGAAGGTCAAGTAGTACCTAGGAAGGATACATTTTGATATTTAGGATCCATGCTATAGAGGACGAGGATATTGATGAAGATGTTAGCCATAGAATTAAAGCAGGGTGGATGAAGTAGCGTCAAGCATCTGGTGTCCTATGTGACAAAAGGGTACCACATAATGTAAAAGGCAAGTTTTATAGGACAGTGATTAGACCTGCTATGTTGTATGGTGCCGAATGTTGGCCTACGAAAAAGACGACATGTTCAACAGATAAGTGTCGTAGAAATGCGTATTTTGCATTGGATTTACGGTCATACAAGAAGGGATCGAGTTCGGAACGATGATATACGTGATAGATTAGGGGTAGCACCAATTGAAGAAAAGCTTGTCCAACACGGATTGAGATGGTTTGGATATGTCCAATGGAGACCTCTAGAGGCACAGGTGCATAGTGGAATCCTAAGCCAGGATAGTAACGTGAAGAGAGGTAGAGGAAGATCGAAGTTGACTTGGGTAGAGGCAATAAAAAAAGACTTGAAAGTATGGAATATACCTAAAGACTTAGCCTTAGATAGGAGTGCTTGAAAAATAGCTATTCACGTGCCTGAACCTTGATTGCTTCTGCTGGGTTTCAACTCTAGCCTATCCCAACTTGTTTGGAATTTAAATGCTTTGTTGTTGCTGCTGCTGCAGCATCTCCAAATAGGTTTATCTATATCTAATAATAAAAAGGTAAAATTTTAGCTTTTTTTTGTCTGGCCCATTCTTTAGCCCAACTGTCCCACTCATTCCGTGGCCCTCTTCGTCGCTTCTCTGAAAAAGCCCACTCTCCCTTCCCTCCGTCTCTCCCGCATGGCGCGGCTCTCCCCAGCTCCTGTCTCTCCCGCGCGGCGTGGTGCGGCCCGTCTCTCCCTCCTACGGTCCATCTCTCCAGCCATGCCCGGCGCGGAATCGAGCTGGATTCCATCCCTGTGCGCCTCTCCGCTCCCTCCGAAGGTGGCAGCCGTGATCCACACGCTCGTTCCCACTTGAGGCCGGTGCGACGCGACTGGAGATCGACGGCGGCACGGGCATAGGCCGGAGTAGCGTCTCCTCGCTGGGAGATGGACGGCGGCGCGGGCGCAGGCCGGAGGAACGTCTCCTCGTCCTTTGGATCTAGGGTAGCCATCGCAGCCACACATGACGCCTCTGCCAGCAACCTAGGCCGCTCAGCGTGGCCATAGCCGGCCGTCGTAGGCCCCTAGGCTGTTCCCCTGCTGGAACCTAGGCTACCGAAGCCACCGTGTTGATCGTCAGAGTCGGAATTGGATTGGAATCAAATCAAACATCACATCTATGGTATGTTACGAACTCCACGTTCTACATGAATTCCTTTTGCTTTTTTCTTCGGCTAGATCTTCTATATAAAACTAGAAGGTGCCATTGGGATTTCATCGATGAGCAGAACAATTACTTGATCTCGCCGAGCAGAACAAGTACCTAATCTCACCGAGCAGAGAAGCTTCTGATCTTGCCATACAAACCTCACCTTCAAATTCTGATTTCGCCGAGCTAAGCAAGAAACAAATCTTCTTGCCATACACATGATCGACAAGGTTAGCTTCCTTACTAATTATTATTTTGATAGCCAAACGACGCAGTAGGTTATACATACTGCCCCACCATGCATGCTATGTCAGGCTGTCAGCACTAGGCATCATGTGTCTTGTTTGTCCTACAACGATTTCGCTACAGCTATCACAACAAGTTGGTGTGGTGCTGTTCCATGCGATTGCTGGCATTGCATACGATGCTACTTGTCGGTGTGTTGGACCGGCGAGCCCTCAACCAACTAGTAAATTTGTACTGCGTATTCCTAATCCCGGATGGTGATGCAAAGGGACACAAGGTTTATACTGGTTCGGGCAATAGGTGCCCTATGTTTAGTCTGAGAGATCGATCTTATATTCCTTGCACTGAGGTGCTCGTAGCAGGGGTTTACATGTAGGGCGAGAGAGGGAGCTAGTCCCAGGTCTCTACGAGGAGCGGTGCGAATTGCTTGAGATGTTGATCTCAGGCAGCGAGGAAGCATGCATGTTATAGTGTGTCACTTGCATGAGTGAGTGAGTCTATCTATCCCGTGAGCTCGTCCCTAGAAACAACCCCGGTCCCTCCCTTTTATAGTTGAAGGGGGATAGGGGTGGTACATGCGTTCGCTATGCGGCGTCCTATGAGCGGAGGTGACGTTTCTGAGCCCTGTAGCTTGTCACTATGGCGGCATGGTCGACAGAGCGGTCCTCGTCCTTGATGCACTGGGGCGACGCATCGGTCACACCCAATCCTGTGCGATGTGGGAGCTCCAATGATAGCTTGACGCAGGGCATGGCGGGCGACGTGCCGGTCGCTGTGTGTCGACCGTGTAAAGAGCTGAGGCTTAGTTGGTGCCGAGGCCAAGCCATCGTGGGGGGCTCGGCGGGCGCGAATCCTGAGGTTGCTGAGACCCTAAAGTGGATTGCCAAGGCTAGGAGGGAGCAGTTGGTCCTATACACTGATTCCGAGGCTATAATGACCCAGACTTGACTCCCCACGCCGCGTTGTTCCTGGAGCAAGGGTTAGGTAGCATAGTGTAGTGCGGGCGCCGGTCATGAGCACAGTACCGAGCACAGCGGCCGGTAACCCCTGCCTTGTCCTATCCTAGACGGTATGGTGTTGATGTGACTTCCCGTCCCGTCGGCCGCTCTGCAGTGTCGAGCCATCGTTCGGCTGATGTCGCGGGAGTGGTTGGTCGCATTAATTAGACGCGACGCTCTGTCGGGGAGATCGGTCGAGGCAGAGGCGACGGGGTTATTGCTGTGCTGGCCTCGAGCAAGACAGAGAATTGGCATCTCATCTGAGGCTTTATGCATAGGGCCTCGAGCGAGACAGAGAATCGGTTCCCCGTCTGAGGCCATTCGTGCGACGCCTCGAGCGAGGCGGAAAATCGGTAGAACGTCCGAGGCCTTTCGTGCGAGGCCTCGAGCGAGGTGGAAAATCGGTAGACCATCCGAGGCCTTTTGTGCGAGGCCTCGAGCGAGGCAGAGATTCAGTAGGCCATCCGAGGCCTCTCATGCGAGGCCTCGATCGAGGTGGAGAGTCGGTGGCCTCGGACAAGGCGGGGGGTTAGCCAATAGTTGTCTCTTGGCTTTGATTTTGACAGGGTCTAAGCGTTTTTTTTGGTTTTTGCTTAGGGGACCCCTTTTTAGTGTACCCAACAGTAGCCCCTATAACACCCTAGGTGTTTGGCTTCCACAAAATTGCATTTCATTTCATAAACATATGCATCATCTATGTCATCATGCCATTATCACTGAAACATACATATGCAACATTCGCAAATTCTGTTGTTTCATACTTGATTGCTTATGAATGGTAGTAGTGCAACATGTGAATGCAACATGAGTTTCTTATACCTTGAAACATGGCAACATGGTAGGAAAGTGGCAAGTTAAAATTGTAACAAAAGTAATGAAACATGTGAAACATGGAATTGCAACATTTGAGTGAATTGCTTGTTTTGTTGCTTCATCACATGTGATCATTAGAAATTGGTATATCACTTGTGTAAAGTGGTTGATTATGGTCTAATACACCTTAACTACACTTAGGGAAATTGTTGGGACATTGTTCATGTAGATCAAAATGACAAAAATGCCCTCAAGTGGAGGTTTGACTTTTAATGACCCTTAGAGTGCCACTGTTTGACTAATTCAAAAGACCAACTTAGAGACCTTGCATGGCTGTGCACCCTTTACCAAAGTTGTAGCCAATTTATCAAGGAACAAAAGTTGTTTGATGATCAACTCATGAAAATGGCTAGAACATGTTCAAACAAGGCCCACAAGTCAGATTTCCCTGCTGATTTCATACTTAGAATTTTTCGAAGTCCTTAAGTTGAGTTACAGTTTCGTGTACCAATGTTTGGAGGCTTGTATCTCCCTAACCAGGCCGAACCAACTCAAGCTCCAATTGACAAAGTTGTAGTACTCACTTAGGTCTTCAATTTTGTTAACTATGCCATGAACCAGATCGCCACCGTTTGGGAGTTACGGATCGTCGAATTCGCACTGTCAGTCGTCGTCGTTGAACACTGAATCGAAAATTTTAGAAAACTGACAGAGCTCACCATGGCCGACCGGCGTAGGAGCTGATCGCCACGTGGTGCGCATGCTCTGCCAACGTCTCCATGTCGCACGTCTGAGCTCCAGATGAAAGCCAGCGCCTGCCCGACGCACTCGCCTGCTCCATTTGCCTCTCTTTCGCCTCCACCGCGCGTAGCACCAAAGCCGCAGCCGCTCCTCCATTTCCAACCGAGCATCACCATTGCCTTGCATGCTCACCACTGCAAAAACACGTCGGCCATCTTGCCCCTAGCTTCGCCGTGATCTCCTCTACCACCTCCACCTTTCTGTCGGATCATTTGAGGCTTAGTAAGCGCGTATTTGCCATTTCTTCCACCGCCGCCATGGCGGGACCTCGCCGGAATTGGCGCTCCATGCGGCCAACTATCACCGTGACCTTCCCATCCATTCTCTCCCTTGCGCTAGCTACTGTGAGTGACGCTGAAGCTCGTAGGGTCACCCACTAGGGCCGTGACGCCGTAGCCTCGCCGGAGCCGGCCATGTCATGGCCGTGCACTGCCATGACCGTCACCACCCCCTTTAGCTATGACAATAGCTTCAATAGAGGGCACCATTAGATGCACATTGATGAGGTGAACACCGTAGCACCACTGGACTACCCAGAGATGCCACCGGCGATGAGTTGCGCCGCCGTCACCTTTCCCTCCCCTGCCTGTCTCTCTGTCTCGTGGGGCCCCATCGTCAGTCACTGATGCAGAGGTAGGAGCCAGCCTGGGCTGCACTGAGTCTGGGCCGCGCCAGCGCTTGCTTCGCAGGCCGACGTGTCCTTCGGGCCGGCCCAGCAGTAGAGTTAGGGTTTCAAAAATTGTTTTGTTTTATTATTTTCACAGATTTGTGTATAGATTCAAAAATATGTATCTCCTAGTTGGTAGATTCAAATGATGTGGTTCCAATTTTGTTGATTTCATGATAATGTCTAGTTTATATTAAAAATATAATATATGCCATGTTCTGTTATGAAAAATGGAGTTGCTAATTATCTCTTTTAATCATGAAGGAAATAGGGGTAATTATATCTTTTTCTATGTAGCTCCAAATGGCATGAAATTTTTATGGTGTACTGCTCATATCATGAATAGCTTGTAGTTAAATTTTCACATATTTTGGACCCTGTATGTAGGAGATAGAAAATTCTCTTATTTGCATGGATGGATATTGTGTGAATTTTAATAATTTTTCTGTAGATTCAGTAAGGGCAAAATTTGGTGAGTGCTATTCTTATGCTAGAATGATGCTAGAAAAAATGTGAAATCTGTTGCTTGACACTTTTCATTAGGGTTTCCTAATTATGCTAGAAATAGACATGCCACCTGTTATTTTGGGTACAGCAAGTTCTGCTTGCTCAATGGCTTTGAAATTTTTATGGTAGTCTTTGTGAAGCATGAGATAGCTACTGTAATTTTTGTAGATTTTTCTGAATAGTTTTACTATATATTGCTTTAATCACCTAATTAACTAAATAAATTAGAAAAGGGCATTAAATAAATTATTTAGAAGTTGGCACTATACTTTCTGATGTTCCTCTGGTATATGCAACAAGTTGGTAAACTTGGTTTGGTCCAATTATGCTTTTGCATCATCACTAAATAATTAATTTAGTAAACCTATTATTTCTGGACAGATTTTAGGTTTGCTGGAATTCGATTTGGTTGACGTAAGAATCATGCTTTGATATTTACAAATGATTTGTAGAGAATTTCATAAGCTTTCCAGAATGTCCTCTTGCAAGTCATTTGAATTTATAGAACTCTGGTTATGATTGAATTAAGGAACTACTCGTTGCATGTAAAACCTTAACTTTGTTTTAAGTATGCCTTTACTATTTCCTAAGCTTGTGGTAATGTTCCTAGGTGTTAGGCCTTTAACTGAAGATAAGCATCTTTATCTTAGGTTATTCAAGTTAGGTAAGTTGATCTTGTTCTTCAAATTAAGTTAGATACATGTTTTAAAGTGATTTGAATAGAGCTATTCTTAATCGGTAAACGAGTGTCCAGTGACGTTTCGTTAAACACTTACTGTGATTCATTCATCATGAGCATCATGTCATTCCTTATGCATCCATGATATTTATCTTGTGCATCGGCATGCAATAGGTGTACCGGAAGGTGTGACACTGCTGGAATTCGAGGAACCGAGCGAGCAGCAGCAGCCGACACCGGAGATTCAGGAGGTGCAGCCCATGGGAGAAGTGCCAGACAAGGTCGCCGTTGAGTGCCCGGATCACCGTCCGTGCAACTTTGTGAAAGGCAAGCCCTGGAGCATATTAAGCCTCCTAATTTCCGAAATGCAGTTAAAGTATTATTGTTACTATTGTTGTTGCATTAAGTTTAGGTGTTGGAAGCAAACACTTGCTGCATTGGTTATCCAATCCTTGTCCAGATATTGATACCCTGAATCCTATGTAGCTCAGGCTCATGTAGTGCTTAGCCCTGCTTAAACACGGTAGAAGTTGGGTGATTTCCTGTCACCTACGAGATATAGGAAGATACATATGGCACGGTTGGCTATATTTGCTATCGTGGAAAAGAACCAGTCTTAATTTGAAATGAAGACCGGACAGAGGCTTACCGGTTTGTAGTGACTCCGTCTGTGTCGCTTAAGGACTAAATCTTAGAGCCTTTCCTGTTCATGTTGAACACATGCCTCTCTCTTAGTTGGCCGGGTCTACAGACCGACCACGAAGCCGAGTAGCTCACCTCAGGCCAGGAGTCGATAAGTATAAAGTACGCCTCGGAAGGGAGCCATAGGCGTGAGTCCAAGGGTAGGTGATTTAAAAGTCCTGATCGTCCTGCAGAAGGATAATCCCTGAGAGCGCTGGCGCTGATCGAACCCACAAATTTGGTTCCTGAGTTGTACCAAAGGTGACCCACGGCTACCCTTGCAAAGTATACCAGGGTGAGAGTTAGAAATACCCCCTCAGCTGACTTGTAATTCGATTCGAGTCGCCGTCTCTCCCGGTTAGTGAGAACTTGATAGGCTTATCTCCAATGTAGATACACTAAATAACATAATGGTTCGGAAATGATGATATGATGATGGCAGCCTTATTATACCTGCTATGGTTAATATTGTTTGCTCCTAATAAGTGAGTGCTCTAGTATAGGTGCAAATCTAGTGGACAGGTAAATGATGAAAACTTGATGTGAAGTTTAAATTGGTTACTATATTCATAAGCTCTTTTATGCAACTGTGTCTAGCTAGCCCACCTCAAGAGCCTTGCATGACCCTTGGTGTCTTTTATTCCTAGTTTTGACGGGTAAGTCTAGCTGAGTACCTTCTCATACTCAGGGTTTATCTCCCACCTATTGCAGATGACCAGTTCTACTTTGGTTGCTGCAAGTATTGCCTTCTCCCGGCTAGGACTAAAGACTAGACCATTGGGCACGGTCTCTACTAGTTCTCGTACCTGAAGATGCTTTTGTGGGACATGACTAAGATCTGGCAATGTATTTGAAACTATGAAGTTATGTACTAAACTATGTTGCTTCCGCGAACTTGAACTTGGTTTGTAATATTTTATTTGAACTCTGATGGATGTAATCCGAATGCTACTTGTGAAATGTTGTAATGAATGATGTGTTGTGTTGAATCACTACGGTCTTGGTTTGTATGTCGAGAGTTGGTTGAAATCCTTCATGATTTCCGGACTACCGGGATTATGGGAACTTAAGTACAGGAATTTGAGCACTTCGGTGATTGTTTTTATACTTACATTCTTATGATTTGGTCGGTTCTGTTATAGCTGGCATCAGAGCAAAATTCGACACTAAACATGTCATTTGTGTATTTAAAACAAAAGTATGTATGAAAATTCTAAATTAAATACTAAGTATTGCCAGTGGTCATATCCCTTATGCCCAAATAAGGACTCTTAGGTGGCTTATTAAAGTACTAACTTGGGGGTTCCTGCTTGTTTCTATTTCGTTGTCCATATGGCGTGCTATTATATGGATGCCATCCGCTTGGGTGGTAATGTATGGATTAAAATACCTCTACGCTCTGGTAAGTGGGAGTTGTGAGAGCATGACCGTCCAATCGTCGGTTTAGGGGAGAGTAGTTGTGGTTGCTCGCATACTTACATGTTCGATCATGTATCGATGAGAGTACTTAAATGTGGGTATCTCTGACGGGTAGCTGTGATACTAGAGTATATGCATCGAGGGATGTATGTACAAAAGTATTTAGTTTACTGCTTACTTTATATGCCTTTTTGGGAAACTATTGGGCTGAAATGAAATTTTCTGCAGGTACACTAAGAACGTATCGTTGTAGATCGACTAGATACCGTATACGAGAGAACATATGTATGCCACCGTATATTCGCTAGCCTTTAAATTTTCTAGGTTTGTGAGGACGTACGGATCGTGCATGCATCATGTTCAAGCATACATAGCATTTTTTGCATTACTCCCTCCTTTAAAATTGATGGTCTCGACTAATTAAATTTCGTATCCCTTAAATGATTCTCCCCTTACGTTGCAACTTTTTGCTATAGATGGCGCGCACAAAATGCACTGCTCGCAAGTCCACCGGAGGCAGGGTGCCTCATCACCGGTTAGCTCCTCGTGAGCCCCGTCTGGAGCCTACTGAGGCGGAAAGGCTAAGGGCAGAGCTAGCTCGGGTGACTACTGAGAGGAGTGCAGCTCAGCACCGTTTGGTGCAAGTCACACAGGAACGGGATCAAGAGACCCTAGAGGTTCAGAGGTTGATAGTTGCTCACCGCAACTGTGAACGTATGTTGATTCATGTGCTGAACCAACGAAATGAAGCCTGGCACGAGGAGAATGTGTTGAGAGCACGACAGGTAGAACTGGAGCAGCAGTTGGTAGCTACCGAAGAATACAATGACCATCTCCATGAGGAGGTTCACCTGTTACACAATTAGCTTCACCCTCTCCTACCACCTGATGATGAGAATGACAATGAGGATGAGATGGGCTCTGGTGTCACCATGGCTGAAGGTGATGATGACATGGAGGTCAATGGACCTGAGGACGTTCCACCTGAAGAGGAGGAAGATGAGGAGTTAGAACCTGTTAGTGATGAAGAAGAAGGATGAGTCTCTACGCATGTGCGTGGATTATCGCCCCCTTAATGCTGTTACCATCAAGAACAAATACCCTCTTTCTCACATCGATATTCTGTTTGATCAGCTCTCTAAAGCTAAGGTATTCTCCAAGATCGATTTGAGGTCTAGCTACCATCAGATCAAAATCCGTCCTGAAGATATACCTAAGACAACTTTCTCTACTTGTTATGGCTTGTTTGAATACCTTGTCATGTCCTTTGGGTTGACAAATGCTCCGGCACACTTTATGTACCTGATGAATTCAATATTCATGCCAGAATTGGACAAGTTTGTCGTCATGTTCATTGATGATATCCTTGTATATTCTCAAAATGAAGAAGAACATGCTGAACATCTGAGAATTGTTTTAACTCGATTACGTGACAACCAGACTCGACTACTTCAAAAGGATGAGAAGTTTGTGTGGACTCTGAAGTGTGAAGAGGCTTTCCACACTTTGCGGACCTTACTAAACTCTGCTCTTGTATTGGCACAACCTGACATCAAGAAGCCTTTTGATGTCTACTGTGATGCATGTGGCACCGGTTTGGGGTGTGTTCTTATGCAGGAGGGCCGAGTCATTGCTTATGCTTCGCGCCAGCTTCGAAAACATGAAGTCAATTATCCTACCCATGACTTAGAGCTAGCCACGGTTGTACATGCCCAGAAGATCTGGAGACATTACTTGCTAGGTAATGTGTGCAACATCTATACGGACCTTAAAAGTCTCAAGTACATCTTTACTCAACCCGAGTTGAACATGCGTCAACGACGATGGTTAGAATTGATCAAAGACTACAACCTTCAAGTGCACTACCATCCTGGCAAGGCCAATGTGGTTACTGATGCCTTAAGCAGAAAGGCCCATTGCAATTCCTTAGTTAGTGAAGACTTTCATCTAGCACACCTCCTCCATCCTGTAGTACTCCACAATATCACTGTGGATTGCTCTCTTAGAAGTCAAATTATCGAACTCCAGAAGACTGATGTGGGTGTGTTTCACATCAAGCGGAAGATGAAAGATCAGGAGACCAAGCACTTTAGGGTCGATGACAAAGGAATTCTCTGGTTTAATGATAGGCTTGTAGTACCCAAACACAAAGAACTTAGAAATCAAATTATGGCTGAAGCCCATTCTTCTAGATTGTCCATCCATCCTGGTAGCAGTAAAATGTATCAAGATCTCAAGCTATATTATTGGTGGACCAAGATGAAGAAAGAAATCGTAGCCTACGTGGCAAGGTGCGATAACTATTGCAGAGTCAATGTTATTCACATGAGGCCTAGATTATTGCAGCCACTCTCTATTCCTGGTTGGAAGTGGGAAGAAATTGTCATGGATTTCATTGTTGGATTACCCACTACCAAAAAGGGTTGTGATTCCATCTGGGTTATCATAGATCGTCTAACTAAATCTGCTCACTTTGTTCCAGTCAAGTCTACCTATCACCCTCACAATTTTGCTGAGATTTACTTTCAACAAGTGGTACGTCTCCAGGGTGTACCCAAATCCATTGTTTCAGATAGAGGACCACAATTCACGGCTCGCTTTTGGGAGTGCTTACATCAAAACCTTGGTACACATCTAATCCGTAGTTCTGCCTATCATCCGCAAACATCAGGATAGACTGAGCATGTTAATCAAATTCTTGAAGATATGCTTAGAGCTTGTCTTATCTCTTACAAAGGCTCTTGGGAGGAATGGTTGCCTCTCGCTGAATTCTCTTATAATAACAGTTGTCAAGAGAGTATCAAAATGGCTCCTTTTGAAGCTCTTTATGGCCGCAAGTGTAGAACTCCTTTGAACTGGGTGGAACCTAGAGAAAGAAGATTCTATGGCATTGATTTTGTAAAAGAAGCCAAAGAGCAAGTCCAAACTATACAGAAAAATATGACTGCCGCTTAGGCTAGACAAAAGAGCTACGCTGATAAGAGAAGAAAACCTATTGAGTTTGAAGTAGGTGATCATGTTTATCTGAAGGTATCCCCTATGAAAGGAGTAAAACGTTTTGGAATCAAAAGGAAGCTTGAGCCTCGATATGTTGGACCTTATCGCATTATCGAGAAAAGTGGAAGAGTAGCCTATAAACTTGATCTGCCACGTGAGATGGGAGCTATATTCTCGGTATTCCATGTGTCTCAGCCGAAGAAGTGTCTCCGTATTCTCGAGGAAAGAATAGCAACAAGGAAAATCAACTTGAAATCTGATCTTTCTTATGAGGAGAAGCCCGTGCGAGTTCTGGATACTCAAGAAAGAGTGACTCGTAGGCGAGTAGTAAAGTTATATAAGGTAGTTTGGAGTAATCATAGTGATCGGGATGCAACATGGGAGCGGGAAGATTATTTAAAGGAAAATCATCCAACTTTCTATACTAAATGGTACGCTTTTCAAATCTTGGGACGAGATTTTTCTAAGGGGGAGGGCTGTAACACCCTAGGTGTTTGGCTTCCACAAAATTACATTTCATTTCATAAACATATGCATCATCTATGTCATCATGCCATTATCACTGAAACATACATATGCAACATTCGCAAATTCTGTTGTTTCATACTTGATTGCTTATAAATGGTAGTAGTGCAACATGTGAATGCAACATGAGTTTCTTATACCTTGAAACATGGCAACTTGGTAGGAAAGTGGCAAGTTAAACTTGCAACAAAAGTAATGAAACATGTGAAACATGGAATTGCAACATTTGAGTGAATTGCTTGTTTTGTTGCTTCATCACATGTGATCATTAGAAATTGGTATAGCACTTGTGTAAAGTGGTTGATTATGGTCTAATACACCTTAACTACACTTAGGGAAATTGTTGGGACATTGTTCATGTAGATCAAAATGACAAAAATGCCCTCAAGTGGAGGTTTGACTTTTAATGACCCTTAGAGTGCCACTGTTCGACTAATTCAAAAGACCAACTTAGAGACCTTGCATGGCTGTGCACCCTTTACCAAAGTTGTAGCCAATTTATCAAGGAACAAAAGTTGTTTTATGATCAACTCATGAAAATAGCTAGAACATGTTCAAACAAGGCCCACAAGTTAGATTTCCCTGCTGATTTCATACTTAGTATTTTTCTAAGTCCTTAAGTTGAGTTACCGTTTCGTGTACAAATGTTTGGAGGCTTGTATCTCCCTAACCAGGCCGAACCAACTCGAGCTCCAATTGACGAAGTTGTAGTACTCACTTAGGTCTTCAATTTTTTTAACTATGCCATGAACCACCACCGTTTGGGAGTTATGGATCGTCGAATTCGCGCTGTCAGTCGTCGTCGTTGAACACTGAATAAAAAATTTCAGAAAACTAACAAAGCTCGCCGTGGCCGACCGACGCAGGAGCTGATCACCACATGGTGCGCATGCTCTGCCAACATCTCCATGTTGCGTGTCCGAGCTCCAGATAAAAGCCAGCGCCTGCCCGACGCACTCGCCTGCTCCATTTGCCTCTCTTTCGCCTCCACCGCGCGCAGCACCGAAGCCGCAGCCGCTCCTCCATTTTCGATCGAGCGTCGCCGTCGCCTTGCGTGCTCACCACTACAAAAATGCGTCAGCCATCTTGCCCCTAGCTTTGCTGTGATCTCCTCTACCACTTCCACCTTTCTGTCGGATCATTTGAGGCTTGGTAAGCATGTATTTGCCATTTCTTCCACCGCCGCCATGGCGGGACCTTGCTGGAGTTGGCGCTCCATGCGGCCAACTGTCACCGTGACCTTCCCATCCCTTCTCTCCCTTGCGCTAGCTACTGTGAGTGACGCTAAAGCTCGTAGGGTCACCCACTAGGGCTATGACGCCGTAGCCTCACAGGAGCCGGCCATCCCGTGGTCATGCGCCGCCATGACCATCGCCACCCCCTTTAGCTATGACAATAGCTTCAATAGATGGCACCATTAGATGCACATTGATGAGGCGAACACCATAGCACCACTAGACTCGCCGGAGATGCCACCGGCGACGAGTTGCGCCGCCGTCATCTTTCCCTCCCCTACCTGTCTCTCTGTCGCGTGGGGCCCCATCGTCAATCGCTGATGCAGAGGCGGGAGACAGCCTGGGCTGCACCAAGTCTGGGTCACGCCAGCGCTTGCTTCACAGGCCGCCGCGTCCTTCAGGCCGGCCCAGCAGTAGAGTTAGGGTTTCAAAAATTGTTTTGTTTTATTCTTTTCACAGATTTGTGTTTAGATTCAAAAATATGTATCTCCTAGTTGGTAGATTCAAATGATGTGGTTCCAATTTTGTTGAGTTCATGATAATGTCTAGTTTATATTAAAAATATAATATATGCCATGTTCTGTTATGAAAAATAGAGTTGCTAATTATCTCTTTTAATCATGAAGGAAATAGGGGTAATTATATCTTTTTCTATGTAGCTCCACATGGCATGAAATTTTTATGGTGTACTGCTCGTATCATGAATAGCTTGTAGTTAAATTTTCATATATTTTGGACACTGTATGTAGGAGATAGAAAATTCTCTTATTTACATGGATAGATCTTGTGTGAATTTTCATAATTTTTCTATAGATCCAATAAGGGCAGAATTTGGTGAGTGCTATTCTTATGCTAGAATGATGCTAGGAAAAATGTCAAATCTGTTGCTTGACACTTTTCATTAGGGTTTCCTAATTATGCTAGAAATAGACATGCCACCTGTTATTTTGGGTACAACAAGTTCTGCTTGCTCAATGGCTTTGAAATTTTTATGGTAGTCTACGTGAAGCATGAGATAGCTACTATAATTTTTGTAGATTTTTCTGAATAGTTTTACTATATATTGCTTTAATCACCTAATTAAATAAATAAATTAGAAAAGAGCATTAAATAAATTATTTAGAAGTTGGCACTATACTTTCTGATGTTCCTCTGGTATGTGCAACAAGTTGGTAAACTTGGTTTGGTCCAATTATGCTTTTGCATCATCACTAAGTAATTAATTTAGTAAATCTATCATTTCTGGACAGATTTTAGGTTTGCTCGAATTCGATTTGGTTAACATAAGAATCATGCTTTGATATTTACAAATGATTTGTAGAGAATTTCATAAGCTTTCCAAAATGTCCTCTTGCAAGTCATTTGAATTTATAAAACTCTGGTTATGATTGAATTAAGGAACTACTCGTTGCATGTAAAACCTTAACTTTGTTTTAAGTATACCTTTACTATTTCCTAAGCTTGTGGTAATGTTCCTAGGTGTTAGGCCTTTAACTGAAGATGAGCATCTTTATCTTAGGTTATTCAAGTTAGGTAAGTTGATCTTGTTCTTCAAGTTAAGTTAGATACATGTTTTAAAGTGATTTGAATAGAGCTATTCTTAATCGGTAAACGAGTGTCCAGTGATGTTTCGTTAAACACTTACTGTGATTCATTTATCATGAGCATCATGTCATTCCTTATGCATCCATGATATTTATCTTGTGCATCGGCATGCAATAGGTGTACCAAAAGGTGTGACACTGCTGGAATTCGAGGAACCGAGCGAGCAGCAGCAGCCGACACCGAAGATTCAGGAGGTGCAACCCTCGGGAGAAGTGCCAGACGAGGTCGCCGTTGAGTGCCCGGATCACCGTCCGTGCAACTTTGTGAAAGGCAAGCCCCGGAGCATATTAAGCCTCCTAATTTCCGAAATGCAGTTAAAGTATTATTGTTACATATATATATATATATATATATATATATATATATATATATATATATATATATATATATATATATATATATATATATATATATATAACAATATATATATTGTTGTTACATTAAGTTTAGGTGTTGGATGCAAACACTTGCTGCATTGGTTATCCAATCCTTGTCCAGATATTGATACCCTGAATCCTATGTAGCTCAGGCTCGTGTAGTGGTTAGCCCTGCTTAAACAAGGTAGAAGTCAGGTGATTTCCTGTCACCTACGAGATATAGGAAGATACATATGGCACGTTTGGCTATATTTGCTATCGTGGAAAAGAACCAGTCTTAATTTGAAATGAAGACTGGACGGAGACTTGCCGGTTTGCAGTGACTCCGTCTGTGTCGCTTAAGGACTGAATCTTGGAGCCTTTCCTGTTCATGTTGAACGCATGCCTCTCTCGTAGTTGGCCGGGTCTAGAGACCGACCACGAAGCCGAGTAGCTCACCTCAGGCCGGGAGTCGATAAGTATAAAGTATGCCTCGGAAGGGAGCCATAGGCGTGAGTCCAAGGGCAGGTGATTTAAAAGTCCTGATCGTCCTAGCAGAAGGGTAATCCCTGAGAGCGCTGGCGCTGATCGAACCTGCGAATTTGGTTCTTGAGTTGTACCAAAGGTGACCCACGGCTACCCTTGCAAAGTATGCCAGGGTGAGAGTTAGGAATACCCCCTTAGCTGAGTTGTAATTCGATTTGAGTCGCCGTCTCTCCTGGTTAGTGAGAACTTGACGGGCTTATCTCCAATGTAGATACACTAAATAACATAATGGTTTGGAAATGATGATATGATGATGACAGCCTTATTATACCTGCTATGGTTAATATTGTTTGCTCCTAATAAGTGAGTGCTCTAGTACAGGTGCAAATCTAGTGGACAGGTAAATGATGATAACTTGATGCGAAGTTTAAATTGGTTACTATATTCATAAGCTCTTTTATGCAACTGTGTCTAGCTAGCCCACCTCAAAAGCCTTGCATGACCCTTGGTGTCTTTTATTCCTGGTTTTGATGGGTAAGTCTACCTGAGTATCTTCTCATACTCAGGGTTTATCTCCCACCTGTTGCAGATGACCAGTTCTACTTTGGTTGCTACAAGTATTGCCTTCTCCTGGCTGGGGATGAAGACTAGGCCATTGGGCACGGTCTCTACTAGTTCTTGTACCTGAAGATGCTTTTGTGGGACATGACTAAGATCTGGCAATGTATTTGAAACTATGAAGTTATGTACTAAACTATGTTGCTTCCGCGAACTTGAACTTGGTTTGTAATATTTTATTTGAACTCTGATGGATGTAATCCGAATGCTACTTGTGAAATGTTGTAACGAATGATGTGTTGTGTTGAATCACTATGGTCTTGGTTTGTATGTCGAGATTTGGTTGAAATCCTTCATGATTTCTGGACTACCGGGATTATGGGAGCTTAAGTACAGGAATTTGAGCACTTCGGTGATTGTTTTTGTACTTACGTTCTTATGATTTGGTCGGTTCTGTTACAGCCCCTGAGCCTCAGGGTGAGTGTGAGTGCCTCCCTGAGGTTTTCATGAGACTCGGCTCGTGGTAGCTCCTGGCAGGATAGTGTTTTGTACTCGAGGCCTCGGTGGGTGCGCGCGAGCACACCCGCTAGGTGTAGCCCTTGAGGCCCTAGAGGAGTGGATTTATTCCTCCAAGGGCTTTTCTTACGTAGTGCGAGGGGTTTTATTGTGTTTGTCGAGCCCATGAGTGCGAGTTCGGGTCGCTGAGTCTTCGGCTTGGTTGCAGGAAGAGCCCCCGAGCCTCTGTGTGGTGCAAGAGGGTGATCAGGAGTTTCCCTATCTTTTTTGTGCGGCCCTCATGCATCCTTTTCATTCAGGAGGAGGGGTGGAGGATGCCATGCTACCCTCAATGGGCGCGAGCAGTGACACCTCTGGTGAGCTGTTATCGGGTAAGTCCAAGTGGAGGCCCGTGCCCCATTCGATAGGGGTTAGCTAGCGGTCCAGAGACGCACTCCAAAAGTACCAGAGGGCTTCTCTAGTGGGTCCTAGGGCCGTTCAATGGGCCCCAGGGGCTTGATGCCTCCCTACGGTGGGATCCCATTCGGAGACCTCCCTGCTGGTTTCGGACATGACATAGGGCATCCCAAGCATTTGCTTGCTTGGGCCTTGGCCATGTATGGGCTCACCTATAGTCATCCCTAACTCTGTTCATCCTAGGGTGGCTGTCGAAACCTTTGGGGGCCCAGCCTTCAAACCCCTAGACCGTAACAGGCTCAGTGCCCTTTATCGCATTTTTTCCTACGAGTTTGGGTTGCTTGTCTTTGACCTGGTTGCAGGAAGAGCCCCCGAGCCTCTGAGAGGGCGATCAGGGGTTCCCCTGGCTTTTTGTGCGACCCTCGCACGTCCTTTTCATTTGGATGGAGGGGTTATTTGCCGAGCCATCGAGTGCGAGCCTGGGTCGCTAGGTCTCGGTAAGGTTGTAGAAAGAGCCCCCTAGCCTCTACACGAAGAGAGAGGGCGGTCAGGAATTCCCCTGGCTTTTTGTATGACCCTCTGAAAGGTCCTAATGGCTAGAGGGGGTGAATAGCCTAATAAAAATTTCTACAACAACACTTAACCAAATGGTTAGACAATTATGAGGCGAAGCGAGTGTTGCGCTAGCCTACTCAAAATGCAAGCCACCTACCACAATTCTAGTTTAAATAGTGTCAATTCACACAAGAGCAATGACACTACCCTATGTTAGTGTGCTCTCAAAGGCTAACTAAAGAGCCACACCAACCAAGCATGCAAGCTCTCACAACTAGCTACACTAAAGAGCTTGTCAACTAGTTTGCGGTAAAGTAAAGAGAGTGATCAAGAGGGTTATACCGCCATGTAGATGAATGAACCAATCAATCATGAAGATGAATAACAATGATGACCAATCACCTCAGAATCAATGATGAACACAATGATTTTTACCGAGGTTCACTTGCTTGCCGGCAAGCTAGTCCTCGTTGTGGCGATTCACTCACTTGGAGGTTCACGCGCTAATTGGCTTCACACGCCAAACCCTCAATAGGGTGCCGCACAACCAACATAAGATGAGGATCACACAAGCCACGAGCAATCCACTAGAGTACCTTTTGGCGCTCCACCGGGGAAAGGTCAAGAACCCCTCACAATCACCACGATCGGAGCCGGAGACAATCACCACCTCCGCTCGACGATCCTCGCTGCTCCAAGCCGTCTAGGTGGTAGCAACCACCAAGAGGAACAAGCGAAATCCACAGCGAAACACGATCACTAAGTGCCTCTAGATGCAATCACTCAAGTAATGCACTTGGATCACTCCCAATCTCACTATGATGATGAATCAACCATGTAGATGAGTGGGAGTCCTTTGGCTAGGCTCACAAGGTTGCTATGTCAATGAAAATGTGCAAGAGAGATCCCTTGAGCTGGCCATGGGGCTATAAATAGAGCCCCAATCAAATAGAGCCGTTATACCCCTTCACTGGGCAAAACGTGCTCTGACCGGATGCTCCGGTCATACTGACCGGACGCTGGCCCTTAGCGTCCGGTCGCCCGATGGACGCCACGTGTCACCAGCTTCAAATGCAGTTCGTCAGATTTCAATGGCTATGACGCTGACCGGACGCTCCAGTTAAAACTGACCGGATGCTAGAACCTCAGCGTCCGATCGAGTACAGTAAGGGTCGAAACCTAGTTTTCCTCGACCAGACGCGTCTGGTCCACCTTGACTAGACACAGCCAGCGTCCGGTGGTAAACCCTAGCCACTGTACCGACAATCAACGCGACTAGACATAGGCAGTCAGCATCCGGTGCTTCTGGATTCAGCGTTCGGTCACTAGACCGACACTGGCATCAGCTCTGTTCTCACTTCTATCTTCTCCACCCATGCTCCAATGTGCCAACCACCAAGAATTTGCATCTGACGCAATAGAAAATGGGCATTTCATTTTCCCAAAAGCGCCGAATTAGAGCATCTAGTGGCACTTTGATAACCGCATTCTGATATGAGTTTCACCCCTCTTAATAGTACGGCTATCAAATCTAAATGTGATCACACTCTCTAAGTGTCTTGATCACCAAAACAAAATAGCTCATACAAGTTATACCTTTGCCTTGAGCTTTTTGTTTTTCTCTTTCTTCTCTTCAAGTTTAAGCCCTTGATCATCTCCATGCTATCACCATTGTCATGTTATGATCTTCATTTGCTTCTCTACTTGAAGTGTGCTACCTATCTCATGATCACTTGATGAACTAGGTTAGCACTTAGGGTTTCATCAATTTACCAAAACCAAACTAGAGCTTTCACCCTCGTGCATCCTTTTCATTCGGAAGGAGGGGTTGTTTGCCGAGCCCTCAAGTGCGAGCCTGGGTCGCTGGGTCTCGGCAAGGTTGCAGGAAGAGCCCTCGAGCCTCTACATGGAGCGAGAGGGTGATCAGGAGTTTCCCTGGCTTTTTGTGTGACCTCGCGCATCCTTTTTGTTCGGAAGGAGGGGTGGAATATGCCAGGCTACCCTCGATGGGCGTGAGCGGTGACACTTCTAGTGAGCTGTTATCGGGTAAGTCTGAGTGGACGCCCATGCCCCATTTGATAGGGGTCGGCTTGCAATCTAGAGACACACTCCAAAAGTACCAGAGGGCTTCTCTAGTGGGTCCTAGGGCTGTTCGATGGCCCTAGGGGCTCGATGCCTCCCTATGGTGGGATCCCATTCAGAGACCTCCCTACCGGTCTTAGACATGACTTAGGGCGTCCCGAGTGATCGCTTGCTTGGGCCTCGGCCTTGTATGGGCTCGCCCATAGTTGTCCCTAACTCTGTTGCCTTGGGGCGGCTGTCGAAACCCTCGGGGGCCCAGCCTTCGAACCCTTGGACCATAACGGACTCAGTGCCCAATTCCTTCATTTGAAAGGAATCGGGTGGGGGATATTCCCTCCCCATCTGCTGACAACGGTAGGCACGCCTTTTGAGGCAATTTTCTCGGGGAGGTGGAACGACGCCTGCCGCTGCAGCGGTCGAACACGACACTGTGTCAGCGGATGGGACATAACTGTTTAGGCGATTAATAAGGAAAAGGTGGGTACGTGGGCGGTAAAATCAGATCTAGATTAACTGTATTAGATTTGAGGGAAACTTCCCCGATTTTGTCGCCCGTCCGCTTCGTCCCCTTCCTACATAAATACGTAACAAGCCTCGCCCCTCCTCCTTACCTTGCCTGCATTCACCTTCGCTGCCCTCGAGCCATTGCTAGGAACAGAGAGCACCGGGGAGAAGAAGGGAGAAGGGCAAGGGAGAGAGGAAGAGAGAGAGAGAGATTTACTGCCGTAGCCGCATTCTCCACCGCGCAATGGCCGGCGGCCCTGTCATCCTCCTAGCAGATCCTTGGGGTCCATCCAACATGTCCGTGGAGACGCTGTAGTCGCTCATCGACGATGGCCTTCTCTGCTCGGTTACCGACCCTAATAGGCCAAAGTGGATTGCTCCATCGGGCGAGCCAGAGCTGAGGCCACACGATGGGTACATTGTGAGCTTCGTGTCTTTCCACGAGTGTGGTCTCGGCCTATCGGCAGACCGGTTCATGCAGGTGCTCCCGCATTACTATGGCGTGGAGCTTCACAACTTCAACGCCAACTCCATCGCGTAGGCGGCCATCTTCGTCGCCATCTGCGAGGGGTACTTGGGCATTGCCCCCCATTGGGAGCTGTGGCTCCACCTCTTCCAGGCGGGGCATACAACCAAGCCGACGGGTACGATGGGTATGAGGAAGACGATGAGGGTCGGTGGCTACACTCTCCAAGTGCGCTAAGACTGGCAGCACCTTTACATCTCGGCCCAGCTCACATCAACCAATCGCCGCTGGTACACCAGCTGGTTCTACCTCCGCAACAACGACGGCGGACTTCCCCTCTACACCGGGCGGGTCATGGAGAGCCTGCCGGAGAAGTGGAGGTACGGCGTCCCATTGGTCGACCAGCCCAAGCTGCAGCCGCTCCTATAGGGGCTGGAGAAGCTACACGGCCGCGGCCTCACGGCGGCTGTGGTCGTGGCTACCTTCCACCGCCGAAGGGTGCTGCCGCTGATGGCTAGGCGGCGGCGCATCTTCGACATGAGACCAGATGAGCCGATCGAGGGCATTCGGATGTCCGCCTTCACCCTCTCCAACGAGGAGATTCTACGATGGGTGAGGGAGATGGTGGAGGGGCGACTGAAGAGCGGTGGTCTAACCCCTATCATGATGCGCCTGTCATGGGGGTACCTCTCTCTAGTAAGTCATGCACTGCTGCGGCCCCTAAGGCCTCCTTGTTCCTCACCGTTTTCTGATCCCCTATTTGTGTTCGCCGTCCCTGCAGGGAATGAAGGACATGCGAGCCTCCCCGCCGCCCATTCCTGAGGACGTAGAGCGACGAGCGGTGAATCGGGCGCTCGCCGAGGCATAGAAGAAGCGTAAGGACGCCAAGGAGGTCAAGCGCAGGGGGAAGATCCTTGAGCACGAGGAGCTAGAGAAATGCCACCGGTAGCAGAGGTAGGAGGGTCTCCTGGTGGAGGTGTCTCTATTGTCATCGCTATTGAAGGACTCTTTGGGCGAAGATGATGAGAGCGAGCTGGGGCGGGGTCCCTTGGACCATCTCCCTGACGTCGGGGGGACGACGCTCGGGGCCTCGGTGAGTGGCCTGCTGCTTCTAGGAGGAGGAGGAGAGGACGCCTTGGGGTCAGTGACCGCCCACCCCGAGGCTGAGGCTGACACGCCTGAGGCAAGGCAGTTAGGGAAGTGCGCCGTCAGCCCGGTGGTCTCGATGGCAGAGGTGGAGCAGGTGGTGGTGGGGGTGACGCAACTGCCCCCGCAGAGGGTTGAGGGGGCGCTAGAGTCCGGCGAGGACCAGCCGGCACCGGTGGATATAGAGGTCGTGCCACCGCCGCCGCCACCACCGTTGTAGAGGAGGGTCGTAGTGCCAAAGCGGTTGCATCCCCACTGGAGGTGAGTGTTTTGTTGATGGAGCTACAGTACCTCCCGCTCATCCCTTGGCCACATGCTGACCTTGTGAATCTATACCTTCAGCCAGAAGCGTCACATGGAAGTGCCCACCCTAGCTCCATGTAAGGCGCTCAAGGTGAGCGCCGGCTCCATCGCCCAATGGGCGATGGAGGTGCAAGCCACGATACAGCGTGGCATGGCCTTGACCAGGGCCAACCCAAAGGAGTTGGATGCCCAAGGAGAGGCGGCTGAGGCGGCCATGGAGCAAGCGGAGGAGGAGGAGGCTATGCCCCACGAGGCTGATGCTCGTGAGTCGGCTGGAGCCGAGGCGCCTTCAGTCGCCGAGGCCACCGAGGCCGAGGCCCCCTGAACCTCTGAGGTCAAGGCAATGGAGGTCGGGGTGCCTAGGACCACCGAGGCCGCGGTGGCAGAGGCCGGAGCCCCCAGGACCACCGAGGCCGGCACGGCAGAGGCTGGTGTGAGCGCGGCGAAGTCGGTGGCCCAGGAAGTGGAGACGGAGGCGCGGCAAGCTTCAATACTGTCCCTGGTCCAAGGCCCGCCGCCGTTGTAGGAGAGCGCCCGGGAAGTGGAGGTCCATTCGATCTCCTCCGATGATACTTCCTGGGAGAAGGGGGTGGCGGATGCCGAGGCGGCCAGCGCCGTGGAGCAGCCTGCTCTGACCTCTGGTGAGGGAAGCTTGGTCCTCGTGTGGGTACAACCCAAGCCCCGCGAGTGGGATCACCCACGTGTCTTATGGTGGAGCCGGGACGACCCTAAGTGGGAGCCTCTGTTTGCCCTTGAGGACGCGACCGAGGGGGGCGCTGGGACACCTTCGAGCAATACCGCTAGCTGGCGGAGCGGTCGCTACGGATAGCGCTGTCCATCGTGACCGATGATCTACCCGAGTTCACCTAGGTATGCGCCTTCTTTTCTCGTGCGCTGTTGTCTTTTTTCGAGTTTTCTCGCAGTGCATGACCCCTGTTCTGCCTATCCAGGAGCTCAAGGCCCGGTCCCTTGGGAAGTCATTGTTCCTCTGACGGGAGAGGGACGTCTAGGACCAGCTCTAGCAGTAGAAGGACTTGCTTGCTCATGCCAATGAGCTTCTATTGACGTAGAGCATAAAGGTGGAGGACCTCCACCTTTGCTATGCTGATATGAAGGCCGATGCGGCCATAGCTCAGGAGCAAGTCACCCCTTTGGTGACGCGGGTCAAGGAGCTAGAGGAGGAGCTGACCCGGGTGGCCGGCAATCGAGACACCTTCTTGTCCCGGGCTAAAGAAGCGATGGCCTCTGCTAAGGTCCTCGCTGGGTAGCTGGGGGCAGAGCAGGGTGCGCACCTGCTAATGAAAGGCACCCTGGCAAAGGCCCTCAAGGTGGCCGAGGCTTCTCGGACCGAGGCTATGGTTTGGAAGGGAAAGGTCGAGGGTGAGTCCTATTCCCCTTGTGTTTTTTTTGTTCTTCTTGAGTTCGACCCCTAACTCCTTGGTGTTATGCAGAGCTGGAGAAAGAGGCTTCCAAGGCGACCGAGGCTTCTCGGGTCGAGGTCCAGGGCTGGAAGGAGAAAGCCGAGGCCTCTCGGGTCGAGGCCCAGCGCCGGAAAGAGAAAGTTGAGGGTGAGTCACGTAGTCCTTTGCCCCTGTTTGGCTTATTTTCTTTCGTACTTAACCCCATCCTACTTGTCTCGGCATAGGGTTGGAGAAGGAGGCTTCCCAGGCAGCTGAGGCTTCTATCACGGTGCAGGCGGTGCTCAAGGCCGAGATCGAGGGGCACAACACGCTGCGGAGCACCGCCTGTACCGCCTGCGAGGCCCTAGAGGTTGAGGGGGTCTAGTCGGGTAGCTCCTTTGGGAGCTGCTTGATTGCGTTGAGCGGCCAAGTGCGTGAGTGACTCCGAGGGGTGCTGCACATGGGCGTCAAGTGCGCCCTGGCCGTTATCGCCTCGCACTACGTCGGCGTTGACCTCGAGGCCGTCAGCGATGGCTACGTCCTGGCCAAGGATGATGAGGAGGCCAATGAGGAGGTCACGAAGCTGATGGAGGCAGCTGAGGGCCCCAGCACAGCGCTGGCCAAGCTGTTCGAAGAGGAGGTGGTCCCTCCCACACCGTCCGCCGATGCTGGAGACCCTAAGCTTTGACCTGGGCCCAAGAGGCCATGTAAATAAATTAGGGATTATGTTACCATATCATAACGCTGGTGGCCGTCGAGGCCTTTTTAAAGTACTCATGCGTCTATGGTTCTTAATCATTTTTTATTGTATTTTCGAGCCTCTGTCCTCTGTCTCGTCTCTGAACATATCTCTTGCAAAAAAAACTTCCTCGGAGCCTAAGCTACCCCTCGGGCAAAAGGTGGTGAGGGAGTGTCATAGCACGAAGGCGTAGGCCGTCTCATGACTCGGCCGGCCTTTTGGCCTTGAGACAGTCTTTCGGTCCTTAGGTTTTTTACAATGGATTTGTCGGAGCATGCTAGAGAGTTTGGTGTAAATTTTTTTTTGGAAAATGACTAAAAATGGTGCTTGGGACTTAGGGGGGAGTCCCCCCTTCTAGCCCCCAAGGGAGGCTCGGTTCTGCAGAGGTAGAGCCGTGTCTTTTCGAGCCTCGCAGTGGGCACCTCTGCAGAGGCAGAGCCGAGTCTCCCTAATGGAGTTATCATATTGCTGAGGCCCTTGATGGGCCCAGGGGGTTTCTCAAAAAATTAGAACAACTAAAGAACGCTTCTTAATTGTATTTTGAGAAACAATGTATACAATGCTTGGAAATTTAAGGGTAAAAGCGATATAGTTGTTCTATGTTCCAAGCGTTGGTGAGGATTTCGCCCTTCTCGTTGGCTAGCTTGTAGGTCCCGGGCTTCAGCACTTGGGCAACAATGTACGGTCCTTCCCATGGTGGGGTCAGCTTGTGGCGGCCCTTGTTGCTCTACCTCAGCCTCAGCACTAAGTCGCCCACCTTCAGGTCTTGGCTTCGAATGCGCCAGGCTTGATAGCATTGTAGGGCTTGCTGGTACTTGGCCGAATGTAGCAGCGCAACCTCTCGGGCTTCCTCAAATTGGTTGAGGGCGTCCTCGTGGGTAGTGCGGTTGCTTTGCTCATTGTAGGCCTGCAGCCTTGGGGAACCGTACTCTAAGTCAGTGGGGAGGATGGCCTCGGCTCCGTAGATTAGGAAGAACGGTGTAAACCCTGTGGCTCGGCTCGGGGTGTTCCTCAGGCTCCAGATGACCGACGGGAGTTCGGCAAGCCATTTCTTGCCAAACTTCTTCAATCGGTTGTATATTCTTGGCTTGAGGCCCTGTAGGATCATGCCACTGGCACGCTCTACTTGGCCGTTTGTCCTAGGATGTCCTACAACCGACCAGGCCACATGGATGTGGTGGTCATCGCAGAACATCAGGAATTTGTGGCCGGTGAACTGTGTCCCATTATCGGTGATGATGGTGTTTGAAACCCCGAACCTATGGATGATATCAGTGAAGAACAACACCGCTTGTTCGGACTTGATTCGATTGATCAGATGAGCCTCGATCCACTTGGAGAACTTATCGATTGCTACTAGCAGATGGGTGAAGCCCCCAGGGGCCTTCTGCAGAGGCCCAACCATGTCGAGCCTGCACATGGCGAATGGCCATGTGATGGGGATGGTTTGGAGGGCTTGGGCCGGGAGATGCGTTTGCCGTGCGTAGTACTAGCATCCCTTGCAGGAGCGTACGAGCTTGGTGGCGTCAGCAATAGCCGTTGGCTAGTAGAACCCTTAGCGAAAAGCATTTTCGATGAGCGTCCGAGGCGCTGCATGGTGCCCGCAGGCTCCCGTGTGCAAGTCCCAAAGTAGGGCTCGACCTGCCTCGATGGTGATGCATCGTTGGAGGATGCCAGATGGGCTTCGCCTATATAACTCGCCGTTGCTGAGGATGTAAGTCTTGGCTCGGTGAGCAAGCCATTGGGCTTCGGTCCTGTCTGTGGGAAGCTCTCCTCAGACGAGGCAGTCAAGGAACGGGACTCGCTAGTCTGTGCCCTGGTTGGCCTCGGGAGGCTTCGTGTTGACTTCCATGACCTTGGGCTCGGCCGAAGGAGCCCCGGCGATAGAGGGGGCCTTGAGCCCTATGGTGGGCTCGACCGGTGGGCCCTCTTCTGCTGCCGGGGCGTAGTTGATGGAAGGCTTATGGAGGTCTCTGGCGAAGACATTCGGGGGGACTGGGCCCATGTCGACGCCATCTTTGCCAGTTTGTCCATAGCCTCATTGAATTTTCGTATGATGTGGTTGAGTTCGAGACCGTCGAACTTGTCTTCAAGGCGACGTACCAGCTTGTAGTATGCCTCCATTTTGGGGTCATGGCAGTTTGACTCCTTCATCACTTGATCGATAATGAGCTACGAATCGCCTTGTACGTCGAGATGTCGTACTCCAAGTTTGATGGCAATATGCAAGCCATTGATGAGGGCTTTGTACTCGGCTGCGTTGTTGGAGGCAACAAAGTGGAGCTGAATCATGTAGCGCATGTGCACTCCGAGGGGTGAGTTGAAGAGCAGACCCGCGCCTGCCCCGGTCTTCATCAGGGACCCGTCGAAGTACATGGTCTAGTATTCCGCCTGGACTTGAGCAGGTGACAGTTGGGTGTCGGTCCACTCAGCCATGAAATCGGCCAAGACCTGAGATTTGATTGCTTTCTGAGGCACAAAAGACAGGGCTTCCCCCATGAGTTCGACGGCCCACTTGGCTATCCTACCTGAGGCCTCCCGATTATGGATTATCTCTCCCAGGGGGAAAGATGACACCACGGTCACTGGGTGGGACTCGAAGTAGTGACGCAGCTTGCGTCGAGCCAAGACTATGGCGTAGATCAGTTTCTGGATGTGGGGGTAGCATGTCTTAGTCTTGGAGAGCACTTCGCTAATGAAGTAAACAGGTCATTGGACGGGTAGGGCATGCCCCTCTTCCTGCCTCTCGACTACCACGGCCGCGCTAACCACTTGGGTCATTGCGGCGACGTAGAGTAAGAGGGCTTCGCCTTCGGCCAGTGGTATCAGGATGGGAGGATTAGTGAGCAGTGCCTTGAGCTTGACGAGGGCTTCTTCGGCTTGGGAGTCCAAGAAAAGAGTTCGGATTTCCTCAAGAGGCGGTACAGAGGCAAGCCTTTTTCGCCAAGGCGCGAGATGAAGCGACTCAGGGCCGCAAGGCATCCCATGACCCTCTGTACTCCCTTGAGGTCTCGGATTGGTCCCATGTTGGTCATGGCCAAGACCTTCTCTAGGTTGGCCTCAATGCCGCATTCCAAGACTATGAACCCCAAGAGCATGCCTTGGAGGACCCTAAAGACACACTTTTCGGGGTTGAGCTTGATGCCCTTCTCCCTGAGGCATTTGAAGGCTATCTCTAGGTCATCGACGAGATCGCTGGCCTTCCTGGACTTGACCACGATGTCATCCACGTAGGCCTCAATGGTCCACCCGATGTGCTCGCTAAAGACCTGAGTCATGCACCGCTGGTATGTGGCCCCCACGCTTCTGAGGCCAAACGGCATAGTAACATAGCAGTACATGCCGAATGGGGTGATGAAAGAAGTTGCGAGCTGGTCGGACTCTTTCATCTTGATTTGATGGTAACTGGAATACACATCAAGGAAGGATAGGGTCTCGCATCCCGCAATGGAGTCAACGATTTGGTCGATTCGAGGTAATGGGAAAGGGACTTTTGGACAAGTCTTATTTAGACCGGTGTAGTCTACACACATCCTCCACTTCCCATTTTTCTTCTTAACTAATACAGGATTAGCTAACCACTCCAGATGGGACACTTCCTTGATGAACCCAGCCGTCAAAAGCTTCTGCCCCTCCTCGCCGATGGCCCTGTGCTTCTCCTCGTCGAATCGGTGCATGCGCTGCTTCATCGGTCTAGAGCTGGCCTGGATGTCCAAGGCGTGCTCGGCGACCTCCCTTGGTATGCCCGGCATGTTTGAGGGACTCCATGCGAACATATCGGCATTCGCGCAGAGAAAGTCGACAAGCACGACTTCCAATTTGCTGTCGAGGGTGGCGCTGATCCTCAGCGCTCGGTCGTTGGAGCCGGTGGGGTCGACCGGGACAAGCTTGATGGCTTCCGTGGGCTCGAAAGTCCTAGCACGACGCTTGGAGTCAGGCGCCTCGTTACCAAGCCGGTCGAGGTTGACGATGAGGGTCTCGGCTTCCATGAGAGCCTCGGCGTACTCGATGCATTCGACGTCGCAGTCGTATGCATGCTCGTACGTGGACTCGACCGTGATAACACCGTTGGGACCCGGTATCTTGAGCTTGAGGTAGGTGTAGTTGGGGACCGCCATGAACTTGACGTAGCACGGGCGCCCCAGGATGGCGTGGTAGGTCCCTTTGAACCCAACCACTTCGAAGGTGAGGACCTCCTTGCGGTAGTTGGAGGGAGTACCAAAGCAAACGGGCAAGTCGATGCGCCCGAGGGGTCACGTGTGTTTCCCCGGCACGATGTCGTGGAAAGGCACGGCATCACCCCGGAGCTGCGACTAGTCGAGCTCCAGGAGCTCTAGGGTGTTGGCGTAGAGGATGTTGAGGCCGTTGCCTCCATCCATCAACACCTTAGTGGACCGGGTGTTGTCGATGATGGGGTCGACGACAAGTGGGTACTACCTGGGGTTCAGGACATAATCAGGGTGGTCATCCTGATCAAAGGTGATCGCCTCCCAAGACCAGTTGAGGTACTGAGGAGCGGCCACCTTCACCGAGAAGACCTCCCGGTGCTCCCTCTTCCGCTGGCGTGCCGTGAGGCACGCTGAAGGCCCACCGAAGATCATGAAGGCATTGTGCACCTCGGGGAACCCGTCGTCCCTATCGCCGGCGCCCCTCATCTTAATGTCGTCGTCGGGGAGTCCGAGCTTGGCATAATAACGCCGGAGCATGGTGCACTCCTCGAGGGTGTGCTTCACCGGGCCCTGGTGGTAAGGGCAGGGTTTCCTAAGCATATCATCAAAGAGCCTGGGGCATCTGGGGCCTCGGAGATTATTGCGCTCTGCGGCCATGACTAGGCTGGCCTCGAGGACTTCTTGCTTGCCCTGGTGACCCTTCTTCTTTTTCTTGGGGAGGTGGGGAGCCGAGGCCTCGGGGGCCTCGTCCCTTCGCTTCCCCTTGGCTTCGTTGTCGGGGAAGATGGCTCTGACAGCCAAAGTTCAAGGTTGGTCTCACCGCTGTACTTCATGAGGTTGGCCGGTTGCCAAAATCGGGCTAGGAAATAAGCAGCACGGATAGCTCTCCTAAAGACTCGAGGGCCAGGCGGCTCAAGAGAAGGACTGTGGTCCTCCCCACTATCATAGCGGCCACCTCGGTGTGGATGGTAGCCTCGAGCGGGCTCCTCGTTGTCATGGTGCCGTCGCCTACTGACCACATCGTGGTCGCCTTGCGCCTCGCGTCGGGCGCCGAGGCAGTCGTGCATCGAGGGGGCCCTATTGGCTGTTGGCGCCTGAGCAGGCTCGGGACGAACCGAGGCCTCTCTATCCTGCCAAAGCGATGTCGCGGGTAGTTTCGAAGCACCCCTGCGCCATCACGAGGCGGAGCTCTCGGCCTGCTGCACCGCGGCGGTCTCGAGGAGGTCCCAGAGCTCGCCGTGGACCCGTCGCCCCATCATGGTAGAGGGCTCGGGCATCATTCGGAGAAGCATCGCCGTGGCCGCGATGTTCTAGCTAGCGTGATGGAAGATAGGGGGTTGCTCGTCCCCCGTCGTTGTTGATGCGGCGGTGGACGTCGCGAGCCCTCCACTGGGCTGCTCCGCCCTCGTCACGACCCGCTGTTCTTGCTCAAGAGTGTCTCGGAGCTGCTGCAGAAGGAGCCGGTCTTGTTCGACCTTGGCCTGAAGCTCACGGAGCTGCTCCAGGTCCGGACGTCGAAGTTGCTCGGGGGCAAGGTTCTCGTTCCGCACTGCTTGGGGCTCGATGTGTGGGGGTGCGGCGCCGCTCGCCCTCTCGAGGGGCGGGGAGCGAGAACCCGCCCCTTCGTCCTCATCGCCTGTGCTCGGCATCCCGAGTCCAACGTGGAAGCACTCACGAGTGGGGTCGTAAGTGCCTTCGTCGTCAGAGTCAGAGTAGCCGAAGCAGTAGTCACTCGCAGCCAGGAAGCGGCGCATTGCTTTAGGGTCGCGAAGTCCAGATAAGTCCGCTCTGGCCCACGCCTCATCCTCCTTCGAGGAGTTAGCGTGGGTGTGGGTCGAAGTCGTGGTGTCAAAGTTGAGGGCGAAGCATTGGTGGCATCCTGAGGGCTCCGCGTGAGCGGAAGCATAGGCAGAAGCATTGGTGGCGGCGGCATTTCTCAACCCGAAGGGGTACGGGGATGGTGCCATCACCTGGCTTTGCTCCACCGAAGTCGACTCCTCAGGAGGTGGTGGGGCAAAGCTTGATGACGGGGCGTCGCCGCATGCCACCGGCATCTTTCCCTTGTCCAGGCTTAGGCTAGACAGGTCCCCAACCAGGGACCTTGTGCCAATAGCTGGGCGTGGGATACCGGTGGAGCGCGACACGTCGCCCTGAGCTTGCGCGGTGTCGGGGTGGTCCCGCCCGTGTCGTGCCTGGCAAGCGTGATGAGAGCGGCAGCCTGGGCGCCGCCTGCGCCTAGGCTGCTGGGGTGTGACATCGTCGACGGTCAGTGGGACTCTAGGCGAGAGGAGTACCATATCATACTCATGTCCTAGAGACATGAACTCTAGGCTCCCGAACCAGATTATTGTGCCGAGACACAGTGGTCGTACGAGGTCTGCCATCCGGAACTTGTCGGGATGACAAAGATGACACGCAGTAGAGCCCCTACCTGGCACGCCAACTATCGGTGTTTTGGACCGGTGAGCCCTCAACCAACTAGTAAATTTGTACGCGTGTTCCTAATCCCGGATGGTGATGCAAAGGGACACAAGGTTTATACTGGTTTGGGCAATAGGTGCCCTACGTCCAGTCTGAGAGATCGATCTTCTATTCCTTGCACCGTGGTGCTCGTAGTAGGGGTTTACAAGCAGGGCGAGAGAGGGAGCTAGTCCCAGGTCTCTGCGAGGAGCGGTGCGAATTGCTTGAGATGTTGATCTCAGGCAGCGAGGAAGCGTGCGTGTTACAGAGTGTCACTTGCGCGAGTGAGTGAGTCTGTCTATCCCGTGAGCTCGTCCCTAGAAACGGCCCCGGTCCCTCCCTTTTATAGTTGAAGGGGGATAGGGGTGGTACATGTGTTCGCTATGCGGCGTCCTGTGAGCGGAGGTGACGTTTCCGAGTCCTGTTGCTTGTCACTGTGGCGGCATGGTCGACGGAGCGGTCCTCGTCCTTGATGCACTAGGGCGACGCACCAGTCACACTCGATCCTGTGCAACGTGGGAGCTCCAGTGATAGCTTGACGCAGGGCATGGCGGGCGACATGTCGGTCGCTGTGTGTCGACCACGTAAAGAGCCGAGGCTCAGTTGGTGCCGAGGCCGAGCCATCGTGGGGGGCTCGACGGCCGCGAATCCCGAGGTTACCGAGACATTGAAGTGGATTGCCGAGGCTTGGAGGGAGCAATTGGTCCTGTACACTGATTCCGAGGCTATAGTGATCCGGACTTGACTCCCCACGCTGTGTTGTTCCTGGAGCAGGGGTTAGGTAGCACAGTGTAGTGCGGGCGTCAGTCGTGGGCACAGTACTGAGCACAGCGGCCGGTAACCCCTGCCCTGTCCTGTCCCAGACGGTATGGTGTTGATGCGACTTCCCGTCCCGTCGGCCGCTCTGCAGTGTCGAGCCGTCATCCGGCTGATGTCGCGGGAGTGGTTGGTCGCATTAATTAGACGCGACGCTCTGTCGGGGAGATCGGTCGAGGCAGAGGCGACGGGGTTATTGCCAAGCCGGCCTCGAGCGAGACGGAGAATCGACATCTCGTCCGAGGCTTTACGCGCGGGGCCTCGAGCGAGACGGAGAATCGGTTCCCCATCCAAGGCCTTTCGTGCGAGGCCTCGAGCGAGGCGGAAAATCGGTAGACCGTCCGAGGCCTTTCATGCGAGGCCTCGAGCGAGGCGGAAAATCGGTAGACCGTCCGAGGCCTTTCGTGCGAGGCCTCGAGCGAGGCGGAGATTCGGTAGGCCGTCCGAGGCCTCTCATGCGAGGCCTCGATCGAGGCGGAGAGTCGTGGCCTCGGACAAGGCCGGGGGTTAGCCAATAGTTGTCTCTTGGCTTTGATTTTGACAGGGTCTAAGCGTTTTTTTCGGTTTTCGCTTAGGGGACCCCTTTTTATGGTAGCCGACACTACTATTATTGGATTGTTAATTTGCAAGTCAAATTGGATATAATTGGCTCATTGATTTTAGTTTGATAGAGGTCTGCTCGGAAGCTCCATGCTGATCGGCTAATGGCATCAGCTGGCCTGCTCTTGGCGTTGATCAGCACGCATAAGAACTGGAATTCTTGTTGAAGCCTGAGGTACATGTTATAGATAGCACAACATATGATGGAATAAAGCTCTGATTAGAGCCATAACTAAGCGTTTCCTCTGGAAATCTAGATGCTCGTAAAACTGACTGGTCCTCTGGGGAATGAATGAAGTTTAATCTGATTCATTTGGTGGACCAAAGGATTTATTCTGGTTCATTTTGGTTGGACCAAAGAATTGTGTGTTTTTTCAGCCAATCTTGATCATTCAATATTTTTGTTCTTATAAAGTATATCTGCTACTGCTGTGTATGATTAAGTTCAGATAAGTTGATCTTGCTTTCTTCCAACTACAAGCTAACAGCGTACTGTTTAGCTTCATCTTCATAGTTCTCAAATCAAAAGCATCGTGGTTGAGGCTCACCTGCAAACTTGAGCCATCCATGTCAAATTAATTTGGAGCAACAAGATGCACGTCTGTTCTCCATATATCAAATTAGCCATCACAATTTACTTCTCATCTTCGGTGAAGGCATATGTGCAGCAGCCGGAGAGCAGTAAGCTGAAACTTGCACAACTGGAGCAGGAACTCCAGAAAGCTCACCAGCAGGTTACTCTTTCTTGGTTGCATGTATGTTTACTGAGTGCTTGGAAAATAGTACCTTTGTGCTGTTATTTTGACTCTCTTTGATATTACTTTCAGGGAATCTTAATTTCCAGCTCTGGAGATCAAACCTATGCCATGAGTGGAAATGGAAATATTTTAATTCGTTATATCGTGTGGCTCTATGTGTTTCTGGATTTAATTAATCTATCTTGGTTGAGTGCTATCTTTATCCTTAGAAGTGCATCTGAAATTATAGACTTGTTGCAGGAGTGTTTACTTTTGACATAGAATATGCTAGATGGCTAGAGGACCAAAATAAGCAGATAAATGAGTTGAGTACTGCAGTGAATGCTCATGCAAGTGACAGTGATCTACGACTTATTCTAGATGGCGTAATGGCACATTATGATGAAATATTCGAGGTCAAAGGTGTTGCTGCAAAGGCTGATGTATTTCATATACTTTCAGGCATGTGGAAGACACCTGCTGAAAGGTGCTTCCTGTGGCTTGGGGGTTTTCGTCCATATGAGCTTTCAAAGGTGAGTGAAATATTCATTCTCAGTCTTTTGTTTTTCCTGTGCCCTCACTGGGAATTTAAAATTGCTGATTTTTCAGCATAATTGAAAATTTCAGCTCCTAGCGAATCACCTCGAGCCCCTAACTGAGCAGTAACCAACCTCCAGCAATCTTTCCAGCAAGCAGAGGATGCTTTCTCACAGGGCATGGAAGCATTGCAGCAATCTTTGGCAGAGACTTTGGCTGGATCTCTTGGTCCATCAGGTTCTTCAGGAAATGTGGCAAACTACACGGGTCAGATGGCCATGGCCAACTTGGGACACTAGAGAATTTTCTTCGCCAGGTGAGCATCTCTTTGTATCCTTGTGGGCAATATGTTGTCATTCAACAACCTATGTGGTTTTAGGCTGTCACTTGTGTTGTGTACTGTTTATTTAGTTTTGTTGCATTAATTTTGAAGAGTAATTCTTGCCATCCATGACTACTTTTCGCGGTTGTGTGCTTTAAGTTCTCTGTGGCATGCTAGGACGCGTGAATAACAAAGGATTGTTGCTGTTTTGAGTTCCCTGTGCAGGTTGTTTGGAATTCTATCGCATGCAGGATCCCAGCGACGCATTGCAGGTCATTGGAGGTCTCCTGTTTGTCCAAATTGTACTTCAGTGGTGTACAAGTAGGTCAATCCTGTAAGTTATGGTGATTTATGGGTGTGTTAGCAATAATAATTAGAGAAATCAGGATCAGAGCTTTTGTTGTTTGTACTGGTTAGAGATTTTAGTCCTAAATGTAAGTCCTGGGACATGGGGGCACAATGGGAAGAGAGTCAGAATAATAATTTTAGCGTCAGTAATGGAAGTTCTGTTGCCGCTGTGTAAACGTATGTACTGTACACTAGCTTGCTGATCCACGTCGGCGGTGGTGTGGTGCGGCGGTGCGGCCGCCACCACGTACAACGGCTGGCAGCTGTCGCTGGGGTTCAGCGGGTCACGGGTGAAGGAGGGGTTGGTGCTATATTTTGATGTTTCCAGCTATAGGCTAAAGATCTTTGTGTGGCGGACAATGGAGAATTCAAACGACCAACTCCTTGGCAAGAATACAATCGGATATGTGTTCTATTAAACAAAGGATATTTAAATATCAAAAAAAGTATAGCAGGCAGCACATCTAGATTCGAATAAGTTACATACTGTACTTGGCAATAGTCGACATACACAATATAAAAGAAAAGCATGATAGATACATAAGTGTAAAAGAAAAAGATATATAAAATAATAATTGTTGACTGCTATATGCGTTGATTTGACACATCACTTGCTCCAGCAACAACAGAGCTTATCAAGACACCATGGAACGACTCTTGGAACATTGACAGTTATTAAAGAAAAAGATGTATACTTTGGACGTTATATTTTAAGTGCTCTACAAAATATGTACGAGAAAATGAAAAGTCTGTCACAGTGCATATTCATATATAGTTCAAACAGTATATTAGTGAATTAATTATTAATTTCCAACATATTCTATCACGTATTTATTGCTGAACAATTATCCATTCTACGATGATGCCGTGACATATTTCATAAAAAAAAGTTAGTTTTCAAACAAGGGTCAAATTCAAATTCTCAGTTGAAAACAATGAAACAGGGAGATAAAAATTACAAATTCGTAGCAACGTACGGGCATATTTACTAGTTATAAAAAATATATTCAACGATTTTATATAATGATACATTTTCTTGTATATATTTAGTCGAAGATAAAAGAATTGACTCCTTATGAAACCAGAACTACACTTATTTTGGGATAAAAAGGGAGTATGTGTGTGCAGTGCCATCTTTTGTCGTCAAGAGTAGCACTCGGCGGTCGCCTAAAGCAAAGGGCTGTGCCGCGTCACTGGTGACTCGCCTGGTTGTACCTGTTTCTAGTTAGCACTACTCGTCACATTTTCAGATCATTAATTTGGTCGGAGCGAACTTGAAGGGGGCCGTCGGAAGCTAATTAAGCGCCAACATGCACTGTCAAGGTCCACTGTATACGTTGCACCAAACGTTCGTCGATCCCACACGCTAGAGCGAGCAACGGCGTTTCTCTTCTGAAAACAATGTGGATGTATAGCGGCTAAATAAATAAAAAGTAATACGCCAGCCAAGAACGCTTGCATATGCATGTGATGTTCCCTTTTGCACTCACAACCCGTTCGTTTGTTGGCGGAATTACGAGTACGTACTGACCTACACTACTACAGAAATGTTTTTTTTTTTCCAGTGACGGCTCGTAACACTTTGTAGAGATGGTTTGGTCAGCCATCCACTAGTAGAGAACAGACCTTTGATCCTCAGCTAAAATGGACTCTAGTCCCGGAATTTTTTTTGCCCCCGGGACTAGAAATACCTTTAGCCCCGGTTGGAGGCTCCAATCGGGACTAAAGGTCCCTGCCCAACGGCTACTGCGCCAGATAGAGGTGGCAGGGACCTTTAGTCCCGGTTGGAGCCACCAACCGGGACTAAAGGTATACTTTTACTCCTGGTTGGTGGCTCCAACCGGGAGTAAAGGTCTACTCCCGGGCCGTGGCTACGCCCGGGGTTGGAAAGTTACCTTTAGTCCCGGTTGGATCCACCAACCGGGACTAAATGTTCTCCCTTTATAAATCGATCATCTCCTCCTTCCTCCCCGAGCCCGAGCTCAGCACATTTTGAAGCTCACTGCAGTAGTGTTCTTGCTTCCTCTCCTCCATCCATTCTTCGATTCCTCCGTCGATTTCTTCGATTCCTCCGTCGATTCTTCAGTTGTAAAGGTTACCAATCTCATACTCTCATTTTTCACCATTTTCTTATGCCATTTTGTTCACTATATATATTTATGGTTCTTTATTGTGGTTTTTTTCATTTGTAAGCAATTTGAGCTCAAAATCACTTCAAGCTTGCATATTTACATGAAAGAAGGTTAAAGTATATATAAATATAAACTTAGAAAATAGTTAGAAAATTATAGCAAATCCGTACTAGTTGAACTTGCGGACCGTGTTCAGCTCGGCGAGCATGTTCTCTGCCGAGCGGTAACGGACGTCAAGGAGGAGCTTTGATTCTACGAGGAAGAGCGACAACGGTCGTGGAAGACCGTGTTCCCTTCCTCGTAGAATAGGAGCTCTTCCTTGACCAAGTACGGTGCCGTCCGGTGGAGAAATACTCGCCGAGATGATCACGTAAGCAAGGTCAACTAGTACGGATGGTTATTTATTCATATGTCCCGATATCGTCGCAGTAGTCTATCAATCACCGTACCTAAACGTAGTATATATAAATAAAAACTTAGAAAATAGTTAGAAAATTATAGAAAATCCGTACTAGTTGAACTTGCGGACCGTGTTCAGCTCGGCAAGCATGTTCTCTGTCGAGCGGTAACGGACATCAAGGAGGAGCTTTGATTCTACGAGGGAGAGCGACAACGGTCGTGGGAGACCGTGTTCCCTTCCTCGTAGAATCGGAGCTCTTCCTTGACCAAGTACGGTGCCGTCCGGTGGAGAAATGCTCGCCGAGATGATCACGTAAGCAAGTTCAACTAGTACGGATGGTTATTTATTCACATGTCCCGATATCGTTGCAGTAGTCTGTCAATCACCGTACTTTTTATTTTAACTTTTTATGAAATGAAAAAACTTAGAAAATAGTTAGAAAATTATAGAAAATCCGTACTAGTTGAACTAGCGGACCGTGTTTATTTCGGCGAGCATGTTCTCTGCCGAGCGGTAACGGACGTCAAGGAGGAGCTTTGATTCTACAAGGGAGAGCGGCAACGGTCGTGGAAGACCGTGTTCCCTTCCTCGTAGAATTGGAGCTCTTCCGTGGCCAAGTACGGTGCCGTCCGGTGGAGAAATGCTTGCCGAGATGATCACGTAAGCAAGGTCAACTAGTACGGATGGTTATTTATTCACACGTCCCGATATCATCGCAGTAGTCTGTTATGTGTGTACACTTCCATTCTTCTGTTAATTTGTGGAAATATCATGTGAATTACTTACCTGCCGCAGTAAAAGACGAGAACACAATGACCATTAAAAATATCATTGTTTAGAGATCTAGATAATTTTATAGTTTGTTAATTTTATTTGTTTATAAAAGAAGAAATTTATAGTGTATTAAAAAATGAGTATAGAGAGTAGATGGCAACTGCTTCCGGGTCCTCGGCCTCTCATGGGTTTCCAAAGCGACTTAGGCCGGGCCTTCCTCTCATTCCATGCGGCAAGTGTCGTGATGAGACAAAGATTATGATGGAGTACCGAGTGAAGAAGGAGGGTCCCAACAAGGATCGTATCTTCTATAAGTGTCCGGATCGCAATGTGAGTTATTTTATCGTATTTAATGATTATGGTTAGTTTATACCTATTTTCATGATGGTTGTGATTAAAGTTCTAATTTTTTATTTTAATTTCAGTGGGATGGCAGTGGACGATGTTCAGGCTTCTACTGGGAGGAAGAGTATGTTGAACTCGTGCAAAAATATCTTGTACAACAGGCAGATACGGCGGCTAATGAGGCAGTGATCTAGCCGAAGAAGCCCAAAGATGTTGCACAATCGGAGGATCTGTCTGTTTTAGTTGAGATTGGTCGCAAAATCCTTGTGCTCCTGAAATGTATTTTAGCTTTAGTTCTTTTAGTGGTAGTTGGGATTATCTACATTATAGCGATGCTTTCATAAATTTGTATCTTTTATGGTGGCACACATGTTGTATAAATAATTAATTATGATCTAGGTTTTAATATAATATTTATGTCATGTAATCCAGATGAGCCGTCATTGGATGTATAATGCTGATCGCCGCTCCCAAGAGTTCATTGACGGCGTGCATTCTTTGTTACGTGCGGCCGAGGCAAACAAACGTGACGGTTTCATGTGCTACCCATATGCCATATGTAAGAATACAGTGGAATATCCTTGCTCAAGGACTCTTTATTCACACTTATTCAAGTTGGGTTTCATGCCAAACTATATTTGTTGGACAAAGCACGGAGAAACCGGTGTTATAATGGAAGAAGGTGAAGAAGAACAATGGGACGACAATGATATTATTCCTGATGGTGCGTGCTTCAATGATACTGCAATGGGAGAAGCTGAAGAAGAGGTAGCCGCGGAAGATGAGCCAGCTGATGATCTTTGTCAGGTCATTCGTGACGCACAAAGAGAATGTGAAAGTGAAAAGGAGAAGATCAAGTTCAAGCGGATGCTAGAAGATCACAAGAAATTGTTGTATCCAACTTGTGATGCAGGGCAGAAAAAGTTGGGAACCACACTAGAATTGCTGCAATGGAAGGCAAAGAATGGTGTATCTGACAAGGGATTTGAAGAGTTACTAAAAATCCAAAAGAAGATGCTTCCGAAGTACAATGAATTGCCCGCCACTACCTATGAAGCAAAACAAGTTGTCTGTCCTATGGGGCTAGAAATAGAGAAGATACATGCATGTCCTAATGACTGCATCCTGTACCGTGGCAAAGAGTACGAGAAATTGGATGCTTGCCCGATATGCCATGCGTCGCGGTATAAGATCAGGCGAGATGACCCTGGTGATGTTGAGGGCGAACGTCCGTGTAAGAAAATCCCTGCCAAGGTTATGTGGTATACTCCTATAATACCACGCTTGAAATGTCTGTTCAGAAACAAAGAACATGCAAAATTGTTACGATGGCACAAAGAAGACCGTAAGGTAGACAATATGTTGAGACACCCTGCTGATGGGTCCTAGTGGAGAGCAATCGACAGAGAATTCCCGGAGTTTGCAAATGACGCAAGAAACTTAAGGTTTGCTTTAAGTACAGATGGTATCAATCCTTTTGGAGAGCAGAACAGTAGTCATAGCACTTGGCCTATTACTCTAAGTATCTACAACATTCCTCCTTGGTTATGCATGAAGCGGAAGTTCATTATAATGCCTGTGCTCATCCAAGGCCCAAAGCAACCTGGCAATGACATCGATGTGTACCTGAGACCACTTATTGACGAACTTCTCATTTTGTGGAATAAAGAAGGTGTACGTGTGTGGGATGAGTACAAACAGGAACACTTTGATCTGCGAGCATTGTTGTTCGTAACAATCAATGATTGGCCTGCTCTAAGTAATCTTTTAGGACAGTCAAACAAGGGATATAATGCATGCACACACTGCTTCGGTGATATTAGAGGTGTATTCTTGAAAAAATGTCGAAAGGTCGTGTACCTTGGCCATCGTCGATTTCTTCCTGCAAATCACCCCGTAAGAAAGAAAGGTAAGCATTTTAAAGGGAAGGCAGACCACCTGACCAAGCCTCGCAACCGAACTGGTGAGGATGTACTCGATATGGTCAATGATGTGAAAGTCGTCTTTGGAAAAGGACATGGAAGCCAACCTATTCCGAAAGACGCTAACGGTCACGCACCCATGTGGAAGAAGAAGTCCATATTTTGGGACCTACCCTATTGGCAAGTCCTGGAGGTCCGTAGCTCGATCGACGTGATGCACCTGACGAAGAATCTTTGTGTGAACCTGCTAGGCTTTATGGGTGTGTATGGAAAGCCTAAGGACACATTTGAAGAACGACAGGACCTGCGTTGTTTGAGAGAAAGAGACAACCTGCATCCAGAGAAGATAGATGATGGACGCCATTACTTACGTCCTGCTAGCTACACTCTAAGCAAAGAGGAGAAGAAAATCATGTTTGAATGCTTAAACAACATCAAGGTACCATCTGGATTCTCCTCAAATATAAAGAGTATTATAAATGTGCCAGAGAAGAAATTCTGTAACTTAAAGTCCCATGACTGTCACGTTCTCATGACGCAATTACTTCCAGTTGCATTAAGAGGAATTCTACCTCCAAATGTACGTCTAGCCACCGTGAAGCTATGTGCATTCCTCAATGCAATTTCTCAGAAGGCAATTGATCCAACTGATCTAGCTAAACTACAGAATGATGTGGTTCAATGTCTCGTCAGCTTTGAGTTGGTGTTCCCTCCTTCCTTCTTTGATATTATGACACACCTTCTAGTTCACCTAGTCAAGGATATTTTCACTCTCGGTCCTGTGTTCCTACACAATATGTTCCCCTTAGAGAGATTCATGGGAGTCCTGAAGAAATATGTTCACAACCATGCTCACCCAGAAGGAAGCATTGCCAAGGGCTATGGAACAGAAAAGGTCATTGAGTTCTGTGTTGACTTTATTCCCGACCTTGACTCGATTGGTGTTCCTGAATCAAGACATGAGAGAAGACTAAGCAGAAAGGGGACACTAGGGAGGAAAACATATATTGGTACAGATGATGATTATTTCAATAAAGCGCACTACACAGTTCTACAGAACTCCTCTTTGGTAGATCCGTATATTGAGACACACAAGGATCTCTTACGATCCAAGTTTCCAAGGAAGACTGAAGCTTGGATTACGCATAAGCACATGGAAACTTTCGGCGGTTGGTTGCGAAAAAAATGTCAAGGTGATGAGAGCATCCATGAGCAACTGTATTTATTGGCTATGCAACCATCATGGCATATCATCACATACAAAGGGTACGAGATAAATGGGAACATATTCTACACAGTAGCCCAAGATAAAAGGAGTACCAACCAAAACAGTGGTGTTCGCATAGATGCCACAGACCCGAATGGGAATAAGCAGACATATTATGGACGCATAGATGAAATATGGGAACTAGAATATGCACCTACTTTGAAGATCCCATTGTTCAAGTGCCAATGGGTCAAGGTGACCGGAGGCAGGGTAACAGTAGACAACGAGTATGGAATGACAACAGTAGACCTTAGTAATATTGGGTACAAAGACGAACCATTCGTCCTTGCCAAGGATGTGAATCAGGTGTTCTATGTCAATGATATGTCTACCAAACCAAAAAGAGGGAAAAACGATAATGACTCAACCAAAGAGCCAAAGCGCCACATAGTTCTTTCAAGGAAAAGAGTCATCGTGGGAATTGAGGACAAGTCGGACATGTCAAAAGAATATGAAAAGGATGACCAAATTCCGCCCTTCAAAGTGAACAAAGACCCTAGCATGTTGGTAAATGATGAGGACACTCCATGGTTACGAAGCGATCATAACCAAGGGACATACGTAAAGAAGAAGTTCACTGTTGTGCCCACTTAATGATATAGTGATTTAATATAGTGTGTGTTTGAGATATTATGTAATAATTATGAATTCAGATGTTTATTATGTCATGTTTCAAATTAAATCAATGTTTGATTTGGTGGGATTTCTCTCTCAAAAAGGTAAATTAGGATACTGAGTGATGAAAAATTAAAATATTAACGTTAAAATGATGTGAAAACAAATTTCCTGTCCAAAACCAATAGTTTTAATAATTTTAATTAAACACTATATTTTTGCATTAACGAAATAATAAATATTAGTTACATTATGTTTTATAATTCTAACAAAAAATAAAAAAAGTTAGGTTATAGATTTTTCCTATGTGCAATAAACAAAAAGAAAATTCATATTTTTAACAAAATAATTTTATGCCTTTTATTTAATTTACTATGTATTTAACAAAAACTATTGCATTTCTATTGTATTTAACAAGACTATTGCTTAAAATAGGCGGGAAACAAAACTGCAGGCCACCTTTACTCCCGGGTGGGAAGCCCACCCGGGAGTAAAGGTGGGCTGCAGTTTCGTGGCCCGCCAAAAACAATCCTTTACTCCCGGTGCGTGTTACCAACCGTGAGTAAAGGTATACCTTTACTCCCGGTTGGTAACACGCACCGGGAGTAAAGGTACCTTTACTCCCGATTGGTAATACGCACCGGGAGTAATTCTCTCTGATATATAACCTCCAGCGCCTGGCGCAGATCGATCCGCTCGTCTTCTTCCTCGTCGAACACCGCCGCCCTCTTCTTCCTCGCGCCGCGTCCGTTCGCCTTCCGTGACACCGGCGCCGCCCTCTTCTTCCTCGTGCGGCCTCCACCGCGCGCGCCCGTGCCCCTCCACCGCGCCCTCCTCCGTGCCCGAGGCCCTCCACCGCGCTCGTGGCCCCACCGCGCCCGAGGCCCTCCACTGCCGAGCTCGAGGTGATATGTTCATCGATCTCTTTGTACATTCGCCCGAGCCCTCCACTGCCGAGTTATAGATCACATCGAAAACTACAACTTTGGTGTAAGCCATGTCAACGCTCGAGGTCGATTGAAAATTCCAAATTTTGAATCACAAAATCTAGGAACTGAAAATGAATATTTGGAACTCTAAATGATTTTAAATAAAAAACCTGATCAGCTGTGATTATTGGGCTGTGGCTGCAGCTGTTTCCAGTTCTGCCTACAGTAGAGCGAGGCCAAAGAGAGAAAGATGGAGTTGTCAAGCTCACATCTCAAAACCATATCTTAACACAAGTTTTGAATATTTGGATATTATATGGATAAATTAGCAAGTTTAGAGTATCAAAAACTGCATTTTATGGTACTAAAATACATTTTAAGATCACTAGGACCTGAACTCATGACAAGTTTAATTAAGGACCACCAATGAAATTACTTTAGAAATTAATTAGATCGATGTAAATCCATGGCTTGTATAATAAACACGCTATATATTATTTGAAAACCATTGTCGTTGTCACTAAAGCTAAAAATGATCCAGCCCATCAACCGCCATATATTCATCACTATATGATATGCCATTATTCCAAGATGCAGTTTCAATAGAAGAATTTTTTCTATCTTCATAGATCAATGTTTGTTAACGAAATTTTATCCAAATATATTCATGTAGGGTCTTTTTTTGAAGGATTTGTTGTAGGATATATAATGGTCAAATAGGAACTCAATTTTGATACCCAGTTTGTAAACTAAGCGTTTTTTAGTTTATAAAAAATATCACATGTGATGATGTAAGCAGTTTTGGTTGGACTTGCATGCATGGCTACAGACAAATGAAGGAAAACTTCAACGTTTCTTCATTTGTGAACTTTGAATATATAGATATAATATATTAATGTTGCTAAAGTAATATGAGCATTACATATTTTTTCCGGGAAGACTATCTTCAAACTTTATATCATAGCATCAGAGATCGCCTGTAGAAGAAGAAAATAAATTCTTATCATTTCGGAAATAGTAATGGTTATATTAGCAATAAGACACATATACTTATATTTCATAATGACTTATACTTACATTATTAACATAGAATTTTCTCATATGATGAATGACTACATGGTTCACATGGTACATAGGATCACAACATCACGCACCGACACCGCCCCGGCCTGCCTCACGTCATCGTCGTCAGCACGCCGGCCTGCCTCACGTCGTCGTCGTCAGCACACCGGCCACCGCGCCGACACGTATATATACGTCATTTGTATTCATATGCATGTATATATATGTCATGGAGCATCGCCGCCCTCGTTCGTCCATGCGTTTCTATGTATACGGTGGAGCACCACCGCCCTCGTTCACCCATGTGTATAGACATATATACGGCAGAGTGGAGCACCGCCACTCTTATCACACCACCCTTTCTCGTGGCCTAGTTGATCAACATTCGTATTATCGTTATCGTTAATGCTAAACAATCACACTAGGGCGAACCGCGCTATTGATGTCACCGACGTGGTTCGCCCTAGTCACCGACGCAATTTGCCCTCGGCCGTTTATGTATAGCCCTAATTCGCCCTAGTACCAACGTAGTTTGTCCTAGTGTGGCGAATTGCGTCCGTGACCGAGGGGCAAGATTTAATAATGCATATTGTTCGTAGATTTTACGCATGTAAGCAAAGATTTGACGTACTATATATTGGTTTTGTTTTTTGAAGCTAGATGGCCGACCCAAGAAACATGGATGAGGAGGAGTTGATGATGAATTTGATCAACACTGGCACTCAAGTTGCCGGCGATGATGGTGCTAAAAATAACGTGCAAGAGGATGCAGATGACGGGAGTCAGTACTTAGCTCTTGAACAAAATGAGCAACAACATATTGGCCAAGTATATATTTTTTATTATTAGCTATATATATTATCATATGTCTTATGTGTGCTCATGACATTAAAAATAATGTTTATGTTTTGTAGCCCTCTGGATCGACATCAACAACTACAACGAAGAGTAAAAATGTTCGAGGTCCCAAAAAGCCATTGGAGGGCCGCTTCATCATCTCGGAGTTCAATGTGGATACAGGAGAACCGGGGGGGCCGAATAAAATGAAATTTGTGCACCACTGTGGTTACCTTGTATGGGACCGGCTCCCGATTAGTACCCGTGAATGGAAGAAGAAGACCAATGCTCCTCATGTCAGTTTTGTCTCCGATTGTGACAAGGCGTTAATTTGGAATGATGTCTTGGTACATTTCACGCTCCAAACAGATGGTTATGATGATATAATAGATGGTGATGAATTGAAGGAGCGAGTTAGGGATTGGGCAATGAAGAAGATGGCCACCCAGTTTCAGACTTGGAAGAAACACCTATACACGACGTATGTCAAGAAGAACATAGCACCAGATTTTACTGTCCCGGGCCCGATCTCAAAGCAGAGGCCCTATTGGGATGAGTTTGTACAGTACAAGACTTCGGAAGAGGGTGTGAGTCGGGTGATAAAGAACCAACGTAATGCCCAACAGAAGACATACCACCATACCTTGGGATCAGGTGGCTACCCGACTGCCATTAAGAAGTGGAACAAAATGGAAGCAGACCTTCTTGCCAAGGGTATCAGACTAGAATCACTCGAGTGGGGAGAATGTGCAAAGAATTGGTTTTTCGCTCATGGGGGAACACTAGACCAGGAGACAGGGAAGTGCGTTTATGGCGCAAGACTGCAAGAAGCAGCAGAAAGATTGTTTTATGCTCAGAGAGTTACTGCTAGTGGTGCGTTCAGGCCCAACAGAGAGAAGGATGAGCTGACATACGCCATCGGGACTATTGAACATGGTGGCCGAACTAGAGGCAAAGGAAGTGTCTCGTGGGAGCATGGATTCCCTCAGGACAGACCTTCCTACAGAAGTCGCCAGAGAAAGAAGGAAGAAGAGGCACAGTGGCTCCAGAGGTTGGAGGAAGCGGTGCGTGAAGCACAGGAGCGGGAAAAAAACCTTGAAGCGAGAATGCAAGAGAAAATCAGAAGGCAAGTGCAAATAGCAGTGAGTGCAAGCAAGCAGGCATCAGAGCTAGGAATCAACATTAGCCAATCTGTTCAGTTGAAAAGCAGCTGCGCTTCCATGGAGATACCAAATCAAGGGGACATAGGACTGCGCTTCCCTGTGGATGATGTCACTGAACCTTGTACAACGTGTGAGCTACACATTCCGAAGGAGAATTCCACAATCAAGGTGGCTATCGGTCTTGTTAATCCTATCGACCGAACCAAGACACCAAGGATTCATGGGAATATAATCCAAGAAGGATATGCTACCATCTCGGTAGATAAAGCTGAAAAAGGTTTTAGTGATTTGCCTCTTGACATTCCTGGAGGTGATGGCGAGAAGACTCTAGGAGAAGTGGAGAAGACATTCATTCTATGGTGCAAGCGCTACATCATCATTCCAGGGATGTCGGCTCCACCTCCTCCTGAACTATCTCACCATAGGTACGTGCGGATGAAAACACTACATCATTAATTTGTATTGGGGCTTAAATAATTAACAATCTGCTCATAATAATATGTCATTCCTTTTTTTGTAGCAGATCCTCCCCCAACCTAAATCCAATTGTTTAATCGCTAGATCATCTGTACGATGACATTGTGTTGGAAGACGAGGCTGCATCCACACCATCTCCAAGGAGGTCTCCAACGCCGTAGCCGCCACCTCCAAGGAGGTCTCCAATGCCGCTGCCAACACCTCCAAGGAGGTCTCCAACGCCTCCCCCACCCTCGCCTACCAAGAAGCCTAGCAAGAGGCTAGCCCCTCAAACGAAGAACCAGTCCCCACCTGCAAAGAAAGCCACCGTGAAACCAAGGGCTATTCCCAAAATAATATCTGAAGAGAAGGAAGAAGGAACTGATGCATATAAAAAAGACATGTCTAGATTCTATGACAAACTTAAAATGAATCAAGAAGCAAGGAGAAACCCGGAGAAACCGTACTTCTTCGTAGCTCCAGATATTCTAAGAAAAAAGGTGACTTCTTACCAGCAACAACAGCGGGAATCTCGTAAGCCATCCAAATCAACGTTATCAGACTATGACCGCACTCTCACCAAGTCAATTGAGGCAGCACAGAAAAAGAAGCGGGCAGGGAAAGGAGTTGCCCAACTCGGACAACAAGCGCACCAATCAATCCCCCCGCTAGTTGTTGGTAATGAATATGGTTCGAATTTAGGATTAATGCATCAGGCAAACATACCTCCGGATGTCGATTTGGATCACCTTGGTGAATTTCTTGATGAGACTGGTCTCGACCTTTACCAGATGTTTGGTGATGGAAACATTGAGAGTGCGGCGGAGGTTGATATTTGGAAGAAAAAATTTGTACTAGGCCAGAGTCTATACAACCCTCAAGCCTTATCTGATCTGGGGACGCAAATGTACCTGCTAAACAAGTGGTACATGCAGGCGTCTACCAGTGGAGACTTCTGCGTTGGTGTCAAAATTAGAGACAAACATTGGTTCCGTGGCGATGATGTTATGTATGTTGACTTTGCAGAATTTCATCAACTATGCCACCTGACCTCTCTGGACAAAGTTATCATTAGCTGCTATTGCCTGTAAGTAATAATTCTTTTGATCTATTATTAAACTCATCATATGTGTGTATATGCATATAAATTATCCTAACAAGTACTATATATATGCAGATTTACAATGACAGAGCTCAGAAAGGAAGGCTGCAATGAAATTGGTTTTGTTGATCCCCATATAGTATTCAAAGACCCAATTACTTCAAAGACTAATTGGAAGTCTGAGTCAGAGAGTAACCTCATGAACTTCTTAGTGAACCAACGCCACAAGAAGGATATACTCTTTCCCTATAACTTCAAGTGAGTGTTAATCATGTCGATCATATCCTTAATGGCTCATATGTTGATTCTAGTTAATTAATGAGTGTTATGCGTTATATCCTATAAACACATGCAGCAATCACTGGATATTGATGGACATCGATCTGGTGAAAAGTCACTTGATAATCTATGACTCGATGAGAAAACCACAACAAGACTACCAAGATATGATAGATATTATCCAGAGGTAATTTCGGGATCTCTAGCAACTATATATACACACAAACATGATGATTAACTATATCTGATGACGTGACAAATTTTTTATTGGGCAGTGTTTGGAAAACCTTTATTGAGAAGCAACACAAGGAAAAATACAAAGCGCCACTGAATGTAATCCCTTTGAAAGTAAGTCCCCTGAATCGCATCATCTTTATTAATTAAACATATAGCTTTCACCGGATCACCAGATTGGATGACAAATCTTTTTCTCGTAAAGTGGTGTCTAAGGCAGGAACAGGGGAACAACTACTGTGGTTACTATGTTTGCAAGTTTATCAAGGTGCTCTCCCAAAGAACTCCTACAGAGAGACTCAAAGTACGTTAAAAATACACTATATATTCATTTAATTATTATTATTGATTGTGTTACTATATCTTTATATATATATATGTATATATATTAATTTATTTTCCTTTAATTCAAACCTGTAGACTCGATGGTTGGAGGAAAAGGTCATACGGCAAGACCAAATCAAAGCAATTCAAGAGTCTATACCCGGATTTTTTAATGAGCAGGTCATCGATTCCAAGGGCGAGTTCTACTTCGACCCAACACTGCCATTGAAGCCAAGCTAGAGGATGAGAGGAAACTTGTTATGTCACAACAACTGTAATGCAATCTTTTGTAATATATGCACATGAAATAATATAATGTAAAATACACATATGCATGCATGCATGTAAATATATATATGATGCATGCATGCATATATATATATATATATATATATATATATATATATATATATTTCTATGCTTGAATTGTGTGATTTAATACGTTCATTGTGCTTGAACCGAAACATACTATATGCGCGTATAAATGTATAATTAGCAGCGTACAATACGACTTCGAAAACCTATTTTGAAAAGAAAAGAAAAAATGAAAAGAAAAGAAAAAAGAAAAAAACCTTTAGTCCCGGTTCGTATTACCAACCGGGACTAAAGGTGCCGGCCATCGTGGCATGTCAGGAGGCACCTTTAGTCCCGGTTGGTGTTACCCACCGGGACTAAAGGTCCTCCTTTAGTCCCGGTTCCTGACCCGGGACTAAAGGACCCCCCCCCCTTTAGTCCCGGATGCTTGCTCCCGGGTGGGGAACCGGGACTAGAGGGGGTTCCCCACCGGGAGTAAAGCTCGGTTCTCTACCAGTGGTTCTTATCAAACTGTCTCTATAAATCATGTATTTGTAGGGGCAGTTCTCTTGCCGTCTCTATAAATCAATTTGTAGGGACGGCTGTAGTACCAGCCGCCCCTATAAACTGATTTATAGGGGCGGCTAGTACTACAGTCGCCCCTATAATACCTGTCAGTACGTTTTCCCGCCAAAAAAAATTAAATTTATAATTTAAATTCGACCAGAACACTGTTTGTTTCCGTGTATTCCATCCAGCGTTCGCGTTGCCGAACGCCCCGCGACCAACATTCCGAACCCCTTAGACTACAAGCACAAGAGTATTATATAAACTACAATTACAAGTCCAATTCACAAGAATATATACAATCTATCATTAAATAGACATAATTCACAAGGTAAAATCAATGTTAAATTATATATACATTGTTATCAACGTCCTAGAGCTAGCCTTTCAGTCTCACGAAGGTGTTAGTACTGAGGATTACTACCTAAGTCAGACTCTCGGTCATGGTAGGCACCTTTGACGTATACAATCTGGTCCAATATAAAGTTGCAAAGGTCACCAACGAGCTCTAAGAGTTGGTCATCCTTGTATGGGTCTCTTTTCATTTCTCTCTCTTCTTTTCACTACAAGAGAACAAGTTTTGGTTTAGTATTTCATACCATGTATGAAGTTTTTATACTACGGGTGAAGAGGTTCAAACTTATCCTTAAGGGGTGTCTCCTGTAGGTACCGATGTTACTCATCATAGAACATATATAGTATCCACAATGTACACTCCCAGGCTTCTGCTTGGGGCACTGTGTGTTTTGCATATGAAAATGTTAAGTAATGCTTTTAACAGACATGTAATAGAGTACTGAAGAAGTAAGTTACACTTACCGCACATAGTGTTTTTATAGCCAGCTTTTCCTTCCTTGCTGGATCATGCCTTCCATGGTGTGTAGTGACATAGAACCTAAATGCCCTGTTCAAATTATTTTAGCAAACACAACTTGTTAGTATCCAAAAGTGAACGTTATAAGTATGTATACAAACATATAAGCTAATGAGGATTGTCGATATGTATACGTCTTGAGGATCGATATGAAGTCTTTGTATGTCACCGGGTCCCTATCTATTGAATCAAAGACCCATGCCATGCTCCTTCCGACATCAACGGCTATACAAATTCAGTGGTTGCTACATGGATTTAATCATAGAACTAGATAAACTCTTTTGCATCGAATAAAATATATCGAACAAAGCTTTAAGTATAGAGTTGAACTTACTCGAAGTTGTATGGGAGCCATATAGTAGAGTGCTGTTGGAGAATTTTGAAAGCTAGGGCAATGTATGTTGCAACCTTAAGGGACTCTTCCCTTAGTTTCGCCATACGGATGTGCTCTTTCTCCCAAAGAGTCTTTGCAGCAGCTAGCTCTTTGGCATCCAGTTTTCACTGTTTAGGGTAATTAAAATTTGTTTGGGCTATAGCTTGAGGGTCTATATACCCGGCTTTCACACTTGCCATTTGTTTGACAATGTGCACTTGCATTCTACAAATCACGGCGTGGGTTAGTTACAACAAAATTCAAAGATTACATTCATATCATTTCAGGAGGAAAAGGACTTACAAACACCACATGCAAATTAGATTCATCTACATTGCTCCCAGGTGAAAGCATGTCTGCATGTCATTGAAGTCAAAGACAATTTTCCCGGCTGGGCTTCTAAATGTGCTGGTGGGGAAGCAAGCTTGTATGAGGTCTATGCTCGTTGGGAGAACACGGAAGTACCAATCATGGAACCTTCTCATTCCAAGTGGTAGGCACTGGATGTCCCAGTTTGGTAGGAAGGGCTTGCCTCTTTCATATGTTTTCGGACAATCCTTTGACCATTTGATGGCATTAACATTTGGATACTGCTTTGCAATTTGGTGGAGTTTGCTTGTGACGGCCTCCTCAGAACCCTGTGACGGGACTTTTTTTAACTTGGTTCTCAGGCTTGAACTGGTCATGGGAATACCACTTGGACAGCGACGAGAAGTCTTTCATCGGAACATAAATTGGCCTTATGGTGATTGGATGCTTCTTTCGAAGCTCCCATTCAGGCACGTCCTCATCTTCTTGTGCATCACCTTCTTCAGGAGGCACTCGTTGTTCATGTATCGGTTGTGCTTGTTGAGAAGACTGTGGCATCTCATCATGCACTTGCTCGATACAAGCTGGAGAAGGTTGTGGCATCTCATCAGGCACATGCTCGCTAGGAGGCGGGGAAGAATGTGTCATCTCAGGAATGTGGTGGTCACGAGACGGTGAAAATATCTCCCCGACCTCAACAACTTGCTCCAAAATTTAGAGAGGGGGATGCGGCGAAGAAGCAGTCAATATAATGTCCCATTTGTGCTAGAGGATGAACTACCCAATAACGTCTCTAAGTAACACCAACCCCTTGGGAGTTGCGTAGTCTATCCTCCACTGCATGAACTCGGGCTTCACGGTATGCACCTCGACCCTAGTGTAGTCCGGCGGTATCTTATTATTGTGGTGTAAGCCACTAGGAGGATGTGCCACACCCATTGCCACCTCCATCACATTGTTCTGCCAGCCGCTGAGAAACACCAAGGTGCAACTAGTTGGTTCCTGTATGCGATCGACGAAGGTTGTGGCTGCAGTGGAACCTTGGCTGCTAGAAACTTTCAGAGGGCTGCCAACTAATGCCATTTCTCCCAGCGGCGTCACTAATATTCGTGGCTCCGTAGACAGTCCTTGCTCCTCTAGCGTCTTCGCAACTAGAGCCTTCACTTGGAGCTCAAGATTAGTCTCCTGGTCTCTGCCATGTTTCTTGGAGCCCTCTAGGTATGCTCGATTATGCACATATCGGCTTAGAACCAACATGAACCACTCATAGGACCACATTTCATGCAAGTAGCCAGGGCCCAGCGCCTGTATCTAATGAACTATGTGAATCATGAGATGTGGCATTACATAAAAAAAGTAGAAGGTAAACACATCTCTAGTTGGTTTTGTGTCTCCACCACAAATTCATGTAGGTCACTCAGCTCTTGCTTGTCAATCGTCTTCTATGAGATCTTCGAAAAGAAGTAGCACATGCGGGTGATGACCATTTTTAAGAACTCTGGCTTTATAGCCCTGATTGCAATAGGTAGAAACACTGTCAGCATCATATGACAATCGTGAGCCTTGCAGTGTGTTATTGACAAGTCCTTCATCGACACTAGCTTCTTCACATTTGCTGAAAACCCAATCGGGACTTTTACCCCCCTCAGGAAAGTGCATATAACTCTCTTCTCGTCTGGTGTTAGGTTGAAGCACGCCACGGACAGAGTGTATTTTCCATTAGCCTCAGGTACCGGGTGAAGCTGTGGCATCACATTTAGCTGCACCATGCCTTTCCGTGCTTTCATACCATCCTTTGACTTGCCTGTGCCTAGCAAGGTAGCAATGAGACTCTCAAAGACATTCTTCTACATGTGCATAGCATCAATGGCATGGGGGACCTCCAAGTCTGGCCAATAAGACAGATACTGAAAGAAGATCGATTGTTTCTTGAAAGGTACGCCTTCGACAGGAGGTGTGCTTCTATCTCTGTTCGTCCCATCTAGATTCTTCTTTCCATAGACGATGCGTATGTTTTTTTACCATTCTGTACACGTGTTCTCCGTTATGACGTCTCTCCAGAGGGGGTTCAATCTCTGGGGTGTTGTCATAAAATCTAAAGAATAATTTGCTGTGGTACTTGTGACTTGTCTTTAAGAAGCATTGGTTCCTTAGGTAAACTATCTTCTTGGATGCATCCAGGTACACCCATGTAGTACCATCTAAGCAAACCAAGCATCTCGTCTTCTCTTTGATCTGTCCAGACAAAGCAAACAACGCAGGGTAATCATTGGTAGTAACAAATATTATTGCTCTACATATGAAGTCCTCCTTTTGGAACACATCGTACATCGGCTCCCCATGCCTCCATAGCCTCTCCATTTCTTGCATCAAAGTCTCGAGGAACATGTCTATATCAATGCCTAGTTGTTTAGGGTCAGAAATAAGAATAGTGAGGAGAAGGTACTTTCTCTTCTGACACAACCACGTTGGGATGTTGTACATGGTCAAGATCACTGGCCAAGTGCTATGGTCGCTCATCCTCTCATTGAAGGGATTCATTCCATTAGTGCTCAAGCCAAACCGTACATTACTTGGGTCATCGCTGAATTCTTTGTGTTTCTCATCGAACCTTTGCCACTGACTACAATCAGTCGGGTGTGCAATCTTATCATCATCCACCTTGCGCTCATCATCCCACCATGTCATGAGTGCGGCTTCTTTAGGGTTTAGGAAGATACGTCTCAAGCGGTCGGTCACTGGCATGTACCACATTACCAATGCAAGAATTCCTCTCTGCTTTGCATCATTGCCTAATGGAGTGTCCTCTGGGGGATGAGATTCTTGTACCACCTTTTTTGTACCCTTCCTATTCTTCTTTTTCCCCGTGGAGGCTTCATCTCTACTGTAAAGGTCATTGTTCTTGTACCGGCTAGCCCCACACTGGGGACATTTATCCAGTGACTTGAACGTTTCGCTATGAAAAAAAGTATACAGTGGTTGGGGCATACATGGATTTTTTCAACCCCCATTGTCAATGGACTTATGACCTTCTTCGCTTGGTATGTGTTGGTGGGAACTAAGTTTGGTTGTGGCAGCACCCATGACAAGAGATGCAATAGATCATTGAAACTATAGTCTAACCAGCCATACTTAGCCTTCAGGATGAGTAGATCAAGAACAAAACGTAGCGATGTCCAATGTGTTGGACAACCCTTTTCAACACCATACATGGTCTTCTTCGATGCTTTTGTCACCCTTTCTAAATTTTCTAGATCTTTCAGGCTGTTTAGTAAAATCTCTGGTCCAAGGGCTCGAATCATGTCCTCCAAATCATCTTCATCCCTGACACGTGCTCCACCATCATTATTGGCACCACCTTCGTCGTTACCATCCCAACCACCAGCATCACCACCTTGTTCATTGCCAAACTCCAAATCCATTCGTGCATCAAGCTCTGCTGAATATTGGGACAAGAATTCTAGGGTTTCGTCGTCGTATTTCTCCTCATCCTCGTCGTTAACAATAACTGTTTCACCATGATGAATCCACACTGTGTAGTCCTCAATAAATCCTCGCATAATCAAATGTGATCTGATGATAGTCACATCTGTCCATGCCATACGGTTCTTGCAATCTTTACAGGGATAAATAATTATATCCTTATTTTCTGTCAATGTCGTTGCATACGTCTTTGCGGCCTCAATAAATTTATTCACCTCTTCACGGAAACCTGCCTTGAAGCTTAACGAACTATACATCCAAGAGTTCCTGTACTCCATCTTTTACAACAACAACAAAACAAACATAAAGGACTACTTATTCAGATATATATATAAATGAATCAAATTAATAATTACTTGAGAATAATTGTATATACTTTAGATATATATGAATATAAATCAAATATAATTACATGAAGCATACAAACACACCAAGGTAGAAGAAAATTAATTAATGGCCCATTTATCCATAAATAATTAAAATACATATTTGTTGATTACAATAAACAATTTCAAAGACAACAATTAGCAATAATTATATTTTACCCAATATCTTTCATGCAAACCCTAGCCTAATTTCATCAAACACAAATTTACAAAACCAAAATTAATAAAAAAACCAAACCCTAGATCTAGATCTACATGCACATGAAACATCCATAAAACTAACTAATTGTTCACAAGAAACATGGACCAAATAAGGGTATGATCTTGTTCCCCTCTCTAATTTATCCTAGTACATTCAAAACTTGGGTCTAATTTGCTTCATAAGTAGCTCAAGCACCATAGAAGAGAGAGAGAAAAGCAAAACTCTAATTACTCACTAACCAACCATTAAAACTTCAAAAAAAATGTAGAATAGCATTTTTTTTACCGTCTACAACCTCTCCACCAAAGGATTTGAGACCAAAACCTTCTCCCATTAGTAGAGCAATTTTTGGAAAGTGCCCAAGGCCTCCCCACCTTTCTTTCACGGGTTGGAGTGAGGGAACCGATGAGAAAAATGGTGTTGCAGCTTGCTTTATATGTGGGTCATTTGTAGGGGCGGCTAGTGATTGAGCCGCCCCTACAAATCGCATGTATTTATATGCGAGCATTTATAGGGGCGACTCAATTATCAGCCGTCTTTACAAATAGTAATGCCGGGGGCGGCTGGTGAGTGAGCCGCCCCTACAAATTCGATCCATTTGTAGGGGCGGCTCATATCACCAGCCGCCCCTACTGTTTTATTTGTAAGGATGGCTGGTTTCGTGGCTCCCGAGCACGCCACTGTAGGGGCGGCTCCATCACCAGCCGCCCCTCCAAAAAATTTATCTCGTTGCTATAAACCGTTTTTCACGTAGTGCTAGCGAGAAATTAAACCACGTCATTGCGTATAGTATTATTTGTCTATACCAACATAGGATGACAAACCTAAAATTACAGTTAGTTGCAGATATAGATATGTATGCTTGTGTACAACAAAGCGTCATTATCCTAGCTATACTTTCTGTTTGATGTATACTATACATTAACTCGCCTCTCTCACTTGATCTCACACGCTTCCACTTCTATTAGGAGTAGGCGTTATTAGGTGCGTCTCGTGTCTTTGCCCCGACCTCCACCTCTCTTTTATGGCGATGTGCGACGGGGGCTCATCAACCATAGAACGGTTGGGCGTCCCCCGATCAGGACGCGGATCAAGAGCTCAATTGGTCGTTGGGCCAAGTAGGTGGAGATCAACCTAACAGCTTCCACTTCTATTAGGAGTACCATTTACATGCATGCTTGCATGGACGCGAAAAGAGTCGATCGCCCCGATATCACGAGAACAGCTAGCAGTGATGACTTCCTGCAGTCGGTGCGCCCCCTACGTACGCGCGCAGTCGACGCTCCACGGCATGTATTCTTGTCGCGGCACGTTATTAGGTGGTGCTCCGTCACCGTCACGCGACAAACTGCGTATACTCTCGCGCGCTGGAGCCAAGCGCCGTTCCACGTCACTCACCCGGCTTTTGCTAACACACAAGATCGATAGATCCAGACGCCCAGCCAGCGTTACATTACGTAACGTGTTTCTTACTATCAACCACGTCATGCCTGCATGGATGGGAACCAGCTAGCTAGATCATCATCAGCGACACGTACAAACATAATGCCGTGGCGTCTCGCAAGCAAGGGCCATGCGGATTTCCTCTTGTCACGTTACATGCCGTGCGAAACATAAGGCTTGACTGCTTGAGGGGTTGCGCTTGGCATGTGAAGCACTGCCTGTCACCTGTCAGTGAGCGCCAGGCGCGGAGAGCGTAAGAGCTAGCTTTTGGAGACGTTAGCATAAGTATACTTTGTTTGTATTGAGTATATAAGACGAAGGTGACGCCGCTTAACCCATCCAGTGAGACCAAAGTAGGCAGTGTTTTGGGCTTTCTAAAAAAAAGACAACTTTGCGTATCTATGCGGGTCAGTTTCATTCTCTGCCATGTGTACCACCGATTATTATCAGTGGAAAGCTAGGTGATTGGGGACCACAGTTTGTAACATGTGTCCAACAGGAGTACCCCATCTTTGCTTCGCGCACCCCATCGTTGTCCACCTCCGGCCTGCTCCCCAAATGCACCTTCCTGTTTTAACTCTCCAACAAACTTTGTTCTTTACAAATATGTGAACTTACCATACATACACACACATGTAATTCCAAAATTTTAACAAAGCAGTTAAATTGCTACAAAAAAAAATTAGACACAACTGTTGACTCAAGTTTTTGAAATTTACGGAAGGATTTTCGAAATTTGCATGTGGATGCGTACGACAGTTGTTTGGTAAGTTCTAGCTTCGTATATGCATTATTTCGGAGGCGCCTGGTATATAGCGGCATAGAGAAATTGTGGAGGCTGTGATGACAAAAGGGTTGCACTGTGTTTGCACTTCTTGGCATGGTAGTTCCACTGCTACACAAATATTTTCACCGCCGGTTTCGTGATGTGGCGATGAAAGTGCATGGTGATAATCAACTTCAGCAATGCCAAATGCCTGGAAACTGGTGGTGAAAATCGATTAATGAATTTAAAAAAATTAATACACCCATTGATCTCGCTGGTGCGCCACCGCCCACACCCTACTGCCGGTCCTGCCATTGTCACCCACTGATCCCGCTGGTGCGCCGCCGCACGCACCCACACAACAGTGGCATGCCCAAATCCACGCAAGGAAAGGAAGGGGTGGGCTTCTACTCGATGCCACTGAGCCTGATGTTGCAAGTCCATTCAATCCACCTCCACCCGATGCAGTCGTGCAGGGGGTCACCGCATGCAGGAGCCACTAGGCGTCCACTCAGGGGTGTAGCCACTCCCTAGGGTCTACTACCATTGGGCCGCCATTGCTGGCGAGAGTCATATGGAGAGAGAGAGAGAGAGAGAGAGAGAGAGAGAGAGAGGTGTTTCTTCACATGTCAAGGGAAATAGAGAACACACAGAGTATATCAAGGAGCTGGTAGGCCTAAGGATCTGCATGGTTCACGCTCATCTATTCTCGGGGCCACAAGCGAGTGCACAGGCCCCGCCTGTTAGCCACCTAGAGAGAACACAAGCGGTCGGTGATAGAGACAAATGTCGAGGCTGCTCTGAGTAGGTTTTCATCATCGGCTCTTCTCCCGAACCAGAGGTGAAAATGATTTTCACCGCATGTTTTATTCTGAACTGTGGTGATATATTATCACAATGGCTTTAATAAAACGGAGAGTGAAAATGCTGTTGGAAAATACCATTTTTGTAGTAGTGTTCATAGAAGTTAGCAAATAATAAGCATTGGCATGGACATCTCTGGACGAGGTATAAGGTTGCGGAAGTTAGAAAATGATGGACTTGTGGGTAAAGTTATGCACTTCGAACTTGGCTTAGCGCTGACAAGTGAATGTAAGTTTTTTTATGCTTGGGCTAGGCCCAAAGATGTAACAACACCATGCGACCCTGACCCCGATGGATACACATCTCGACAATTTTTATGGGCCTAGCTTGTGGGGATTAATGAAGCCCACTTTTGCAATTTGACTCTTTTACGACAACATGAGATCGACAAAATTATGTCGTACTTAACTAGGCTCCCATCATGGGCAACCAAACCATAGCATATTGTCGTGGCCCATACGTATCTCACTGATCTCGATTAATTTGTTACTTTGGTCAAGCTTAGATTTATACGCAGAACCTAGCTATTTACCATTAGATAGTTAAGTAGCAAACATTTGCTAAACCGGGAGAAATTAATAATATTAGTAATTTAGAATTCAAATTTAGCATGATGGGAAGAGGGGATTTACTGGACCTTGAATTGCTTCGTGGCAAATTAGGAAGGACGAGTAGCGAGAAGGAAGGTGGTGAAGTAGCAAGAGCCTCATTAGTTTTTAGATTGCTGAAGCTTCCTAAATATATCACAATCAAGTAAGATATCGGGTGTATATAAACTTATGGTGAGAGGTGATGTGAGGCGAGAATTTAGACTTATTATTTGCCATAAAGGACCTAATTCAAATTTTATTAAAGTTTCAAACTATCACTATAGTGCTAGATTGGCTGAGCTCCTGACATTAACTTGGAAACAAATGTTTATTTTTCTCCTTATAGAGCGTGTGGATTCGTATTGTGATGGCTAGAATCGTTGAAGCTTACTTTGGTGCATGGTTCGATGGTGATTCAAAACAACTTGCTCCATGTTCGTGCCTACAGGTGGTATCAAAATGAACTATTTGCTTTGTCTCTTGACATCTTTAAATGTCAATACTGTTATTTCACACTATATTGCATGTATTTGCCTTAATGTTTTTATGGCAGGTGTCGCCATATCATCCTACTTCAATTGTAGCTTGTCTATACTATTCTTTGAGAAGATACCCCATAGTATCCATTAGCACTTTAGTAGTTACTCTACTTAATTAGCTAGGCTAGGTTGTCCTTTCTTCTAATGAGTTCGACCTTCTAGGAAACAAAGAAGACCCTCCAAATACAATGAGAGTAGACCACTACATAATTTAAGAAAAAAAGAAACATTTTTTGTTCTGTCAGTGACATATTTTCCCAATGACTTTGAGTGTACAATATTAGTTGTGCAACATAACTCTAACATACTCACTGTCCCTCTTGATCTTCAATCTAGGTCAAGCATGCATTGGTAAACACTATGTTACACTAAGGCACCCTAATGAGGAAAATTTTCTCTCTCATAAGTTTGTGGATCCATGTGGAAAGAGGTGGCAGGGGGAGGGGGATTATGTTGATTTAGTTCCTCTAGTCGACTGAGGAAGTATACATATTGGGGTATTTTATTCATCAAGAACAACCCAACAATAAGTTATAAAAAGTACTCTTGATATATAGCACATGAGCACTATGTCCATTGATATATCTATCATGCAATAAGAATTTTGATGACAATGTTGCTTGTGTGGACTCAAGCATAACATATTCACACCAATCTGATTATTGTTCCGATTAACTCAAATTTGAGTTTTGTTCTAGGTCAAACCTATACATAATGTACTTAGACGGATGTGTAGGACATTGTACAAGTGTGGGTGCAATTCCAGTAGTAGTGTTATGTGTAAGGGTGGTCCAGGGGGACAAAGATTGCGTATGTTTTCTCCCACATGTGTGTGGAAGTCATAGAAAAAGGGATCTCTTATACTTGATGACAAGAACACAACTATAAGCCACCAGAGACCAATAATAATTGTATGCAGTGTGTGAGAACACATGCATTAAATCGATAATGTGTGACAACACAAGTGTTAATATCAACAAAAATAGGGTGTTTTTCTATCCTTGATGGCAAAAGAATGCTAACAATAAGCCACCAAAACAAATGTAGTGCTTTGTCTAATAAAGAAATGAAGAAAAACATTAACTTTGCCAATAACATATTCTGTGAAGTAATTGAGAGTAGTTACAATCAACCTTTCGCATATATATATATATATATATATATATATATATATATATATATATATATATATATATATATATATATATATATATATATATATATATATATATATATATATATATATATATATATATATATGAAAAATCCTTTCTACTCCTAGAATGTAGCTACACCCATATGTGTATCTCAAGATTAGGCCCGATGAAGTGTATACATATAATCATACTATGTCAAGTATGTAAGTATGCATAGAGTATGTGGTTATACTTATTTTATATACTACTATGATGGTATTATAATAAAAAACAAAAAATATGGGCTCCTTTGAACATTTTCATGTAGTAAGATTTGAAGTATCTTAAAATGAGTATATAAACATACTCAAACTGATAAATGAGTATGCACTATACACCCATACACAAGGTGGTTTATTAAAAATGGAAGTAGCTACACCTAGGAGTAGGAAATTCTCTCTCTCTCTCTCTCTCTCTCCAAGCACACACATGCACACTAATTAAGCATAACATAATCAGTTGCCTATTTTGAAATATAAAGACCACAATCTTGCTTACAACCACTACTACAGAATACTCATAACTGTTGGCTCCAATGACCACATCGTCACCTTTTTCACCCATCAATGGTGAAAGTGGGTGACGATGAGGTGAGCTATCGCCGCCGGTTCAAACCGGTGTGGGAAATGGTCATCACCGCCAACTCTTTTGCGGTCCAGCGGTGATAATTGTAGAAAATGAAAAAAGCATCAACTGAGCCCACTAGCCTAGCCTGTCTACTACCGCTAGAGGGACTATGGCTCCCTTCCTGTACATCCATCGGGAAGAGGGCGAGGAGGAGGAGGAGTAGTAGGAGGAGGGGATAAGAGAGAGAGAGAGGATAGAGAGAGAGATAGGTCACTACTGAAAACCAGCACTTTACCGAGTGCCTGCGGCACTCGGCAAAACCCGAAATACACTCGGCAAAGGGCACTCGGCAAAAAATTAATCGGCAAAGAAGCCTTTGCCGAGTGCTTTTTGTCGGGCACTCGGCAAAGCCTTTGCCGAGTGCCGGAAAAGCACTCAGCAAAGATTTACACTCGGCAAAATGAAAATGCGAAAAAACCCAAAAATAATAGCAAATTTTTTTGGGGGGACGCCGCCACGGGCCAGCGCCCGTCCGTCCAGCGCCACCGGCCATCGAAGTCGCTGCATTTTTTGCGCAAAATTCGCGGCTAACGCGGCCGGCGGGATTCAAACTCACGACCTCTCCCTCGTGTGTCATCTGCTATACCACTGCACTACACTGTCATTTTTGTCTAGATTCTGTTATCTATCCTCATATATTATACTAAACCGAGAGTAAATTGCTTGTTTGATGCCCTAAACGAATTCAAATAAAAAAGTGGTCAACTACAAAGTTTCATAACTTTTCTAGATCTATAATTTTTATTTAGGAAGTTTTTCCATCCGAGGTCGTTTGAAAAATTCAAATTTCAAATTTGAGAGATTCAAATGTAGTTTTGCATGATAAGATGATTTCAAATCAAAAAGTTGTCAACTACATAGTTTCATAACTTTTGGAGATCTACAATTTTCATTTAGGAAGTTTTTCCATCCGAGGTCTTTTGAAAAATTCAAAATTTAAAATTTTCAAATTCAAACGTCGTTTTCCATGACAAGATGATTTCAAATAAAAATGTTGCCAACTACAAAATTTCATAACTTCTCAAGATCTACAAAGTTTATTTTGGTTATTTGTTCATCCGACATAGTGGTAGTAACATTGTTTATAAATCTTATATATCTCTCTTCTACTTTCATGAAACTAATATGAGAGATATGAGAGAGATGTAGATTTTATGAACAACGTTATTGTCGCTTTGTCAAATGAAGAAATGACGAATATAAACTTTGTAGATCATGAGAAGTTATACAACTTTGTAGTTGAAAAGTTTTTCATTTGAATTCATTTAGGGCCTCAAAAATTGCTTTGAAAAAATGATTTGCCGAGGGCAAAAAAAATGCACACGGCAAAATGCCACTTTGCCGAGTGCCAAAAAAAAGGCACTCGGCAAAGATGCATTTTGCCGAGTGCCAAAAAATGGCACTCGGCAAAATGCCTCCTTGCCGAGTGCCAAAAAAAGGCACTCGGCAAAGACGCATTTTGCCGAGTGCCAAAAAATGGCACTCAGTAAAATACATCTTTGCCGAGTGCCAGAAAAAGACACTCGGCAAAGACACATTTTGCCGAGTGCCAAAAAAAAACACTCGGGAAAGCCATCTTTGCCGAGTGCCGAAAAAAACACTCGGCAAATCCGTTTTTGCCGAGTGCGCGATAAAAACAATCGGCAAAGCTTCCGGCACTCGGCAAAGTACCGGTTTCCAATAGTGGGTGCAGTTGAGAACTTGGGATGAGGTTGAGTGGAAGTGGAGGCTATTAGGGTTTCCCAATATATTCTAATAACGATGGCAATCGTACCCATAGATATTGTACACGACAGGTGTAGTCCTGGGTCTAAAGTTTTTCAACCACAGGTGTGGGTATGTCGCATCACTCATTAATGCTAAAAGTACAAATTATTCTATCTATTCTAGTGATAATCTAACTCATGGGTGCCGGTATCCATAGGTATTGTACCCGTGTGCACACAAAATCTTACCCATAGGTATGGGTGGATGTATTAAATTTGACTTGGTAGACAATTTGTGGCGGGTGGTTACTGCAACCCCCACCTTATTATTTGACCCGCTGTCATCCGTATACTCTGAGGCTATTCACGAGCTAAGGTGGGCCAGACAGGCCTTTTACAAAGATAATAAAAGTGCAAAATTTTTCACCAACAGTTGGTATAATGAACTATACATGTAAATGATTTTCACTGTGAGATCATATTATGAGAAAATGTGGTTGGCGAAAACTATTTCTGTAGTAGGATGACTGCCCGCCGGGAAGCCAATCATCTAAAGTCCACTCTTGCCCCTAAAAATAACACAACACATCAGATTAGGCACCGGCTAAAACTAGTCCAAAATTAGATAGAAGATATAGAGAGGCAAAGTAAATGCATGCAAAATAACCCACAGTGCAAAAAGGAGGGATAGAAATAGCGCATTGTGTACATTTTTGCACATCAGTGGCTGTGGCTCTAGCCGAGGTCCTCCCACGCGCTCGTCAGCCCTCCGCTAGCAGGGCCTCGCATTTCACGTGCTCCCTCGCTCCCCCAGACGCACAAACAAGCGAAGGCTACCCGGGCCTCGCGGCTATAATAGCAACAGCCCGCCCACGCAAGAGAGAAACTGCACAGTGAGGGAGAGAGAGGCCGAAGCACCAGCACCACCACCAGTGACCCGGCCAAGCTAAGGTACCGATCGAGGAGGACGGGGAGGAGATGGCCGCCTCTGGGAACAACAGGTTCGGCCTTACGTGCGCTCAGGTGCGGCAGTTCATGTTGGAGCGGAGCAGGCAGGTGCGGATGGGTGACCTCGTCGGCTGCTCCTCGTTCCAGAGGCCACTGCAACTGACCCCGGTCCCTGTAGCGACGGGGCCGGCGGGGACCTGGGACACCGGCGCCACGACCTTGTCGCTGTTCCCCGCCGGCACTGGCACGGAGATCATCAGGTGAGCTCGATCGAGTTATATATTAATTGATCTGCTGGCTGACGTGTTCTTGGCCCGGTTTAATTTCTCGATCGGTTTGTTGCAGGCCAGAGGAGACCAAGGCCACCCTGACCATCTTCTACGAGGGGCAGGTGGCCACGTTCCACGACTTCCCGGCAGACAGAGCCAAGGACCTCCTGCAGATGGCAGGTTCTGTGACCGGGAAGGCGCCGGAGAAGGGGTTCTTGCAGATGGCAGGTTCTGTGACCGTGAAGGCGCCGGAGAAGGGGGTGATGACCGCCGTGCCAGAAAAGGCGGAGACCAGTGATGAGCCATCGGCTGCAGGGGCAGGCATGCAGCCCATCGCAAGGAAGCTGACGCTACAGAGGTTTCTTAGGAAGAGGAAGAACAGGTGAGGAGAGATCACATGCATGCACTCTCACATCTGAGATCCACTATATATATCGATATATGGGATTTGCATTGTCTTGTCAGTAATTTCTTTCTCGGTGCTATTCGGAATTTTGGATACAGCACTGGATGATAATATCTGCACGTGTGTTATTACTCGCAGGAACGCCGGCACTGACGACCCTGACCACAATGAGGATTCTTCGCCGTGGAAGAAGAGAGACTCCGCCGGCGCCGGCAACAAACCCGCGGAAGACGTGCCTGATGATGCCTCGTGGCTCAGGCTCTGAAACCCTTCACCGTTTACAGGAGAATAATATGGATGAGAAGGGGAAGGGGTGCTGGCATGCATGCCATACACCCTCAGAGATGATACAATAATAATAATAATCCTGTGCCTGTCTCAGAATTCTTAGAATCTCCTCCTAAGAATTCTTAGGCCCTGTTTTGTAAAAGTTATAACTTTTCTAAAAGCACCTCCTCAAGAAGTTTTTTAGAAAAGCTTGAGAATAAGATGGTTTCTCTGCCTTAAGTACAAAAAGTGCAGCTTTTGGAGCTTTTGTCGGCTTGAAGAAGCAACCCTGTTTAGGGAAGCTTGTGCCTTTTCGAGCTTTTTGAGGAAGCAAACACTACTACAACAATCTTAACCAAGATGGACAAAAAGCCTTAACCGAGGCGGTCTTGGTAAATCGTGCCTTAACGGAGGCGGTTGGTCGCCCGCCTCGGTTAATCAAATAAAAAACAAAAAAAATGAAAACCAGTGGACAAGCCCATCGAGCCCATCAACGGGGCGCCGCTCTGCTCGCCGGAGCGCCCCGCGCCACGGCCAGAGCGCCCGCTGGAGGGGTCGCTCATCGGATCCGCTGCCGCCGATCGAGCACCGCCAGATCTGAGCTCCTCCTCGTCGGATCCGGGCTCGTCCTCGCTGGATCCGCCGCGCCGCACAAGCACCACCGGATCCGAGCTCTTCCTTACCGGATCCGGGCTTGTCCTCGCCGGATCCACCGCCACCACACGGGCACCCGCAGTAGGGGAGGAGGAGGGCATGGGGAGGAAGGGCACCATAGCGGAGGAGGCAAGGTTGTCGAAACGGAGAAGGAAGACAAAATCTTATCCGCCAGATTCGCCAAGGTGGAGGCCCCAATCAAGTTCGAGTCCATCTCAGATTCGAAAAGCAGTTTCGGGTAAAATCAATGCCTACGACGCATGTAGACTCCGTTTTCGACGATCTATATATGCATGAAAGATAATTTGATAACCTAACCGATGGCTTTGGTTTCATGTCAAAATTCATCCTGAGTCAACGGGAATCATCGAAACAACAAGTCAGCATCCAAAATTTGACATGGTGCTACAACACCGTATTTTTGTCCATTGGGTCGTGTATCGTGTTAGAGCCCATTAGGAGGCACGCCCAGGGGGTGACGTCCAATATACTATAAGCATGTGTTTGGATGGAGGGTTCAGGTGGGTCAGAATGGGTTGGACCTAGGTTTAGCAGTGTTTGGTTTGGGGTTGATGTGGGTTGGGTTGGCTCTATTGACGGTAGTTAACACTCATCATAAACCATCAATATAACTTGTATAAATGCATGAATATGATCACCAACATAGGTTTAGGGGTTTAAACTAATAAATTCTATGAGTTTTGGTGAATCTGCTTTTTCAGCAGAATTTATTCAGAAAATGAGCAAGGTGGACCCAATCGTCAGATTAAATCACATTTATCCACAGCGAAACCGACTTAGAAAGACTCTGGAAGCATGTAGAAGACAACACACCACGACCCAACCTGAGACGTGGCAGGGTGGGGCCGGCCGGCCCTACCTGTTGGTCGACTGGCCTATGGGGTCCACATGTCAGCCCCTCCTTATTATGTCGGTGCTCCACCACCTCCAAGATTCAATCTACGCCGTTCCTCTAGGTCGGTTCCTATCGAGGGCTCAGATTTGACGTTGCTATGGATTCATGGACCCACAGGACCCCTGGTTCCCCTTATATAAGGCCACCCATACCCCCCTAAGGCATTAATCCTCCTGCAATTCATCATCATCAGAAGAGAGGAGAAGAACCTCAGAGCTCCACAAATTTTTCATAGGCACAGCTAGCTAAGTTAGATCTAGAGAGAGGCAAGCTCCTTGCTTGGATTCCTGATCTTATCAAGAGCGTGGCTTGGTAAAGCCCTTTGTATCCTCTTTTGTATCTTTCATTATTCATATGTTTGCTACATCTGCTATGACATTGTTCTTAATATTACTCATGTTCTTAGTTATTATGTTCATGGTTTATTTTGATTATATGCTTAGTATAGCTAGAGTAATCATTATGTTTATGCATAAGTTTGCAAAGCGCTCGCTCTTATGTACGTACGGGGTGAGTGGTCGACATTGTGTAAGCGTGGTGCTTATATGTTGTTTACCTGCTGATGCACCCTACATTCTGGATTGTGTGGTAGTTCGCGAGGGTGACAGCCTCGTTGAGTCCTTTGTAGTCCACCTCCCGTTGTAGGCCAAGTAGGACGCGGTTGCGATGGAAGTCAGGCTTTGTTCTTGATCTTCTCTAGTAATGTCCCTTATGTGTAGATACAAAGATTAATCCTTAGCCATGATTATTAAGTATAATTGCACAATCAATGTATGCTTTGACTTGTAATTAAAGAATAACTTAGGAATTAGTTTCTCTATTGTATCTACTTAGTCTTGCTATTGCTATCCTAAGGAGTACTCTGAGTGTTCATTTATCATTTACCATATATATTATCATATCTTTTGATTTACCCCTATTTAGAGTAGAAGGTTGGTTGATTCATCCATCATAAGTATAAGTAATCAATATATCTCCTTTGCCAGTCCTTCCCTGAGGTAAAAATATAAATAACGATACCTTGAATACTCCCGAGTGAAGTGCTACAATGTTATATCATCTGTGTGCTTGCATAATTTCTTAATATAAATATTCTTTATTACAAGTGTCATTACTAAATACCAACAAGCATTTCTGGCGCTGTTGCCGGGGAAGGTAGCTTGACAATCAAAAGGAATATTGATAAACTTTTACTTATAGATGTGATCGAAAAACCATTTACCTCTACTCAAACAGGCTTACCCTTGTTTTGTCAACTCTTATATCTTATGCAGAGAAATGTATGACTAGTTTTGACCTTCCAAAAAACTATATTGAAGATCTAGAAGCATTATTCAGGAGGACTAAAGTTAAACTCAAGACAGTTTCAGCTTCAGAATCAGAAGACAACCAGATAAGGCGTAGCTTAACACTGGTTTTTGAGGCCATAGGGAATTCTCTGATCCAACTATGGCCAACATCCGTATTGGACCAGCGATTGACATTGGAGACAATGCTTTTGAGTACAAGCCAGCTCTCATCAATATGGTGCAAGCTTGCCAATTTTGTGGAAAGGCACATGAAGATGCGAGTGCTCATCTCCAACACTTCCTAGAGATTTGTAGCACTTTCACCATCAAAGGAGTTACAAGAGATGCCATATTACTTTGCCTCTTCCCATTCCTATTTTTGGGGAAGGTGAAGCAATGGTTCTATACCAACAAAGATAAGAATACCACATGAGCAAACTGTTCCACTGCCTTCCTAGCAAAGTTCTTTCCCATGGGCAAAACCAATGCCCTGCGTGGAAGAATCTCAAGCTTTTAGCAGCAACATGATGAATCTATCCTAGAGACATGGGAAAATTTTCAAGACTACATATCATAATGTCCTCATCATGGGATAGAGAATTGGCTACTCATCTAGACTTTCTACCACGGTTTGACAAACAACACCTGTGAGAATGTGGATGCTGCTGCTGGAGGTGCATTTTTATCACTCACAATCCCACAAGCAACAACTCTTGTTGAGAAGATGGCCTCCAACCAAGGATGGAATGAAGAACTTCTTCAACCCCGCAAGAGAGGTTGACGTATGTGTCAACTCAAGGAGGTAGACATGCTATCTACCAAGATGGATCTGCTGATAAAGAGGCTTGAAGACTGTTGGTATTTCTTAACACATACAGAAATAATACGCAAGCGCACAGAATTACTATTGTAGCATTTCACCTAAAAGTATTCAGGGTATCGTATTTCCACGAGGGACGGAGGTGTAAGAGTCTCTTAAGTTAGTTCACCTAATGATAACAAGAAGGATAGCCTATGTAGTGAGCTTTTCTAGGGATAGAGATCCTAAGCTAAGATAGCTTTACCACTATAGACTTACTTTGGGCACCATATAACACTTGGTCTGCCAAGCATTGCTGGCCTATGGCTCTACATTGTACCCGGATGTGGGGGATTACAAAGGACGGACAGGGCTATCACCACCTGCCATCTACCCCTCAACCATGGAGTACGAGGCAAACGAAGGTAGTCTCTAGCCTAGACACCACGTCTACGCTATCGACTACTACTCTAACATCGATCAGGGTTATCCGTCTTTATCAGGGCCCTTTACTAGAGTATTCGTCACAAGGACAAACATGAACCCGCAAGTAAATAATGAATAAGACTAACTTAAAGTAGAACTCACCACCAAAGATAAACATGAACCTTATACTCCAAATAGTATTCGGATCATAGAGGTACAATTGGAGAGGAGCCGATGATTCCCGACATTCCTTTTGCTATGTGTACAAGGGGCCCCAAGTACACAAGTGGATGTAGTCGACAACGCCGGTACTTCGCCACTCTTATTCACTCACTCCCTACACTAGAACTAGCTAGAGAACTAAGATATGAATAGAGCTCTTCTCTTCCTGTCACATTGTGACTCTCTTGTGTTGTGTCTTATGTTCATAGAGGGGGGTTGCCCCTCTATTTATACAAGGAGGAGAGGCGGTGCTATGGCTTTTCCTGGAGCAAAGTCCATGCACCACCGCCTTCTGCATGGAGTCATGCCACCTCCAGAGCAGGGGGTGGCCGAGAAGCGCCAATGGTGGGTCGCCCGCCCCTAGGGGTCGACCAACCCCTGACCAAGCCTCCTCGCCACCGCCTTCATGCTGTGGGTTGTGGGCTAGACCTGGGCTGCTCCTTTGTCGGTGTTGCACCCGGTTGAGTTGAGTTGATGGGCGTCTTGGTTGTTTCTTTGCCCAAATCAGCGTCAGAAAGCGCCTTTCAGTGAATTTTCTCCATGTATTTGTATTTTTATCCTACAAAATACTTAAACACCAAAACTTGTGGAGATTATGAGTTAAAAACCATATTTCTAAGTTTTGGTATTCATTATTTGTTTGTTTTGTTAAAATGTTGGCGGTAGGAATTATGAGTTAAGCACCGCCAACAAGCTCCCCCACACTTAGTCCTTTGCTCATCCTCGAGTAAAGTTCTAAAGACTAAGCAGGTTCAACTCCTTGATTTTCAAAATCTACATACTAGTTATTCCAAACCTCACCTATACTTGTGAGCATTCTGAGTGTTTACCATAGAATCTTGAGTGATTGAATAATGAAACAGTAAGGATTCAAATCTTCTTACTCTACTCTTGCTTAGAAACTTGGGTTTTGCTTGATTTTGAAAATATAAAGTTTAGCCTTGCTCCTCAAAATGATTCACTCGATCGCTCAATGTGTATAGTCCTCACCAAAGGCTTTTGATATTTGCCTTCTTTTCATCCTACCTCTAAAGACTTTTTTGTGGAGTTTTGGGTAGGTATGAAAGAGGGGCATACTTGCATCACATAATATTGCTAAGTCAAAAACTGGATCCAAGGAGATGCAAGTCATACACTTTGATCAAGATTGTGCAAGTGTGTGGAATTTTGAATTTTTCTTAATTCTAAATATTTTTGTACTCCTTTGATCATGACTCTCTCTCTTTTTGATGATTGGTTTTTATTTGAAAGTGTGGACTATCTTTCTTTCTTTTGCTTTTCTTCATGCTTCTTAGCATGGATATATTTTTTCTTCTTTTTTTAGCATATCCCATAATTTTCTTTTGGCATATGAAGAATTTTGAGAGAGAGACTCATGTCAAATGATTGGAGTATTTTAATTTGGTGGACGGAAAGGCATGTTTTTGCGTAACTCTCGGTGTAAGAGTGAGCATATTATTTTGTGGGTGTACGTGAATCTAGATCATGGGTGCATGATGATAATCTCGACGAGGGTCACAACAATTTGACAAAGCTCAATGTAAATACAAGCAGCATATGACTAAGGTTTTGTATCATGGAATATTATCATATGGCCTTGGTAGGAATTATAATCATTTGAGGAGCATGCTAATTGAGATTTTGATTTTGTAAATAAATCCCAACTACTTTTGCAAAAGTGAGCAAGTTTCATTTCTATCCTACTATATATCATATTCCAATTACCTAGATAAATTGGGGTCCCTATGATAAGTTGTTCACAAGTTTAGGAATATTGGCGAGGAATAAAGAGTATGCAAAATTCTCATCAAAGGATAGCATGGAGATGGAGTGTCATTTGTTTTGTATTTTTTTTATAATTTGTTTAGTTTTAGCTTTTCTTTAATGTAGGTACTTGAGGGTAATGTTGCACAAACCATCATTGAAGATGAAAGAGCTACGAGGAGTCAGAGATGGTTTGACTAAACCAGGGGTTTAGCCAATCCTCTCTAGGGCCATCTGTCATGTCCTTCTGCATGTTGTATTGTCTAATGTTTTGTGCAGCGTGTTGGTGGGAGATCTCGAATGTGTGTTCATCATGCTTGAGAGACCTCCCCCACACTTATTGTTGTACCTATTTTTTACTTAACAAAGAAAAAGAAAAAGAAACAGACAAGGGCTCTACCAGTTCAAACACTAGGGAGCCTTAATTTTATTATAATTATTAGTACTTTTATTTTTGTTATTTATTATTACTATTATTATTATTATTATTATTTATATTTCATTTTATGGGTTCACCCAACTTTCTATCATTTAGCATAAACTAGGCTAAGGTAAAGTTTGAAAAATAAATATAGCCTTGATTCATCTCCATAATAGATTACTTCCATTGTTTATGAAGTTATTAGCTCAAAGTACATTTAACCAAGATCAAACACCATGTCTAATTTTGATTAAAGAAGGCCATCTTAACCTAAGCATCATGCTTTATTTAAAAGGCCTATGGATGCACTATATATGTACTGTACACGAGTACACCCAAACCAGAGCATATGACAATTAAGGGAAGTATGGCTTTATATGAGCAAGTTATTTTCTTACGGAGATAAATATGAGTGAAAGAATTGGTGAACTTTTATTTACATTTGCATACCTGAGTGTACTTACTGCTAGCATAAGTGGATGGAGCTTGAGACTGCTGTGGCGATGGCTTATATATGGTCCATCTCAGGTTAGCACCAAGGCCAGGCCGCACACACAACTAGTGTGTATGCATCATGAGCCATATTGATGGCAAAGTTCTAGATGAGGAGCACTCATCTTCTGGCACCTTCTCTCTCTTCTTCTTCTTTTTCTTTGTTTTTTATATCATTTTCTTTCTCTTCTTGTTTTTTCAACTATTGATGCATTTGAGGTTCGAAATTAAGAATGCATCAATTGTGTGATAACTACCAATTTACCTTCGGCAAGGGCTCACCGTTTTCAATTTGTTGAGCAGGACTTCTCCATTGAATTCAGCTTGCGTTTGTGCTATCCAATCCCAGAGATGAGGATATGGATAATGCACCTTTTGTTTCTGCCATGCCATCTTGATCTTCATGTGGTTTGGCTTGGCAGGTGTGTGATCCGTCTTTCTTTTGATCAAGTGTTCATCCCTTCATAAGGTTAGTGAAGAATACATACCTGAGGGATTTTACAAAGGTTTTGAAACTATGGTGGTTGATGTTTATGAGCTAAAGGTTTTCCTCTATGCTAAATGAAAAGTTGGCATTCATGTTTAGTTAGCAAAGAGAGCCCCTTCTTTTTTTTAGATTCAAAAAAATTGTTTATTCAAAGTTCACCAAATGAGTTTTGGTTTATCTCCATTATGAATTTATCTCAAGGACTTGCCCACATGAATTTGATAATATCCCGCAGGGGTTAGTCCATACATGCAACCAAAGTCTATATTTGGTAGTTTTAGTTCAAAAATCAAACTAGACTCCATGTCCAATTTGATTAAGGTAGGCTAATTAACCTAAGCACCATGCTTAATTTAAATAGCCTATGGAAGTATGATCATTACATCCAAACTAAGCACCATGCCTAATTTAAAAGATGTATGATCAACATCCAAACCAAAGCATACTAGAATAGAAAAAAGGTGCATGAAAGTAACATGAGATTCACTTAAACGAAGGTGATAACTTTGAATGGTGAATCAGAGAACCATTTTTTTATATGTAGGCAATGCAAATGGGGTGGATGAATGCAATTTAAACAAACATGCCATGGTTTTTTTGAAAAGAAAATTAAATGAGTGACATGCATGCAAACATACAGTGGTAGAAAGTAACTAAAAATAGGAAATATATTTTTGGGTTGGTTCTCTCATACCTTGATTAATTGTACCATCACCCAAAATTTGTGATTGAATTGCGAGTGATGTAATGTAGTTGTTCCATGATATTTGATGCTTTTGTTTTCACTTGACGGCGACCTTCTCTCTTTCTGCATATGGTTAGTATATATATACCTTTCTATGAAATGGCAGGGTGGAGGTGTTGATTGTTCATGAATGATTGGGCACCCTAGGCTCGTGATGATCCCCATTCCCCCCACACGTGGACTTTTGTGAAAGTTCAGTGTGTAGTGTTGGGGTCTCCTTTTGTGTGTGTCGCATCACCAAAGGTTATCAAGGTATGTAGTCAGTGCAGCTCCCATGATTTCGAGCATCGTATGTCCCCTATTCTTCTTGATCTTAACATGTCATGGTTAGCAAACAAGAATACCTGAAGGTGCATTCTAACTTGAAAACATGATCTTGCTGTTATTGATAAGAAAAAGTTGTGTTTTTTATGATAACCCAGGGTATCTCTCGACAGTGCTTAGTTTATGGTCATAAGCTTGACCGCTAAAGCTAGGACAGAGTTTATAGCTAGGAGTTGTGGTTGGCTTCGATGGTGGTGGCTCTAAGAACTCATCCTAAGGAGCAGAAAGATTTTTTTTGGATGGAAGGGTTTCATGGTGAAAAAGAATAGAAGGAATAACTTTTTTTCTTTTTTTCTTGGAAAGAAAGATAAAACACAAGGATACACGAGTGAACTAGGTTCAAAGATAATTACGACAACCGTTCCCCAGCAACGGAGCCATAAATGCTTGTTGGTATTTCTTAACGCATACAGAAATAATCCACAGCCACATGGAATTACCGTTGTAGCATTTCACCCGGAAGTATTCAGGGTATCGTATTTCCACAAGGAATGGAGGTATAAGAGTCTCTTAACCTAGTTCACCTAATGATAACAAGAAGAAGGATAGCCCGGGTAGTGAGGTTTTCTAGGGATAACTTTGCCACTATATACTTACTTCGGGCACCGGATAACACTTGGTCTACCAAGCGTTGCCAGCCTATGGCTCTACACCATACCTAGATGTGGGGATTACAAAGAATGGATAGGGCTATCACCACCTGCCACCTACCCCTCAACTGTGGTGTACGAGGCAAACGAAGGTAGCCTCTAGCCTAGACACCACGTCTATGCTATTGACTTCTACTCTAGCATCAATTAGGGTTATCCGTCTTTATCAGGGCCCTTTACTAGAGTATTCATCACAAGGACGAATGACGAACCCGCAAGTAAATAATGAACAAGACTAACTTAAAGTAGAACTCACCACCAAAGATAAACACGAACCTTCTCCAAATAGTATATGGATCGTAGAGTTACAAGTGGAGAGGAGTCGATGATTCCCGGCATTCCTTTTCGCTAAGTGTACAAGGGGCCCCAAGTACACAAGTGGATGTAGCTGACAACTCCGGTACTTCCCCACTCTTACACACTCACTCCCTACACTAGAACTAGCTAGAGAACTAAGATATGAATGGAGCTCTTCTCTTCGTGTCACATTGTGACTCTCTTGTGTTGTGTCTTATGTTCGTAGAGGGCGGTTGTGCCTCATTTATACAAGGAGGAGAGATGGTGCTATGGTTATTCCTAGCGCGATGTCCATGCACCACCGCCTTCTGCATGGAGGCATGCCACCACCAGAGCAAGGGGTGGCCGAGAAGCGTCGGTGGGGTGTCACCCGCCCTTAGGGGTCAGCCACCCCCTAACCAAGCCTCCTCGCCACCGCCTTCACGTGGTGGGTTGTGGGCTAGACCTGTACTGCTCCTTGGTAGGTGTTGCACTCGGTTGAGTTGAGTTGATGGGTGTCTTGGTTGTTCCTTTGCACAAATCTGCGTCAGAAAATGTCTTTCAGTGAATTTTCTCCATGTATTTGTATTTTTATCCTACAAAAAACTTAAATACCAAAACTTGTGGAGATTGTGAGTTAAAAGCCCTATTTCTAAGTTTTGGTATTCATTATTTGTTTGTTTTGTTAAAATATTGGTGGTAGGAATTATGAGTTAAGCACCGCCAACAAAGATCGAGCCAATGAAAAGCAAGATGTCATGCACATTCATGATTCTCGCATGACATGTGAAGAATATGGAAACACTTGGCATTCAGGGAACAACTGTCCTAAAACTCATGAGGATGTGAACTTCATCAACAATAACAACTATCGTCCTCAACAGAATCAAGGATGGAATCAGCAATAGAGTCCAAATCACCAAGGTAATTACCAAGGTAACTATCAAGGTAATAATTTCAATAATCAACCATATTTGAAAGATTTGGTCTTTGGATAAGCTAAAATTATGGAAGGATTATCTAGAAAACTAGCTTCCAATGATAAAGTCTTAGAAAATATCAATAATAGAATGGATTGTTTGTCCTCAACTATTAAAAGCCAGCATAGCTTTAATAAAATGATATAATCACAAATAGCCTAGCTGGCGGCTGTTCTTCCTTTGATCGACAAAGGTAAGATTCTGGGGCAACCAAAAGACCCCAAAACTGCAAATCTTGTTGATATTCACAATGCAGGATTCTACAAAGAACCATCTAGCGGAGGATGGGAAGATTATTCCTTGCCCATCAAGAATGGTGATCCAGGAAGACCCATCATCCCCATAGCCACTGGACCTCATGTGTTCCAAGAAGCTATTTGCGATTTCAGAGCAAGCATCAATATTGTGCCACAGGTAATTTATGAGAAAATTCATGGAGACCTTTGCTATATACAACCATGCATTTGTAGCTTGCAGATCAATCACTCTGCTACCCCAAAGGAATTCTTGAAGATATCTGTGTATGAGTCAGACCTGTAGACTTTGTGGTTTTGGACACAGGCCGAGATATAAGGGTATCCATCATTTTGGGTCGACCTTTCCTGAGCACCACAAAAGCCATCATTTATGCTAACAGTGCCAAAATCTATTTCACAATTAAGGATAGGAAGGAGAAATTTACTTTCAAGAATCATATATTGCATTCTCCTAGCCATGTGTGGGTACAAACTTTGATAGAAGACACAGCAAGCAAGAAGAAAAATAATAGAAGAGCAAGGAAGTACAGGGCCAGGCAGCCAAGAGAAGAATCAGTCATGATGATCAACACACTTTAATTGGAGTACGACCACCTCCTTGCTTCACCATTCCTTACCAAGAAGGAAGATCCGAGCATACTGACAATCGAGTGTACAATCGGACAAAGAATTTTCCACAACACCTTCTGTGATCTTGGATCGGGTGTCAGCATCTTGTTCAAGGAAACTTATTACTATTTGTTTGGTGAACCTTTGTTCCCTGCATATATGCAATTACAGATGGCGGACCAAACAATCTGATTTCTAGAGGGAATAGTAAAAGACATCACGATCAAAATACAAGATAACTATGTCCCTGCCGACTTCATAATTCTTGACATGGAAGAAGAAGAAGAAGATTGCCTATCATCCTTGGAAGACCGTTCCTCAACACTACCAATACGATCATCTATGTTGGATCAGGACAAATTCACTTCTAATTTCTAGGACAAAAGATATGATGCAATTTCAATAGTTATACAACTTATGAGCAGGCAAAGAAGATCCATCCAAAGAGAAGACATCGATCATCCCAATAATGAAGGAATCAACTCCCAAAGAATGAGGAAGAAGGACAATTTGAGAATGACAAACTTATTACACCAAAATCAAGTCCACAACCTAAGCAGATCTAGAAGGAAATGGTGGCCACATCATCAATGTCACTATTGGAAGAGGTGCAACCATCAAGGTCTCCATCTTCGGGACCGATTGATGCACCCGAAGAATCAATAAGACTGAAGAAGTCCGGTTCGGTGGACTCAAAATTCTGAACCCTCGCCGGGAGGTAAAATCAGTAGTTATCCATATTTTTTTTACATTACATAAATTATGTTTAACAAATTTAATTTTTCTGCATTTGCATTACATCTAGAATACAAAATAAAAATTTCATCACTGCATTATAAAATCTTTAGCCCCATGTGAATAATTTTTATGGTGTGTAAAAACTAGTAAGAATATTTTACCGTGGAGGCGTACAAAAATAAAAATATCATGCATACATCTAATTATATTTCATTGCATCATAAAATGTTTTCTGCATAGCACGTATATACAATTGTATATAGAGGAAATACAAGAAACCAAGACACATAGGAGACACCTAGGACCCACCATCACCTCCACCATGCACTATCACCGAATTTTTAGATCGTATCCACTGAAAGAGCAAAGATATTGCTTAACTTCGAAGCAAACCACCATCTGGTGGAGGATGAGGGCGAGTGGGCCTAGGGTGGGGCTGGCCGGCCCCACTACTTGGTCGGCCAGCCTGCTGCCTCCTCCCCTCTAAATACCAAGCCCCTGGCTGCTCTCTGCCTCAAGCTCAGCTCAAATTCACCTGCTAATTCCCCAAGTTCGAAATCTTCCTCTGTAGTTTAGAATTTCCAAAGTTTGGAAGTGTTGCAGAAATTAGAAAATCCAAAAATATTGGATAGACATCCTACTAAAATTCTACCAACTAGAAAATATTTCTAACCCCAAGAACAACTAACCCCTGGACGGCTAATCGCTAACTCTTTTTATTCTAATCCGTTCCATGAGTTTTGTTGTTCTTATTGGCATTTTGCAGGATGATGCATAAACTCAAGGGCAAGTTCACTTGGTCGTCTTCCTCCTGCTCAACCAGGAGTACATCCTGCTCCGACAAGGAGAACATAGATGAACCAACCACTGGATCCACTGCACCCGATGTACAAGGAGAACTCAACTTCCTGCTGGGCGAGAAAGACATCCGCTAGAGAGACCGCCAAGAGAGGGAGAAGTTTAAGCTACTAAAGCCACTCACCTTCATGCTTACAAGTGTGTACAGTCCACAACTGCTCCAAGACACAAGTATGGATGCTAAATTCGACTTTATATTTCAAGTCAGGGATGGCAAAATTTCTAGGATACTACAGAGCAAGGGTCTAGAGCTTTAACTATGGAATTTTTATGCACTTTGAACATCATGGACACGGGGGAAGTCTATAGATTTTTTGGGAAGGAGTATTCTACTCCTTGGAAAGATTTTAGTCTCCTCCTAGGTTTTGATGCACAATTTATTGTAGATGTAGACTTCGCTACCCAAGACTTTGATAAAGGGAAATTCTAGAGGGAAATTTCTGGGAAAACTGATTTCTTTCATCCTAGAACCAATGATATTCACAATCCTACTCTACGCTTTATGCATAAATGGTTAGGGATGACTTTGTTTCCTAGGAATGACACTCGTACCATAAGGACAGATGATTTAAAATTGTTGTATGCCATGGTAAAGAGGAAGAAAGTTTCCCCTATCAAATTTATGATGAATCAATGGTTGGAAGCTTTTACTCTTGTTGGTGATATTGAGTGTACCTCCTTGGTCACCTGAATTACCACCAACATGGGTCTCATGCAAAGATATTTTGTTTCACTCATTACTGAGCGACCTTACATTGATTTTGAATATTTTTGGCAAGCTCACATGCTTAAAAAGAAAGACAATGGGAATCTTGTTATGATGTACCGTGGCTATACAAATGAGGTTATGTTACCTAACCGGAACATCGGCTTGTACGTTGTGCAAATGTTAACCATGAATTTGCAGAAGAATGAAGCAGCCCCTCACCCACAGTTCTATGTTGCTGATCCAACACCAGAAGAACCAGCCTATGCCAGTTACATAGGGTTCGAGCAAGCATGACCTTCCCGCAAGTTCCAACAAGAGCACATTGTCTGGAGCCAACCTACACCTAATCACTCAGGCGGCTCCTGGCAGCAAGCTCTAAGTGAACAATGGTATGATGGGAACTTCCACCACTACAATGGGCGAACTATGAAGCAACCTCAAGTGGGCATCAGGGAGGACGCATGTCTTTCTCTGACCAAGGGTACCATGACTTCCACGAGACCTAGCATCACATCGACAACAGGCTTACAACCATTGAGGAGACCACTACTGCCATACAAGGTACATTACATAGTCATGCACAATGGCAGGCGGCGATGGGACATGAGATGGCTAGTCTCCAACAACAACAGCAACAGCAACAGCAGAACCAAAACTAGGATATTTTATTCCAGAACCTCCACATCCGGCTACCTTATTGAGCAACTACGACAACAACCAGCTTGGGGGAAGGGCATCCCCCGTGTATCCAAGATGAGTATTTCTTTCCTTTGGTTTTATTATTTTTAAGTTTGATTCATACATTTGCTAAAAAAGATGCATAACTAAAAACAAAATAAAAAATTTATCTCTATATATAGTTATATATAGTAATAATGTGTGATCTAAAAAAATAAAAAGAGTGTGTCTAGTTTGCTTTAAGTTTGATTTTTAAGAGCTGAATAAAATAAAATGGACTCTGAAGATAATCTTTTAAAATGGAAATGATGAATAGTTGCTCTATTGTAATTCCTTTCAAGTACTTAGTTTTTAGCCTTGAATTCTCCTGAGTTTTGGATAAGATTGTTTTGATGTAAGAATTTACACTGAACTTAAAACTCGTGGGCAACAGATGCTTGATGTAAGTTAAGGTAATTGACGGATATGATATGAGAAGGTCTGAGTTGCTATTTATCTTATTCCAAGTGACACTAAAATTTTGGAGATTTATCTTTTGAAAAAACATAAAAATGCTACATGATGAGTTCCTATATGACAAAGCTTGAATTCCTACCAAAGCCATACATGTTATTTAGGCTAGGAAAACTTCCACTTATATGCTGCTTGTTTTGCATTGAGTTTTGTCATGCTTCGTTGACCCTTTTGAGAGGTTTGTCATTCTCTTAAAATCAAGACCACGTACACACCACCCAAATATGCACTACTCCTACACTAAGGGTAGGCGTAAAAACATGTCATTTCATTTATATGCACTAAAAATGTTTTACTCCTGCACCGGGAGTGAACAACAAAAACATGCTTGATAGGTTTTGCATCCACCAAATAAATGCTCCAAGTTCTTGTTGCTATATCTCAAAAGTTTTCTTGCATAAAATAAGCATGGGCTATTCAAAAGTTATTCATAAAAAAAGAGTTGAGAAAAAATGGACAAGTGTCCGAGATATTGAAAACAATGGGTACTCAGATGCCTGCCTGAAAAAAGAGAAAAAAAAAGAGATGAACAAGATATCCCCCGTGATCTTGCAAAAATATTTTGCAAGTTTTAAAAGAGAGATAAGTTTTCAAGGAGCATAGTAGAATTAGGTTAGCCACCATATATATCCACTACATATTTTCACAGACATGCACATCTTGATTTGAATGTAGGACTCAACTGTCGATGTTTTACCACCGATAGCCTGCCACGGGGGTACCCGGGGCAGTATATTCGGGCTTCGGCGTATGCCAAACTCGATGGTTTACGCAAGAGACAGCCGATTTATCCTAGTTCAAGCCCTCGATCGTAGATCGAGTAATAACCTTACGTCTAGTTGGCCTTAGCCTTTACGTTGGATTGATTATGATCTGCTCTCTTCTCCCTTTTGATAGGAGCATTGCCCTCCTTTATATAGTCAGGAGGCCAGAGTCCTAGTCGGTTTACAATGAGATTTCCTAGTAGGATTACTTGATAGTTCTACTACTAAGATTTACATGGGAAGAATCCTAGTTGAACTAGATCTTCTCTCTCCCTTGCGGGGTATCCTGTGGGTCCTGTATCGACAAGCCCCCGAGCACTTCATGGTTGAGCTCTGAAAGTCTCGCTCTGCCCCTTCAAGTCTTGCTGAGTAGGAATAAGATGTCATCTGAGTGCTTTCTAGAGTGAAACCTTGTAGCGCTTCTTAGGATCTTTGAGTGGTGAGTGCTTTTCTGAAGAAAAAATACATCCATCTGGTTGTAGCCCTCGAGCCTCTTGCTATTTGGAACAAGGAGCTAGAGGATCTTGTCTTGAAGTTGTTCCGATTGTTCGTTGAAGTTTTATCAAAAAGAACTCGAATATGGCTCGTTCCGGGTTCTTTTTGTCGTAATGTCTTGAAATGGTCTGTGTTGAGGAAGTCTTTTGGTGACGTGCGCTTTTTCAAAGAAAAAGTGCACTCACTGAGTGTAGCCCCCGAGCCTCTTGCTATTTGGAACAAAAAGTTGGAGGGTCTTGATCCTTTATGTTGTTTGAAAATTTGTGTTCTGAAGTAGTCCCCAAGACTTGGATTAAACCATCGTCCGAGTAGTCTCGTGGCATCCTTCCGAAGCGGCCTTTTAGTCTTGGATTAAACCATCATCCGAGTAGTTTTGTGGCATGCAGCCTCCGAGCTTATGTCTGGGTTCCCTTTTGGTGAAATTGCACTCACTGAGTGTACGAGCCTCGTGCTTTTGGGTTTATCCCGCAGTTCCGCGCTTTCTCCGAGTTCTTCTCTTTAGAAAAGAAGTCGGATGAAGAGTCTTGAAGTATCGTCGTCATTGTAGTCTTGAGTTTCTTGTATTCTTGGTCCTTTGTCTTTGGTTCCGAGCCTCCGGAAGTAGTTGAAATGAAAATCGGGTTCCCTAGCTTAGTGTTGATTTAGGCTATGGTGCTGGTCGAGCCTCCGAGCGTATATCCGTCTTGTTTTGTTTAGGAAGAAATTGGATGCGAGGTCCTAGCGTATTCTTTGATGGTCTGCTGTTGCCAAATGTAGTTGTATGGTGGTGGTTGAGTGTAAATGCCTTTTGTTCACGGGTTGTACTATGCTGGTATATTCTTCCGAATATGCCCGTCTTCGAGTACTGCTTCCTCTCGCCTGAGTCATCTATTATTGAGTCCTGTCTTTTCACTGTGTCCTTTGTTAGGCTTATTTCGTTGGTACTCCTAGTCCATGTGCGCCGATCCTTTGGTCTATAAATACTGTCCCGGAGTGCTTGTTTTCATTCATTGGATATTCTGTTGAAACCTTGGTGGTCATGAACATGGTAGTTTGTGAAGTAGAGCAGCCCCCGGGCATGTTTTGTAGTTCCTGTGTATCTTGTCATAGCTGGAGGAAGTCTTGTGATAGGGATTAGAGGTAGGCTAATCTCGCGACAGCATTGTGCTAGGATGTACGTGGTGGTAGTTGGAGGAAGTCTTGTGATGTGGGCTTCGTTCCTTCATTCGGCAGTTCTGGGTTGATCCTCGTCGCCTGTCTTGAGACCATCCGGTGCAGATCAATACCATATCCAGCATCACATCGGTCTTGGGTAGACAGATGCCTGTCGGCCTTCTATGCTCCATGTTGCCCTGTCGTGCTGTCGATTTCCGCCTTGGATGCACTGCGTCCGTCCTTTGAAGAAAACAGTGTAACTGATGGTGGTTTGTCCTTCCGAGTAGCAATTTGGGACACGTAGTCGTTCCAGAGCCTAGTCGTGTCCGTGTTCCTCTTTGCTACTTTGCTTTTTGTGGTGCCAAGTTCGTTGGGTCTTGTAAGATTTGTAATCTTCTATTTTTGAAGTCGCTTGTAATGTAACGAATCTTGTCTTCTGAGTTGTCTTTGACTTTTCTGTTGTGATCCCTGTCGTTCGTGAGACTACCGAGTTCTTTCTTACATAACCGGGTTCTTTTGTTCCTCGTGAGGTAGCCCTTTCTTTCTTCTTTCTTTCTTCTTGGTTTGACGGGTTGTTCTTGTATCAATCTGATAACCCTGCCGTGGCGTTGGACGGATAAGTCTGAAATCTGCCTATTGGTTTGTACCGTTGTGAGGATTCGTGCCCTCCGTTGTTTTAGCTGCGTCGGTAAATGGACCGTTGCGTTCCCACATTGTGTTTTAACGGGCTTTGTGGGCCATTTGTATCACTAAAAAATCTATTTAAAGACCTTTTATCTTCCTTTCCCTTGTCGCCCAGCTCTTGCCTTTAAACCCTAGCTCTCAGAAATCCACCGCCGTCATTGTCGCCATCACCCGAGCACCATCATTCTAGCTTCATCTTCCTTAGTGCCTTTTTTGCTTCCGCTAGTTCATGGGAAAGAAGAAAACCACAAGCAAGTCTCAGGCGACCTTCATGGACGAGGAGTCATCCCTGTCTTTGATTGAAAACCAGGAGTTCATGGCCATGAGGGCAGCTCAGAAAGTTTGGCCAGCTCCAACAACAAGCGAAGACCAGCTGCGCGAGCTCGTTAGCGATGGCTTGATCCAAAGCAAAGTCATCGCTGAATGGAGAGTTCCGGGCGAGCATCGGGTTCTGGCTCCGGGTCCTGGTGAGATTGTCCTTTTTGTTTCCTTTGTCCGCGCTGGACTTTGTCTTCCTGCTTCCGCCTTCTTTCATTAGTTTCTTGGTTATTTCGGGGTTAGTCTGAACCATCTAACCCCCAATGCCGTTCTCCATCTTTCTGTTTTTGTTCACCTTTGTGAAGCCTTCCTTGGGATCCCTCCTTCTCTATCTCTTTTTTGCTTTTTCTTTCGTCTAAAACCTCAACCCTGCCGTGAAGAAACCAGCGCCCTCGGCGGTTGCGGGATTCAGTTTCGCCAGGGTCTCAAAATTAAGTTTTTTTATTATGACCTGGTTGATTCTGTCAAAGATTGGCGTGCTGAGTGGTTCTACGCTGCCAATTTGATCCCTTCTCTTGTCGTTCACTCCGGATCTGGTCCTGTGGTGAATGACCGATGGGACAAGAAACTTGAGTCGCCTGCTGAGATTCAAGCGATCTAGCCACTCCTTGATAGGATTAGCATGCTGAAACAGCAGGGTTTGACCGGCTTTGGTATTGTTTCAAGCTTCCTTCGTCGCCGGGTTCAGCCTTTGAAAGAGCGGGAGCATCTCGGCTTTGAGTATTCTGGGGCCGAGGATCCTTCACGCATGGTCCCAGCTCTTGAGCTGACCGGTGAGGAGGTACTCGAGCGCCTCCAGAAGATGCTGAAAGGAGTGAGCGTCATTCCTCCTACCGTCTCTGAGTTCTCGACCATCAACCCGCCCCCAGCTGTGAGTTGTCTATCTTTTTGTTTGAGTTCTTTATGTACTCTTGCTGCATCCATTCTTGCTTAGCTTTTCCTTGTCTCGGTGTTTTATCTTTTTTCACAGGAGCTTGGGCGGAACTTTATCGATCCGATCCCCCTTGATGTTCTCCCTGCCGTGGCGGAGACTGGGGATCGTCTAGCTGGTACTTCTGCAATTAGTAAGTCTCAAACCTTTACAGCCCTTCCTGGGGTTTCTTTCAGATTTGTTGATGTATATGAAGAATATGTTCCTCGTCTAGTCCCTCGCGGTCCTCGCAGTGTCCCGAAGAGGGGGCGAATGGATGGGTCTTCATCTGGCTTGCCTGTCTCCAAGAAGCCTTGCAAACCAAGTACTCCCTCAGGTACTCCAGTTGTTGCTAGCATGCTCTTAGGTGAGCACATTTAATACTCTTTGTTCTTTTATTTTCATGTTTCTCTCTTGAACTGAGTACTTTTCATCTCCTTTTCAGCAGGTGCTCTGGTTTCGTTGGCTGAGGAAGAAGAGGATGATGAAGTCCCCCTCATCATGTGGCGGTGAGTTGTTTTTCATATTCTTGTTGCATTGAATTTCTCCTCTTTGTTTTGAATTTTAGTCTTGAACTTTTTGAAGTAATCGGAGGTCGGGTGTGAGTTCTTCTAAGGCTCCCGCGCCGACTTCTTCTAAAGCTCCGGTGTCGAGTTCTTTGGTTGCCTCTGTCCCGAGCTGTACCGCTCCTCCGGTGCGGAGTTCTTCCACGGCTCCAGCCCCGGCTTCTTCCGTGGCTCCGTTGTCGGCTATCCCGCTCCCATCGCTGGGTGGCGGGGATGTCTTCGCCGTCGTGGTTCCCCCTGCGAGGCTTTCTCTTGGCTTCACGAAGAAAAAAGTAGTCGGGTGAGTAGATTCTAGCTTTATCTTTTTGGCTTTTATCTTCCTTCCTCTGGTTTTTATTGGTGCTTCCTTTTATCACTTTTTAGTGTTTCGTCTTCTCTAATTTCTTCATCGACTTCTTCTCTGCCTCCCGCCGTGCCAACGAGTTCCGAGCCTCGAGACTCACAACATCCTATTGATGAAGTCGCCACGGGGGCTTCAGAGCTACCTGGCAGAGTTGTGGACTTGGTCGCTCCGGAGGTAACTGTGGCCGTCGCGCCGGGTCCTTCTGAGGGTTTGGCTCCGGCTTCCCTGGAGGTTGCTTTGGTTGTTCCTTCTTCACCCCAGCCGGCCTCTCCTTCCCCTTCTCTTGCTTCTGGCGGCCCCTCCTTTTCCGGTGACGTGGTGCAACAGTTTGATGCCACTCATCGGTTATCGGAGCTGACCGCAGCCTGGGGGAGCTTGTCGACCCTCGCGACTTCTTTTGGTGAAAAGCTCCAGGTAGGTTTTACTGCCACTCCTCTTTTGCATGCTTGTTTTTCTTCTATCCTTACGCCTTGTTTCTCTTTGCCTCTTTTTGCTCAGTCTTTCTCTCGTGATAATTCTGGCTTCTTTTTCTCATCTGAAAATGAGAGGAAGTTGTCTTCGGAGGTGGACGCTCTGAAAGCCGATCTTGACCTCCTCTGGGCTGAGTTGGAGATGGAGCGTCAAATACACCAAAAGGAGGAGAAAGCCCTTCGCGCCCGAGTAGTGGAGACGGAGAAATAGAGAGATGCTGCGGTGGAGTCTGCGAAGAATGAATGCAAAGGTGCCGCGGGTTCTGTCTGTTTCTTCTCGTATTTTGACTTCTTTTTCCGCTAACTTGTTCTTGGGTGTCCTGTCTAGCTCTCCGAGTTGAGAAGAAAAAGCTCTCGGAGAGTATTGATGAAATGAGGGCCCTTGTCCGTTCTAGTCATAATAGAGCTGAGGAGGTAATTACTCATGCTGAGGAAGAACTCGCTCTTGCTAAGCTGATTAGGCGCAGAGCTGACAGAGATCTTATGCAGGCCCAAAAAACTATTGAAGGCTTGTCCGGGAAGCTGGCGACGGCTACTGAGAATTGGAATGTTTTGTGGAAATCTTTTCGTTCAGTAGCCAATGTCCTCCGGACTCCAGCGGATGACGGGCAATCTTGGGCGCAGTTCATTCCTCGGATTCCGACTCGTTTCCAAGAGTTCACGAAGAGGTGTGCCCAAATATGTACCAAGAATGTGCTGGCCCAGGTCCGGGTCCTTGCTCCAGAGGCGCCTCTCTCCAAGATAGTAGAAGAAGCTGAAAGCCAAGAATATCTTGACGCCATTGAGAGGATGGAGTCTGAGGTCGAAGGTCTAGCCAGTAGGGTTGTAGACAGTCTAAATATTGACATTTCCCTTTCTAATGACAACGCCTGACTCGATTGAGCATCCCCTTGTAATATTACACTCCTTTTTAAATGAAGATTCTTTATTTTTGTTGATGTATTCTTTGCCTGGGTGCGGTTGAAGTTACTTGACTTGCTGAGTACTTTGTCCTGTTCCTGTCTCTGCTCCGCAAAACAACTCTGTGCGTTATTCTGACGAGACCCTTCGATTTGTCGAGTACTTTTCTTTTCTTCCTCCTTTGTGATCCGTTGAGTGCTTTGTCCGTGCTATGACTTGTTAGATGTAGATCTTTGTGTTAACAACATTTCGCCTGCGCTATGTAAAACGACACGGTATAGAATGTTGCCTTGACAAACTTCGGCATCCGAGTGCTTTCTTGAATGGCGCTTGTGCTTTTCTGAGGAAAAAGTATTCCTATCTGGATGTAGCCCCCGAGCCTCTTGCTTTTCGAAACGAAGTGCTGGAGGGTCTTTTGAAGTTAAATTTCGGTCGACTCAGCCATGTTGCTTTTTGTTTCGGGTGTTAGCTTTTAGCTACCCTCATCGGCGAGCTCAAGCGTTTTTTTAGCTATTTTGCTCTCGGCCGGGATGCTCAGGCATGTTTTTAGCCATTTTGCTTTTTTGTTTCGGGTGTTAGCTTTTAGCTACCCTCATCGGCGGGCTCAAGCATTTTTTTCAGCTATTTTGCTCTCGGACGGGATGCTCAGGCATGTTTTCAGCCATTTTGCTTTTTTGTTTCGGGTGTTAGCTTTTAGCTACCCTCATCGGCGGGCTCAAGCGTTTTTTCAGCTATTTTGCTCTCGGCCGGGATGCTCAGGCATGTTTTCAGCCATTTTGTTTTTTTGTTTCGGGTGTTAGCTTTTAGCTACCCTCATCGGCGGGCTCAAGCGTTTTTTCAGCTATTTTGCTCTCGGCCGGGATGCTCAGGCATGTTTTCAGCCATTTTGCTTTTTTGTTTCGGGTGTTAGCTTTTAGCTACCCTCATCAGCGGGCTCAAGCGTTTTTTCAGCTATTTTGCTCTCGGCCGGGATGCTCAGGCATGTTTTCAGCTATTTTGCTTTTTGTTTCGTGAAAACAACTCGTTGAAGGTCATGACAAGACATGATGTGGATGAATGCCATCTTTATTGATCATGAGTATAAACTACTACATATGTTGTTGAAGAGTATTGCTTTTCGTCAATTGTGAACGTTGGTCCCTTGTGGCTTGCATATCTGTTTTTTCTTGAGTTGTTTCTACGCGTAGAATCTTCTTAGCTGGCTGATGTGCCATGTATTGCTGACTTCTTTTCCATCTTCGGTTATTAACTTGTATGTGCCTGGTCCGGTGACTTTTGTGACAATGAAGGGACCTTCCCATGGACTGAGTAGCTTATGTCGTCCATCAGTCTTCTGTATCCTTCTTAGTACTAAGTCTCCGACTTGTAGTGATCGAGGTTGGGTACTCTTGTTGTAATGCCGTCTTAACCCTTGTAGGTATCTGGCTGATTGGAGGGTAGTGTTTACTCTGATTTCTTCTGAGCTATCGAGTTCTAATCTTCTTGTGTGTTCCGCTTCTCCTTCATCATATTGCTCTATCTTTGGGGATGTCCAGATCAAGTCAGCGGGCAGTACGGCCTCTGACCCGTAAACTAGGAAGAAAGGTGAGTAGCCTGTTGCTCTGCTTATTTGAGTTCGTAGTCCCCATACTACTTTTGGTAATTCTTCAATCCATTTGGACCCATAGTCCACTAGTTCTTCGTATAATCTTGGCTTTAATCCGGCTAGTATGAGTCCATTAGCCCTTTCTACTTGTCCATTGGCCTCTGGATGTGCAACAGACGCATAGTCTATACTGAAACCACAGTCTTGTGCCCAGCCCTTGAATTCTGTAGCTATGAAAGGGGTGCCTAGATCTGTGATGATTCGATTGGGCATGCCGAAGCGGTGCATAATGTCTTGGATGAACTCGACTGCTTTGGTTACGCTGTACTTCGTGAGTGGTTTGTATTCAATCCACTTGGTGAATTTGTTGATTGCTACGAAGATGTACTCGAAGCCGCCTTTTGCTTTTTTTAGGGGTCCTACTTGATCTAGCCCCCAGCAGGAAAAAGGCCAAGCGGGTGGGATGCAGATAAGATTGTGAGCTGGTACGTGGGCTTGTCTTGCAAACATTTGGCAACCTTTGCATTTTTTGACAAGCTCTTCTGCGTCTTTCAAAGCGGTTGGCCAGTAGAATCTGGTGCGAAATGCTTTGCCAACCAGTGTCCTTAAAGTGGCATGATTTCCACAGCAACCTGAATGTATTTCATCTAGGATTTCTTTGCCTTCTTCAAATGAGACACATTTTAGTAGTACTCCTGATGATGCTGCTCTTCTGTAGAGTTTATCCCCTACTAGAACGTAGTTTTTGCTTCTGCGAACAACTTGTGTGGCCTCTGCTTTATCTGCTGGCAGTTTATTTTCTTTGATATAGTCAATGAAAACTTGGGTCCATGAAGTGTTGATTATCAAGATCTGAGCGCCTTTAGCCTGAATTTCATGTGTTGTTTCACCGAGTTGTTTGATAGAGGGAACTGATAGCTCTTCTATGAATACGCCGAGTGGAACTTTTGCTCTGTCTGATCCGAGCTTGGCAAGGACATCTGCTGCAATGTTGGAATCGCGTAGGACGTGTAAAATTTCTAATCCTTGGAAATGTTTTTCAAGTTTCCGTATTTCAGCACAATAAGCACCCATGTTTTCTTTGGTGCAATCCCAATCTTTGTTGACTTGGTTGATGACCACTGCTGAATCGCCGTATACGAGTAATCTTTTTATTCCGAGGGTAATCGCCACTCGTAGCCCGTGGATGAGGGCTTCATATTCTGCTTCATTATTTGTAGCTTGCCATAATATCTGAAGGACGTACTTGAGTTGTTTTCCTTCTGGAGAAATGAGGAGAACGCCTGCACCGACCCCGCCTAGTTTGAGTGATCCGTCAAAGTACATCTTCCAGTGGTCAAGGATTGTATCTGATAAAGGCTGTTGAATCTCTATCCATTCGGCCACGAAATCGGCGAGGGCTTGAGATTTGATTGCTTTTCGTGGGGTGAAATTGATGTCAAGAGCTCCAATTTCAACTGCCCACTTGGATATGCGCCCCGTGGCATCTTTATTATGTAGGATGTCTCTGAGTGGAAAATCTGTCACCACGGTAATCTTGTGGCTTTCGAAATAGTGGCGAAGCTTCCGTGAGGTAATGAGTAGAGCGCAGAGTAGTTTTTGTACATGCGGGTACCAGATTTTGGATTCTGATAGTACTTCGCTGATGTAGTATACGGGACGTTGCACTTTATACATGCGCCCTTGTTCTTCTCTTTCTATGACTATTGCTGTGCTGATTACGGTAGGAGTTGCCGCAATATATAGCATCATATCTTCATCTTTCTTTGGAGGTGTCAGGATAGGCGATGAAGTGAGGTATTCTTTAAGTTTTTTTAAAGCTTCGTCGGCCTCTATTGTCCACTCGAACTTGTCTGTCTTCTTTAGTAGTTTAAAGAAAGGTAACCCCTTTTCGCCGAGTCTTGATATGAAACGGTTGAGGGCCGCCATGCATCCTGTTAGTTTCTGCACATCTTTAACACTTCTAGGTGGGCCCATTTCTGTTATAGCTCGAATTTGCTTGGTGCTGGCTTCGATCCCATGCTGACTGACCAAAAATCCGAGTAGTTGTCCTGAGGGAACTCCAAATACACATTTATTTGGGTTCAATTTCCATCTTCATTTCTTCAAGTTTTTGAAGGTTTGCTTTAAATCTTCAATTAGAGTGTCTGGGTTCTTTGTTTTCACCACCACATCGTCCACGTATGCCTCCACATTTTCACTGATTTGATTCCCAAGGCAAGTCTGGATAGCTCTTTGGTACGTGGCGCCAGCGTTCTTTAGTCCAAACGACATGGTCTTGTAGCAGTAGGCACCAAACGGGGTGATGAAAGATGTCTTGCTCTGGTCTTCTTCTTTTAGTACGATCTGGTGATATCCTGAATAGTAATCGAGAAAAGATAATAGCGCAGATCCTGCTATCGAGTCAACTATCTGGTCAATGCGTGGTAGCCCGAACAGATCTTTTGGGCAATGTTTGTTGAGATCTGTGTAATCGACGCACATACGCCACTCGTCCGTGTTTTTCTTCTGTACAAGGACCGGGTTTGCTAGCCAATCTGGATGAAGGATCTCCTTGATGAATCCGGCTGCCATCAGTTTTGTTATTTCCTTTTTAATTGCTGCCTTCTTGTCGGGTGAGAATCGTCGTAGCCGTTGTTTTACAAGTTTGGAGCTTTTGTTAACATCAATTCTGTGCTCAGCCAACTCCCTTGGGACTCCTGGCATGTCGGCTGGCTTCCAAGCGAAGATATCTTTGTTGTCCCGAAGAAAGTTGGTGAGCGCGAGTTCCTATTTTGCCGAGAGGTGAGCATTGATAGTTGCTGTCTTGGAGGTATCGCCTGTGCCTAAGTCGATTTGCCTAACGTCGGCTTCTTTTGGTGGTGCGATGATGCTGGGCTTTTTTGCCGGTATTTCTAATTCTTCTTGGCTTGTTTCTGCAGCGATTGCGGCTATTTCTTTTCTTCCATTGTTGGCTTGCGCTTTAGCTGCAATTTGGATCGCCTGAACGTCGCAGTCAAAAGCGCGCTTTAAATCGCTTCGAAGAGAAAGGATACCGTTGGGTCCTGGCATCTTAAGCAATAAGTACGGATAATGTGGTATTGCCATGAATTTGGCCAGTGCTGGACGTCCGAGGATTGCATGATATGATGAATCGAAGTCGGCGACTTCAAATTTGATAAACTCTGTTCGGTAGTTTGAAGGAGTTCCAAAGGTAACAGGTAAAGTAATTTGTCCGAGTGGCATGGCTGCTTTGCCGGGTACTATTCCGTAAAAGGTGTGCTTGTTGGCGTAATCATCCCGACGAGTTGTAGTCCCATTTTCCTTAGAGTTTCTGAAAAGATGATGTTAAGTCCAGCTCCTCCATCGATTAGTACTTTGGTGACGGTCATACCAGCAATAGTCGGATCTAGAACCAGTGGATAATGGCCTGCGTTTCCCACGCTAGTCCATTGGTCTTCTCTGGTAAATTGGATAGGATATTGTGACCAATTGAGGTATCTTGGTGTAGCCGGTTCTGCTGTCATAATGGTCCGCAGTGCTAGTTTTTCTTGATGTTTGCTTCTGCAATTCGAAGCCCCTGAGAAAATCACTGCTACCGTTCCCCTGGGTTTTTGGAATCCTTTGTCCTCGTGGTTGTCTTCTTCTCTTTTCTGATTGTCCTCTTTGGTGTTTTCCTTACTATCTTTTCTTGTGTATCGATCATTGAAAGTGTAGCAATTTCCGATGGTGTGCCTCCCACTAGGGTGCAATGGGCAACGTATGTTTTCAATGTCATCATATCTTCTGGGTTTGGGAAACTTCTTTGATTTGTCGGCCATTGCCACAGTATTGTCTGGTCTACGTTTTCTTTCTTGATGTCTGCTATTTCGGTGATTTTGCCTGTCCGGGTTGTCTTGGTTGCTTCTGTCCGGGAACCTCTCTCATGTTTTTTCTTCTGCAGTAATCATCTTTTCTACTGTACGTCTGAATTCTTCATTATTTCTCGGATTTTCTTTGCAAAAGTCTTGAAATTGCCATCTAGCCATGATTCCGTGAGAGAAAGCTTCAATTACTTCTCGTTCAGTTATGTCATGCACTTGAGCTCGTACTTCGCCGAATCGTCGATAGTAGTTTCTAAGACTTTCACCTCCCTTTTGCTTGAGCCCTTTTAGTTCTGCATGAGTGATTGGGTGTGTAATGATTCCTGCAAAATTCTCACAAAAAGCTCTTTGCAAATCCTCCCAATTTCTGATAGATCCTGGATTTAGTTTATCGAACCATTGGAGGGGCATGGCCTCCAGTGCCATGGGGAAGAAAAGGGTTTTGATATCGTCGTCTCCTTCGGCTAGTTCAAGTGATTGTGAATATATTCTGAGCCATTGCTTTGGTTCAGTTTTGCCATCATACTTGGAGTGATTAGACGGTTTAAATTTGTGAGGTAATCGCACCAATGCGAGCCTGTTCACGAAGCAGGGGAACCTGTCGTGTGCCTTGGTTTCTTTGAATTCAGATTCGGCGCCTTCCTCTGGCCAACTGTTGTTCTGATGGGAACAATCTTGTGAGGTTGTCTGGGTAGGTACCCTGCTCCTAGTCTTCCTTAGTTGTTCAAATTGGTGGCCTTGATTATGTTCCTTCCTACTTCCTCTGTCATGGCTTCCACCCGGCCCAAGTCTTTTGAAAGCGGATTTCCTTTGATTTTGATCTTCTTGCCGGTGGGTTGTTGATCTAGCGGGTAGTCTTGATCGAGCTTTCTCTTCATGTGTTCTCGGGATTGTCGATCGGAGCAAGTCCTGGAGCTGTTCATACTTCTCACCAGGATGCGAAGTTGCTCTAAGTTCTTCTAATGCTTCTCGAATCTTATCGTAAGGCGTATTCGCCGTGCGTCTTCCTTCGACTTCTTGTTGCGATTTTCTTTTGTCGTACTCAGCCAATTCTGACTCGTATCTGATCCAAGCTTCCCTGCGCTGCCTAGCATGGTGTTGGTGCCCTTGCTTCAACTTGTTTTTTCTTTCTCTAGCTTGTTTCTGACTATCTGTTTCTCCGTCGTAGCCCTGGGCAAAGGGTGATATGTTGGATTCTGATTCATCTGATGATCTAACATCAGGTGCTTCCGGGGGATTTAATGGTGACCGCGGTCGTCAAACCATGAGCACTTCTCGTGCATGAGTCGTTCTGTTATTGGTGTTAGTTTTCATGCTGTCGGAGTCACTGATAACTTTAGTTGATGCCTCGGTGTCGTAGATCGAGTCTCCTTCTTGGTAAGGTAAAATAGCTGTTGTTGTTGTGCCAACTAGTTGGGTTCCGCTACCCTCAGGAACGGAATTCGACCAGTGAATGATACAGTCCTGTGATGTTATTGTTAGCACGAGACCCTCTTGAGCTCCTGTCAGTGGTATCCCGAATCTTGGATTGAAAAATCTTTCGACCTGTCCCTGATAGGATTTTGTCATGTTGTCGAGCCCAAATGGAAAAGAACTCGACTTCTTGAGAGAATTTTGGGGGTAATCCGAGTTGTTTTGGGTTGTGCTCTGGAATCTTGCCAAAAAAGAACTCGGTTTCTTGAAAGCACTCGGATAAAATTTCGCCTTGGAGCTTGAATTCGAATCGGATACGAGTGGTCGTGAAATCCGATTTGACTCGGATACTATGAGCTGTGCGAATCTTCTGGTGAGCTGATCCATTGCAGTTGTTGAAATAGGAACTTCTTTTAGATGATCTGGATCTTTGAGGAGATGGCTTTGAAGCTTGTCGTTGTTGTCTGCCTCACAGATCCATGAGCCGAAGATGAAAGTTGATCCCGTCGGGAAAATTATGTTGTCGAGGTCCATCGAGCTCTCGGAAGCAAAGTCGCCGAAGGCCCCTACCTGGCGCGCTAGCTGTCAATGTTTTACCACCGATAGCCTGCCATGGGGGTACCCGGGGCAGTATGTTCGGGCTTCGGCGTATGCCGAACTCGATGGTTTACGCAAGAGACAGCCGATTTATCCTGGTTCAGGCCCTCGATCGTAGATCGAGTAATAACCTTACGTCTAGTCGGCCTTAGCCTTTGCGTTGGATTGATTATGATCTGCTCTCTTCTCCCTTTTGACAGGAGCATTGCCCTCCTTTATATAGTTAGGAGGCCAGAGTCCTAGTCGGTTTATAATGAGATTTCCTAGTAGGATTACTTGATAGTTCTACTACTAAGATTTACATGGGAAGAATCCTAGTTGAACTAGATCTTCTCTCTCCCTTGCGGGGTATCCTGTGGGTCCCGTATCGACATCAACTCTCTTTGGATCCGAGGTTTGACTTTACAATATATGTACTACAAGTATGCTTTCATGCTTTTTTCACTCCTATGAGCTCCACATAAGCCTTAGTTGTAGGAAGAGAAAATGCATACCATCCACAAATACCACATATATTGAGAGACTTGAGTATGTCATAGAATGGAAGCTCTAAGTTTTATTTTGAAAACTTACTAAAAATTTCAGAATAATGGCTGAGCGAAGAACTTGAAATGCAGTGCTTGACTTGATCGTTCTATCTTTCAATTGCTCAAGACCCAAGTGAAGGCTAAGAACCCCATGGTTGAAGGTAATATGGGTAAGTTTGAAACTCAGATCAGTTTATTCTAATCTAGAGGAAAATTTTTGTTTGAACACATGCGTACTTTTAGGAGTGAAAACATTGTAGCAACTCCTGATCCATTGAAGAGAAAAGGCATGTTTCTACGCCTAACCCTAGTGTAGGAGTAGTGCATATGTGGGTGGTGTGTATGTGATCTTGATTTTAAGAGCATGACAAATCTCTCATAAGGGTCAACAAAGCTTGACAAAACTCAATGCAAAAGTAAGCAACATATATGTGGAAGTTTTACTAGCCTAAATAACATGTGTGGCGCTGATGGGAATTCAAGCTTTGTGATACAGGAACTCATCATGTAGTATTTTTTGTGTTTTCAAAAGATAAATCTCTAGAACTTTGGTGTCACTTGGAACAAGATAAACAGTAGCTTAGACCTTCTCATATCATATCCATCAATTACCTAGACTTAGATCAAGCATATGCTACCCACGAGTTTCAAGTTCAGAGTAAATGCTTATATCAAAACAATCTTATCCAAAACTTGGGAGAATTTAAGGCTGAAAGCTAGGCATTTGAAAGGAATTACAATAGAGAAACTATTCATTATTTCCATTTTAAGAGATTATCTTCAGAGTCCCTTTTTATTTATTTAGCTCTTAAAAGAAATTAAAGCAAACTAGACACACTCTTTTTATTTTGTTTTCATTTTTAGTTCACGCATTATAACTATATATATTTCTATAAAGATAACTTTTTATTTTGTTTTAGTTATTCATCTTTCTTTTAGATATATAAAGCGAACTAAGAATAGTAAAAATAATAAGGGAAAAGAGATACTTAGCTAAATACACGGGGGATGCTCCTCCCCCAAGCTAGATGTTGACGTGGTTGCTCAACGAGGTGGCCGAATGTGGAGGTGCTAGAATAGAGCCTCCAATTTTGATTTTGATGTTGCTATTGTTGCTGGAGGCTGGCCATCTCTTGTCCCATGCTTATCTACCATTATGTGTGATTGTGTAACGTACCTTGTATGGCAGCAATTGTCTCTTCAATGGTTGTGAGTCTGTTGTCGAAGCGGTGGAAGGCCTCCTAAGAGTCATAATACCCTCGTCCAGAGAAAGACATGCGTCCTCCCTAATGCCCACTTAAGGTTGCTTCATGATCTCACCCTTGGTAGCTGTGGAAGTGCATTGTACCTCAGTTTGCTCTTTAAGATGCGGATTCTTGAGGTGGCGCCTCCTGTAGTGACACTTCCAATGGTGATGCCACCTTCTTTTGTCAAACCCGTCTTGGTTTTAAATTGGATGTTAGTCTGACAAGTTCATCTTTTTGACTTGTTCTACCTCCTTGTTCAGGCATTAGTAGTAGAAGCTGGCAATATCTTGTGTGCATCATTATTGCCAGTTTAGAACTTTCACTTATAGAATTTGGGGGATCAACTCTGCCACACTTTGCTCAAAGTGTGTTCTGCTCATAAAGATAAGGTAGAGATCAAGTGCATGAGTTTGTTGGTGGGAAGACACCAACAGAACCAAAACTTTATTTATTATTTTTTTCCTAGCCTAAGCACATCAAATCATGTTATAGTTGATGTTATGTGCATTCATTCTTACAACATGGGTGATAAGATCAGAAGGATGAGTATTAATGTGGCATTTGAATACATTTGTCAAAAAGAGTGGACTTGCTTAACCTATGGAAGGACTGTTTATAATGTATCTAACCTTACATGATTATGACTATCATCTTCCAAAGATAAGATATGCAAAATTTAGGTCATTTGATTAAGACTATGAGATCAAGAAAGTGGTGCTATGAACAAGCTTAAGGAACAAGACTTGTTGAGTTAAACAGGTTGGATCAAGCAAATAACTCAAACATGTTTGTTTCTTCATTTATGTGAATACCAAGATCAAAGGGAAGCTTTCTAAATAATGACCACTTACCTTAAGATGTTACCTTCATCATTGGAGCGTTATAACACCATGTGACGAAGGTAGATGACTGTGGTGATCCTTTCTTCCTGTTTTGAAGCTTTCCTTGCTTGAGCTATTCATGAGCATCTTGTCTCCTATATCGCACTCCTTCTTTCTCATTCTTTTATGATGCCACCTTTTTCTTCTTTCTTTTGTGAATCTTGTCATTTTGTTTGGACCTTCTGCTCCATTCATTGTTTCATTCCTACAAAAGATTAGTGGACAACACATACCCGAAGGGATGTAAAAATAATTTGAAACAGGACAGTATTGTCATAGAGCTAAAGGTCATCTTCTATGCTACAACAGAATTGGTTTTAACATTTTAATTAGCATAGAATCTATATCCCATGTTTTAAATAATGTGCCTCAATTGTTGCAAAAACTTCTTCTTGCAAGGATTGATTTTAATTTATATCTTAAGATTGATTTTCATATATTAAATTTGTAAACATATTCAAACTTGTAGAAACAAAGCAATATTGAGCAGAGGGATTGCAAACCAGCATGTCAGAGCGACAGGAGCCTAGGAGGAAGAAGAGCAAGGTTGTATCTACTGTAGAAAAGTTAGGCTTCCTCCCCTCACTTGGACCTTTCCGTCACTTGACACTGTTGGCGAGAACTCATGGTTTTTGATCCATTGAGCAGGACCTCTCGCTTGGTTTTAGCTTTTCTTTGCACCATCTGATCTTAGAGATGAAGATACGAACAATTGCATATTCTCCTTCCATCAATCTTTCTTGATTTCTGTTGATTCTTGGTTGACGAGTTGGGGTTCATTGAAGATGCAAACTCAAGTTCCTCCTTGATTGTCTAATGGTGTGGCGGAGAGTAGTTCTTCTTTGTTTGTTAGCGATACGCCAACCGTCTTGATGGTCAAAGAAGGAACCTCATTGGTACTTGCATGAAAGCTTCATCTCCAATGACTAAGGGATGTCGTCTCACATCCATGGTCATTCACGGCCTTACAAGACACCGTCAACTAACCTCATTGATTACCAATTCTTGTTGACACAATGATGCACGCCATGATGTAGTGGCATCTCGTTGTCTTGGTCCTTGTTGCCAATGCGTGAGCTGGTCCTTTCAAAGATGATGAAAGCAGGCATATTCTGGCTAATACAAGGTGGGTTTCATCCTGCTTCTCATTAGCATCCTAGCTTGAGTCTTGGAAAGGCTCAATGCTAGGTTGTCTTTGATGTTGCTCATAGCCTGTCGATATGTTCATCCACTTCTACAGTTATAGTGGTGATTTCTAGATTTGCAGGTTCATACCATGAACAGGCATAGCTTATACTCATTTTTTTCTACAAAATGTTAGTGGATACATACCCAAGGGAATAAAACAAATTTGCATTACGGATTGTTATCCATAACTTTTGTAGTTTTCCTCTATGCAAATGAAAGGATAGTTTTAGGATTGCTTTAGCATAGATTTTTTTTATTAACAAACTTTATGTGTTGGCTGCATTCTAGCTTGGTTCAAGGCTTAAGATAACTTGCAACAAACATAAGTGAATAAACCTTGATACTCGCAGTTCTTCCTTCCATGAAGAATAAGCTAGGTCTTCTTTGTGCAAAGTTTCTGGAATTCATATGCCTTGCTTCATCTCTGGTGTGAATTTATCTCAAGACTTCCTCAATTTTAGTTTGAGAGTTTTCTATAGGGGTTAGTCCAACAAAATAACCAGTATCTACTACGGCAAGTTTTAGTTCAATAACCAAACTAAACTCGATGTCTAATTTGATTAAGGAAGGCATTTTAACCTAAGCACTATGCTTACTTTAAAAGATGTATAAAGATACTTCCAAACCTAAACATACTATAGTAAACAAAAGGTAATATTAAAGCATTATAGAGATTTATTCAAATAGAGATGAAAGAGCATGATCATGGTGAGAGATTTTTTTTAATAAAAGATGCAAGTGGCATGAATGTATGGAAGGAACTAAATATGTTGTGGATTTGATATGAGAGAATTTAAACTAAATGGAGTGGATGCATGGATTATTCAAAGTAAATGTGCAGTGAAATACAAAAAATTAGAGATAACTACTCATTAAGTTTAAAGTCCATGAGCAAGACTATCTCACCTTTCTCGATCATACTTACCATGACTCACATGATGGAATTTGTGAGTAGTGCAGCGTCTGTATTTGTCACTTGAGATGTGATTTGAATTCTTATGACATTAACATTTTTCTCCAATCTATACGTGGTTAGATTGATATATATATATATATATATATATATATATATATATATATATATATATATATATATATATATATATATATATATATGTTTATACATACCTGTGAGATAGCAGGGTTCCAATGTTAATGGGTCTTGAATGTTCAAGAACCCTAGGTTCTTCAATGTTTCTTCTTTCTTTGTTGAAACTCGCCAAAAGGTCGCAATGGCGTCTGCTATCCTATCTTTTCCATAATTCAATAGAATAGGGGTAACCCCACAAAAGCTAGTTATAACTAGATTAGCAGATATCAAGCTAGTATCAAAATCTTTACGCCAATTGTTTTCCTGGCAATGACGCCAGAAAGCTTGTTGGTATTTTTAAACGCACATAGATAAATCCGCAAGCACACGGATACCGTTGTAGCTTTCACCTGGGAGTATTCTAGAGTATCGTATTTATCCATAGGAAAACAATAGTTAAAGAAGTTGATAGTTCACTATCATATATCTACTAACTAGTATACTAACTAAACTAAAGTGGGGATAAGTGTTGTTTATGATAAGAGTTATGAATTATAACACACATAAGAGAATTCCGTAAATGAGCAGTCTAGCTAAGTTGAGAGGACAACGGTTAAGTTCAAGGTTCCTAAATACTTCTCTATTACTTTGGTTTCATAGGGTAGAACTAACTCATGGGTAAATATAGCGATCACACACAATAGTACTTTGGGACGTCGGAACACTAGCCACAGAAAAGGATGAGAAAAGGACTAGGAAGCTTTGACTATGGTCCTACAAACACCAACTCGAACGTGGTGGACTACGTCAGCCGTCAGGGCTATCACCACCTAGAGCTACCACAACTATCTGTGGGGTTGGGAGCAATCTTAGGTAACTCATAGTCTAGACACCACGTCTACACTATTAATTACTACTCTAATGACATATAATAACTAGAGCACTCGATGCGAGCGAAGATCCCATGCTAAGATATGATAACTATACTAACCATACACATGAAAGGCATGAAAGTGAATAGAGAAGATAACTATATTAAAGCATAAGTCTTCCAAAGGTAAGATACAAAAATTTACCTGACCTCTGAAGATTTCTCCAGGACCTGAGCATGGCTCCATTCTCCCTAACTCTCAACTAGAGCTATTCTACTTCTACATCTTGAGAGCTGGCTCTGATCCTAATAAGAAGGATATGAATTAGGGTTTTAGGATGGCCGCTAGAGAGGGGGGTAGGGGCTACTATATATAGGCTGAGCTAGAGTAGGGGACAAGGAATCACTAAATCATTGATCCGCATCAACTCCCTCAACCACCGTTGGATAAACCGACCTAAAACCGCCTTAAAATCAATGGTGTAGATCGTAGGAAGGAGTATGAGGTGGCGGAGGGTGAGTAGGCTCCATGATAGGCCGGTCGGCCTATGGGCTGGGCTAGCTATCCCACTTTCATGGCCGTTTGGCCCAAGCTTCGGCGTGGTGTCTGCTGGAACCTTCTAGAGTTGTCTTTCATAGTTTTCGCTTGTTGTCGTCAGTTTGCCTATTTGGAGTGTATGATAGTGGTCCTGAGAGTTGCTTTCTGGATAAATCCTCTTGCATACAAATATTTACCAAAGCTCATGAAATTCCTTAATATAAATATTCTTTATTACAAGTGTCATTACTAAATACCAATAGGCTCCCATACGGAATACACTACTACAGATTGATTTATAACTGTTGCCACTTTCACTACCATAGCGATAGATGCGACGGTGTGATACTTGCACTGTTGGTTGGAACGATAGCGAGGCCTCATAGGATTGAAACCATCAGTTCAGACTTCTACCATTGATGGGTTAACGATAGATGAGGTAGTGGTATTGGGGTTGCATTTCCTCTATCGCTTGAAAAGTCAGGCCGACTAGGATACGCATTTTGCCCACTGGCCCTAAAGTAGTGTTTGGTCCACCAGCGGTAAATTCAGCATGAGTGTTGAATTGCCTCAACTTCCAAGGCCATCAAATCACCATTACTTCCGTTGCCTAAAGCCTAAGAGCCGCGTACCCACTGCTCTATATATACTTCAGGCCCGGTGCCCTCTGAAATGACCCCTCTTCTTCATCCATCATCCCCTTCTCTTCCAATCTACAAAGAAAATGTCAGACAACCCCATCAAGTTTCCAAGTAGCCCATCATTCAGCGAGGACAAATTGCCTTCCCACCACTCCTCCGACGAGAATGTCTCCTCTGATGACGGGATGTCTAATTATGGTCCTCCATGGAGCTCCAAGAGGGAGGACCTGGAGGAGGAGGATGAGGATGACGCCAACACCAATGCCAAAGACAATGATGATGACTCTGACGACGACTCTAACTCTGACTTTGACTTCACCACACCTCGTCCTAAGTGAGCGAGGAATAAGTAGTTTATAGTAAGCACAAGTAGTTTTAATAGTTTAGGTTAGTTATTATGCTTCTAGATGAGTACATTCATATACTCGTCCAAATTGCATCTATATGTTAGATATATATAATCAATCAATGAAATAAATTCTATTTGCGTAGATTTGATCTCTTCAATGCCACCTTTTTTATATGCAATGCAAAGCAAGTTCTTTTGAATGCAAGGATTTGATCTCTTGATGAATGTTTTTTTAATTTTTTTTGTATTTTATTTTTGTATATTCCCAACTCCCCTCGGATCTTGTCGGTGCCTTGGTGGCGGTTCGACCAACTAAAAAACCCCAATACAAATTAGTTCTCCCCACCCATTGTTGCTTCATCTTCATTTTGACCCGTTGCCTGTACCTGCCCTGCCTCGAGCACCTTACATTGTCATCGTGGACAATGCCCCATGAAGGTTAGATGGATTTGGTCACCCCCCCTATTTGCATTTGGTTCCAATATGTTTTGGGTTCAGTATCAATTTTGTTCATATTAGGAATTTCTTCATTGCAACATGTCTTACTTTAGAAGAAGCCATTTCAATGCGAGCAACCTTGCGTTTTGGCGGCTAGGGGTGGCACCAGGACCCCAGATGATGTTGTTTGCTGCTTGGGGATGGAGCATTCACCTAGACCGATTGTTGATTGTTGAAGCCGTTGTTCGTCACCTTATCAGACCATAAAATTTGACAAGAATCATTCAAGACCCTGTTTGTAGAGAGATTTTGTGCTTTGCAGGACTGGACAAGAAGTAGACATACTTTATAGATACAATGTGTCCGTGGATGGAGGTGCTGTCATCTTCGCTATGGTTCACTAGCTCTAACTTTCAGGACCACATCAACCAATTGAGTACCTTAGCAACTACCTACCCATTCGACATTGAGTCTTAGAATTTGTGAAACTTTTATGTTAATGAAGTTTCTATGTACTGATGAAACCTCTAGATTAGTATGTATGAGTGATGTGTAATCATTGAACTATTACTTCGATTGAACTATTAATTGAATCAGTTGGTCTTGATTGTGTTCCATATGTACACCTCTATGTAAGCACAGAGGATCCAAAACAGCAATCTTTTACAAGCGGATAGTACCCTGATGAAAGGTCCTCATGTGGTTTTGGTAATTAAGTGACAACCTAGGTGGACTAATTGTGTTTATGTGAGATACATAGGTAATTAATCCACAGGTACATGTGTGTGAGCAACATATGCCATGAAGGTGAAAATGGCTTGGAGATGTTGCAAAGCTCACACATGTGATGATGAAGGAGCTCATTGCACATGAGACATGACATTGACTCATGTGATCAAGGTGGAGAAGATCAAGATAAGACTTGGCTTGATGGACCGGTTGCAAGCATGACGGGCAAGTCGAAGGCTTTGGAGCAATGGACCATGTGGCGGTGAAGCTTGAGCAAGACTTGGCACCGATGGACGAAGGCAATGGTGAAAAGCAAGTGATGTCAAGATCGATGAACCAATATGATCACGTGATGATATGAAGTGAATCATATCATTGTTGATCATGTTGATGCATGTGTTGCATCAACATTGGCAGAGATGGAATGGAATGTGCAAGGCAAAGGTATAACCTAGGGTATTTCATTTCACCGGTCATAGGTGTGTAGAGAAGTTGATGACCGGGTTTAGGATAGATGGCCGTACTATCAAGAGGGGCAAACTTGATTGCATATCGGTCATCTAGTGCCACTCGAGTGATCTAACTTTGCATCATCGCTAGGATTGAGTGGCATGTCAAGTTGAGTGGCTAATCCTTTGGGAAATATTTGTGAAAAGCTAACACACATACACATGATGGTGTACACTTGGTGGTGTTGGCACATTTACAAAGGAGATGGAGTTGGAGTTGATGTGGATCAACTTGGCGATAAAACGGTGGCGAGAAGGGTTAGGAACTCCACCGGTGGAGTGTCCGCCCGTAGAGTGCGGATAGTCCGACGGTGCCACTGGCGCCCTATATAGAAAAGATAGGGTCCCACAGAGTGGACTGAACTCTGGTCATGCAGTGACCGGACGCTGGGTTCCAACGTCCGGTTAGTAGTGGCAGTTAGCGGGTAGGCGTCAGTCATCGATCGAACGCTGGCACTAGAAGTGACCAGACACTGGCCATATGCGTCTGGTCAGGGTGACGTGTGATGACATAGGCTAAGAAGAGAAGCTGGAAGTGACCAGACGCTGGTAGTGCGTCCGATCACGATCGACCGGACGCATCCGGTCATGTCTGGTACCTTACTAGAAATGATCGGACGCAGGGGTTGTTGCGTCTGGTCAGTTCAAGCTAGAGCATCCAGTCGTCAGATGACCGTTGAGATCAGATGAACAGCGTTTGAAGAAGGGGACACGTGGTGTGCATCGCATGATCGGACGCTGAGGTCCAGCGTCCGGTCGATCGGACCGGAGTGTCCGGTCGATCGGACCGGAGCGTCTGGTCTTCTCGAGTTTTGCCCAGTGAAGGGGTAATGGCTAGTTTAGCCCATGGGGCTATAAATAGAAGGTGGCCTCAACCATGGCTGGAGCTGAGCACCTCGGGGGACTTTGTGTCCATGCTTGTGAGTGCTTGGGAGCCCTTCATCACACATATGCTTGATAGTGATCATCTAATTGTGTGAGAGAGCGATTCTAGTGTGATTGCATCGTGAGGTTGCATCGAGTGGCACTAGGTGATCGAGTTGCAAGCTGGTGGTGCTTGTTACTCTTGGAGGTTGCCACCTCCTAGACGGCTTGGTGGTGGTCTCCGTTGAAGCCCGCAAGAAGCTTGTGCGGTGCTCCGGAGAAGAGCTTTATGAGGGGCATTATGCTCGCCCCACGGGAGCCACGAAGAGCAACTCTAGTTGAGCGTGTCATTGAACTACCCTCACTTTTGGGGTAGGTTCTTGCGGTGCCCGACATGCGGGCTTGGCGGGTGATACCAATTAGCCGCCGAACCACCAAGTGAGCGGTCGACACAACGGGGTCTAGCATGTTGGCAAACACGTGAACCTCGGGAGAAAAATCACCGTGTCAACCTTGTTCTTCCAGTTGGTTTGCATCCTTGTTACACAAGCTTGTAATTACTTTTGCATATATTGTGCTTGTGTAGTTGCTCTTATGATTAGTTAGCTTGTGTAGCTTACTAGTTACCTTCTTGCTTGTGTAGCATAGAAGTAGCTCCCTTCCGTGGCTAATTTGGTTTGTGTGACCTTGTTAGTCACATTGCTTAGTTTGTGTAGCTAAGTAATTGCGCTCTCTAATTTGGCATTGGTTGCCTTGTTATTGAGCATTGTTAGTGAGCATTAGGTGGCTTTGTGCTTTTGCTTACTAGCATGTGTAGGAGCTCCCTTGTTGCTTAAAGTACTAGTGGCATAGGTTTATGTGACCTTGCTTCTAAAATTGGTTAGGAGAGCTCTAGCTAGCCTAGCACCTTTGTTGCTTAATTAGTATCTTTGGAAGGTGCTAGAAAACATAGATAGAGGGGTGTAGTCTTGGCTAGATTGATAGTTTTAATTCTGCACTTGTTTCGGTTAGCCGACGTGATTAATTTTAGAAAGGGCTATTCACCCCCATCTAGTCCGCCATCTCGACCTTACAAGTGGTATCAGAGCCCAGTTTCTCATTTGTGGTCTTTACTGACCCGAGAGGATGGAGAACTTTGGGCTAGAAGTTGTTTGTGACACACACATTTTTTATGGCACACACTATGCACGGTGGAAACATCATATGCTTGATCATTTCTGTGATTTGGGTCCCAAGGCATGGTGGATCATTGTTGTTGGTTTCTCTCGTGATGCTTTGGATAAGGACAACCTAACCCAAGCACAAGAGGATTGCTTACAACTTGATCATTGTGCTCTTTATTATTTAACGTGTGCTTTACATGATGATGTTTTTAGATGTGTGTGGGACTTAGAGAGTGCTCATGATATGTGGATGGCACTCCAAGCCTTCTATGGCGATTCCTCCACATGGGATGATGGCAAATTCAAGGAGGATGAGCCTAAGAAGGGGGTGCATGAGTGTGTCGAGCATGATCACAATGTGGTGATTGTGAAAGATTGCTCCACCTCATGGTCAAGTGATGATGACGATCGATCCACTACAAGTTCACTTGACAAGGTTGATGATGACGCCACAAGTGTTGCAAGTGATGATGCTACCCCATGCACACTTGATGGTGATGATGGTTCATGCTCAAGCCATGATGAAAATGCTACTACAAGCTCTCCAACTACATCACCACATTGCTTCATGTCACAAGGTGACACCAAGGTATCAAATGATAATGTGGTTGATCATGTTGATTCATATGATGAGCTTGTTAATAGACTTGCTAGTATGACCATGTCTTTAGAAAATGAGAAAGCTAAAACAATGAAATTAGAAAATGAAAACACATTTCTAAAGAATTCTTGTGAAGAACATAAGAAATTACTTGATGCTTTTAAATCTTCACATGATGAGCTAAAATTGAATCATAAGACACTACTTGCATCTCATGATGAATTATTAGAACAACACGCTTCTCTCATTAAAGTGTTCACAAAGAAACTTAAAAATAATGAGAGCTCATCACATGGATCAAATGATAAATTGAAAAATGTTGCTAACCCTTGTGATGTAGGCAAGAAGCATGTATCCACCTCTTATGGTGATTTATTAGAAATGCCATGTTCTTCTCATATAGATGCTTGTTCTACTTCTATGTCTTGTGAGACTAACCTTTTGAAGGAGAACAATGAGCTCAATGAACAAGTGAAGAAATTGAGCAACAAGTTAGAGAGGTGTTACAACTCTCAAGTCACCTTTGAGCATATGTTGAAGACTCAAAGAAACTTTGGTGACAAGAGTGGAGTCAGATTCAAGACTAGCAAAGTCAATCATCAAGAAAGCCAAAATGATATAAGTGGCACTGGCTTCAACAAGAGCAAGATCAAGGGCAAAAGATGGGGCAAGTGAAGATATGAAAGAGAGATGAAGAAGCAAGAACAAGAGAAGCTCTCTCATTTCATGTGCTTCAAGTGCCATGAAGTGGGACATATTGCAAATGGTTGCCCCAATAAAGAAAAGCTCAAGTTGAAGAAAGAGGAAGAGAGGCTAAGGCATGTGAAGTGCTTCAAGTGCCGCACTCGGGGTCACCTTACCTCAATGTGCCCAACCAAGCAATTGGTGAAGCAACTAAAAGAGCCTCAGCCAAAGCCACAAGTTGAGCAAGAGAAGACACCCCAAGAGCAAATCAAGATCAACCATGAAGATGGTGGTGATTTGATGATAAAGAAGAAGAAAAAGGCATCCAATGCAAACTCAAGATGCCAAGATGATGAGCAAGAATGAAGATGAGAAGAAAGATTATGCACACATCAAGTGCTTCAAGTGTGGAAGTATGGGACACTTTGCCTCTAAGTGTTCTACCAAGCTTGAGAAGAAGGCTCAAGCAATCCATGAAAGGCAAGGCGATGAGAAGCACCACATGAGCAAAGAAGAGAAGGCTCAAGCAAAGAGAAAGCGCTACTCATGCTGGGAAAGGAGACACATGGCACATTCATGTCCCCTAGGTGACATTTCTAAGCCTATTTCAATTGTTGATGATAACATGCTTAGAAAGGATGGTAATGGTACCTCTATGGTTGCTATTACAAGACATCCCGCTATTCATACTAAGGCGTTGCCTAAGTATGTTGCTCCTAACTTGAGAGGACCCAAACTTGTTTGGGTACCATCAAGAAGTGGATGATTGATTGTAGGTACCATCGGCATTGGAGACTTGATTCAATTGATTCCATATTGATCATCATATGTTGAGTCAAGATATGAAGCCTAGTGCACATCCAAACCCAATGCTAAGTGAAAATTGAGTGAAGTCCAAAGTGCTATCAACATACAAGTGTTATAATTCAAGTTGTTGGTAATTCATTGGATATATTTGATGACTTGCAAATAATTGAGTTGAAGCTTGCTAGTTGGATGATCATGAGCTAACTAAGGTATATCTCTTGTTGATCATTTCATTTGGGTGTATATGAGTTGATTGAATTGGATAAATATGCAATGTTGCTTGCTATGAGATGTTTGAATGGATAAATTGATTAGTAGTCAAGTTTGGATTGACTTGTGTTGGATAAATTCATGAGATGACTTTTAGTAAGTGGTTTGAATGGATTTATGTCTTGTGAAAGTATTCAAACGAGTTAGTTTCAAGTTTGATTCATATTTGATGAAGTATAGCTCAAGTGATTGAAATCTGTCCTATATTGAAAATCTGAGTGAGCTGTGATCTTAGCCATGTTTGAGTAATCAACACTTATTGGATTGACATAAAAATTGGTGTACATGCTCTAGACTTATGGTATAAGATGCTGTACAATTTTCGTGAGAATTGGATAAGAAATGCTTCGGTTTTGGAGTGGATCTTGTCAGCTATAGTGCAGCTGTTTTCAGCATGCAGCAGTGGTAGAAGAATTGAAATCTGATAGCAATCTAGAAGTCAAATGAAGCTAAAATTTTTACAGCAGCTAGGTAACTTAGTATTGCACACCTCCACCAAATTTAGTGGTATTTGGATTTGTACTTTGGGAGATATGCTTATTTCTTTGAAGGGTACAAAATCTGTTAGAAAAGTGACAAATGTTGGATTGATCTAGAGTCACTTTGACTGAAAGGTCCTCAAGTTGGAAACATGTTTACAAGTGTTTGAGGTACCTAAATTTGATTTTGAGATGATCTAGAAGCATGACAAGCAAAGAGTACAAGGCTATTTGATGGTGGAGTGTATTTTGCACACATTCGGTACTCAAATTGAAAGATCAAGATCAAACTCAAGATGAAGTTGAAGTTTAAGTTCTAGTGACTATTGGAAATCATTTGGTAGAAAGAAAATGACTTAAACAAGAAGAAAGAAAAGGACTTAAAGAAGGAATCAAGGTTACTCACCAAGTTAAGTCCATCACTTGGATCAATCAATCAAGTCATTTCAAGTGAGTATCAAGAATAATTCTTGGAGAGAGGTCACTTCTCCCTAGTGTAGGGGCTTGCCACCTATGTGTAGGTGAACCAAGTGTGGTACTTGGAAGGCTAATATGGAAGTGGTGATCCGAGGAACATTTGAGATGCTTAGTTGAAGCAATCAAAAGGGTTGATCAAGAAAATCAAGCAACACCCAAAAGAGAGCTAGTCATGATATTTCAAAGGGTATTCTCACGTTGATGCTCTCATACAAGCATTGATCAAAAGATGAAGCAAGCCAACCACAACAAGAAAGAGCACTTGATCATAAGTGGTATTCATTTCATATGGGTGAAGAATGGAATTCAACATGGTATCTATTGGTCTTCACCAAGCTTATAATTGGACTTCACATTACTATTGGAGTAATGAATTGGAATCTATATGACTATCCTCTACTCCAACATGGCAAAGGTATCATTGTAATGTGCATGATCATTTCATCCCTTACTAGTATGTGGTTAGTGCATATAGTACATGCTTTATAGGATCATGCATAACAAATGAAATGTTTACAATCATAGCCTACCACTATTGCTTGAATAATTAATTGATCTAGTGGTGAGTATATGAACTTGTTCAAGAGCTAGTGAACCCAATTACTTGACTTAATTTGGATTGCTAACAAATGACAAGTACAACATTGGCAAGATAACCCTTGCAAGAGGTGTGAAGAAGCTTGTCATTGGTTCAAACCGGACTTGGAAGCTTAGGCAAATCAATTTAGTTCAAGTCAATCATAGAAGCTCATGATAGTGATAAGAGTATAAGCACAAGACAACAATGCAAATGGGTATCTAGTTTGTTTGTTTCAAATGGTATCTAGACTCAAGTATTTTATCAAGAACCTACAAATGATGTCTAGATCAACTCACAAGTGACATCCTATAAGTGGTACTCATGAAGATAGCAAATGTTCAAGAAATGGTTTTTATTGAAAAATCCAATAAGTGGTTCCATACTAGAAGATTCTTTCAAGTGATTTCACATCTACACATAATATCAATCATGCAAGAACATGGTTCCATAAGTGATCCTCAACTTTAAGTGATCATTAAATGAAGAATGCATCCCTCACCTACAAGAGCTCAAGTGTATCAAATGGATGACCCATGCTATCACATAGGGGGAGGTGTCACACAAATTGGTATCAAGATCAAAGATCCTATGTGTGGTATCTCAAGAAGCCTTACACAAGATACAAGTGGTATGAGTTACATGTGGTATCTACAAGTGGTGTCATTCCAACAATCAAGTGATGTCCATCAAAAATGCAAGATTCAAGCCTCAACCATCTACCCCAAACGTATACCTTTGCATCAATGAGAAGTTCACCTTTTATGGAAATTGATGACAAAGGGGGAGAGATTATACAAAGATAAGAGATAAGATATAAAAGCTCAAAGAAGTAGAGGTTGGACATGGACATGGATAAAGAGGGAGCAGCATTGAAGAAAAGAGATGGATCAAAATTCTTGGACAAGAGAAGCACACAAGTAGGGGGAGCAAGCTCATGAACTTTGATTGATTGCATTTGATATGTGCATATTCATGTGCTTGCTTGCATTGCATAATCTTTCAAATTCAATATGCATGCTTGTGTGGTGTATGCTAGTTGTAGAACTTGAATGATGATTTGATAACTAGCATGCATAGGATGATAGCTAGACACTTGGTATGTTTTTCAAGTAATGCTAGTACCTTGCTTTTAATGTTGATCTCACAAGGTATCTAGTGCTTTTATTTTCAAGTGATATCTAGCTAACCATGGTGCTAAGGATGAACTTAAAGGTGCAACTCCGATTGGTACACGCTTCAAAGGTTTATTCTATACACCTTAGCATCATTTAGTAGTAATTACTCTCCCATAATTTTAATCTATGCATATGTGCGAGCTTCAAAATCAAACACTCTGTCACATATGTAGGGGGAGCAAATACTACCATTTCGGGTTTGTGGTACTTGTCCAAAATCATTTTCACATGGTAAAATTGCTTGGGCAAGCAACATGAATCCAAAAGAGCTTAATTTCCATATCTTTGTAGAGTTGTCATCAATTACCAAAAAGGGGGAGATTGAAAGGTCCTCGTGTGGTTTTGGTAATTGAGTGACAACCTAGGTGGACTAATTGTGTTTATGTGAGATACATAGGTAATTAGTCCACAGGTACATGTGTGTGAGCAACATATGCCATGAAGGTGAAAATGGCTTGGAGATGTTGCAAAGCTCACACATGTGATGATAAAGGAGCTCATTGCACATGAGACATGACATTGACTCATGTGATCAAGGTGGAGAAGATCAAGATAAGACTTGGCTTGATGGACCGGTTGCAAGTGTGAAGGGCAAGTCGAAGGCTTTGGAGCAATGGACCACGTGGTGGTGAAGCTTGAGCAAGACTTGGCGCCAATGGATGAAGGCAATGGTGAAAAGCAAGTGATGTCAAGATCGATGAACCAATATGATCATGTGATGATATGAAGTGAATCATATCATTGTTGATCATGTTGATGCATGTGTTGCATCAACATTGGCGGAGATGGAATGGAATGCGCAAGGCAAAGGTATAACCTAGGGTATTTCATTTCACCGGTCATAGGTGTGTAGAGAAGTTGATGACCGGGTTTAGGATAGATTGCCGTACTATCAAGAGGGGCAAACTTGATTGCATATCGGTCATCTAGTGCCACTCGAGTGATCTAACTTTGCATCATCGCTAGGATTGAGTGGCGTGGCAAGTTGAGTGGCTAATCCTTTGGGAAATGTTTGTGAAAAGCTAACACACATACACATGATGGTGTACACTTGGTGGTGTTGGCACATTTACAAAGGAGATGGAGTTGGAGTTGATGTGGATCAACTTGGCGATAAAACGGTGGTGAGAAGGGTTATGAACTCCACCGACGGAGTGTCTGCCCGTAGAGTGCGGACAGTCCAACGGTGCCACTGGCGCCCTATATAGAAAAGATAAGGTCCCATAGAGTGGACCAGACTCTGGTCACACAGTGACCGGACACTAGGTTCCAGCATCCGATAAGTAGTGGCAGTCAGCGGGTAGGCGTCGGTCATCGACCGGACGCTGGCACCGGAAGTGACCGGACGCTGGCACTAGAAGTGACCAAACGCTGGCCTTATGCATCCGGTCAGGGTGACGTGTGATGACACAGGTAGAGCAGAGAAGCTGGAAGTGATTGGACGCTAGTAGTGTGTCCGATCACGATCGAACGGACACATCCGGTCATGCCTGGTACCTTACGGGAAATGACCGGACGCTGGGGTTGCTGCGTCCGGTCAGTTCAAGTTGGAGCGTCCGGTCGTTAGATGACCATTGAGATTGGATGAATAGCATTTGAAGAAGGGGACACGTGGCATGCATCGCACAACCGGACGCTGAGGTCCAGTGTCCGGTCGATCGGACTAGAGCGTCCGGTCGATCGGACCGGAGCGTTCGGTCTTCTCGAGTTTTGCCCAATGAAGGGGTAACGGCTAGTTTAGCCCATGGGGCTATAAATAGAAGGTGGCCTCAACCATGGCTAGAGCTAAGCACCTTAGGGGACTTTGTGTCCATGCTTGTGAGTGCTTGGGAGCCCTTCATCTCACATATGCTTGATAGTGATCATCCGATTGTGTGAGAGAGCGATTCTAGTGTGATTGCATCATGAGGTTGCATCGAGTGGCACTAGGTGATTGAGTTGCAAGCTAGTGGTGCTTGTTACTCTTGGAGGTTGCCACCTCCTAGATGGCTTGGTGGTGGTCTCCGTTGAAGCCCACAAGAAGCTTGTGCGGTGCTCCAGAGAAGAGTTTTGTGAGGGGCATTGTGCTCACCCTGTGGGAGCCACGAAGAGCAACTCTATTTGAGCGTGTCATTGAGCTACCCTCACTTTCGGGGTAGCTTCTTGCGGTGCCCGATGTGCAGGCTTGGTAGGTGATGCCAATTAGCCGCCGAACCACCAAGTGAGCGGTCGACACAATAGGGACTAGTGTGTTGGCAAACATGTGAACCTCAGGAGAAAAATCACCGTGTCAACCTTGTTCTTCCAGTTGGTTTGCATCCTCGTTACACAAGCTTGTAATTAGTTTTGCATATATTGTGCTTGTGTAGTTGCTCTTATAATTAGTTAGCTTGTGTAGCTTACTAGTTACCTTCTTGCTTGTGTAGCATAGAAGTAGCTCCCTTGCGTGGCTAATTTGGTTTGTGTGACCTTGTTAGTCACATTGCTTAGTTTGTGTAGCTAAGTAATTGCGCTCTCTAATTTGGCATTGGTTGCCTTGTTATTGAGCATTGTTAGTGAGCATTAGGTGGCTTTGTGCTTTTGCTTACTAGCATGTGTAGAAGCTCCCTTGTTGCTTAAAGTACTAGTGGCATAGGTTTGTGTGACCTTGCTTCTAAAATTGGTTAGGTGAACTCTAGCTAGCCCGGCACCTTTGTTGCTTAATTAGTATCTTTGGAAGGTGCTAGAAAACATAGATAGAGGGGTGTAGTCTTGGCTAGACCGATAGTTTTAATTCCGCACTTGTTTCGATTAGCAGACGCGATTAATTTTAGAAAGGACTATTCACCCTCCTCTAGTCCGCCATCTCGACCTTACACCTGAGCCGCTAGTGGCACAACATTTCTTCTTGGTAGGAGTGCGAGGGTTTTGAAGGACGTTTTAGTGCCTTAGCAGGAGGCAAAAGCATAGACAAAAGACCTAGGCCAACCTCTTCACTCAGAGTGTGCAACACTTTGAACCCTTATTGCTCCATGGCTGCATCTAGCTCCAACTCCTCCTAGTGGTTGGCACCATCCCAAGGCACCGTCGCGAGAAGAACATCAGCTTCCAGTGGAGGAGGCTACAATGGGAGGGGCTACCCATCCTGTGTTATGTTGAGAACCACCCCTACGCATACCAGCCACCATTTTTGTGTCGATGTGGCTTGAACACGCCTCAGTGGATTTCGTGGAGTGATGGAAACCCAGGACATCGGTATCACCGATGCTGCAGGGCAAATAATGTAACTCGATTTCTTTTTTGTTCATTCTATTTTCACAATGTAAATGCTGAGATCCTGCAGTACTTATGGTAATTTGGTTTTTTCATAGCCCAACTTAGATTACAGGTTCTTTAAGTGGCACGATCCCAAACATGAAAAATTTCTATGGACTTTGATTTTGGATTTACGTAACAAGATTTGGGAGCTGAAGGCGAAGGCCAATGTTACAACAAATGAAGAACATCTGCAGGAGGAGGAAGAGACTATGCCACAGAATAAAGAAATGTCCAGGGTTCCAACGAAGATGATGAAAGATTTTGTACCTTTGAGAAAGAAATGTGCTTCCTATTCTAGTTTCACCTATTTTGTACTTACCTTAGTTCTTGGTATGTTTATTGGTAAGTTGCTTAGTTCACCGCAGTAGATTCAAGTATCAATTTATGTGTTGAACTAAAATCTATCACTTTTGTATAACTATTGTTGAACTAAATGTAAGGTGATTAACCAGGTATTCAATTTATTGAACTTTAAATGATAGTAGATCCAAGTATCAATTGAAGTGTCGGACTGAAATCTATCACTTTTGTACAACTATTGTGGAACTAAATACAAGGTGATTAACCAGGTGTTCTATTTATTGAACTTTAAATGATAGTAGATCCAAGTATCAATTGAAGTGTCGGACTGAAATCTATCACTTTTGTACAACTATTGTGGAACTAAATACAAGGTGATTAACCAGGTGTTCCATTTATTGAACTTTAAATGATAGTGGATCCAAGTATCAATTGATGTGTTGGAGGTATCCTACTTCCCTAGACACTAGACCCTGGTACAGGGGCAACCAATTTATTAAACTATATATAGACTCTCCTACGGTCCTACCACACCTTCCTCCCATCCATTCCCAACTCTGCTCCCTTGCTTTGCTTCACCCTGCTAGCGCTGGACGAAAGGCAGCCTCTCGTGTGCTCACTGCTCCTTCACCTCCAACCTCACCGGCGCACAAATCTTCAACGTGTCGTCCCTATTTCTCTGCTCCATCCGGATCTAAGGCAACTGCACTAGATCTGCTCCTTCACCGGATTCTATATTCCTTTGTATTGCTCTCTCGTGCTCTCTACTCCTTCACCTCCAACCTAGCTACAGTAATTTTGTTGGATCTACAGATAAAAATGCATCTTCTCATTCTAGAGTTTGTGGCCTTGTATATCCATGGAGTGCAGCTTATGAGCCTTATTGTCCTCAGTATTGGTTCACCAAATAAGTGGTTTGTGAACAAAATCGATGAGCTAAATGAAAGTGTACCAATGGGTGTGGACAGGGTTGTAGTGGTCAAGGCTCGGGATGACATGGAGATTGACAATGATCCCGTGGAGGTCGACAACGATCTGTAGGATCTTATGGAGATTCACAATGATCCCATGGAGGTCGACTAAGATCTGCATGGAGAATGATTAATTATGCAACCAATGATATGCATATGAAGGCCTCTTAACTTTTGCATAGTGTTAGCCAAATTAGTATCTGCTTTTCAGCTTTCGATATGCTTGTTAGCTTGGTAGTGTCCACCTACTTATTCGGTATGAATGTATGGAACTCAAGTTGGATTCCTTTCAATCTGAGAGTACTGGCATTGTGCTTTCCTTATGTTTTCTAAGTGCGTGTTTTGGCTTTCTTTCAATGTAAATCTGTGTGCCTTATTATTCATTATTGAACTCAAGTTGGCTTCCTTTAAATCTGAGTACTAGAATTGTGCTTTTCTTAGTTTTCTAAGTGCACTGTTTTGCTTTGTTTCAATGACAAGCGTTGAGATTGTGTGCCTTAGGGTTCATCACCGTATCATACGGAGGTCTCCGGGTGGTAATAGGACCTAGCCGCCGGTGATGGCACTACGCATTCACCATTGCTTAGTTGCAAAATTTTCAATCCCGTGTTTGAACCCTCCATGCGGAACTGATGAAAGTTCGATTCCCACGTGCTGTAAAAATTACGCAGAGAGAAAGCAACCCCTACACCAACTTCCCCCCTAACCCCCCCTGCACCCCCACCCCACCATTGCCCTCACTCCCACACACACACATAGCTTTTCTTTTCCTCATTGCTGATGTTCGTCATCGCCGCTCCTGCTCATTAGCACTTCTTAGCTCTTGATCCGTGTCGATGCACATCGTTGGATTGCCCACACAGATCCACTGGCCAACAAGCTACTGCTGTCACTAGGGTTGCCACTCGTGATCACTGCCGTCAGATCCAAAGGCAAGTGTAATAAGGCCTTACTTGCATCGTAGTCCCTTCTCCTCGAAACTCATCTCCTTACTAATGTTTATTGATGCAATTCATAGCAGGGCGGCCTCATCTCTTTGGCTGGTGGTGTCCTTCTAGATGAAGGAGGCCCCCAACATGAGGAATGCAGTGGATAGCCTCTTAGATGATGTGCTTGGCAATATCTTCCTCTACCTTCCTGTCCGGTCCTTGTGCTGCTGCAAGTGTGTCTGTCACTCCTAGAATCACATCATCTCTGACTCCTATCACCGTAAGAAGCTTTCATAGACTGTCATTGGCTTCTTCTATGGCAGCTGGTGGAAGGGCAATTGCCACTTCACCAGCTTCACTAGTGAACGACCCTCCTTGTCCTTCTTGCCTTTCCCCCTTCAAAAAGTTATAGTCTTAGATTGTTGCAGCTGATGGGACAAGGGGTTGTTCCTGATCTTTTGGTGAGTGTGGATAAACTTGATTTGGGGTGGATTCGACGTTGGTTGTCCGACTACAACGACCACAAGGTTGTTGTGCCTTAGCAATAGGTACACCGGCTCCGATTGTGATGTTCTTGCCATGCCAAGAACACCATGAACCTGCAAGCAATCGAGAACAAGCAAGAACAAGATGAACAAGCAAATAACTCATGGATTTAAGCCAAAGGCTAAATCTGAATCACAAGTTGGGGTCTTGAAATAAGCAAATCGGCTAGTCTAGTCAACACACGCGTTTACAAGGAAGAAGCAGTAGCTATCTTGCATCTAAACAAAACCCACCCTCATTCTGATGGCTGCTGGTTCTATTTATAAGGAGGAGAGCACAAGGGGGAGTGGGAAACCCTAATCTGGGCATCCCTCAATGGGTTGTAGTCAGTACAAGGCCCAGGCCCAAGCTATATGTCTGTGCATCCTTTTGCTTGCTGCGCACAGCTTCAGTAGATTCTGATAGTGGGGTTGGACCCATCTGAAAGAGGACGATACGCTCTTTCCAACAAGTCAAAAACCACCTTCATTGGATCTCGTATCAAGGAGTTATGGAACTTTTGATGGAGTGTTTCCTGCTATCTTGAGATGAGCTGAGCGCCCCATTAATGATGATTCCCACTTGTTCGGCTGCTCCATCCTCATCATGGGGTCTAAACATGATGCAATGGGGTCTTTACCAACATTCCTAAGAATAAGACAATCATCACCATGATTTAGTAGCATCCAATTCTGAGACGAGTTTGTATGAATAGTGAGGAACGACTTTACCTGATAATTAAGTTGTCGTGCTTGAGCTCTTGTCATCGAACCTTGTTGTGCAGCAGGTGTGGTTGTATCAATGGAAGGGATGTCCTCATCATCCTCCCCTTCTTGCATTTGAGTCGTCCTCGACTCTAGTTCATCCTCTTCTCCCAAATATGGCTTCAAATCTACAATGTTAAATGTGGGGCTAACCCCAAAAGCTGTAGGTAGCTCAAGTTTGTATGCATTATCATTAATCCTTTCTAACACTTTAAAAGGACCATCAGCTCTAGGCAGCAACTTAGACTTTCGCAAATCAGGGAACCTATTTTTTTCTCAAATGGAGCCAAACTAGATCACCTGGTTCAAAAATGACATGTTTCTTCCCTTTGCTACCAGCTAGTTTATACTTCGCATTCAAGCACTCTATTGTCTCTTTAGTGGTTTCATGCAATTTTAAGATCAGTTCAGCATGTTGTTTAGCATCAAAGTTCACTCACTCCGAGGTCAGAAGAGGTAACAAATCAATAGGAGCACGTGGCACAAACCCATAAACAATCTCAAAAGGGCTTTTCTTAGTGGTAGAATGCTGTGAACGATTATAAGCAAACTCAACATGAGGCAAGCACTCTTCCCACATTTTTATGTTCTTTTTCAAAATAGCCCTAAGCAAAGTAGATAATGTTCTATTGACAACCTTAGTTTGTCCATCAGTTTGGGGATGACAAGTAGTGGAAAATAAAAGCTTAGTCACTAGCTTAGCCCACAAAGTTCTCCAAAAATGACTAAGAAATTTTGCATCCCGATCAAAAACAATGGTGTTAGGCACACCGTGCAATCGAACAATCTCACGAAAGAACAAATCAGCAACATGTGCAGCATCATCGCTCTTATGACATGGTATGAAATGTGCCATTTTAGAAAATCTTTCCACAACAACAAACACACTATCCCTCCCCTTCTTTGTTCTAGGCAGTCCTAAAATAAAGTCCATTGAAATATCTTCCCACTGTGCACTTGGAACAGGAAGAGGCATGTATAAACCATGAGGATTAAGGCATGACTTAGCTTTCTAGCATGTTGTGCAGCGAGCAATGAATCTCTCCACATCTCTCCTCATCTTGGGCCAAAAGAAATGACCAGCAAGGATGTCCTCTGTCTTTTTCACACCAAAATGTCCCATGAGTCCTCCTCCATGTGCTTCCTGCAACAATAACAAATGCACAGAGCTAGCTGGAATGCATAGCTTGTTAGCTCTAAAGACAAACCCATCGGTGAGGACGAATCTGTTCCATGTTTTCCCCTCTTGGCAATTCGGCAAAATCATTGTCATGTGCATATTGTTCCTTAATAGTTTCCAAACCAAAGATTTTAAATTCAAGTTGTGAAAGCATGGTGTAACGTCTAGACAAAGCATCAGCAATTATATTTTCCTTCCCTTTTTTGTGTTTGATGACATAAGGAAAGGACTCGATGAATTCAACCCACTTGGCATGTCTACAGTTTAGTTTGGCTTGACTACGGATGTGTTTCAAAGATTCATGATCAGAATGTATGACAAACTCTTTGGGCCATAAATAATGCTGCCATGTTTCCAAAGTCCGAACTAGAGCAAGCAATTCCTTATCATAAGTAGAATAGTTCAAACTAGGGCCACTCAACTTTTCACTGAAATATGCCACAAGTTTTCCCTCTTGTAACAACACACCACCCAACCCAATTCCACTAGCATCACATTCAAGCTCAAAGGTTTTGTTGAAATAAGGAAGTTGGATTAAAGGTGCGTGTGTTAACTTATCTTTTAGCTTGTTGAATGCATTCCTGTGTGCTGCAGCCCAAGTGAATGCCACACCCTTCTTGGTGAGCTCATGTAGTGGGGCTGCAATGGTGCTAAAGTCCCTCACAAAGCGGCGATAGAACCCCGCAAGTCCTAGAAAACTTCTTATTTGTGTAATCGTAGTGGGAACTAGCCAGCTATGAATTGCCTCGACCTTGGCTTGATCAACTTTAATACCCTACGAGGTCACAACATAGCCAAGGAAAGAGACTCGATCTGTACAAAACATGCACTTCTCAAGATTACCAAATAATTGAGCATTACGTAAAGCATCAAAAACAACACGTAAATGATCAAGATGTTCCTCCAAAGTTTTGCTATATATCAGAATGTCATCAAAGTATACCACCACAAATCTAACAATGAAAGCACGTAAAACTTCATTCATTAATCTCATGAAAGTGCTGGGTGCATTAGTGAGGCCAAAAGGCATGACTAACCACTCATATAGACCGAACTTGGTTTTAAATGTTGTTTTCCATTCATCTCCTAACTTCATGCGAATCTGGTGGTAACCACTACGCAAATTAATTTTAGAGAACACAATTGAGCCGCTCAATTCATCAAGCATATCATCTAGTCTAGGAATTGGATGACGATATCTAATTGTGATATTATTAATCACTCTACAATCCACACACATGCGCTAGGATCCATCTTTCTTAGAAACTAAAAGTACGGGAACAGCGCAAGGGCTAAGAGACTCACGCACATAACCTTTGTCAAGCAATTCTTGCACTTGGCGCTGTATCTCTTTAGTTTCCTCTGGGTTGGTCCTATAAGGAGCACAATTTGGCAAGGAGGCCCTAGGAATGAGGTCAATCTAGGGCTCAATTCCCCGAATTGGTGGCAGTCCTGGTGGTACCTCCCTTGGAAAAACATCAACGTACTTCTGCAAAAGGTTAGTGACAGCAGGAGGCAAAGAAATAGGAGTATCCTCAAGTGAAAACAAAGTTTCTTTGTAAACCAAAGCATAGCATATAGCATTGCAAGTATCAATCTCATCCAAATCAGATTTCATGGCAAAGTAACAAGAGCCTTTTAGCTTGATCTCATTTTTATTATGATGAACAGATTTGTTAGACTTCTTCTTATGTTTCTCAAGTTCATTAGCGACAATCTAATTTTCACTAGCAATAGCCTGATTCTTAAGTTTGCTAGCTCTAGCAAGTTCATCTCTTAGAATAGCCTCAGGGGACATGGGGTGCAACACAATCTTCTTGTCATTATGCACAAAAGAGTATTGATTTGTTTTACCAAAGTACAAGGAATCTTTATCAAACTGCCATGTCCTACCTAACAACATAGAGCATGCTTGCATAGGCACAACATCGTAGTCAATGGAATCATGATAAGAACCAATGGCAAACTCTACCCTTACCAATCATGTTACCTTCACCTTGCCGCTGCTGTTAAGCCACTAAATGTAGTAAGGCTGCGGGTGTGGTTTTGTGCTCAACAAAAGTTTCTCCACCATTTCAGCACTTGCCAAGTTATTGCAGCTTCCTCCATCTATGATCACACGGCAAGAGCATTCCTTGATCACACACTTGGTTTGAAACAAAGTGTGGCACTGATTTTGTTCAGCCCTCTCCATTTGGGCACTTAGCACCCGCTGCACCATGAGGCTCTCCTAGTGCTCAGTAGCTTCAGCCCCAATGTGCTCTTCGTCTTGTTGGAAATCATCTCCTTCTGCTACATTGTTAGCAGCAAGCAAAGCATATGTTTCTTCATCAAAATCACTAGCAGAGGAGTACCCACCATCAGCTCGCACAACCATCACACGTGTGCTTGGGCAGTCCTTGCGTACGTGGCCATATCCTTTGCAGCGTAGGCACTGAATATCCCTTGTTCTCCCCGTGGATACCACCGAGGATGAACTCTTGGCAGATGTAGCCATTGCTCCTCTAGTTGGTTCACTTGGGCATGGTATAGAATTTGTTGTAGAGGAGCATGGCTTGATGGTCGAGGAAGATTGCGTGGGAGCACGTGTTGATGGTGCAGCTGCATTGGAGGGTGTCCATGGGCTAGCACAACCTGCAGGAATGTTAGCCCTCATGCTAGCTCGTCGTCCCTACACTTCTCGTTTAGCTTTACAAGCAAGGTGAAATAAACGATTGACAGAATTATATTCCTTGTAAGCTAGAATGTCCTGAATCTCCCGGTTTAGCCCACCCATAAATCTAGCTATGGCACCATCCTCATTTTCCTCTAGCCCACAACGAAGCATACCCATTTATAAGCTCTTGATAGTACTCTTCTATAGATTTGGATCCTTGCCTCAATTGTTGCAACTTATGTAAAAGATCATGGGCATAATAAGAAGGAACAAATCTAGCCTGCATGACCCGTTTCAAAGCATCCCAAGTTGGTGTGTTATTTGGGTTCTTATGATGGTATTCAGACCACCAAACAGAGGCAAAGTCAGTAGACTCACTAGTGGCAGCCCTAACATGTTTGTCCTCAGGGAAATCATGGCAAGTAAATTTCTGATCAACAGCTAATTCCCAACTAAGGTACATATCAGGATTATACCTGCCATCAAAAGCAGGTATGGTGAATTTAATCTTGCCAAATGAGTCATTGGCACGTACCTCTTACCGTGGTGGGCGAGGACCTGTCTCATGGCGGCGGCGATGTTGTTCGATGCGTCGATGACCATTCACCTCCTCATCTAGCCCAGTGTCCGCTGCATATTCTTCTTCATCATGACCAGCAGCATTGCCCATGGTGTTGTTGTTGTTGTGATTGCGTTGTTCGAAACCATCACAGCAATTATGTTCCATCCTCTCCAATCGCTCCAAGACACCTACAAGAGATGTATTAACAGAACCAAGAGTGCCTTCCAAGGAAGCCAACTTGGTGTTGGTCTCAATCTGAGCCATCTCCAATTGACCAAGGTGCTCATTGGTGACATGAACATCCTCATCAAGGTGTTCAGCATGGAGCCTCACTTTGCGTTCAAAGTGTTGCAGCAAGGCTTTCGATCGAGGTGATTGTGGAGGGGTCCTTTCACCTTCTCCTGCCATGGTTAGTATGTAGCAAGGGAATCACAAGAAAATATGTCCTATCAACTAACTTAATTAGGTGACAACAATTTTCATTCTCTCAGCATGTGCAACCGAGTTCTTACATGTCCTTACCTTGCTATGCAGATGGTGTTGGCGACGACAAGAACAACACAAGTAGTAGCAAGTAGAACCCTGTGACGTTGTAGATAATTTATGGAGCTGTAGGTGGCTTAAAAAATCAAGGTACAGCTGGAACCATGTTAGTCAATGCAAGTTGAATAAGTGTTCATAGATAGTACCATGTTGGTCCTAGGCTAACCCATGCTAGAGACACGAGCCTAGACACAAATGTTGTCACCGGACAGTAGCAAACAATGGAAATGATGAGAGTAAATAGCATCAACTTAACCCTTCTTTTTTTTCTTTCTTTCCTCCTTTTCCTTTCTTTTTCTTTTCTATTTTCTATTGTGTTTTCTTTTTCTTTTCTTTTCTTTTTGACAAGCAGCACAAATTGAACTTTTGCAATATGATTATAACAAGAATGCAACAAGTAGCATAGACTTTCTTTTACTAGGGATAAGGATTGCAACAAGTAGTACAAATATGCAATTTGAACTCTCTTATTTTCAAAACTGAGTGTACTCAGATTTGCACCAAAAGGACAGGTGCATAAGGTAGTGTTTGTGTAGGCACAGCTGAAGGTGATGGTGGTGAGGGTTTCAGCGAAAAGGTCAAGAGAGCAGCGGTGCTTTTGGTGGTGGTGGTGGTGGTATTGGTGGAGATTGCAGCGGTTGAAGTGGGGGGAAAGGCAACAACGGATTGTGTGGTGACTGAAATGTGATAAGAACTCAAAACTCTAAAGGATTAGAACCTAAGAACCAGCACTTGACACCACGATGTAAACCACAAACTCAACAAACAAAGAACTAAGTAGATCAGCAAAGGCTCAAACTTGTGTTTGGAATTTCAATTCTATCCTATTTTTATATTTCTGGACTATAGGTAAAGTAATAAACGGTAAATCACTCACCAAAGAACCTTGCTCTAATTACCACATGATGGGACAAGGGGTTGTTCTTGATCATTTGGTGAGTGTGGATAAACTTGATTTGGGGTGGATTCGACGTTGGTTGTCCGACTACAACGACCACAAGGTTGCTGCACCTTAGCAATAGGTACACCGGCTCTGATTGTGATGTTCTTGTCATGCCAAGAACACCATGAACCTGCAAGCAACCAAGAACAAGCAAGAACAAGATGAACAAGCAAATAACTCACGGATTTAAGCCAAAGGCTGAATCTGAATCACAAGTTGGGGTCTTGAAACAAGCAAATCGGGTGGTCTAGTCAACACACGCGTTTACAAGGAAGAAGCATCAGCTATCTTGCATCTAAACAAAACCCACCCTCATTCTGATGGCTGCTGGTTCTATTTATAAGGAAGAGAGCACAAGGGGGAGTGGGAAACCCTAATCTGGGCGTCCCTCAATGGGCTGTAGTCAGTACAAGGCCTAGGCCCAAGCTATAGGTCTGTGCGTCCTTTTGCTTGCTGTGCACAGCTTCGGTATATTCTGATAGTGGGGTTGGACCCATCTAAAAGAGGATGATGCGCTCTTTCCAACAAGTCAAAAACCACCTTCATTGGATCTCGTATCAAGGAGTTATGGTACTTTTGATGGAGTGTTTCCTGTTGTCTCGAGATGAGCTGAGCGCCCCATTAATGATGATTCCCACTTGTTCAGCTACTCCATCCTCATCATGGGGTCTAAACATGAGGCAATGGGGTCTTAACCAACATTCCTAAGAATAAGACAATCATCACCATGATTTAGTAGCATCCAATTCTGAGACGAGTTTGTATGAACAGCGAGGAATGACTTTACCTGATAATTAAGTTGTCATGCTCGTGCTCTTGTCATCGGATCTTGTTGTGCAGCAGGTGTGGTTGTATCAATGGAAGGGATGTCCTCATCAGCAGCGGCCTCGTCCTTTGCTGGTGTGCTGGGCCTGATGGATTACAGCGCTACGTTGTCTGCAATCCGACGATCCACAAATGGCATGTACTACCATGTAGCATCCGTTCTGTTGGTCAGGCTCGCTTAGGTTTCGACCTAACGTCCTCACACTTCCACTTGATTGAATTTGTTGAGGTGGAGGGTGCGTGCGTAGGTGTGGAGATCTACTCATCTAAAACTGCAACATAGATCTACTCATCAAATCGAGTTAGATTAAGACAAACATTACATCAAAGTTTAAGAACTCAAAGGGATCTACAACTTTGTAGTTGATCTTGTTTTCATTTGAAATCATTTAGGGTCCCAAAAATCTTGTTTTAAGTTCTTATATTTTTAAAATTTTCAATTTTTTAAAAACTTTTTAAACGACGTCAGATGGAGAGACTCTAAAGTAAAGTTTTAGTGCTAGAGATTTTAAACCTTATAGTTCAAATTTTTTTCATTTAAAATTGTTTAAGGCCAAATATATATTACAACATTCATGAAACTTAATGGAAAAAGTATAGCATTCCACAATTGGCCAGTGACTATTGATCTAGCCTCTCCCTAAGACCTGTCTCAGTGATAGTTTCATATGAGTTTCATTTATACTAATTAAATAGTTTGTCACATAGGCATTTTTTATCACATGGTAATATATTTAAAAAGAGAGAAGAAATGAGTTTCATCTAGATGAGACTCTCTTGGCACAACTGCTAGCTCTTTATGAGTCATGAAATTTAATGCATATAAAATTGTAGAATGAAACTTTACATTAAGAGTGGGTGTTTCATCCAAATTTTCTTCATTCTATATGACATGACATGGCAGTCTTATTAACAACGCCATAAAACCCATTGAGACTAGCCTATAGTCTAGGTTCGGACCTTTGTAATAGGATCATGGATTACGAGGCTAGTGACAAAGTGATTGGTGGGGCAATGAATTCTCCTCTTTACTATTGCTTTGTTCTCCTTTTATAGGATATGGGTATATACCTTTTTGTCATTCTGGGAATGCTCTCTACCTGCTGCATGATATTCCTAGGATCTTAATTGTTAAGGATGGAAACTGATCAAATCCGCATTGAATCAGATCCGGATATCACCTTTTACCATATTTTAATTCGAATACGAATACGGATTCAGATATTTTTTAATACAAATACAAAACAGATGTCGTGGATTTAAATTTGTATTCTGATATTTACTCAAGCCAACTCAAAATGTATATTGTTAAATTTAACGTACATGAATAAAATTTTACTACTAAGTACATCGTTAACTAAAGTGAACTAAATGAAGGTACACTTCTAATAATCTCTAATATCGAAGTAAATTAAATTATAATGGATAATATTGAATAAAATAATAGATCAAGTGAAGAAATTCAAATAAAAATGGTAGAAAACAATTAATTTATCAATAGTATCGGAATTACAAAAAACATTCTCACACAAGTATAGATTAAAATCATTTGTGTATATAACACAGACAAGGATAGCACATGAAAATAATATAGTTATCAATAAATATTTAATAATTAAATATATCAATTAATCAATCAATATTATATTTATATAAACATCTATCATGAAATTATAAATTTATATAAAATAATTTACATCAATAAATAAATAAACTAAACTATTACAATGATTTAAAAGAATAAATATATTATGATTAAACTAAATCAGAAAAATACTAAAATTAATTTAGTCTTTATGTATCATTAATAATTTTAAATCAATACTAAAAGTTATTTATAGATATAATATTAAATGGGTTCAATGCATTATTAGTTATAATAAAATTAAATAACTGGACACTTGTTATGGGGAGAAAACTTTTAAGTAGGTTAATGATACCTTGTTTTCTTTGTGGATATTTTTTAATATGGATCTGAAATCGATAGAGAAAAACATTGAAAAGCAGATTCGGATATATCAATTTAGTATCCACATTAACGACTATGAATACGGATATCCATATTACAAGTTTTAGCGGATATAGATATCGGATAGTTTGGATATCCATTTTCATTTTTCATCCCTATTTACTGTTACAAACATAAGGCCATAGGGGAACATTCCCCTCCTTTACAAATATGGGCCCTCTTGGGCTTCTTCCTTCTCAGGCCGCAACCCTCAAATTCTTCACCACAGCGCATCCAATCCTAGGGTCGGACAGAGTCTTCGTGGATCCCAGAGTCCTCTAAGCACAGGTCAGGAGGCTTCACCTACTAAGGACCTCCAGCATCCTTTGGTCTCCTTCTCTCTAAAGGTTTCATCGAGGGCTCCATTGACCCTGGGCCTACCTCTTAAGGGCTCTCTTCATCTTCGGTCACCTTCTCTTTGAAGGTTTCATCGAAAGCAACTCTAGCCCTTGGCCTGTCTTTCAAGGGCTGTCTTCATTTGCGATCACCTACTCTCCAAAGCTTTCTCAAAAGACTCCTCTGACCTTCGGCCGCCAGTTCTGGCCCATGGCATGCCTGAAAGCACAGCACATACATAGAGGAGGGTTAGCTTTGGAGGACCCTTGGGGAGGAAGCTCCCCTCCAACAGTGACGAGTGACCCTATGCATGGGAGCTCATGCGAGCCTTGTGAGTTAATAAGTCCTAGGCGGCGCACATGTGTTGCTGTGGGGTTCCATATTAGTGAAGATTCTTTCAAGATCGAAAAAAATGTTTGCTATTTTTTGGCCGATTTGTAACTTCTAGAAAACTATCTTTAGAGGTATGGTACTTTGTTGTTCGCCTCTAGAAATCAAAGATTAGCTTTTAGGATACATAGACAAAAACGGGTTCTCTATAAATCAATTAATAAATTTTAACCGTCTTTACAAATCCTTTTCGTAGCCCAAATACAAAAGATATCGGACCATGTGAAATTCTTGAAGGCCCAAATAGAGCCGGTCGAGTGTGCCCAAGAAGGCTGTAGGCTACCGTTAGTACTGATAAACGAGGTGGATGCATGTTGGGTTCTAGCCCGGAATTCAATGGCGTTCCCTCAGGGGCGGCTGTGGGCTGTGGCTGTAGCCGGCCTCCCGTGTCGCCTTCCTTGGCACTCCACAACTTCGATTTTTTTTATTTTCAAGCCTTTTTTGGAAATTTTTCACAAATATGTCCTTGGAGGAAAGATTTCAAAATCTAGACCCTTAGCTCGATGCCATCGTTGTTGGCGCCGAGCTTACATTGCTCAGCGCCAGTGTCCCTGGCGCCAAGCTCTTGGGCTCGAATCCAACGTGGTGGTGACAAGGCAGGAAGCTCGGCGCCAGTCACCCTGGCGCCAAGCTCGGCGCCGTAGATCTTAGCACCAAGCTCGGCGCCAGGGTGACTGGCGCTGAGCCTACCTTACATATGGGCCCCAATCCTTTCTCTCCTCTCCATCTCTCACTTGCTTTTCCCTCGCCCGAGCGCCGAACCACCAGCGCCCTCTCCCACACCCGGCCGCCGGCGCCCGCACGCCCTCTCACTCACCGTGCCCGCCCCGTGCCCCATGCCCACGCTGGACCACCGTGGCCACACCGGACCGCCGTTGCTATCTATTCAGAAGTATTATTACTGAGAGCTTTGTTGCAGAGCAATACACTAAAATGCTCCATTGAAGAAATTGAGCGCGTTCGGCCGAGAGTTAGGGACGACTACTTGCGTAGCTTCCTGGACGTAAGATTCAAAATATTCTTTCAAACATATTATTAATACGTTAAATTCTTTCAGTTAAAATAATTTTGTACAACAGAGGCTATCACGTCAGCTACGCCATGCGGCTGCTCGTTGTGGTTGCAGGACAGACACGACGCAAGACATGTACGTTCCTTCCATAGGCAGAGGAGGCTTAGGTTCCTCTAGCCAAGCAGCTATAGGGGACAGGGACGAGGACGATGTGGACCAAAGGCACAAGGAGCTTGGACCCTCTTAGCTCCATGACACTCCCTCGACTCAGCCTACACAGCCTCCAGGCACTAGGCAATGTCGTCCACCGGACCCTTACACTCCAAGTATGAGCGCTCTCAGTCACAAGGGTAAGGGTAAGAATAGGAGGCTGTGAGGGTTGTGGTAGATGTTAGTATGCATTATTATAGATTTTGTATTTACTTTCCTGTAACTATTTGGGACTGTATGGACATTGTGGACTATTTGGACTATGCAGGACATTTTATGTTGATTGTGATGTTCTTTGTGGTTGCATTGTGCTCTTTGGATGATTAAATGTTTAGATTATATAATAATGTCTCTGTTTATAACTGTGGATGCTCCTGAAACAAGAGAAACTCTTGCGATTTTTTCCGTGAATCATTAATCATTCTACATTGCTAAAAAGGCACAAATATAGTACATAGATTAAACATAAATTCATTAGAACATGTATAGTCCAATCATATCGTACAGACGCTTTGTAGATGAATCTAGGCTTTTCAAGTAATAGTAAACGAATAAAGGCTTTTTAGACAATGAAAATAGACTTTTCAGTTACAAGGACAGCAGCGATTTATCACTTCACTAACTTAGTACTGGCATGCAAGGAAGCACAACTCCACTCCATCTCCACTATCCATCTTATGATTGTTTGATCCAAGGGCTGAGGTGAAGGGGCACACGGATTGCTGACATGGCACATTGAGAGACCTCCATTCCACCTCTGAACCTATAAATAACCCCTCACTCCCTCTCATTCACACACACAATAAGGAAGAAGAGCACTCCTCAGCATTTTCTTTCGTTGTGGTACCAATGTTTGGAGGGTCGTCCAGAGGGAGAGGAAAGGAGAAGGGAACAACCATTAGGTGGGTGGGTCCTCTTGGTCCTGATTTCTTTGAGGAAGCTCTTTATGAGAGGTTCCTAGTTGAGAGCAAAAGCAATTTCACCAAAGAGGCACCACTGAGAGGATACGATGAACGGAAAGAAGAGTGGCCAAAATGCATGCTTGGTGAGGACTACCAAGTGTAGATGTTCACCGAGGGAATAGATGGAGGTCGTCGTTTCTTCGAATGCCCGCGAGCATGGGTACTTGCTATTAGTATTTGTTTCTTCAATATGTTCCTTGTCTATACAACTTACATGACATAATTATTATAGTCTTCCTTGGTTGAAGAAAACTGAGAGTTCACTAGGTGGGTCGATCCTCGACCTATTTATCCGCATGCGGAGTACATCTACTACCTGTAGGACCGTATCTTCGATCTAGAAAGGGAAGTTAGCAGCGGTTACAAGGACGACGGATAGGATGACAACAAAAATGGTGCTGATTCACAAGAGGCACTCTGCAATGATTTATATTGCACCTGTCCTAATCACAGGAACAAGGGTCCTCCACCGCCACCACCACCAACAATGGAAGGCTACTTCGGAGAAGGTGTAACATAATTTGCTATGTGAACACACTACTAGGACGACTTTATCTTATTCACATGGCACATCTATGTGTTTGTTGTTTAGTTTAATTACCTAAGGCATCTTAGGTTTAGTCAAAGGAACTCTGTACCCTAGTTCGGTACATGATCTCACATGCCATTTCATGTGTTTTGTGTGTTGAAAAGGCACAAATCTAATACACAGATTAAATGTAAATTCATTAGAATATATATAGTCCAATTGTATTGTACAGGCTTGGGTCGGGACACCCGACTTGGGTCGGGACTTCCGACTATCGGAAGTTCCGACTCACGTTGGAACTTCAACGGCCACAGTCACTGCGCAGGCTAAGTGACTAGGCGTCAGGACTTCCGGTATGAGTCATGACTTCCAACTGTCGGGAGTTCCGGCTTACGTTGGGACTTTCAACACCAACAGTCACTAAAAAATATTCTACGTGATCGTGGAGTGCTAGAGTGTCTCTCTTTTGATTTTATTTTTATGCTTGAGCACTCTATCTTTCTCAGACCAACTAAGTTTGCATCCCTCTTTATAGTGTGGCGGATCCTAAACTCAAAAACAAAAATAAAATCATTGGAGAGCGCATAATGAGTAATAGCTGTGACATATCTCATTAAGATTACATTAGTCCCTAATTTGGATGGTGTCAATACACCAAAACTCACATAGGGGGCAAATGCACTTTCAAATCCTCAGTCTGAAACATACTGAGTAAACAACTCATCATCCGAGTACTAGTCCTATACCACAACCTTGTTGCTATGGCTAGGCTCATCTGCATTGCTCTGACCTACGTGTCGCCTATAGTAAGCGGCCTCCACTTCATCTGCGGCCTCTGTGGCCTGAGTGAAGAATGCATCGTCATCCTCCTCCGCCTGCAAGCCCTCCTCTGCTAGAGCGATGAGCTCGCTCAGTCTGCCAATGTTGTCCTCAGCCTCCTCTACCTGCAATTCCACCTCTGCTAGAGTGATGAGCTCGCTCAGTCTGCCAGTGTCGTCCTTAGCCTCCTACGCCTCTGCTAGAGCAATGAACTCACTCAGTCTGCCAGTGTCGTTCTCATCCTCGTCCCCTCATCGGACAACACAATCGGTGATTGAACGGTGCGACCAGCTCACGATCTGTGCTCATCTAACTTCTTTGCCTTATACCTTGCACGAGCCACCTCTGCGGCATGTTCCTCGTTGCATCCAATGCCTACATGTATAAAATGTAATCAGTTAGCAACGTGATTATATTACATTTAAAATTAGGCAATAAAAATAAAGGCTTTCAAGCACTCACTGGCACATAATGCACCAATATGCTCGTTCAAGACCTGCATCTGTACTCTTGTCTTCTCACTTGCCTCCTTCCTTGCCCTCTTTTCCTTTAACATCATCTGTCTCTCCAATCCCTATTTGTCAAGCCTAACATCGATCGGGTTACAAATACCAAGCTATCTAGCAAACTCACATATCTTTTCTTTGTGATGTTTAATGAATAGGTTGACGTAGTCAGGTCCATATCCTCGCTTCCGTGCAATTACTTGCCTCCCCTTGAGTTCATTCAAAAACTTAGCTTGACCATTATAACATTCCCACCTGTATTTCCTAGTGCTCTGTTCAAACAAAAAATATATCATATATGTTTTAGCAAAACAAACAAAATACGATTTCATGTTTACCGCAAAAATAACGAACCTCATCATAGTCAACCATATAGCTGCAATAATGGCATTTTCCAAGCCCCGAAGGGACTAGGCTATAGTTGGATTTAACACCACATTCGCACATGACAGGAGGTGCTTTGTAAATTACCCTTTATTTCTTCTTTTCCTTAACCTTTCGCGGTTCTTCCGGCCATTGGTTCTTAGGACCATACAACCACTCCTTGAAACGACACTTCACCATTGAAAACACCTAAATAAGGTGACATTAGTACACGCACATATAGAGCTAAACATTTAAATAGATACACTTTCCACTTACTTCATGTTTGTTCGGACACACAAACTCCAAAGTATTCTCAGGGTTTATCACGGCTCGATCTCCGCATTCGTACAGAGGAGGTTCCTCGAGTCGTCTAACTACGGCTAGGTGCTTCTCCTTAGCCGTCATTGGCGGGGGGTTAGGGGGGTGCAACCCACCGCTTGAAGTGCTCACGTGGATGTCTCCCTCTAAACCAATCGTCAAAAAGGAGGTACCTAGGGTCAAACTTGTCTGCACCGTCGATCTACTAAAAGAAAAAGCACCTCTCATGGTCCTACATAACGAGATTCCAACAAAATATTAGTAGCATACTTACACAAATAAGAAAAAAAGATAGTGAAAACAATTTCTTATATTAAAATGACTGCATGTGTAGAAGCAACGTGCTGCTGTGTCCGGATGTTTCGATTAAAACACGTGGGCCGGAAAACCACAGTCATAGTTAGGGACAGAGATGCCAGGAGAGACGGGAGCATCTTTGCTAGACGCATTGGGGTAAAATTCTCGAGGACGACCCCATTTTCGCCAAAACTCCTCCCGATATATTTTTTGCATCTAACAAAACGGACATAATTTAACAAACAAAAATCAAAACATCAAAAATTAATGCCAATGAGAACCATAACTATAATATAACCAATTTCGTTCTAAGAACCGAAAGCAATTAACATTAAACCCTAAATCTAGGGTTTCCAATGTTATGCACTACAATGAACCCATAAAACATAACAACATGCGCTGCGGTTACCTAGGTTTAATACAAATATTAAAAATTGCATAAAACCCTAAGGCATGACGATTCTTAGGTTGAAAAATCCGACTAATATATACCGAATCGATGTGAAAACAAAACTAGGAGGGGGGCGAGGATACCTTGCTCTCGAAGATCTACGGATCAAATCAAAGTTTTTAAGGTTCAATATGCCGATTTGTGAGGTAGGACGAAGTGGGGAGAGAAAAGAGGGATGAGAAATAAGAGGAAGAAGGCTCGGACAGGAAAGTTGGGGCCGGGGTTAAAACACAAGCTTGGCGCTAGTCACCAGCTCGGCGCCAAGATCTACAGCGCCAAGCTCGGCGCCAGGAGCTACGGCGCCGAGCTTGGCGCCAGGGTGACCGGTGCCGAGCTTCCTGCCATGTCACTGCCACGTTGGCTTTGAGCCCAAGAGCTCAGCGCCAGGGACGCTGGCGCCGAGCAGTATAATGGCGTCGAGCTAAGGGTCCAGATTTTAAAATCTTTCCTCCGGAGACATATTTGTGAAAAATTTTAAAAAAAAAGACTAAAAAAAATCGGTACTCCGACTCGATCTTTTCTTTTCTTACCTCGCATTTCACGTGCTTCTACTCACGCCTGCCCCTCTTCGTCCAGCGCACAAGGAGACCAAACCCACCACAAGCACAAGCCGTGCCCAGAGTCTTCTTCTGGCCCCGGCCCACTGGTATAATATAGCACGCGCAAGGTAGCTACTAGAGAGATACGACGGCAGGCAGATAGGCCGAACCACCACCGCTCCCAAGTGCCCCACGGCACGGTTTTCCAGTGTTCATCGACAAGAGGCGCGAGCCGCGAGGAGGAGATAGATGGCGGCCACTGGCAGTAACAGCAGGTTCACCGTCACATGCGGACTCCTGCGGCAGTACATGCTGAGAGAGCACCGGCGGCATCAGCTGGTGGAGGCGGAGGAGACGGACTCCCGGACCATGCAGCTGTTCCCCATCCCCACGCGCGCCGGCACGTCGTCGCAGCCGTCCCATGACGACCAGTGAGTCTTAATCTCTGTTCTGCTTGTATGTTTGACGGATGAGAGAGCTTCTTGTTGGCCATGGTGGATCGGATGATTTGATGACAGCGACTTTGTTTGTTTCAGGGCGAAGGCGCAGGCCAATTGCAAGGCACCACTGACGATCTTCTACGAGGGCCGGATGCTCGTGTTCGAGGACTTCCCGGCCGACAAGGCCAAGGAGCTGATGCAGCTGGCCGGGTCGGGGTCAGAGAAGACGGCAGCCACCGAGCCATCGGCGGCAGTGCCCTCCGACCTGCCCATCGCGAGGAAGGCGTCACTGCAGAGGTTCCTCCAGAAGAGGAAGGAGAGGTGAGGAGAGATTCCATCGTCGCTCACATGCATCTGATTCACGTCAATAATTCATTTGTCTTTAATTTAATTTCTTTTGGCACGAGCACGACAAAGATATACTATATACATACAGCAGATCGGAGTAATAACATATGCTGGATTGTCACAGGATCGGCGCTGCCATGGAGCCTTACCCGAAGCCGAAGGTGGCGGCCTCCCCGGCACCGGAGAAAGATGTTCCGGCCACCGCCAACAGCAAGCAAGTGATGACTGCTTTGAAAGATGGGCCTGCTGCCTCATGGCTCCGGCTTTGAAAACCTTAAACGACAACTATTGATGAAAAGGGATATATACAAGTACTGACTATTATCCTGCAGAATGATTTTTAATCATCTAGTTGTCTCTGATCGAGAATTTTTCAGCATTCCGATGAATTCTTTTTACCAATTATTAATTATCCGTTGGTCTATCCAGATTTGATGGATTACATCATGTATAACCCGGCTGCTCCATTAGTCCAGGACATATATGTATTGATTATTGTATATTTTTCATCTACTGATGAGATGTTAACACATACAATTGCATCTTATTAAGAATAATCTTTCTGTCCCTGTTAATGCTTGGTCTTATATAACGCCTTGAATTTACTGCTGTGAAGAGTGAAGACTGTTTATTTGGTCATCATAAAATTTGATTTCTGTTAATTGTTCTTAGTATGTTAGACCAGCTCTCACTAGTATAGAAACGAGCTGTACTCCCGGTTGAGAAACCCCTTCAGTCCCGGTTTCCCAACCGGGAGCACGAATGCGGGACTAAAGGGTCCCTCCTTTAGTTCCGGTTTCTCGCCCGGGACAATACCAACCGGGCTAAAGGGGTCTCCCGGCCTGGCCACGTGGGCCGACCTTTAGTCTCGGTTGATATTACCAACCGGGACTAAAGATTTTCTTTTTTTTCTTTTTTTTGTTTCTATTTTCAATTGATGATTCGTTTTAGTCTTCGAATACGCATTCTACGCTGCTAATAGTATACATATTCTACACGCTTATAATGTTCGAACATTTTGTATAAACTAAAGTATGAAACTAACGTATATATTACATGCATATACATATATTGTACGTTATTTTATATACATATAATATGTATATATATATTACAAATAAAGCTTGCATTGTATATTCTATCATATCCTTGGGATAACAAATTCACTCCATTTGGTTTGGCTTCCATGTTTCGTTCACGTCATTGTAGAACTCGTCGGCGGGGTTTAAGACCTGGTCATTAAGAAATCCTGCTATGGTCTCTTGAATTGATTTCAGTTAGTCACGTCGTATGACTTTTTCCTTCAACCATAGTCTTCAATAAAAGTTAAAGGAAAAGTATTAATATATATATATGTGTGTGTTGGTCACGTGATTACTTATATATATGAGCAATAAAAGAAATTGTGAATATATGAACATATTTATATAACATACTTTGAGGATCTCTTTAGGAGTTCTTTTTGTGTATGGCATAATGAACTCGCAAACATAGTATCCGCAGTAGTTGGTCCCCTGTTCTTGCCTCAGAACCCACTTTTACGAGAAAAAAGATCCGGTCAATTGAAAGCATGAATGGTGTTAATTGAATTATATATATAGCTAGTACTTACTTTGTGTGCGATTATATCCAGTGACGCTTTACAATGTTTCATGTGGTGTTTCTCAATGAAACTTTTCCAAACACTGCGTCCAATAAAATAAAAAATTAATTTGGCCTTTAATAATTATTGCAGTTAAGAGATCGGGGTATATATAGTTGCTAGAGAGACCAAATTATCCTTGGATAATATCTATCATGTCTTGGTACTCTGTTTGTTCTTTTCTTAATAAGTCTAAGATGCTCAACCGACTATTGACCATATTGATGACCATCAATATTCAGTAATTGCTGCATATATTTTTATACACAAATATGATCGATATTAACTAGAGTCAACATATATATATATGGGAGATAGCTTAGCTAGTAAGCAAATAATTGAATAAATATCCATATGATCGACATTAATTATTTAACACTCACTTGAAGTTGTAGGGGAAGAGAATGTCCTTGTTTTGTTGGTTACCTCATGAGATTTTTCTCGAGTTCAGCTTTCCATTGAGGCAGGGGATTAGGGTGTTTGAATACGACATTTGGATCAACGAAACCAACATCATTATCCTTTCTCTTTCTGAGTTCTGTCATCTCATATCTGCATATATAAAAATATAGTGTGAGGATATATAATTTATATATATACATGTAGCTTTATATATACACTTTAATAGTAGAAAATAATCACACTTACAAACAATAGCAGCTAATGAGACTTTTGTCGAGAGAGCCCAGGTGGCATAGTTGGTGTAATTCTGAAAACTCGACATATATAACATCATCGCCATAAAAGTAATGTTGGTCTCTAACTCTGATAGAAACAAAGGTCTCTCCCCGTTCACATGCCGCCATGTACCACTTGTTTAGTAGGTACATTTGCGTACCCAGTTCACCTAAGGCCTCAAGGTTGTATAAACTCTTTCCATGTTCAAATTTCTTCCAAGGATCCACTTTTGGAGCAGATGGTCCTTCAGCGAGTACTTAGGCAAGGTCCAAACCACCTCGTAAAACCGAACCAGGTCCTCAAAATCGACGTTCAGTAAGTCTAAGTTTGAATCATATTCATTACGAATGACAAGAGGGGGGACTGATTGTTGCGATTATTGTCCGAGTTGTGCAACACCTTTCCCTGCTCTAGTCTTTTTCTACGCCGCCTCAAATGACTTGGTGAGAGAGCGGTCGTAGTCTGATTTTGGCAGGGTCTTTTGAGATTCCCGCTTTTTCTGGTACACCTTCTTTCTTAGAAAATCTGGAGGTAGGTAGAAGTATAATTTCTCCGGGTTCTCCCTCGCTTCTCGTTGCTTTCTTACTTTTTCAAAGAACTGTTCACATCTTTTTGTACTGCAGCATTTAATTCCTTTTCACTTTTCTCGTAAGACAGTTTTTGAGGAATAACTAGATTAGAGGAGGCTTTCTTCTTTGTCGGCTGGTGGGCCAATGGCTTCGTTTGCGGGACGGACCTCTTAGGAGTTGGCTGCTTCTTGGTCATCAAGGGAGGCAGGACAGCCGTTGGAGACCTCCTTGGAGATGGCGGCGGTGGCGGCATTGCATAATCATTGCCCGGAGCACTATGATGATCTGGAGATTGAATAATTGAACTTAGGTTGGCGGAGGCCCTGCTGTTTGAGTACAAAAAAGAATAATTAGGTATAAAAAATTGTTATTATTAATCATGCATGTCAATAGAAAATTAGTGAAAAAATTGTTCGTTCACTTTTGTCCGCACCTATTGTCTGGCAGTTGAGGAAGCGACGGTGGACTAGAGACCCCAGGAATAATGATGTAGCGCTTGCGCCATAGTATGAATGTCTTCTCTGCTTTTCCTAGAGTCTTCTCCCTATCACCTCCTGGAATGTCAAGAGCCAGATCACTAAAACCTTTGTTAACTCTATCCACTGAGACGCTAACATATCTAGGTGGTATTATTGCCCCATGGATTCTTGGTGTCTTAGTATGCGTAATCCAAGCTTCAGACTTCCCTAGAAACTCGGATCGGAGCAACTCTTTATGTGTCTCGATATACGGATCCACCAAGGAGGAGTTTTGCAGAACTATGTAGTGTGCTTTATTAAAATAATTGTCCTGCGTACCAATATATGGTTTCTTCCCTAGTGTCCTCTTTCCACTTAGTCTCCCCTCGTGTCGCGATTTAGGAACACCAATCGGGTCAAGGTCGGGAATAAAGTCAACACAAAACTCAATGACCTCCTCTGTTCCATAGCCCTTGGCGATGCTTCCTTCTGACCGAGCACGGTTGTGAACATATTTCTTTAGGACTCCCATGAACCTCTCAAAGGGGAACATGTTGTGCAGGAACACAGGACCGAGAATGCTAATCTCCTTGACTAGGTGAACTAGGAGGTGTGTCATGATATTAAAGAAGGAATGAGAGAACACCAACTCAAAGCTGACAAGACATTGAACTACATCATTCTCTAGTTTAGCTAGATCCATTGGATCGATTGCCTTCTGAGAAATTGCATTGAGGAATGCACATAGCTTCACGGTGGCTAGACATACATTTGGAGGTAGAATTTCTCTTAATGCAACTGGAAGCAATTGCGTCATGAGCACGTGGTAGTCATGGGATTTTAAGTTTAGGAATTTCTTCTCTGGCATATTTATTATACCCTTTATATTCGAGGAGAATCCAGATGGTACCTTGATGCTTGCTAGGCATTCAAACATGCTTTCCTTCTCTTATACCGCGATGCATGACATACCAGGCATGCATCTAACTTCTTGTACTCCTCACCACGGTAGAGGATGCAGTCATTAGGACATGCATGTATCTTCTGGATTTCTAATCCCAAAGGGCAGACTACCTGTTTTGCTTTGTACGTAGTGACGGGCAATTCGTTATCCTTCGGAAGTATCTTCTTTTGGATTTTCAGTAACTCCCCAAATCTATTGTCAGATACACCATTCTTTGCCTTCCATTGCAGCAATTTCAGTGTGGTACCCAACTTTTTTTGCCCCACATCACAAGTTGGGTATAGCAATTTCTTGTGATCCTCTAGCATGCGCTTGAACTTGATCTTCTCCTTTTCACTTTCGCATTCTCTTTGTGCGTCACGAATGGCCTGACCAAGATCATCAGCGGGTTCATCTTCTGCCCCTACCTCTTCTTCATCTTCCCCCATTGCAGTATCATTGAAGGCACCATATTCAGCAATAATGTCATCATCGTCCCATTGTTCTTCTTCACCTTCTTCCATTACAACCCTGGTTTCTCCGTGCTTCGTCCAATAAATATAGTTTGGCATAAAACCCGACTTCAACAAGTGTAAATAAAGACTCCTTGAGCTAGCATATTCCTTCAAATTCTTACATATGGCACATGGACAGCACATGAAACCATCGTGTTTGTTTACCTCGGCCACACGTAAGAAAGAATGCACGCCCTCAATGAACTCTTGGGAGCGGTGATCAGCATTGTACATATAATGCCGGCTCATCTGTATTACATGACATACATACCATATTAAAATCTAGAACATAATTAGTTAATTATACGACATGCATACCACCACACAAGGTATTAATTTATGAAAGTCTCGCTACAATATAGATAATCCCAACTACCACTAAAAAAACTAAAGCTAAAATGTACTTCAGCAGCATAAGGATTTCGCGATCAATCCCAACTAAAACAGATAGATCATGCGTTTGTTCAATATCTATGGGTTTCTTCCGCAGGATCACTGCCTCATCAGCCGTCGTAGCCGCCTGTGCAAGAGAGTTTTGCACGTGTTCAACATACTCTTCCTCCCAGTACCAGCCTGAACATCCAGTGCCATCCCACTAAAATTAAAACAAAAAATTAGAACTTTAATCACAATCATCATGAAAATAAGTATAAATTAACCATAATCATCAAATGCGATAAAATAACTCACATTGCGATCCGGACACTTGTAGAAGATACGACCCTTGTTGGCACACTCCTTCCTCACCCGGTACTCCATCATAATCTTCTCCTCACACTTGCCGCATGCAATGAGAGGGAGGTCCGGCCTCAGTCGCTTTGGAACCCGATGAGAGATCGAGGACCCGGAAGCAGTTGCCATCTACTCTCTATACTCATTTTTAATATAATATAAATTTCTCATTTTATAAACAAATAAAATTAAAAAAACTCTAAAATTCATTATATCTCTAAACCATAAAGTGTGCTATGCATGCTAGAAATGAAAGCTGAATACTAGTTTTGAATAACTACTTTAACCTTTCTTCATCCAAATATACAAACTTTAAAGTGATTTTGAACTTAAATGGCTTACAAATAAAAAAATCCACCATAAAAAACCACATATATCTAGTCCACAAAATGAGATATGCTACTGATGAAACATGAGAGTATAAAGTTGGTAACCTTTAGAACCGAAGAATCGATGGAGGAATCAAAGAAATCTTGTGATTACCGACGATGAGAAAGAACAGAGGCCGGCGATGAAACAAGAACACTGAGGTCGAAGTGGCTCGGGCTCGAGGTAGAAGAAGGGGTATATAGGAAGGGGACCTTTAGTCCCGGTTAGAGACATCAACCGAGTCTAAAGGTCCCTTTCTAGTTCCGAACGGAGCCTCCAGCCGAGAGTAGACTTTTACTCCCGGTTGGAGGGACCAACTGAGAGTAAAAGTTAACCTTTCGTCCCGGTTGGTAGCTTCAACCAGGACTAAAGGTCCCTGTAGCAAAAGCCTGGTGCAGTAGCCGTTGGACAGGGACCTTTCCCGGTTGGAGCTACAAACCGGGACTAAAAGTCTCTCCAGTCCTGAGGACGAAAAATACCGGGACTAAGGCTAAATTTCGAAGTGAATCAAAAACCGTTTCTCTACTGGTGTCTGTTTGCACTCCTTTTTTTCCTGTGAGAAAGTTATCATCTAGTACAACAGATCGACGACGGATCTGTCGATAGAAGAAACATGTGCAGCCTGGCGGCTACGACGACGACCGCTTCTACCAGAAGTTGTTAGACGTCGGCTTCCAGAGTCATAGTCTTTCTTCCGGTCTACTCCCATATCTTTACCATTTCAAAAGCATGGAAATTGCTTATGGGTGGTGTCTCCGGTGTTTTCCGGAACATCAATTTTCTATGTTGACTGCGTGGTGCCTTGTCACTGTGATCAGTCAGCGGAGTAGTAGAGGTGGAGCGAGGAGAGAAAAGGCAAGGCCAGAGGGCAAGTTCCATGAAGTTTCTGATCTCATTCTCCTGTCGACGTTTGGTACTAGCTAGCACGATTCTTCAAATCCTGTTGCTTGAAAGGATCATATTTTCAACTAATTGTGTTTGGATTATGATGGTGGTGAAGTGTTTTAGTATAGTACGAGTTACTACTTCTAATCTGTAAATCAAATGGTTTGTGCCGCCTTATCAGTTTTGGCAACATTCATAATATAATTCCCAGCTGAAACCAAAGGATCTCACTTCAATTGTTAGTACTACGTAATGTTAGCAATTATAAATATATGCTCCAAACAAAATAATAATATTACTATTGTGATGAAGTCTCCATTTAATTTTGGCATGTGAATTGGCCTCCTCTTGTTTGGTTGACTCGATCGACGTTGATTTTGACAAAACAAACATATATGCTGATCGATTATACAAAGATCTTCAGTCCAAGGCTCTGAAAAATTACAATATCTTGTCTGCTTCTCAGGGAGCACTACGAGTTTTGAAAAACAAATCCATGAAATGCCCAAACTTTAAATGGAAGGAAGGCCACACACCTCGTCGTGGTAGTACTGCTCAGGTACTTCACGCGCACGGCAGTTTACTATCGTACTCGCGCGCGGAGCAAAACAGACAGCAGAGAAAGTGATCGAAGTCGAAGAGGAAAAAAAATGAGGCGCTCAGCGCTGCACGCACGCACGCAGCAGCAGCAGACAACCACCCGATCTGCCTGGAAGAGATCGATCAAGCATTCAAGCACGTGATGGATGGCGGCGAATTCGCGGACGCAGTCGCAGACGCAGCCGGAAGGAGACGGAGGCGTCAACGCCGATGGCCCCGCCGTGCCCGGAAGTCTCCGCTTCCCCCGCGTGCAGGCGACAAGTGGCGCGCCGTCCCTTTCTTTGTTCCCCGCCGTGGAGACCGGTGCCCAAGAAGCAGACGTGCTAGCGCTGCTACTCCACAGCCTGCCTGTCCAGTGTCCACTAGTAGCACGATGCACACGACACGGCTGCTGCTGTGCTCGACTGCTCCTGTCGTGTGGTTGCAGAGAAAATGGGCTTGGTCGCGTCCGTCTGCATACATTCGTGAGCCACTCAGTGTGAGGGCGGGACGAGAAAATCGCCCCGACGGTATCACCCGGCCGGGTGAGCAGTTGGCTCTGTTTATCCCGTGGCACAGGAGCGGATCGGATGAACATTTGGCCCTATTTATCCGTGACATAGGGGTGGATATATACACAAAGAGCCACAAAGTCGTGGTCCTAAGCGTGGATGGAAAACTCCTAAGGGCATCCTCATCGGTGAGACTTCGCTGACCGAGAGTTGGCAGTGAAACGAAGCAAACAAGCTGTAAAGAAGAAGAGCCTGATTGGTTGATGGCCAAAACATAGGAAAGCCAAGTTTTTGGTCTCTATTTGGTGGTTGCCAAAATTTATGAATATCTCACATTTAGCTTACCAAATCCGTGGCAAATATTTTTGTTCAACTTTTGACAACTTTTGGTTGCTAAATCATTTGGCTTGGTAAATTTTGGAAACCAACCAAGCATGCTCAAAATCACATGCAAGATAGTAGAAGTATCGGAAAGTGTGCGACTCTGGCGCTTCCCTCCTCGCTAGCGCCCTGTTTTTGTTCACTCTCTCACCTCCAGGTTAGCTTAAAAGACACCTTGAGTTAGCGACGTAGCTGACGTATTGGGGACGTGTATAAATTTTCTAGACATTGTTAACTAGGACACATAGGTAAGTAGTTATTTAGCAAAATATGGTCTAATGTAAGGAATATATACCAGACACAATGGACACAGAGAGGAAGAGATCCAAGAAACTACATAAAAAATAATCTATTTAATTCTTTGTAGCGGGTGCAAAACCAAGCACCCAAGGAAGGTGGTGCCAGAGAGCACCGCACAGACGAACCTACACTCATGGAATATTTATCTTGGAACACACACTGCATCTACTCTAATACTATTATAGCAATTCAATATCATGTTGTAGGAAGGCCCTAGCCATTCGCAATAGCATGCCAAGAGACATTAATTAAAGCACCCGCAATAGTATAAAGTCGGTTATTAGCTCTAAGTCAACCTCCCCAATTGTACTAGCTCTTACCAATGCATCATAGTATGATTAGACGTACGTGACATTCTTAAATGACCTTGAAATATGTGTATGAACCTAGCTTTTGATCAAGAACTAAATTTTCTCTCGTTTTTATTAAAATATAAAAATAATGCATAGAGCCTAGCTTATTAGCCAGCCATTACAAACCCCCCCCCCCCCCCCCCCCCCCCCCCCCCCCTCTCTCTCTCTCTCTGCCCCCGTGCCCCATGTGTAGGGGCGGAGGGCTTGATAGGATGCGGTGTGTGGCACTCATCATACCTTAAGTTTTTCGCGAATATCACGTACTATTGAATCTTATAAGGTATGGATCGCATTATGGCTCGCCGCCATGGCTGGTATGCCGATCCGATCTACACAAAAGAACAAACGAAGAAGATGACTTAGCTGGTGAACCGTTATTTGTAATTGGGCTGCCTTGTTTCTACTGGCCCACTTGTTTTGCTCTATTAATGGGCCAAGTGACCAGCTTTCTGCTCATTGCGGCTCCTCCAATGCCGGAGCAGTACATTACTTCTTACAGTCTTGCATGCTTGAAATGAAATACATATCCCTGCGACTGTACTTGCTGCTAATGCCAAGGTCAAGAAACCAAACGTGCTCCTTTAGCTTCTTTGCTTCTTGCGTCAAGAGTATGTATGAAAGAAAATAATTTGGATTGGCAAGTTAGTGGCAATAACAATTAATAAATCAATTCCTATTTTGAAAGGATTTAAAATGTGAAGCACTTCAGGCAGTGATGAAATCATGCATATATTGGATTTGTGATATGTCTCTATGTATAAATGGTTTCGAACTAACATAAACAGGCGGGACAAACTCTGCCACTTGAGTATGTATGGATGAAATGTGGGAGAAATATTTTTGCCTGCCCCTCCGTCCGAAGGGTTTGGAACCTTTTGTACTTGAGCTCAGATATCAAGTCACCGTCGGATCCATCCATATCAAAATCCAAATATACAATGTCTAATACTACGTTCGAATCCGGATATTCGAAGTCACTTGACAATTTCCGTTTTCGAATCTAAATCCAAGAAAAAGATTAGCTATTAATATTGGTATATGCATATATCAATTCGTATTTTTTGATCTGTTTCCATCGCTATGCACGAAGCTCTAACACTAACTGGTTCGCCACGCTCCAAACACCGCTCAGCTCCCTCTAGCTCGCTTGAGGATTTTTTCGAACTGCGCTTGAAGATTAATTTACCTAGATAATGTCCCGCGCGTTGCTACGGGAATTTAGTATTGACATGAAAAAAATTAATAGAGTGAGAAATAGTGAAATCTATAAGAGTGATATTATTTTTATTAGAATCATCGATGGGGTGAAATATATTTTATGATATATGAAAATGAATTATCTATGCATTGCTATCAGAATTAGGATCAATTTTTGAGGAGCACGGAATGAATAAACCAAAGAATAAAGTAGCATAAACTTATATTATTTGGTGAACATGTGTTCATATGACAAAAGACAAATAAACTTTACACATTACATCACAACCTTTAATTTAGGTGATCGATTTCTTCATCTGTGGATCTTTCGAAAAGATTTCTTCATTTGTGGTCAACATCCGTACGTTGTAGTTTCACATTGTAGTTGCAGGATCAACGTTTTTTAGGGATTTTAGGATAAAAATGGAGAAGTATAGGAGGCTGCTGAGTGCTGACACCAGGCGGGATGTAGTCATGTCGGTTCCTATACCACTCTGCCGTCAGTTAGACCGTGGATGCTCGATCGGTGGCACGGACGTGGCTCCACCATCAACACCAGCGTCGCACCATGGTGTGCAGTGGGCTATAATAACTTTTCTTTGTATGTAACTACAACAATCATTTTTCTTTTCTTTTGACAACGGCAGACCTGCAGACAATCGATAGGAGAATTTAGTCTTTTGTTGGAACAGTAAAAATCAAAATATATGGATCTTTGATTCGATTTGGCATCCTATATACTGGAATATATTTTTCCAAAAAAAAATATACCGTCCGGAATATGTATATAATTGATCCGAACAATGGAAAATGAACATGATGTATCATGCCCCTGCAGACCTCCGCTGGGCCTGAGCAGCTGGACGTAAGGAACCACGGCCCTGCAGTGAGCTTGGAGCAGCGTTGTTGTTGTTTCCTACATGAAGATGAGAGATCCACACCTGCTCGGGCGCTCGGCCATCCTCTGGAGGTTTCGTGGCAGCAAGCAACCAGCCCATGGGGTGCGTGGCCGTGACCCCGATCAACCGGCCGACGCAGCACGGAGGAGGGATGGTGGTGTCGTCGTTGCAGACGAAGATCCGCAGCACGGAGGAGGGAAGGTGGTGTCGTCGTTGCAGACGAAGATGCATCACACTTCAATGTCATGTTTCCATCTGCTCAACAAAGCGACGATATATACTATCAGTGTGACCCCTCGGTTCCAGGGCAGTTCATGATCTGCATCAATTGCGGTGAGTTAAAATTTACTATTTGGTGAGAGTTTTTCGTTATCTCTTCATTTCGTAATGACCTTTAGATGTAGCAATTAGTGACCAAACACAAACACAGTGACTTGGTGGGGCCTATATGATGACGTGGCTTTACGAAATTGTAGAAAAATAGGCTAGTGGGGGTCTTCTATTTAGGTCGATTTCATGGCAGGTCATGATCTGCATCAATTGCCGTGAGTTAAAATTTACTATTTGGTGGGAGTTTTTCGTTGTCTCTTCATTTCGTGATGACCTTTAGTTGTAGCAATTAGTGACCAAGCACAGTGACTTGGTGGGGCCTATGTGATGACGTGGCTTCACGAAATTGCAGCAAAATAAGGTAGTGAGGGTCACCTATTTAGGTAATGTAGATTGTAGATGACAGTTGATTATTCCAAGTTGGTTTACTTAATCAAATGACGGAGCGGAAATAACAACTTTTAGTGCTATATTTTTTAGGCCTTTTTTGATATAGTCAGATTCGCGTCTATCCATGTTTGGCCTACGGTTGCTAGACCAGTTGGTCAAACCTCCGGATGGCGTCCCCCGTGACCAGAGTTCGAATCCTTGGTTAGGCGAATTTCGGATCGGCGATAAAGAAAAAAACCCTCTCGCATGTCCTGTGTTCCCAAAGCACAGGTAAAATAGACCGGCCCTCTCACTGGGTAACGGGCTCCTGTGTGCGGGGGGTATGGGGTTTGGGGGTTTTCTCGGACTGGGTAAGAAGTCCTCTACCTTAAGTTAAAAAATAGCTCAGGGATGTCTATCCCCGCAACCTAAGTTTATCCCCGCAACCTGAGTTTTTTTCAATCCATGTTTGGCGTGGAGTGGAGTGGATTTGAACTAAATTCCACCTTAATCCCAACACATGTGGATTGAGATTAATCAGATACATCCAAACAAGTCCTTAATAGGAATCCTGCACCAAAACAAAGGATTTATAGGGCCACGCCATCTCAGTATTTCTTGGTCGTCGGATCCGATACGGCCGTTTGATTGTGCCACCGTGATAATCGCGGGAGGTAACATGGACAAGTCGCGTGCGACCGTCTCGCTTCTAGATGTATCGAGGATTTGTTTTTAACAAGAAATGGTGGTGCGGCTCTCCACTTTCACAGCGTGAGCCGCCCTTTGACCTCAAACCATGGGGCTCTCCAATGATGACGGCCTTCCCTCCCTCATCCTCCTCATGCCGCTTGTCTCCGCCTATGGGATAGGCACGTTGCCACCTGACACAAGGCGCAGGCGATTGGCAGTTGTTGCGGATGCATGTCTGGAGCACGAGGCCAGGGCCGGCGGTGATTCCAGTTTATTTCTCGGCGACAGTCTGCAAGGCCCATGGCACGATGCAGCCAAAGGCCCAGGCACAAGGCAATTGATGGAGTGTGCTCCCGTGGCCAGGAGGATGAAACCACTTCCTTCCGTGCTCTCCGACGAAGCGAGCACGGGATTTGCGCGCGCGCCGTGACTACACTTGGCAGTCATGCTCAATTCTTTACCTTAGCTATCGATATTTCAATATCATTGTTGCTTGTGTAATAGACTATCAAATTTGATCCATGAAGCTCCAATTTTACTCTTTCTGTGCTGATTGCTTGTAAAAATATGATAAATAAATTCACTTGCAAGCTGCCACACACTACAAGACGTAAATGTGTCTTAGCTTTGTTTTCTTAAAATTCTAGCAAGAATCATATCGACAAGTTGTGGTCTGATGGAGTAATAAAATGGGCATCAGGCATCTGTCTAAATTACATTGGCCTTCTTCATAAACATATAGTCCAGTAACCCTCCATTTGTTTGTTGAAATGACTATTAGAGCATCGCATTAGGGCAATAATCTATGAAAATGTAGATTATGTGGCTACAGCTGGCTGCTCTGATACCATGTTATATGAGATGAAAAATACACGTGTAAGTACATGTTGACACTCAGATTTGGCTTGAGTCATAACGCTAAGTAGCCAAATCTATTGTTGAGATGATTTGGTGATTGATGCTTCACTTTGATTAATTCGGCTATGTAACACCCTAGATTTTAGTCACAAGTTAAACTGGGTGTGGACTGAGACAAGTTATGTCAATTGGTGATGAAGAGCTTTGGTTCATAATCTTGGAAGTGGTAATGAAGGTGATGAGGTTAAGTCTATGAAAATGAGCCTCAACTTAAACTTGGATGACACCTTTGCTTACATATTGACCCTTTTCAAATATATGCATGAGTAATGTTCAAGATGCTTATTTCATGTGCATTACCCTAATATCAAGTATCTTGACTATTGGAAAAGTTTCATGAAGTTTGGAATCAAAAAGTCTCATGAGATGATAATTTGTATTCTTGTTGGAATTGCTTTGTTAAGTGGATGATGACTTGTGAGGTCGACAAAACCTAGCAACCTTACTCAAACAACTCTATTTAAACTCTTGGATAAAGGTTATGGAGGGTTTATGTTGAGCAAATGCCAAGAGAATGTCTCAGTTGGCCTAAAACCCTAGTTTAAGAGTTAATCATGTTGCTGCTTTGACCAAGGTGAAATAACAGCTTTTGTACCAGTCGTGAGGTTTGACCTTAAATAAAAGTTGTAGTTTAGTTTGTGTGCTACAAACTTTGTTTTAAGACTAAGAGTCAAATCTGCTTTGAAATAATTCAAACAGAGGCTCAAAGATTGAATCTGCTGTTGTTTTCAGCCCTAGAAAATATTCTAAGATTAGTGGCAATGATAATTGGCATGTCGTGTTCCCGTGTTTTTGTTAAGAAACGAGGATTGACCCAAAAATGAAAGTTGGAGTTAACTCCATGGAGAAGAGCTCAGAGAAGTTTGGACAGAGTTTGACTTCGTTTTGAGCATCAAGTTTGAGTTTCCTTGATCGTTGTCAATGTGTTGACGCTGCTGTCTTGGAGGCTAATTACCCATTGATTAAGAGCTCTAATGGCCATGCACCCCTAATCAAGTTTGAAGAGGATTAGGAGGACTACAACTTTTCTATAGGCGCCCTAGGCCGAATATGCACTGACTATGCCATTTTGTGGGATCCAAATTTGGAGGAATCACGCCCACCAAGTGTTCGACGATTTACTTTCGAGGCAGGCATGCAAGGGCAGTGCGCCTCTAGTCCCTCTGTCGCCCTGCCATGTGCCCCAGCGCCCTCGTGATGATGGGGAGGAGTTGAGCGCTGGTTCTCCCACTCCTCGTGGCTCTCTCACTCGCCCTCCCATCTTGCCTCGCTCTCCTCCTTGCTCTGCTGCCGCGGGCGCCATTGCCAAGCCGACCGAGCTCCACCGCCACCGCATCCTACTACTCCCTCCTCTATGGCGCAAGCCAAGAGCGCTACCACCTCCACCTTGACATTCTCCATCGCCACGCGTCGTTTGCTCACCGTTCCACCGTCTACAGCCCACAATCACTGGAGCCGGCTTACAGCTAGCCGTCGCCACCGCAGGCAGCTAGCGCTCATGGCCGAGCCACCACAGGCTACCGCCGCCCCATCAAGCCTCCTCGGGTGCGTGTGGGCCTAGGCGAGTCCCCAGTGCAGCCACTTGCTGCCGGCGAGCACCCCGTCACTAGTGTCGGCCTCCCCTCTGTCGTACCCGTCCGTGCCCTGCTCGAAGGAAGAAGAAGAGAAGGGTGGAAAAGGAAATAGAAACTTTTTGCTGGGTCTAGATGCGAAACCCTAGACTCATGTGAATAGTAGCCTTGGTATGTGGTTTGTTTTGTGAAATCTACAGGGTTCCTGATGCAAATGCGTTTTTCCTTTATCTGTTAATCTTTTTTTCTTTTATGCGTAATGTGGCTGAAACTTTGAAAATACATAGTAAATTGTAAAAAAATCGTAAAATAGCAAATTAAGATATTTTGGAATCCTTGTGAGTAGATCTATGCAGTAGAAGCACAATATGGCATGTGTTAGTACAAAGTTTTTGCTATAGATGTACATCTATGCTTTTTAGGGTTAAATTCATATATGTAGTTGTAGTGCTTCTTTTGATGTGAAATTTTTACAGTAGGCCATTCATGTGATTCTTGTGTTGTGGTAAAAATTTTAGATTTACTAGTGCAAGAATGATTGATTTATTGATTTACCAGGTTTATGCTTGTTAAATGGTTTATAAATAATATACATGAGTAAAAATGGAAAATGTGGTTCCACTAATTTTGCATGATGTTGTTGTAACCTAAGAAAACTTAATATAGCCATGTGTTTACAGAAAATAGTCATCCATAGATTTATCTTGCTCTCAAATGCTTATTGCAATAAAAACTTGTTTTTATTGTAATAATTAATCTACTAAATCTGAGCATGTGGAATCAAACCACAAGACGGTGTTGGTGGACAAGTCCCAAAGATGGTGTGCTGATGGATCTATCCTGAAGATGGAAGGACTGAGCAAGTACTAGGATGGGAGATGCATGCCGAGCAAGTGTCATCTAACAAACACTGATCTAGTGTTGAATCCCAGGCAAGCCCAGAGCATTCTATGTCTCCTACCCTCTTTTTATAAATGCACCAAAGTATAACTTTTGTATGATGCATTAGGTGATAGGAGTTGGATGAAACCATTGGTGCATATTCCCTACCTTGTCCACTATATATATAAATACATCTACCCTTACTAGATGAACAGGCCGATCTATGCTTAGCCATGCTTAGATCGATAGAAATCGGGTGATTTCCTGTCACCTGCGAGATATAGGTGGATACTCGGTCACGGTTGGCTATATTTGCTATCGTGCAAAATAACCATGTGATGATTATATAAATGGAGACCGGGCGGAATCTTATATGCAAATGGTGATGGATGGCTATGTTGATCCCATCTGTGTCATTTAAGGACCGTCCGTTGTTGGTACTTCTGTCGAGATTGAACACATCCTTTCACTTAGCTGGCCGGATAAGTCATTCCGACCGCAAAGCTGAGTAGCTCAATTCGGGCTAGAAATTTGAGATGCATGATGCACACACTAGAGGAAGTAAGGATGTGTGGCGGGATAGTGATTGCCTGTGGGTAGGCTTGGCCTGAGCTACCTGGCACCCGGTTGCCCCCCTGAGTGTGCGGCTCAGCTCAAACCCACGACTATTCCTAAATTGTACCAAAGGTGACCTAAGGCTGCCTTCGCACGGTATGCCTGGGTTTGTGTTATTGAAAGCTCTAGTTTGGTTTTGGTGAATTGATAAAACCCTAAGTGCTAACCTAGTTTATCAAGTGATCATGAGATAGGTAGTTCACTCTAAGTGATGAAGCAAATGAAGATCATAGCATGATGATAATGATACCATGATAATGATCAAGTGCTTGGACTTGGAAAGAAGAAAGAGAAAAACAAAAAGCTCAAGGCAAAAGGTATAAACCATAGGAGCTATTTTGCTTTGGTGATCAAGACACTTAGAGAGTGTGATCACATTTAGGTTTGATAGCCATACTATTAAGAGGGGTGAAACTCATATTGGAATGCGGTTATCAAAGTGCCACTAGATGCTCAAACTCATTGCATATGTATTTAGGATCTAGTGGAGTGCTAACACCCTTGAAAATGTTTGTGAAAATATGCTAACACATGTGCACAAGGTGATAAAATTGGTGGTTGGCACATTTGAGCAAGGGTGGAGAAGTTAGAAGTGAAATGGAGTTGGTCGCAAAGATGCTGGCGTCGGTCAACTAACCGGACGCTAGGTCGCTTAGCGACCGGACGCTGAAGGGCTGCGTCCGGTCGTGTTGTCGGTCAGCATAGTAAATAGTCACAGCATGACCGGACACTGGCAGGGTCCGGTCGGGCATGACCGGACGCGTCCGGTCGGCAAAAGTCGGTTTTGGGAGCTTACTGGAAATGACCAAACACTAGGGTCTGAGCGTCCGATCACTTATGCCAGAGCGTCTGGTCGCTTCATAGCCGTTGAAATCTGGTGGCTCAGGTTTAACTCAGAATGACACGTGGCTTAAATCGAGCGACTGGACGCTGGGTCCAGTGTCCGGTCAACATGATCAGAGCGTCCGGTCAGCCCGCGTTGTGCCACCAGAGCATCCGGTCAGCCCGCGTTGTGCCCAGTGAAGGGGTACAACGGCTCTATTTCGTGGGGGCTTCTATTTAAGCCCCATGGCCGGCTCAAGCTCACTCTCTTGCACATTTTCATTGACATAGAAACCTTGTGAGCTTAGCAAAAGCCCTCCCACTCATCTCCATCATTGATTCATCATCATAGTGAGATTGGGAGTAAATCCAAGTGCATTGCTTGAGTGTTTGTATCTAGAGGCACTTGGTGTTCGTGTTTCGCTACGGATTTTGCTTGTTACTCTTGGTGGTTGTCGCCACCTAGACGGCTTGGAGCAGCGAGGATCGTTGAGCGGAGGGTGGTGATTGTCTCCGGCTCTGATCATGGTGATAGTGAGGGGTTCTTGACCTTTCCCCGGTGAAGAGCCAAAAGGTACTCTAGTGGATTGCTCGTGGCTTGTGTGATCCTCACCTTGTGTTGGTTATGTGACAGCCTATTGAGGGTTTGGCGTGTGAAGCCAATTAGCGCATGAACCTCCAAGTGAGTGAATCGCCACAACGAGGACTAGCTTGCCGGCAAGCAAGTGAACCTCGGTAAAAATCATTGTGTTCATCATTGATTCTGAGGTGATTGGTCTTCATTGTTATTCATCTTTGTGATTGATTGGTTCTTTCATCTACACGGCGGTATAACCCTCTTGATCACTCTCTTTACTTTACCGCAAACTAGTTGACAAGCTCTTTAGTGTAGCTAGTTGTGAGAGCTTGCTTGCTTGGTTGGTGTGGCTCTTTAGTTAGCCTTTGAGAGCACACTAACATAGGGTAGTGTCATAGCTCTTGTGTGAATCGACACTATCTAAACTAGAATTGTGGTAGGTGGCTTGCATTTTGAGTAGGCTAGCGCAACACTTGCTTCGCCGTATAATTGTCTAACTATTTTGTTAAGTGTTGTTGTAGAAATTTGATTAGGCTATTCACCCCCCCCCCCCTCTAGCCATTAGGACCTTTCAAGTGGTATCAGAGCCGAGGTCACCGTTATTTGAGGCTTAACAACATTCGGTGTTAAAATGGCTCAAATCAACAACACCAAGAAACCACCTCAATTTGATGGCATAAATTATCCATATTGGAAGTCAAAGATGACCACACATATCAAAACAATCAATAGAAGAGTGTGGAAGGTGGTAGAAACCAAAATTAAGATTGAAGATCCGGAGAATCCCACCACGGCCGAAGAAGTGCTTCTCCAAAATAATGATATTGCTCTAAGTGCCATTCATGATGCAATTGATGAAAAAACATTTGACCAAATCAAGAATATTGAGATGGCACATGAAGCTTGGAAGAAGTTGAAAGAATCATTTGAGGGCACTCAAGCCATAAAGGGTGCTAAGGCATACATCCTCAAAGAGAAGTTTGCAAACTTCAAGATGAAGGAGGATGAGAGTGTGCCGGAGATGTTCCATAGGCTTCAAGTGCTTGTCAATGATCTCAAAGCACTTGAAGAAGAGGTGAAGGACAAGGACTTCTCCCATAAGTTCTTGAGGTGCTTACCTTCAAGATTTGGTACATTGGTCACCATTCTAGTGAGAAGCGGTTTGGACACCATGACACCAAATCAAGTATTGGGAGATATGATAATCGATGATACCTATAGAGATGATGATGAGAAGGAAGAAAAGAAGGAGAAGAAAGATGAGAAGAAGAAGAGCGTGGCATTCAAAGCCACATCATCCAAGGGCAAAGCTAAGCAAGAAACATCAAGTGAAGAAGATGAATCTTAGGATGATGATGATGATGAGAAGATGGCTCTCTTTATCAAGAGATTTGGCAAGTTCATGGTGAAGAAGGACTACCATGCTAGAAGAAAGAAGTCTTTATCTAAGAACAAAGAAGAGTCAAGAAGGTGCTTCAAGTGTGGAAGCAAAGATCATCTTGTTGCCCAATGTCTATATAATAGCGACAATGATGATGACAACAAGAACAAGAAGAAGGACAAGAAGGAAAAGAAAGAGAAGAAGGACAAGATGTCATTCAAGAAGAAGAAGGGTGGTTCATATGTAGTCACTTGGGATAGTGATGCTTCCTCAAGTGATGATGATGATGATAGTGATGATAACAAGAGCACCAAGAAGAAGGTTCTTACAAGCATTGCTATCAATGAGAAGCCTTCTCTCTTCGAATCTTCATCATGCTTCATGGCTAAGGCCACTAAGGTATAATCTTGTGATGATGAAAGTGATGAAGAACATGTTGATGATAATGAACATGAAAATGAAAATGATAGTGATAGTGATGATGAAGAACCTACTAAGGATGAATTATTGGACATACTAGAAGATGCTAAAGAATACTTTGACATTAAGAGAAGGGAATGCAAGAGCTTAAATAAGGAGGTAAAATCCCTTAAGCAAGCCCTTGATGATCTCAAAGCAACTCATGAGAAGCTAGAGGAAGCCCATGAGAAGCTTGGCAAAGCTCACAAAAAGCTAGAAAAAGCTCATTCTTCTTCGCTTAAAGAGCAAAATAAAAAAAAGCATGTTGAAACTTGCAATGTAGGTTTAACTTGTGATATAATTGATGAATCACTATCTATGCCTATCATTGTTGCTCCTACTAACCCTTCTTGTAGTACTTCCACTCCCTCCTCATCTAGTAGTGATGGTCTCACTTTGTGACACCTCACTAGTGGTTGAGGATGAGAACCTCAAGAAGGAGGTCAATAAGCTCACTCACACTTTGGCTAAGGCCTATGGTGGTGAGGACCGCTTGCTTATGTGCTTGGGTAGCCAAAGAGCTTCTCTCTACAAAGAGGGATTGGGCTATACCCCCAAGAAAGGCAAGGCGGCATTTGCTCCTCACAAGACTAGTTTTGTGAAGAACAATGGTCGGTTTTGCACTAGTTGTAAGCAAGTTGGTCATAAAGAGCAAGAATGCAAAAATAAGAGCAAAAATGCTAATGTATCCTCCATTAAGCTTGATTCATGCTATATGCTTACTAAGGGTACAAATGGCATGAAGGCTAAGTTCATTGGTAAACTATGGATGGGCTCAAAGAAGAAAGTCATTTGGGTACCAAAGAGCTTAGTGACTAACCTTCAAGGACCCAAGCAAGTTTGGGTACCTAAAAAGAATTGATCTTCTTTTGTAGGTCAATTATAAAGCCAGAGGAAGGCATTGGGTTCTTGATAGTGGGTGCACTCAACACATGACTGGTGATGCAAGAATGTTCAACTCAATCAACACCAATGGCAATGATGGTTATGATAGTATCACATTTGGTGACAATGGCAAAGGCAAGGTCAAAGGGCTTGGTAAGATTGCAATATCCAATGACATGAGCATATCAAATGTGTTGCTAGTAGAAAGCTTGAACTTCAATTTGCTATCCGTGGCTCAATTATGTGATCTTGAATTCAAATGCATATTTGGGGTAGATGATGTAGAGATCATAAGTGTAGATGGCTCTAACTTGATCTTCAAAGGCTTTAGATATGAGAATCTATACTTGGTTGATTTCAATGCTAGTGAAGCTAGATTATCTACATGCTTGTTCACTAAGTCTAGCATGGGTTGGTTATGGCATAGAAGGCTTGGTCATGTTGGACTGAAATAATTGAATAGATTGGTTAAACATGACTTAGTTAAAGGCTTGAAAGATGTTGTGTTTGAAAAGGATAACCTTTGTAGCTCTTATCAAGCCGGCAAACAAGTTGGAAACACCCATCCTAAGAAAAGCATGATGAACACTAGTAAAGCATTTGAGTTATTGTACATGGATTTGTTTGGGCCAACACAATACACTAGTATCGGTGGAAACAAATATGGCTTTGTGATAGTGGATGACTACACTAGATACACATGGGTATTCTTTCTAGTGGACAAAAGTGATGTGTTTGCAATATTCAAATTATTTGTCAAGGGCATTCACAATGAGTTTGAAACAACCATCAAGAGAGTTAGAAGTGACAATGGTAGTGAGTTCAAGAACACTAGAATTGATGAGTTATGTGATGAATTTGGAATTAGACATCAATTCTTGGGCAAGTACACTCCTCAATCAAATGGCCTTGTTGAGAGGAAGAATAGAACACTCATTGATATGGCAAGGTCTATGCTTAGTGAGTACAATATGAGTCAATCCTTTTGGGCCGAAGCTATCAACATGACTTGCTATTGTAGCAACCACCTCTATTGTCACCGATTGAAAGAAAAGGCACCATATGAGCTCTTGAATGGTAGAAAGCCCAATATTGCATATTTTCGGGTATTTAGTTGCAAATGCTATATCTTGAAGAAAGGCACAAGATTGGGCAAGTTTGACAAGAAATGTCATGAAGGATTCCTACTTGGCTATTCCATCACAAGCAAAGCATATAGAGTTTGGAATTTGGATAATGGTACTCTTAAGAAAGTTCATGATGTTGAATTTGATGAAACCAAGGGTTCACAAGTAGAGAATAAGAACTTGGAAGATGTTAGAGGCATTCAACTTTCAAATGCCATGAAGAACATGGATGTTGGTGAATTAAGGCCTAGGTAAGTGAATGATGATGAAGATGATCAAGTGCAATTGCTCTCTAACTCAAATGTGCAAGATGATACAAATTAAGTTAGTGCAAGTGGATTACATTGGGCGACCAGACGCTGGGTCCAGTGTTCGGTCAACATGACCGGAGCATTCGGTCAGCCCGCGTTGTGCCCAATGAAGGGGTACAACGGCTCTATTTCGTGGGGGCTTCTATTTAAGCCCCATGGACAGCTCAAGCTCACTCTCTTGCACATTTTCATTAACATAGAAACCTTGTGAGCTTAGCAAAAGCCCTCCCACTCATCTCCATCATTGATTCATCATCATAGTGAGATTGGGAGTGAATCCAAGTGCATTGCTTGAGTGTTTGCATCTAGAGGCACTTGGTGTTCGTGTTTCACTGTGGATTTCGCTTGTTACTCTTGGTGGTTGCCGCCACCTAGATGGCTTGGAGCAGCGAGGATTGTTGAGCGGAGGGTGGTGATTGTCTCCGGCTCCGATCGTGGTGATTGTGAGGGGTTCTTGACCTTTCCCCGGCAGAGAGCCAAAAGGTACTCTAGTGGATTGCTTGTGGCTTGTGTGATCCTCACCTTGTGTTGGTTGTGCGGCACCCTATTGAGGGTTTGGCGTGTGAAGCCAATTAGCGCGTGAACCTCCAAGTGAGTGAATCGCCACAACGAGGACTAGCTTGCCGGCAAGCAAGTGAACCTCGGTAAAAATCATTGTGTTCATCATTGATTCCGAGGTGATTGGTCTTTATTGTTATTCATCTTTGTGATTGATTGGTTCTTTCATCTACACGGCGGTATAACCCTCTTGATCACTCTCTTTACTTTACCGCAAACTAGTTGACAAGCTCTTTAGTGTAGCTAGTTGTGAGAGCTTGCTTGCTTGGTTGGTGTGGCTCTTTAGTTAGCCTTTGAGAGCACACTAACATAGGGTAGTGTCATAGCTCTTGTGTGAATCGACACTATCTAAACTAGAATTGTGGTAGGTGGCTTGTATTTGGAGTAGGCTAGCGCAACACTTGCTTCGCCTCATAATTGTCTAACTATTTTGTTAAGTGTTGTTGTAGAAATTTTATTAGGCTATTCACCCCCTCTCTAGCCATTAGGACCTTTCAGTTATGGATTTCTATCTAGCTGGTTGCAATCTATTTGAATCGTCGTCTCTCCTAGATAGTGAGAAACTCAACTAGCGTCAACATCGTAGCAAGATGATGAAAGATGATGGTTATGCTGATTATATGATAAACTGGATATGGTTACTATTGTGATGCTTAATAATCAAGTGATTGATATAGAATAAGAGCAAACTTAGCCATAAATAGCTTCACTCAACTTGATGCTAAAATATTGATTAAAACATTGAAAGTAAGGACTTATGATAGTAATGCTTTTTTACAAAGTTATGCTATCCCATCAGCTCAACCAAATAAGCCTTGTATATCTTTGAGAGTCGTTTTATTTCTCTCCTGTTGGGTAAGTTTAGCTGAGTACATTCGAGTACTCAGGGTTTATCCCATCATGTTGCAGGTGAAGCTCTTGGCCTGCGAAAGTTGGGAGCTAACCGCCGGTGGCCTCGGCGACTCTGTATTTATTTCTCATCTACATGCTTTTGTTGGAGGATGTCATTTGAGCTAGCAGTGTATTTCAACTTATGTTATTGTAATCTTTTCAAAGCTATGTTGTTTCTTCTAATCAGATTTGAACTCAGTATGTATTATTTATTTGTGAATTCAATTGTAATAGTATTTCCGTTGCAAACTCCATGTATGTGATGTGTGCACTAGTAGAGAACAGACCTTTGATCCTCGGCCAAAATGGGCTCTAGTCCCAGAATTTTTTGCCCCCGGGACTAGAAATACCTTTAGTCCTGGTTGGTGGCTCCAACCGGGACTAAAGGTCCCTGCCCAACGGCTACTGCGCCAGACAGAGGTGGCAGGGACCTTTAGTCCCGGTTGGAGCCACCAACCGGGACTAAAGGTATACTTTTACTCCCGGTTTGTGGCTCCAACCGGGAGTAAAGGTCTACTCCCGGGTCGTGGCTGCGCCCGGGGTTGGAAAGTTACCTTTAGTCCCGATTGGATCTATCAACCGGGACTAAATGTTCTCCCTTTATAAATCGGCCGTCTCCTCCTTCCTCCCCGAGCCCGAGCTCAGCACATTTTGAAGCTCACTGCAGTAGTGTTCTTGCTTCCTCCCTCCCTCCATTGTTCCTCCATCCATTCTTCGATTCCTCCGTCGATTCTTCAGTTGTAAAGGTTACCAATCTCATACTCTCATTTTTTACCATTTTCTTATGCCATTTTATTCACTATATATATTTATGGTTCTTTATTGTGGTTTTTTTTTCATTTGTAAGCAATTTGAGCTCAAAATCACTTTAAGCTTGCATATTTACATGAAAGAAGGTTAAAGTATATATAAATATAAAGTTAGAAAATAGTTAGAAAATTATAGCAAATCCTTACTAGTTGAACTTGCGGACCGTGTTCAGGTCGGCGAGGATGTTCTCTGCCGAGCGATAACGGACGTCAAGGAGGAGCTTTGATTCTACGAGGGAGAGCGATAACGGTCGTGGAAGACCGTGTTCCCTTCCTCGTAGAATCGGAGCTCTTCCTTGACCAAGTACGGTGCCGTCCGGTGGAGAAATCCTCGCCGAGCTGATCACGTAAGCAAGGTCAACTAGTACGGATGGTTATTTATTCACATGTCCCGATATCGTCGTAGTAGTCTGTCAATCACCGTACCTAAACGTAGTATATATAAATAAAAACTTAGAAAATAGTTAGAAAATTATAGAAAATCCGTACTAGTTGAACTTGCGGACCGTGTTCAGCTCGGCAAGCATGTTCTCTGTCGAGCGGTAACGGACATCAAGGAGGAGCTTTGATTCTACGAGGGAGAGCGACAACGGTCGTGGGAGACCGTGTTCCCTTCCTCATAGAATCGGAGCTCTTCCTTGACCAAGTACGGTGCTGTCCGGTGGAGAAATGCTCGCCGAGATGATCACGTAAGCAAGGTCAACTAGTACGGATGGTTATTTATTCACACGTCCCGATATCGTCGTAGTAGTCTGTTATGTGTGTACATTCCCATTCTTCTGTTAATTTGCGGAAATATCATATGAATTACTTACCTGCCGCAGTAAAAGACGAGAACACAATGACCATTAAAAATATCATTGTTTAGAGATCTAGATAATTTTATAGTTTATTAATTTTATTTATTTATAAAAGAAGAAATTTATAGTGTATTAAAAAATGAGTATAGAGAGTAGATGGCAACTGCTTCCGGGTCCTCGGCCTCTCATGGGTTTCCAAAGCGACTTAGGCCGGGCCTTCCTCTCATTCCATGCGGCAAGTGTCGTGATGAGATGAAGATTGTGATGGAGTACCGAGTGAAGAAGGAGGGTCCCAACAAGGATCGTATCTTCTACAAGTGTCCGGATCGCAATGTGAGTTATTTTATCGTATTTAATGATTATGGTTAGTTTATACCTATTTTCATGATGGTTGTGATTAAAGTTCTAGTTTTTTGTTTTAATTTCAGTGGGATGGCAGTGGACGATGTTCAGGCTTCTACTGGGAGGAAGAGTATGTTGAACTCGTGCAAAAATATCTTGCACAACAGGCAGATACGGCGGCTAATGAGGCAGTGATCCAGTCGAAGAAGCCCAAAGATGTTGCACAATCGGGGGATCTGTCTGTTTTAGTTGAGATTGGTCGCGAAATCCTTGTGCTCCTGAAATGTATTTTAGCTTTAGTTCTTTTAGTGGTAGTTGGGATTGTCTACATTGTAGCGATGCTTTCATAAATTTGTATCTTTTGTGGTGGCACGCATGTTGTATAAATAATTAATTATGATCTAGGTTTTAATATGATATTTATGTCATGTAATGCAGATGAGCCGTCATTGGATGTATAATGCTGATCGCCGCTCACAAGAGTTCATTGACGGCGTGCATTCTTTATTACGTGCGGCCGAGACAAACAAACGCGACGGTTTCATGTGCTGCCCATGTGCCATATGTAAGAATACGGTGGAATATCCTTGCTCAAGGACTCTTCATTCACACTTGTTCAAGTCGGGTTTCATGCCAAACTATATTTGTTGGACAAAGCACGGAGAAACCGGTGTTGTAATGGAAGAAGATGAAGAAGAACAATGGGACGACAATGATATTATTCCTGATGGTGCGTGCTTCAATGATACTGCAATGGGAGAAGCTGAAGAAGAGGTAGTCGCAGAAGATGAGCCGGCTGATGATCTTTGTCAGGTCATTCGTGATGCACAAAGAGAATGTGAAAGTGAAAAGGAGAAGATCAAGTTCGAGCGGATGCTAGAAGATCACAAGAAATTGTTGTACCCAACTTGTGATGCAGGGCAGAAAAAGTTGGGAACCACACTAGAATTGCTGCAATGGAAGGCAAAGAATGGTGTATCTGACAAGGGATTTGGAGAGTTACTAAAAATCCAAAAGAAGATGCTTCCGAAGTACAATGAATTGCCCGCCACTACCTACGAAGCAAAACAAGTTGTCTGTCCTATGGGGCTAGAAATAGAGAAGATACATGCATGTCCTAATGACTGCATCCTATACCGTGGCAAAGAGTACGAGAAATTGGATGCATGCCCGGTATGCCATGCGTCGCGGTATAAGATCAGGCGAGATGACCCTGGTGATGTTGAGGGCGAACATCCACGTAAGAAAATCCCTGCCAAGGTTATGTGGTATGCTCCTATAATACCACGCTTGAAACGTCTGTTCAGAAACAAAGAACATGCAAAATTGTTACGATGGCACAAAGAAGACCGTAAGGTAGACAATATGTTGAGACACCCTGCTGATGGGTCCCAGTGGAGAGCAATCGATAGAGAATTCCCGGAGTTTGCAAATGACGCAAGAAACTTAAGGTTTGCTTTAAGTACAGATGGTATCAATCCTTTTGGAGAGCAGAACAGTAGTCATAGCACTTGGCCTGTTACTCTAAGTATCTACAACATTCCTCCTTGGTTATGCATGAAGCGGAAGTTCATTATGATGCCTGTGCTCATCCAAGGCCCGAAGCAACCTGGCAATGACATCGATGTGTACCTGAGACCACTTATTGATGAACTTCTCATTTTGTGGAATAAAGAAGGTGTACGTGTGTGGGATGAGTACAAACAGGAACACTTTGATCTGCGAGCATTGTTGTTCGTAACAATCAATGATTGGCCTGCTCTAAGTAATCTTTCAGGACAGTCAAACAAGGGATATAATGCATGCACACACTGCTTCGGTGATATTAGAGGTGTATTCTTGAAAAAATGTCGAAAGGTCGTGTACCTTGGCCATCGTCGATTTCTTCCTGCAAATCACCCCGTAAGAAAGAAAGGTAAGCATTTTAAAGGGAAAGCAGACCACCTGACCAAGCCTCGCAACCGAACCGGTGAGGATGTACTCGATATGGTCAATGATGTGAAAGTCGTCTTTGGAAAAGGACATGGAAGCCAACCTATTCCGAAAGACGCTAACGGTCACGCACCCATGTGGAAGAAAAAGTCCATATTTTGGGACCTACCCTATTGGCAAGTCCTGGAGGTCCGTAGCTCGATCGACGTGATGCACCTGACGAAGAATCTTTGTGTGAACCTGCTAGGCTTTATGGGTGTGTATGGAAAGCCTAAGGACACATTTGAAGCACGACAGGACCTGCGTTGTTTGAGAGAAAGAGACAACCTGCATCCAGAGAAGACAGATGATGGACGCCATTACTTACGTCCTGCTAGCTACACTCTAAGCAAAGAGGAGAAGGAAATCATGTTTGAATGCTTAAACAACATCAAGGTACCATCTGGATTCTCCTCGAATATAAAGGGTATTATAAATGTGACAGAGAAGAAATTCTGTAACTTAAAGTCCCATGACTGTCACGTTCTCATGACGCAATTACTTCCAGTTGCATTAAGAGGAATTCTACCTCCAAATGTACGTCTAGCCACCGTAAAGCTATGTGCATTCCTCAATGCAATTTCTCAGAAGGCAATTGATCCAACTGATCTAGCTAAACTACAGAATGATGTGGTTCAATGTCTCGTCAGCTTTGAGTTAGTGTTCCCTCCTTCCTTCTTTGATATTATGACACACCTCCTAGTTCACCTAGTCAAGGAGATTTTCACTCTCGGTCCTGTGTTCCTACACAACATGTTCCCCTTAGAGAGATTCATGGGAGTCCTAAAGAAATATGTTCACAACCGTGCTCGCCCAGAAGGAAGCATCGCCAAGGGCTATGGAACAGAAGAGGTCATTGAGTTCTGTGTTGACTTTATTCCCGACCTTGACTCGATTGGTGTTCCTGAATCGAGACATGAGGGGAGACTAAGCGGAAAGGGGACACTAGGGAGGAAAACATATATTGGTACGGATGATGATTATTTCAATAAAGCGCACTACACAGTTCTACAGAACTCCTCTTTGGTAGATCCGTATATTGAGACACACAAGGATCTCTTACGATCCGAGTTTCCAGGCAAGACTGAAGCTTGGATTACGCATAAGCACATGGAAACTTTCGGCGGTTGGTTGCGAAAAAAAATGTCAAGATGATGAGAGCATCCATGAGCAACTGTATTTATTGGCTATGCAACCATCATGGCATATCGTCACATACAAAGGGTACGAGATAAATGGGAACATATTCTACACAGTAGCCCAAGATAAAAGGAGTACCAACCAAAACAGTGGTGTCCGCATAGATGCCACAGACCCGAATGGGAATAAGCAGACATATTATGGACGCATAGATGAAATATGGGAACTAGAATATGCACCTACTTTGAAGATCCCATTGTTCAAGTGCCAATGGGTCAAGGTGACCGGAGGCGGAGTAACAGTAGACAACGAGTATGGAATGACAACAGTAGACCTTAGTAATATTGGGTACAAAGACGAACCATTCGTCCTTGCCAAGGATGTGAATCAGGTGTTCTATGTCAATGATATGTCTACCAAACCAAAAAGAGGGAAAAACGATAATGACTCAACCAAAGAGCCAAAGCGCCACATAGTTCTTTCAGGGAAAAGAGTCATCGTGGGAATTGAGGACAAGTCGGACATGTCAGAAGAATATGAAAAGGATGACCGAATTCCGCCCTTCAAAGTGAACAAAGACCCTAGCATCTTGGTAAATGATGAGGACACTCCATGGTTACGAAGCGATCATAACCAAGGGACATACGTAAAGAAGAAGTTCACTGCTGTGCCCACTTGATGATATAGTGATTTAATATAGTGTGTGTTTGAGATATTATATAATAATTGTGAATTCAGATGTTTATTATGTCATATTTCAAATTAAATCAATGTTTGATTTGGTGGGATTTCTCTCTCAAAAAGGTAAATTAGGATACTGAGTGATGAAAAATTAAAATATTAACGTTAAAATGATGTGAAAACAAATTTCCTGTCCAAAACCAATAATTTTAATAATTTTAATTAAACACTACATTTTTGCATTAACGAAATAATAAATATTAGTTACATTATGTTTTATAATTCTAACAAAAAATAAAAAAAGTTAGGTTATCGATTTTTCCTATGTGCAATAAACAAAAATAAAATTCATATTTTTAACAAAATAATTTTATGCCTTTTATTTAATTTACTATGTATTTAATAAAAACTATTGCATTTCTATTGTATTTAACAAGACTATTGCTTAAAACAGGCGGGAAACGAAACTGCAGGCCACCTTTACTCCCGGGTGGGAAGCCCACCCGGGAGTAAAGGTGGGCTGCAGTTTCGTGGCCCGCCAAAAAAAGCCTTTACTCCCGGTGCGTGTTACCAACCGGGAGTAAAGGTATACCTTTACTCCCGGTTGGTAACACGCACCGGGAGTAAAGGAACCTTTACTCCCGGTTGGTAATACGCACCGGGAGTAAAGGGTTTTTACTCCCGGTTGGTGGCTGGCACCGGGAGTAATTCTCCTCTGCTATATAACCTCCAGCGCCTGGCAGATCGATCTGCTCGTCTTCTTCCTCGTCGAACACCGCCGCCCGGCCTCTTCTTCGACCTCGCGCCGTGTCCGTTCGCCTTCCGTGACACCGGCGCCGCCGTCTTCTTCCTCGTGCGGCCTCCACCGCGCGCGCCCGTGCCCCTCCTCCGCGCTTGCCCGTGGCCCTCCACCGCGCCCTCCTCCGCGCCCGAGGCCCTCCACCGCGCGTTGCCCCACCGCGCCGGCCCGAGGCCCTCCAGTACGTACACTGCCGAGCTTCGAGGTGATATATTCGTCGATCTCTTTGTACATTCGTCCGAGCCCTCCACTGCCGAGTTATAGATCACGTCGAAAACTACAACTTTGGTGTAAGCCATGTCAACGGTCGAGGTCGATTGAAAATTCCAAATTTTGAATCACAAAATCTATAGAAACTAAAAATGAATATTTGGAACTCTAAATGATTTTAAATAAAAATATATCTTAAGGCAAGTTTTGAATATTTGGAACTCTAAATGACAAGTATAATTAAGGATCACCAATGAAATTACTTTAGAAATTAATTAGATCGATGTAAATCCATGGCTTGTATAATAAACACGCTATATATTATTTGGAAACAACGCTACGAACCATCCGCTAATGATCCAGCCCATCAACCGCCATATATTCATCACTATATGATATGCCATTATTTCAAGATGCAGTTTCAATAGAAGAATTTTTTCTATCTTCATAGATCAATGTTTGTTAACGAAATTTTATCCAAATATATTCATGTAGGGTCTTTTTTTTGAAGGATTTGTTGTAGGATATATAATGGTCAAATAGGAACTCAATTTTGATACCCAGTTTATAAACTAAGCGTTTTTTAGTTTATCAAAAATATCACATGTTTCTTCATTTGTGAACTTTGAATATACAGATATAATATATTAATGTTGCTAAAGTAATATGAGCATTACATATTTTTTTCCGGGAAGACTATCTTCAAACTTTATATCATAGCATCAGAGATCGCCTGTAGAAGAAGAAAATAAATTCTTATCATTTCGGAAATAGTAATGGTTATATGAGCAATAAGACACGTATACTTACATTTCATAATGGCTTATACTTATATTATTAACATAGAATTTTCTCATATGATGAATGACTACATGGTTGATCACATGGTACATAGGATCACAACATCACGCACCGACACCGCCCCGGCCCGCCTCACGTCGTCATCGTCGTCAGCACGCCAGCCCGCCTCACGTCATCGTCGTCAGCACACCGGCCACCGCGCCGACACGTATATATACGTCATTTGTATTCATATGCATTTCGTCCATGCGTTTCTATGTATACGGCGGAGCACCGCCGCCCTCGTTCACCCATGTGTACAGACATATATACGGCGGAGTGGAGCACCGCCACTCTTGTCACACCGCCCTTTCTCGTGCCCTAATTCGCCCTAGTACCGACGTAGTTCGTCCTAGTGTGGCGAATTGCGTCCGTGATCGAGGGGCAAGATTTAATAATGCATATTGTTTGTAGATTTTACGCATGTAATAAGCAAAGATTTGACGTACTATATATTGGTTTTGTTTTTTGAAGCTAGATGGCCGACCCGAGAAATATGGATGAGGAGGAGTTGATGATGAATTTGATCAACACTGGCACTCAAGTTGCCGGCGATGATGGTGCTAAAAATAACGTGCAAGAGGATGTAGATGACGGGAGTCAGTACTTAGCTCTTGAACAAAATGAGCAACAACATATTGGCCAAGTATATATTTTTTATTATTAGCTATATATATATTATCATATGTCTTATGTGTGCTCATGACATTAAAAATAATGTTTATGTTTTGTAGCCCTCTGGATCGACATCAACAACTACAACGAAGAGTAAAAATGTTCGAGGTCCCAAAAAGCCATTGGAGGGTCGCTTCATCATCTCGGAGTTCAATGTGGATACAGGAGAACCGGGGGGGCCGAATAAAATGAAATTTGTGCACCACTGTGGTTACCTTGTACGGGACCGGCTCCCGATTAGTACCCGTGAATGGAAGAAGAAGACCAATGCTCCTCATATCAGTTTTGTCTCCGATCGTGACAAGGCGTTAATTTGGAATGATGTCTTGGTACATTTCACGCTCCAAACAGATGATTATGATGATATAATAGATGGTGATGAATTGAAGGAGCGAGTTAGGGATTGGGCAATGAAGAAGATGGCCACCCAGTTTCAGACTTGGAAGAAACACCTATACACGACGTATGTCAAGAAGAACATAGCACCAGATTTTACTGTCCCAGGCCCGATCTCAAAGCAGAGGCCCTATTGGGATGAGTTTGTACAGTACAAGACTTCAGAAGAGGGTGTGAGTCGGGTGATAAAGAACCAACGTAATGCCCAACAGAAGACATACCACCATACCTTGGGATCAGGTGGCTACCCGACTGCCATTAAGAAGTGGAACAAAATGGAAGCAGACCTTCTTGCCAAGGGTATCAGACCAGAATCACTCGAGTGGGGAGAACGTGCAAAGAATTGGTTTTTCGCTCATGGGGGAACACTAGACCAGGAGACAGGGAAGTGCGTTTATGGCGCAAGACTGCAAGAAGCAGCAGAAAGATTGTTTTATGCTCAGAGAGCTGCTGCTAGTGGTGAGTTCAGGCCCAACAGAGAGAAGGATGAGCTGACATACGCCATCGGGACTATTGAACATGGTGGCCGAACTAGAGGCAAAGGAAGTGTCTCGTGGGAGCATGGATTCCCTCAGGACAGACCTTCCTACAGAAGTCGCCAGAGAAAGAAGGAAGAAGAGGCACACCGGCTCCAGAGGTTGGAGGAAGCGGTGCGTGAAGCACAGGAGCGGGAAAAAAACCTTGAAGCGAGAATGCAGGAGGAAATCAAAAGGCAAGTGCAAATAGCAGTGAGTGCAAGCAAGCAGGCATCAGAGCCAGGAATCAACATTAGCCAATCTGTTCAGTTGAAAAGCAGCTGCGCTTCCACGGAGATACCAAATCAAGGGGACACAGGACTGCGCTTCCCTGTGGATGACGTCACTGAACCTTGTACAATGTGTGAGCTACACATTCCGAAGGAGAATTCCACAATCAAGGTGGCTATCGGTCTTGTTAATCCTATCGACCGAACCAAGACACCAAGGATTCATGGGAATATAATCCAAGAAGGATATGCCACCATCTCGGTAGATAAAGCTGAAAAAGGTTTTAGTGATTTGCCTCTTGACATTCCTGGAGGTGATGGCGAGAAGACTCTAGGAGAAGCGGAGAAGACATTCATTCTATGGCGCAAGCGCTACATCATCATTCCAGGGATGTCGGCTCCACCTCCTTCTGAACTACCTCACCATAGGTACGTGCGGATGAAAACACTACATCATTAATTTGTATTGGCTTAAATAATTAACAATCTGCTCATAATAATATGTCATTCCTTTTTTTGTAGCAGATCCTCCCCCAACCTAAATCCAATTGTTCAATCGCCAGATCATCATAGTGCTCTGTACGATGACATTGTGTTGGAAGACGAGGCTGCATCCACACCCTCTCCAAGGAGGTCTCCAACGCCACAGCCGCCACCTCCAAGGAGGTCTCCAACGCCGCTGCCAACACCTCCAAGGAGGTCTCCAACGCCTCCCCCGCCCCCGCCTACCAAGAAGCCTAGCAAGAGGCCAGCCCCTCAAACGAAGAATCAGTCCCCGCCTGCAAAGAAAGCCACCGTGAAACCAAGGGCTATTCCCAAAATAATATCTGAAGAGAAGGAAGAAGGAACTGATGCATATAAAAAAGACATGTCTAGATTCTATGACAAACTTAAAATGAATCAAGAAGCAAGGAGAAACCCAGAGAAACCGTACTTCTTCGTAGCTCCGGATATTTTAAGAAAAAAGGTGACTTCTTACCAGCATCAACAGCGGGAATCTCGTAAGCCGTCCAAATCAACGTTATCAGACTATGACCGCACTCTCACCAAGTCAATTGAGGCGGCACAGAAAAAGAAGCGGGCAGGGAAAGGAGTTGCCCAACTCGGACAACAAGCGCACCAATCAATCCCCCCGCTAGTTGTTGGTAATGAATATGGTTCGAATTTAGGATTAATGCATCAGGCAAACATACCTCCGGATGTCGATTTGGATCACCTTGGTGAATTTCTTGATGAGACTGGTCTCGACCTTTACCAGATGTTTGGTGATGGAAAAATTGAGAGTGCGGCGGAGGTTGATATTTGGAAGAAAAAATTTGTACTAGGCCAGAGTCTATACAACCCTCAAGCCTTATCTGATCTGGGGACGCAAATGTACCTGCTAAACAAGTGGTACATGCAGGCGTCTACCAGTGGAGACTTCTGCGTTGGTGTCAGAATTAGAGACGAACATTGGTTCCGTGGCGATGATGTTATGTATGTTGACTTTGCAGAATTTCATCAACTATGCCACCTTACCTCTCTGGACAAAGTTATCATTAGCTGCTATTGCCTGTAAGTAATAATTCTTTCGATCTATTATTAAACTCATCATATGTGTGCATATGCATATAAATTATCCTAACAAGTACTATATATATGCAGATTTACAATGACAGAGCTCAGAAAGGAAGGCTGCAATGAAATTGGTTTTGTTGATCCCCATATAGTATTCAAAGACCCAATTACTCCAATGACTAATTGGAAGTCTGAGTCAGAGAGTAACATCATGAACTTCTTAGTGAACCAACGCCACAAGAAGGATATACTCTTTCCCTATAACTTCAAGTGAGTGTTAATCATGTCGATCATAGCCTTAATGGCTCATATGTTGATTCTAGTTAATTAATGAGTGTTATGCGTTATATCCTATAAACACATGCAGCAATCACTGGATATTGATGGACATCGATCTGGTGAAAAGTCACTTGATAATCTATGACTCGATGAGAAAACCACAACAAGACTACCAAGATATGATAGATATTATCCAGAGGTAATTTCGGGATCTCTAGCAACTATATATACACACAAACATGATGATTAACTATATCTGATGACGTGGCAAATTTTTTATTGGGCAGTGTTTGGAAAACCTTTATTGAGAAGCAACACATGGAAAAATGCAAAGCGCCACTGAATGTAATCCCATTGAAAGTAAGTCCCCTGAATCGCATCATCTTTATTAATTAAACATATAGCTTTCACCGGATCACCAGATTGGATGACAAATCTTTTTCTCGTAAAGTGGTGTCTGAGGCAGGAACAGGGGAACAACTACTGTGGTTACTATGTTTGCAAGTTTATCAAGGTGCTCTCCCAAAGAACTCCTACAGAGAGACTCAAAGTACGTTAAAAATACACTATATATTCATTTAATTATTATTATTGATTGTGTTACTATGTCTTTATATATATATATATATATATATGTACATATATTAATTTATTTTCCTTTAATTCAAACCTGTAGACTCGATGGTTGGAGGAAAAGGTCATACGGCAAGACCAAATCAAAGCAATTCAAGAGTCTATAGCCGGATTTTTTAATGAGCAGGTCATCGATTCCAAGGGCGAGTTCTACTTCGACCCAACACTGCCATTGAAGCCAAGCTAGAGGATGAGAAGAAACTTGTTATGTCACAACAACTATAATGCAATCTTTTGTAATATATGCATATGAAATAATATAATGTAAAATACACATATGCATGCATGCATGTAAATATATATATGATGCATGCATATATATATATATATATATATATATATATATATATATATATATATATATATATATTTCTATGCTTGAATTGTGTGATTTAATACGTTCATTGTGCTTGAACCGAAACATACTATATGCGCATATAAATGTATAATTAGAAGCGTACAATACGACTTCGAAAACCTATTTTGAAAAGAAAACAAAAAAATGAAAAGAAAAGAAAAAAGAAAAAAACCTTTAGTCCCGGTTCGTATTACCAACCGGGACTAAAGGTGCCGGCCATCGTGGCATGTCAGGAGGCACCTTTAGTCCCGGTTGGTGTTACCCACCGGGACTAAAGGTCCTCCTTTAGTCCCGGTTCCTGACCCGGGACTAAAGGACCCCCCCTTTAGTCCCGGATGCTTGCTCCCGGGTGGGGAACCGGGACTAGAGGGGGTTCCCCACCGGGAGTAAAGCTCGGTTCTCTACCAGTGGTGTTTGCTTAATCTATTACGATCTTGGTTGTGATATGGATTTACCAAGGTCCTTCGTGACACTCGACGGACTATCGGCTTTATATAAGTGAAAGTATGTGCGTGCCAACGTGTTAGCGGGGTAGCCGTACTTGATCTTGTATAAATTGGGCGGTTCTATCACAGGCTACTAAATAAGTGTGTTCATAGTCCCTTGTCAATTAATTGACTCAACTGGTGAACAATGTGTTGATCACTTAACTAGAGGATGAGACAAAGGATAAAAAATGTAAAGATTAGTGTTAGATTATTGCTTTAAGTGCTCATACAGGAATCTGGTGCATGTGTGCAGCTTTGCCATGAACAGAGAGGCATCCGGTGTAAGTACGGGAACATATCTCTAGGTGAATATATGCGTGAAGGAAAAGAAAGCAAGATAACTATAAAAGATGCATGTGCATGCATGACGTTGTTGGACATGCCACATCATTGAACAAGGAACTGACTCTACCACATGGCCAATATCAAGTCTAATCAGCTACTTGCGGTGTGTGCTCGGTTTATGTTATGCTGCTGCAAACTTTCAACAACACATTGACACATCTAGTGATGAAGTCAAGAACATCAAAAGCTGCTGCCGCTATACTCTACCGCTCAAAGAATTACTGTACTGCTTGGCTAAGCGTACACGAGGATAGATATTCAAGAAGCATCCCATGGAAGGTTACCAAAGTGCTGTGTTGTCACCACGCTGCACCAGATCAGAGGTACAATTTGCAAATACCATAAACTCTCATGTTAATATTCCACATATTTGTTTTAACTATTCAAATCATGGTTATGAAAATCATATAGTAGAAGCCTATGTCTAATAATATGCATGCTTTTAATATTAATGATGCCTCTAGCGATACAAATCATGTGTATATGTTATCTCATACATCGGCACTGCCACAATCCCAAATGCCGATGTATAATCAGCAATGCCAAACAAATATCATGAGTTCGACCAATTTTTATGAAGCATCACGCCATAACAATTTTGCTAATATGCACCAAGAATTTCACATCTTAGTTCATCAGTAACAAATTATCAATATAGCTTACCACAAGTTAGTACGCCGATGGCCGGTCATAATGGCCGAATTGATGGGATGAGTTTGGCCAATTATTTTAGTTACACGAATAGAGAAAATTTACCTCATAATTTGTCAGCGGCATTGTGCATGCCTTTGGTTACTCATCAAGTCATGCCAATGGATTAATGCATATGACCAAACTAATGGCATTTTGGTCAATCATTTTGAGCCACCATTTGCTACACCAAATGCTAATAATAACGCTAGAGGATGTACCGTTTGGATTTTCGTCCTCTTGTGCAATATCGAATGCGCATGATTCGGCCACATTTGTCAAACATGGTCGGGTTAAGGAATTTTCAGCAAGTATAAGTACACCGCCATATAATACTGCACCACATATTGTGTTCCCTACATCACCTTAAATTGCCAAAATTCTCTCTGATTCATTTTGGGAAATTCATCCTAATGACCAAAGGGTGTCACAAGTTGGTTCCACATCTAGTCAGTCCATGACAGAGCAACATTTAGTGCCTAAAAGCAGTAGGGGGCAACTTGATGAAAAACTAAGATCTACCATGGAAACTATTATAGCTCAAGTACGTAAGGATGTTAGGAAAAATTTGGATGCTTGCATTGTATGGAAAGAAAACTTGTTTTTTGTTCACAAGAACTAATGCCGACTGTTATTAAATTGTCGGCTATCAGTGAGAAAGAGGAAGAAGCTCTGCAAATTAATGAAATTAGCAAAGTCAAAATAATAGCGGTAGATGCGGATAATAGTTCGACTGTTGCTAAGGCCAAACAAAATCATACTTATTCTGAATCCATTATGTCGGTGTTTTGTCACTCGACGAGTGAATTTATACGTGTGTCGCGTTGCGCTAGGAAGATGATGGTAGCATCCAAAGATAGAATTATACTGGTTTAGGCTGGATCCCTACGTCCAGTCTTAGAGATAGTTCGAGTGTGTGTTCCTCGGTTGAATGCCCTGAAATTCTTACAATGGCATATGCAAAAAGAGAGAAAGAGGTAGGAGAGTGGTGAGGGACTGCCCAAATGAAGTCTCGAGAGTCCGTACCCTTGGAAGGGTGCCCTGGCTGCCCTTATATAGAGTCCGAGACCAGGTTACATAGAGAGATAGGTTCTCCCGACCGAGTGGTCGTGAGCCTGAGGGAGGGGAAACTAGCTAGCTTGGCTTGCAAGGAAGGCCGTCTTGTCTTGGCATCAGCGCATGTCCGGGTGTGGTTGTCGTCATGGTCTTGTGCCCACGTCGCAGCATGGTGTGGCAGGATGCTACAGTGTCGGCCGTGACAGCACTGTTGGCATGGTGGCAGCTACAGAAAGCTAATCACCGCCGGCTCCAGAACCCCCATTAACAACGGTTTTGGCCCTCGTTGGTGTATGTCGGCAGTGATCGGCGAACTTTATCTCCGCCGGTTGCGCGCCGGCAGTGATGGTGTTTTACCACCGTCAGTCTGGCGTACCATACGGCGGTGATGGTATCTTACCACCACCGGCCCGGCATACCATACGGTAGTGATAATGCATCCTTCGACGCCGGTCCGGCGTACCATCCGGCGGTGATGATGCATCCATCAATGCCGGCCCGGCATACCGTCTAGCGGAGATGATGTAACCATCGACGTCGGCTCGGCGTACGAACCGACGGTGATGATGTGACCATCGACGCTAACCTAGCGTACAAACCAACGGTGAATATGTAACCATCGACGCCGGCCCAACGTACCATCTGGCGATGATGATGTAGCCATCGACGCCGGGCCGGTGTTCCATCCGGCGGTGATGATGTAGGTATCGACGCTGGCCCAGTGCGCCTTCCGATGATGACAATTTGCCTATCATCGCTAGATCAGCGTACCAACTGGTGGTGATGATGGACCTATCGATGTCGGACCGGCGTACCATCCGGCTATGATGACGAGAACATTAACCAGTGGTTTGTATACCTGGGCTTAGGCCCCTCCTCCGCTTGGACCATCAGCCATCGCACCTCGTGCCCTACCCCTAGGGCCGGCACTGGGTGCAGAAACGGTAGTCCCTACCAGAAATGTGCACAATTTGGCTATCAATAAGAATAGCAGGTCAAGACCGATATGCGCAGTTAAACATGCATGTGCTGGGTGCAATTCAGTTAAACATGCGTGTACAGTTTGATAGAATCAGTGGTTCATATGCATAATATTTCAGGAGTTCCCAACGTTCCTGCTGATGCTGATCAACATAATAAATCGTTTTTTGGGCGTGCTCATCTGGTTACAGGAAGCAATAACTCTGAAATCGGCAGACATTCAAACAAGGACATCAACAAGACCCTGCAGCAAGGGAATTCTTCGGCCAGAAGAGCGTTCATTTTGAGGCCGAAGGTGCATAATTGCTACAGTGCACACCGATGTTCCGAAAACAGAGCCCTAGTCGAGAGATCCGCATTCACAGAAAAGGCCACGATGTCAAAAGATTGCATATATGCCTCGAGGCCATTGGCGATTGTCTCGTCGGACTTCATCTTTTACGCCGCCAATTCATGTGTTATGAACTTATGATATGCTTATCGAGGTATATATAATTATAGTGATCTATGGTTATAGTATAGTTCTCGGGTGTTTATCACATTTCATCTTTTAGATCGGCTTTATAAAATGAATGCAATATTTATTATCAAATATCATGGCCGTATCTAGAGAGTCTTTACCAGTGTCGGCCCTAGCGGTAGGGCATGAGGTGCGACGGCCGAGGGCCCAAGCAGAGGAGGAGCCTAAGCCTAGGTATACAAACCCTCAAGTCCTATAGTTCATTAGGTATTAATAAACTAATAAGAAGATAGACATAGAACTGGCTAGGCGGCCAAAAAGACAATATCGACATTTCTTTTCTAGTTTCTTTTTTCCATGGCCTTCAGGTAGAGAGGAGGCGAGGAGTCACACTGCACACAGCACACTCTGATCGTGAGTTCGCGACGTGCGCCTTACACACGCGGAGCTGGCGAGCCGCGCCGCCGCGAAGAGGTAGACTACCGGAGACACGGACATGGCGCACGAGGACGGCGACCAAGCACGGCTCCACGACGACAACATCTTGATTCTTGGCTTCTTATGAATTGCGATCACCGATCAGTTGTTTGGGCCCAAAGTATTTTTTTTCTTTTTATTTTTAATCCAAATTAATTATTTGTATAGTATTCCAGACTTCTAGTACTTTGTATCCATATAGTCAATTTTTTCTTCTAATTTATGTGTTAGAATTTTAGAATATTACCTGAGAAACATTTGTCATGGGTGAGAAAAGAAAATGAATATATTGCTTTTTTAATCTACATTGTTCCTCGATAATTATCATACATCTATAAATATATTGCTTAATCTATATTGTTCCTCGACAATTATCAGACATGTTAAATTAAAAATATGTTATTGAATTTGCTTTTGTTTTGCAAGTAAAATTAGCGTCTATATATTATAAGATTTTATACATAGTCAAGAGGGGCCGTTGCGACGAGATCGTCAGAGGGCCCTTAAAATCCTAGGAGCGGCAGTGATCTTTACTTAGCATACTTGTGTGTTATAAAAATGGCCGAAACATTTGATGAAGAGGCTTAGTCCTGTGTCAGATGTTAGACTTTTATTTAGGCTACAGTAGCATACTCAAAGAAAACATAGACTATACCTATGTCCAATATTTTATTATTGCCCTTGGAACAAATTTAAATATATGGCGGATGTCTATTTATCATTGTCCTTAGAAAAAATATGTATGATGATCTTCCGTCATCGTCCTAAGAATAAATATATGAACATGGCCGATATTTAATTATCACCCTCAGGATTAATATATGTCTGATAGATTGTTATGCCCTTAAAAATATGAATATGGGCGATATGTGTCGACATCGTCCTAAGTCTTAAAGTAAACAATAATAATGATACTAAGTCTTAAAGTAAACAATAATAATGAAACCTATAGGACGTCCCTCCCTCGTACATCCATCTGGACGGACCCGGCACGCGCTGCGCGCCGCGGCGGTGCGCGCGCGCCGTGCCGCCCGCACCGCCGCGTGCAGCCCACGCCCCGCCCGCAGGGGCTAAAGCTAAACTGCAGAGACTAATAGGGTGATGTAAGACTAGGAAATGGCATAAATTCATCGCGTCTCCTGCCACGGCCACGCTCCATTCACCTGTCGGGGTCTGTGCATAGTTGAGCTCCGCACCGGCGACCTCCGCGCCACTCCGTGGCATCGAGGTCCGCGCTTGCGTCGAGCTTCGTATGTTTCATGCATTTCAGATGTATGTTTCATCTAGATGTTGCATGTGTTTCATCTAGATGTTGCAGAGTAGATCTAGTGTTGCATATGTTGCGATGACTATAAACGTATGTTGCAAGTGTATGTTTCAAATATTTCAGCTATTTCAGACGTATGTTGCAAGTGTTTTATCTGTATATTGCATATGTTGCGGTAGCTATACACATATGTTACAAGTGCATGTTCTAAATATTTCACTTGTTTCTGATGTATATTGCAAGTGTTTTATCTGGATGTTGCATATGTTGCAGTAACTATACATATGTTGCAAGAATATGTTTCAAATATTTACCTATTGCAGGCATACGTTTCAAATGTTGCAGCAAGTGCTTCATGGCCCTGTTCACTTCTCTTATAATTCGTACTTTTAGCTTGTTTTTCAGCCAGAATAGTGTTTTTCTCTCACAACAAATCAACCGAAACAGTGTTTCGGCTGTTTTTTCAGTGAAGCGAATGGGGCCCATGTTGCAAGTCTTTTCATTAGCAGCACGAAAAGCGAGCGCAGGCAGAGGCAGGGCATGGGCGGTCCCCACGTGCATGAGTGTAACACCCCGGTGTTACGATCTTATTTAGCGCCGCGATTTAGGCCTAATCAAAACTTTCGAAACAGGTTCCTCGAATTTTGATTTAAAACATATGTGAAGCGATAAGCGAATCTTGTGAGACTTAGTTTCACGGACTCGAATCAAGCACTCAAGTTAAACTACGCCGTACGTAGGAATATTTATGAATGTCCGATGACGATTCTAGCAAACGGTTTGTTATATTAGACTAAGCATAAGAAGCAACTTTTATATATAAAATAAAATTCATTAATAAATAAAAAGATATATATATACACACTCCCGTGTTTATTAGGATAAGTACGCGTGGTTGAACAGCTTTGGCCTAGTGACATATTTACGTTCACGTGTAAACTCGTTTTAGTCCCTAGGATAAATTAGTAACGTACCCGCGACAGCAGCCGTCCTGACGCTTAAATACGGTGGTCCGTTTTTCCCTGTCCTAGGATAAATCCGTCATCCGAATTATTAACGTCGCGTCATGGCAGAGTTAGGCCGAGTCAGTCCTACCTCCCCGCTTGCTCGTTCCCTCGACTATACTTGTCTTTTACGCCAGTACTCCCTGCCTAGACGTGCACCGGCATCGTCCACGCTGTTGGCTGTCGTGGTTGGCCTTGGAATAGCAAGCGAATTGATCGGCGGGACGTCTCCCTGCCACTGCTGTCCCCTTCTTTGTTTTTCTCTGCTGGCCGTGTTGAGGCTCACCAAGCCTTGGCCTGGCCCTTCCTTGTCCCCGTCCATCCTCTTGGCGTGCTCTCTGCCTCTACTGTCCTCTCGCATTGACGCCACTGTCTCCGCGTCCGTCCTCTGGTCACGTACGGCGTTGCCTACGTCTCGTCGTCTCCTTCTCCCTTTTTCTTCGTTGCTGCCCCTTTTTCCTTTGCTTTGGAGGACGCCAGGCTGCTGCTTCTCTGTGCCCGCAGCGCTGCTCCTCCCATCCCTTCGCCACTGCTCCTATTGCACCTGCTCGGCCACCGCCTCTGTCGCGCCGGACCAGAGCCAGCACGCTGCTCGTCCCGTTGCCGTGCGCCGCAGCCGCCAAGCCTGGAGCTCCACCGGTCCGCGCACTTCCTCGGGCCACCATCGCTGCATCTCCTATTCGTGCTGGTCCGCTACCGTCGAGCAGCGTCGAAGCCGAAGCCCCCCCCCCCCCCCGCTCCCGCCTTCGCACCGAGCCGCAACCACCCGCGTTCCGGTCCTGCGCTAGGCCGCTGCTCCCCTGCGCCAGTGCCCCACCGCGCTGGACCGCTCCACCACCGCACAGGGCCGTGCCGAGCACAGCACCACGCCGAGCCCCGCGGAGCCCCTCGGCCGCACCTGCCGTCCTCTGCCCAGTGGCCGCACCACCACAGTCCTGCCTCTCCCTGGCGCAAGCTCAAGCGAGCCCCATGGCTTGCTCTGGACAGCAGCCACTGCCTCGCCTCCCGTCCCTGCGCACGCTGCTCTGCCACCTAGCCAGCACCGTTGCATGCCGACGCCGCCGTCCGCGCGCAACCCCGGCCCACGCTGGACTACTGCTTCGGCGTTCCTCTCCAGCGTAGCTCCGCCTGCCGGGCCACGGCGCATCGCTGGTCCGCCCGTGCCAAGCTCGGTCACCGCCTCTGCGTCTGCACCTAGCGCCGTCGATTTTCCTCACGTTGCTCCACCTCTAGCGTCGGAGCTCCTTGCTGCCCATCACCGAGCAGCCGCACCGCCTCTGCACCGCTGGCGTGTTCTTGCCACGGAGCCGCCCGGCCCCGATGCATCGGCGCGCGTGGCCGGGGCGCCATGTTCCAGCTCTGGCCAAGCCGCGTCCTCCTGTGAGTGCGCCCGGCATCGGGCGAGCCTTGTGGCCGCCTCCTCACCGCCGTCGACGAGCGCGCGGCTGGATTTTGCCCCCGGCCGGTGACTCAATTCCGCCCGCTGCTTTTGGGGAAAGAAGGAGAAGGTGAGAAATTCAAGAAATAGAAATACGCAGGGTGTTTTCTGCGAAATAGTCGACTCATTTGAATAGTGCAAATCGGGTTCGGGCGACTGGACACGACTGGACAGACGTAGAAGGGGTTTTCTGCAAAAATGCGACGCGACTGGGCTACTGCAGAGCGCTGGGCCGCGCGCCCGTCTTGGACCGTTCGCGCCCGCCCCGCGTTGGGCCTGCTCGCGCTACTGAGCCGCCATGCGCCCGTGCCTAGGCCGGCTCCCGTGCGTGGGCTGGCCACGCGCCTCGCCTGGGCCGCGTGCGCGCCTGTGGGCCACGTATTCGCCTGGGTTGCTGGGCTGGTTTAGGGCCATCGGCCCTTTTTCATTTTGAGGTAATTTCTAAATTAGCTTATAAAAGTAAACTTGTAAAATTCGTAGAAAATCACAGAAAAATCATAAAAATGTCAAACTAGTTTTGTTGAGTTTATAAAATCGTGGTCTATCTAATAGTATATTTTTATTCGCATAGGTTCGGTGTGTTTTTAGGATTTCTCTAATCATTTTAACATGCTTAATATTGTTAAAAGATGAACTTGTAGGAATTTCCAGGATAAATCGGTAATAGTGTTGACTCTAAAAATTTGACAGTAAACTACTAATATTATTATCTACTCACTGTAATTTTTGTAGCTCAATAATAATTAGTTTGCTAAATAGATAATGATATCCGATTGCGAATAAAGATTAAATTGATATAATAAAATAAAGAAACACCTTGGTGTATATAACTAAAATTATTGTTGGGAAATAACGCCTTATCCGACAACGTGTATATGTAGCTTAAGTACGGACGTCGTTAGAATTAGCCCGTTAACTCGAGAGGCATACGTCGTATTTTACGAGTCACGATTGCAGTTGATTAATTACATCTTTGCATTACATCGCTGCATATCATATAGGTACGATGATGGCTCAACAGATCGATTGAAGGATGATTGGGAATCCGAAGATGGTGTAATGATATTCTCTCTAAGAGAAGATGTGATGGGCTTGTTATTCAGCTGATAGTGGATGGTCTGAAGATGCAAATACTAACTTTTAATATGTCTTACCTAGGCAAGCTCCTATGCATAACCCCTACTTTTTTGTAGTTTAAATTATATTTGTGCATTAAGTTTTAAGGAGTTGAATGAAACCCACTTCCATATATATCTTTACCCTATGAGTCTTACTAGTATGACAGGATCGTGTAGAATGCTATGCTACAGGACTTCGATAGAAGTCGAGTGATTGCCTGTCACTCGCGAGACATAGGAAATATGTTACTATATGATTATCACTTGGAATATATAAAATGGTGGAAAGGAAAATGGTGACCGGGCAGGGATATGGTTTGGGTATTAGTGGGTGTAAGAAGTTGTGTCGCCGCGGAGGTGGGTCATATCTTGGTTACACCATTGTTCCCTGTCTGGTCGATTAAGGACCATTCGTTGTATAAGACTCTAGGCAGGTCACAGACTTATTATCCCAAGCACATACTTGTGTATGGGCGCTTGGAAGACTTGTTGCTCTCTTGTCGCGGATCTGGCTCTTTCCGGACCAACTGATTGGAGGCGGGGATGGTGGAGGTCCTTGCGCCACACGGAGTCCGGGACTCAGGATGTGGGGGCTTGGAGTCCAAGTTTGGACGGAGACCTAGACACCCGAGACAGGAGAGTGATGGGTTGGTCCTGCTTGTGCCTGGGGTACAAGCGGGGTGTGTGTTTCTGGGGTACCCAGCTGGGAACATTGATTTGCGAATCGCCGGATGATCCGGTACGGCTTGTCTACGGTTTAGCATCGTAGTAAGAACTGAAGATGAAAGGTGAAAGATGGACAAAGGAAATCTGATTGCTTATCACCTGCTTGAAAGTAGCATAGGTGCTTACATAAAAGGGTTAGTTAATGAACCAATACGGCTATTAATAAAAATCGAATATAAGGACGCATGCTTAGTAATGCGTCCTGCAAATGCAATAAACCCATAAGCCAGATAGCCTTGCATATTCTTGGAGTCTTTTCTTTTCTCCTGTCAGGTAAGTCTTGCTGAGTACAATTAAGTACTCAGGGTTTTATTCTCCCTGTTGCAGGTGACAGGTGGATGCTAAAGCTGACTCTTGTATGTGGATTCCTCCTAGTGGGCTCAGCGAGGATTTGTTTAAGCTGCGATCGTAGTTGTTATTTATAACTCTCACCATATACTTTTATAAATGAAAGTTTCATAATCTGTTGCCGTAGTCTATATGTCAATACTTCATCATGTCATTAATAGATGTTTAGTTTCGCTGTAACTCTGTTCACATGTTTCTATTCCGCTGTCAAGTAAATTGTTTATAACTCTGATAATATGATTTCATTCCGTTGTTATATTAATAAATATTATACTCTGATGTTGTATTAAAAGTGACGTAAGAAATGGTTACGAATGATGTAAGCTTTATTCTCTTATTTGTGATCCTGACGGTCAAAAATGTGGATTTTCGGGTTCTCTCCTGGGGTGTGCCCGACGGAACTGAGTAATTTGGTGTTCTCCCTCGAGTGCTTAGTGTCTAATGGAAGACGAGCACTCCTGTGAGGCGTTAGATTATGCGGTTCTACCACAATGAGCATGCAACACTATAGCTTCGATCATTCCCACCATGTGAAGGTGTTAAATCATAAACCCACATGCATAGCAGTTTGTACCCAGATTAGACAGTCGATCAGCAAACATGCAAAAAGCTAGCTCTTGCAGTTCAGCTGGGACAACACGTAAGTCTCACATAACCAGCAGGTGGGCTCTCCAAGAGCACAGCAACAGGTGTGGACGCACAAGTGCAGGATGGGCAGGCAAGGGCATCCGGACATGGGCTAGCGTCCAGACGTCTAGGCGCTAGCCACACCGTAAAGTAGAGGATGCCTATTTTTTGGCACGCAAACTTTTCCAAAAAATACAGGGGGCATGTGTTAAGACACTCAGATTTGGCTCTAAGTCATAACGCTAAGTAGCCAAATCTAACTGTTGAGAAGATTTGGTGACTGATGCTTCACTTCGATTAATTCAGGTACAAATAGTGTGTTCATGGTCCCATGCTGATTAATTGACTCAATTGGTGAATAATGTGTTGATCAGTTAACTTAGAGGATGAGACAAAGAATAAAATAAATGTAAAGATTAGTGTTGGATTATTGCTTTAAGTGCTCATACATGCATCTGGTGCATGCATGCAGCTTTGGGTGGCTTCGGACTTCTACCGCATGTTCGCTTGCTCATATACAATCGTGGATTATAGGTTGGAATAATATTTTTCTTTCACACTAAACCAGTCAGCAGTAAATAATCCATGATCGTTTATGACAAAACGAGTAGGCTGCTATTGTTTGCCAAGAACAGAGAGGCACGGGGTGTACGTAAGGAAACATATCTCCAGGTGAATGCGTGCGTGAAGGAAAAGAAGTCTATGTTTAGTTGGTTGAAATTTAGAAATTTGGCTACTGTAGCATTTTCGTTTTTATTTGGCAATTAGTATTTAATTATGGACTAATTAGGCTCAAAACGTTCGTCTCGCGATTTCCAACTAAACTGTGCAATTAGTTTTTTTTCGTCTACATTTAATGCTTCATGCACGTATCGTAAGATTCGATGTGATAACTACTGTAGCACTTTTTAGAAAAAATTTCTGAACTAAACAAGGCCGAAAACAAGATAACTATACAAGATGCATGTGAACGCATGCCGTGGTTGGACATGCTTCATAATCGAAGTACGTCAGGTCTCATCACCTCTTAAATATGGTTGAGAAGCTGCCACATCTCATCGAAGAAGGAACGGACTCTACCGCGGCCCATATCAGAATTAGAGATTTTTATTTGTTGGGTCTCATCCGAGATAGATTCTTGTATGAAAAGTCCAGCCGCCTTAGCTATACCTAATACTAAAGTGGTAAAATTTCTGCCACCTCTACCTTTTCCTCCAACCTATTAATCCGTGTTGTGTCCATATCTTTTTTTTTTCTTTTCCGTTTCCGTCTCTGTTCCTTCTCCCGCTGCCTTCTCTTTTTTTTTTCTTCGCTCGTAAGCTGGGTTCCGTACATGAGGTCTCAGGAAAAGTGTATCCTGTCCTCCTGGTGACGTCCGTGACTTTTCTTTGGGTGCTGCCCTTTTTGTGTTTTTTTTGTTTCTAATTTCACGATGAAGTAACTTTTCCTTATAAAGATAAAAAAAACTATATAAATAATAAATACAGTATTACAGGTCTATAAACTTTTGACCCTTACTTAATAAATAAATATTTCTATAACTGAGTTGTTGGATTTAATTAGGAATAATTATCATTGTGACATGAATTAGGTGATGGTCAAACAAATCATATATCTTAAACTAAATCTTGAGTTTGTCGCCTAATCTAATCAAACAAATGTTTCTCCAAGTAGTCCACACATACCATTGCAAATCTCTATGATATCCGCATATACCAGTGCAACTTTCAACAAGGGTGACATGTGGAAATCGAGACACCACGACAGGCCTTGCCGACTTTAACAATATATTAAATTACATATTTTTATGGCTGCTAAAAAGAAGTCACGGAACTTGATATCTAACTCAATACATGGATAGTATGAAAACTAAAGTTATGATTTATTTGCGAGTAAATATTTTGTGCCTTACAATGAAAGAAAAAATCTATCAAGGTTGTATTTTAATTCACACAGAATTCATAGGACATTACCATATTGTTACAAATTTTAATTTATGTTATAGATACCATGATCATCATAAATAAATATAGCTTTTAATTTTATAGAAAAATAAAATATAAATAGATATGTAACATTGCGATCCTTGTTTCCATTGACGAGTTCGTTCGTTTATGATTGCTACAGCAAACAGTCACAACATCAAAACTAGCACCTATACAAATTAATTTGCGCGGCCACTGCAGTTGTGCAACAAGATGAAGCGAATAGGTCAAACATTTGATAGCTTTTTTCTCCCGTTGCAACGCACGGGCATGTTTACTAGTAAATATAAAGGGTGATTGCTGATTGAGAATACATAATTGACACAAAACCAATCTGTTATTATCAAGTTCTTTTACTTTCTTCTACTTTTCGCATCTAGATCAGTAGTCATGCTTTGCTTGTTTCCCGTAAACAAGCCGCGAGCTCCGGCGTCATCGGAGCATCCTTTGTTGTTCTTGCTTATAAAACAACTGGTTCTATTCTTCGCCGTAATCGAAGAATTTATCCCTTTACTAGTTTGCCCAAAAACTAGTCATGTGCGTTTCTACGAAAGTGAGGCAATCAAGTAATCAGCAACTCCTGTGTTGATTCTGAGCATCAACAGTAACTGCATTCTTTGTATTTTTCCCTTTGACATGGGATTGGTCATCCTTTGTCAATTTAAAATTGAAGACAAAAGACGTCAACTTGATTTATACAGAGCCTGAGCTCTCAAGATATTTAATAAATATTTGATTATTGAGGTATCTGATGGCTTTGTAGTTCATAAGGCAAACCTAAATTCGATCATTTAAATTCAAAATAACAAGTTTTGTTTATGTATTTGGGTATATATTTATGTCCTCCTTTCTTAGCAAATGTTCTTTGTTTATGATAGGTAAGAACCTGCAAACGAACAACCTTGTGGGCTGAGTGTTTCTCGGAGTTATTTATGTTTTGCTTTTCACAAAACAAAGCAATATTCCGTTATGTCCTATGCTTAGACACTTTTGGCCTTTTAAAGCTCAAGAGCACAGGTGCGTAAATTCAGAGTTATCACATGCATGCACAGTCAGTAGTCGAGCGTAGTGTATTCCTCGAGGCACACTACCGGATACAGCCCCAAAAACACTCGGCAAAGCGTTTACCGAGTGTTACACTCGACAAAGTTTGTAACGACAAAGAGCTATTTGCCGAGTGTCAAACGTCGGGCACTCGACAAAGACTATGCCAAGTCCCCAAAAAAACACTCAACAAATATTTTTTGGGAAAAAAAAACAAGTCGCCGGCCACCACCACCACCATAGCCGCCAGCCACCACCACCACCACCACAACGCCCCGCCGGCGGCCACCACCACGCCGCCCGCCGGTGCGCTCCTCCCTGCCGGATCCGCCATCGGAGGGCACCTCCCCACCGGATCCACCGCCTCCACGCTGTTGCTCCCCGCCGGATCCGCCCGCCTCCACGATGCAGCTCCCCGCCGGATCCGCCCGCCGCCGTCGTGGATCTGATCACCGGTGAGGGAGAGAGTGAGGGAGATGAAGAGAGGAAAAGAGAGGGAGATGGGGAGAGCTGACCTACCTCAGACCCATGACGGCCGCCGCAACCCCATCGTCTCCGGATTCGAGCCCCAACAGCCGGATCCGACGCATGCCGCCGTCGCAAGCCCACCCATCGCGGATCCGCCGCCGTGGAGCTCTCATTGGCCCTCCTCGTCGGATCCAATGCCAGCCGCCGTCGCGAGGACCACCCGCCGTGGATCCGTCGGCCTAGAGCTCGCCTTGGCCCTCCATGCCGGCGGGGGAAGAAGGGAGGGGAGGGGAGCCCGCCGGGGAAGAAGAAGGGGGAGGGGAGGGCGCGGGCAGGCGGATCTGGGGAGGGAGGAGGAGAGGGAGGGCGCGGGCGGATCTGGGGAGGGGGGAGGAGAGGGAGAGGGCGCGGGCGCGGCGGTGCCGAAGATCCGCCGGGAGGGAGGAGGAGAGAGAGGGGGGCGGGCGGATCTGGGGAGGGAGGAGGAGAGAGGGGGGCGGGCCGATCTGGGGAGGGAGGAGGAGAGAGAGGGCGCGGGCAGATCTGGGGAGGGAGGAGCAGAGAGGGCACGGGTAGATCCCGTTAATTAAGTAGGTTTTTTTTCTTTGCCGAGTGTCCTAGATCTGGGTACTTGATAAAGTTTTTTTCATTTTTTTTCTTCTCCTTCTTTTCTAGAAAAACGGTTTTATTTCTTTGCCGAGTGCAAAAAATAAAACACTCGATAAACCCCCTCTTTGCCGAGTGTTTTTTTATACTCGGCAAACCTCCTCTTTGCCGAGTGTTTTTTTTTTTTTTTGCCGAGTGTTTTTAGCACGGCACTCGGTAAAGAACTTGTTCGCCGATTGCCCGAGAGAATACGCTCAGCAAACCTAAAAACACTCGACAAATTTGACGTTTCCGGTAGTGGCAAAAGTTAACAGGTTTTAACTAGGAATGAGAATCACCAAAATGGTGTTTCTCGGTTATTCTAGTTCATTTCAGCGAGAATTTGAACCGGTAGCCAAGGTTTCACTAATTCTTATTGTTTTAGTAGGGAAACATCTCTATGGAGAATTTAGATCTGCAATGTTTATTGGAAAAGAATCTGAATTCCTAGATGCACCCCAACTATAGAGATACACGGTTTTCCCATTAAACTCTCGTGTTGCACCCACGAACAGATCCCAAGGTATCGTGCCAGCGTGCGCAAGTATATCATCGCTGCGCGGAAGGCGGGCAGCCGCCTGTAAAGGACCGCGCGAACGTGCAGAACCGGCCGAAAGGCTCCGCGCACGCGGCCAAAACGCGTTTATTTTCTCCTCCGCCAAAACCCACCCCCCACACCCCCAGCGGAATGCCTACACGCGCGGTCACCGCTCCCCAGCTCAAGCCGCTCGTGGGAAACAAAAGAAATAAAAAACTGACGGCACGTCGGCACGCCTGGGCTCGGCAGTCACCACACCACACCACACAGCCCCAACTCGGCAACTGCTACAGCTCATCAACCGTTTTGGGTTTTTGGCCACCCTTTTCCCCGTGCCGATCGCCGAATCATCCTAAATCCTCCTCCGCTCTCCACGAGGACGCTGCTTGCTTTGCCAGTTTGTCCTGCCCTGGCAGCCTATTAAAGCCGCCGCCGTGGAAATCCATTGCCGGCGCTAAGGGTAGGGCACCAGGTGCTACGGAACGGGACGGAGGAGGAACTAAGCCTAGATATACAAACCCCTAGATCTTATAGTCTATTAAGTATTAGTAAACTAATAAAAAGAGAGATATAGAACTGGTCAGACGACCAAAAAAAAGACAACATCAACATTTATTTTCTAGTTTCCTTTTCCCACGGCCCTCAGGTAGAGAGGAGGCGAGAAGTTACGCTGCACACAGCACACTCTGATCGTGAGTTCGCGACGTGCGCCTTACACACGCGGAGCTGGCGAGCCGCGCCGCCGCGAAGAGGTAGACTACCGGAGACACGGACATGGCGCACGAGGACGACGACGACATCTTGATTTTTGACTTCTTATGAATTGCGATCACCGATCAGTTGTTTGGGCTCAAGGTTTTTTTTTCTTTTTATTTTTAATCCAAATTAATTATTTGTATAGTCATATTTTTCTTCTAATTTATGTGTTAGAATTTTAGAATGTTACCTAAGAAACATTTGTCATGGGCGAGAAAAGAAAACGAATATATTGTTTTTGTAATCTATATTGTTCCTCGATAATTATCATGCATCTATAAATATATTGCTTAATCTACATTGTTCCTCGACAATTATCAGACATGTTAAATTAAAAATATGTTATTGAATTTGCTTTTGTTTTGTAAGTAAAATTAATATGTATATATTATAAAATTTTATACATGATCCAGAAGCACCGTTACGACGAGATCACGAGAGAGCCCTTCAAATCCTAGGATCGGTACCGGGGAAATCAACAAACACAAATGTGCATACAGAAATTCGTACCAACTCCGGAAATTTACCAGTGGACCGCGGTAGGCGGTAGCGAGATGGCTCCATCTCCAATGGCAGAAGCGGGTTGCAGCAGCGGCCGGCGACGGTTCGCGGTGGCGTGCAGCGTGCTGAGCCAGTGCGTCAGGGCCGAGACCGCGGCAGCCCATTCTCGTCCCGCGGTACAGCAGCAGGCTGCGTCAGCGTCCCCGATGCTTCTTATGCCGGGCGCCGACGTTGTCAGCGACGACACTGTGCCAACGCCGACACCGGCGCCGGCGCCGGCGCCAGCGTCAGCAAAGCTAACCATCGTGTACGGCGGGTGCGTGCTGGTGTTCGACGACGTCCGCGCGGACAGGGCGGCGGAGGTGATGCGCGTCGCCGCTCGGCAAGACATGCCCGGTGGACTGGCCGACCACCTACAGGTGGCGAGGAAGGCGACGCTGCAGCGGGTTATGGAGAAGAGGCGGGACAGGCTTCGCACGCGTGAGCCGTACGCCCCTGCCCACGCGCCGGCGGCGACGGCGGCGGTGCCCAAGGAGCAGCGGGAAAAAGACGCTGACAAATGGCTTAGGCTGGGTATCCCAGGATAAAGCAACGGCTCATGCAGCTTCCGTTGTCGTCTCGACGTCGCTGCCGTTAACTGGCCGTTTTTTCTCCTTTCTCAGTGAACGACGTCGCGTGTTGTCTTTACCGATTGTATTGTACAATTTGCCGATTCGTTGACGTATACACAAAACACAAATGTTATTATATTAAGCTTGGGTTGATGACGATTGGGTCACAACCAGCCAGCAAGAGCTAGCACGTCCGAGACCACACACGGCCTATCACACACGAGGACGTCCGAGATCAGCAAGACCCACCACTAGGTCGGTAGACCTGATTTGATACACGTTCTTCGCCCAAAAAGCTCAAGAACACCTCCCGCGTAGACCCATCAGAGAGGAGCACGTCGAGGTTATCCTACTGTTGGCAAGGCCACCTGAAACTTCCGTCAAATCTTGTGAGAGACGCGCCGAACAGCAGGGCTTGCAAAAGCTAGGGTAAGGAGAAAGGGGGTAAATAAATGTGTTTTCGATCGATTGGTTGTTCGATTATTTAGTCAGTCGTGATCCTCCAATATATATAGAGCTAGCCTGGGCTCTAGCCTGAAGGATGCTGAGGACCACCCTATCTTCGGCTCCTCTTTCGCCTGACTTAGCTCAGAGCATTCGATCCCGCCTGCCTTTTCCCGTTTCGCACCCCTTTGCCATCCCTTGGGTTTTCTCCCTCGCCGAAAACTAGGAGAGAACCTATAAACACGAAATCTGCATATAACAAATCAAAAACAATCATTGTAATCACAGGGTGAAAAGGGGCAAATGAACCTAGTAATGCTGCCAGGCCCTTCGCCTCTTCGTCATGCGCCGATCCTTTTGGCCAAACTCTTGCAAACAACGAAAACTAGACTCGGAATGAGGGGAGAAAAGGCGGAGGGTAAAAAGGGGATGCCTAAAGGGCAAGTTATCCCCCAACATTGCTCCTCATCCCAAGTGCTAGAATAGTTTTCTACACTAAATTTCCAACATAGAAGGACTTGTTTCTTCACTTTATTGTTATATTCCAAGGCAATTCATGCTTTGTCCCTCTTAATATCCTTCAAAGCTTGCATCCTTTTTGTTATTCACCTGGTCAATGTTGTCCACCGTTATATCATGATACATAACAACAGATAGATCATTTTTTTTTGTCAATCTATATGAGTCCAAATTCACTTCAACGAAAAACTTACTTCTTGTCCATATACTAGCTCGAAAGGAGTCACTTTAGTAGCACCATGTCTAGATATACGATGAGTCCATAGAGCTTGAGATAAAACTTCATGCCACCTTCTGAGATTGTCCTTAATTTTCTTTTTGATAATCTTGATCAAAGTTTTATTGCTCGACTCAGCTTGGCCACTAGCTTGATGATAATATGGAGATGAATTAAGAAACTTAATCTTATATAATTTGTCAAAATCTCGTACCTTCTTTGATACAAATGACAGGGGCGGTGCCCAGTAGAAGCGAAACTAGGCTCCAGCCCCCTGGCTTGTTAGAAATTCACAAGGCCCGGTACTTATCCATGCCTCCATCCTAGTAGAACTCTAAAACAGGCAAACAAGCCACCCATCAGGATCCCCTCAAAAAAAAGCCACCCATCAGCCAACACTCACACACGCAAAAGGCTTGGCGGGGCGAATGGGTTGTAGTCTAGTGGTAGGGCTGTCAGTGGGACGTTACCCACCAGAGTTCAAACCCTGGTGATCGCACCTTTTCTAGATTTTTTCTAGAAATTTTAGGGTACACGCACACGTGCGCGTTCGGTGGTACTGCGCGTGTTTCCCGCGCACAGGAGGCGACGTGCCTCCCAATCTTTTCTTTGCGTGTCACTACTACACTCGCAACTTTCACAGCCGCGTCGTAACCCACATCGCAGTCCAATTTCAGCCTCGGCAGTAAGCTATCGGCAGTGATACTTATAGTCCTCACCGTTCCTATCTAAAACCGTCTGCGGTGTACAATACACCGTCGTATTGGCTTATCATCCGTCCGTGATAAGGTCCTTACTTCCGTCGCATTGGAGCACAACACACATGTGGGTATGCACTAACACCGTCGCATAGCTTATGATCCGTCCGCGATCAGATCCTTATTTCGTCGTATTGGACCGTGACCCGCCTATGTCGAGGCGAACATCACCGTCGCTTCACTGTATGAACCATCTGGTCATAGGGCATGGTCACCGTCGCATTGCAGTATGATCTGCCCGTGATGATCCTTTAGTCGGTGTCGGGTTACTAAACAATTTGGCAGTGATGCACTATTGACCCCTGTCGCATCATACGAATAGCAGTGGTGATGGCCGTCTGGTTCACCAAAGGCGAGTGGTACGGCAGTGATAGAATTGTATCTGGTTTGCATATTGTATTTACTAATTCAGCTAGGCCTTAATAACTTACTGAACACACACCATACAGATATAATCATTACACGTCATTCATCATGTCCACAACGAAGAGTACTTGCTATAATAACAATGCTCGACACTAACATAACAACTGTGTCAACCGATGAATTAACATAAGCAGTACATAGATAGCATAATAAAGGTTCTGCTCCCTACAGACTTACGTAACTAAAACGAGATGGATGTGCTCCGCTCCTTCAGATTGGCACTCCTTGATCAGCTTGGTAACCAATGCAGCATGGAACCCCTCTTCTTCCTCCCATAGCCATTGTAGGAAAATCGTTCAAAAGCATAGAGACTCCAAAACTTGCACAACGCAAAACAGCAGAATTAATAATATTTAACATACCATTGGTTTAGTTACCAAGCCAAAATTGTACTATATATAGACTCAAAACAACTCCCTACATGAACAAAGATATGTTCTAACAACAAAATACAGCATATGCACCTTTACTGCTCTGCTAATGACTCTATGAACAAGGAAACATAAGACAGATAGTGAGGTCCATTTAAATAAATACTCTAGGTACTTTTAGGATAGCGGAAGACCCGGGTAGGGAGGACATGAACTTTTTTGTGGCTCATGTTATATGCCATCAGTGTTCTGTCCTCCCCAACAAGGAAAATCAAATTCCATTCTAAGTGAACTGCAATCACTCTGTAGTCCGCATTGGTAGCCTCGAAACCGAGTCCAATATTGTTTAGTCAAGATAGTTGCAGCGTATTCACCGTATGCTTCAATGTCTATTTACTAGTACCATAGTCTTCAAAGATCCAAATTGAAAGGTCAGACATATTGAAAATATCAGCAATACATAGATACAACTGACCCTGATCTCCATGAATGGACATTGCAGGACCTGGTGGCCTAAGAATTTTCCACCATGTCTTTCCCTCCATATCAACAACAACTATGTGGGACACCTCCAACATGTGCATAAAACTATTAAGAAACACAGTTCCTAAAAATTTGCATACTAGAATATCCTCTTCCCATTCAGATTCTTTACACATCCATGCTCCAGTTTTGGATGAGTAGATGCTGACAACTAACACCCCAGGTGACTTTACCCATAGTTCTACCACATGGAAGTGCGAGGAGATTGTGGGATCGAACCCCAAGCGAGCTGAATCACAACAAAGGTTGCTATGCGGTAGTACCATTGATTTGCTAGTCATTGGATTGCAGACAACATAGCGAAAGCCCAACACACTAGTAGAGGAAGAGGCCTCTGCAGCAATCTGAGATGACTAAATCCTGAATAGGGAAGGGCAAGAAGAAAAAGGAGGGGTATTCACCGGTGAAGCTGGCGAATCGGCATTTGCCTTTCTGAAAGGTCCTAATGGCTAGAGGGGGGTGAATAGCCTATTAAAAATTTCTATAATAACACTTAACAAACCGGTTAGACAATTATGAGGCGAAGCAAGTGTTGCGCTAGCCTACTAAAAATGCAAGCCACCAACCATAATTCTAGTTTCTATTGTTTCTAACCACACAATGACTATGGCACTACACTAAGTTAGTGTGCTCTCAAAGGCTAACTAAAGAGCCACACTAACCAAACTAACAAGCTCTCACAACTAGCTACACTAAAGAGCTTGATAACTAGTTTGCGGTAATGTATAGAGAGAGAGCAAGATAGTTATACCGCCATATCGAGGAATAAACCAATCTATCACAAGAATGAAAACCAGTGAAGACCAATCACCTTAGAATCAAATGATGACACAATAATTTTTTACCGAGGTTCACTTGCTTGCCGGCAAGCTAGTCCTCATTGTGGTGATTCACTCACTTGGAGGTTCACGCGCTAATTGGCATCACACGCCAAACCCTCAATAGGGTGCCGCACAACCAACACAAGATGAGGATCACACAAGCCATGAGCAATTCACTATAGTACCATTTGGCTCTCTACCATGGAAAGGTCAAGAACCCCTCACAATCACCACGATCGGAGCCAGAGACAATCACCAACCTCCGCTCGACGATCCTCGCTGCTCCAAGCCATTTAGGTAGCGGCAACCACCAAGAGTAACAAGCGAATCCTATAGCGAAACATGAACACCAAGTGCCTCTAGATGCAAACACTCAAGCCATGCACTTAGATTCTCTCCCAATCTCACAAAGATATTGAATCTATGATGGAGATGAGTGGGAGGGCTTTGGCTAAGCTCACAAGATTGCTATGTCAATGCAAATGGCCAAGAGAGTGAGCTTGAGCCGGCCATGGGGTTTAAATAGAAGCCCCCATGAAATAGAGTCATTGTACCCCTTCACTGGGCACAACACGGGATGACCGGATGCTCCGATCAGATCTACCAGACACACCCTGCCAGCATCCGGTCAATGGATGGCTGCCATGTCATCCCTCTCTTCAAATACTGAGCGCTCGATCCCAATGGTCAAGTGATGACCGGATGCAGCATAGTGCCATGACCGGATGCAGGACCCCAACGTCCGGTCACTTCCAGTAAGGTTCTACCTACGACCGGATGCGTCAGTTAGATCATGACCGGATGCAGGACCCCAGTGTCCGGTCATTTCCAGTAAGCCTCCACTCACGACCGGACACGTCCGATCAAGCCCAACTAGACTCACCCAACGTCCGGACACACACTGTCTCCTTTATGCGCTGCCACGTCAGCAGGACCGGACGCACTCATCCAGCATCCGGTCACAAAGTGACCCAGCATCCGGTCACTCTATGAAATCCTGTCTTTTTTGTATAGAGCATCAGTGAAGTTTCTTACCCTTGCTCAATTGTGCCAACCACCAAGTGTATCACCTTGTGCACATGCGTGTTAGCATATTTTTCACAAACATTTTCAAGGGTGTTAGCACTCCACTAGATCCTAAATACATATGCAATGAGTTAGAGCATCCAGTGACACTTTGATAACTGCATTTTGATATGAGTTTCACCCCTCTTAATAATACAGCCATCGATCCTAAATGTGATCACACTCACTAAGTGTCTCGATCACTAAAACAAAAATGGCTCCTACCATTTATAACTTTGCCTTGAATCTTTTGTTTTCCTCTTTCTTCTTTTCAAGTCCAATCACTTGATCATCACCATCATCATCATCATCATGTCATGATCTTCATTTGCTTCACCACTTAGAATATGCTACCTATCTCATGATCACTTGATAAACTAGGTTAGCACTTAGGGTTTCATCAATTCACCAAAACCAAACTAGAGCTTTCACTTTCTAGATGCCATACATGAATCCAGCAACAAACTGGGGCAGCTCCGTATGGTGCTCGGATTCAAAGATGAGGCGGTACCAGGAGCGACACACACACTTGTAGCTGCACAAGGTGCGGGCGATGAGGCGACGGAGGATAAAGACCAAGACATCATCTATGAGGATGTCTACTTCGTTCCTCTTGTTGGTGACCTCCTTCTCCATCTTGACTAGGATGTGGTGGAGTGGGGCCAGTGATGGAAGCGGTAGCGCTATTGCCTAAATCAGAGTAGGAGCACCAGTGGGGATGTGCTCATGAGCTCCTTAATGATCAGATGGAAGCTTGATTTGTACTCAAATGAGATGAGAGGTGAATAAAAAGCCAAGAAACATGGATAAGGGAAGTGCGATAAAGCATTACCCTTGCCTTTAGATATTGCGGCAGTGATCTCGAGCGGCCACGGCAGTGATGAGTACCAGCCTAGTCACCGGTAGATCTGTGTGGGCATGCCGGTGAGGCGTACCGGTGCGGAGCACTAGCTTGTCGGCGATGAGTGGCAGCTTGCACGCCAATGAGTAGTGAGGAATAGCAGTACTTGAGGAGGAGACGGATTGGGTGGCTGCTGGGTGGGTAGCAGCCTTTGTAAGCTAACTACAAATGCGCCAAAAATTCTAACAACGTGCGGGAGTCTCGCACTGGCTTGCAAATTTTGACGATATCGACGGTGAAGGCTATAGGCGGTGGTGATTGGGTCTTAAAGAAGATGGTACATAGCACCTCATGACTGGCGTGTCATATGGAAATTGAACGTTAGAAACGAACAAAATATTATGAACATTATTTTTGTAGGTTACAACAAGAAGATGTTAGCACCTAACGGCGAATAGCGGGAGGGGAGGCAAGGGGAAGGGTGAGAGACTAAGTGCACCCAGACCCGGCTTAAATAGGCCAACCTTGAAGATGCACCTAGACTCAATATAGTTTAAGATGCGTGATCTAGGGAGCACGCATCAGGGAAGACGAGGTATACGACGGTTCCCGGCATAACAAGTGGTGGGGAGGTTGTTGAAAGTTGGGACATTCAACACTCACCTTGAAGATGCACCTAGACTCAGTGCAGTTAAGATGCGTGATCTAGGAAGCACGCATCAGGAAAGATGAGGTATACGATGGTTTCTGGCGTAACAAATGTTGGGGACGGTGTTGGAAGTTGGGACGACATTCAACACTCACGCACGCTTCCCTAACTTTTGGGCTTCCTGTGCATCTTACTACCTTCGTCCCAAAAAAAGACTTATTATGAAAATATATTCTGTCATTAATCTGTTGATATTTGTTTTAGATTATAAATGTTAGTATTTTATGTGTAATTTTGGTCAAAGTTGGAATCCCTTGACTCCTCGGGAAGCGAGAATTGCATTCTTTTTTGGACGGAGGGAGTAACAATTTTTGGTGTGAACACATGTCCCCCATTCTTACGCGTAACTCGATGAACCCACTATAGAGGTCCCCTGGGGCTATAAATTTGAAGGCAAGGCGGAGTAGAAGGAATACACTTGTGTTCATTTGTTGTGTTGTGACTTTCTTCTTCGCTTTTCTCCTTCCAGTCTTCTTCTGAATAATGGCTCACGGCAAGTGTCCAAGGGAGGAAACTCCAGAAGCCATGGATCCACCTCCACGCCTTCATGTCCCTCTTCGTTGCCAAGGGTGAGAGGGAATGATTTCTTATCTCTACGGCTACCTTGCATTAATCCTTTGAATATACAGGGCTACCTCTCATGCTGCAGTACATCGGCCAACTCTGGTGGAGGTTGGACAATAATGGATTGTACATCTTGCTAGGTCCATGGTATCTTCATCTTCGTCCTCCGAGTCAGGTCAGGATATCTAGAATCTTATCCGTGAAAGGAGGGAGGGCAAAAACCTGTATTTTAAAGCCACGCTTGAGGTAGGTCAGCTCGAGCAATGTCTCGATGCCATTAAAATAGCCCTCTCTGCATCTGAAGAAGAGACCAATATTGCTCAGATGAGGGCTGATGAAGTTCATGCTAGGGCAGCAGGTAAAATTTCTTTGAAGAGTCTTTGCTTTTTTATTCGTGACTTTATCTGGTAACCCTTCATTTTCATTAGATCTTGAGGAACCGTTGGCTGCTTCTCGTCGTGAGATCGAGGAGGCTCGTCGCTGAGAGATCGACCTAGAGAATCGCCACAAGACTCTCCAATGTGCAGCACTTGGCGTAATTGCAGCAGTCAATGCCAGGGGTGTTTCTCTTGAAGATTGCGTGCAGGATATCCCGGTTCGTGCCAGAGAAGTGGCAACTCATGGTGTCCTCTATGGTGCTAGTGCCGCTCTTGCTGTAGCGCAACTGCGTTCAGGGCATGAGCTCCGTCACCTGGAACCTAGTTTTCCAGACACTGATCGGCTAGAAGATCAAGAGAACTTGATTGGAGATTTCACTAATGCTGCCGAGGCTATCGCAGTGACCATCCATGCACAAGATGTTGTAAACAATGTTTTCTTAGGACCATAGATTATATTTAGGGTCTTATAAGCTATAAGTAAACAATCTACTATTTAAATGTTATTTTTGATCCTATATCTTTTATTGTTATTTTTTGTTCTAAAGGCAATACTCTAGGTGTCAGCTATTTTGAGCCGATGAGACTCGGCTATCAAGCATCGGCCCAAATTAAATACTCCAGCAGTACTTCTTTACGTATTTTTCATTGAGTTCTACGCGATAACAGATCCATGCCATACGACGGTGTGGGGGTATGGCCCCCGATATCCACAAGACAAGACATGGGCCGCACCATCAGAGATGGCCCAACCCACAAGATCAAGGCATGCACGGCGCTGCTCGACGTGCACCGCAAGATATTGTATAGTACCAAATAGGCTACTTTCCTTGTAACCCTACCCCTCTAGAGTATATTAGGAGAGGCAGGGGCCCCCTAGTGGACACAATGATCTATACATCTCAATGCAATACATCAGAACACAGGATGTAGGTATTACCTCATACTGACGGCCGAACCTGTCTAAATCTTATGTCTTGGTGCTTGTATTATCATCTCGCTCCTGATCTCGCTTACCTCTACGACAAATCTATCATCGTGGGATACCCCTCAGTGGACTACCGAGCATCTTTTATCGATAGTTGGCATGCTAGGTAGGGGAGTGCGCTTGATCCATGGCGAGCTAGATGGACCTCAAATCAACAGTGTGTTCTCGTCATCAATCTCGTGGAGATCCATGCTGGTCCACGACGACGATTCATCGCTGGCTACATCTGCCCCTGCGACTGCAGATCCGATCTCGGAACCGCCTCTGAGGTCGCCTTCATCAACAACTCGCTACCCACTTCCTTGCTACCAGAGGAGGCAGATCAACAATGATGATCTGATCGCATCCATCGATCAAATCTATTAGAGGCTACTTAGGAAACTCCATGGGTTACGGCCCTACCTTTCGGGTTCACCAACGTCGCCGCCACCTTCCAAGATGCCCTAAGGGGCAAATTCATCAACAAGGTTGAAGACGTCCATCCTCACACTGACCAGATAACGCTATATGTCGCTGACCAGACGTTCTGTCTAAAGCTAAGTCACGCTTTAATATTTTCCTAAATATTCTCCAATCTTCGTATATCGCCATGACATTTCTATGAGCCGTTTTCTCCATGTTTGCTCTCCAAATGATTTTCCGAACCCCCAAACAATCCTGTTGATGCTCGGATGCCTCCAGAGACGGCCCTATCTCTGGCTCCTCCCTACATGTGAACGAGCGTCTGTCCTCTATGTTATGGGTGGTCGGCAGCGGCTCCTTAGCGATGCTTGTTCCTCCTACACGTGCATGGGCTCCGCGCTCCGCATTAAGGTTAACATGCTAGCTAGGGCTGGAGACTTAGCTACACACTAACTGTTCGGGCGATTTATATTAAATACATCTTCGCTCCAACTGATCGCCAAGCTACATACGCTGTTTTTTTCTCCGGAGTTCATATATTTTTACATCATGTACTACCTGTTCTATGTGTTTGTATTGTAGGGTCATCGTCCAGGTGATCGGACCACCTAGTGCTCAGACTTCTCCACCGATCAACTGGTCGCACCGCTTAGTTCATAGACTTTGTCGCTGACCAGTTGATCGGACTGTTCGCCAGTCGCTTCTACTCAATGTTCACTTTGCCGCCGACCAGGTGACCAGACTATTCGTTGCTCGTGCTTCATTGCTAGCTATGCCGGGGACTCCTCGGCACTTGGTTTCTTCGTGCTCGAGGACTAAGTGGGCACACTTCACCACACAGATGTCGCCAGCTACGCCGGGGACTCCTCGGTGCTCGGACATCGCTAGCTACGCCGGGGACTCCTCGGTGCTCGGACATCGCCAGCGACGCTGGTGACTCCTCGCTCCTCGGTGCTCGGTCATCACCAGCGATGCCGAGGACTCCTCGCTCCTCAGTGCTTGGATATTGCTAGCTACGCCGGAGACTCCTCGGTGCTCGGACCTCGCTAGCTTTGCCGGGGACTCCTCGGTGCTCGGACATCGCTGCCTATGCCGGGGACTCCTAGGTGCTCGGACATCACCAACGACGCCGGGGACTCCTCACTCCTCGGTGCTTGGTCATCGCTAGCGATGCTGGGGACTCCTCGCTCCTCGGTGCTCGGTCATTGTCAGCGACACCGGGGACTCCTCGCTCCTCGGTGCTCGGACATCGCCAGCGACGCCGGGGACTCCTCGCTCCTCGGTGTTCGGTCATCGCCAGCGACGCTGGGGACTCCTCGCTCCTCGATGCTCAGACATTGCCAGCGACACCGGGGACTCCTCGCTCCTCGGTGCTCGATCATCGCCAACGACGCCAGGGACTCCTCGCTCCTCGGCACTCGGTCATCACCGGGGACTCCTCGCTCCTCGGTGCTCGGACATTGCCAGCGACGCCGGGGACTCCTCGCTCCTCGGTGCTCGGTGCTCGGTCATCGCCAGCGACGCCGGGGACTCTTTGTTCCTCGGTGCTCGGTCATCACCAGCGACGCCGGGGACTCCTCGCTCCTCGGTGCTCGATCGTCGCCAGCGACACCAGGGACTCCTCGCTCCTCGGTGCTCGGACATCGCCAGCTACACCGGGGACTCCTCGGTGCTCAGATCTTGCTACGTCTCATCGGTGTGCTATCAAGCTGCTCCATACTATTTAGATAAGGGTGCTGATCTTGGGCAGCACGTCTGGGGTCTTGATACGTGCATGTCAGACGACATCAGCAAGCTTTCAGACTTCTTTTTCTTTGACCCTGCTACAAGATTCATTCTTTATCTTCCAGCAGGCTCGGAGACTAAGTGGGCACACTTCACCTTACGGTGAATGTGCGCTTTTCTCATCTCGTGGCTACACTCGGGGACTAACTGCCTGCTCGGCTGGTCTTCTACTTTCTGACCCTGGCACCACATGACTACGTCACCTACTGTCAGGCTCGGGGACTAGCTGTGGGGGTATGGCCCCCGGTATCCACAAGACAAGACATGGGCTACAACATCAGAGGTGGCCCAGCCCACAAGATCAAGGCATACACGGCGCTGCTCAGCGTCCACCGCAAGATATTGTATAGTATCAAATAGGCTACTTTCCTTGTAACCCTGCCCCTCTAGAGTATATTAGGAGAGGCAGGGGTCCCCTAGTGGACACAACGATCCATACATCTCAATGCAATACCTTGGAACCTGACAGTAGGTATTACGTCTTGCATTGAGATGTATGGATCGTTTTATGAAATCTAAGAAACGACGCAGCACATCGTAAAACTTCACTCTCGGTGAGGTGCTCTACCTTCCATCTTGCAACCCTCACGGTCAAGGGATGTGATCTGCTTCTTGACCGTGAGAGCTGCAAGATAGAATATAAGCACTCAATCTTGAAAAATGAGCACCTCGCAAACTTAAAGCACCCTAATCAAGTATGGAGCTCTTGAACAGGAGAGAACCAGATGATTGCAGATCTTCTGTTAACACAAGATCTGTAAGAAGATCTGCAATCATCAAGGTCAAGCTCCTATTTATTGGCAGCACCTCGCAAAACTTGCACCAGCATCTCAGTGAGGTGCTTTATATTTCGTAGTCTTGCTACCTCTGAGGATCGAGGGATGCAAATCTACAACTCAATCCTCATAGGCAGCAAGGTTATTGAATCTAAAGCACCCAATCTTGAAGGCCTTCTCCAAACACCCTGTGAGGTGCTTTATCTCCATCTTGCACCTCTCACGGTCAGGAGGACGAAGGCCGTGAGAGGTGCAAGGATGAAGACGAAGCACTTCTTGGCGATGAGGAAAGATACATAAGCTCACGAGTGTGTGGATTGAACCCAAGATGTGCATCCAGACCCTGATTAAGTAGGCCAACCTTGAAGATGAAGAAGTGCAAGTAATGATGATGCAACTGTGTCGTGGGTAGTTGGAAAATAATTCGCGCTGACTTCACCGCCGAAAGACCAAACAGTCATGTAGAGCCGACGGTCATAACACGTATCCCAGTCGGCTCGGCTTTTCATACGACTGAAAAAATACCACTACCGCATCTATTGTTAAACCGTCGGTGGTAAAAGTTTCAACTGTCAGTTTTCTTCCTCAGGAGGCCTCACTATCAGTCCAACCGGTAGTGAAAGCGTAACACAGTCGTTTCTATCGCTAAGGCAGTGAAAGTGGCGATAGTAATAAGTAAATCTGTAGCAGTGTATGTACGGACTCGCACCCGTTTGTGCGCATATGGTGTAAGTGTGGAGTGCGTGGTTTGTGCGTCTAAAGTTGTACCAATAAAAAAAGGCTTGGTGGGGCGTGGTCGCGTGGACAGCAAGCCAGCAACAAGGTGGCCGACCATCGTCTTCCGCCCGATCGAACTGATTCAGCGCTCGCATCTCTGAATGCGAATGCTACCGCCTAGGCGGCCAACAGCCGAGTAATACACTCACCAATTTGAAGGTTGCGGCACGTCGTCGTGGTGCCCGTCGTCGTCTTGCAGATCTCCGCGCCTCCGCCTCTTGCTGCTAGCCTGCTACAGGTTGTGTTTCTTGGATCCCAATTTTTTTCACAGTTGTTGCAAATAATTTGATATGATTATGCTAGATTAGCAATCAAATTGACTACATTCATGATTATGTAGTAATGGTGCGTCTAGAAACTATCCGTTCGACTGTTTGGCCTCATTCGCTGGTCTAAAACTTGGCTGAAACTGGCTGGAAAACACTGTTCTGGCTGAATTATTGTGAGAAAAAAATATTGTTGCGGCTGAAAAAAGAAGCCGAATAAACCAAATATGAGGTAAGTCGAACAGGGCCTTGGGGAAAAGAAGGGGGTGACGAAAATCCATTTGAAATTTCATTTTTGTATCAACTGTAGTTGACTTTAAAAAAATTGACCCCTTCAATTTTCTTCACCCTCCGCCACTGCAAACGAAGTCCCTTGATGCTAGTCAACGTCTAAGGGAAGAGAGGGAGAGAGAGGGTACGAGCTCTAGGTGCAGAGGATCCGGACATGCTTTGGCCACACTTTCTCGATCTGCTGCAAGGTGGGACCATGATAGCGCAAGAGAGTGAGGAGATGCTGTGGTGATGGTCTTTCACGTACGTACGAAGAGGACAGTCTTTTTTTTAACGGGGTTTATATTTCACATATAAATCTGAATGTTTATATTTCAGTTCTTACAAAGACATCCTTGAAGGAAAGAAAAGATACAGCTTAGTCCTTGCAAGATTCTCCCGGTCGTGTTGGCCGCCAGCGGTTGGAGCAGCCACATGGCGCGCTCCCATCGCACCAAAGGATGGAGAGGACACACCATATTTGCAACTTGAAGCCGACCTCCATCCCGACGAAGAAACATTTTTCGTTGCCACCAAGAGCAGCACACCGAACACATCGACATGCTCTATAATCGCTGAACGCCCTGGCTGAAGAAGATGGCCACCGGCCATCGCATCGCCGGGAGACAAGGAATCTGGCTCCTCAAGAACCGCCAGCAACCCCGGCTCACAGGACGACGACACAACCCGAAGGCGAACTAAACCACCAGAACATGTGGAAAACAAAATCCAATCTGATTTCTTGGCACGTTGGTAGACATACCTCCTAAGGCTCCCGCCGGAGAAGCCAGCATCACCGGTGCAAACGCCGACGGAGACGAGGGAGGGACAAGAAGAGAACCTGATGAGATCTGGAGCAGCCAGGTCTCTGGATGCAGCGAACTCACACCTCTGCAGCTCTTCGTTGGCACCGGAGCACGCACCAGCGAGGAGGACAAGGATCCGAAGAAGAAGCTTATTCCATGGACACAGTGCCACCTCCACCCTGCAAGCACCACCTGGACCTACTAATCTTTGCACCGCCGTCGATAAAGCGGAGAACCCTAACCCTAAACTAGCTAACAAGGCTTAAGGTATGTACACCGGCCATCGATCCAGCGGCTCCTCCACACCTCCGGCACTAGAACGATCACCGGATGCGAGGAGGAGCCGGCGAGATCGACGTCGAGAGAGAGATCGACGCTCCGCCGCCCTTCTGACCTGTAGTAGGGAACAAGAGGAGAAGTTTCCCGAGAGCCCGAGCGACTAGGTGGCGGAAAAATTGTATACTCCGATGCAAGAGGAGGACAGTCTGGAGGAAGATCAATCGGAAAGGACAGGTGGGCTGACTTCGGCCATTGGCAGGCTAGAGGGGAGGAGTTGCCGGCCTATGAAGAAATAAAAAGACAAGGAGCGGGTTAGGCAACCCGAAGAGGGAAAAAGATGGGCCACGGAAGGAAACCAGTCTAGGCCAAGATAGGGATATAAGTTCTTTTTCATTTTTTAGAACTTTGCAAATCCAAAAGAAGCTGAACTTAGTTCAAACTTGATTAAGACATTATGGGAATTTTATCAAATAGTTTGGTGCCCAAAATATTTGACAAATGATTTAAATATTTTTTCTTGCAACTTTTATCACATGACCAAGGATTATTGCATGCATAAACATGAGGGACAAAACAATGGAAAAAAAAGGAAAGGGAAAAATGTGGTTGCCGTATAACAATAGTTCTCTTAAGCTTGTTTTTATTTGAACTATTACAACTATTTAACCAAATATTGATAAAAAAATTAAATACTTGAGAAAAAATACATTGATTTATTTATGTCTTCTATCACAAAAAAAATTGAGATGTGAGATGGATGCATCAAACAAGGTGATAAATTTAGAAAATATGAAAACTACATATCAAAATATAAATTATGGAGACACTTTTTTATATAGAAGATGCTATTGTGTCATGACATCGAAGTATTTTGGATGACAATTATGATAGACAAGAATTGTCATAATGATCATCACAAATATGATATGATGATTTTTGGGTTGGCATCAATGACACACGATATATTTTCGTCATTAAGGTGAACTAACTGTTGGAAACCATTATAAACAAAATGTTCTGATTGACAATTAGCACAGTTGTCATGAAAAAATCGCCTATAAAAGCCAACATGTCTTGTAGAGTTTCTAAGTACTTATGTGACATGCATTCCGCATAATAACCTTTACATTCGACTCAAGGGGACCGTGCCGTGGAAGATGAGGGGTGAATTTAGTCACTTAAAAACTAAGGGCAAAAACCACTTATAAAAATATACACAAGTTCTCTCTAGATGTGCACTAGGATTTTTAGGTGTTGCTATCTCAAACGTAAAAAGACATTTGCACCCTTGGTTCCAAAAGAAAGGTCAGACAATCCCATCACCAATGTACTTCCTCTAACGGTGCCGACTGAACAACAAATCTTAACTAATAATCTCCTAAAATCTTAACATATGCGATGAGTATAAGAAAGGTACCCTAACACGTCTACCAAGTGTAAGCCCTCAAGGTTCAAAAATACAAGAACCTACTTATCATAAATAATTTAAAATAAAAAAATACAAAAACCCGTGATAGATTGGAGACTTAGAAACCCGATAGACAAGTTCCATCGACTATAGATACACAATTCATGATAACAATTTGCGCTGGTCTCCGGTTTGAGTGTTCGCCAACCCTCGCATTTAAGGTGTGTTTGTGCGCGTAACAGAGAGAGGTCCAGACGTGCCCGTGCCAGCTTGCTGGAGTTGTGATACCCGTGCCGAAAGCAAGGAAAGCTAACTATGGGCGACAGCGGAGGCGCACCCGCGCGCGGAAACGAACCGAAACCGCCAAAAAAACGCGGTGCGCGCACGGCCAAAATTACTCGAACAATTATCTGATCTTTTTTTTTTGCCTTTTTCTATATGTATGTTTGATTTGTTTATTTGAATTTCTTTCAATTTGCGTTTCATAGAAATTATCTGCAATCTTCTTTTTTGTATGTTTGGTTTGATTTATTTTGAATTTCTTCCAATTTGTCTTTCATAGAAATTATCTGCAATCTTCTTTTTTATGTTTGATTTGATTTATGTGAATTTCTTCCAATTTGCCTTTCATACAAATTATCTGCAATCTTCTTTTTTTGTATGTTTGATTTGATTTATTTGGATTTCTTCCAATTTGCCTTTCATAGAAATTATCTGCATTTTTTCCCATGCAATGTGTATTTTTTTCTATGGTTTTGCATTTGTATTTATTTAATTTGCATTTAAAAAATATTATCTGTTAATTTGTTTATAATCTGGTCCCTTAGATGTAGATCCTGTGGTTTTGAAATTCGGGTGATGGCTGGCTTCAAAACACTCGATTCTTTTTGTTTTGTCCATTCGAGTGTTTTCAAGCCATCTGTCACTTGGGTGATGGGTGGCTTCAAATCACGCGAGTTTTGACTAGACAGATAAAAAAAAAAATAGCCTCATAGCACGCCCCGTCATACATGTGTGAGTCGTGTGGCCGACTAAAATATGCGGCGGCCTCCGCCTCCACCTTTCATGTCGCCACGTTCTCGTCGTGGCGTCGTGCGGATGGAGCGGAACCACCCCATGCCACCCGCAGGGATCGCCACACGATCGAGGTCTCCGCCAATTTGCCTATATAACTGTCGAGGCGTTCAGCCGAATGGAATTGGAAGGCAATACCAACGTGCGCACACACAGTCTCAGTCGCAATTCTTATTCGGTGGTTGTTCTTCTTGGGGTCACGATCGAGATGGCACCGCCTGTGGGTTTCAGCGGCCGGCGGCAGTTCGACGTGGCGTGCGGCGTGCTCAGCCGGTGCGTCAAGAAGGCGGAGGCCGCAACCGCTGGCAAGATGACGATGGCGGCGGCAGCGGCTCCTACCACGGCGCCGCCTACGACGATGCTGCTGATGCCGGGCGCCGACGTCAAGCCGGACGTCAGGGAGGAGGAGCCCGAGGCCGAGGCGACGCAACTGGCGCAGCTGACGATCATGTACGGCGACCGCGCGGTGGTGTTCGACGACTTCCCCTCGTACAGGGTGGCCGAGCTGGTGCTCGTCGCCGAGCGGCCACGGCCAGACCTGCCCGGAGCCGGAGTGACGACGACCACCGACATCCCAGTGACGAGGAAGGCGTCGCTGCAGCGGTTCATGGAGAAGAGGCGGGACAGGCTCGTCGCGCGCGCGCCCTACGCCGCCGCCCGCCCGGCCCCGGCGTCGTCCAACGAGGAACGACGGAACCTGCAGGCGGGCGAACAAGACGCGGGGTCCTCCTGGCTCGGCCTTGGTGCTCCAGGAGGGTGCGCGTGCTGATGCCTGCGTCGGCGTCGGCGTCGCCATCTCGCCGTCGCCGCCGCGTACTGGACTTCACTTTCCGCGTCGACGACGTCGTATTGGCGTGTAGTGTATATATAGGAAAGTTCAGCTTAGCTCTGTAGCCTGTAGGAAATTATAATTATATATGATGAATGCAAGTTGCCCTTTTTTTTGAACGATTGTTATTGGCCAAAGTAGAAATGTCACACTTGGCATTGACTTTGACACACTACTACGAAGTCCATAAATATACGCTGTGTGTTCTTTGTTAACAGCTCTTTCGATGACGACACGCAAGCAAAAGTTCGTATTTCATCATGTTTATAACATGTTAAACTTAAAGAATGTCGGAGCTAGTCTGGAATATAGCTAACATTTCAGTAGAATATGGTGGAAGTTTGCGTGTGGTTCAGTTCAGTTCAGTTTTTATATACAAGGTAAGGGAGACAAAAAAAAATGCCATGTCTCAAGAACAAGGGCGTTAATCAGAAAATCGAGAGTTTATTAATTGGCAGTTCAGGGCAATACGGACATTGGGCGTCATCCACGAAAGAAATCGCTAGACACACTAGATGCCTTCTTTTGAACCTTATTTGTCCGATTGTCATGGCTGAAAGTACTGATGACGGATTTGTTGTGAGAGAAAAAAACTATTCGTTAGCTGAAAAAGTACGGTTTATAAGCCAAACGAACAGGGCGATTATTGTCACACCATCTTCTAGAAAGATGTTTTAAATTTGGGTTAAATTTCTTATTTATTTTAGGTATTTTGGTGCCATTTTGTAAATAGGAAAGGTCCAACTTACTGCCATTAAGTTTAGCTTTGTTCACGTTACTCTAGAATTATTAGTATCTTTTAAATTAATTAATTTATTCACTCTCTCCAACAACTTGCTTCACCAGGAGCTAGATAAGGCACTCCCTCTATTCCAAATTAAATGAACTTTATAAGTTATTTCAGTTCGATCCGTAGAGTACTAATATTTATGACAATAAATTAGCTAGCATAGATAGATATGCAATAACATGTATATTTTCATAATGTCCTTATTTGGTGTCATAGATATTACTATTCATTCCTATAAAATTAGTCATAGTTTGACTTGCAGGATGATTTATAGGAATTGATTTACTTTGAAATAGAAAAAAACGACTCATCTCTTTTAGAGGTGTTCTCGCGGAACCACCGTGTCAAGCTTCTCACTACCGGACTCAGTGAATTTGCCGAGTGCCAGGGGCACTCGGCAAAGCCCAATTTGCACTCGGCAAAGGCTTTGCCGAGTGCTGCACTCGGCAAAGAGCACTCGGCAAAAAAAGAGTCGGCAAAGACGTCTTTGCCGAGTGTCTTTTGTCGGGCACTCGGCAAAGCCTTTGCCGAGTGCCGACACTCGGCAAAGTTCGAACCGAAAAAAAAGCCGAAAAAAATGGGAATTTTTACCCAAAAAAAAATGAAATTTTTTTTTAATTGGTGGAGGCCCCCACCGGTCGGCGCCCATCCATCTCCGGCTTTTTTCGCGTAAATTTCACGGCTACGCGGCCGACGGGATTCGAACCCAAGACCTCCCGCTGCGCACAAACCTCCTCTACCACTACACCACACTGTCACTTGTGTCTAGATTCCGTTTTACTTCCCAATATATTATACTAAACCGAGTGTAAATTGCTTATTTGAGACCCTAAATGAATTCAAATCAAAAAGTGGTCAACTACAAAGTTTCATAACTTTTTGAGATCTACAATTTTCATTTAGTAAGTTTTTCCATCCGAGGTCGTTTGAAAAATTTGAATTTTAAATTTGAGAGATTCAAACGTAGTTTTGCATGATAAGATGATTTCAAATCAAAAAGTTGTCAACTACATAGTTTCATAACTTTTGGAGATCTACAATTTTCATTTAGGAAGTTTTTTCATCCGAGGTCGTTTGAAAAATTCAAATTTTCAAATTTTCAAATTCAAACGTCGTTTTTGCATGAAAAATGATTTCAAATCAAAATGTTGCCAACTACAAAATTTCATAACTTCTCAAGATCTACAAAGTTTATTTTGGTCATTTGTTCATCCGATATAGTGGTAGTAACATTGTTCACAAATCATATATATCTCTCTTCTATTTTCATGAAATTAATATGAGAGATGTATATTTTATGAACAACGTTATTGTCGCTTTGTCAAATGAAGAAATGACCAAAATAAACATTGTAGATCTTGAGAAGTTATACAACTTTGTAGTTGAAAAGTTTTTCATTTGAATTCATTTAGGGCCTCAAAAATTGATTCGAAAAACTGATTTGCCGAGGGCCAAAAAAATGCACACGGCAAAATACCTCTTTGCCGAGTGCCAAAATATGGGCACTCGGCAAAATACGGCTTTGCCGAGTGCTAGAAAAAAGGCACTCGGCAAACTGAGAGTAAATTGCTTGTTTGAGACCCTAAATGAATTCAAATCAAAAAGTGGTCAACTACAAAGTTTCATAACTTTTTGAGATCTACAATTTTCATTTAGTAAGTTTTTCCATCCGAGGTCGTTTGAAAATTTTGAATTTTAAATTTGAGAGATTCAAACATAGTTTTGCATGATAAGATGATTTCAAATCAAAAAGTTGTCAACTACATAGTTTCATAACTTTTGGAGATCTACAATTTTCATTTAGGAAGTTTTTTCATCCGAGGTCGTTTGAAAAATTCAAATTTTAAAATTTTCAAATTCAAACGTCGTTTTTGCATGACAAGATGATTTCAAATCAAAATGTTGCCAACTACAAAATTTCATAACTTATCAAGATCTATAAAGTTTATTTTGGTCATTTGTTCATCCGACGTAGTGGTAGTAACATTGTTCACAAATCTTATATATGTATCTTCTACTTTCATGAAATTAATATGAGAGATATGAGATATGTAGATTTTATGAACAACGTTATTGTCGCTTTGTCAAATGAAGAAATGACCAAAATAAACTTTGTAGATCTTGAGAAGTTATACAACTTTGTAGTTGAAAAGTTTTTCATTTGAATTCATTTAGGGCCTCAAAAATTGCTTCGAAAAAATGATTTGCCGAGGGCAAAAAAAAAAATGCACACGGCAAAAAGCTTCTTTGCCGAGTGCCAGAAAAAAACACTCGGCAAAGACGTATTTTGCCGTGTGTTTTTGTTTGCCGAGTGTATTTTATTTGGCACTCGGCAAACACGGTATTTGCCGAGTGCCCGATAAAATACACTCGGCAAAGCCTCGGCACTCGGCAAATCGCCGGTTTCCGGTAGTGCTCCCTTTTCCAGTGGGCCGAGGATGTGCTCAAAGTGATGAGAAACATCATAAAAAAAATTATATATATATATATAGCAAAGAAAATATCATCATAGTACAATACCTATCCACAGAGCGGAGCCACGCATAAAACCATCAAGACACAGAGCGGAGCACCCACGGCAACCAACCAGAACCAGCACGTCCGATTTCCTAAACATAGCGGCGCGCCATTCAGGCAGCGCAGCAATCAGCCTCCCAAACCATCACGTGTTGGTCGTGGCAGAAACAGGTGAGGACCCAAAACCACGGTTTCACACGGCACGCACCGCGCGATTCCGTCGTTCCCACTCCCCCCACCCGTCTATATAAAAATCTCCTCCCGAAACCATCCGTCACATACAACTCCTCCGTCCCAATTCCCAGGCCCAGCGCGACAGGATCAAGAAGCAGCAAAAGCTCGCCTAATTACACAGCGCGAAGCAAAGAAACCCAAGATAATGGCAACGGCGGGGAGCGTCCAGGGCCACGGCGCCCGGTTCGCGGCGGCGTGCGACGTGCTGAGCCGGTACGTGAAAGCGGCATCAGCGGTGGCGACGACGACGGTGGAGCAGCCGCGGCCAGCGGCGGCGGGCACGGTAGTAGCGGTACTCCCTCTGATGCCCGGCGCGGACCTATCCACCACGCAAGAGGAGGAGCCCGAGCCCCGAGGAGGCGGATCAGGCGCCGAGCGCGAGCAGCTGACCATCTCGTACGGCGGCCGGGTGGTGGTGCTCGACGACGTCCCCGCGGACAAGGCCGCCGCGCTGCTCCGGCTCGCGGCCGCCGCGCAACAAGGCGCCGCGCCACGGGTGCTGCGAAATGATGACCTGCTGCCCATGGCGAGGAAGGCGTCGCTGCGTCAGTTCATGGAGAAGCGCAAGGGCCGGGTCGCCAAGCGCGGTTCGCCATACAGCCGTCCGGCGGATGCCGCCGCCGCCGCGGCGGCGTCGTCGATCCCGGACCATCTAGCTCTCACGCTCTGATACAGCCTGTTATTACTACTACTACTATAGGTGTTCGTAGCGTACTGTATGTAAGTGTAAGAAGAGTCGATTGTACAGAGGAAAAACTCTACTAGAGCATCTCAAGAGTTTTCTATTTTTTCCTTCTAAAAACAGTGTAGTTTTGCAACTTCTGAAAAGATATTGAGAGAAAAAAAACATCTACAAGAGTTTCTAATAATTTTTTTTTTTTTTTTTTTGTCGCGGGAGTGCACAGGGGCACGCCGAACCCTTTCTCACGCCACGACCTCCCTGCCACCGCCGTAACTCGCTAGCTCCTAGCCGGCCATCTAGTAGGAGCAGCAGCTGGCCATCAGCAGAGCAGCAGAGCACAGTACCATGCAGGCAAGGAGTACCATAGCACCATGCGGGCAAGTAGTCCAATGCAACAAAAAAACAAAAAAAAACTGCTGCCTGCCGGCCACCAAGACAAGCTAGGAAGGCCCGGTTGGGATGATATGGTTCTGGAGGAATTTGGATGGTTTGAAGGAATTCTGGAGAAATTTATGAGAAGAAAATATTGTTCCGGATGAAAAAAGAAACGGATTAAGCCGGATTTAAGGGCACGCGAACGGGGCGAAGAAACGGATCAAGCCGGATTTAAGGGCACGCGAACGGAGCGAAGAAACCAAATTCACGTAACACAGGCAGAGAGGCAGGCGGCCAGGACGTGGCACAGAGACACAGCACGCGGCCTGGGCATCTCACAGAGAAACAGCACGCGGCCAATCCCGGCGGCGGCGACGGCCAATCCTGGAGGCGGCGGCGTGGATAAGACCAACGAACGGCAAAATACCATAACAGAGCAGTAGATCGATGGAGTTTTTACCTCTTCCTTGGTGGGCGACGGTGAAGATCCTCTGCGCTCAATGAAGAACAATGGCGCGACGAAGGAAACCGCGGCAAAGGAAGGGCGCGGGAAGAAAGAAAACGTCGCGACCTTTGCGCCATGGAGATACGCGCGAGTCTGCGGCCTGTAAAGTTACGCGGATGATGGAGATTTTTCTTGACTCCTAAAATATTAGGAGGTTGTATTAAGGGTCGTTGGAGATGAATTTTTTCACATCTTTCTAAAAACCAAGGATTAGGAAGAGGTTTAGGGTTACAATTTCTTACGAAAGAAGAAATGAAATGGTGCCCACTGGTCCCGTCCCTCGCACATGTGACACGCCTGAAACTCTGTCGGAGCTTCCCGCTGCACATGCACCGTACCGGCCGCTTCTCCTGGCTTACCGTTGAATTTACTTTAGCGCGGCGGTGCGCGGTCGGGCTGGCGGAGGTCAATCGATCGTGTGCCCCGCGGGCCGGCACATCGCGTGAGACAGCAGCACGCACGCATCCTCCTTCCATTCCTCCCTCCGTCGGCCTAACTTCGCACGTGCAGGCTTGCGGGTCGCCTTCGTCTTTTTCCAATCCAAACAAAAATCCAGGAACGAAACCGTCAAACCGGTGAACTTTTTCTGTGGGGGTGTGTGGTCAGCCCGAGTTCAACTGGGTTGTGTAATTGTGTTGCTAGTCGAGTAGTCCGCCTCTTTTCCACGCAGCTGTTTTAATTTACTCGTCTTCTTCTACGTACTACAGTTAGCTAGTGCCTCCGATCGATTTCAAACAGAGTATATAAAGACACGTTCCTTCCATCATTCAATTCAAAAAGGCCACGCTCCTTTACCACGAACAACAAAAGAAAAATGAACACTCCTTTATGAAAAAGAAAATGCAAAACGTATGTCTAGGTATGCGTACGTCAAGTATGCAAGCATTCGAAATTTATACTAACTTGTAGTTCCATGTTTAGTAAATTTCTAGCTCCAAAAGATTCATGAATTTCTCAAAACTGAGTCTAATAACTCTTTGGGCTAGAGGTACGACAATGGTCCAAGGCATGCATCAATATGAATCATTTATGTACTTAAACATCTTTAATTTGGCTTTGAAACTACATATATATCTACCATAAAACTTTGAGTTAGAGTTGTGCTAACCAAGCATATTCCTAAATGAACCAAGCTATAGGAAAAGGTAGGGGAAACTAGACTTGTTTTTCTTTTTGACTCATTGTGATGGGAAAAAAAACTCTAAGCCAGAGGCTTTGAAAGACGATGTCTTATTTCAAGGTACTCCGTCTATTCAAAAAGAATATAGATCTCACTTCACGAGGAGTCAAAAAAAATTATGTTTGACTAAGTTTATAGAAGACATTGTCTACATTCTCCAATTACATTTATTATAAAAATATATTATCTAATGATATTTATTACGCATTATAAACATTAATAATTTTTATATGTATTTAGTCTAAATAAAGAATATTTAACACCTCGAGAAGCGAGAGTGGTGGGAGTACAATGGATAAATTTCATAGTATCAAAATTCGAAACCACGTGCTTTTTTAGGGGCTGCTTGGTTCCAGCCGAGATATGCCACGCCAAATTGTGGCGGGTTGTGGCGGAGGCGAAAAAAACCAGCGCCACACTTGTGGCGAGAGTCACTACTGCATTAACTGCATTAAAAGCTGTGGGAGCCTAAGGTTAATAATCAACCAAACACTGTCCCGTATGGGCATGGCTGCCTAACCTGCTGCTGTGGCGAGGTGTGGCTGGGAAGCAAACAGCCCCTTACCTTATATTGGCTTGTTTTTTTTTTTTGGCCAAAATTTTATATTGGCTTGGCAAGAGTGATGTATGGCAAGTATATGTAATTGTACGGTGCGGCTGCGGCACGACGTATGTGATGATGATTGTGATTTGTGAGCAGCGGCGGATCCCAAGGGGGGCTTTAAGTCTAATCACTGTAGTAAAAAGCTTGATTTCACCATTAAATCTTTATGTAAATTAACATCTCTATTGTTTTAGTCCCCTTATCCCGCATCGTGCATCTGGCACTGTTTGTGAGGTACCTCTGTGATAATCTGCCTGCAACTGCAAATGTCCGACGGTCCCAGCACGGGGACCACGGCCAGTCGGCCAAGTCGTCCACTGCACCACTTGTGCATGCCGCTGTCCACCGGCTGGTAGTTTTATACTTTTATTTATGCTGCTCCCACCGCAACTTTCACGTGTTGTTCGTGCCGACGACCCACCGCGCCGCGCGCGCGGTTTCACACCCATGTCCCCGACGATTCCTCGCTTCCAGTCCCACCTATAAAATCGAGCTCCCAACCCAAAAGCCCAAGCCAAACCAAAGAATTCCTCCTCACGAAACCGGGAAGCAAAGCAAGGTCCCAACTCCCAACCCAAGGCAGCGGCAGGCAGCAGCTCATCACCGGTGATGGCGGCAGCAGCTTTAACTCCAGTAGGCACGGGCGGCGCCGCTGCGGCGACAAGCCGGTTCGCGGCGGCGTGCGGGGCGCTCAGCCAGTACGTGAAGGCGGCCGAAGCCGAGAGGAAGCACGCGCACGCGAGGCCGGCAGCCGTGCCAGTGCGCCCCCTCCTGCTGATGCCGGGCGCCGACGTCTCCGACGCCTGCAGCCCCGACGACGGCCTGGACCACCTGGCTCAAGCGGCGCCGGCGCCGGCGCAGATGATGACCATCGTGTACGGAGGGCGCGTGCTGGTGCTCGACGACGTCCCGGTGGACAAGGCGGCGGGCCTGCTTCTCCTCGCTGCCGGCGGCGCAGCAGCAGCGCAAGAAGGTGCAGGAACAGAGGCGACCGCCGGTGCCAAGCGCGGCGGCGGGCAGGTCTCCGCCTCTGCGGCCGCCGACGACCTGCTGCCAGTCGCGAGGACGGCGTCGCTGCAGCGGTTCATGGAGAAGCGCAAGGTCCGGGTCGCCGCGCGCGCGGAGCCGTATCGGCGACCGGACGCCAGCGACGCCTGCCCTGACCACCTCAAGCTCGCGCTCTGATTCCTGTTGGTGCCCAATTTCTAATTCGTTGATAGAGTACTTTTCGGAAAAGAAAAAAAAATCGTACAGTAGGATTACAGGAAGAGTGGGATGTACAGAGAAACTAGTAAACATGGGCGTACTGAATGAAAGCCTGAGCAAACTTGAATTCCTTTGGGCGCGTTTAGATCGAAAAAATTTTAGGTTTTGGCTATTTCGTTTGTATTTGATAATTAATATTTAATTATGGACTAATTAGGTTTGAAAGTTTCGTCTCGTGATTTCTCACCTAACTGTGTAATTAATTTTTTTTCATCTACATTTAGTACTCCATGTATGTGCCGCGAGATTTGATGTGACAGATACTATGCAAAATTTTTTAGAAACTAAACAGACCCTACAGTTGCAGATCCACGTCGCACAGAGTCCTTAGCACTGATCTGACAGGTTGTTCCCCAAGCTCCACCCCACATGCCAGTTTTTTTTTTTAAGACGGTCTTCAACAACCACGTCCCTAAATATAAGACATATTTGTCTTTTAGATAGCGATACAAACAAAGAGTTCAATATATATTTTTAGTCTTCTCCAACAACAAGACCCAAAAGACAATTATTTTTACAAATGGATCTTCAGAAGAGAGGATACTCAAATTTAGGTTATGCCTCTCTCGGCACCTAAAATAGGTTTTTCATATAAGTACTCTGTTGGAGGCTATAGGTATTGTGTTGAAGACCTATTTTAGGTTTGGGTTTCACAATAGATCTTTCGCTGGAGATAGCTTATTGGCCCTGCTTGTTTCTCTTATAATCCATATTTTTTAGTTTATTTTTTCAGTCAAAATAGTATTTTTCTCTTGTCATGTTTTATTTTGTTTTTTCAACGTTACTAACGAGGCCCATCACTGGATCGAGTCGAAGAATAAGCGAATAGGTAATAATGTAGGTTAGTAGGCGTACTAGCTGGCTGTAGCTTGAATCATCTCACACAATCATGCACGTGCCAGCGGGTCTAGAACGAGTTGAGGAACGAACTTAGGCCTTATTTAGTTGTGTGAAGTTTGAGATTTTAGTTACTGTAATATTTTCGTTTTTATTTAACAATTAGTATTTAATTATAGACTAATTAGGCTCAAAATGTTCGTCTCGTGATTTTCAATCAAACTGTGCAGTTAGTCTTTTTCGTCTACATTTAATGCTCCATGCACGTATCGCAAGATTCGATGTGATGACTACTGTAGCACTTTTTGAGAAAACTTTTTGGAACTAAACAAGGCCTTACGATGGTTGCGTCGGCGGCGCCCGGTTCAAGACGGCACGCGGTTCGAGACGGCACACGTCGCCTTGAGTAGTGCATCGAGAATTTTTTATTTTAATATTTTTTAAAACTAATTTTAAATCTAACATGGTTGGATTTAAAAAAACTAACACTTTTGGCTGCGCTTATTGCCCTTATGCGGCCAAATGCATATGCCGCGTCATGCATGGTGGCGCGGTAGCGGGCTGACGTGGCGCGACCGGAATCGCTGACCAGTGTCGTGGCAGGGCTCTGCCGCGTCACCGATCTTGGCGCGGCACTGCCGCGCCCTTATCCATGGCGCGGCACTGCCGAATAAAACCCTCGCCGCGTCCCGCGTCCGCCAGTGGCCGAGCAGCCGCCGTTGCCCGAGCAGCGCAGCAATGCCGCCTGGCTGCTGCGCCCGCGTCCGGCCGCGCCAGCCAGCCCGCCGCCGAGCACGGCACGGCCACCACGCCCGCACGCCACCCCCTTCGGCTACGCACGACGGCTGCCCACCGAGGCCTGCGTCCACGCCTCCTAGCCCGGTCTAGCACGCTGCAGCGAGGTACTCTCCTAATATAGTTAGTATAGTTAATAAAGTTAGTAAAATTATTAAAGTATATTTAGTATAGTTAGTATAGTTAGTAAAGTTAGTTTATTTAGTATAGTTAATATAGTAAGTTAGTATAGGTAGTAAAGTTATGTAGTTTAGTTAGTATAGTTATTGAGTCTAGTTATATATTGGATTTAGTCTAATTAGTTGTTGTAGTTAGCTTTGTATAGATGTTAATATTAGATTAGTTAGTATAGTTATAGTTAGAATATGTATTAATATTACTATGGACATTACGTACGATGATTTCGACGACTTGATGAAGTTTTTTGAAATACTTTTACAGATGGATTGTTGTGTTAGAGTTTTGTATGGAGAAAGTGTTATGAGAGAAGATAGTATGCTTGAGGATATGGAAGAAGAATTAGAATGGTTTGATGAACCTCCTAACTTCAACAACCTTTGTGTCCATTTGAATTCAAAGTTTGGCGGTGATTTCACACTGAAGGAGATGTTTAATATTGAAAAGACTAGGGCACACTATATCCTTATACCCTTGCGCGACCCTGTTTACTGGTCCCGCTACACTAGGGTTCTCTAAGGTTTCAATGTGCCCGTGGCCGAGGTGGTAGTGAAGAATGGATATAGGATGCAGGGTGTTCAGGATGACCCGTCCATTGATGGTTTTGTAGGCAATGACCAAGAATTAGGGGTCGAAGGGAAAGCAACTCAGGATAACATGGATTTGGACGGTCAGTTGACGCAGGAGCAGTTTCATTCAACTGCGGTAGGTTGTATAAGCAATGACTTCGATGTGAATGATTTCGAACGGGAAGAGGAGGAGCAGGAGGAGGATAGGATCGGTGATGTAGTTAGCAGTGATTCAGACGATTCTGATGATGACCAAGGAGGTACAGATGTTATGTCAACACCGGCTGATGCCATGCCAGTATCGGTTCATACTATGCCATTACCAGTACCAACTGAGGTTTTGCATGGTGTCCAGGCTTAGGGTAGACTAGTTACATATTTGGCTGCAGATGATACCCCCTATGATTCATGGGCTAGAATTAGCGAAGCGTAGCAGTATGTTCCACCACTACCTTACACAGCGACTGAGCTTGAACAAATAAGGTCTAAGAACGTACCTTTTATGGTTGTTTTGAACTATAGGGATGTCAGCATGACTGATATGGCAGTTTGTGACACCGGTCTTCAGATGTGTAGGAATTCATTGTACAACCATGAGAAAGAAACCCTTAGGAAGGGGATGATATTCAACATAATGTCAGAGATGAAACTCTTCTTTTAGGACTATGCTGTGTACCACCATAGGCCGTACACCGTCACTCATTCAGACCAGGAGTTGAGGTACCACGTGATATGCAAAAACGATTGTATATGGAGGTTAAATGCACAAAAGAGACAGAGTGATGGTAAGTAGAGGATAACTAAAGTTGTCGAACCCCACACTTGCCTAGACAATAGGGGAAGGAAAATCATCAGCAGCTCACTGCACGTTACCTTGCCCATCGTATATTGGGGCTCGTTGATAACAATAACGACATCTCGGCATCTTCTTTACAATAGTCCATATCTAGATTCGTTAAGTACGATGTGACGTATGGAAAGGCTTGGCATGCCAAGCAAATTGCTTTGGCGATTCGATGGGGTACTTGGGAGGAAGCGTACAATAGGGTGCCTCGTATCTTATGTGCAATGCATTACTACAACCCTAACTTGAAATGGGTTATGGACACCGGAGGGGTGTTTTTCAGAACTCATTGAGGCATGTCCTCTATCGTGTGTTCTGGTCGTTCACGCAAACGGAACATGCATTCCAGTTTTGTCGGCCAGTTGTACTTGTTGATGGCACTTTCCTGACACGAAAGTACAGGGGCACCTTGATGATGGCTGCTGCTATTGATCCCGAGGACCAGATAGTACCCATGGCTTTTGCTTTGGCAGAGGAAGAGAACAATGAATCGTGGTCATGGTTCATGTGGGTTCTACATGTGCAAGTGCTTGGCCCAACTCGCACTATATGTTTGATCTCGGACCGTCATGTAAGGCTTCTTAATGCTGCAGCTGAGCATATAGATGGGTTCCCACCTCTAGTACATAGATGGTGCATGAGACACTTTACCGCTAATTTCTAGCAACATCCGTGGAAGCAGGAGGTATGTGACAAGGTAAAGGCTCTATGTTGTGTACGTACAGAGCACCAGTTCAAGGAGACAAAGAAAGACTAGACAAGATGGTAAATGCAGCGGGAAAGGCCTGGTTAGAGGCGTAGATGGAATAGAAGGCTCAGTGGGCGTTAGCATATGATGAGGGGGATTTCAGGTATGGCATCATGACTACTAACTCCTCGGAGTCCTTCAACCATATATTCACCGGAGTTCGATCGTTGCTTATGTTTGGAATTGTTGAGTTCTCCTTTCATGTGTGCAACGAATATTTTGTGAAGAGGTGAGAACTTGCGTAGAGGAATATAGCTGAGTAGGAGCGTTTTGAAAAGGCCGGAGCTGAACATTTGAAGGAGCCCAAGGAATTGGCCAAGCAGCATACCGCCGAGCTGTATGGACCCGTCGCCATATCTTTAGTGTACGTGGCAAGGGTGGCACAAGTTTGGGAGGCGAACGTTATGGTGGACAAAACTACCGAGTTGATCTTGAAAAGGTAGAGTGCAGTTGCAACGTCCCTCAGATCATGCATGCCCCATGCTCTCATATGATCACGGCCTGCAGGGTTCGCTGGCACAACTATGAGGATCTGCCATATATGTCACCCTTGTATCTCTGTTCGAACACCGTTAGTATTTGGGAGATGAGCTTCGAGCCATACCTTGACCTGACACAGTGGCCACCTTATAATGGTTATGACTACGTGCTGCATCCGAATTTAATGAAGGTAGGGAAGGGTAGGAGGAAGAAGAAGCGACTCAAGGGGGACATAGACGCTATGAGAGGGTACGACGAAGACATGTATGGTGGGGGAGACTTCAACGAGACCCGTGGCAGGAATCTTTGCTCTGTTTGCAAACAATTTGGTCACAAAGCTAGCCGACATAGAAGACGAGGGCAGCAAGTGATTTCATATTGTGTTCGTATTGCATAACAAGTAGTTTAAATTTTGCAATGCTACATAATATTAATTTGAATATTGTTAATTTGAATACTCTAACCCTTTGTTTATCAATTTGTAACAGGATGGCCTCTCCCACGCCGCACCAGTTGTACCCCCTTCTTGAGGTGGAGTACGACGACCCCCTTCTTCCATCTTACATTCCTGGGACTTAGTTCATTACGTTGCAAACTCATAAACCAATGAAAATGTTATGTGGCAACTTGTCGTCCATTTATTTGCTTCATGTTCGTTTCAACTTGCGCACGGTCGCGGCAACACTTGTAGTTTTGTACAGCACTGACAATAACTCAATTGAAGTTGGATGTTGCCTGTCTGCGTCACTATCACGCCGTGGTCTATGGCGTGTCACTTGCCATGGACTCTGGCATGGCAAAACCTGGGCTATGGCGCGGCCGAACCAGTGGGCTACGGCGCTGTATTCGAGATAATTTCACCCAATTACGTTCATTTTAGAAATTTTGAACGCATGAAACAAATAGATGTGATCACTTAAGATCGATCATGGGTAATCCAAGTATATGATACATGGGTACAATACATCAGTAGTTCAAATGGAATATAAGACAACACAATGAAATTTCTACTACATAGCTACATTGATCATTAATAAAGCATGGAACTAACAGACGGCGTAATAAAAAACCCTCAGTTAGAAACATACTGAGTAAGCAACTCGTCATCCGAGTATCAATCCTAAACCACAACCCTGTTGTTGTGGCTAGGCTCACCTACATTGCCCTGATCTGCCTTTTGCCTGTAGTAAGCGGTTTCCGCTTCATCTGCGGCCTCTGCAGCCGGAGTGAGGAACACGTCATCATCCTCCTCCGCCTGTAAGCCTGCCTCTGCTAGAGTGATGAGCTCACTCAGTCTGCTAGTGTCGTCCTCAGCCTCCTCGCTTGCAAGCCCGCCTCTGCTAGAGCAATGAGCTCGCTCAGTCTACCAGTGTCGTCTTCAACCTCATCCGCCTGTAAGCCCACCTCTGCTAGAGCGATGAGCTCGCTAAGTCTGACAGTGTCGTCCTTATCCTCGTCCCCACTCATCAAACAACACAATCGGTGATTCAACGGTGCGACCAGCTCGCTTTCTGTGCTCATCTAACTTCTTTTCCTTGTACCCTACACAAGCCACCTCTGCAACATGGTCCTTGCTGCATCCAATCCCTTCATGTATAAAATGCAATCAGTTAGCAATGCGACTATATAACATTTAAAATCAAGCAATGAAAAAAAAGGCTTCCAAGCACTCACTAGCACATAATGAAACAACATGCTCGTTCAAGACCTATATCTGTACTCTTGTCTCCTCCCTTGCCTCCTTCCTTGCCCTCTCCTCCTCTAATGGCATATGTCTCTCCAATCCCCATTTGACAAGCCAAACGTCGATCGGGTTACAAATACCGCGTTGTCTAGCAAACTCACGCATCTTGTCTTTGTGATGTTGAACGAAAAGGTTGGCATAGTTAGGTCCATATCCCCTCTTTCGTGCAATTACTTGCTTCCTCTTCAGTTCATCCAAGAACTTAGCTTGACCATCATAATATTCCCACCTACATTTCTAGTGCTCTGTTCAAATGATAAATTATATCATATATGTCTTAGCAAAAGAAATAAAATACGATTTCATGGTTACCACAAAAATAACCAACCTCATCATAGTCAATCATATGGCCGCAATAATGGCATATTCCAAGCTCCGAAGGGACTAGACCGTAGTTGGATTTAACACCACATTCACACTTGACTGGCGGTGCTTTGTAAATTAACCTTTCTTTCTTCTTTTGCTTTGCTTTTGGATATTCTTTGGGCCATTTGTTCTCCTTGAAATGACACTTTGCTATTGAATACACCTAAATAACGTGACATTAGTACATGACACATATAGCTCAACATTTCAACACATATACTTTGCACTTACTTCATGCTTGTTTGGACACACAAACTCCAACGTATTATAAGGGTTTATCACGACTCGATCTCCGCAATAGCATAAAGGAGGTTCCTCGAGTCATCTAACTACGACTAAGTGTTTCTCCGTAGCCATCATTGGAGGGGGTTAGGGGGAGGTGGAACCCACCGCGCGAAGTGCTCTCGTGGATGTCGCTCTCTCCACCAAACGTCGAAAAGGAGGTACCTAGGGTCAAACTTGTATGCACCGTCGATCCACTAAAAGAAAAAGCACCTCTCATGGGCCTACACAACAAAATTCCAATAAAATATTAGTAACCTAGTAATACAAATGAAGAAAAAAACATACAGAAACAATTACTTATATTAAAATGACTGCACGTGTAGAAGCAACGAGCCGCTGTGTCTAGATGTCGCGATTGAAACACGTCGGTCGGACGACCACAGTCACAGTTAGTGATAGGGAGTTCAGGAGGGACGGGGGCATCTTCGCTAGACTCGTCGGGGTACAATTCTCTAGGACGACCCCATTTTCGTCATAACTGCTCCCAAAACATGTCTTCCATCTAATAAAACGGTTCAAATTAAACATCAATCAAAACAATGCAAATTAATGTAAAGTATAATCATTTGCAATGCAACTAAAATAATATAACCGATAATTATAGCAACAAAAAAAATACATGGTAAACATACATCTAACTAAATAATTAACATTAACATTGACAAAATCAAACTAATATCTTCCTTCAAACCATAGACCATAGTTCCCAAATATAATTTTCCTCCTAACCTTAATTCCCATTCATAATATTCTATCCACCATTCAAACGAAGATAAAATGTGCGTCATTACCTTGAATGAGGACGAGTAGGGAGGGAGGTGGCCGGGGAATGGAAGGGAAGGGAGGGAGGCGACAATGGAGGGTCGGGCGGGGGGCGGGCTGCCGGCGTTCGTGGCGCGGCGGTCGGCGTACTCGGCGGTGGGTTGGCGCGGGTGGACGCGGGCGCGGCGGCTAGGTGGCCTTGCTGCTCGGGCAGTGGGACTGGCCGCAGGGGTTTTATTCGGCTCTGCCGTGCCACGGATCAGGGCACGACACTGTCGCGCCAAGATCGGTGGCGCGGCAGAGCCCTACCACGTCACCGGTCAGCAATTCCGGTCGCTACCGCGTCACCATGCATGGCGTGACACAGGCATTCGGCTACGCCAGGGCAATAGGCGCGGCCAAAAGTGTTAGTTAAAAAACTCGACCGTTTTAGATTTAAAATTAGTTTTCAAAAAGTGTTAAAATTAAAAAAAAAAAATTCTGCATCCACGACCACCGCCCGGTTCGCGTGGGCGTGCGGCGAGCTGAGCCTGTACCGTACGTCAAGCTGGGCGTAGTTGCGAAACGTCTTGGTGTCGATCATGAGACACACCGGCCTGTTAAAATTTTCATGTGCGCAACATGCTGACTTTTTTTTGTTTTGAGGCCAACCACATGCTCAAGCAATTCTGGTTTGCTGCTCATAGTGCTTTCGTGCGACAAGTTAAGCGTGTGCCCGGAATTGGCCGGCACGTCTCGTGGCGGACTGCCGTTAATGTTCTCCCCACCCGGTCCTGTGATCTAGACGTGCTGGCAGATGGTCGCTGTTTGGTTCCCAGCCGTTGGCAACCACGCCATGCTGTGGCGGCGCCGCACCTCGTGGCGGAGAAATCATGCGCCTAAGGTTCGGTAGAAAAATAAACTACATGTGGCTACCATAAGTTTGTAACAAACCAAACAACACCTTTAGTTTCCGTTGCTTCCATCAGTTGTGGCATGCCGTGTTGCGGCTTACAACAAAAAAACGCACTAACTCTTTTTTTTTATAGGGATGAATATTGACCTAACCTTTTTATAAAGAAAACAAATTATGTAAAAAAAAAAGAAAAACGAAACCCCTGTTTCAATCCGGTGGCTGGGTGGTCACCAAATTAACCCAAAAATAAAATATTTTTATTATTTCAAATTTATAAATAGAAATAGGTAAATGTCTATGTTAAAAAAAAACTAATGCCACGATTAATAGATATCAAAGCAAAGAGAGCAAAAAACTCAAAGAACTCTGCTACTGCCACGTCGTCTGCCTGGGCAACTCAGGCGGCCCCATTCTGCGGCACAGCAAGCCTTCCCCAAAGAGCGCTCTTTATCGTCGCTTTTGTGGGAGGCCGGTGAGGCTGCTGGGAAGGCGACAAGGCCTACAAGGCAGGTGACAGTGTTTTCTTTAGCGAATCGAAGGCTTCGTGGAGGTAGGCCGATGGATTGGCTCTGTCATACTTGGCCGGATCCAAGGCCGTCGTCATTAGATTTGTCTATTGCGTTCTCGAAAATCCTTAGATCTTACCGGTGCAGCATGGGGGCGGTAGCGGTGGCATGGGCTTGCTATCTACAGGAGGTAGCGGTGTGGCTGCGCCCCGCCGCGGTGTTGCTAGAGGTGTCAGTCCAGGGATGGACTCTACGCGGTTGGTAGTGTCGGCGCGGTGATTGACGGCCTACGATGTTCATCTGGCGCAGCCACAGCCCACCTCCATCCACGAGGTCGGCGGTGTCACAACCTATCTCGTATGCATTGCTGTGCGAAGCTAGGGCGGTAGGCTCGATCGTGGGTGGTGCGACGCGCATGCAAATGCCACTGTGGACGCCGTGCAGACATGGTGGCCTAGGTGCATTGATGTTATTGCAGGTGGCACGACAGCTGGGCACGACTGCGGGCGACATGTAAACATGGCGACCGGGCACCTCGGCGGTGTGGTTTTGGTGGTGTCGAGTTCATAAACCTGGGGTCCCTCAGGGATCGGCTTTCTAATAAAAGCTCGGTCCAGTAGACGACGTTGTGAACAACGCGTAACTCCTGGGCCGGCCCAAAAAACCTAAAGACAGACCAAAATGACAATCCAATCTCTGACCAGAAAGTCTAACCAAGGAGGAACGACGCCCGCTTCCGACTCTGACCCGCCTCTCCGACCAGAAGGTCTCGTTTCTGACTCCAGCCCGCCTCTCCAACCAGAAGACCTGGCCAAACAACGCTTCCGACTCTGACCCGTGTCTTCGATCGGGGATACACTGAACCTCTGCTTACATCTCTTCTCCGACTGGCGTAGTCGGAGCCGACTAGGACCAATCGACTAGGGACGCCCGCTCGGTAAGGACCAGGTAACGGGCGGAGCAGGTAAAATAGGACACTCAAGTCAACCGCAATACCAAGGACCATACCATGTACACCTACAGGACAGTACCAACAGGACATATCAGAAGAGTGCCCTACAACCTTCCAGGCATGTCAGAACCCAAGCAGTGTTACGGGCACCGACATTTTCCCTACAGTGTTGTGGGCGCCCGCCAACTCCCATACCAGACGAACACGGAAAAACCCCTTACATGCCTCCGGACATCAACAGTGTAGCTGGCACCGACATCTGCCATACCGGAAGAAGACGATGCAACCTCCCACATGCATGTGACATTAATAATGTTATAGGCGCCTACAATCATCTTGTACCTGATGACGTGGGAAACAAGACTTAGCATACGTACACACATACACTCTCTCTCTTGTAAGGCCATCCCCTTCATCTATAAATGGGGATGCGCTTTCTCCCAAAGGGGGAGAATCAGTCCACAACAACTCGAACAACACACATGATCCAAACGACTAAGGATCCAAACGAACAACAAATGTTCGAACACTTAGCACATAGCGAAACTCCCGTCACTCTCGGTCCTTTAGATTAGAGTCTGACCGGACCTCTTACACCCCCCCCCCCATCTTTCTCCCTTCCATTTGTAACCTCACAGCAAACTTTGAGTACCTAGGCTCAGGAATAAAGTCATCGACCGACTCAAACTAGACGTACGGTACGTTGCCTGAACCAGTATAAACCCTGTGTCGTTGAGTGCTAGGCCACATCCGATCACAATATATGGCAAAACTATAAATATTTACATATTGGTCACTTTCTGCACGGACAATTGGCGCCATCCATGGGGAGGACGTTGTACGTTCACGCTTTTTGGTCATCGGATGACCCATCTTTCCGCCATGGCAGGCTCAAGCGATACGACTCGCTTTGGCTCACTAGAGTTCCCCGCACTCCAACCTGTTGGGATGTGGGGGCCTCCCATCTTCGAGCCATCCTTGACCTTCCTCTTCGGAAGCCTGGACTTCATCGCCGTTCGGCTCGGCACGCTTCACCTCCGCGAGGAACCACCCATCCCTGCACCCGTCGGAGGGGCACCCTCCATAGGCTCTAGGACACCCGATGACTTCAACGACGAGGCACCTACGCTTCATTCTGAGCAAACGCTCTACTCAAACCCTGCTGTGACTAATGTACATGCTATTATTTACTCTATATTTACTATCTTCTACTGATTATCCGGAGGAACCGCATTGTTCGCACCGCAACCACCATATGACTAGTTCCCCTATGGCCTCGCGTCCCCTGCGGATGCGTACGCTTGGGGGCTCCAAAGCATGCTGGCGCCACCCCCTCTCACATCCGAATTCGTGGGAATAACGAGCTATGCTCCCACCACTTTTCACGAACTCCTAGATGATGAGGTTGAGAGCGAGGGCTCTAGCATCGGTGATGTGGCACCTAGCCATCGTCCATCCTGGGAGTGCGCTATGGCGGACGCTTCGAGACAGCCGCTGGTGGTAGTAGAGTCCTTGCAGACTCACACCCCTCCGGACCTTCATGCGGGGGCCCTCACGCTCGCATGAGAGCACGGCGAGGAACTACAACAACGGCGGTAGAACTAGCCGCCACCTGCGTCGGTGCGCTCGGCGCACCACGCTGCGCCCCGTGCATGTAACCCAGCGAGCGGTGCCCGAGGTCACGCCCACCAGGTCTAGCGCAACATCATGGATGGGGGAACGATCCCCCACAGTTCGCTTGGGCTGGCCAGAACATCGCCGCCGCTGCAATGCTTCTACGCAACCTTCCCGAGCCAAATGGCCCCTAGGAACAGGCGATCCACTGAAACCTCTAGACCCTGGTGGAAATCGCCGCTGTTCAATAGGCGGAGAGCTCCACATCACGACACCGGCTCGTGGCCTCTCTTCCCACCAGGGGAGTGGGGACGCACCAGACGAATCACTCCATCTGCTCACCGCTACAGCCGCCGAGCGTGGCACAAGAGGCCACAGCTGTGCCTTGGCCTGACCTGGCGCTTGCTCCGCACCGACCTCCTATGCATGAGTGGCTTAGGGCAAACCAAGATGCTCGCAGCATCATCAGCAACCAGCGTCAATCCTGGCATGATGATAACATCCATCAGGCAGCCATGAGGGCAGGCGACACAGACTTCGGCTGGACCATCACAGTGAGAGGTGAAACACACCCCAGGCATGGTCGCTGACCGGATGACTAGAGTCCTAGCCCAGATGGCCCTGGACCCTAGGCCTTTGGCTGACGCATATAGAGAGCGTCGTTCCTACAGCGCTTCTGGCCACCCACCAACATCACCAAGTACACTAGGGAGACGAACCCTAGTATATGGCTTGAAGATTTCTAGCTCGCCTGCCGAGCCGGAGGAGTGGATGATGACCATTTCATCATTCAGTACCTCCCCATCTACGTAGGGGAACATGTTCAAGCATGGCTCAAATTCCTCCCACATGATAGCATCCACGACTGGGCGGACCTTAAGAGGGTCTTCGTCGGGAACTTCTAGGGGACGTATGTCTGCCCTAGGAGCTCCTAGGACCTCAAGAGCTGCCAACATGAGCGCAACGAGTACCTACGGGATTACATCCGTAGGTTCTCAAAGCGGTGCAACTCCCTTCCTGATGTCGTTGACACGGACGTCATCAACGTATTCCTCTCTGGGACAACCTACGAGTCCCTAGTCCACAAGCTTGGCTGCCTAAAGCCCCGTACCACCCGTGACCTGCTCGACGTCGCCACGAACCATGCCTCTGGTGAGGAGGTAGTCGGAGCATCTTCAACGGAGGCCAGGACAAGGGCAAGGCCAAGCATGAGGATTAGGATGAGGGCCCCTCCACGCAGAGGGGCAAAAAGAACAAGAAAGATCGGCATCGACCGGCCAACTCCGTGTTGGTCGCCGTGGCTGATCACACGAGCAAGCAGCCCCTGTAGGGCCTCCCTGACCACTTCAATGTGCTCATGGAGAGCCCGTGCACCAACCACGCCTACCCCATCAAACACCTCTACAAGGACTGCGAGCTCCTCAAGCGCTTTTTGTGATAGGCCAGCGGGCCGAAGGAAGGAAGAGGCAAGGAGGCAGCAGCCAAGAAAGGGGGCATGGCGGGCAAGGATATGGATGACTGAAGGTCCCTATATGGCGACCAAGGTGATCTGACCGGGCGCCTACCGACTGAAGGATGACAACAGCGACGTTCTCACCAACACTTGGAACATCGACCAGTCACATCGTTTCTTCCCTTAAAAATTCGGTCTTACCATCTTTTCACTTTATGTTTGCTCCTATAAAGCACCCTGGCCCAAACACTTTCGGCCTAGGTCGCTCGGGGGCTCCACAGGGGTGCGATGCCACCTCTGTTTTTTACTATCATATGATAAATACATTTTTCCCAAATGAAAGGGTAGTCCATTCCTTTAATTACCTTACATAACTTTGCTTTAAATATTCCGACCGATCGCACCCCGCCTCTATCTACGGTTATGAGCAGCTGAGCCTCGCGGGCCATGCCTGGGCTCTTAACATTACAGCCTATGGGATGAACGGGTAGGTGCAAAAAAGAAGGAATAAAAAACAAAGTTATGCTAAGGTAAAAATAAGGAACGGACGAGACAAGCTTCCCCGAACAAAGTAATTCCATCACAAAAGCAAAACTAGAAGTTGGGGCGATGCTCAGCCCTATCAGCATCCGACCACTATCAAAAAAGTACAGGTCAGCCACACTCCAAAAAACTCAACAGCGAGATCGAAAAGAAACAAAGAAGGCATACCAGGACGAAAGCGATAGGGCTCTGAAGCCCTGACCCAACGGCAATGGGCCCACCGGGCGGGGACCACTCCTGGGCCATGACCCACACCCCCTCACTTCAACCCGGGGGAGTCAACCCAACCAGCTCCCACTCAGCCCACGCGTCACCACGACCGCTAGCTCAAGGCCCACCGACCGAAGCAGCCAGCGAGGCGTCCCCCGATTGCGGGTCACGCGCCGGTGCCGGCCACGAAGATTGACGGGTATGAGTCCGCTCCTCCGACCGCCTAGCATGCTCCACCACGCCCAGAGCAGGTGGCGACAAGGTCAGCGACGCCTCCGAAGGGCACGGCGACCGCATCTACTTCGCCTCCCATTCATCGACAGCATCCGCGCTCATGGCATGCTTCCTCGACGTGGGAATGTCGCCGCGCCTCTCTACCTCTCGCTCACCACCAGCTGACACGGCTGCAGGCTCACGGCATGCCACCAAAGTCACAACCTCCTAGGTCTCCCTCCTCCTCGGAGGAGATCATGTTGTCACCCACCTCCAAGGGGTCCTCTAACTCGAGCTCTGCCTCAACATCACTCCTATTCTCCCGAGCCTACACACACCGGGCGATATCCGGCTCCTTCTGGTAGTTCCTCCAAGCCTCCTCAGCTCTCTTCTTCTTCTTGGCATCTGCCACCTCCTTTAGGGTGGCTTGTCGAGCCGTGCCCTCTGGGCCCTTCAAAAGGTGTGGCCGGGACTTGTAAACTCCAAGTCCCTACGAAACAGATGACTCAAAATCAAGATATGGGAGAGCAAAAAGGGAAAAGAACATGGAAGTAAAGAGAGGGGAGCATACCAGATTGGACTGCTTCACGGCATTGAGAGCTCTGGGCTTTCCATCAAGGGTCTCTTTAGGCCTTAGCTGCAGCACCCGATTAAGATGACTCTAGACCTCGTCATTCGCCAGCTCCTACGACAACGCACGGTTAGGGTCCATCGGGCCACTGTACATCCACATCAGCCGCATCCTCTCTGCTAGTGGAGTGACCCAACGATGGAAGAAGATGTGGAACACCTGCACCCCATCAAGGTTGTGCCGCACCAGCTTCTTGAGCTCCGCCTCGATAAATTCTAGCTTCTTCTACAGGTTGGTGGGGCCCCATGACCAGCTCTCCTGCCTCTCTAGCCTCTTGCCGGTAAAAGGCAGGAACAGCGCCTTTGCTGGGTTCCTAATGTAGAACTATTCCCCATGCCACCCTCAATTCGAATCACAGGGGGTGTACACGGGGAACGAGCCCGATGCACTCGGTTTCTTCTACAGCGCGAAGCCCCCCACCGATGTGACCCTGAGCGGCTTCCCCTTCGACAATGCTCGCCTAGAGAAGATTTGCCGAAAGAAATCCACGTGTGGCTCCATCCCGAGGAATGCCTCGCACACGGTGATGAATCCGATGATGTGCAGCACCCCAGTCAGATTGAGGTGCTATAGCTCTAGGCCCCACTCATTGAGAAGCCCATGTAGGAACTAGTGCGTGGGGTATCCTAACCCATGCTCATGGAAGGCGAGGAAGGAGACAACCTTGCCATCCCGAGGTCATGGGAAATCCTCCCCCGCAGGAGCCCTCTAGTGTGCCACCTCCTTTGGCGGCAGAACACCCTTCTCGGTGAAGGCAGCCAGCACTGACTCCCTCACTACAGATGACCTCTAGCTCGACATTGTGCTCTGGATTCATGAATGGATCTATGAGTTTTCTCCTCTCCCTCGCACTCTCCATTTCTCTCCTAGGAACCGCCGTGGCACTCAAATGCTCTTGGCGAGAAGGAAGAAGGAGAAGAGGCAGCAGATGAGGAATAGGTGAAGGAATGGAACGAAAGCCCTCTTCCTTCCCCTACTTAAAGAAGGAGGCACAACAGTTGGGAAAGGTGCAGCGATTGGGGAAAGGTGAAACGATGGGGGCAAAAAACCCTCTCCCTTCCTCCATTCAATGCGGATGGGATACGATGGGACGTGCCCTAATCGATGGGATGCACCCTGCCCGACGGAGCGACGCCTGGTTAGAAGGGATGTGGCCTAGGTATGCCCACCACTACCGCATGCTGGGAGCAAGAAAACAAGGTGCAACTACGCGTAGGTGGCCTTCCCAGGCGGGACTTGGAAAGGCCTAAACTACAGGATCTCTACCCAGGAGAGACCAACGGGCTTCTTGAGTCGATCAGATGTCTCAGGAGAACGACGAGAGACAGGTAAGGAGCAGAGGGATACCCCATGTGGGCCATGCCGACTCCATCACGAACGACGAGCGCGGATCCAGGTCAGACATTTTTTATTGGAGCTCCTCAAACCCCATCACTCGAGTCATCAAGGTAACATTACCGAATCCCACTATTTCTTTATATGATTCATTCATTCATCTACTATCATTCATACAAGTATTCATTCATTCCATACATCTAGAGCATTGCATATACAGTTAAATGCATCACAATGCTCCATGTTGCGTCATGAGGCAACAGTTGCCTCATTCAACATGAGCAACGACCGATCGGGATTCGAAGGCTAGCCCACGAAGGGCTCAAGGCTGCCTCACGTCAAATAGAGCTAGGGGAGAAAACATAGATAAGCCTTGAGCGGCCCTCGCTTAGTAGCCCTAAAGCAGACAGGGTCATCTCAACTTTCTCGTTTGATCCTAACCTCTAGCCATGCCCACAGAATCTCCATCGAGGGGAGGCCAGTGGGCCACCTAGGTTGGTCTCTAGAATGACCTAGGCATCTACCGGGTTGTGGGTTAAGGAGCAGTGGAGTGCCACATGAGGGCTATGCCGACCCCGTCATGAACGATGGACCCAGACTTCACTCGAACATGCCCATTAGTGAGCTCACCGAGCGTGTCACTCGAGCCATCGAGGCAAGCGACGTTAGCTCAACCCCTCTAGTTGTGAGAAACTACGGACGGGGTAACACATGAAACTCAACCGACACCTACCAAGCCTAATGGGGCTCAGGGGCTCAAGATGCCCAATGCCTCAGCTGCGTCTGACGCCAGGATCCACGAGTCCATCTCGCTCGATCCCAAAACTACCTCAGTTGCGCCCGACACCAGGATCCATGAGTCCCTCTCGTCCGATCCCTAAACTGCATTGGATGTGCCCGACGCTAGGATCCATGAGTCTGTCTCATCCGATCCCTAAACTACCTCAGCAGTGCCCGACACCAGGATCCATGAGTCCCTCTTGTCCGATCCATAAACTACCTTGGCTACACCCGATGCTAGGATCCATGAGTCCCTCTCATTCGATCCCTAAACTGCCTCGGCAGCGCCCACCGCTAGGATCTGCAAGCCCCTCTCGTCCGATCCCAAAACTGCCTCGACTGCGCCTGATGCTAGGATCCGCGAGTCCGTCTTGTCCAATCCTTAAACTACCTTGGCAATGCCCGATGCCAGGATCCACGAGTCCCTCTCGTCCGATCCCTAAACTGCCTCGGTGCGCCGAACACCAAGATCCATGAGTCCATCTCGTTCAATCCCTAAACTGCCTCGGCTACCCCCGATGCCAGGATCCACGAGTCTGTCTCGCCCGATCCCTAAACTGCCTTGGTAGTGCCCGACGCCTAATCTACGAGTCCATCTCGTCCGATCTCTTGGCACACCCAACGCCTTGGTTAGCAACTCCAACTCGCCTGATCCCTGGATCCATGACTTCGATTTTCCCAAACCCTCGGCACGCTCGACGCCCCGGTAGACGAGACTCCATCTCGCCCAATCCCTCAGCCATGACCAAACGCCTGGGACCATGCTCCTAGAAATAATGGATCAGAAACTAGAAAAGGGAGGTTACGCCCACCAAAGTCCACACACTCACGCCCACTGAGAAAAACCCCCAGGTGATTCTACCCAAATTGCCCAGGGGCTCGGGGGCTACACCCGTGGGTGCTCTCGCGCGCACCCGCTGACGAAATAAAAAATTCCTCCACAAGCAACATGAAAAAAAACTAGACAATTCTACCCGAATCACCTAGGAGCTCGGGGGCTACACCACGGGTGCGTTCATGCACACCCGCCATCAAGACAAAAATCCCCCAAATAATTCTACCCGAATCGCTCGGGGGCTCAGGGTCCTATCGGGTTCATAAATCCAGGGTCCCTCATGCACCGGCTTCCTAGCAAAGGCTCGGCCCAGCAGACAACGTTGTGAACAATGCACAACTCCTGGGCTAGCCTAAAAAATCTAAAGACAGGCCAAAAGGACAATCTAATCTTCGACCGGAAGGCCTAGCCAAGGAGGAACAGTGACTGCTTCTAACTCTGGCCCGCCTCTCTGACCAGAAGGTCTCATTTCTGACTCCAGCCCGCCTCTCCAACCGGAAGACCTAGCCAAACAACGCTTTCGACTCTGACCCGTGTCTCCGATCGGGGATACATTGAACCTCTACTTACAGCTCTTCTCTGACTGGCGCAGTCGGAGCCAACAGGAACTGACCGACCGAGGATGCCTGCTTGGTAAGGACCAGGTAATGGGCAGAGCAGGTAAAATAGGACACTCAAGTCAACCGCAATACCAAGGACCATACCCTATACACCTGCAGGATAGTACCAACCAAACATGTCAAAAGAGTGCCCTGCAACCTTCCAGACATGTCAGAACCCGAGCAGTGTTACGGGCGCTGACATTTGCCCTACAGTGTTGTGGGCGCCCACCAACTCTGATACCAAACGAACACAGTAAAACCCCTTGCATGCCTCTAGGTATCAATAGTGTAGCAGGCACCGACATATGCCATATTGGAAGAAGATGACGCAACCTCCCACATGTATCTGACATTAACAGTGTTATGGGCGCCTACAATCATCTTGTACCCGACGGCGTGGGCAACAAGAGTTAGCATACGTACACACACTCTCTCTCTCTCTTGTAAGGTGTGGGGATATGGCCCCCAGTATCCACAAGACAAGACATAGGCCGCACCTTCAGAGGTGGTCCAGCCCACAAGATCAAGGCGTGCACGGCACTGGTCAACATGCACCACAGAATATTATATAGTACCAAATAGGATACTTTCTTTGTAACCCTACCCCTCTAGAGTATATAAGGAGAGGCAGGGGTCCCCTAGTCGATAGCTACATATATATCATATAATACACTAAAGACACAGGATGTAGGGTATTACGTCGATCAGACGGCCCGAACCTGTCTAAATCGCTGTCTCTGTGCCTTGTGTCACCATCCGGTTCCTGATTACGCGCACCTCCACCGATCAATCTACCTTCGTGGGATACCCCTCGGAGGACTGCTGAGCATCTTTTGTCGACAATTGGCACACCAGGTAGGGGTGTGCGTGCTGATCCATAGCGAACCAGATGGCGTACCTCAAGACCAACATCATTTGCGGCAACTCATCTGCTGTGATGACCTCCTTCAACAACATCTACGATGAATCAGCGACGACGTTCAACATCGTGCGCGGTAGCCGTCATCAAATCCATCTACAAGTCGGACCTTGACTGGTGGTCGACGAGTTCATCGCCCGATTGCGCACGTGAGAATCGGTCTACACCGCCATGCAAAGCTTCCGTCGGACATGCAAGCAAGCAAATTATGCGTGGTCTACATCACCATGACGTGAAGAAGATGCCATGCAAGAAATCTAATTAAGGAAATAATAAAGATATTTACGTCAGGCATGCAAGGCATAATTTTTCCATTCTTGCTTATGCTTCCCTATTCCATCAAATCCAATCTCCAAATACAGTGGATCAATGCTTCAAGGAAAAGCAGTTCCGAGTCCAAGTCCAATAGTGGTTTCCGTTCGACTCCATCAAGTGAGCTGCCAAGCGAGTTGTCCGAGCCATCAAGCGAGCCGCCCGAGCCATCAAGCGAGCCATGCCACACGCAATGATGATCGCCGCGAAGAACAGCGCCGTGACGACCGCGACCGCTGCCATGACGACAGTTCGAAAAGCTCAAGCGCTGGGCAACTTCGTCAATGCCTACCAGATAACGCCATATGCCACCGACAAGATGTTCTGTCTAAAGCTAAGTCACGCTTTGATATTTTTCTAAATATTCTTCAATCTCCGTATATCGCCATAATGTTTCTCCGAGCCGTTTTCTCCATGTTTGCTCTCCAAAACGATTTTCTAAACCCCCGAACAGTCATGTTGATGCTCGGATGTCCCCAGAGATAGCCCTATCTCTGACTCCTCCCTACACGTGCACGAGCATCTGCCCTCTGCATTATGGATGATCGACAACGGCTCCTTAGCGACGCTTTGTTCTTCCTACATGCACACGGGCTCCGTGCTCCGTGTTATGGTTAACGGGCTAGCTAGGGCTAGAGACTCAGCTACACACTAACTGGTTGGATGGTTTATATTATATATAAATACATCTTCACACCAACTGATCGCCGAGCTACATATGCTATTTCATCGCCATTGCTGATTTTTCTCCAGAGTTCATATATTTTTACATTATGTACTACCCGTTCTACATATTTGTATTGCAGGATCATCGTCTAGGTGATCGGACCACCTAGTGCTTAGACTTCTCCACCGATCAACTGGTTGGACTGCTAGGTTCATGGACTTCATCACTGACCAGTTGATCATACTGTTCGTCGGTCGCTTCCACTCAATGCTCACTTCGTCGCCGACCAGTTGACCAAACTGTTCGTCGCTCTTGTTTCATTGCCAGCTACGCTGGGGCTCCTCGGTGCTCGAACATCACCAGATACGCTGGGAACTTCTCGGTGCTCGGACATCGCCAGCTACATCGGTTACTCCTTAGTGCTCGGATTCTTCATGCTCAGGGACTAAGTGGGCACACTTCACCCCACTTCACCTTGTGGACATCGCCAGCTACGTCGGAGACTCCTCGGTGCTCGGACATCGCTAGCTACACGGGGGACTCCTCGGTGCTCAGACATCGCTAGCTACACCGGGGACTCCTCGGTGCTCGGACATCGCCAGCTACGCCGGGGACTCCTTAGTGCTTGGACATCGCTAGCTACATCGGGAACTCTTCGATGCTCGGACATCGCCAGCTACACCGGGGACTCCTCGGTGCTCGGACGTCGCCAGCTATGCCCAGGACTCCTTGGTGCCCGGACATTGCCAGCTACGCCAGGGACTCCTCGGTGCTCGAACATCACCAGCTACGTCGGACACTCCTCGGTGCTCGAATATCGCCAGCTATGTCGGGGACTCCTCGATGCTCAGACGTCGCCAGCTACGCCGGGGACTCCTCGGTGCTCGGACCTCACCAGCTACATCGGGGGCTCCTCGGTGCTTAGACATCGCCATCTACGCCGAGGACTCCTTGGTGCTCAGACATCGCTAGCTACGCCGGGGACTCCTCGGTGCTCGGACATCGCCAGCTACGCCGAGAATTCCTCGGTGGTCGGATGTCGCCAGCTATGCTGGGGACTCCCTTGATGGTTAGATCTTGGTATGCCTCATCGGTGTGCTATCAAGCTGCTCCATGCTGTTTGAATTAGGGTGCTGATCTTGGGCATCACGTCTGGGGTCTTGATACGCGCATGTCAGACGATGTCGTCAAGCTTTTAGACTTCTTTTTCTTTAACCCTGCTACAAGATTCATTCTTTATCTTCCAGCAGGATCAGAGACTAAGTGGGCACACTTCACCTTGCGGTGAATGTGTGCTTTTCAATTCAGGGCTCTACTCGTGGACTGGTTGCCTGCTCGGCCGGTCTTCTGCCTTTCTTCTACTTTCTCACCCTGGCACCACTTGACTACGTCACCTACTATCAGGCTCAGGGACTAGCTATGGGGGTATGGCCCTCGATATCCACCAGACAAGACATGGGCCGCACCTTTAGAGGTGGCCCAGCCCACAAGATCAAGGCATGCACGGCATTGGTCGACGTGCACCATAAAATATTGTATAGTACCAAATAGGATACTTTCCTTATAACCCTACCCCTCCAAAGTATATAAGGAGAGGCAGGAACCCCTAGTCGACAGCTACATACATATCATACAATACACCAAAGACATATGACGTAGGGTATTACGTCGATCAGATGGCCTAAACCTGTCTAAATCGTTGTCTCTGCACCTTGTGTCACCATCCGGTTCCTGATTACGCGCACATCCACCAATCAATCTACCTTCATGGGATACCCCTCGGAGGACTGTTGAGCATCTTTTGTCGACATAAGGCTATGCTCTTCATCTATAAAAGGGGATGCACTTTCTCCCAAAGGGGGAGAATCAGTCCACAACAACTCGAACAACACACACCATCCGAACAAATAAGGATCCGAACGAACAACAAACGTTCAAACACTTAGCACATAGCGGAGCTCCCATCACTCTCGGCCCTTCAGACCAAAGTCCGATCGGACCTCTTGCACCCCCCATCTTTCTTCCTTCCGTTTGTAACCCCACAGCAAACTTCGAGCACCTGGGCTCAGAAATAAAGTCATCGACCGACTCAAACTAGACGTAGGGCACGTTGCCTGAAATAGTGTAAACCCTATGTCATTGAGTGCTAGGCCACATCCGATCACAACATACAACAAAACTATAAATATTTACGTGTTGGTCACTTTCTGCACCGATAGGTGGTGTGCTGCAGTGCGGTGCTATTGGTGCCGCAACAGACCAAGACATAAATGTTGGTTGTGTAGGAATGGGACGGCTTTCTCTCGGTGTCGAGGCCATTGTTGGGGATAAGGGTGGCTAAGCCTACGGCCTACTTCTTCCATGTGAAAAGGGTCAAGGCCCAATCAATAAGGGGGCATGGACCTCCATGTAATTTGTAAATCAAAAGGGTAGGGAGGAAGTTTGCCTCCTCCCACCTCCTCTATAATATAGCTCAAGGGACAAGAACTAGATGGTTCTCCCACTCACCAAAACTGTATCTCTTACTCCCACCCCTCTCTACTATGTGGGTCTAGGTGCCTTAGCTTGACACTCACCCTATGAGGGTGTTAGCAAAGGTCTAGATTCCAACAACGATTTTCTTTTGGTGTGCCAAGGGGGTTGCTCAGCGACTGGTCATCCTTGCGCTGGCGGACATGCGCCGACTAGCTTGCATGCACGTCTCGGAGGTGATTCGGCATCTGGGGGGTGACCGAGTAAGGTCGTCTACGAAGGAGCTGCGGTTGGGATGCCTCTTTGCAATGGCCAGGTTGGCAACGGTCCTCGGTGGCCTGCGCTGCAACGGGTAGTGTTGCATTGGCCTTAAAACAGAATTCCAAATAAGAAAGTAGTTAACTACAAAGTTTCATATGTTTTCAAGTACTACAACTTTGGTTTAGGTGATTTCTCCATCCGAGGTAGTATGGAAATTTTTTAAAAATAAATTTCAAAATTTGAAAACTTAAAACATAAATTTCAGACCTTAAACGATTTGAAATGGAAAAGTAGTCAACTTTAAAGTTGTAGATCTCTTCATGTACTACAACTTTGATATAAAGTTTGTCTTCATCAAACTTGATTTGTAAAAGTTATGAACTTTGCTATGCGGTACCTATTTTTAGAGACATCCTAAATTGTCAACCGTCTCTAATATTCATTTGTATAGACGGTTTGGCCTGCCATCCACTTCTAAATTTAAAGAGCATTTCTAGAGACGTCTAGAAAGCCCAGCGTCTCTAAAAATCAATTTTCTAGAGATAGACGTTGCTAAATTCGTTTCTACAGTAGTATGTGATTCTATATGGGAAAGAGGCAGGTTTGTGATCTTGCAGTGCCGGAGCTAGAGCATTTGCCCCACACAACTGAATTATATTTATATAATTACTATCACTAACAATATATTTTTGTTATAGTTTATATGTATATAGTTTAGCATACTTAACTTTCAAATGTCTAATTAAATAACTTGTTTACCGTTAAATGAATATTTGAATGCAAATCCAATTTATGTTACCTGATTTGTATCAGTATCAGAAGATATTTATTAGATCTGAATGTGTATTCGATAAAAGATATATATTCTAAATTGTAAGTCGTTTTTTCATAAATACATAGCTTCGACTGTATACCAAAATATAAATATAATACTATATATCTATATTAAAAAACAAAATGATGTACTCTCTCCGATCCAAATTATGAGTCGCTTTGACTTTTTTTTATATTCATTTTGTTATGCATCTAGATATAATAATATGTCTAGACACATGGTAAAATAGATGAACCAAAAAAGTCAAAGCGTTATAATTTGAAACGGAGGGAGTACAATTTACGATAAAGTAGCAAATAGTAATATTCATGTATTATGATTAGATAAGTATCCAAATCCATTTTCACACCAACCAGTTCGATGGCAATGGCATGGCAATTTGCAAGTCCCCACCTCACCGCCTCATGCCTCAGGCACGACCACTTGCGCCGGGCGCCGTCAACCGGCTGGCCCGGTCGTTGTGCTCCCACCTCGTTGCCTGCCACAGCTTTCACGTGTTTTTCGTGCCGACGACCCACCCACACTCCTCGTACGTTTCTTCCTTCCTATCCTAGCTATAAAAACAAGACCTCTCAGACCAGCTAACCAAGGTCCAAGCCAGAACAAAATTTCCATCAATCCTCCTTCTCCTCCATTCTCGAGAGCAGGTCATCGCCTGCAATGGCGGCGGCGGCAGCACCTTCAGGAGGCACAGGAAACAACACAGCTGCGACGACGACGACCAGCCGGTTCGCGGCGGCGTGCGGCGCGCTGAGCCAGTACGTCAAGGCGGCGGAGGCCGAGAGGACGCGCGCGCGGCCGCCGGCGGTGCGGCCCCTGCCCCTCATGCCGGGCGCCGATGTGGACCAGGAGGAGGAGCCGGAAACGGCGGCGGCGCAGCTGACCATCGTGTACGGCGGGCGGGCGCTGGTGCTCGACGATGTCACGGCGGACAAGGCGGCCGACCTGCTGCGGCTCGCCGCGGCGGCGGCGCGGCGGGGAGGCACGGAGCAGCCGCCGCTCTCCTCGGTGGTCGCCGACCTACCCGTGGCCAGGAAGGCGTCGTTGCAGCGGTTCATGGAGAAGCGCAAGGGCAGGGTCGCCGCCCGCGCGGAGCCGTACCGCCGGCCCGGTGACCCACGCGACCATCTCACGCTCGCGCTGTGATCTCAGAAACCCTCGGCGTTAGCTAGCTAGAGGATGCTGTGCTGAAGAAGCTGAACTCAGGCGGTGGGGAAATGGAGATCTCCGTAGATGTAAACTCTGTATGTTGCGTAGTAGCCAGAACATATATACTCTATTTGTTATTACTAGACATAGTTATAGGTGGATTGTTTGTTGTTATGTGTTTTGAATTAAACAGAAAAAGCGTAGAGATGAAAAGACATACTCCAAGTCGTTTTAGTCTTCAACGAGGTGTAATAAAGATTCTCTAAACCAAGATCGTGGCTATGTCCACATGCATGGATAAATATCTGAACCTGGACACTTCAATGCAGTGCTAGAACGTCATTCATACCGGGACAGAGGGAGTATATGGTTTCTCATTCCGGTAGATCCCGATTATGTTGATTTGAAGTAATTACCTTACTTCCACCACACACAAAAAAAAAAGATTCCTTTTATTTTCCAAGAAGCATTGAACAGTGATTTACTTGAAATCTTTCAAGTTTGAATAGAGTCTAAGAATAAGCATCTTAAAAGAGAGAGAATAATCTAGATCTTCAAATTGAGTGCAGATCGGCTGGTTGGGTTCCTACCTCCTCATCGAATTTAAATTTTAAATTAAAACATGTGTTCGTAATTTTCTCTATTTGTCCTAGGATTGAAGCGGTGAGTGTGCATACATGTAATGTATGTTTATGTGCGTCTCTGATTCGGGAAAAAGCCGAGACATTTGATTATATTATACAATGTCCTGCCGTTGACAAGGTGTATACGAGTATACGTCTACAGTCACAAATATCATCAGAAAAAAAAAAGCATCATGAGTTATATAATTCTACTCTACTCCGTATATGAAAGAACACATGCATGGAACAAAATTAAATTAAGGACTGCGAAGAATGCATGGCTTCTTCTCAACCTTATTTATTTGCAACCACCTAGCAGGCGCTACAAAACATACGAAGAGATCATCTAGAGCAGGTCCACGAAGACCTCCTCCATCAGCCCAAAAGCAGACAGCGACCCAATTTTGACACGTTGATGTTTCGCGCCACATGCCTCCAGCAATTTAATTTTCCAATTCCCCAGCGTTCCCACCACTAGTACTTGCGAGAGAAGGCCCGGTCACGAACCTGCGTGTGGCTTGCTTCTGTCCACGACGCATGCTTTGGGGACCAACTCCACTTTGCCTCGTCTGCCTTGCTCAGATCGTCCGGCTTCCTCGCGACGTGCCCAGCACTACTTAGACGAGCGTTTTCTTATAGACCAAGGGCGCTAAATAATAAAAGGCTAGAAATCATACTAGCCATTGAAAGCGCTTCAAAACAAATTTCATTGTAGTCTATTATTATGCCCTATACAATATGAAATATTGCAAAGTGAAATCGCTAGAAAACTGAATCACTAGTATCCCAGTACATTACCTCACTAAGGAGTAAGGAGATAGGAGAGAGAGCCAGAGAGGAGCTGGTGCGGCAGAACCGTCCGAAATAACACGTTTTCGGAAGCGCTCGTCTTCCACTAGACACTAAACACCTCGAAAGTGAGCTACCTCGGACAGTTCCGTCGAGCACACCTCAAGGGAGAACTCAAAACAATTCACGTTTTACATCCAAAATCCAATAATGAATACGAGCTTACAAAACTTAGTCCATTTCATACAACAAGATTTCTTAGAAATTATTTATTACAATACCAGAGTTCAGAGTGCGATAATTAAACAGCGGAATGAAAATAAACGTCTAGCGAAAACAATACAAGAATCCATCTGTGCCCATCAGAAGAATCATCCACACAAGAGTCACTCCTCAAGCTGCACCTACAACAAGGATAAAATAAACCCTAAGTACACAATGTACTCGCAAGACTTATCCGATTAGTGGGAATAGTTCTCCAACTCTCAAGGATATGATAGGCAATATGGGTTTGTTGTTCTCTTTTTGTTTGTGGAAAGCATTACTAATAGTTCATCCTTACAGTCACGTATTATTAGCAGTCATGATTACTTCACTAGCTAACCATTCTTGGTAAGCACATGTTCTACTTTAAAGCAAGGGTTAAGTAGTCAGAATCATTTCACCATATTTCATCTTCCAATTCTTACTATGGTGCTAGACCATAGCCAAGTCGTACCGTCTCACAGAAACGGCGATTCGCGAACCAATGTTTCACAACTGGGTACCTCGAAACACATGCCCCGTTTGTACCCCGGCACAAACAAGATCAACCCATTCTACTCCTGTCACGGGGTCCAGGTCTCCGTCCAAACTTGGACTCCAAGCCCCCACCCTTGAGACCCGGTCTCAATATGGTGCTTAGACCTCCACCTTTCCCCGTCTCCAATCAGTCGTTTCGGAAAGAGCCGGAACCCACGACAAGTGTAACGAGCTTTCCCACTCCCATAAGCAAGTATGTGCTCAAGATAATAAGTCTGTAGCCTGACTACCATCCACAACAACAAACGGTCCTCAATCGACACGAACAGGAGAAAACAGTATAACCAAGCTAAACCCCGTGGCCGCGGGACACAACTCATTACACCCACCAATACCCCTACCATATCCCTATCCGGTCTCCATTTTCCTTTCATCATTTTTATCATGAGAGTAATTATAATAATCACCTATTGTGAGTAACGACAGGTTACTCACGCTACCGAAAACCTAAGCATAGTAGCTACTCGAACTTGCACTAGTAAGACTCATAGGACAGATATATCTATGCATGTGGTTTCCATAAAATTCCTGTAACGTAAATGCATATCACATATATATATCCAGTGATTATCAAATATAAGGGTTATGCATCGGGGCTTGCCTTGGGTAGACGCGGTGTCAGCCGAGTCAGTCAGGTGGTGGCTCCGGGACCTCCTGCTGCACGAGAATCTCCTCCTCGTACTCCTCGACGATCTCCTCGAACTCACGATCGTCTGCGGTCACTATCTCCACCAACTTATTCTCTACAAGCATGCGATGATGATGCAATACTTAGCATTTCGGCAACAACAACTCTTAAACTAAGAATACGCATACTAAGCTACTAAGCTAGCTCTAATGACTAAGGTAGTAAACTAACTATCATCTTTACCAAGCAAAGTGTTGGGTTCAACTAACAAATACCTAGCTTTACAAATAAAGGATATATCTTTATTTCTACTAACGATTTATTGTATATTGAAACAAAGAGCATTTAAGTACCCTAATGCTTAGTCTATTCTAAAGCTACAAAAATTACAGTGAGCACATAATAATATAATGAAGCTACTGTAAAAATTTCAGGACTAAAGCTATCACCAATTTACCATAAAAATTCCTACAATAATTAACTTAATATTATTAAGCATCCTCAAATGATTTAATAGCCCCTAATGTCAACACATATAAACATGAACTAAATACACCAACAGATAGAGCATAATTTTAGGAACCCTACATGATTTTATATTAATTACCAAAGATCAGCTCAAAAATTAAATTAGAAAACTATTTCTAATTCCATATGAAAATGAAAAGCGAATCTCCCGCGCGGCCCATACGCGCGGCCCAAGCGACACGGCGCGCACAGCGGCCCGCTTCCGCGGCACACACGACGCCGGCCCACGGCGGGGAAGCCCGCACGTGCTGGCATTTTTGTAAAAGAGTCCCTGATTTTCTTCTGAATCACACCTAAGCCCCAATACTATTTTCCCCTCTCTCAAATCTTCAAACTTAAGCCCCTGACTTTCCTGAAACTCCCCCACGCGCACCCCCGGCGACTCAACGCATGGCGGCGTGACGACGGCGACATAGCGCGGCCGCGCCGGCCACCTAGGACATGCACCGGCCCACCTAACGGGCCGGTTGACATCTCTGACCCGAGCAGCTACGCTAAGCGGCGGTGCGGGTGATATGTCTTGCTAGGGGAAGGCTGCAGCGGTGCGCGGCCATCCGCAACAGTGGTGCCACTGTTCTGGGGAGCTGGGGCAGCTACAGACCTAATTGGTTAGCACGCAAGCATTAGGAGGCTACCGTGGCCACATGTGGCTAAGCCGTGCGACAGCGCACCGTGGCGGCACGGTCATGTCAGCGACGACGGGGAGGCGGTAGCAGTTCGGCTAAGGCACGTAGGGTGGAGAGGGAGTCAAGGCGATGCTAGTGGTGCAGGTAAATTCGTTTGGGATGGGCGGTAGGAGGGTTGCCCTCGACCATGGCCGAGCGCGGCCTTAATGGCACGGTGGTCGGAAAAACTCCAAATTGGAGCTTGGCCTTGCATGGTTCAAGGCAGGCTGGGGTTGAGTAGTGAGAGGACGTGATGTTGAAACCATGGATGCACTGAATTGGATGGAGGTGATCGCTCACTAGGTAATTTGATGGCGCGGCTCGATGGTGACAACAGAGGGAGAAAGAGAGAAAGAGAGAGATGGGGCATGGCAGGTGGGCTCGGCTCAGCCTCGCCTTGGCGAGATGCGGTCTGCGTGATCGTGGAGGCCCACGCATAGGCACTATGGACCAGCGCGACGCAGCGCCATAAATGGCAAGACGACGGTGAGCTCCACCACATTCGCGTGGCAGTGGCGGCATCAAACTAGGCCGGCAGCGGCGCAGAGGTGTAGAGGGAGGCACGGACATGACGGCGAGGCGACGGCACCGGCAGCAGCTGCGTTGTGGCGTGGGGCGGATCGATAGTACGGTAGCGCGGCGAGGCCGATGGCAGTACCGCTTGGTTGCGCAAGCAGCAGCAGCGGTTCCACATGCCAGAGGCTAGTGGCGGCCATGCCATAGCTAGGCCAGAGCAGCCGAACACGTGCGCACATAGAGCGAGCCGGCATGGCGACGTCGCACCCCCGAGGCGTGGTGACCGCATTCACCTGGTGAACTAACCCAAGGACGTGCCGTGCATGAAATTTAAAACGCTTATAACAACTAAACGGTTGCTTCTGGACCTAAACCATCTTCACCATGCTGAAGATGGCATATGAGGCTACCAAACCGAGCTAAAACATACCACCTTTTCTTAACCCAGGTTTCGCAAAATAAATTGCCAAACATGACATTGTCTAGCTATCTATATACTTAAAAATCTTCTAAGTCTATGAGCTGAATTTGATTCCAAGTTGTATTTCTAGGCTATTATAAATGTTGGCTAGCAATGTTATTTTTTTACAGCAAGTATTTCATTGTCATCCACAAAGTTCATATTCCAAACTTTATTTAAGCGCCACATATATATTCTATAGCATTTTTGTTCAATAAAAATTAGTTTTAAACCCCACTTGATACATATGAGTTATGGAATCAACATTCGTTTAACATTTTTATTGATCATTTTAAGTTACAAGAAGTTTGTCTACACATTCTATCACATGCATTATCACATAAACATGATGCTCATGACGGGGTTTAGTGGTTTGTTTAGGGTGTAACACCGAGGGTGTTACAGCTCTACCCCCTTAAACAAAATCTCATCCCGAGATTTATGTGTGTGCCTAGTGTGGGAAAGAGATAAGAAATAAATTTCAATTTACATATTTACCTTGGTGAACTAGAGAGGAGATAGGGATAATGCTCCAGAATATAACTCTCATGTTCCCTAAGTTGCTTCGTCCTCTGAATGATTTTGACATTGGACCTTACAGAATTTCACCACTTTGTTCCTAGTGACTCTCTCTTTTTCATCCAAGATTTTGATGGGATGCTTAATATAAGAAAGATCAGGTTAGGAGAGGGAGTCCTTCAATTTCCACCACTTCATCGGGAACTCACAGACACTTCCCCCTGCCCGCTGGGCCTCAGCAGATGCAGGTTGGGGCGCTGGGCCAAAGGAGGAGCCATGGAGGCCGGACTCCGGAGGGCTGAGGCAGGGGCGCGTCGGCATGGGGGCAGGCGGGCAGCTGGTCGGCGGAGGGTGCTAGGCAGAGAGAGGAAGCCGACCGTAGAGGGGCGGGGGTGCAGGGCTTCGGGGTGACTCACAGTCGCGAGCAGCGGGGGCTGAAGCTAGGTTACTGGAGTTTTTGGGCTAGGCTCTGAGTACCTAGTCCCCGTTAATTAGGCCCAAGGGGGCTATAGACGCGGCAGCCCCCCCTAGTGTGTCCGCCCCTGTCTCGCACTACCTGGTTTGAAGACTTTGAGAAAGAAATCATGGTCCAACAACTTCTGTAACCAGAATTCTATTGTACCTCTAGTTGTGTATATCCTCCAGTTTTCGGTCGCCAGAGAAAGCGAGGTTGCAATATCCGCCTGGTCCTCCGCTATTCACATGCTTCGCTCAGTGTTCTCGCGCGTGTGGTCTCTTCCCACATGCTACTCGACTTCCTACGTTACACGTCCCCAATCACCTCAACCATGGAACTATCATCCAAATCCACACTGGGTTGCCTCCCTTCCCTCTACAAAGCCAATGAAGTTTCGGTCATGCCAGGGATCCACAGGCCTAGCCTCGTAGACCAAGGCTAGTAACTGGTATCTCCTTGTTCCTCTATATGGCCAGCTCAAGGCTCAAGCAGCAGCAGCCTCAAAGGGCCACCAGGGAGCAGCACAACCATGAGGTCATAGATGGCCACAGGGGCGGAGACAAGGGGCCAAATAGAGGATTAAAGGGGATTAAGAGGGAAATTAGTTTATTTCCCCTCCCAATCATCATGGGGGATTGGGGGTATTCAAAGAAGCCATAAGGTTGCATATTATATACTAGGAATCCTCAATAATTATAGTAAATTTAGAGATTATAGACAAAAAAAAGTCTCTCGTAGGTGTGCTTGTTTGCATGGAGGATGGTCAAAGGCGATGGGCGACCATGGGGGGGGGGGGGGTCGTCCACCTTTCATGGGATGTTTTCCACCGTGCTTGGTCACTTGGTGTTGTGAGAAGTTGCTTTGATGGGCCCTTTAATCCATGTGAGATGCATGTGCGTCGTCCAAAGAAAACACACATTGCATCCAATGATTGAGGACACTTGAGAGTATGTTTCTTCACTTCCGGTAGGATTGGGGTAGTGGGGCCCACATGGGTGGTTGGCTGACACCCTAGGGTGGCCCCAATTTCTCAAAATAGCTAAGTCCTGTTGAGAAACACTCCAATTACATACATGTGAAACTTGTTATTTAATAAAATATGCTCATTTCCTTTTATTCCGAGGTATGTTAGCGGTGTTTTCGAAGTGTAAAACTATGACTTTTTTACCGTCGACAGTCCTATCGGTCTCAACAATGGCGATGTCATTTGATGTCATTTCCCTTCTTGGAGGTGTTGTCATGAAACTCCACAACCCTCATATCCACTTATCTCTAGGTGAAAACCTTGACTCACAGTTTAAGGCAAGTGACGTCAACATCTTTCGCCGTTTTTCTCCTTGGAGGCGTCGCTTGCTGTGGGTTTATGTAACGTCAATGACCGATGGGTTTATGTAACGTCAATGACCGATGGGTTTATGACCGATGGGTTTATGTAACGTCAATGACCGATGGGTTTATGACCGATGGGTTTATGTAACTCTAGCCTCTTGGGCGGTCAACCTCTTGTACAAGGTATTTTGCATGTGGTCTTCACTCTTCACTAGGGGAAGGCATTTTTGTTTGCTGGAGGCCATAATGTTGGAATTGTGCAACAGGTTTCGATAGTAAAGTCAGATTAAGGTAGGGACTTAAGTCTTGTTTCTTTGTTCTTCACCTTAACTTGGTATCATTATATGGTAAAGTATTGTCTAAGCACCATGAGTTTGTTGTAAATGATTACACAGTCATTCATTTATGAATGCTGGAGACCCGAATGTTATACTCCCTTCGAGTTGGTAAAAGAAGTCGTTTTGGACGAGGTTTAAGTCAAACATTGAGAATATAAATCATGAATAACTTTTAAGTTATTGATTTTAGAAATATGAAAACCATATGGATAGATTTGTCTTGAAAAATACTTTCATATAAATATACATATATCGCTTTTTAATAAATAATTCTATAAAAATAACAAGTCAAAGTTATGTTTTGGAGACCGTGTCGTTGTTCAAAACGACTTCTTTTACCAACATGGAATATTCTTTTATTAGAAAAGGACTCTTAGTCCCTGTTTGACAGCTTTGTAATTTTATTCACCAGTAATTCGTTTTCAGGTGTATATCCTGTGCACTAGAATACGACTGTAGTATCTTCCGTCTGTTAAATATTTGTTTGGGTAATCTTCATGGAGCCGCCACGATAGGTCTGTGCAGTCTTCGATAGGAGGCACTGCTCTCTGCGCCGCGCAGGATGCCGGAGCTACTGCTCGCCTTGCCGGAAGGGCCACGGGCTGCCCGACTCAACACACCGTCGAACCTGTTGCCCGCCTTCCCGCGAGGGCCACCTGAGCCGCCGCCCACCTTGCGACGAGTGACGCTGAAGCCCATTTCCATCGCCTCCTCACGCAGGATGTCCGCGATGAAAAGAATTGTCCGCGGCAAAGCTCAGCAGCAGCTTGCTCCAGTACATTGAATATTAGTACCGGCGGTTCTAAACCTATTTTTACTGGTATTTTTATTCACCGCAAGTGCCAAAGGCTAGTGGAAATCGTAAATTTCACGAACGTCTTTTAGAGAACCGTCACTGCAAATGATTTACACGGATTGTTTTTTAATAAAACCGTCACTATAAATACATTTTTACTGGATGTTTTCTTAAGCTACCGCCACTAGAAACGATTTTTCGCGCGCTTCGCAGCTGGTTGGATTCGAACCTGCGACCTCTTCCTCGCGCGATACTGCCCTAACCACTGCACCTTACACTCACATGTGTCTATAATGGATTTTTTTTCTCGTCGTATTATGCTCAACCGAGTTTAAATTGATTGTTTGAGACCTTAAATGAATTCAAATTTAAAAGTTGTCAACTACTCCCTCCGTTCCTTAGTATAAGCCATATAGATTTCTAAAGAAAATTTCAAAATATAGGTATGTATCAGTTCCCACGCCGATTAGTTTGGAAATCTTCTCACCGTACATAGCACATGCCCCAACTAATCTCCTAGATTTAGGAAGCAATCTGATTGGGAGAGAAAAAATGACCTAATTTTCTTTTTTTCCCTCGGTCTCACATTCTTCCCCAAGCCGTGCGTTAATATTGGTACTAAAAACTATATGGCTTATATTAAGAAACGGAGGGAGTACAAAGTTGCATAACTTTTCGAGATCTACGACTTTTGTTTTGGTTGTTTCTCCATCCGAGGTCGTTTGAAAAATTCAAATTTCAAATTTTAGAAATTCAAACATAGTTTTCCTTGATAGAATGATTTTAAATGAAAAGGTTGTCAACTACAAAGTTGTATAACTTTTTAAGTTCTACAACTTTCGTTTTTGTTGTTTCTTAATCCGAGGTCCTTTAAAAAATTTAAAATTCAAATTTAAAAAATTTAAATGTAATTTTCCGTAATAAAATGATTTCAAATGAAAAAGTCGTTAACTACAAAGTTCTAGAGCTCATTGAGATCTACAACTTTTATTTTGGTCATCTTTTCATGTGACTTGGTTTGAAAAAAATAAATTTTGAATTTCAAAAAATAACAACTTCAAACAAGATTTTTTAACCGCAAATGATTTGAGCTACAAAAGTCATCAACAACAAAGTTGTAGAACTCATCAAGGTCTACTACTTTTATTTTTGTTATTTCTTCATCCGACAAAATGATAGTATACATCGTTTACAAATTCATGAATCTCTCGCATAGTTTAAGAAACTATACAAAAGATATATCATTTGTGAACAATGTTTACTACTGTTTTGTCGGATTAAAAAATAACCAAAATAAAAGTTATAGATCTTAATGAGTTCTACAACTTTTATGTTAATGACTTCTTTAGCTGAAATCATTTGATGTTTCAAAATGTTGTTTGAAGTTGTTATTTTTGAAACTCAAATTTTGAAATGTTAAAAAGAAAAGATGATCGAAATATTAGATGTAAGAACACAATAAATTGATAGAGCATGATTTTATAAAATTTTAGGAAAAAATCAAGTAATTTAAAGTTAATATGAGAGAGAAAGACTAATTACAAGTTTTAGCTAGAGATTAAAAAGGATATCAGAGTTCTTAACTATTTAAAAAATAAATTTTAAATAATTTTTTGAAACATAAAATGATTTCAAATAAAAAAGTTGTAAACAACAAAGTTCTATAACTTTACGAGATCTACAACGTTTATTTTAGTCATTTCTTCATCCAAGGTCATTTGAAAAAATCGAATTTTAGTACTTAATTTTTTTTTATGTTCGGCGCTTGTTTCAAATTATTTGTAGTGGCGTTAGGTTATAAAACCGCCACTATAAATATATTTTTACTGACTGTTTTCTTAAGGCTACCGTCAGTAGAAATCATGTATTTTTACTGACGATAAATTTAAGAAAACAACAAGTGAAAATGAATTTACACTGACGGTTCAAGGTATGGACCCACAGTTTTGTTTGTATTGGAGCCTATACATTACGAATTGCCACGGAAAAAAAAATAGCCACCGTCGAGAGAAATCGTTGCTGTAGTGTTTGTGTTTGGGCTGTCGGCCACCTCACCCCATAGAGCTCAGCTTCAGCTAGACGGTGGATCGGAGGCCAGCGTATCTGTCTTCGTCGGCGACCGTGGTCTGTGCATCTGGACGGATGACGCATTTCATCAAACGGTTGTGTTAGTCGCTGGACAGCGGTGAGCGTCAAACGACAGTGAGCTCGAACAGAGGAAGAACACTACGCGAACACAGTTGGACACAAGAATTTTGGTGCTGCAAAACCAACAGCTTTTCTGATGCAATTGATTGAGTATTAATAGAAGAATACAAAAACCACTCGGCCACCTCTCACACGACGTGTGATGCGCATCCATCCCTACGCCCACTACGACGCCAATGGCGGAGAGCCAAAGCTCGTGGCGAGCTATTCTCGGCCACGGCCTATCTACGCGCGCACGACGTCCACAGCTCGGAGTTCATGCGCGCATGCACCAAATAAACATGCAAAGCTAAAAATAGGAAAGGCTTATCGGTTTATCTAACAATTCTCCTCCTAAGCCTTGCCTACATGACGAACACCAAGTTTAGAGCGCAGCTCACAGAATCGTTCGCGCCCCAGAGCCTTGGTGCAGATGTCCGCCAGCTGCTCCAACGTCCCAATGGACTGAACCTGAACCCTTGTTCTCCTCGACGCACTCGCGGATATAATGGTATTTGACATCAATATGCTTACTTCGATCGTGGAACACAGGATTCCGGCTGAGCGCGACGGCGGACTGGTTGTCGATCTTGAGTGCGAAAGCTCCTGCCTCCTTTCCCTTGATCTCTGCTAGGAGACGAGTGAGCCAGACACCTTGGCAGGCAGCTGTGGCGGCGGCTATGTACTCTGCTTCGCACGATGACAGAGCCACAACACGCTGCTTCTGCGCTTGCCAGGTGACCAGGTTGCCGCCGAGGAAGAAGACGACTCCGGTCGTGCTCTTGCGGGTGTCGACGTCGCCTGCCAGGTCGCTGTCGCTGTACCCGACAAGCTGAGCTCCTTTCTTCCTTCTGTAACAGCAACCGAATTGCAGAGTGCCTGCAACGTACCTGAGCACCCTCTTGACAGCAGCAAGATGCTCGGTGGTGGGATTCTCCATGAATCGGCTGACATACCCCACCGAGTAGGCAAGGTCTGGCCGGGAGTTCACCAAGTAGCGCAGAGAGCCGACAATGCTGCGGTACTTGGTTGGATCAACTGCTGGAGCCGTACTCTGCTTGCTGAGCTTCAGGCGGGGCTCCATGGGAGTGTGGCTTGCATTGCAGCCAGTGAGCCCGGCTGTTTCCAAGATCTTCGCTGCATACGCGCCTTGGCAGATGGTGATCCCAGCCTCACTCTGGGTAACCTCCAACCCCAGATAGTAGTGAAGGAGGCCGAGGTCACTCATCTGGAACTTTGCCTTCATCTCCTCCTTGAACGTGGCGATGTCATCGCCGTTGAGTCCGGTGATCACCAGGTCATCTACGTAGACTCCGACAACGAGCCGGTGATCACCCACTCCGCGCAGGTACACGGCGTGCTCGGAGGTGCTCCGCTGGAAGCCCAGCTCGATCAGGGAGGAGTCGAGCTTGGCGTACCAGGCGCGAGGTGCTTGTCGCAGACCGTACAGCGCCTTCACCAGGAGCAGAATCTTGTTCTCGTGGCCGCGCAGGACGAACCCCGGCGGCTGCTCGACGTAGACTTGTTCTTGGAGTTCGCCGTTCAGGAACGCGGACTTTACGTCCATGTGGTGCACTGCCCAGCCTTCGGAGGCGGCATGGGCGAGCAGCAACCTCACGGACTCAAGTCGGGCCACCGGTGCGAAGACTTCGTCGAAGTCGACGCCCTGCTGTTGCACGTAGCCCTTTGCGATGAGGCGGGCCTTGTGCTTAGTGATCACGCCTGTGGCGTCCTTCTTGGTCTTGAAGACCCACTTCAGGCCTATCGGCTTCGTGCGTGGGGGAGCGTCGACGAGCTCCCAGGTGCCATTCGCCTCGATGGACGTCATCTCGTCCAGCATTGCGTTGCGCCAGCACTCGTGCTTAGCTGCTTCATCGAAGGACGTCGGCTCGGCGTCGCTCGCCAGCAGCAGCCGCTCCTCCAGATCGCGTACAGCGAGCTCGGGCGACTCGGTCTCGCCAAGGATGTTGTCGACGCAGGCGAAACCGAAGAGGCGCATCGTCGTCGTGGTCGGCGTCCAGCAGCTCGCTGGTATCCGCTCCGGGCGGCGACACGAACTCGATCTCCGGGTGCGGCGCCGAGCTTGGTGTCGGGGTCGGTGTGCGCTGGAACGTTGCTGGTGACGGAGATGCCGCAGACGTGGAAGGAGATGCAGAGCCCGCAGCAGCGCCCGCCGAGGGAGTGTGGGTCACCTCGGTGGTGACCACAGAGGGTGCGTCCACCGCGGGTTCGTCGATGGTGAAGTCGGCGTCGCCTCCGTCATGATCAGCAGGCCACGCCCACTGGGCGCTCTCGTCAAAGACGACATCGCGACTGATGTGAACTCGGCGGGTGGACGGGTCGTAGACGCGGTATGCCTTGGACCCGGCCTCGTATCCGACGAAGATCATCCGCCTGCTTCGATCATCCAGTTTCTTCGGATTAGGCGCAGTTACCTTGACGTGGGCGATGCTGCCGAACGTGCGGAGATGGTGGACGCCCGGCGCACCCCCCGTCCAGAGCTCATAGGGAGTCTTGCCCCCGATGCTCTTCGACGAAGATCGGTTCAGGAGGTAGACGGCCGTCGAGATCGCCTCGCCCCAGAACACAGGGGGAGCCCCTTTGCCTTCAACATGCACCGCGCCGTCCCCACGACGGACTGGTTGCGACGCTCCACGACACCATTCTGTTGCGGTGTGTGCGGTGTCGTGAGCTCGCGACGCAGCCCGAGCTGAGCGCAGTAGTCGGTGAAGTTTGCCGACGTGAACTCGCCGCCCCGATCGGTGCGGAGCGCGAGCACCTTCTTGCCCGTCTTCCTCTCAGCGGCTGCCTGGATCCGCTTGATGGCAGCTGCTGCCTCATCCTTGGACGGCAACAGGGCGCACCACATGTACCGAGAATAATCATCGACTAGGAGCAGTATGTAGCGATTACCACTTGGTGTTGGCGGCGAGATCGGTCCACAGAGGTCACCGTGGAGAAGTTGGAGCACCTCGGTGGAGCGCCCGAGCGCCTTCTGCGGGAACGGTGCACGCCGCTGCTTCCCAGCCAGGCAAGCGTCGCAGAGCTGCTCCACCTGGTTGAGCAGAGGCAGACCTCGGACGAGCTTGTCGCGCGCCATCTTGCGGAGCGCGGTGAAGTTGACATGCCCGAATCGGGCGTGCCAAGTCCACGCATCCTCGTCGGCTCGCGCTGCCAGGCACACCGGCCGTGCGATGGTGACGTCGAGCACGTACTAGGCGGCCTGGGCTGCGAGGGATCTTGGCGAGCAGGCGCATCTCCTCGTCACGGATGGTCATGACGCCGCCCTTCACCAGCACCTCGTAGCTGCTCTCGTCCAGCTGGCCGACGGAGATGATGTTCGCCGTCAGTCGGGGCAGGTAGTAGACGTCGGACAGCGACCGGTGCTCCCCATTCTTGCAGGAGAGGAGTATGGTGCCTCTGCCTTCGATGCGGGCGGTGGAGCCGTCGCCGAACCGCACGGACCCGGTGACGCCGGTGTCGAGGCTGGCGAAGGCAGAGCGGGCGCCCGTCATGTGGCTGGATGCACCCGTGTCCAGGATCCATCGGCTCGGATCCCTGTCGGCGGTGGAGTCGAAAGAAGCGGGTCCGTGCAGGGAAGTGAGCACCTTCTTCTCGGTGAGGTGAATTTCGCCGCTCGGAGAGGATGGATGCGGCGGCGATTTGGGGGAGGTCGTCACGGCCGGCTGAGGTGAGTCCTCGGACTGGGCCGTGGCGATAGCGACCATGAGCGTCTCCTCCTCCTGCTGGGCCACATGGGCCTGCTGGGACGGCTCCTCCTTCTTCTTGAGACGGCAGTCTCGGGCCCAATGGCCCTTTTGCCGCAGCATGGGCAAGGCTCTGCAGGAGGCGGACGGCTTCCGCCCGACCGCGAGTCGCCGCTGCCGCCGCCGCCGCGTCCGCGGCCACGGCCTCGGCCGCGACCCCGGCCGCCGGAGCTGGAGCCGCCTTGCTCCTTCTTCTTGTACCTCTCGACCCATTCCTCCTCCGTGAGGAGCAGTTTCCCGCTCGCCGTGTGCGCTGGCGCGGGCTCGACGTCGTCGGCCGCCTTGACCATTCCCGTCACCTCCTCTAATGACAGTTTGGAGACGTCGAGAAGGGTTTCAATCGAAATTACCAGCTGCTTGTAGCGAGGACGGACGACGCGCAGGTACTTCGTCACGACCTTCTGATCGGGCTCCGGGTCTCCCAGTGTGGCGAGTCGTTGGACGATGCCGGAGAGGCGCAGAGCGAAGTCTTCGACGGCCTCGCCGTCACGGAGAGAGATTGACTCATACTCCGCGCGGAGGCCCTGCGCCGTCGCCTTGCGCACGCGTTCATCGCCGATGCGCAGTGACTTGATGGCTTCCCAGGCGTCCTTCGCGGACCCCTTGTCCACCAGGATGGGAACGAGCTCCGCCGGTACGCCACTGCAGATCGCGTCGAGTGCGCTGCGGTCGTCGTCATAGTCGGCGTCGTCGTACTCGATGGCGTCCCAGAGATGACGAGCTTGCAGCTTGAGTTTCATGCGGAGCGACCACTCGTGGTAGTTGCTCCGGGTCAGTTGAGGCCAGTTGCCAGAACCGCCTTCCCTGATGATCCGCTCGACGACGACTTCCCAGGGGACGGCGTGCATCCCGGGTGCGCGAGCGACTGTGCGTCGCGCGTTCGTGATCGTCGGGGTGGAGAACGGCTTGGTGTAGGCGAGCGTGATGGAGTCTTGTTGCCGGAACCGCTGGTGGCGCCCTTCTTCTTCTCTTCACGCTTCTTGTTGCTGTCGGATGGTGAACGCCCACGCACCGGAGACGCCATGGTGACAACGAGGTCCTTCTAGAACCTTGCTCTGGTACCACCTTGTTAGTCGCTGGACAGCGGTGAGCAGTCAAACGACAGTGAGCTCGAACAGAGGAAGAACACTACGCGAACACAGTTGGACACAAGAATTTTGGTGCTGCAAAACCAACAGCTTTTCTGATGCAATTGATTGAGTATTAATAGAAGAATACAAAAACCACTCGGCCACCTCTCACACGACGTGTGATGCGCATCCATCCCTACGCCCACTACGACACCAATGGCGGAGAGCCAGAGCTCGTGGCGAGCTATTCTCGGCCACGGCCTATCTACGCGCGCACGACGTCCACAGCTCGGAGTTCATGCGCGCATGCACCAAATAAACATGCAAAGCTAAAAATAGGAAAGGCTTATCGGTTTATCTAACAGGTTGGTATTCGCAAATCACAACTAGCAAGAAGATTTGACTTTGCAAAGCACGTGAGACGAAGAATGGATCCTAGGCTACGAACCTGGGCAAAGGAGATAGAAGGGTCGCCGGAGGGCTCAACAGCTATGACCATGCCACTATGGCCGCCGGGGTCGGAGGAGAGCTCGGCGAGGCATGAGAGCCCGGCCGCTCCTCGAGAGGAGCCATTGGCGCCGCCGAGCTCCCAGACCCAGAGCCCGCTGAAGAAAGTCAGAGAGGCGTCACAGCGTCTCCATGAGAGAGAGAGAGAGATCAGAGGCGCGAATGGAGAGAGCTTGATGCTGCCACTGCCGCCGTGGCAGACTTCCAAGCGAGCGGACGGGAGAAGGCACCGATAGTTGTCGTCTTTTTTTCGAAGCTCAGGAGACGATTATTTTTATCCGATGGTTTTGGTCCAAACCGAATCTTTTACAAGACAAAACCTGCACCATAGCATCTTGCACATTGTCGGATCCTGGAGTAGCAATTTCAACGGACCGTCGAATCAAGCCTCTGCACTGGCTTCTCCTGACCCTTCGCGACTCCTCCATTCGTACAACGCCAGCTCGAAGCCTCAAACTAGCGGCAGTGACCCTTCTCCTCCAGCTCATTCCCGCACGGCGCCCGTCCACGGCGAGTGCATGCGGCTGCCTCTCCCCATGTTTCCGTATTTCGAGTCGCGCTAGCAATGCGAGGGGCGTAGATGGAGACTCGGCGCGACTTGGATGGAGCACCGATGATGGAGATGGAGACCGTGCACGTGTCGCCGGACCCACCCCGCCTTCCTCAGCTCCTCCTCCATGCACGCAAGCACTCCACTCTCTCGATCCCCTCAGGGCAACTCTAACCAGACTCCTGTCTCAACTCCTATCTTATTTACGAGGATTCAGACGCAAAAAATCGTCTCCAACCAATCCCTCATCCAAACCTCGATGGATGAGGGTCTCTTATTTCTCTCTCATCATCTCCTATATGTGGGGGACTCTCTGCTTGGGAGACCAACGGCCCGGTTCCCACGTCGCCGCTGAATTTTCCGTCTAGGTGCGCGCGGCCACTTCCTTCTTCTACCTGTGTCCTTCATCCCTGCTCGCGCTCGGTCAAAGGCAACGGGTGACCTGTATTCATTGAGAGAGTGAGAGAGAAGAACCTGCGCGTTGTGGATCTGGCCGCGCCAGCCACACTCCGATCTCCTGCACGCGCGCTCGTTCCGCGGAGGCCAGCTCGTCGGCGCGCCTGAGTGCAGCCCCATCTTGCCGCTGCGGCACCTGTACGCGCGGCTGCCACTGGCCAAACTAGCCCTGCAAGCTTTGGCATCATTTAATCAAGCTTTGCCGCTGCTCCCAACCGGCCCACGTTGCCCCACCCGTAGTAGCGTGGAGTGTTGTGAGGGAGATGTGAGAGTGGCGTGAAGAGAGAAAAATAATAATACTTGTAAATTATTTAAAAAATAATTCCTCCAATATTTAGCCGTAAAAAATTGTTGTTAACAAATATCCATTCCAATAATACTAACACGGTTTAGATATAAAATACTGGATTTGGTAGTTAGAAGTTATGTATAAAATATAGGTGAGAGAAATTAAGGAGGCTAAAATAAGAGTTTGGTTGGAGTGCAGAGAGAAATGAGGACTAAAATCTGGATGATGGATCCTCATTTGTGAGAGTAAGGAGCCAAAATTTAAAAGATTGGTTGGAGTTGCCCTTAGCTCTGTTTCAGTGCTGCAGAATGAATCAGCTAGCGCCCCTGCACCTGCGGGCGACGTCCAACACATGCTCGATAAAATGCCTACAAAGTTTGTGTCCCTCCAATGGACAGTTATACTTTGCATATGCAGGACTTACACAAAACTTAGTTCTTTGATTCATTACCATGTAATAAATTCTCAATTCATTTGCCACGATGCAATGCCTCTTATGCTTAGTTTAGAAATGTTATTTGGCATCACTTATTGTTGCTCTTTGACATGCCTTTTGCTTGATTATACAATTCTAACTATGGTTTCTTGGAAATTTTTATAAAAAAAATTGTAAAAATTTATTACAGATTATCAGTGAACCCCATGTGTGCTGATGGCCTCTCATGCACCATGCCACTGTGGACATGTGCAGTAATTAACTCGGATCCCGTCCTTGCCGTTCATGCTCACCAGCAGATAAACGAATTTTGGTTCTCACTTTTAATCACGATTGTGTTGAAGTTCAGGATTAATATGAGCACTAGTGCATCACACACGCCATCGCGTGCGCCGGCAAATCACGCGCATTGGTGTGGCATATAAAACTGAAGGTTATACAGACAAAGCCATTTATTTCGTAAAGGTACATAAAAATCTGGAAGGGAAAAAAGAGGCAACTAAATCTTTCTTTGACTACAGCAAAAGCTGAGGTGAAAGTGTCACCAGCCCCGGTGGTATCAATAACCTCTGTGGCAGGATTATCGGCTGTCTGATTGGCTGCTCTCCCTCAGCAAACAAAGCAGATCCTTGTGATCCAAGTTTAACTAATACTTGTTTGACACCCTGCACAAGGAAAAGATGAAGGGATGTCTTAATTTTCTTAAAGCAATCACGGGTTGTGCATGTGAACATAATCCCTGTAAAAACTTATGATCGTGACAGAATGATTAAAGGAAAAGAAAAGGGGGGCACACCTATGGAGTCATGAAGAGAATTGATTGAAACCAGTTACACTAAAACAATGAACAGGAAAGCATTTGGTTGAATAACCAAATCTACGAATGGCATATCAAAGTGGAAAGACTAATACCCATGAAACTAGGTACTTAATGACAACAGCAGGTCACGAGAGCACAAGCGGCAACCTTTGAGCGACACTGTTTACCATATATCTGATTGCATGCACATCAGATGCGAATCATTCTATTTACACAGCAGATCAGACTGGACAATCTCCAGTCATGAATCACATACATTCTGAGTTCCAAATTTGGATACGAAGATCTGGCAGTCTTACTATAGCCTGCCCATTTGATATGGAAGAAGCCTATATAATGGCAATACTAAGCAAAGCAAGAGTATACATCAAAGCTCTAGGGCCACTTGAAGCACCAATTGGACAACCTAAAAGATTAGTGGATCTTACTGAATCATGATTGTTTATTATCACTGGGAGCATTATTGCAGGAAATAACTAAAGATATCAAATAAAGATTCACAAGAGATCCCTATATATGTTCACAGCCTAACCTTGCAATTTCATTCATCCAGACTACAATTGACACCCTTGCAAACATGCATACAACAAGAACTAAAAAAGAAAGGAGATATGGTACCAGTCTAACTGCATGTACATCAAAATATGCATATAAGGTTAACAAAAGGAGGACCATGTTCCTTATAGATTTATTACCAGATAACATCACTATGCAATATCATTGATGGAACTGCATCAAACAATTAAATCCAAACACACAATCATGGTTAACCCAAAGCAATGCAGAAGTCAGTTAAACTATAAGGTAAAGCAGAACAAGGCGGAAATATTGTGAACGTTATAAAAGCAATCCAATTTAGATATCTCACCATTTTATGGCATTCTCCTGCAGCCTGGCTGATCTGTTCAAACGTCTCAGTAGGCATCCCAGTCAAACGCGCTAGCTCTGTTTTATTTGGATTGAAAATATCCACTAGATTGAGTAGTTCTTCAGGCATAGGGGCATCCATTCCACCAGCGTCCACGATAACAGGCACTCCGACACCTTTTGCAGCCTGGCAAAAGTTTGATATGTTAATACTGGGTTCCTGCACACTCAGAATACATAAGAGCACAAGGTCTATGCATTTCCAAGTTAGCAAAGTGTTTGAGCTTCTTACCATAGACACAAAATAATCTTATAAATGTACAATAGGGGGATTCGATGAAAGTGATAAATACCTTATTTATGTTGTTGATTAGGAACGCAACAGTTGTCTCTATGTTAGTGGCTTATCTCAAAACTCATTAATCAAATCAATCCAGAAAAAAACGGTGGTATAGGAATGAACCAAAAATAGACCAAGCACCATCGGGTACCCACTAGCATCCCAATACACTGTATTAAGTTACAGAGAGATGTCAACACAGGGTCTGAATGTTTATACAACAGATGATTGATTCAAATAGAGTCCCATGACCAATAAGCTTCACTCTCTGCAAGTTACGCACAGAGAAAAATTGCTCAGGGGAAAGGACAATTCTATGTTACACTAAATATCCAAAAAACAATGGAAAAAAGCAGAGGTGGTCTGACTGTCGAAATCTTGTGTGTACTACTGTAAAGAATGATATAGCATTACCTCCAAAAGATTAATCTGAGCATCAACATCAGCTGGCAGATTTTCTCAAAGCTAGAGAACTCCTCTCCTAAATTCTGTGAGTTTATCTAAGGCACTAAACTGCATGAGGCAAACAGAGGCATCACATACCGATCTTACGAATAGAATTGTCGTAAAGCGAAAACGGAAGTTTACATTTTGAACAACAGAAGCCAATATAAATGCCAGCGCACTACAAAACAGGAAAGAATATAGCTTGGCAAAGTGTACCTTGATAATGACTCAACCAACGTCAACACACAATCACCGCAAACGACATGAGTGTATAGCAAGGACTCTCATCATGGATCTATATTGAGTCAAACATCTCTTTTCTGATGCATCTAATGCTGGCCAGGCAGATTAGGCGCGGAAAGAAGCAGTTATTTCCTGTAAAATATAGGCAGTAAGATGCAGGGCTAAATTGATAAGGTGATCACTTCGCTAAAAGGCACCATAGGCAGCAAGGCATAAGCCTATATCGCTAAGCTGATCGCTTTTTAGAAGCTATCATTACAAAGCAAAGCAAACCATGAGGCACTACATTGCTGCCGCAACCTATATACATACAAATGGCATAGCAACTAATATTAGCTTAGTGGTACTCAAAAAAATATAGAGGAAATTCTTGATTGCACTACAATGTTATCTGGCGAGTTGATGTACCACCTACCTTTCAATAAAATCACATGATCCACATATGAACACACCTATGAAAGGTAGAACTCACCTATGCAGCACATGATCCACATATGAACACACAAGAAGTTAAGGCCGGCACCAGCTCTTATATGAGAAGCTGGCGCTAAAAGCACAGGCTTTGGAAACACCTCCTACTGGTGGCGGCATATAACTAAAGGCACACAATAGGATGAGTCTAGGATTGCATTTAGACATATGAAAGTCATAGAGATCATTATCCATGTAAATAGGACAAGATTCTATTTTAGGGCAGAGCAAATTCAGGCAGCGCGGGAAGGGGGCTGAGAAAAAAATCACCTTCATCTCCTTTCCTACCTCGGCGGGCATCGGTGGAGGCCATGCAGCCGGCCATAGTGGAGACGGGGAGGGCTCGCGCTGGATCCGCCTGCTGGCCGCAGATCCACCGCCTCCGTTGCGTGCGCGAGCTCCACGCCGTGCTCCAGCTTCAGATCCGCCGCCGGGATGGGCCTCACGGGCGGCCGCTCCAGATCCACCGATGAGGTTGCTGACGTGACCTCCCCATCGTCATCCACGGCCAGCATGGCGGTTCCTCCGCCGCCAAAGCCCTCCGGCGCGTCAGGGCCTCCGCTGGTTGGCGGCGCGGGCGTGGGGACGATCGGCGACGGAGGGGCGAAACCCTAGGCCGCGCGACCTGCTGGCTTGCATCGCGACGAGGAAGCGGTGTGGGGGTGGTGGCGGTGGAGGAGGAGGAGGAGGAGGAGGAGGAGGAGGGAGGCCGGCACCACTGGGAGGGCTGGGTACCGGTGAGGTCGTCCCGCGCCGTCGGCTAAGGCGCGTCGCGCGTGGGGAGCGGCGAGCGTGGCGGTGAGGCGAAGGGAGACGGGGTTCGGTTTCTTTGTTCTGTCGGGACGACGAGAGGCTTCGAGAGGCAGCGGACGCGGTGGGAGCAGATATCGCAAGGCGGGCGCTGTAGAAGGCGGCGGGAGCAACCAGGACCTTTGATCTACGAATCCAACGGCAGAAGTAATTCTGGTGACGTGGATAGCCTGGACGGCGGCCAAAGCTCCCTGCTTTGATAATAAGAGATTAGTCCTGGGTCTAATTTTTAGAGGCACCGAAAGCCCTTTTATCCATGTTGCTAACACTAACCGGGACTAAAGGGTGACTTTTAGTCCTGGTTGGTGTCACCAACCTGGACTAAAGGTCTCCCATCCGGAAATAAAGGTCCCCCACGGGTGAATACAAAAGGAGAGCGTCCAGAACTTTATCACATGTGTTCTGCAGATTGAAGCCCAACTGTATACCAGTGGCTATGTTGTTTGTTTCTGTGTGCCTATAGTTCTGGCCTGACATGCATCCTGAAGTCAGAACATAGTGTGCTTGCTAAATACTGCGACCGGGTTCGAAACTCAAGTACTGCAAGAGAAGTCTCTCAGGATTTAAACTATTTTTTTAGTTTCATGGATGGGCTTTAGTCCCGGTTGCGGACATTTAGTCTTGGATCCACGGTCCCGGTTGGGAAACCGGGGCTAAAGCCAGTTTTCAACCACGATTGAAGCGCAAATGTATACCAGTGGTTGTGTTGTTTGTTTGTGTGTGCCTATAGTTCTGGTCCGACATGCATCGTGAAGTCGGAACATAGTGTGCTTGCTAAATACTGTGCCCAAATCAGAACCTCTTTCTGTAAAACGTGCAGTTAATTTTGTGAGGCATACTATTTTCATCCAACTTTTAATGATCAGAAAACATCATTCTACTTAGCTCACATAAATTCTATATGTATACACCTACACTTGTACTTTTTCTGCTGTTCCCTAGATATGTTGCCCCGTTCGGTTGGCTGAAATTGGATGAAAAAATAAGCCAAATCTAAATTGCTATGAGAAAAAAACATTATTTCAGCTGAAAAAAGAAGCCGAACAAACCGGCTTTTAAGGTAAGCCGAGCGGGCCGTTGGAGATTAAAAATGTGGCATGATTAGTGCCAGGGCAGCACCAAACAAACTGAGGTACAAATACTATCTGAAGTGCATGAAGTGCCTGTTTGTGCCTTTCTAAACGGATTTGTGCGATTAACCTGAAATTGTATCTAACAGCCTGCTTTTAAATAATGATGATTTTTTGTTTCTATGATATCTAATTAATATTCCAAATCGCATTTATGGTTTCATATTAAGATTTCCACTTTTGATGTTTTGGTATGTCTGAATCAGGTATCCACATTTATCAGAGGATGATCTTGTGAACAATTGCCTGGTTGAAAAAAAAATCTCTGCCGGGAGACATAATCAGAGACACATGGGCCAACACCGATTACCAGAAAGTTCTTCCCCTAAGCAATTGCACAATTCCAATGCCTTTTGTCATCTGATGAGATCTTTTAGTTTTGGATAATAAATGTATGCCCTTTTCTTGCTTCATTTCCATTTTCATATATATGGAAAATACGAAGAAAAGGTCGTAACAGACTAATAGGTGTCAGTCAGGTCATCTTCTCGATTGAATGTATAGGAACCATATGTAATATATATATCTCTCTCTCTTTTAACAGAATTGCGATATCATTTAAAAGCAAATTACATTTATCTATTATCCATGCTATGCATTGACAAATTTTGCTTGCGGTTGTAGTCTCTACTCTCGTATACTCTCTACTCTTATACTAAACTGCATTTGTCTTCATTCATAATTATCTGTAGTCTATATATTCTCATTTACCATCTATATTCATGTGTATATGCTCAGCCTCAGTGTCTCTTTACATATAATGCCCTATTCGCTTGGCTTATAAGCCATACTTTTTCAGCCAACGAACAATATTTTTCTCTCACAACAAATCAACCAACAATACTTTCAGCCAAGCAAACAAGGTAGTCCTTTGATCATGTTTGTGCTTGCACGCTCTTCCATATCATTTTTATTCTCCTACCCGTTCTTAACTTGGATAGTTGGATCTACAACATATTTACAAGGATAACCAAAAAAAAAGATCAAAAGATCAACCTGTCATGTGCTGATGAGTACTTAGCCACAAAAGTTATCAAGGGATATTGCAGAAATCATGCGCATAGCATGCATACTAGCTGTATCTTAGGACCTTAATTTTTTTTAGCATCCTATTATATTTTCTACCACAATCAAACACCAGTAAGTAGGCACTGACAATTCTCAAATGCTGCACTTCTACCCAGAGACAATATGCAAAAATCTTGGTTTATAACTGCCAGTCACAGAACAATAAAATGCTGGCCATGGTATTATGACCTGTGAATTTGACCTTATATAAAATAACATCACTGAAATACAAAATCAAGGTACACCACCAGACCAATAAAAGCACAAGTCATTCACTGGCACAGTCCAAGGCGCGGCAACGCCGTGCCAATTTTTCTAGTGTAATAGTATTAGGCTCACCGGCCATCCAAACAAATAATTTTAGTTTAGGTTGGAAAAAATTTAGGACCTGTAATTTACAAGGGTTTTAGTCTAAATACCGGACTTCTAAACAGGTCCTTAATCAACATTGAATTTATTATATCATGAGTTAGGACAAATTTTGGTCGTGTGATCAAACACCCACTAAAAATCAGCGACTATGAACCCAAGAAGTAAGAGCCTATTTGAAATACAGAAATCCAAGATAGAGCAGTGGAAAAAAAACATAGAAATGTGGTACGGTGTAAAACTTGGAAAACTATAGGATTATAAAATACAGAAGGAAAAGCTCAAGAAGCTATAATAAAAATACACATTAGATTTTAGTGACAACATTAATTACTGCATTGCACAAGGGACCAATATTCTATTAATTTGTGTATCTTTATCCATCGAGCTACATATGCACACAACACAACACTAGAGAAAACTTGAGTTAATAGTGGATTCGTTCCTGCAAAATCTGATTGTAGCTACAGTACTTCGTATGAAACGGATAGCTCATTTCGTTTCTTCCAAACTCCGCTTTGATTTCCTTCACTTTTTTTCGTATATAAAAATCTTTTGTCCAAACATAGCCCTAAAACACATTTTTTTCAAACCAAAACGCGAAAGGAGGAAACGTTCCTGTTCCGTCCATTCCCCCTCCCGACCTCCCCCCAACGGTCGACCCGTTAACCCGCCATGGCCGACGCCCCCACCCCAGCCGGCGGTGATCCCCGCCCTGGACATCTCTCCCGGTCGCAGGAAGATCGGCGTAAGGAGGAGGAAGGATCGGATGAATCGGAGGAAGAGGAGGTGGAGAGCGACGATGGTGAGGAGTCGGATGTCGACAGCCTCGCGGGCCTCTGCGACCTCGACGCGGGCTCCGACGAGGACCCCACCTTCGACCCGGGCGCCGACGGGGACCTGGAGGTGGAGGCTGTGCTGCGGGCCAGGATGAGCAGGATGTCCATCTCGGCCTCGGCGCGCAAGGGCAGGTTAGGCAGCGGGGTTTGTCTCCGCTTCTTCCCTTCTCTGATTGGGTATCTGTATCTCGATACAATTTGTGCGATCGTGTGGTAGATCGGAGATGGGAACTCGGTCTGCGATTCTTGCCATTTATTCATTAATCCCGTTTGTTCGGGCCTTGGGTTCAGCAGTGCCGAACTGTTCACGATTCCTTATCCCGTATTTCTATGAAAAATTTCACGATTTCAGGAAAGGGTCAGCGGTGCCGAAGATGGGAAAGGAGGAGACTGACCTTCTGGCCATGGTGGACAAGCTCATGCAGGGTGAGTTCTTATTTCCTTCTAATAATGTGATGGGACGGAAAGGTGATAATGCATGCCTTGCCACTGCCAGTGGAAATTTGGTGGAAATGACATGAGAACCTACTACCAACTTGGCTAAAGAAAATTGTGTTTCATAACCAGCGGTGGAGCTTCTCACAGGCCAATAGGGGCTATTGCGACCCTGAACTTGTGTAAACTCCATTAGTTTTTGCCATTTAGCTTGGTAAAAAAATAAAAAAAATAGCCTTGTTCTTTTATGATTGGTCCCTTCTAGATTTAGGCTCAAGGTCCACCACTGTTCGTAACAGCATGTACGGAAACTTGAAATACAACTTGTTTTGCATTACTTCATTCATTTGCTACCTTGATGCAGCAAATGAACTTTGTTGTGTTCATATGAAGTTTAGAAACTAGTGTGCGAAGTTTGATTGACATACACACAAAAAACATTTGAATTTTGCTTTATCATTGTAGTTTTAACTTTTAAGTACAAGCAAAGAACGAGGTCATGAGACCATGCTGGATGCCTGGACCTGTTTAAGATATGCTACAGTTCCATGGATCAATAGTGCAAGTTTTTTCTTTTTATTTAGTGCATAATTTAGTTTCTCATATGAACATTCTTGCAATGTACAGATGGTCAGCTGGAAAAATTGAAGGTTTATGAATGTAAAGCATATTTGCGGATGCACAAATTAAGGTTGACAGGCAAGAAGGAGGTGCTCCTAAATCGAATAAGAGAGCATATAGAGTATGAACTGTGTAATCCAACTGTGATCTCCTATTTTAAAATCTTAATCTTGAATTTTTGTTGTTGATAATCCATAATGCAAGCAGGCTATTGGCTTTGTCAGAGCATGTTCCATGCCCATTGATGTACTTACACTTTCTTCACAAACATTCAGGGTGAAAAATGATGGAGAGGTGAAGTATCCAGTGTCAAGCTTTGTTCTGAACTGTAAAGGTGAAACAAGCTATTTCTGCACAGAAATACACATTTTAATATGGATGAGAAAAATGTGAACAGATTTGTCAACTTTACAATACCAAAGAGAGTTATCACTAGGCGTGCTAGTCTCAGCATAGATTTTCTGTTGGTGCTTGGCCTAGCCTGCTGAACCCTTTGTTCAGAGGCACTGGCAGATAAGTGATTAACTTGCTTGCTTTGGTTAAACTTTGCTTGAATAGAACTCTCTGTATTTTCGTTTCTTTTTGGTAATGAAATTCAGGTTGCCTGTTGTGGAAAAAAAAAGCTTTATAATACCAAAGGGATGATCTTATAGTTCAAGTGCTTATGGATAGTGAGCTTTAGAGCTCTGTAGGGATCCAGGTGTCTACATGGCCTTAATTTAGGATTTTCTGTTATATAAAAAAATATAATACTGATGTTGCAAGGACAATTTTTGCCTTCCTGCGCCATTTCTGTGAATTTTCTCTCTTATGTATCATATATAATTGATGTAGGTGATGCATGCAAAGGAGATGTTGTGATGTTTGAGCAGAACATTTACAAAAGGTAATTCAAATTAAGCATTTGTTCTGATGGTTTTCATTACAAATCATGAATCTTGAAGCATTATGTTTATTTTCATTTTTTGTATCTGTTGAGTATTGTTGTAGGGAAAAGGGAGCTCCTCGTGAAGTTAAGGGTCGCTTATGTGGACAAAGGACCAATGCCTGGTAGAATAATAAAGGAAAGCTATGGCACAGCAAAGCAACAGCATACGTTCACTGTAAGGCTTTGGTTCTTTTATGAGCATGCATTTTAATTTCCTTCAATTACAGTATTGCGAAAACAATGTTCTTTGAAGTCATATGCATAAAAAATGTAGATTGAGATTTTATGGAGTAAAGGATACAAACCGTGGCCTCCCCTTCATCCGCTCCTCATCAAGGGAAGAAATCTTTACAAGGATAGGACTATGAGACAGGTGCATTCTCTAGCAAAGTTCTTTTGCGTATGAAGAAAAAAACCTTATTATTTATTGAGCTGCACTGATATTTTTCAACATTCACAGCCATGGCCTGATGAAGAAGAAAGAAATAGGGTCATCCAAGAAAAACATGAAAGAGGGTTCTTGGCACGCAAGTCAAGAGCAGCCAGGATTCATGAAAAAGAGACTGAAAGGTTGGCAAGATTAAATAGGTAAGCTCTAGTACTGTGACATAGGTATTTCTAGGGACAATGATGGTGTTGATTTTGATGTGATATTTTGCGATAATGCCCATGATGAGAATTGTAGTCAGTTGTACTGTAACACATGCTAATATATTGTTTTGGGAACAGGATGAAGGACAATAAGATAAAAAAACAGTGGAACATGAACCAAAAACAGCCACAAGAGCCACAACAAAAGGTTGAGTCCACGAATAATGTTAAGCAAAGGTACGTTAACTGCTTCCTAATGCTGCGATTCCTATCATGGTACTCATGAAAAATGTTATCTTACTATCACCACTTAGCATACTTACATTAAGCAGAGCTGTTGAATAGCACGCCCATGTGCTTCTAATATGTTGTAGATATAGTTAGTAAAAGAAAATACTGTCTCTTAATACTATCATTCTCTCCTGTTACAATAGTGATCTTGCTTTTCTATTGCTGGACCTGTTTACATTAAGCAGTACTGCTTCAATAGATATAGTCCATTTGCATCTAATATATATGGTAAATACTTATTAAAAGAAAGTGGCATCTTACTGTATCATTTATAGAGTTATTGGGAATTAACATCTATGTGCTTATATAGCTTTTCTTTCATCTATTAGGGTTAATGGGAGGAAAGGCCCTTCCTTCCAAAATGGTGAACCTGGGAATACAAGGCAGCAACATGTATCTTCAAAGGCTACTTCTACACATCACACTGAATTGCTCCCACAGAAGGGTTCGGCAAGAACTTTCAAGCCAGAGCTCATCGATTATCAGGTCTCTTCCATTCAATATGGAGGAATGCAGCAAAAACTACTTTCAAATCCCACTCATACTCAGCAATTGTTCAAGAACTCAAGTCCTCACCAAAGTTTTCAACAACGAGATGATGCCCTGACACAGGAGGGTGCAATTAGAACTTCCAGGAAAGCATTCATAGATCATCATGTCCCTTCCCAACACAATAAAGGATCAGGGAACACAAGCCATCACCAAATATCTTCAAAGCCCACTCCAATTTTCAAGCCACAACAGGTCCCCAAACATCAAGGCGAGAATGAAGAGGATGGTTTGAGAAAAACTTGCAGAGAACAATTGTTTGATCATCAGAATAACACTTGCCATGCCACAGAATATGATAACTCTCCATTCCAACCTCAAGGTAAGTTTGCTCAGCATGCAAGTGTACACCAGCATGGCTCCAATTATCACCAGAATGCCCATGGTGGTCGTCAGGCACATCAACCCTACAGACCAAAAAATCAGGATCAGAATAGTACTTACTGTGACACAGAATATATTGACCCCTCGTTCCAGCACAGAGGAGAGTTTAATCAGCATGCAAATGCATACCAGCGTCACTCCAATTCTCATAAAAATGCCCAAGCTCATCACCAAGTGCATGAACCCTTCAGACCAAGAAATCAGGATTTCAATTCAAGCGACCAATTTTTTGGCCAGGATTACCACCAAGGTTACCATGATTACAGTGGAATGACTCGTGGCCAGTATCATCCTCAACAGAGTCGGCATCAAAATTATTACGGCCGCAGGCCCATGACTCAAGGCCAAGGGACCCAACAGAACCATCATCAGAACTACAATGGTCGCAGGAAAATGACCCAAAACCAGTATAATTCTAGACAGAACCAACCTAATCAGCAGTTTCCAGAACAGCGACTGCAACCACGGCCTTGCCACTACTACTATCAACAGGGATGGTGTCGCTATGGGGAAGGCTGCTGGTATTCCCATGACGTCTGAGTGTTAAATCATAAGGCAACACGCTGGTGCAGCCCTGCTGTGGCCTCAGCTAACTTGAAACTTTGAAGTGGCGGGTGTAATTCCAACTTTTGTGCGACTAATGTGGAAAGTTCACTTTTAGCTTTCATGTGAGACTTCAGCCATAGGCCCCGTTCGCTTCGCTAAAAAAACAAGCCGAAACATTATTCCGGCTAATTTGTTGTGAGAGAAAAACACTTGAAAGCATCTAGGCCTCTAGTTGGGTTTCGGTGATTACTGACAATACGTGATTACTGTGACTAACGTGTATTTTGCAGAAACAATTGAGTTAGGTCACGGTAATGGAGATCGATTGGGCAATCAAAGTTGTCATGCTCCTACGATGGAAATCGTTTCGGTTTTCAAAGGATGGACGATAAGGTTAAGGATGGACTAGTTCTAAGTGTCGTTTGGAGTTGGAGAGACACTTAGAGTAGTTTAGGACTTTGTTTTTCCTTTGGTCGTACTATTAAGGAGGGTATGAACGGGTAACTTGACCTAGGTGAGTCTAGTGAGTTAGGTGTGGTGTACACTTGTTAAAACTAGCATTAGGTAGCTCCACAACAGCCCTTTGATCCAATGGAGCAAACTTCGTTCACATATGTTCGAGAGTTGGAAGTGAATGGAGGGTCAAATACTGACCGGACGCTGGCTCCGGTGTGGCCGGACGCTGGCTCAGAGTCCGGTCAGTTCATTTGACCAAGGTGAAATCGTCTGGAAATGACCGGACGCTGCGAGGTCACGGTACCGGACGCTGAGGGCCAGCGTCCGGTCGACTCCAATAAGGTCCCAAAGAGGAAGAATGCTGATCGGACGCGTCCGGTCAATGCTGACCGGACGCTGATCGTGTTTTGGTTACTGACCGGACGCTGCTCAGCAAGTGACCGGAGTCTAGAGGTCCAGCGTCCGATCGACATCAGTAAGGTTTCAGTGAGGAGAAAATGTGACCGAGCGCATCCGGTTAGTGTTGATCAGACGCTATCAGCGTCCGGTCAACTCTTAACCACTAGAGCTCGGGGTATACTGACCGGTGCGTCGGGTCAACATGACCGGAGCGTCCGGTCACCCCGCAGAGGCACATAACGGTTCATTTTTCAGCTGGTGTTATAAATACAACCTCCGCTCGTGTGTGGGGGCGCTTTTGCTCATTCCAACAGCTGAGAAACACCTTAGAGAGTGCCAAGAAGAGCAAGGTCCTAGTGAGGTGAATGAGATTTGAGAATCCCAAAGAGAGCCCTCATAAGTGAAGATCAAGAGTAGCAAAGTGTGCATCCACCTTCTCATTAGACTTGTCGTGGTCAAGTGAGAGTTCGTGCTTGTTACTCTTGGTGATCGCCATCACCTAGACGGCTTGGTGGTGATTGGGAGTTCGATGATCACCCGACGAAGCTTATGGGTGACCCAACTCAAGTTGTGAGTGGTTGTAGGTGATTCACCACGACGGAGTGTTGAAGAATCAACCCGTAGAGAGCACTTGATCCTTGCGCGGATCAAGGGGGAGCCACACCCTTGCGCGGGTGCTCCAACGAGGACTAGTGGGGAGTGGCGACTCTCCGATACCTCGGCAAAACATCACCGTGTTCCTCCCTCTCTATTTATTTTGAGCATTTACTTTGAGCAATTCAATTCATGTCTTTACATTCATAGAATTGCCATGCTAGAGTAGGATTAGAACTTAGGTTGCAAGTCTTTTGTGCGGTAGAACAATTAGAAATACTATATTGGCACAAGGGGTTAATTGGGCTAACCATATGATTTAATTATTGCAAAGAAATTTAGAATTAGCCTAATTTACCCCCCATTTTGGGCATCTTGATCCTTTCAATTGGTATCGGAGCCTCGTGCTCATGTATTTAGGCTTAACCGCCTAGAGCAAGATGTCTCACGGGGATGGACCTCCTTCTATCTTTGAGGGAGATGACTTTCCTTATTGGAAAATTCGCATGGAGACGTATCTAGAGGCTCTAGATGTTGGTATCCTTAGAGCCGCCTCACAAGGCTTCCCAAAACCTCGAGATGCTACTAACCTACAAGGCGATAAGGTGAATTACAAGAAGTGGAATGCAAAGGCTCGAAACGCCATCTTTAGAGGCCTTTGCAAAGATGTGTTCAATCGGATGAGGAACCACAAAGACGCCCATGCACTATGGTCGGACGTTTGTGCGCTCCATGAGGGAACTAAGAGTGAGCGTGAGGAACGCTATCATCTTGTCATGAAAAAGCTCAACTCTTTTGAAATGCTTCCTAAAGAATGTGCTAATGAAATGTATTAACGTTTGAATGTTCTTGTAGAGGAAGTCAATGGGCTTAAACTCACTCAAATGCAATCAAATGCAATCATCCGATATTGTAAGAAAGATCTTGAGTGTCCTCCCCATTGACAAATATGGGCATATTGTGACCGTGCTACATCAAGGTGATCTTTCCATCACTACACCGACACAAATCTTGGGGAACATCAATGCTCATGAGATGTACATGCACATCACGTCACAAGATGGCTCATCCTCTACCAAGAAGAAAGATAAGGACTTAGCATTCAAAGCTAGCAAAGAGAAGGGCAAGGCAAGACTTGAGTATGAGAGCTCAAGTGATGATGAAGTTGATGATGAAAGTCTTGCTCTCATGGTGAAGAAGACCGCCAAGATGCTAAAGAAGCTCAATAAGAGTGGCATCAAGTTTGATGGCAAGAAGAAGTTTTTCACTAGCTCTAGAAAAAAGTCAATCTCCGAGATGGATTGCTACAATTGTGTAGAACTTGGTCATCTAGCTCACTAATGCACAAAGCCCAAGAAAGACAAGTTTAAGAACAAGAACAAGGGCAAGAAAGATGACTCTAGCAATAAAGATAAAGATGAGAAGAAAAAGAACAAGCCATACAAGAAGAGAGATGACAAGAAGAAGGACTTCCACAAGAAGAAGAAGAGTGGAAAGGCTTACATCATCGGTGATTGGCTCATAGACATTGATTCATCTAGTGGATCATTCGATGATGATAGTGACAACAAGAAGGTGGCCGCCATTGCTATTGACTCATCATCTTCACCGCCACCACCATCATCATCCTCTACATACCTATGCCTTATGGCCAAAGGTGAACGAAAGGTATCACATGATGATGATAGTAGTGGTGATGATCATGCTCATAATGATGATAGTGATAGTGATAGCGATGATGATAGTGATAGTGATAGCGATGATGATGAATATGAGTCACCTACTTATGATGATCCTGCTAAATTGCTAAAGAAATACACTAAGATCATTATAAAGACTAGAGCAAAAAATGAAAAGCTTGAGATGAAGAATGATTCTCTTTTATGTGAGATAGCCGAAAAGGCTAGTGTTGAGCTTAGAGAAGCAAATGATGCTATGTCATCCAAACTTAAGGAGCTCAAATCTTCTAAGAAAGAGCTTAAAGATAAATATGATAAACTTGAGTGGGTACACAAAGAGCTCATCACTAGCCATAACAAGCTAAAAGATGAATATACTACTCTCAAGATTAATCATGACAATCTTGTTATTGCTCAAGAATTTTTACCCAATGAGCCATATGATGCTACTAACGATATTGTTAAGATTGATATAGCTACATCATGCGATGATTTAATTGATGAGAGCATTGAGCAAGGATCTAGTGGCAAAGACAAGCAAGTGGTTAAGTGCAATGACTATGATGAGTATGTCAAGCTCAAGCATGACAATGAAAAGCTAAAGAAAGAGTTTAAAGAGCTCAAAATCCACAACACCATTGTGCTAGAAACTCTTGATCATGATGGTGACTTGGTTCTTGAGAATGAGAAGCTAAAAGAAGAAAACAAGAAACTCAAGGAAAAGAGAAACAATGTTGCACTCAAGGAAGATAAAAGTAATGATGCACTCAAGGAAGAGAACAAGAAGCTCAAGTTGGAAAAAGAACATCTCAAGATTGGATTGAGCAAGTTCACTAGAGGCAAATATCTTCAAAGTGAGCTTCTAATGAACACCATCATGAAGATGGATAGAAGTGGCATTAGGTACGTGGCAAATAAAGAGAAGAAGGCTCAAGCTCAACAATAACAATCAAAGCCAAAGCCAAAGCCAAAGCCAAAGAGATGTTTTGAGTGTGGACAAGAAGGCCACTTTGCTCATGAGTGCCAAACTCCACCACCACAACCCTTGGCTAAACATGCTAGACCCTTTGCCTTCAATGGTCACTACATACTTAGAAAGGATTCTAGTGGAAAGATGAAAGTGATATTCTTAAGACCTCCAAATAAGAATAGACCTAAGAAAATTTGGGTTGCAAAGTCACTTGTTGAGAAAGTGAAGGGCCCTCGATAAGTTTGGGTTCCTAAAGCTTGATCTCTTGTGTGTAGGTGAACTACAAGATCAGTGGAAGTCATTGGGTTATTGATAGTGGTTGTACACAACATATGACCGGTGATCCTCGTATGTTCACCTCACTAGATGAAGAAGTAGATGGGCAAGAAAGAATCACATTTGGAGATAACTCAAAGGGCAAGGTCAAAGGATTGGGCAAAGTGGCAATATCAAATGATCATTCCATCTCCAATGTGCTATATGTTGCTTTATTGAGTTTCAACTTGCTATCCATTGGACAATTATGTGATCTTGACTTCCAATGCTTGTTTACCGAGAAGGAGGTTGTTGTATCCAAGAAGGATGATGATCATGTGATATTCAAAGGATTTAGATACAACAACCTATATCTAGTGGACTTCACCTCTGAAGATGCAAACTTGAAGACATGCCTATTCACCAAAACAACACTTGGGTGGCTATGGCATAGAAGACTTACTCATGTTGGGATGAGCTCACTCAAGAAGCTTATGAAGAATGATTTGGTAAGAGGGTTGAAGGATATGAAGTTTGAGAAGGACAAGCTTTGTAGTGCATGTCAAGCCGGCAAGCAAGTTGCAAATACCCATCCAACAAAAGCTTTTATGTCAACCGCAAGAGTGCTAGAACTCCTTCATATGGATTTATTTGGATCAACAACATACAAGAGTTTGGGAGGAAATCTTTATTGTCTTATGATTGTTGATGATTATTCAAGGTATATATGGGCATTCTTTCTTCATGACAAATTGGAAGTTGCATCTTGCTTCAAAAAGTTTGCCAAGAGAGCACAAAATGAATTTGAAGTGAAGCTCAAGAAGATAAGAAGTGACAATAGGAAAGAATTTGACAACACAAACATAGAAGCTTATTATGATGAAGTTGGAATCAAACATGAAGTCTTCGCAACATATACTCCTCAACAAAATGGTGTAGTTGAGAGGAAGAACCGAACATTGATCACTCTTGCAAGAACAATGCTTGATGAGTACAACACCCCCGAAGCTCTATGGGTGGAAGCAATCAACACCGCATGCTATGCATCTAACCACCTATTCCTTCAAAAGTTCCTTGGCAAGACACCATATGAGTTGCTCAATAGAAAGAAGCCGGACGTCTCCTTTTTAGGGTGTTTGGTTGCAAATGCTACATCTATAAGAAGCGGCAATACTAGGGAAATTTCAAAGACATTGTGATATTGGTTTTCTTGTTGGTTACTCATCAAAGTCCAAAGCATATAGAGTATTTAATCATACCACCAGCTTGGTTGAAGAAACATATGATGTGGAATTTGATGAATCTAACGGCTCTCAAAGAGCACATGAGAATCTTGATAATGTAGGTGATGAACCATTGAGGGAGGCTATGAAGAACATTCTGGTTGAAGACATCAAGCCTAAAAATGATGAAGATGATGTACAAGTGATTGATCCATCTTCTTCATCAAGTGTGCCACAAGATGATGAAAAAGATAGGAGAGTAAAAAATGAAGATACTCATGTCTCCTATGAACAAATGGTGGTGCAAGCATAAGACGTTGATACTCCACAACCTCCCCCTTAAGTGGTCAATAGAAGAAATACACCCCTACTTCAAGATCATCTATAAGATCTCATCATAGGGAGTCCATCAAAAGGTGTAATGACTCGATCTCAAAAACTTGCTTTATTTGTTGCTCATCACTCTTGTGTTTCTTGCTTTGAGCCTACTAAGGTAGAAGAAGCTCTTTAACATCCGGATTGGATAAATGCCATGCATGAAGAGTTGAACAACTTCACTCGCAATGAAGTTTGGACTTTTGAAGAGCGGCCAAAAGGTGCAAGAGTCATTGGAACAAAGTGGGTGTTTCGAAACAAGCAAGATGATCAAGGTATTGTTGTGAGGAACAAGGCAAGACTAGTTGCAAAGGGATTCTCTCAAGTTGAAGGTTTAGATTTTGGAGAGACCTTTGCCCTGGTTGCGAGATTAGAAGCCATCCGTATCCTCCTTGCATATGCATCACATCATGAAATAAAACTTTATCAAATGGATGTGAAAAGTATATTTTTAAATGACTTTATTAATGAACTAGTCTATGTTGATCAACCTCCTGAGTTTGAAGACCCTAGATATCCTAATCATGTTTATAGGTTGTCTAAAGCATTATATGGGCTTAAGCAAGCCCCAAGAGCTTGGTATGAGCGCCTTCGGGACTTCCTTATTGAGAAGGGTTTCATCATTGGGAAGGTCGACACTACACTATTCACCAAGAAGCTTGATGGGCATATCTTCATTTATCAAGTGTATATTGATGATATTATCTTTGGATCATCAAATGAAGATTCATGCAAAGAATTTAGTGAATTGATGTCGAAGGAGTTCGAGATGTCAATGATTGGAGAGCTTACATTCTTTCTTGGTTTTCAAGTCAAGCAAATGAGAGAAGAGATTTTCATCTCTCAAGAGAAATATACTAATGATCTTCTCAAGAGATTCAAGATAGATGAATGTAAGCCAATCAAGACTCCAATGCCAACCAATGGACATCTCGACCTAGATGAGGGAGGTAACCCAGTTGATCAAACTCTCTACCGCTCTATGATTGGTAGCTTGTTGTATTTGACCGCATCTAGGTCCGACATCATGTTTAGTGTGCGTATGTGTGCTAGGTTTCAAGTTAATCCTAAGAAAACTCATTTAATTGCCGTAAAAAGAATCATTAGGTACCTTAAGCACATACCAAGCATTGGCCTTTGGTATCCTAAATTAGCTATATTTGAATTAGTTGGCTATTCCGATTTGGATTATCACTACTAGGGATGTGTTCATCAATGACGCTTTCCTTTCGTCACTGAAGACACCAAAATCGTCACATATATTATTTTATGATGAAATTGTGACGAAATTGATTTCGTCATTGAATGAGCGTCATATTTTGGATAACGCGACGAAACGTATATTTTCGTCATAGATGTGCGTTCCTTCTATGACGAAATGGCCCTCGTCATAGAAGAGTATTCTTTCTATGACGATGCATTTTCGTCATTGATGTAGCCCCTTTTTCGTCATAACTTGCCGTCTGTTAGGCGGCCAGACGGCGTTTGCCATGCTGGCAGCTGACGTGTCCTGTCCACATGGCGCGTCCACGTTTCAGGTGACGTGGCTTGGCACGTGGCTGGTGATGTGTCGGACTACGTGGCCGCTGATGTGGCAGGGATGTGGATGTGCACGTGTCCACTTTTTATTGGGCCACAGGGCATGCTGTGAGTAGTCCACGTGTCTTGCTGTGATTGGCTCTCATTTTCATCACTGAAGTGATTACAAATTCGTCACTTAATATATTACAAAATAGTCATAGAATCGACTACAAAATCATCACAAAAAGGTAACAAAATTCATCACAGGTGCACATGCTGAACAACAGATCATAGTATTCCAATTACCATCAACTTAACAGATCCAGTATTCATAGGTACCATCAACTTAATGAACAATACTAAACTTGGTTCACATATAATTCACTAGACATCATGTTCCATGTACTAGTTTCATCTCAGTTCACATAGGTTATGACAGCAACTATTAAAAAGTGGGCAAGCAACAGCAACATAGGTTATTGCATAAGCAAAATCACCAGCACGGACCCCTTGCTTCATCAACCAGCAGCTACGCGCAGCGCTCATGTCGAAGAACCATTGTTGATGGCCAAGATACGCTTGAGCAGCGCATTGTTCTCCTCCATTGCCTTGGTGTTTATCTCTGTCAGCTTCTTGTACTCCTCCATCTCCTTTTATGTCCTCGCCAGCTTTTCCTCAGCTTCTTCACTTCTCTTCTTGAGATCGTCGATTTCACCTTGTACAACAGCCTTAGCTTCAGCTGCTAGTTCTTCCCGAAGCTCGCTTTCATTTGATGATGATGATTTGGAGGATGCCACTGGTTTGATGCCAACACTCTTGAGGAAATGGTTTGAGTTGTTCTAGGAGAGCACCTGGGACACAACCTGCACACTGGATACTGCTGTCTCACCTTCAGCAATAGGTTCTCCCCTCAAAGCTTCCATATTTGACTGAAACAGCAATGACCCATCATTAGTTGATCATTATTGCATTAATTTGAGGTGCAAATATCACACAAGATGTATTTTTAAAAATATAAATAGCAAGATGTGTACTAGAGAGAGGTAGAAGCAAACCTAGCAAAATGGACAGACTGTAGTACAATTTATCTGATTTGTTATGTGGAACATTATGTAAACTGTAGTTTGATTCTTACTGACATAAAGCACAGCTACTCTACAATGAAACAATCAGAAATCACCTAGCATGTGGACACAATTAGTTCAGATTGTTCTCAGTTAAATGCAATCTCATTTCCAGTCAACATCTATCAAGTATTAACAGAGCACAGTTATCAGATTGTTCAGCAGATTGGTTTAGCAGATAATACACATACATAAAGCACATGAGAATAACTAAAAGCATGGGCTTTAGAGACTTGGCTGCAGTTAGGTTGCTTCCATTTTCATATCCATCCAAGATAATAACCCATTTAGCCATTCCTTGTTTGATACATTGCAGTTTTAATCTAGTATATCAATGACTGCAATATGAATTTATGACTGCATGTAGATTGTTCCCAGAAATAAGAACAGCCTTCAGTTAGTACTTAACTTATTTAGCAAGTATATAGCTATGTTGGATTATGACCAGTTTTGAGCAAAAGATAGAATACAAAATGATTAAAATAGGACATGTTATCCAATTAATGAACAAAATGGCACAGCGAAACAGATGTCGGGACTTACAAGTGCTTCTCTTGCTGGTTCACTGAGACCATTTTTGGAGCTGGTATGGCAGGTCTTGAAGGCCTCCACCAAATCAAGTTCTTCATTTTGTTCTGTGCTTGGTTCTGCATTGTTTTTCTTCTTTTTCTGTTTCATAGATAATCAATTACAGGAAAGTTGTCAGATAAAATGCAAAATAAGTTGGTTAGTGCAAATATGTACAAGGTACTCTTTACTTACATATGCATGTAAGTGTGCCACATAGCTGCGAGAACCCGTAGCCTGATGATACTTGACTTTACTGTGATTCTGCTTGTTCTTTTCACATGATTCCTACAAGAGAATGAACATGTCAGATGATATCATAGGTTCCAAATGAGAAGATCTTTGGAAACTGAATGAGAAAGAATATATGACAAGATACCCGTACCATGTTTTTTGGATTACACCACTTTGCAACCAGTACCCTCCACTCTGCATCAGACATGCATGCAACTGGAGAAGTTGTGGGAATCTCATTTGCAGGTTTACCATTGAAGTATTTGTTCTTCAGCCGATAACGCATTTGCCGCACCCCAGAGCGCAGCATATCAGTGCAAGCTTCCTCTGTTGGCTTGTCTTCAGGGTTAATGGCCAAGCGCCCCTAGTCATATGACAATTCCATATTTAGTTAGTCAATGCAGGTTAAACAGATAAACAAGTTTACCATAGAAACAATAATGCACTTACAGAGAGCTTTCCCACAAAGTCTTTGTAATAGCGATCATCTCTCTTGTAATCTTTCCAATGAGTTAGGACAGGGACCTTATCCCTAATGATGACACCAGCCTCAGATGCAAACTTGGCTGCTTGAATAGGTTCATGAGGCCTTCTTTTCCCTTCAGCAACAGCTATGGGCATTCTCCTTCCCATAGCTTTAGTCATCCTGTCCAGCTGTGCTCCCTTGGTGGGTGGCCTGGGTCTCCTTGGGGCTCGCTGTGAAGGAGCTGCAAAATACAATTTGGATTTAAATGCTTTAGTTTCATGCAGATCAGCAAACCAGATGGCATAATAGAATGACAAAGAAACATCAACTTTCCTTCAGTGTCTTCCTCTCTAGCTACATTGTCTTCATCAGCACCTGTACTGTCTTGAGCACCACCTCCACTGAATTCCTCTTCAGCTGTATTGTCCTGACCACCAGCTCCATTGCCTTCCTCTGCATCTGTATAAGACCTTTGTGGTGGTGTTTCATCATGACCATTGGTAGGATCCTCTACATTCTGGCCATCTCTCGCCGAAACAAGAAGCCTTTTTGATGATCTTGTTTGGGATTCAGGAGGCTGAACCTATGATCCTTGAGATGCCCTCACTCTCTTACTAGCCCTAACTCCTGGCGCCATGGTGGGGCCTATCTTCTTCTTCTTTGAAGCTAGGACTTTCCGACTATACCCTGCAAGAAACTGTGGATAAAAAAATCAAGTAAGTCATGTGCAAATATTCCCCATCCAGGTATGCAAGAAACTGTGGATTAAAGAACAGGTATGCAAGAAACAAGATGCATCTAAAAGCAAAGGCATATATTGAAGAACAGATTAAAAACACTCAAATGCAATGCAAATATTCCCCATCCAGTACTTTGAAGATAGAAGAAGCACCTTAGTTGCCAGGGGCTGTGGTGTCATCATCATCACTATCTCCTTGATCATCATCTTCAAGGAGATACTCCGATGAATCCGAATCTTCATTATTTCTTTTCTTGTTTGCTGATTTTCCCCCCTTCTTTGATGCAGATAGTGATACAGAGTTATTAAATTGTAAAGATAGATTTTTCAGGCCGAAATCTTGCATCTTCTTGAAATTGTTCGCCACGCGTGCATCCCGATGTCTCTCATAATCAGTTTTTTCAGATTCTTACAAAAACAAGCAAATTGTGTCTATTAGAAAATAAAAAGGAGTGAACTAAGAGCTAAGAGGTAGTAATACTAGATGGTAGATAGATAAGAGGTAGGAGCTAGTAGTGCCTGCTGAAGAGCTAAGGGATAAGAGGTGATAGGTTATAGGCAAAAAGTATTAGGTCAGAAAGAACTAAGAGGTACAGGTATTTGTGTACTGAAGCACAATTACTCTAAAATCTGTGAAAAAATTGAAGATAGCTTGTACTGAACTACTATTTTCCAATCAACACATACAAAATATTTTGTATATATAAATAGTTAAAGCTATGTGTTTAGAATACTTTGTTAGTCTTGAATACTTTGTGCCTTAGTTAGTCTTGAATACTTTGTGCTGCTAAGCATGATGCTTTAAATTAACCACTGACTACTTAGGTTCAATAGAGTCGTGTGCTTGGTTTATTTAAATTTACTTCCATTAGAGTCTGGGCCAATCATTTTGACTGAATTTTACATTGACAGTTAACTATGCATATGCCAGGTTGACTTGATTGGTATAGGAAGTTTGCAATGGTGAAGGTGAACTCTAGCATGTAGCGTAGATGCTTAAGAGGCCTAGTCCCATGATTATATTCTATCCTTAGAAAAAGAAACTCGAGAAAAAACAGCCAAACCTTAGAATGCTACTTTGAACCATTCAAACAAATAAACAAGCAGTTGCATCGAGAAATTACATAAGCTTGTTACAAAATGAAGACGTTGTTGATATAAGTGATATTTCATTTTCGAAAACTTCTCTGAAAATTGTCACTGACTGCGAATTCATATTGAATTTCAAGAATTTTGTGAGCGCTTGATGGTTGGTAATTTACTATACTGATCCAGATTTTAGTGCAATGGCCTAATGCTTTTTACAGCTGCGTCACCTTTTTATCGTTGTATGGAGTGACCGAAACATATATATGTATATTATAGACACACACACGTGTGTGTATAATCCAAGCAATCCAGGCGAAAAGCAACCGATCCATCATCAACATCATCAGCATCCCCCGCTCTCTAGAGCAGACAGTGCATAGCGATAAAGCTCATTTCTGCTGGATTTATGGTACCCCATACCTGAATCAGGATAACTTTGTTCCCCATATGCTACCCCTCTGATTGGATACGTTGGTCACTAGTCGGATGGTAAAAAAACCGACAATTGCTCTCCCCTTCCAAATTGCTAATCATTTTTGTTTTTCTAAACACATAGCTTTAACTATTTATATATACAAAATATTTTGTATGTGTATAGCTGAAAATGATTCAGATATACAGATGAAGCAAATCTTAATCTGACAGATCAAGATACGACAGGCAGAAATTCTAGATACATATGTTGATTGTTGGGTCAAATTCTAAGGATCAGCTCCTAAAGTTTAGACTAACTGCACAAGAAAATCTAGGAAAATCTGGGAAGACAAATTGGGTTCCTGCGGTGGCGGCTAGGGTTCACAATCTGGGAAAATCTAGGAAGACAAATTGGGTTCACAATGCATTACTAATTGCACAGGAAAATCTGGGAAGACAAAAAGCAAAATAAATCACATACGCCTAACTCAATCTATAGCCAAATGGTTACCTTGATCTTGTTGTGCAGGTCTCTTCCTACCTTGACCCCTGGTTGCCACCATTGCGGATGTATACCAGGTGCTCGTCGGCGGTGGTCGTCAATGGGGAAGCGGACCTGGTGCGGGCGGACCTGGTGCTCGTCGGCGGTGGTCGTCAACGGGGAAGCGGACCTGGTGCGGGCGACCCCTAGTCCACGACGACACAGCTCGCGGGCGAGGAAGCACCTCGGCGACGGGCGACGGCGTTTGTGTTCTTGCGGTGGCGGCTAGGGTTGGTGAAATGTGTGTGGGGGGGGAGAGGACGAGTGGCCGGGGTGAGGAGGGAGTGGGGGTAATGGCTAAATTAGCGGTAATCAGTTTTAGGCGGCATTTTTATTGGCGGCATTTTTTTTGGCGGCATTTTTTCCCTCCCGGAAGACCCTATGGTACCCAATTTATTTTGAAACTTCTTATTACATTTTTTAGTTATTATCTTAGTTATTTGTTGTATAACTAAAGGATAAAAGCTACAATACCTTAAGTTATGTAGAAAATTCTAAAAACTTGCATGGACACCTTATTTTGGTGTATGATCATGACATAAAAATTTCAAAGGATTTTGACAAAGTGGTACTATACATCACGTACAAGCATGAACATCTCTCACTTAGTTAGAGGGAGATATGTTAGACATGTATGACTTTGTCAGGATGATCCTGACCACTTTGTTAGAATTAGCTGAAACTTTTTTGTCATCATTATACACCAAAGTGAGGTGTCCATGCAAGGCTTTAGATCTTTTTAGCTAGCTTAGGGTATTTTAACATTTATCCTTCACTAATCCAACAAAAAATTACAATAATAGGTAAACTTGGTCAAAAAATTGCACAGATGCACACAGCATCATTGTTTGGCTCCATAAACATCCCATTAAAGTTTCAAATGATTTCGACAAAATGGTACTATACATCTTGTACATGCATGAACAACTCTCACTTAGTCACAAGGTAGCTTAAAGCTTTTATCCTTTAGTCATTCAACAAATAAGTACAATAATATCTAAAAAATGTAATAAGATGTTTGAAGATCAATGAGGTAAATCATTAAGCAATAATATATTAATAATTAATTAAAAATCTGGCAAAAAAATAAATATAGAGACATAGAAAAATAATAAACACAACAAATGTGGGAAAAACAAAAAAAATTGCTCCCAATGGGTTCGAACCTGGGAGCGCAAGGAGAAACTCAAAGTGCCTTACCAATGCGCTACTCAAGTGTTTTCGTTAGTTCTCGACTGTAGTCTTACTTAAACTGTTCACCTAAGCCCTCAATGTCCCCCAATCCTGCCTTCCAGTTTGGAACCACCGAGCTTCCTTGGGGATCCTAATGTTGCTGCAGCACTTGATGTCGTTCTATTTGTGCGTGAGATTATAGAGACTAATCCCAAGCTCCGTGTGTCCATGATCCAGAGGCTGATCGACATATTCTATCAGATCCGGGCAGAGTGCTGCCACTGTGTCTTCGAGGAGGCCTGCTGTTCTTGTAGATGGAACTTATGCCACATAGAGTGCTGCCACTGAGACTGCTATTTGGGCTCCTGCTTCAGCTCTTGGATCGTTGGCTTCCAGCCAGAATCTCAGATCTCTCATTCTGTCTGGTGATTTCTTCTTGGCTGCTGTTGTTGCCTGTAACCTGACCAAGCTTGTGTTGAGGCTGGAGGAGATTAAGCCAGCAAAGGTTGAAGTAAACAAGGCCAGTACTGAAGCCTTGTTGATCATGGTGTCCATCTTGCAGTTGGGACAGTCATCTTACCTCCCGCACCCTATTGACAATGACTCGTATGATCGTATTGTTCTATGTGTGAGGCTGCTTTGCAATATTGGTGATGATGTTAGGAAGGTCTGGTTGCAGTCTTGCCGCCAGAGCTTTGTCTATTTTTCTCTTTTAAAAAAAATCTGAAACAATATTAGTTCTCTATGAGTACTGATTGCTAGTTCATATTTTTCTCCTGTTCCATTAGTTCTTAAATTTAGTCTCACTTAGTGAAGTCATGGACTCATGATTATAGAAGTATTGTGTTTGCTCTGTTTTTCTGGTTCATATGTTCTCTTGCCTATGTTGAAACATATTTCTATTGTATGAAGATAGTAAAGTTAAAAAATGTCTTTATTGGGTCAAGGAATAACCAGATGTGCGTATTTCAACAGAATTTCTATAGAAACTGAAATCAGTCAACATTTTTTCCTTCCAATAGTGCAGTCTAGGGACATGACACTGGTCCATACTAGAAATCATCATCTTCATCATCTAGGGACATGTCATCATTGTTATCATTGCCACCATCACTACAGTACTGCAGTACTGTCTCATCTTCCTCCTCATCCTCACTATCTTCATGAATAATACGTTGCTTCTTGCTGCTTATAAGGTCTTGTAAATTTCCTTCAATTATAGTGGCTTCTCCACCTTGAATATTCTGAGTAACCTCATTATCAGCCCCTGCTTGCATTACATGCTCAGTATCAGAACAATAATCATCCTGATGCACATCATGACTGTCCTCATCTTTTTCAGCGACATCATAAATATTCCTATGTTCAAATTTCTGCACAACTCGCCAATCTTTACCTAAAGATGTGTCTTGCATGTAAAATATCTTTTTTGATTGAGTTACTAAGATGAAAGGATCAGTCTTGTACCATAATGACTGCACATTAATGGATTTGAAATGTCCGTCATCTCGAAGGCCTATCGTCTTGCCTTCTTGCTTGAACCAATCGCATCGAAATAGAACCACCGTCCGACGGACTTGAAGATTTGAGTTATATTGCAACTCAATTACCTCTTTAAGGACTCCATAAAAATCTATGTCGTTCCCATCATGTGAACCTTCAGTCATTACACCACTATTTTGTGTCAGAAAGAACTTCTCACGATCCACAGTGCTATACCGCACTCCATTAACTATGCAAGATGCACAAGTCTTAACTCGTAGATCTGGGCCACATGACAGTGCCCACAGTCCTTCGCTAACTGATTCTGGATGCTCCTTATGTTTGTTCTCCATCTGTTGCAACAAAAGTACTCAGTTAACCAATTACATATGGATACTAATGCATTTACTAAACCTAGAAACACAATGTGTACTGACTTACATGGCACCTAAACCACTTTGCAAATCCTTGTTCAACCATTTTATCAACATCAAGCGCACCTTGCTGCACAAGATCGTCCCTGTACAAGCTGCATGGCAAAGCTAAGTCATAAGAATAATTTGAAAATTTAGAAATTAAACAAAAACTAATCCCCAAAACATATAATAGATACTTACTCCAAATATTCCTCAGCTTCTTCACAATTATTTAGCACATACCAAACTAACTTATTGAGGACATCATCATCAATGTACTGGCTCCTATTAGATCCAACAAGAGTAACACCATGCTTAAAAATAGAGACGTCATCAGGCAATGGCATCTCTCCATCATTATCATCATGATGGTTAAATCTATTGTCAATATCCTCCATATACCTAGAACAAAAAGTCAATGTGTCACTTGCCATATATGCCTCAGCAATTGATCCTTCCGGCCTCGCCCTGTTCCTTACAAAATTCTTCAAAGTGCCTAGCCGCCTTTCTATTGGGTACATCCATCTGTACTGAATAGGTCCTCTAAGCAGTGCCTCATCAAGAAGATGGACGGCCAAGTGCACCATGACATCAAAGAAGGCAGGCGGAAAGATTTTCTCAAGCTTGCATAGGATCAATGGAATTTCTTCTTTTAGCCGTTTGACAACATCAATCCTTAGATTTCTACTGCATAGTTCCCTGAAGAAGGTCCCGAGCTCTGCAACTGCTTCATATACATCCTTCCTCACTAGTCCTCTTAGGCCAGCAGGTATGATTCTTTGCAGGAGTATGTGGCAAGAATGTGTTTTAAGCTTTCCCTGCACCTTTGAACCATCTTCACTTATGTATCTTGCTAGGTTAGCCGCATATCCATCAGGAAACTTGATACCTTTGAGAAACTTGCATAACTCGGTTTTCTTATCCTTCCCCAAGACATATGGAGCAGGTGGAGCAATGACTGAGTTGCCATGCTGCTATAAGTGCAATTCAGGTCTTATGCCCATATCATGCAAATCTAGCCTAGCATTGGTTGTGTCCTTGGTCTTGCCCTGTACATTGAGTAATGTACCAAGAATGTTTTCACATATGTTTTTCTCTATGTGCATGACATCGAGATTATGTGGAAGCTTTAAATGTTTCCAATATGGCAATCTCCACAACCCAACTTTGTGGCTATAAATCTTTGGACCCTCATTGCGCTTCCTTTTATTTCCAATAATTTCATGATGCTTCCCTGGCCTGACATCTTTCACCTTCTCTAGCTCCTCTAGGACCTCCTCCAAAGTGAACTTGCCTGGTTGCTCTTTGTTTTCACGCTTACCATCGAAAGCCAAGCTTCTCCGCCATGCATGTGTCCTTGGAAGGTAACGACGATGTCCAATGTAACATATCTTATTCCTTATTGCCCGAGACAATGGATCCTTATCACAATGAATACATGCATAATACCCTTTTGTTGTTCGCCCTGATAACGTGCTCAACGCTGGAAAATCATGTATACACCACAACACGGCAGCACGAAGGTTAAACTTCTGACCAGTGCATGCATCGTAGGTATTGACACCCTTCCATAGATCGAGCAGTTCTTCAATTAGGGGCTCAAGGAACAAATCAAAATCCTTTCCTAGAGATTTTGGACCTGGGATGAGTAAAGACATAAAGCAGTTTGCTGGATTCACGCATTCCCATGGTGGGAGATTTAGTGGTGTCAGAAGCACTGGCCACATACTGTACTGCGTACTCATGTTGCCAAATGGATTGAATCCATCGGTAGCTAAGGCAAGCCTCAGGTTCCTCGGATCATCTGCAAAGGATGGTTCCCTCGTGTCGAAGTCCTTCCATGCTTCTCCATCAGCTGGATGGCTCATTACATTGTCGACTGGCATCCTCTTTTTCTTGTGCCATTGTGTTTCCTCAGAAGTTCGCTTTGAAGCAAAAATTCTTTTCAACCTTGGCAAAAGTGGAAAATGCCTCAATACCTTGTGTGGAACCTTCTTGTTCCCAGTTTCATCTTGCCATCTAGACGTCTTGCATACTGGGCACACATTCCCTTTTTCATACCTCTTCCGAAACAACACACAATTGTTCTTGCACACATGGATGTTTTCGTAACCAAGGCCCAATTCTCCAAGATATTTCTTGGCCTCATCATATGATTTTGGCAACTCACTCTGAGGGAATCCTAATGACAACAGCTTCATCATTATGGAAAATCCTATATTGCCAATTCGATAACGAGACTTGATATACAACATCCTCACCAGAAAAGAGAATTTCGAATGGCTAGATCCCGGGCTAAGTGACTTCTTTGCATCTTCAAGGACTCTTGCAAACCTTGGTTGTTCTCCATTAGCCTCTGCCGCAGCATACAAATCTCCTATCATCTCTGGTACTCCGTGATCCTCATCATAATCATCATCGGCCACATCCACATGTATCCCAAAGTCATGATCACTTCCTTCGACCTCCGGCTGCTCCAAATTCTCAACTACTACAGTATCTGCCGACTCCCCATGATGAATCCACCTGGTGTATGTAGCTGACATCCCATAAATGTGTATATGGTCACTTACATCATCCTGAGACCGCAGAGTTTGATTAAGACATTTACTGCACGGACAAAGTATGTGGCTGTCTTCGGGGTATCTTTCACTAACAAATTTCATGAACTCTTCAACTCCTTTCACATATGCAGGTGTGAATTGTGTCCCAAAAATCCAGCTTCTATCCATCTGTACATTGTACTCAGTCCTTAAATTCCAGTAATAAATTCAACAAAATTCAAAAACACATCAAAGACATGCATATATGTAAAACAAATCAAACCTTATACTCGGCAATCCTCTGCTCGCGCTCCACGCGCAGCTCTGCTCGCCGTCGCTGCTGCTCTATCCCACGCGCGTACTGACAACGATGGTGTCGGCGTGGACGCAGGGAGAAGGAGATGGAGATCGCCAGATTGGTACTGGCCAACGACGAGCGACGGCTCACGTAGATCGCCAGATCGGTACTGGCCTCCCAGGAGAAGAACTACGGCGGTGCCACGATACCTATGCACGCACGTATGGGATGTCTACGCCACCAGCTGCCATGCACGTATGGCCATCAACTCGATCGACAAAACAAAAAAAACATGATATCATGTTCTAAGTACAAATATAAAAACAGGCTAGCCATAAACACAAAAGTCCGGGAGTTCCAGCGGTAACGCCTCCTCCCTGTCTAGCGGCAGGTCGCGGGTTCGATTCCCCCTACGGGGGATTATTTTTGCAAAAATTAAAAGGGAGGGGCAGGCCGCTGGTGGAGCTGGACCCTAGGCCCGCAGCGCCACGTGTTCGCCGCCACGCCCGCTGGTGGGACTGCATCGCCACGTCATCGACGTGGGACCCGATGGTGGGACCGCTCCACCACGTCCTCGGTGTGGGACCCGCTGGTGGGACCACAGCGCCATGTCATCATCTATGATTCAATTACCATGGAGTTTACAAATAAAAAAAATATGCACATTTTTATCACAAAAGGTCGACTGCTCCATTGGTAAGGCACCTATGAACCTAGCAACAGGTTGCGGGTTCGAAGCTCACTCAGTGAGCTATTTTTTTGCAAAAAAATGGAGGGGGAAGGCTGCAGGTCCAGCTGGACCCATGTCCTCGAGGTGGTACACGAGCCAAACAATCAATGACGATTTAGTTTTGTTATTGTATGACGATTATTTCGTTTTCGTCATTATTCTTCGTGCCAAAGCTCCGTCACTTATGACTAATGACGAACCTGCACATTTCGTCATAGAATGCTCTCATTCTGTGACGAAATTAGTAATCATCACGAGTGAATCGTCATTGATGAACACATTTCTAGTAGTGTATGTCGGCTACAAAGTTGATAGAAAAAGCACACCCGGAGGGTGCCATTTCCTTGGTAGATCATTTGTGTCTTGGTCCTCCAAGAAGCAAAATAGTGTGGCTTTGTCTACCGCCGAAGCAGAATACATTGTCGTGGGTGCTTGTTGTGCACAAATACTTTACGTGAAACAAACTTTGCTAGACTATGGTGTAGTTCTAGATAAAGTACCTCTTTTGTGCGATAATAAAAGTGCGTTAAAACTTGCAAATAATCCGGTTCAACACTCTCGCACCAAGCACATAGATATCCGCCATCACTTTCTTAGAGATCATGTTGCTAAAAATGATATATCACTAGAAGGTGTAAGGACCGAGGATCAATTGGTGGATATCTTTACTAAACCGCTAGATGAGGCAACATTTTGTAGATTGCGGAATGAACTAAATGTGCTTGATTTTAGTAACTTCACAAAAAATTGAGCTTGTGTTGTCCCTTGCATTGCATTGTAATATACAACATGTTTAATGCTTTATAATGCATATAGGGCTTGTCTAACATGGTTAAGATAACTGTCGAAAAGCGTGTGAAGAAGCTTAACCTTGGATCAAACTTGACAAGCAACTAGATTTACATTCAAGTATTGCATATGCACGAATGTTGTTTTGTCGTTTATCTTAAATTGCCTTCTTATTGCCTAATTTCTTAAAAAAAATTATAGCCTAAGGCAAAATATTTTGAAAAACTTGAGGATTTGAGAGAGGTCACTCACATTAGTCTCAATTAGTGTTTATTTGGATCTTATTGGAGTTGGGACTTGATTGGGAATAGGTAGCGCGAAGAACTTTGAAGATTTGCTGAAGGAGTGACTGGACGTTGCACCGGACTCTGATGTCCAGCGTCCGGTCAGTTCACAGGAGGTGAACAGCTACCGAGCAGGAGTGACCAGATGCTAGAACAGTGTTTTGCCAGCGTCTGGTCAGAAGGAGCTTCAGCGTCCAGTCGATCATGAAGACATCAAGGCTAGGTGACCGGACTCTAGCTACATCCAGTCGGTGTCCACTGGACGCGTCCGGTCATGATTTCAGAGGTATTGGACCTCTCTAGAATCGACCGAACGCTGGGTGGCAGCGTCCGGTCGCTACCACTATAGCGTCCGGTCAATAGATTTTGTGCGGCTTACGGTCTCTTTTCTTGTTTCCTTTTCTGATCCACCGGGGGACCCTCATATAATCCACGTGCGCGCCCTAACCGAGCCCTAATCCACTAAGCTCCTTGCCCTTGTCGCTGCCACTGCTCTTACCTACATCACCGTTCCCACGCGCCATCGCCACTCGCCCACACGCCTCCCTATGCCCGCACGCCGCCGCCAGCCCCTCACCAACGCTGCCGCCAGTAGCGCCTCCTTGCTATGCCACCAGCACCGTCGTGCCCTAGCAGCAGCGCCGTGCCCTGCCTGCGCCTGCCACCGGAGCCACCACAACAACTTCTCCACGCCTTGCCTTGCCACCGTGCCTCCACAACCACGGTGCCGTCCACAACCTACACCGGTAAACCCTAACTGCCCTAGTTTCAGTATAGCGGACCCTTGGCCGTCGATTCACCACATTGGATTGCCGATCCTCGCCAACCAGCAACCCTAGTCGATTCGGTGTTCCTTGATCCATAACTCCTCTCGCCGTTTCGCCATTTCGATAGGTAGCAAGCCCTGCGTTTCAATTTCATATCTAAATTGCTTGCTTCCTAGGGTTTCGCATCTTTAGATATATTGTATTTATTTGTATATCCTTTCTATTCCATCATGCAGCGAGTCAGTTCTGTTGAGGTGTCAGTGGCAGTTGTTAGTCAACTCAGGGCCAAGCTCGCGAGTACGGAACGAGGCCAAGCCTTGAAAGTGTCAGCGATAGTTGATCTTTGTCAGAGGCAGTTGATTCATCTCAGATCTTTCAGATGGCTCGTACAAAGAATGTTGGTGGTGGTCCCGGTGACAAGGATCCGAGGCCCCCACCTCTCCAGCCTATAGAACCTAAAGGCAAGGCGACCAAGAAGCTGGTAGCCAGGAAGCGCAAGTATCCAGATGCAGATACAGCGAGAGCTGCCATAGATGCAGAGGCCGTAGAGCGTGTCGAGAGAGGAGGCGCTCATAGTGGAGTCTAGATTACTGATCCACTTTCACCAGAGGCGATGGCTTCACTTCAGTGAGTTGAGTGTCTTCATGGTGGTCTAGCTGGGACCCTCATGATTAGAGGACAGCGTGTTGCCATTGATGAGGTTCAACCTCAGAGGGAGCCACAGCAGCAGCCTCAGCCCGCACAACAGACTTAGGAGCCTCAGCTAGCTCAGCAGTCTTAGGAGGGTGAGCAGGTCTAGCAGGCCAAGGAGATAGAGCTGGCACCACAGCCACAGTTACACCGCTCTGGTCGTACTCGTGTCCTAGTTTCACCGAGGCCAGTCACTCAGAGGAGGGGTTCTTGTCCACCACCTCGACCACAGGGTCCGCCTCTAGTGACCCATCTTGACCTAAGGGCCGCCACGGCCAAGCAGGTGTAGCAGTTGAGGTTTGTTGACTTTGAGGTGTGGTTTCCACCCAGGAGGGATGAGAGAGCATCATATGGATTCTATACACCCCTGCAGGAGGACTTCTATAATACCTATCTGAATAGTGGAGCAGTCTTCAGACCACATAGAGTGTGCAACATAGAGTCTATTGTTGCAGTAGCTGAAGAGCACATTTGCCCCTACCTTGCATATCTACCGGGGCTAACAGATCTGATTGGATGGACCAGATTATATGTTCCATCTTGGGTTCGTTAGTTCTATACATCTCTCTGGATTGACCCCCACCATAGGTTTATTCAATTTGCATTCGGTGGCAGAGACTATCGGTTGACGTGCACTAGGGTCAGGGAGATTCTTAGGCTTTAGGAGAAGCCAGTCAGGCTCCATGAGGTGTGCTATGGATAGACTGCACCCCCTAGATGCCCTCATGGTGGCATGGTACCCCCTACAGACTTGGTACGTCACTGCTTCACTGAGCCTTTTGGCGAGGGGTCAAGGAGGAACCCTAGTGATCTCACGCCCACTGCTCATGTGCTTGAGGCTGTTATGAGGACTTTACTTTCGAGGATGGGATACAGAGAGGGATTGACTCGGATTCAGCTATGGCTTCTCAACTCTCTCATGCAGCAGACAATTTTTGATATCCGGGATCTCCTTCTGTCAGATATGGAGGACACTATAGCTGAGGGCTTCAGAGGTCACAGGTAGCTACCCTATGCTCACTGGGTCACATTCCTTATCCACAGAGTTGTTTCTGTTAAGTTGCTTGAGATGATTGCTGAGTATAGTGGTGCCACGATAGAGTTCCCTGCTTATAACCTATCTCAGATGATCCGCCATAGTACCCCACAGGCACCGAGTCAACCGCGCCATCGTCTAGAGGTGCCAGAGACTGCAGCCCAGCAGGATGATATTATTAGGGGTATTGTAGCTATAGAGGAGGAGGAGCTTGCTTAGTAGGAGGGGTTGGTCACTAGCGAGCCCAGTGATAGTTCTGATAATGACTACCAGCCCATTCCACAGATGCCTCCACGATGACATGATGCTAAGGCCAGTAGCTCCAGTTCTATGCCACCTACCCTGTAGACTGACCCCGCTCTTCTGGCTATACTTGAGCGGATGAGGCAGGACCAGGCCAGATAGGCTCAGGAGACAGCTACTACACTTGCATAGTTCCAGACTCAACAAGACGAGTTCTAGCACCAGCAGCTAGTCATTCAGCAGCAGACACAGGTACTACAGCAGCAGCAGCAAGCTATGCATCAACAGTAGATCCTCATGCAACAGTAGCTTCTTGGGTTCATGCAGCATGTAGTGCAGGCAATTGGGGCCCCACCACCACAGGCTTCGCCCTAGCTTGGTCAGCCTGCTATCACTTCGATGACTCCAACGTTATAGCCTAGTGGGCTTCAGAGTCAGGGACAGCCACTAGCACAGTATGCTTTATCGATAGAGCAGGTGTCCCAGTGGTTCGCTTCACCAGTGGTAGCCCCACAGTTCACTCCACTTCAGATGGGCTTCACACCAGCATAGACGTCATCACTGTTTGAGCCAGACACTTTAGTCTCTAGGAGTCTTAGAGCCTCCTTTAATGAGTTGACAGGGCAGCCCACTCCTTCATACCTGCATGTTCTAGGTCCTTCTATGGCTGCACCTATCACAACGACAACAGAGACGCTCCCCTCCTCCGTGGCATCATCAGAGCTGGCTGCTTTAGTTATACCAGCTCAGCCTACAGCAGCACTAGTTCCTAATCCGACCCAGACTACTTTAGCATCACTACCAGCTACAGAGGTTTAGATAGCTCAGAGCTATAGATTAGACGATGATGGCACCAAGTTCCACCTCGCTCCTCGTACCTCAGTGCCTGGCTCATCCGCTGCAGCCCCGCCGACTGACCCGTAGGTTTTGGTGTTTGACGCCAAAGGGGAAGAGGGTTCGAGTATGTTAGGCTTAGGGGGAGCTACTTATCTAGGGGGAGCTTAGTTATTATATTAGCTTATCTATTACATTTGGGGTTTCTATTTGTGAGATACACTATTATGCTTTTGTGTGTGTGATACTTTATGCATTCATGTTTACTACTATATCTATGTTATAGTGATATCTATGTGATCGTGATATATGACATGTGTGCTCTCTACTTTGAATTCTTTATATGTCATATCACTTGTGTTGTGCTCATTTGCTATTGCTTCCGCATTTTACTCCGATGCAAATGAGCTTTATTACTTGTACTCATGCTTATTTCATATCTTTTGAGTACATCATGATGGCTTGGGTCATATAAGCTTGTCTAACACTTTTGTTCTTATTGCCAAAAGCTTATATGAACCAAGCATGTTAAAAACCTCATCTATTTCATATACTTGAGGTAGTATTGTCATCAATCACCAAAAAGGGGGAGATTGAAAGCATCTATGCCTCTAGTTGGGTTTCGGTGATTAATGACAATACGTGATTACTGTGAATAACGTGTGTTTTGCAGAAACAATTGAGTTAGGTCATAGTAATGGAGATCGATTGGGCAATCAAATTTGTCATGCCCCTACGATGGAAATCGTTTTGGTTTTCAAATGATGGACAACAAGGTTAAGGATGGACTAGTTCTAAGTGTTGTTTGGAGTTGGAGAGACACTTAGAGTAGTTTAGGACTTTGTTTTTCCTTTAGCCATACTATTAAGGGGGGTATGAACGGGTAACTTGACCTAGGTGAGTCTAGTGAGTTAGGTATGGTGCACACTTGTTAAAACTAGCACTAGGTAACTCCACAGCAGCCCTTTGATCCAATGGAGCAAACTTCATTCACATATGTTCAAGAATTGGAAGTGAATGGAGGGTCAAATACTGATCGGACGTTGGCTCTGGTGTAATCGGATGCTGGCTCAGATCTGGTCAGTTCATTTGACCAAGGTGAAATCATCTGGAAATGACCTGACGCTACGAGGTCATGGTACCGGACGCTGAGGGCCAGCATCCGATCGACTCTAGTAAGGTCCCAAAGAGGGAGAATCCTGATCGGATGTGTCCGGTCAATGCTGACCGGACACTGATCAGGTTCTGGTTACTGACCGGACGCTGCTCAGCAAGTGACCGAACTCTAGAGGTCTAGCGTCCGATCGACATAAGTAAGGTTCTAGTGAGGAGAAAACATAACCAGACGCGTCCGGTCAGTGTTGATCGAACGCTGCCAGCGTCCAATCAACTCTTAACCACTGGAGCTCAAGGTATACTGACCGGTGCGTCCGATCAACATGACCGGAGCGTCCGGTCACCCCGCAGAGGCACATAATAGTTTGTTTTTCAGCCGGTGTTATAAATACAACCTCCGCTCGTGTGGGGGCACTTTTGCTCATTCCAACAGCTGAGAAACACCTTAGAGAGTGCAAAGAAGAGCAAGGTCCTAGTGAGGTGATTGGGATTTGAGAATCCCAAAGAGAGCCCTCATTAGTAAAGATCAAGAGTAGCAAAGTGTGCATCCACCTTCTCATTAGGCTTGTTGTGGTCAAGTGAGAGTTCGTGCTTGTTACTCTTGGTGATCGCCATCACCTAGACGGCTTGGTGGTGATTGGGAGTTCGGTGATCACCCGACGGAGCTTATGGGTGACCCAACTCAAGTTGTGAGCGGTTGTGGGTGATTCACCGCGATGGAGTGTTGAAGAATCAACCTATAGAGAGCACTTGATCCTTGTGCGGATCAAGGGGGAGCTACACCCTTGCGTGGGTGCTCCAACGAGGACTAGTGGGGAGTGGCGACTCTCTGATACCTCAGCAAAACATTGCCATGTTTCTCCCTCTCTATTTACTTTGAGCATTTACTTTGAACAATTCAATTCGTATCTTTACATTCATAGAATTGTCATGCTAGAGTAGGATTGGAACTTAGGTTGCAAGTCTTTTGTGCGGTAGAACAATTAGAAACACTATCTAGGCACAAGGGATTAATTGGGCTAACCATAGGATTTAATTATTGTAAAGAAATTTAGAATTAGTCCAATTCACCCCCCCCTCTTGGGCATCTTGATCCTTTCAACACTGTTCTGGCTGAAAAAACAAGCTAAAAAGATGAATTATAAGATAAGCGAACAGGGCCATATGGATCTGTTTCTTTCTTTTCTTGTGTCACGCTCTTGTATTAGCAGTTCAGCAATATTTTGCACTGTTACGATATCTTACATATCGCACTCATGAGTATCAAATTCATTTGTTGATACTTGATTTATACGAATGAATTGGTTCATGCTCTTGCACTGAAATAACGATTTGAATCCTTGACCAATAGGAATACTGCTTGAAATGCGTTTGCTAGCAAGTACCATGTTTGGGGGCAATTACAATCATGGGCGAATATGTAAGAACAGTCAAGCTCATTTGTTTGATGAAGCACCAAACATTAACGGCTACATGGACAAAGGAATCAAGATGTGGGTAAGAATAAAAAATCACAAATATGGCCTTGTTTGGCTGCACCTATATCTACTTCAATCCATATATATTGGGGTGGAAAATTAACTAATTTCTACCACAATCCACTCCATCACACATGCATTGAGATAAAATGAGTGCATCCAAACAAACCCTACAAATCTTGACATGTGTACTAGACATTGCTGACCATTGAAAGTCTCTTTATCTAGTGTTTTCTCCAGTGCATCACCAAACAAATTCGGTGCTTTATCCAGGGTTGGCCTCGCTCTCTGGAATGCACCCTTATTCTTCGGTGCACACATCAAAGAGCTTTGGCGCTCTCTTCTCTTCTCAAGTCTCAACCACTTGTGCATCAAGTATGTACTATAACTCTAGTGCAAAACTCTGGTGATAGCACTAGAAAAATGTCATGCCTAGCTTCCAACTCTAATTTGAACTTGGGTCCATCTGTAAAGTTCGGTGACCCCACTCGAGAGCTTTAGTTCCACTGGAAAACACTATGTGCACCACTCTGGTGCTCCTCTAAATGTGTTCCTTCACGTCCAATAATTTGAGCTTCTCTTTTTTGATGTCTTGAGCTTCTTGCTTGCCAGATTGACTTTGTCCTCGCAAGAAGAAAGGACAAACGAGCATGCTTGGGTTGCAAGGTGATATCAGGGGAGTGTGTTGTTTCTCAACATAAGCTTTTGGTGGTAGACTTTCATTTTCAGGTGCGTGCCCATAGGGATAAACAAGCTAAGATTGAAAGAACAAAGTGGTGAAAACTAAAAGGGAAGACGTCAGAGGTATTTAGGGAAAGAGTTATCAAAGAGGGCTCTTGAAAGGAAGAAGAGGACATAAACAACATGTGGGAGAAGATGGCAACCAACATTAGGAAGGTGGCTTCAGAGGTGTGTGGAGTAACCAAAGGAAGTGGAGACGAGGCTAAAGATACTTGGTGGTGGAATGAGGAAGTCCAAAGATATTAAGGAGAAGAAAGAATGCTATAGACGCTTGTACCACGACAGGAGTGTTGACAACATAAAGAAGTACAAGGTGGCAAAGAAGACTGCAAAGCGAGCTGTAAGTGTAGTAAAGGGTAGAGCGTACGAGGATCTTTACCAATATTTGAGTACGAAAGAAGGAGAGAAGAACATTTATAGGATGGCTAGGATTCGTGAGAGAAAGACAAGAGACTTCAACCAAGTTAAGTGCATTAAGGATGAAAGGGAGCATCTCTTGGTGAAGGAGGATGAGATCCGACATCGATGGCAAGAGTATTTTGACAAATTATTCAATGGTGAGAATATGCACATAACCTTTCAGTTGGATGACTCTTTTGATGACACCAATAGGCGCTTTGTGTGGAGAATCCAAGAATCTGAGGTCAGAGAGGCGTTGAAAAGGATGAAAGAAGGTAAGGCGATGGGACCGGATGGTATCCCAATCGAGGTGTGGAGATGCCATGGGGACATAGCTATAGTATGGCTAACCAAGCTATTCAACCATATTTTTTGATCGAACAAGATGCCTAATGAGTGGAGGAGAAGTATATTGGTACCAATCTACAAGAATAAAGGGGATATTCAAAGTTGTACTAATTACCGGGGAATTAAGTTGATGAGCCATACTATGAAGCTATGGGAGAGAGTTATCGAGCATCGCTTGAGAGCAATAACATGGGTCTCTATGAACCAATTTGGTTTCATACCCGGAAGGTCAACCATGGAAGCCATTTTCTTAATAAGACAAGTTATGGAGTGGTATAGGGAGAAAAAGAAGGACCTACACATGGTTTTTATTGACTTGGAGAAGGCTTATGATAAAATACCAAGGAATGCTATGTGGTGGGCTTTGGATAAATATAAAGTCCCAACGAAGTACGTCGGGCTCATTAAGGACATGTACAACAATGTTGTGACTAGAGTTCAAACAAGTGATGGAGACACGGATAACTTCCCGATTAGGATAGGACTACATCAAGAGTCAGTTTTGAGCCCTTATTTGTTTGCCTTAGTGATGGATGAGGTCACAAGAGACATACAAGGGGACATCCCTTGGTATATGCTTTCCGCGGACGATGTAGTGCTAGTTGATGAAAGTCGGATAGGAGTGAATCAGAAACTGGAGTTATGGCGGGAGACTTTAGAGTCCAAAGGTTTTAGACTCAGTAGAACTAAAACTAAGTATATGAGATGTGACTTTGGCACTACTACTCGAGAGGAAGATATTAGTTTGGAAGGTTAAGTAGTGCCTAGGAATGATACCTTTCGATATTTAGAATCAATGCTACAGAGAGACGGGGATATTGATGAAGATGTTAGCCATAGAATCAAAGCAGGGTGGTTAAAGTGGCGGCAAACATCTGGTGTCCTATGTGACAAAAGGGTACCACAGAAGCTAAAAGGCAAGTTTTATAGGACGACAATTAGACCTGCTATGTTGTATGGTGCAGAATGTTGCCCTACGAAAAGATGATATGTTCAACAGATAAGTGTCACGGAAATGTGTATGTTGCGTTGGATTTGCGATCATACAAGAAGGGATCGAGTTCGGAATGATGATATACGTGATAGATTAGGGGTAGCACTAATTAAAGAAAAGCTTGTCCAACACCGGTTGAGATGGTTTGGACATGTCCAACGGAGACCTCCAGAGGTACCGGTGCGTAGTGGAATCCTAAGTCAGGATAGTAACGTGAAGAGAGGTAGAGGAAGACCGAAGTTGACTTGGGTAGAGGCAATAAAAGAAGACTTGAAAGGATGGAATATATCCAAAGACTTAGCCTTAGATAGGAGTATTTGGAAGACAACTATTCACATGCCTGAACCTTGATTGTTTCTACTGGGTTTCAACTCTAGCCTACCCTAACTTATTTAGGACTTAAATGCTTTGTTGTTGTTGTTGTTGTTGTTGTTGTTGTTGTTGTTGTTGTTGTTGTTGTTGTTGTTGTGAGCTTCTTGCTTGCCTCTTGTGATCTTCATGGCTGTTTTTTTATCTTCAATGATTGATTTTGCGGAGGAAGGCTTGCCTCGATTTTTCCCTTCCCCAGACCCACTCATGTGGGAGCCTCCAGCACTGGGTCTGCCCCTTTTTTTGAGGTGTTGATTCCTCGATCTTCGTGTAGCCTAGCTCAAGTTCATCTTTGCATCCTTAGGACTAGTGTACCTTGTATACTACCAAACATTGTTAGTCCTAATGGTTATGTTGTCATTCAACCACCAAAATAAGTGGGCTCTTGCTAGGGTCCATGTTTCTTACACAAGTGCCCGCACAAGCTCAAAACATTCAAATATCACTTTTCAATCCAAAGTATATCTCACTTTTTACACAAATCCCACACAGAGTGGATTGAGAGCTCTCACAAGAGGAAGTTAGACAACTTTGCAAAGCATCAACAAACACACAAAAGGGGTGTGCGAAGGGGTATAAATAGCCTTCCCACAAAACTTAGCCATTTGAGATCTCTGGGACAAAACTAAATCCCATTTATTGACTAAAATAGATAGCCAAGAGATTATTGTGGCTAAAGAATTTAGATGGTGGCAGTGAGGAGGGAAATTGGCTTTGCCCTTTAGAATGGATAGCATGCAGACAATCATCGAAGAATAAACACATAGGAATGAACTATAGGTGAATGTTTTCATTTAAGCCAAACAAACTTGAGAGCTAATTAGCAGAGACCAGTCAAACAAACTGTACACCTTTCATTAAGGAAAAAACGAACACTTGCCTGGTGCAACTGATGCTAGATTAACACCATCTAGCTTCAAATGGAAGTTTGTACATGATTCTCCATACTTGCAAATTCCCTAGAACACGAAGGAATTGACCACGAAATTCAGTGCCCTACTCTTGATGCATGTGTGACAGCTGGTAAGTTAACCACCAGCAAAGGTATTGTAAAAAAACGATAAATTGTATTACCTAGTGTTGGATGCTATCCTCGTAACAAGTAATATAAACTCTATAAGCCAACTTTCCACTGAATATGACAATCACTGGAGACGGACTAACATGAAGGGCTTATAATTTTTTTAAACCCATAATCAAAGATGCTAAGGCTCTGTCTCCTTTCAAATTAGAAATTCATGTGAAGAACTTACAATTTATGCAGAATGCCTCATCATGACTTGAGTGAACACAACGAAATAGGTAGTACGAGTAGGTCCAAAAAGAATATTTGAACAGAAAGGTGGTCGCTTACTGTGGGGGATATACCCCCAGGTACCACAAGATGGTACATGGGCCGCACCATCCGAGGTGGCCCGGCCCGTGAGATCAAGACATACATGGCAAGATTACAAGTTGTGCTGGATATTGTAATAGTACCAAATAGGATACTTTACTTGTAACCCTCCTCCTCCAGAGTATATAAGGAGAGACAGGGGTCCCCCTCAGGGACAGATCATACAGTATACATCTCAATACAATACACCAAAGACACAGGACGTAGGGTATTACGTCGACCAGGCGGCCCGAACCTGTCTAAATCACTGTCTCTGCGCCTTGTGTCACCATCTGGTTCCTGATTACACGCATCCTACCGATAATCTACCACCACGGGCACCCCCCTCGGTGGACTGCCGACCATATTTCGTCGACAGTGGCGCGCCAGGTAGGGGCCCCCTCTAGGGGCGTGCGCGCTGATCCATGGTGAACTAGATGGAATTTTCTTCACCAACAACGTTAGCCGCAACCCGGCGACGTTCTTCGGCGGACTACGACGATCAAGCCCCGGTGCCAAATGCAACTCGCAATAGCGCTTTGAGCGTGCGGCGGCGGGCGTCCTTCGGCAACAACAACTACGGTCTATAACCGGACTAGCCACGCTTCCTGCGCGAGCCATCGTGGCAGATCGGATCCAGCAAGATATGGCTACAGAGCTCGGAGTACTCAGCGGCGCCATGCATGGACCAGCCGACAAGATCCCAGAGCAAATCCAAGATGTATCTCATGTGGAGCATGTACACCAAGCAATTAACGGCACGTACCTCATTGGTTGGACATGCAAGCAATCAGCACTCACGCATTCTGCAAGATCCAATCGGCTACTAGGAGTCATACTGCATGACAGCATGCACGATGTCGGATTCAACGTAGCCTCCCGATGACGTGATGATCTACACCACCATGCAAGGCTAATTTAATTGCTCGTATGGGTGTATGTACACATACGTACAGCATATACGTGCACGAATGATGCAAGCCTGCACGCGCCCATAATGAGCTAAGTCATGTTTCTATTTTTAGATTAAGCATTCTATTGCGTGTCGTATGCTTCTACCATCTGCTTCATGATTATCTGTAGCTTCCATGGCGGTAGGACTGGCAGCGTACTTCGATCTCGCTGGGCAGAGGCAAGACGATGCCAAATTTGGCACAGAAGAACGATGGTTTTGCACCGAACGATGCACAACCGTCCAAGCGAGCCACGCCGAGCCATCAAGCGAGTCACGTCGAACCAAGCGAGCCACGCCGAGCTCCGACCACGTCGACCGCGACCACGTCGACCACATCTCAAGCAGCTCCGCCGAGCTCCGACCACGTCGACCGCGACCACGTCGATCACAACCTAACGAGACTCGATGTCGGATTCAACGTCGTGTTCAAGGATCAGTCTACTACTCGGAGCTTTCTGTTCTGTGCATCGGCTACTCGGCGACAAGTTCCAACGGAGCCACCGGATCGGATCAGATAATCAAACACGGTGCTGTACCTGTACCGAAGGCAGCGACAAATTATTTTGCTGGCTGCTGTTGCACGTGAATCGAAGCGAAGCTCAGATCGCCGCTGTGCGGTTCCAAGATTCCAGTCCGTCTACTGAGATCGATTCGCTGCATGCCAATTACTAGAGCCATACAAAGCTAGTTGTATGTGCTTACGTATATACGTCTACATGGAAGGAAGGCCAACTACAGATTGCCGTGGCGCTTGCATGTGCACACGCACACATGGAGCTGTCAAGCCACCATGCGAGCCGTTCAGCGAGCCGTTCGAGCCGTCAAGCGAGCCACGCCGAGATCCGACCACGTCGACCGCAACCACGTTGACCACATCTCAAGCAGCTCCGCCGAGCTCCGACCACGTCGACCGCGACCACGTCGATCACATCCCGAGTGGCTCCGCCGAGCTCCGACCACATCGACCATCAGACCACGTCGCAATGATGATCGCTGCGAAGAACGGTGCTACGACAACCGCGGCCACCGTCGTGACGACAAGTCGGAAAGCTCGAGGACCGGACAACTTTATCGCTATCGACCAGATTTCTATCGAAAGATAAGTGCACTTCTAATATTTATATTTAACACAATTTTCATTACGACGTTTCTCCACAACGTCCTCGTCATGGTTATTCTTCAAATAACGTTTGTCTATGTATACAATCTTAAATATAACATACAGCTATACTTAATGCAAATCCTCGTCCAGTCATGTTGACGCTCGATGTCTCCAGAAAAGGCCCTGTCTCCGGCTCCTCCCTACACGTGCACGAGCGTCTGCCCTCTGCGTTATGGGTGGTCGGCAGCGGCTCCTTAGCGACGCTTTGTTCTTCCTACACGTGCACGGGCTCCGCGCCCCGCGTTATGGTTAACGGGCTAACTAGGGCTGGAGACTCAGCTACATACTAACTGGTCGGTCGGTTTATATTAAGTATAAACACAAACTTCATATTAACACTGATGTTTACAAAGCACCAACTGCTTTATCACATCATGCTCATTCGCAAATGACTGCTGAGCGTTGTTTCTTCATCGCTGATTTTTCTCTATAATTTATTATTTTGTACATCATGTACTACCATTCTGCATATTTATCTACAGGAATTTCGAGCTATGCTCGGGGACTTCGTCGCTCGCCTCTCGACCTTCGCTCGGGGACTGCCTCGATCACTCTCCGACCACGGCTTGGGGACTTCGTCGCTCGCTCCTCGACCTGTGCTCGGGGACTGCCTCGATCACTCTCCGACCACGGCTCGGGGACTTCGTTGCTCGCTCCTCGACCTGTGCTCGGGGACTCCCTCGATCACTCTCCGACCACGGCTCGGGGACTTCATCGCTCGCTCCTCGACCTGTGCTCGGGGACTGCCTCGACTGCTCTCCGACCACGGCTCGGGGACTTCGTCGCTCGCTCATCGACCTGTGCTCGGGGACTGCCTCGACCACTCTCCGACCACGGCTCGGGGACTTTACGTCTCGACTACATGTGACTGGCAACTCGCATACAGTTGGGATATTTTTTCTTGGACCTTGCTACAAGGCTCATACCTCGCCTTCCAGCAAGCTCGGGGACTACATCGATACGATGCACCTGTCGGTGCATCTCGTATCACCTGTACAACGATTGGGTTCTCAATTTAACTGGGAATTCTTTTTAGACCCTGGCACCACGTGCCTAAGTCACCTACTACCAGGCTCGGGGACTAAGTGGGCACACTTCACCTTGCGGTGAATGTGCTTGTTTTTCGACCACTACGCCTCTGATAATCAAAGATGCTACGCTTCAAGACGCACTTACATTTCTTTTCAGAAATACAAGTGGGCACACTTCCTGGGACGGAAATCTTTTTCTTTCTTCTTAAGAACACCATACATTCTTTGGACAACCTACTTCTCCGGCGACAACGGTGGTCGGAGATGTCAAGAACTCAAGCCTCACTATTCGGAGAAGGTTGAAACGGCGTGTCGCATTAGAATACATGGCGCTCGGGGACTAGCTGTGGGGGATATACCCCCAGGTACCACAAGATGGTACATGGGCCGCACCATCCGAGGTGGCCCGGCCCGTGAGATCAAGACATACATGGCAAGATTACAAGTTGTGCTGGATATTGTAATAGTACCAAATAGGATACTTTACTTGTAACCCTCCTCCTCCAGAGTATATAAGGAGAGACAGGGGTCCCCCTCAGGGACAGATCATACAGTATACATCTCAATACAATACACCAAAGACACAGGACGTAGGGTATTACGTCGACCAGGCGGCCCGAACCTGTCTAAATCACTGTCTCTGCGCCTTGTGTCACCATCTGGTTCCTGATTACACGCATCCTACCGATAATCTACCACCACGGGCACCCCCCTCGGTGGACTGCCGACCATATTTCGTCGACACTTACCTTTTAAATATTTTATACAGGCCGAATCGCGCACATGTAAAATAACACCTGCAAAAATGTTACAATATGTTTTTTATCCGGTGTGCATACAAAGTAGCTTCAAGTTCAAAGTTCTAAAGCATGCAAAGTAGCACTAAAGGGCATATACAAATTTAGGTTTGGTGGGCACAGGCAGATAGATGCAACGAACTGCAAAGAAATAAGGAAGAAATGCGTGAAACATATTTTTGGGGCAACATTTAAAGAATCTCAGTATGCAGTTTTGCAAAGGATAACAACGACGGTTAGCAAATATGACAATCCATTCTGCCCAGTTTCCTTAGCCTGTGAATCATAGAATAGACCATGTCTTAAATCTGACCAAATGTATAAATCAAATTAAAATGATGTACCTAATTGGTATAAAGAGGAAGTCCCTGAGATTGCTGGATTGAAAAAATGTATTCATATTTGACGCTGCTATGAACTTGAGGTCTAGATAATCCATTCTGCCCAGTTTCCTTAGCCTGTGAATCATAGAAGATGGGCTCAATAAACAGAATAATAAATCTACTCATCATAACTTAAAGCATCAACTGCAAACTACATCAAAATAAGCCCAAGTAGGAACATTTACATGACGAAGCACATATAGGAAATGAGCGTGCACAAATACAAAACTGAAGGCGACTTGCACCCTCTCCTATCTTGGAACACAACCTCCTAGAGCCTGTATCAACACCAGGAGGAGCAACGGGTGATTTCAAGGCAGTGGAGGATGGTGCAAACTACAAAGCGTAGATGGGTGATGCAGAAAAGCTTAGCATGAGTAACACTGAGTTTCATGGAGGTAAAGGAATTAAAATTAAAAATATTATACACTAATCTGCATCGTCGAACCTTGGAAACAAAAAATAGTAGCAACTTAATTAGGTTTGAGGTTTTAATGCAAAAGGAGAACATCACTTAAGTCAATTTCAGGGGCAAACTGAAGTAACAGGTAACAATGACAATATTTAACGAAATGAACCAATTGTACTAAATCAAACTGTGCGATTAGTGCGTTGTTGGCGGTCCTTAACTCCTTTTATTAACCGCCAACTATCACATAAAATGAACTAATATGGACACTGAACTTAGAATTAGGACTTATAACTAACAAGTTCCACGAGTTTTGGTGTTTACATATTTTGAAGGGCACATGCTTGAATAACAAGGACAACACGCCCAAAATGCGCAATAAGACAAGGCGTAACATCACCCGACATGAGCCCAAGAGGAGAAGACCCACTTACCAGGCAAAACAGGGTCTAGTCAGGTGGAGAAAAAAGGCCAACACCCATATCAAATCAACTCCAAATGGCGCCAAACTTTGCAGGATCCATCCAGAGGCCCAAAGAAGACAACCCACCAAAGCTGGGCTCGTTTGGGCCCAGTTGGGGTGTGGGTGCACCCCAAGTGCGGTCGCACCACTTCTGGCGCCTCTCGGTCCATCTTTGGCGTGTTGTTAGATATCGCCTTTGCAATGACGGTTCCATAGGGTTGGCCCAGGTTCAACGTATCTAGGACGTCGGTTTGAGGTCGGTTTGGTGCATTAATGAGGGAATCAAAGCATATTCTATGGGATCATTCCTCCAATCCACCTATAAAAAGTCCTCATTCAACGACACCTCAAGAGCAACACCAAGAGCACCAATCCAAGGGTTTAGGCCCTAGATAGCTAGCTAGAGCAAGTAGTTGGAGAGATATGAGGAAGAGCTTGGGGAAGCGCTGGACTTGTCGATGTCTCTCTATACCTCAACGAACACCTACGCTATACTTCATCGGGTTCTCCCGCTAAGTGAGTGTTCATGGTTCTTTTGGTTATAAAGTCATTGATTAGTTAAACTTTACTCTTACTTGTTTGCGGGTTCGTCGTCCGTCCCCGTGGTGGATACTCTAGTAGAGGGCTCCCGATAAAGATGGATCCCACTAGAGTAGTAGTCGATAGCGTAGACGTGGTGTCTAGGCTAGAGGCTACCTTCGTTTGCCTCGTACTCCATGGTTGAGGGGTAGACGGCAGGTGGTGACAGCCCTGTTCGTCCCTTGTAATCTCCCTATAAGGAAAATAGACCCTAGGCCCATTTACTTTGGATTTTAATATTTGATGACCAACACAACCAAATTGGACTAATGAATTTACAAGTAATTGTTTTGTAGTTTAATAGGGTGCAAGACATGACTTGGACGAAGGCAACATGATAATCCCACGATCAACACCATAAGCAAGACCCTAGAAGCACAAGAGAAGACCCAAGATATTTAGTAAAGTCCAAGTAGGAAGATGAGAACCAAGCCGGATGCAAGATCACGAAGAAATGAGCTCAACAGAGGTGATCGGACGCGGCCCTATAAGGACCAGACGCGTATGATCAATTGCTCAGCAATAGCAGGCGTCAGCAGCTGTGATCGGACGCTGAGCGAAGTAGTGACCAGACGCACCGATGACACTATTCTTCGTCACGGCAATGTTTTCAGTGTGACCGGACACAGCGGCACTAGATGATCGGACACACAAAGTGCAGCGTCCGATCATGTCTAGAGAGGTTCCAGAGCATCGGAATTATGACCAGACATGTCCGGTCAGGACGACATCAGCGTCCGATCAGTAGCAGAAAGCTGTGTTTCGCCCCCAACGGCTAGTTTCTCTATGGGGCTTATAAATAGACCCCCAACCTGCCATTTGAGATGTGGAGAGTTGAGAAAATATACCAAGGGTGTTGATACACCATTTTAGTGATCTCTACTTGTATAATGCTTAGTGATTCATTAGGTGATTAGCGTAGGTGCTTTGTGAAGTGCTTAGGTTGATTAGACCACCGTTTATGCGCTTGCTCTAGGTTTAGACCTAGTATTTAGTAAGATTTGCACACCTCTTACCACTCGGTGCTTGCGCGCACCATTGTTGTACATCAGAGGGCTTGTAGTCTTACGAGATCACACCAACCGTGTTTGTGGTGTGACCACCATCGTGTACCGAAGGAAACAAGGCCCGCAGTGGTTCGGCCGTAAGTTTGATAATGAAGACGACGGGGAGCGGTCCGAGAGAGACTTGTCGAAAGGTACACTAGAGACCCACTTGCGCGTGGGGAAGGCCCGGGGCTATCCACGGAGTTACCCGACCGAAAGCTTAGCCCTTATGAGGAATTCCTTGCGAGGGGCTGCAACGAGGACTAGGGGAAAGCTTGCGCCCTTCTCGATACATCGGTAAAAAAAATTGGAGTCGTCAACGGGAGTTAGCATATCTCTACCTTACTCTTTAGCTTCTGCATTTACATTGTTTGCATAACTTCTTTTGCAGTAGAGATAGCAACACTCTAGCAAAATCGTAGTTGCACATTTAGATAGTTTATGTTTTTGCATAGGTTTTGCTAAGATTAGAAAAAGAGGCCATAGTTTAGAGTTAGAGTTTTAAGTTGCCTAATTCACCCCCCTCTTAGGCGTCATGGTCCCTTACACCCCCACGTCCAGGTACTGCGTAGAGCTACAGGCTGGGCTCACTTGGCAGACCAGGTGCTACTCGGTGCTCGAAGTAAGCAAGTAGAAGTAGAGTTTATCTATCTTTAGACCCTAGAACCATAGGAATCCTTCTCTACCCTCTACCTACTCTACCCTTGTGTTATCCGTGGACGAACTAGCTAGAAGAGTATCTCCGCTCCTTATGGAAATACGATACCCTAAATACTTCCGGGTGAAATGCTACAACGGTAATTCCGTGCGTTTGCGGATAATTTCTGTATGTGTTAAGAAATACCAACATGCGTCTGTGGCAGTTAGAAACGGTGTTGGAAAAGTCTACATGCAAACAATATTGTTCATTGTTTGTAAGCTCCAACGATCGTAGGATCCCTTTTTAGGGTTCGTGCCACGTTATGTTCACGCGAAACCATTATTTACCCGCTTACCCCTCCCCCTTGGTGGCCACGACTCACGAAAAAACCATTTCCATCCCCTTGCCACCGCGTGCAGCTGCCGTCTGCCGACGGTCGCTCACTATTCGACTGCTCTCATCCCCCTGACACCCGCTAACGGATTCCCACCATGATGGCCGCCGCATCTGTCAACCACGCAGCCGCAAACCCGCCATCGCAAAGCTGCAAGCACACCGCCGACCCACCATCTGGACCAAGATGCTCATGCTTCCATATTTCAATTCTGTACTTTCGATTCAATATTTCTAAATTAGGATTCAATAAGTTCAAAATGAGATTCAATAGTACCCAATTTGGACTCAATAGTTTCGATTCAACCGATCTAATAGTTTTGAGGGATTTGTTATAGTGCATCCTTGTTTAGATGGAGGGGCATTTTAGTCTTTTCATGTAGTCTGAGTAAGGAGGAGAATATATTAGAAATAGAGAATTGAGAGGAAAAGAGAGGAATCCGTATTCAAAAGTTGCATGTTCGGAGTTAATTTTTTAAAGACGTGCGAATTAAGTGTTAAATCTGAAGAGTCGCGCATATTTAGGCAGTGCTTGGCACCGCTTCTGCCGGCTCCGGCTCCCTGCACTGCTGCACTGTGCTACCCTATAGCAAGGAGCCTGTCAGCTCTGTCTCCAGCAAAAAGCAACATGCAAAGAGGAGCCAGCGTATCCTCCACGGTACTGTTACAGTGTACCCGAAGTCAAGGCTGCCAGAGCCCTTCCAAACAGGCCCTTAACGAGGCAGTTATCGTGCGGTGGGTCACGCTCCCACGCGAGTGTGCGACCCTACCCACCGTCTCCTCCCACCACCGCCCATGCCCGACGGTGCTCCGCCGCCTCGCCATCCCACCTGCCGTCCGCCCCCGCCTGTTGACCCCGCCCTCTGCTAATTCGTCGTCTCCATCAACCAGTCGCCAACGGTTGTCGACGAGCCTCCCCCACCCTGCCCCATTCTAACCGACGCCTCTACCAGCATGGTCGGCGACGCTCCACCACCTCACCGCCCTGTCCACCCACCACCACCCACTGTCGGGCCAACTTGCAACCAGGATCTAGAGCCGAGGAAGACTTTCAAGCCTCGTTGTGCTTTAGAGTTTGTGCATATTTATGGCTTGTTTGAATGATCGGTTTTAAAAAAACTGTAGTATCACAAAACTACGATTTTTTTAAGTCAAAGAGAAACAGGATCGTGGTTTATATTTAGAAAAAAGAGGTCATGAGTGAAGTTTCTAAAACTAAAAAAAAAACTATAGTTTTAACAAAATCATGGTTTTAGAGAGGTTGCATCCGAACACCAAATCAAAGTTAAAACCATAGTATTTCTCTAATACTTCAAAAATATCAAATATACTTTTTTTTACTTGTATCAAATAGAGCCTTAACGTCCAATCAAATATTGAAAATTTTCTAGCCAAAGGGATCGACTTCTCCTCCCCGCGCCGTTAACACACGAAGGCCGAAGCGGCTCGGGGGCGAGCAGCGGGACAAATCCCATCGATCCTCTTCCTCCCGGGCCTCCTCCGCCCCGCGGTCCCGCCCCTCTCCTGCTTGCAGCCGTCGAGCCTCCTCCCTCCGCACCTCGCCGTCCTTGTCGATCTGGGAGACGGCCTCCAAACAGGGCCATATCTCTCGCTCGCCCTTTCCCCTCCGATCCGACCGGTGTGAGCTGCGGCCGGCGCGATACATCACCCCTCCTCCCGGCCCCCCTATGCCGTAAGCGGGCAATCAGAACCCCGAACACCCACACGCCGGCGCGCCGGTGTCGTCTTCGCCACCATGAACTCCATCGAGCCCTTCAACCGGTGAGCCCCGACCCTACTCCATTCTCGAAACCCTAGCCGCAGCCGTTGCTGAACTTGGCGCGGGATCGGGTTGGTTGGTTTTCTGGCAGGCTGGTGAGGCTGGCGGCCCGCGCCTTCTACGACGACGTCTCCATGAAGGGCGACAACCAGCCCAAGACTTCCCGCGGGGACAACCGCGGCATGGCCGTCGTCGTCCTGGACGCGCTCACCAGGTACTGGATGCGAACTATTTCTGTTGAACCGTCTGTCTTCTCAATGAAAAAAATGGTTGTGTACATGAGAAGCTCGGTTACAATAAGGTTGGAGTGGTGGATGGTTGCCTTGAACAAATAATTTGCTGCTAGCCTTCAAATTTGCACGAGCACCTTGCCTTCATATGCCATCAACACACCCCACCTGCTGGTCCAGTGACACCGCACTCATGCTATATCTATTAATAAAAAACCAGATACTCGGAAGATATGTATCTATGTTTTCAAATCGTTTAATCAACCCTATTTGCCATGGCACCGATAAGGTGATCAGTCGTTGATAAGCTCGATTAGTCGAGTCTAGCCGACCCTAGTTGTCCTCTATGTACCAGGACCGATATACTATATAGCATGTAGTATAAAGGCTATATGAACCAAGTTTTAAGATAGAATGTATGGTTACTTGATCACTTACTGTTGAGGTTTGATTTCTGAAGTGTCCAAAACTCCATATTCAAGTTTTAAGGCAAGCAAAGAGTGGCCAAAATAGATCTAGAAAGCAAGAAGAACAAGAGCTAACAGCAAGAAGTGGAGAAGGAGGATGTACACTAACAGTAAGCCGAGGAGCTTATCTTTCAAGTCCCTTTCAGCAGGAGGTGCCTGTGGCTGGAGAGCGAGGAGGCGCCTGTGGCTAGAGAGGGTGTGCCGCCGAGACGGCGAGACCTGCCGCTGAGGCAGGCGGTGGCTGCAGTGCAGGAATGCTCCCTATCAGGCCAAAAAAAAAGAGCCTAACGGGCTAACAGACCAGATGTCAACCCATGATGAAAATGAAATCCACCTGCTAGTCGTCCATGCCCAAATCGTCCGATTAGTTGTGATTAGTCGCTGACTAATTGGACGACTTGGTTTCTAGTTGCTCTAGTCGAATAGGTGGGCATAATCATTGCCGGGGGACCGATAAGGCCGACGAATTGCAATTAGTCGGACGACTTAATAACACTGATATGTATCGGCCGCGTATCTGTATCGCATACGCATCTGGTATGCGATACGAGGCCTCACCCACACCCATGTATCCATGCAACATAGGTTTTCTGTGGTGTAACCTAACCACCTATTTGATTTTTTTGGTCTGTTTGATTTATGCAAAAATTACTCTACTTCCACCTCAGACGGCAGTGGGTCCGGGAGGAAGATTTGGCTAAAGCATTGAAGCTCCACTCAAAACAGCTGCGTCGCATTCTCCGTTTCTTTGAAGAGGAGAAACTTGTCACGAGGGATCATCGGAAGGAGGTTAGTTTTATTTATGTATGTTGATCTGTTGTTGAACATGCATAGCTGCGATTCCCTTTTGTAGATATGAGCAAGTTCCAACTGCCAACTGGTGACAAAATGTCCTTGTTGTCTATTTACCTAAATGGTGTTAAGCTGTAAGGAAGATAATTCAAAATTTTCAAGCCTTGAAAATGTGTGTGACGTTTATGAAGTAACTAGGTATGTAGGTGGACAGAAATTTATTCATCTATAATTCTCCATCATGAAGTTGGTTGCTGGCTGCAGAAATTTGTATTCTGACAATTACTTGAATAGTTACATTTCTCGCTATCTTAAAGTGTGCCAGTGAATATCTTATGATTTCATGACCCGTGTTTCCTTTGGGTGTGGTTCCTTGTCTTCTTATCTGATCTGATTTTGTATTTCCTTTGATCTTTGTTGCTGCAGTCAGCAAAAAACACAAAAGCACATAATGCTGCTGCTGCAGCTGCTAATGATGGTCAACCAGTTGCTAAGGAGGGAGAAGAGAAAGTAAAGATGCACACGCATTCATACTGTTGCTTGGATTATGCTCAGGTTAGTCTTCTAAAACCTATGCCATTAAGTTGTTATTGTTTTTATAGATAAGAGTGTTTTTTTTAGAAAAAGAACAAGATATTTGTATGTTGCCTTTAGTTACTTGCAGGAAGTACTTTTTTTAAATTTCCCTGAGCAATGATGAAGTACATTTATTTTATAGACTACTAATGCTTTGGGATTCTCCTGTTATGTTTCTTAATGAATTGGCCTTGATTGCAAAGAGGGAGAAATTTTATTAGTACTGTATTATCATGAGTTAATCCTTCTTTCTGTTTGATAATTTTAGCCTTGTAGGAAAAATATTTGACCTCCATTATTTGTAACATTTCCCTTTCAAACGAAGCTTTAGTTGGGCCTAGTCTTAGTAGTCCATGCTGGGTTCTAGGGTGTGAGTGCAAAAGTGATATTAAAGAGTAATACATGTACAAAAGCTTCTTTAACTTGATATATATACTAGCATACAGAGCACCTGCTTTGAATTTGGATTTATATCTCACTCTTTGTTTGCTTTCAAGCAATACAAGTCTTCAATTTTGAGCCGCTTATAACATCAACCCATGGACCTTTTTGTTTTGGTTTCTGGCAACTGCACGTCGCATCGTGGTAGCTTGTCGATTTTCTTGTGTCTTGCATCCTGCAATTCAAAGGGGGCGTCCCGCTGTGGAGGTGTTCACCTGACACACCCCTGACGTGCTGTTTTTGGAGGGATTATTGCCACTTATGTCGTATAATTGACACCGACTCTCAGACTAACAGGCCCCATGTTCAACCGACATTTCAAAATGCCCATTTCACGCGTGCACAGACATGCGGCAAAAAGCATCTTATCAACTGCTTTGTTCTCAGCTAGAACTCTAGAACTTCCTGTATTAAAAAAATTCTGTTGACAATCCTGTATGTTCTCTCAATGGCATGCAGATGAAACTTCTCATCTATACTCCCTCCATCCCAAATAAATAATTTTTTGAGGTTTAGAATTTATCCCCAAAAAATAACATTCTAAAAAAACATGGGACCCTGCCTCTTAATGCGGAAGCTAATCACAGGTGGATGCAAATGATAATTGCCAAATACAGGAGATATCCTCCGGGAAGAGAAAGGAGATGAGGGTACATGCGTCTTTAGCCAGCGTCCTTAATCTGCCTGTCTGAATTTCCAGAAAGTTATTTATTTTGGGATGGAGGGAGTACATAGCATTAATGGGCTTTAGTATCATCTTCTGAACATGTATCTTTATCTCTTATAAAGCAAAACCCCATTAGAGGTTTTATCTAACACCAGAGCTCTCCACGTCATCCACTAACCAAACAGCAGCACATCATGACTAGCCTTTACAGTCCCATTCTCAGTTTTAATAGATTGAGAAACTTCCATCCATCATCACATCCCACATGGAGACACCCACCGAATGGAGCATTTGAGGCGCCGATTCACCACTACAGATTGCAATAGCAATCGCTTCTCCTTCCCATCAGCTTCCTTTAAATTCTCCTCTTCCGCCTCATCTATTCATTCACCTCCACAGCTCCACCTTCCCACTGTTGCAAGTAGCAGCGTCCATGCGCCATGCCTAGATCCTCTGTTGCCATCGGATCAGAAGATATAGGATTCTAGTTCTAGCCTTCCGGAGGGAGCAGGAATCTGCTTCATCAGCTCCACAATGCCGCAAGATATTTGCCACATGCGCTCCCCATTGCGCTGGCTTGCCGCCGCGATCTCCTCGCCACACCCACACGCAATGGCTGGTGCAATAACCCCGCCATGCATGCAGCCTCGCATGACCTTTGATGGTAGCTCGCCATCCACGCGAACTGTAGGCTGCGCACGAGCTCCAGCAGGCTGCTCTGGATCTAAGAGCAGAGGAAGCGTGAGAAAGCGAATGGAGAAATAGAGATGGGGAGAGAATCACGGGACAGATTTGTTAAATAGATATGGTTAATTCTGCTTGGGGCCCACCGTGTGGTTGCCACAGACACGCATCCTAAAAACCTTTTTCCATGTTCAATCACTGGTGGATGAGGGCTCTTTCCTGTAATATCATCATTATTTGTCTTCATCGATGCTTCACATGTATTATGCATTGCTTTGTTCCAATTAGTTTAATTTCTACTTCTCCATTTCATCTCCCATGTTTATCAGTTACTTAAAAAAGTGTCATGCATAACCTTAGAAAAATTAGATCTTACATTTAATACATGTGGCATTTTTGCACCATAACAAAGAGTGCTTTTGTAATTTTCAGCTAGCTGCTTATGTTTTCCAATTATACCTAAAAATTCTAAATAGTCCATGCTCCATAATAATAGTATGAGAGTCATTGCTAATTCCCGCAGCAACGCGCGGGGAATCCTTCTAGTTCTGGTTATATTGCGGGCATTTCTCTTGTTCTGTTCTCTTTAGCTCAAAACACCTGTATTTGGATCAACGCAAAAAAATCACTGGTCGTTTGCTCGAGTTTAGTTATCATTTACATTTTCATCAGTTTGTTGATATTTATTGTGTATGAAATTCACCAATATACTAAGAGCATTATGCCCCCATTCATCTTTCCTCTGTCTCTTGTTCTGTAATCCAATACAAATTATAATGGATGTTTGTCCTCCCAAAACACAGATCTGTGATGTTGTAAGGTACCGGATTCACCGCATGAAGAAAAAATTGAAGGATGAATTGGACAGCAGAAATACAATTCAACACTATATATGTCCTAGCTGTAATAAAAGGTAATAGGTGTTCGTCTAGTTTATTCATGCTAGGCAGAAAACTGGTGCGCTCTGGTAACTTTTTCTTCTGATCTGCAGATACTCCGCCTTTGATGCATTACAACTGGTAAGCTACACGGATGAGTACTTCCATTGTGAAACTTGCAATGGTGAACTGGTTGCAGAGAGTGATAAGCTTGCTTCTGAGGAAATGGGAGATGGTGATGACAATGTTAGAAAGCGCAGACGTGAGAAATTAAAGGACATGCAGCAAAGAATTGAAGTTAGTATTCGGTTATCTTTGGAACTCTTCTAAGTTTTAATGCCAAAATTTACGTGCTCAGTCTAAATATTATGGAAGGAAACAAAAAATGTAAGGTGTTTTCAGCATTCCAGCACAACTTCTGAGAATAGCTGGTTGGCAAAGGAAATACTTTTGTTCTTGATTGAGGAAGTCAACCAAACAGTTTGGAAGAAAACAAGAACACATATATAGCTGCACTGATGTAATATTGTAAAACTGATACGAACATCCACCTGTGACAGGAATGGCCCATTACCACCAGGGGCGGAGCCAGGAAGTTATTTTTTTGAATGTTAGGGGGGGGGGGGGGGGGGGCAGCAGTGTTAAATTTTCAAAATTTATTTGAATTTCGAAAAAATCAGTGGAAATTTCACATTCATAGGGGGGCATGGGCCCCTGCTCGCCCCCCCTTGTCTCCGCCGCTGATTATCACCATGAACGTCACCAACTTTGCTATAGCCTTTAGAGATTACACATTTTTTGATATTGTAAATAACAATTATCCTACCAGTATAAGGGCCTGTTTGGATACCAAGGGCTAATTGTTAGCTAGCTAAAAATTAGCCCTAGTGCATCCAAACAAGAGGGCTAATAGGTGGTCTGATTTTTGAGCCAAGCGTTGTTAGCCAACTTCAGCTAATTTGGGCTAATTTTTAGCTCCGACTAGTGACCAACCATGTGTATCCAAACAGGCCCTAAAACCAATCATTTCATGTCCTTGACTGTCTGCTTACAGTTTTTTATAATTTATATAATCTGTTTGCATAGAGTCAGGAAATAGTTTGACTCATACCACTACAAGTGCTTGGATGAGAAATTGAGAATATTAGTCTCTTTGGTAAAAAGAAAGATTATTGGGAAAAGAACGAATCCTGTTCTATATGCAACATATTGGAGGTGATTGCATGTATACCGATCTATCAACAAGTGTCTCAGAATCTTGTTCTTGGTATTTAAGAATCTGACTGAGGTATGTTCTTTATATTGTTTTTCTATTACATTAGGAGCAATTGAAGCCATTGGTTGCACAACTTGATAGAGTGAAGAATCTGCCTGCACCTGAGTTTGGGAGTCTACAAACATGGGAAAGAGCAAATATTGGTGCTTTTGCAATTGGTGACCCTGCTGCAGCTGATTCTTCTAGGAATTCACAAGGGCAGTATGGTACACCAATGCCATTCATTGGAGAGACAAAAGTAAGACTTTCCACTTTCATATTGCTCCGAGTGCTACTGGATCTTCTTGGTTGTATATTCGACATAATTAAGTTAGATTTCAATGTTGGTCCCTTGCTGCCTTGCACAGGTAAGCAGTAAGCTTACCAACACACACACTCACTATGGCTAGAGGTAGAAGAAGGGGTGAGCACAGTACACACACAACACAAGCACCAGCGTTGGTCACGCTCTGCCCTTTGGTTGTGGCAACTGAACTGCCTGTTTTCATTGCATAGAGGTAGAGTATATACAACTCATGTACCAACTATAAGGTACACATGAGCATGGCTGAGTATAGCCCCAACTACTCCTAGTACTAGCAGTACAATTCCTACCTCAACCCACTACCAAGACATGGCTGATGTATTAGCTACCAACTAATGTACCAGTGGTGGCCTATTGCCCTACTCCTACAACAACTAGGACAACAGAGAATGACCTATTGCCAAATCTACTGTGTAGCAAACAAAGAGTGATAGGTCAGCAGCAGATTATGTCTTACAATTCTTCCTCTAATCCTGCTGTTAACCTAAAGCCTTGACCTCATCCATGCCAATCATCTTCCTTAGCTCCATGAACCGCAGGTGCCCGAGTGACTTGGTGAGGATGTCAGCGAGCTGTCTGCCGGTCTCGACAAACTCGATGATGATCTGCCCTCCATCGACGCAGTCCCGGAGGAAGTGAACTTGATGTAGATGTGCTTGCTCCGGATGTGGATAGGATTCTTGGCGAGGGCGATGACGGGCTGATTGTCCACCATCAGGGCTGGTGGGTGAGCTTCCTCGTCGGTCAGCTCGGCCAGCAGCCGGCGCAACCAGACAACATGGCACGCCGCCGTGGCTGTTGCGACGTACTTCGCCTCACACGTCGACAGCGCCACAATCTTCTGCTTCAACGATTGCCAGGCGATGGGGGCTGCTCCAAGGAAGACAAGCCCACCAGAGGTGCTCTGTCGCTCGTCGATGTCGCCCGCTATGTTTGCGTCGCTGAAAATAGTGAGCTCCGACTCACCTTCCTTTGCCTTGAGGGGTGGCTCACTGAAGACCGTGAGCCGCAGCCCACTCTTGCCGCCACCCTTGGGGAAGATGATCGCTTGATCAAGCGCCCCCTTGATGTAGCGCAACAACCTTTTCACCGCCGTCCAGTGATCCTCACGTGGTTCCTCCATGAACCGATTAACATACCCAGCCACGAATGCGATGTCCGGCCGAGTATGCGTGAGGTAGCGCAGCCAGTCGACGATGCTCCGGTAGCGCGTTGCGTCCACCCTCGCCGCCGTGTTGTGCTTGGACAGCTTTAGCCGCTCCTCCATTGGAGTTGCGCACGGCTTGCACTCCGCCATGCCGCTGCGCTCCAGCAGCTTCTCCGCATAGGTGCGCTGGCCTAGGGAGATGTGCTCCTTCCCCTGCCTCACCTCAATGCCGAGGTAGTAGGAGAGCGCGCTGATATCGCTCATTTTGAAACGAGCAACCATCTCGCGCTTGAAGCCGTCAATGTCCTCCACCCGCGCTCCAGTGACGATCAAGTCGTCCACATACACGCCGGCGACGAGCTCCTCCTTCCCCCGTCGCCGCGTGTACAACGTGTGCTCTGTGGCGCAGCGAGTGAACCCAAGCTCGCCCAAGGTGGCGTCGAGTTTGGCGTTCCACGCCCGAGGGGCCTTCCGCAGCCCGTAGAGCTCCTTGCGCAGCTTGAGCACCTTGTGCTCAGCGCCCTTGACGGCGAAGCCCGGAGCTTGCTTGACGAAGACCGTCTCTGCGAGTTCGCCGTTGAGGAACGCAGACTTTGACGTCGAGGTGGTGGACGCGCCAATCCTTCGCTGCTGCCATGGCCAACAGCAAGCGAACGGACTCTATTCGCGCCACCGGAGCAAAGACTTCCTCGAAGTCGATGCCCTCACGTTGCACGAAGCCGTGGGCGACGAGCCGAGCCTTATACTTGACAATGGCGCTGCGCTCGTCCCGCTTCACCTTGTAGACCCACTTCCACCCGATCGTACTGCAGCCCACCGGTGGATCCACTAGCTCCCATGTCCCATTGTCCTCGATCACCCTCATCTCCTCCAACATCGCCCGACGCCAATTGGCGTTGCGTTCAGCCACTGTGAACATCGGCGGCTCGTCTGCGCTGACAAGTAGTAGTTCTGGGTCATCCAGAAGCCGGTTAGCCAGCCCAGGTCCCCCTTCGCCAACAGGGTTGTTCACCTGCCTGAACCGAACCTCCTCGCCGTCATGGAAAGCATCCACGAACTCGTCGATGTCGGTGGGTGGTGATGCGAACTCCAGTGGGGGTGTCTCCTGTGCTGCCGTCGTAGGGGACTGTGGTGGATGTAAATGCGCCGCTGCTGGTGGAGACTGCTCTCCAGCGCCATCATCTCCTCCTCCGATCACCAGGTGCTCAACAACAAATGTGCTGCTGACACTAGCAGCTTCCCCGGCGCCTTGATCCTCCCAATCCTAAGCAGCCATCTCGTCGAACACTACATCCCTAGAGACCATCACCCTGCCTCCCTTGGGATTATAGAGCCGATAGGCCTTGCTGCCCTCCTCATAGCCCAACACCACCATGGGCGTGCTTTTGTCCTCCAGCTTGTCGAGGTGGGGCTTTGTGTTCTTGACATGGCCAACGTAGCCAAATGTCCTGAGGAAGGACATATTTAGCTTGCGTCCATGCCAAGTCTCGAACGACGTCTTGCCCCTTAGGGCCTTGGTGGGCGCGCGGTCACCGTCGTGGTCACCGCCTCTCCCCAGAACTCTGCAGGCATCTTCTTAGCCTTCATCATCGACCTCGCCATGCCGACCACCGTCTGGTTGCGCCTTTCCACCACGCCATTCTGTTGTGGCGTGTACGGCGCGGTTTGGTGGCGCACCACACCTTGATCCGCGCAGTACGCTGCAAACTCTATAGAGGTGAATTCGCCGCCGCGATCAATCCGTAGCACACGCAACTTCTTGCCGCTCTCCGCCGCGGAGCGCGCCTTGAACTTCTTGACTGCTTCCGCTGTCTCGGTCTTGCTGGTCAGAAGCTGCAGCCACATGAACCGGCTGCAGTCATCCACCAGCAAGATGAAGTACTTGCGCCCATCGTGCGTCACCGGCGTGATCGGCCCGCAGAGGTCACCATGGATCAGTTCGAGGGCCTTTGCCACGCGGTACTTCACCGTCTTCAGGAACGACAACCTTCTTTGCTTCTCGGCCAGGCAGTTGTCACACAGCTCGCCTGCGTGCTTGATGTGAGGCAGCCCCCATACCATCTTTTCCAGCTTGCCGAGGGCATCAAAGCTGAGATGGCCATAGCGGGCGTGCCACAGCCACAACTCCTCCGTGCGCTGCGCAGAAGCAGATGGGCTTCTCCGCCTTCAAGTCGAGTATGTACAGCTGGTTCCGGGACCTCTTCACCTTGGCAAGAAGCCGCTGCTCCCGGTCCCTGATCCTGAGGATGCCGTCCTTGATCTGCTGCCGTGCTCATCCAGCTGGCCAATGTTGATGATGCTTGAACGTAGCTGTGGGATGTAATATACATCCGTCAGCACGCGGTGCTCGCCGTTTTGACACCTGAAGATGATGGTGCCGCACCCTCGGATTGCCCCCCTTGAGCCGTCACCGAACTTCACCGTGCCGGTCACGTTGCCGTCGAGCTCGAAGAAGGCTGCCTTGGAGCCTGTCATGTGGTTGCTGGCGCCGGAGTCTAGGTACCACCGCTGCTCCTGCTCGCCACCCACACGTCCGAGGTGGACTTGGGCGCGTGGTTCGTCGATGTTGACAGCCTTCAGAGCCTTCTAGTGCTCCTCCACTACCATCACCTCTCCCTTCTTCTTGGCCTCAACGTCGTGAAGTGCACATAACGTCGCCATTAGGAGAGTGGCCTTGTCGACAGAATATCGTCAGCAGTCCTCCGAGGGGTATCCCACGAAGTTAGATTGATCGGCAGTGGTGCGCGTAATCAAGAACAAAAAGGCAACAGAGACACAAGAGTTAGACAGGTTCGGGCCGTCGGCACGACGTAATACTCTACTCCTGTGGTCTGTTGGTTTGTATTGGCTATCGTATGATAATGCGTGTGTTTTGAGGGGGTCCTCTACCCGCCTTATATAGCCGGGGGTAGGGTTACAAGTCGGTTAGATTCAGGAGATAACTGGTAAGTAATAACAGATTACAGGAATTCCGGGATCGAGAATATCTTAACAGATCTCGTAGCATCTTCGGGATATCGCCCTTGATGTTTTGCGGTACACGCCGAGCAGTACCGTGCACCGTAATTCTTCGTTTTGTGGGCTAGACCACTCCTGGGGGCGCAGCCCATGTAGTCTGTCGTGGGTATCCGGGGTCGTATCCCCCACAGCTAGTCCCCGAGAGCCTTGTATCCGCTGTGCAACGCCGTCTTGAGCTTGTTCGAGCAGGTGTGAACAAAGCCAAGCGGTCAGACTCATAGTCCGACCACCCTATTGAGTCGCCGAGCAGTTGTGAACCGTAACCAACCAGCTTAACTGTTCGGCTGAGCACGGGGTTACTCAAGTAAGGCTTGTCAAAATGATGTAAGGAGCTCAATTTTAAAATCGAAAATTTCTCTACAGTGGACCAAGTGTGCCCACTTAGAAGTTCGACCACTAAAAAGGGAGATAATCTTCTTCAACTTCAGGAGGCACGGAGTCTTCCAGATTAAAGAAAACACTCACTGCAAGGTGAAGTGTGCCCACTTAGTCCCTGAGCTTTCCAGTAGGTGACGTGGTCACGTGGTGCCAGGGTCCAGAAAGTAGAAGAAAGACAGAGAATCAGCCGAGCAGGCAACCAATCCACGGGCTGAGCCCTGAAATGAAAAGCGCACATTCACCGCAAGGTGAAATGTGCCCACTTAGTCTTCGAGCCTGACAGTAGGTGATGTGGTCACGTGGTGCCAGGGTTAGAAACAACAGTCCCCAATATGGTGAGAAATCGAATCATAATGATGACGTAGTCCCCGAACCACAAGTGAAAATCTCGGATAAATCAAGAAGTGCCGATTACTCAAATCGTGGAGAAAAAGCTGGAGTTATGACTTTACAGTAGAAATTACTGAGCCTCGATGGTATTGCGGAGAGTTCGGCGAATATTCGGTGTGTAGTACCAAATTGCGTCGAAAAATGGGCGATATGGGCCGCAGTTGCGCCGAAGCCCAGATAAGCTTTGGGGAATTTGGAAGGGCGTAAATCAGCATGGTGCGGTTTCCCAAAAACCCTTGAATGTGAAAAGTAGATTGGGTGTCTTTATACTCCCCCATTCGCATTCACACGCGCTTCGCCGCTAGGGCTAAAAATCTTGCGTAAAGGGACCAGTTCTGATCCAGATCTGAGGGATGGCGCCGGAGAGGGGAGGTGGTAACGCGAAGAAGGCGGTCGTCGGGACTAGTCGTGACAAGGAATGGGTACAGTCACTCATGGAGAAGACGAAGCTCAACGAGATGGTGGAGGCGGACGTTCTTCCTGACCATGTCACCGCCGGATGGCGTCCGGTCGACGGTGAGCCCTATCCGATGCCACCCACCGACGAACTTGTTGTCTTCTAAGATTACTTCTGGCGTGGATTAGGACTTCCGGTACATTCTTTCTTGCGGGATCTGTTGGAGTATTGAGGAGTGAGCTTGTGTAATCTCCATCCGAACACTATGTTGCACATTTATGTGATTATCCACTTCTGCGAGGTCTATCTTGTCATTCTTCCCCATTTCAATCTCTTCCGACACTTTTTCTGGCTCAAGAAGAAAGAGGGGGTTCCAAAGTGGTCGGCGGTGTGTATCTGCAGCTCCGCGACGGGATGGTGGGCGAATACATTACTGTGCCGCTGAATACCTCGCTGGAGGGGTGGAATACCAGGTGGTTTTATATGAAGCAAAGTTATCCTGCCATCCGATGCGATGTCGATCAGATTCTGGAGAATCAAAGGAGCTGGTCGGAGAAACCGACCAGTGCCGATATGGAACAGGTGAAGGAGCTCCTCGAGCTAATAAGGCGCATGAAGATGAGCGGAGTGGTGGTGGTGGTGAACTTCATACTACGCCGCGTCCAGCCCTGTAAGGAGAGGGCTCATGCTTGCTTTGACTTCAAAGGAGTTACTGACGGCACCCGGGAGAGGACGGAGAATCTGGCGAAGGAGGCTGTGCTACACCGGGCCGCTGAACTGTTTGCTCCAAACATGTCGTACACCGTGCCGGGGCAGCCGAAACCCTTCAACTGCACGAACCCACCTCCTCAGGTAAAAATCTCGACTGTTGTTCCTGGTGCTTTTGTCCCGTGCCGGCGCTGAGCAATGGACTGATTCGCTTGTGGAAAGATCCATTGGCTGGAACGGACGACGTACTTCTCGGGCGTGCCGAGTAGCGATTGGCCAAAGGTAGTGGACGCTAGGCCGACCACTCAGCCGGAGGAAGGTGCCTTCAGCACCTCGTCCGAATCTGGAGGCGAAGATGCTAGTTGGAAGAAGAGTCCCCCCCGTATCGGAGAAAGTTCTGGGGAAAAGGGCGGCGAAAGATGAGCTGGCCCGAAAGAAGAGAAGAACGGCAGATGTAGCTCCCTGCAAGCCGGTCGGCATCTCACTTGGTGGCGATTGGACTACTCGGACGCAGAGTGCGGCGATGTTTGAGTGGTTGGACGACGACGAGGCTCGAGCAGCTCCTCCGAGCACTAAAGCGTCATCGCGCAACACGCGCTCGGAGGTGCAATCGGAGGGAGGGGAAGGAGTCCCCGAGCAGCAGGTGGAGGAGACACCGACAACGAGGGAGGCAAGACCTCCAGCCTAGGACATGCGGGTTTACCCCAAAGCAGTGCCTGGGTGCTCGGGGAGGCAGCGTCGGTTCATAACCGTTTATCGGGAAGCTGACGTGTAAGTATCTTTGCCTTGGTATCAGTAGCTATCTGATTTTTATAGTTGCGGTGACCGATGAGCTAATCTGATGCAGAACGGGACGCGTGGAGGATCTGAATCCATCAGGCCATACTGGCGAGCAGCCAGGGGCTGGTCCTAGGGTAGAGACATTGCGGACGGACTCCGTCCCAGAGTCCCTGAGCTTGACCTTAGTTGGAGTAATGAATAAAATGCCAGCACCAGCACCGTTGATGTTGAGGGCGCCGTCGAAATACATCACCCAGTGCTCGGGGCAAGCAGTAGAGATGGGCTCTTGGATCTCGGTCCACTCAGCGACGAAGTCAGCCAACGCCTGTGACTTAATGGTAGGCCTGCTTCTGAATTCTATGGAATAAGTGTCGAGCTCGACTGCCCACTTGGTGATGCGACCATTGGCCTCTTTGTTACGGAGGATGTCCCCTAGAGGGAACTCGGTGACCATAGCGATCTTGTAGTACTCGAAGTAATGACGGAGCTTGCGCGACGTGACTAGAATGGCGTATAACAGCTTCTGAACCTGAAGGTAACGAGCTTTGGACTCATTAAGAACCTCACTGATGAAGTAGACTGGAAGTTGCACCTTATAGGCATGTCCAACTTCCTCGCGCTCGATGACGATAGCTGTGCTAACGACGCGAGAAGTGGCGGCGATGTAGATCAGTAGGGTTTTGTCTGGTTGAGGTGCCGTCATGATCGGAGGCTTCGTTAAAAACAACTTGAGTTGCTTAAAGGCCGTATCATCTTCCTTCGACCAGGAGAAGCGCTCGGAGGCCTTGAGTAGTTTGAAGAACGATAGTCCCTTTTCGCCGAGGCGTGATATAAAGCGGCTGAGAGCAGCTATGCACCTTGTGAGCTTCTGTATATCCTTTACGCAGGTCAGCCGTTTTATATTGGTAATGGCGGAGACCTTGTCGGGGTTGGGTTCAATACTGCGGGCGTTGACGATGTAGTCTAGGAGTATGCCGGATGGAACTCCAAAGATGCACTTTGAAGGGTTCAACATCCATCTGTATCTTTTCAGGTTGACGAACGTTTCTTAGAGGTCGGCGATGAGACTGTCGGCGGTTTTGGATTTGACGACCACATCGTCGATGTAAGCTTCAATGTTGCAGCCTATCTGTTGGTCAAGGCACATCTGGATGGCCCTTTGGTAGGTCGCCCCTGCGTTTTTGAGTCCGAAGGACATGGTGGTATAGCAATATGCACCGAAAGGCGTGATGAACGACGTTTTGATCTGGTCGTCCTCTTTGAGGGATATCTGGTGATAGCCGGAGTAACAGTCGAGGAAGGAGAGGAGTTCGCTGCCGGCAGTGGAGTCTACAACCTTGTCTATCCGAGGCAGACTGAAGGGGTCTTTAGGGCAGTGTTTGTTGAGATCGGTGTAATCAACGCACATTTTTCATTCTTTATTCTTCTTTTGAACAATGACTGGGTTTGTCAGCCACTCAGGATGATACATTTCTTTAATAAATCCGGCTGCTAGGAGCCTCCTTGTCTGGCACGAATCGTCGGAGCTTCTGCTTGATCGGTTTGGCGGTCGGCGAGACATTCAAGGAGTGCTCGATCTTCTCCCGTGGTACCCCCTGCATGTTTGCAGGTTTCCAAGCAAACACGTCGGCGTTGGCACGTAGGAAGGAGACGAGCGCGTTTTCCTATTTGGGGTCGAGGTGAGCCCCAATCTTGACGGTCTTGGTGGGGTCGTCGAGGCCGAGGTCGACCTCCTTCGTTTTCTTAGACTTGGCTGAGGCACGAGACTCCAGCGCTGGGATCTCCAAGTCGTCGGCGGGCACCGTCTTGGCGTCGTTGACCATGCTGGCCATCTGGATGGAGAGGTCGGTGGCTTCGGCGAGGGAGAGACTTTCTGTTTCGCAGGCGTAGACGATGGAAAGGTTGGCCCGCAGGGCCAGAACTCTTGTAGGCGAAGGCATCTTCAACATCAGATAGGCGTAGTGTGGTATGGCGATGAACTTGGCTAGAGCTGGCCGACCAAGTATGGCGTGGTAGGCGGTGTTGAAGTCGGCGACGTAAAAGTTGATGTGCTCGACGCGGAAGTTGCTAGCCGTGCCGAATTGTACCGGGAGGGTGATCTCTCCAAGCGGTTTGGATGCCTTGTCAGGTACCACACCCCAGAAGGAGTCAGAGGGAGTGAGGTCTTCTATTCCAAGGCCCAGCTCCTTCAGGGCTCTGGCGAAGAGGAGGTTCAGAGCAATTCCGCCGTCGACGAGTACTTTCCTGAAGAGTACTTTCTCGACGGTTGCATCGAGAACGAGGGGGAAACGCTCTGTGTAAGGGATGTCCGCCCACTGGTCGGTCCTGCTGAAGGTGATGGGGATCCCAGACCAGGGGCGATAGCTGGGGTTGGTGATAGCGTCTTCTGTGTTGACGGCGAGCACCCGGCGGGCGGTGAGCTTTCGATCTCTTCTGCTCTCGGCGGTGGCGAGGCCCCCGAAGATAGTGGCGACCACTTTTTCGTGATTCTGGAAGGCGTTGTTGTCCCCAGGTGGTCGGCGATCTCTGGCTCCATTGTCGTTGTCGTCGTCCTTCTTTTTGGTCTGGAACTCCTTAGCCAAGCCAAGACAGTCCTTCATCTTGTGTTTGTTGTTCTTGTGGAGGGGGCACGGGCCTTCGAGGATTTTCTTGTAATGCTCGTCGTAGTTACGTTTGGCGTGAGGTTCGTCAACGGTGGCGACGGCGATGCTGACCAGCTTTAGACCCTTCCGGCCGATCACGGCCACTGTCCTGATGGTGGCCGCGGTCGTCGTAACGGCGGTCAGTGTGGTGTCGTTCGTCGGGGCGTTCGTCGCTGCGGGATTCGCAGCATTGCCGGCGTTGGCTGGAGGGCTGCATCTGGATTACCGAATTCTTGCTCGTATTCTTGACGCTGGTGTACTTCCTCTTCATGGCGAGAGAAACGGCGCCCGTCGATATGACGTCGCGCATCCCGGAGATTGTTGATGTGCGCTCGGACATCTTGGTCGACTTCTTGGTCATGTTGGCGAGGGTAGTCGATATGGTTCCCCCTAGATCCCCCCTGGAGGGGTCGTCCATCATCACGACGCTAGTTGGCGAAACGGCTTCTACCGGGGCGACGATCGGATCTTGGCGCGGCGGATTGGCGATTCGAGCTTGTCGAGTAGGAGGGTCCCTGATCCTGGCGGATCTCATTGACCTGGCAGTGTCCAACTTTAAGCATTGCGGTGACCTTGGCGTTTCTGTTGACACGAGCAGCGCGATCTTCATCGGTTTCTCCATCCCGTGGCGGGCTGTCGACGCTGACATTAAAAATCCCTCCTCCACGGAAGGGTGGGAAAGGAGGTTGGACGGCGGCGGTTTCGGCGACAGTCTCCATAGAGCCTTGGGACTCGGAGTCTAGATTTTTCTCCAGGATGGTGTGGAGGGATGCTTCGAGACGTAGGCTGATTTGCAGCATATTGACAGTCGGCGAGAGCTGGTCGGCGAGAGGATAGATGTCCCCCACCTGCTCGGCGAATTTGCCTCGTAGGGCATCTTGATGGATGGCGGCCGTAACCTCTGGGGTTTCCTGATCAGCCTCCGATAGATCGGAATCGGAGGGTGGACGACGCTGAATCAGAGTGGTCAGAGTCAATTCCGCGATGGAGAGGCTATCGGCGAGCTTCTGGCCGGCCTGATCGATGGATGCGATCAGATCGTCGTTGTTAATCTGCTTCGTCGGGTAACGGGGGAGCAGGCGACGAGTTGTTGGTGAAGACGACCTCGGAGGCGGTTCCGAGATTGGATCTGCTGTTGCGGGTGTTGGTGTGGTTGGCGCAGAATCGATCTCCACTGGCTCGATGATCTCTACGTCTCCGTCAGCATTGATGACCCAGGAGATCGATCCGACCGTAAAGATCTGCCCGGGCTTTGGGAGGACGAAGAGCCTGCAAAAAGTACCATCTTGTTCGTCATAGAAACAGCACGCACACTCCTACCTGGCGCGCCAACTGTCGATAGAATATCATCGACAGTTCTCCGAGGGGTATCCCACGAATGTAGATTAATCGGTAGTGGTGCGCGTAATTAAGAATAAGAAGGCAACAGAGACATAAGAGTTAAATAGGTTTGGGCCCGTCAGCACGACGTAATACCCTACTCTTGTGGTCTGTTAGTTTGTATTGGCTATCGTATGATAATGCGTGTGTTTTGAGAGGGTTCTCTACCCGCCTTATATAGCCGGGGGGTAGGGTTACAAGTCGGTTAGATCCAGGAGATAACCGGTAAGTAATAACAGATTACAGGAATCACAGAATCGAGCATATCCTAACAGATCTCGTAGCATCTTCGGGATATCGCCCTTGACGTCTTGCGGTACACGCTGAACAGTACCGTGCACCGTAAGTCTTCGTCTTGTGGGCTGGACCACCCTTGGGGGCGCAGCCCATGTAGGCTTCATCATCATCATCAGCCTGCGTCAAATGAGTCTCGACCTTCTTCTCCTGCTTACGGTTTGGGTACTCCTTTACCCAATGGCCTGTTTTCGCGCAACGTCGGCAGGCGTTGGGGTTGACCTTCTTCTTGTCTGAAGAAACCTTGCCGTGGTGCTTGCCATCGCCACCGCGGTTGGAGGAGGCTTTCCTGGACGACTTCTCCTTCATCCGGGTAGACCACTCCTCTGTCAGCAGCAGCTTGCCGCTGTCCGTCGTTGCTGTGGCCAGCTCCATGCGGTCGTCCACCGCCCGCAGACGGCCTGTCACATCCTCGATGGTGAGGGTGGATAGGTCCAACATAGTCTCTGGAGAGAACGATTGGATGTGCTTCACCGGCACGGAGTGGAGGTACTTGGAGACCGCCTCTTCTTCGTTGATGGTGACGTCGTGGCTCCCCAGGTTGTTGATGAGCGATTGCAGGCGGAGGGAGAAGTCCTCCACCGACTCACCATCATTGAACTTGAGATTGGCGTACTCCCAGTTCAACAGCTGGGCCGTCGCCTTCTTTGCACGATCAGAGCTGATGCGCATCGCTGCCATGGCCTCCCACGCCTCCTTAGTAGACTTCTTCGCCCCCAACGGCTCATAGTACTCCACAGGCACCGCAGCGAGGATGTCCTCCAGCGCTGACATGTCATCTTCTTCTACGTCGGTGCCCTTGTCGATGGCGTTCCAGAGCCGTTGGGCTCTGAGCTTGATCTTCATGGTCACCGCCCACTCGCCATAGTTGGTGCGAGTCAGATGTGGCCAAGTAGTGCCGCTGACCTCCCGCACCGTGCGCACGATGATCACCTGTCGTGGCTGGGCAGCCCCAGCAGCACTGCTGCCTCTCGCAGCTCCGCTGCTGTCGCCCGTCTCCGAGCCAGGTGCCATCACCGGCGATTAGTCTAGCGACGCAGGTGAACCTGTACGGCTCTAATGCCACTTGTTGGTCCCTTGTTGTCCTGCATAGGTAAGCATTAAGCTTACCAGCACACACACTCACTCGCTATGGCTAGAGGTAGAAGAAGGGGTGAGCACAGCACACACACAGCACAAGCACCAGCATTGGCCAGGCTCTGCCCTTTGGTTGTGGCAATTGAACTGCCTATTTTCATTGCATAGAGGTAGAGTATATATAACTCATGTACCAACTATAAGGTACACATGAGCATAGCTGAGTACAGCCCCAACTACTCCTAGTACTAGCAGTACAATTCCTACCTCAGCCCACTACCAAAACATGGTTGATGTATTAGCTACCAACTAATGTACCAGTGGTGGCCTATTGCCCTACTGCTACAGCAACTAGGACAACAGAGAATGACCTATTGCCAAATCTGCTGTGCAGCAAACAAAGAGTGAGAGGTCAGCAACAGATTATGTCTTACATTCAACTCTTGCATATATCCCAATGAACTTCTGAATCATATTAGTCCATCGTCTGCACAGAAGGCCACCCTTCTTTTCCCTACCATCCATCAAAGAAAAACTCCTTTAATCAAATCAGACGTTTTCACACCTTTTGTTGAATGATGTTACGATATCTCCATAAAAAAATTCTCACCAATGCATTTATGTGTTTAATATGGAGTCACCACACGTGTGCTTAGCTTGTGTCGCATATAGTTGTTGCACTTTACGGCCATACCTTAGCTCGATCGGTGAGACATCTATTTCATTTTTCAGGTTGAAGTTGTGATTGATGGTGTGAAAGAAGAAGGTGCTGAATCAGGTAAAAATGGTTCTGAACTGAAAGTGTTACCTCCATGGATGATCAAAGATGGCATGAATCTTACAAAGGAACAAAGAGGAGAAAAAATTGAGTCACAAAAACTTGAAATATCTGAAGCCAAAGATGACAAGAAACAGGACTCGAAAGATGATCAAAGTGTAAAGGTCAGCTCAGGAATGGACATATACTGGACTTCAGAGTAAAGAATCTACCATTCAGAAAATTTTATATTATTTTTTATTTTTATCCTGTAGGAAGAATACATAAAGGCTTATTATGAGGCCTTGAGGAAAAAGCAGGAAGAGGAAGAAGCAAAAAGGAGAATGCAGCAGGAAGGCAAGATTTTTGTCCCAGATTCTCAAACTGAACGCCAAGTGGGCAAGAAATACAAGCGGGATTATGATGATGAAGGTATTGAATGGGAAGAGCATCAACCTACAGGTACATGTATCTTTTGCTTACTCATATCTTTTAGCTTCAAACATTTTAAGTTTTCTGTATTCTGTATCTGAAATGCTTGTATCAGTAAAAATTGGTCTTTCAACCTATCTTCAAACTATACCTGAATTATTGTCTAATAAATAGCAAATTGACAATAGTGTACATGGAAATCCATGTATTTAATATGTGGACATGGTACAATCACTGACTAACCTTTTTGACTTTCCTTGAATAAAGTTTGTACATGTATTTGAGGTATTTTTCTTTTCTTTTCTTCCTATTATAAGCCTTACTTAAATACTGGTCTAAGAGTATCTCCAAGAGTCTTTCTTAAACTCACTCTAAGTCCTCATTTGGAGTCCTTCCAATAAAAATAGCTCTTTATATGTTTTCACCCTCCAACAATTTTTATATGTATCTTGTGTGCACTCTAGAGAGCTAACCCGGCTTTCCATCTTTGGCTAGTGAGAAATCAGGAATAGAGAATGTCAATATCTGGATGTTTAATTAGAGAAGTCGGAGGGCATTTTTTCACCGAAATCTCTGTTTCTATCAATATGGATGGATATAAAGAGGCTCTTGGAGTTCCTCTAATCAACAATTGAGACATGTTTTCTCATAGCTTCTGATCCCTCATCACCATCTCATTGATATCGAACATACAAGTATTTAAAGTGCATGATAAGCATGTTGTATAGGGAAAAATCAAAATTTACAAACTGGAACCACAATTGTTCGAATTATATAAAAGTTTAGGACATAAAACTTGTATCAATACATTTGTATTTAAAGTGCCTCTAAGATGATATGATACTTCAGCAAATAACATATTGTAAGAAATTAAGGGTCAAAATATATTTTGTATGACTTCTGCTGATCAAAATATGATATCATTCTTGGAAGGAGGGAGTAACTATAACAGTTTTATGAAGGGTGTCGAAGTCTGATTATCAGCTACCCTAATAATTATGATACCAGACCTTGACAGAGACTACCTTGGGTCTGTGCCATAATTATTTTACAACTACTTTAACCTCTGGTGAATTTTTTAATTTCATAATCTGTTTCAGTTATAATGTTTCAACCTCCACTTGTGCAATTAATATACCCATATAGATTTTGCATCCACTATTCTGCCTAATCTGTTTAAAAATGTGTAGGGAATGCAACCGAAACATACAAGTTGGCAGATTTGAATGCGGAGGCCCAAGAATCTGGCGATGATGAAGATGATAATGTGTGGGAAGAGGGTTAATGCTGAAAGATAACAGGGGAGGGACCCTTGCTCCCTCAGGAATTTTGAACTGGTACCCAAATATACCTGGAAAGACGGCAGCTAAAAATATCACGAGAAACTTATCCAAGTGAAAAGCCAGCTCTTATTGTTTTTTTGGTTGAAGATGTACAAAATATACTTAAACATTTGAGCAGCGGGTGAACATTTTCCCTGTTATTTTGAAGAGCTGTTGTAGTCTTGTAGACTACTATTGCGTGGGCAACTTACATGCATCTGTTTCTCTGAAAGGAATTATAGAGTTCAAAATGGCAGATCGAAACTTTTACACGTACATGCACGTTTTATGTCCTGAAAGTGAAAATGCAATCGTTACAGTAGCCATTCATCGATACCCACATTCGGTAGATAGTTGATGGTTATCTCGTGATATAAGTTTCAGCATAAAGTATCTTGCAACGGTGATTTGCTGTTGCACTGGAAACCTCCGCATCGTGGGCATCCTTTGAAGCATTTTAGACAATAATTAGAAATTGCTCAAAGTCAATTTTGCAAAGATTCGAGACGTTCGAAGGGTGAAGCTAACGCTTCCCTGGCTGCTAAGAAAAAGGTAGAACCATAAATACTATCCGAACTAGTGGAGGGTAAATTAGCTGTCAAGAATGTAAATGCTGCAATTTTCCATCAAAAGAAGAGAGTAAATGATGTTAATGTGCAAACAGTGTAACCAGGGATGGTGTGTGTAGGGTTTCAGTGGCTGTTTGCATAGTCGTTATGTAGCATAATCTAAATCGGCATGTGTACACGTAACATCTTGGTACTTCGGTTGCTATGCGCACGCAAGCTGTCCCATTGGCTGTGTCAAATCTGCATTATCTAATATACAATTGAATCTAGGGTATTAGTTTTTTTTTAAATAATCTAGGGTGTTACTTAATGCTGCGTTGAACCTGCTTTGAGCACTTTAGAAGAGTGCATAAAAATCTTCACGGACAACCAGATTCACGTAACCTGCATTTTATACAAGTCTACATATGGAATTTGACGAATCTCTAACATGTTACAATTAACTAATCAGCCCCATAAACACATCCAAAATTGAATTTGACGAATCCTAACATGTTACAAAATTGTTGGCGAACAAATGAAGATACGTATCAGTAACACAATGGTCACATAACAAGTTCATAATTTTGAAGAATTTAATTTAAACATGAAGCGAGAAAAATAGAAAACTGTCCAATTGAATAATGTTTGCCCAGAACTGACTACCAAGCTCCTACACACACCATTCCTACTAATAACCACATTCTACAGCATAAAAATCCATGCATAAAGCTGGTCCTTAACAGGCTATCATCTATGGTCTATAACTTATAACACACCTAATTTAACCTCATTTACCACAACAAACAAGAAAACAGTGATCTTGGCCAGTGTTTACACCTTCCTACGTTGTATATATAGGCAAAGAAGTGAACCAATTATTTGTGGTTACATGCTACCAGGACCTCCCTTATTGGCGCCTTGCAGCTGCTCCATCGGGGAGTTAGCTATGCTGTTGACTGACCCATGGGTCTGGGAGCTCAGCTGCGGGCTTGGGGGAGGGCCTGGAGTGGCTACAGGGTTGGCCACGTTATTGCTCATTTGCTGCAGAGTTCCTGAGCTCAACTGGGGGCTCATTGCAGCCTGCTGTCCCATTTGCTGTGGGCTTATCTGCTGCTGCTGCTGCTGCATCATCAGCGACTGCTGCGAGCCAGCAGGTGAGCCCACCTGTGCCTGCTTTAACGGAGATCCCATTTGCTGTTGTTGCTGCTGCTGCTGCTGCAGTTGTTGTTGGAGCTGCTGCTGCTGCAGTTGTTGCTGTATTTGTTGCTGTTGCTGTAGCTGCTGCATTTGTTGTTGCTGCTGCTGCGGGTTCTGATGGAGCTGCTGCTGTTGCTGGGGGTTCTGTTGGAGCTGCTGCTGCTGCAACTGCTGCTGGAGCTGCATTTGCTGTTGAGGGTTCAGCTGAAAGTTACCTCCTGGCATTTTTGGAGGGCCCATAGACGACAACATGGCCCTCTGCAGGGGACCAAGGTTGCTTCTGTTTAGCGGCTGGCCCATCATAGATAAGCCAGCTGAACTAGGAAGGATTGGAGAGCTGCTTCCAGGCATTCCAACCATTCCAGAATACATGCCTGCTGCCCTTTGTTGTGCCAACCCCATACGCATCTTGGCAAAAGTAGCAGGGTTCATACCTGGCCGAAGTCCAGCAAGGTTGGATGCCATTCCCATGTTCATTGGATTTGAATTGTTACCTAAGCCTGACATTGTTCCCATGGGGGAGGATATGGGACGCACGTTGCCCATTCCCATAACATTACCAAGGCTGCCAAGACCAACATTGTTAACCATATTGCCCATGTTCATGGCTGAGCCAAGCCCCATCATCACTTTCCTAGACATAGGTTGTTGCTGTTGTGCCTGTAGCATTTGAAGCTGCAAGGATGTAGGAGGAGCCTTATTGTTACCTATCTGACTTGAGCCCATTGGGAGATTTGAGCCAGGCCCCAACATCTGAGATAATGGGCTCGTGGGGAGAAGCTGAGGTCTTTGCATCTGGTTCAGTGGAAGAGAGGATGGTTGCTGCATCTGGGCTTGAGCAGTTTGCTGCAGTGGTTGCTGCTGTGACTGTTGCTGCTGCGGCTGCTGAACCAAATTGTGGTCAAGCTGCTGGCTCCTTGGAGGCATGGCTGCCCCTTGCATATAACCTTGCTGCATTGCTAGAACCTGGTTGCTACTTGCAGATGATAGCATCCTATTGACAGGAAGCTGTTGCATCTGTGTTCCAGGTGCCACATTTGCATGGGCTGCAGCATTAAGTTGTTGGCTTACACCTCCCTCTTGCTTTACATCACTCACTAAATTGTCTGGTAAAATTCCAGATAGTGTACTGAGGTTAGCAAGGGGGGTGCCACGCAAGACTTTATCATCAGCTTTAGAATGCCCATCTTGCAACATCTAGAGCAAAAAGTACAGAAAGGTAAAGAAAAATGAGAAAATTGACTTAAGCATCTTACTATTTAGGGCTTTAGGGTTATGGAACTTACAAGGGGAATAAGCTGCTCTGCAAGCAAGTCGGCATAGTACTGGCAGAGCAAAAAATTGAAAAGTTAGGACAGAAATAGAGCATTAAATAGTATGCCCTAGTGTTTCAGGGCCTTTAAGCTACAAAGGGCAACAGTGAAAGCTTGAGAGATAACAACAAACCTTTGTCGGTAATATGAATACACAATCATATGAATTCGGACCATCAAAATCTTCTAGATCTCCATATTGCATTTTTACAGTTTCATCCGACGTTTCCTTGAAAATAACCTGGAATGGCCTTGAATGACCTGTAGGACAGTGCGAATCAGATTAACTGAAGGTGCTGTGGCTTTTCTTTCCTGGGGACCTTTTCAGCAAAATGTCTGTAAAGCATACCTTGGTACATGCGGTTTGTGCTCACAAAGTTTATCACTCTAGTCTTGCACGTGTTTATAGTTCCACTAATCATAGAATTACAAAGAGGTCTTGTTGTATCTTTATAATTCTCAGAATGGAAACAACTATTGAGACATCTAGCTACATCTTGATGACTTTGATTGGTAATGGTTTTCTTTTGAGATATTTTATCAACCTTGTTCTTCTTATTGAAAAGCTGGAACCTGAAAAGGATACACAACAATAAGTACATGTAGAAAGAAAAATATTATCACAATGCAATGGCCAAAGAGAAATATTTCAAATCGTCCACAAGGGTCAGCTATGTGCCACTTTATAATGGGATCTATATTGAAAAAAAAGAACATATATGCATAGTTCGGTTTTAGCTCTAGCCTAACCCCAACTTACTTGGTACTAAAAGGCTTTGTTGCTGTTGTATATGCATTGCTGACTTCACTTCACGGAATTCTATATTTAAACAAACTTAAGGGCAAATATATACAGGAAAAATTGACTAAATTATAGTCCACACAACAACTGATAAACAGCCTGTTCGCTTGGTCGTAAACGATCGTGGATTATAAGCCTGAACAGTATTTTTCTCTCACACCAAACTAGCCAGCAGTAATAATCCACGATCGTTTCAGCCAAAACGAACAGGCTGAAAAGGTACCAATGCACTTTGTACATGAGATTCAGTACTACAAAAACATTTTAGACTCGCAAGGCTTTCTTCAGGATTTTAGTTAGCTGAGAAACTCCAGTCCTAAAAAAGATGTTTTAATTCTTTACCCTTTCATTTTGTTAGGTACTCCCTCAATTCCAAATTGTAAGTTGTTTTGACTTTTATAGGCACATAGCTTTTGCTATGTACCTAGATACGCGCTATATCTAGATACATAGTTTAAAGAAGCCAAAACAACTTACAATTTGGAATGGAGGGACTAGTTATTTAGGTTAAAATGTTGATAACTTTGGTAAAGAATTGAAACAGTTCATTCGCACATTTTAGCCTGACACTTTTTTGTGTGACCATAGGAAGTAATAGAGCTGAATCTCAACTTTAAAATAGCCTACATGTCAAATTCACGACGTGCAACCCAAAACTTCCTAAAAAAGTGCCTCCCATGACAGACTTCCAAAGAAACTAAGAATAGAAGGGGAAAAAATTTCGTGAAGGGAGAGAGCAGATGTGGAAATTATGCCATACCGATGGGAAATATTATCAATTTTTGCAAATTTATCAAGGATTGCTTGGTCTCCCATAGGTGTGGTTCCAATCGATGGGCTGCTCGCATTCAGCGGAGCATGCATGTTTGAAACACTGGCTGGAGACCCAACAGCACTCACAGGCGGTTGAGTTTTGGGGACAGAATTTGTTTTCCTCTTGGAGGAAGCAACAGCTGGCTGTTGTATTCGGTGCATGGAATCACTAGGACTGGAAGCTACAGAAGGAAATCCAACTGCAGCATTGGAATTTGCAGCAAATTTATCTTTCTGTACCCCTATTACAGCTGATGTCACAGCAGAACCAAACTGGCCACCCATTGAACTGCTTGATATCTCTCCAGATTTCGAGGACACTGGAGACTGAACCATAGGCCCAGAAGGGGCACGAGAGCTAGGTGCTAATTTTCTTCTTGGAATTATTTCTTCTTTTTTCAAGTCCTTCTCAGCTGCGAACCGAGTATTTTGCCACTGTCCCATGTTTGGAACATTGTTTCTTGCCGCTGATTGCTGTGGTAAATGTTGAGCCTGGGATTGCTGCTGATCCAGCATGGAACTTTCAGGTGCCATAGACTGCAAGGCGTCTTTCGACTTATCAGAACCATCCATCTGCTCTTGCTTAGCACCATATCTCAAATTATGCTGATGATTGAAATATAAGGAAGATCCTGGATCTTGCATGTTGCTCATCATCGAAGAAGGATATCTCTGACCACTCAGTGAAGATGCATACTGCATCCCCTTGACATCTAATTGTGGATGTAGTTGATGGTTCTTCCATTGCATCTCCTGCCCACCAAGGGGTTGAGGCCTTATCTGCTGCTGCTGTACATGATCAATGCCACCAGTTGGCTTTATTCTCTTAGGATCTTGAAGCGGGGCATCTTGCATTTCCCTCTTCACAGATAGAAGGCCATTGGCAGCCACAGTGTCATTGTAACCAATCATGCTCTGAGGAGATGAAATGCTTGAATTGATTCCAGAAAAATTCGCAGGCAGTCCTGCCATACGATCATTACCAGCAGCAGAATAACTTAAGGCTTGCTGTAGACCAGATTGGGACAAATGCATTCTGGCAGCATCTTGTGAAGAATTATTTGGTCTAGGTGTCTGAGAACCACCCAAGACCGAGATATTTTGGATGGTAATGTTATCACCAACCTGCTGAGCTGCATTACTGCTAGTGATGCCCATCTCATCAACTTTGGCATTTTCAGGTAACCTATCAATGCAAACCTTTTTACCATGAGACATGTTACTGGATGTGACAACAACTTCAGGATTTTGCCTCAGCCTCCTCTTTTTTCCTATACCGAGGCTCAACTGCAAGTAACATAAGAGGCTTAGCTTGAGACATATACCTATCATGATAATATTTTCTGTTCAGCATGTGTCCATACCTTATGCGGAACAGGATCCTGACAAAGTCGATCAAGTTTAGGTGTAGGGTCTAAGCAAAGTTCTGGTTGTAGAGCTCTCACAATGCGAGCCTCAGCTTCCTAGAGAAACATGCATATCACAATAGCCCATATGGTTCGGGAAAGCAAATTGAATTGCATTAACTGAAATTTCAGGTTACTCTATTACAGAAGTTCATTTAGATATCCAACCATACATATATTTTACATTTCTATTACTGTATCATGCTATTCCAGTGTTACTAATCAGTTATTGAAGAACTAACTTGCAATTGCTAAGTATTAGCTACACAAATGATTAAATTCAGTTAATACATTCTCAAATAAACAATTTCCTATAGATACTAGAGTATAAAAACTGCAAGTACAGATGCCAAAATGAGCCATGTTGAAATTCCAACTAATAGAGTAGATGTTACCACAGCATACTTACCACAAAATCCCTGTAAGTCCAGGAATCATCAGATAGAAGGGTAATGTCCTTCACAACATTCTCAAAGGTCATTCGCAGTCGTACTTTATTCACAATAGGTAATCCTAGCTCAGCAGATGATGCAGGCGCTTCGTTGGACACATGCTTTCGGTAGTCACGTATCTAGAAAGAGATCTCATTACTTATATCGATGTAGGACAATGAAGTATGAAGTACTGCTAAAGACTCAGTGGTCTCTTATCAATAAGGTACAGTAACACATGACCATGAGTGCATGACACAGCATGATGGTTCACGATAATGCATAACCATTGTTTCTGAAAAAAGTGTTAGGAAAAAGGTTGGTACAGTACTGGTAGGTTGACATATTGTAGAACATGTTGGCAGTAAAGCTACCAAACTTCTAGTTTTTTCTTTTAAAGAAGGATTTCTCCCATATAGCGTAAAACCTCAGTACAGAAATTGTGACAGTATGCTTTTTGAACCATGTATCAGAGAAACCAAGCACAACTTATTACTTATAAGAGAATAGATTTCAGAAAGGTTTCAGCATGTTGCAGTTCAATAGCATTGCATGGATAGCATTTCTTAAGTATGATAAAACAACTTACCTCACAAACAACTGATCCATTATAGTACTTGCTTGGTATCTCATCAAGAATATCGCCAGGTAGCCTCCCAGCTTCAATGGCCTTGAGATCATGAGGAAACTCATTTAACTATGATTAGAGTCATGTAGATCAATATTTAACATATTATTTTTAGCCAGCTAAATGGATAAACCTGGTCAATCAGTTAGGAAGCTCAAAAAAACAAAGCAAAAATATTTGTCTACTGTCTAGTACTCAAAACGTCTGCACATTTCAGAGAAAATTGCCACTCATAATATGGTAGTATATGAAAATGATCATGCACAGGAAACTTGGGCTCTTGGGCTACAGGATGCTAAGGTCAAACTATAGGGTCACACCAATGTTGTAATCGTATATGGTCTTATAGAAGAATAGAACTTCATCACTATGTAAGAGGTGCTGATCTGAAAACTTCTTGTTTTTGTTTTTTCAGATGGGACTCGACATTCTTGGTTGAGATCGCAAAAGAAATATGCGTAAACTATACCTTTCTCAATAGGATATTGGCAATGATTTTTTTTATTCAAATCCAACCCAATTTCATAATTTTGCACCAACCTGATACTATTTCAAGTATACATAAATAATATTGATGCAAATATGTAGACTTTTTCCCCTCCAAAGTTTTAGGTTATCCCAGCTATTTATATTTGAATTTGGTAAAGAAATATACATATTTCACTGTCAGTGTTATAAGCCTTATTTTGAAGTGTTCAACAAATTTAATGTGAACTCCAGTTTCTTTCGATGAGATAGATAAATGGGAATGACTATAATTGGATAGAATCTCAGTGGTATCTTACAATTGCCCAAGTTTTTGCATCTTACTGGAAAGTATAAGGCCCTGTTTGGAACACAAGAATTTTTCCCTATTCCTCCTATGAAATTCCTGTGTTCCAAACACAAGAATTTTCCCTATTCCTCCTACAAAATTCCTGCGTTCCAAACAGGCCTTAAACATCGCCCCAACTCTATCCATATTACAACATACAATAATTCATATTTCAAGCAATTCCAATTTGTGTTCATAAATAGTAAATGCGGTATGAACCAAATTGGTTGGTTTTCACACCTAATTTGGCTCCAATTTTTGGGTATGACATTGCATGCACTATGGAAATGTCATCCAAGGACACAACTAAAACAAAACTTGCAAGCAAGTGATACCATACTTACAGAGAATAACTTTTCCGATGCTCTATCATAGGGATGCAGTGTTTTGCCGTCCTGAATTGAGATCTGACTCGGATCCATCTGAACATATATGTATTTTATGTCAGCAGTATATTCATAGTTGAATGCCTTTCTCTTGAGTTCCAGAAAAACCAATGCCAACAAGAATAGTAATTGAAATTCACTACATAAATTTCCAGATGAAAAACTCACAGATGCTGACTTTGAAATGAGATAACCTCTCTCATAGAGGCTAAATGTGAAAGAAACCTCATGATCTGCAATACAATGTTGAGTGCATAACATAAAGCAGTGTAAATACAAAAACTGATACAAATAAAAAATCTTCAACTGTTCAAAATACCTGGCAAAATTTCCTTGGAGCACGCTGGTAAAATTTTGATGCCATTGACATCTTTTCCTCTCTCAACGAAGTTGTCCTGCACAAAGAGATTAAATGAGCATTCCATCATAGCAAACCAAGTTATTATGAAGAAAAGAGAATTGCATGTCAAAGTCAAATTAATAAAAGCAAATACAAAGAGAAAACCAGAAAAACAAAATATATAATTTTTTAAACATGTTGTAAGTATCTTCTCTCCAATCATTTTAAGCTAACAGAAGATCTGGCAAGAAGGTTTGGACCATCTACTGTCCACTTGAAGTTTAACATTCCAGGTACAATACATGCCAATACTTGGTAATTTTACATTGCTACACCACAAAGAACTCCAATTGGTATGGCTTGTCTCCCAACAAAAATTAGAAGCTACTTGAACACTAGAGCAACAATCCATGGATGGTGCGACAGAAAGAGCTGGACAAGATAACATCCCTGGTCTCAACAGATACTAGTACAACTCAAAAAGAATCTCCAGTATTGGTGTTCTTATGTTAATTGGAAAGTAGGAGCATTGCCCTTGCTTCGTGGCAAATACGTCTGGGAAAATCCTTGGAAACCGCACCCAAAATGCCCTAGACCCAACGGACAATCAAAATTAAGGTAATTGACAACAAGCAATTAGCTAGAGTATTTCACAAGATAAAAAGCTCTTCGGTAGATACTGAGTTCAAGCAGCCCAAATGGCCATCTTCTTAATTCAGCTGCCATAGCCGAACTGCCACACACAGCCATCCAAAAAACCGAGCCTAACACCAACTGCCTCAAACTCCTGCAGAGTTCAATCGGCAACGAAGAACACACACGCCAAAATTCAGTCTTTGAATGTTCAATCCCTCAGAAGGATTTGACCACTCCGAACGAAAACGCGATTGAGTGCCCAACACAAGCTTTCGAGCCGAAATCGCCCAAAATATATTAAACCTTGTAGCGAATTAACGAAATTCGCCTGAAAAACACCAAATTCGAAACAAAGATAAGATTTTTCATCAGTTTCCCGCACAAATTGCTTTCCGCTCCCAGATCCCCACCCCCACTGTTGCTACCCAGACCATCTCGAAGCGAGACATAAACCCAAGCGAGCAAGCGATAGAAAGCACGAGCGCCTCACCTCGCGTCTCGACTCAGACAGGGACCCCTCCTCCCCCGCGCCCGGCTTTTCCGCCTCCGCCGCCTGTGCCAGCGCCGCGGACGCCGAGCGCGCGGCCGGGTGCACGCGGACCCCGACCTTCGACAGCTTGAACGAGATCCCCATCCCAACAGGGGGCGCCGCCCCGCGGCGACAACCTAGGCTTTCTCCCCTCAACTTCCTTCACCGCCGACTAGCTCGTGCGTACGGTGACGCGGCTGTGTTGTATGCCTCTTGCAGCCTTGCAGGGAGAGTGCGTGTTACTGACATGTGGGGTCAATAAACGTGGGCCGGAGGGTCGCATCCGCTGGTGTACAGACGGGACTGATGAACTGGGTTTATATCGCCAGACTCCGTTGCATGCGTGGACTTCGTTCAGGCGCTTCCGCGAGAAGCCGCCGACTTCCTGTAGCCGTTCTGCTCGAGCTTTTCCCTAGAGATGTAGCTTCTCGAAAATATTTCGTGTTTTTACAAAAAGAAGAAGAAGAAGGCATGTTTGGCACAGCTTCATCAAGAGCATGATTGGTCGAGAAGAAACCACAGCCTAGCTCCTGGGATGCATGACACGCTGATTGGTTAGCTGGATGCAGGCTTGAGCCTGGTCCAGCTGGTGCAAATGCGGCTCCCAAGCCAGGCTCTACGGAAATGGAATGAGATCCGTTTCCCGCGAGCCTGGCTCGCGTGGTGCCACGTGCGTGTATAGTATATAGTATACAAGCGTATGCATGGGCAACCGATCACCAGCTGCGTTCAACCTTGCCCGCACGGTGACACAAACCAAACAAAGGCCGGCGTTTGCGTCCGTCGAACCTAGCCACGCTTGGTCTGGCTCTGCTGCGCAGCCTGGTCTATCCGTGTGCGCCATCCAATCACGCCCCGATAACTTTATGAGTTTTTTTTTTTGTTAAACATCCTTTTTTTTAAAATAGCTTATGAGGTGAAGTTTCTTTTTTATACTCTCACAGAGGAACGGAGAGAGGTGAAGCTGAAAAAGTAGTTTTTTACATCTGTCCTCCTCATTTCTCTCTCAACGAAGTCATTGATGAAGCTGTTTTGTTGAATAGATTTTTCTAAATCAGCTCAACTTCACCGAAAAAGCTACTTACGAAGCTATTTCTTAAAAAAAACAACTCACTGATTAAGTTGAGTTGTGCCAAAATGGGCCCGAGTCTTCTCGAAACAATTTTGGTGTTTTCAGGAATGTGAGAAAAAGGTCAAAATGTCTATAGTACTCTTATTCATTTTACCCGTTCGTAGATACTTTCCTCGCTATAGAGTTTGTGCTGATTAATTTTTTTAAATTCAAATAAATTTTTAAAACTTGTTAACAATATTTGTATTTGTGAATAAGTTGATTCGAAAATATATTCAGCGGTTCATACACTTTTGTGGCTTGATGTGCGTGGTACTAAAATAACCTAGGTTTCTATTTTTTTGTCTTCATCATGGGCCGTTGATTCCAAGTATTTTTTTTTCGGAGCCCCAAGTTACACCACACAAGAAGCCTCTAGAAAAGCCATGTCAGATTGGCCCATATAATTTATGGTTCAGCTTTTTAGGGCCTCTTTGGAATATGGATAGGAAAAATGTAGGAATTGAGTTGGCAAAACATCAGGAAGCCTTTGGTAGCTGCTCGGGGTGAAACAAAGGAACTTGATGCTTCCTTTTGTAAATCTGAAGCTATGTGTGGTGCATTCAAAGCAAAATGCTGTGGTCAAGACACCCATAAAGATCAGCACAGACAGATGGTGAGAGTGTGCGAATGCTCTCTCTTGGCGCCGGGAAACTTTCCAAGAGGTGTGAGCTCTTGTTTAGGAATGCAATCCTATGAAATATTTCCTTTCCTTTCCTGTGAACCAAAAGGAAGTGTAGGAAAAAAATCCTTTGGAAGTTGAATCCTATATAAAATTCTTTTGCCAATCTTCCCATCCAAAGGGATCCTTAGTAGTTGAGACGTGAGATAAAAAATTGCATGATACAACGAGTGATCTTATATTAGACACTTCTCAAAAAAGAAAATAAAACTCATCGATAACAAGGAGTTGTTTTTACAAATTTTAAAGTAATGTGTGGTGACTGTTTAAGGTTGTTTCTTTCCCTTGTTGTCTAATTATTAGTGCAATCTTCAAATACTAGACAAACAATCAAAGAAATATGAGAATAGTAACATTTTCTTCAGTGTCATCCATTTAACAAACCGATACAAAATAAGTACAACAAAAACAAAAATTCTACGCCATACTAATTCTTTATTACGTATCTATTTTCTCGTGCAGTCGCTTTGTGGCTTTGTTAATGGCAGCTGAAGCGATCGTGCTCCTATAGTGAGGTATACAATGGATAGGCACATGTCCCCTCCTCAAAAAAAAAAAAAAAAAACTTGTTTGATTTTCAAAAAAAAGGACAAAAGTAGTTAAGCAAAAGGTAAAAAAAAAGAGAATAGAAAAGTACAAAGAAATAACATGTAGAAATTTTTGTTCCAGTAGTTAGGTTTGTGTTGTGCTGGTTGTCTGATGTTGGCGACTCGCCGCCATCAGTTACTGGTTTGTACCGTTTTAAACTTTTATCCCTCTTAATGAAAAACGGGTGAAGTCCCGGTCGCGAAAAAAAAAAGACTAGAAGTTGCTAACACTTAAGGGTTATTTGAATCAGTTAAAGTTTAGTTGAACAAGACATGACGGTTCGAGGAAGTAGCTTTTAATCTAAAACTTCAGATAATCTAAACATGCTCACTTTTAGAATCGACCTTTTAATGATCTCTCTTTCTCTCTCATTTTGGCGATTCCACAATTCATCTTCCACTATATAGGATCACAGAGGGCGACTATAGAGATGGTCTTAAGTTTCTATCAAGACTTAATTAACAAAAGTGTAGAATCAAAACAATCGTTAAAACACAATTAAACCCCAAAAAACAAGCACGAACATCATGTATCTATCTAAGTCAAGGTTTGCAATTCTAGGGAGATACGCAAGCAATTATAGTTTTAGAAAAGTGAAAGGTTTGAGTATATTGAACAAAGTAAATGAGCTTAGGTGGACAAACCACAATGTAGACTCTGAATTTTTAAAGTTTAATTGGATTGGTTTCATTACACTACTATAGAGTACTCCTCGTGTCCGGTTCTAAAAGCCTTATCACCACCGATTTTGCTACAAACAGCGGCAGACCCAGAAAATATTTTAGGGGGCTGAACAACACTGCTGTTCGATCTTAAGTCTCAGCCCCATACACTATAGAATTTTGCCTAAAAATTCATAGGAGCCGCAGAGGGGGTTCCACTGCTACGATATGGGTAGGGGGGCTTGAGCCCCCCGCGCCACCGCTGTGTCCGCCCCTGGCTACAAAGGTGGTGGCGTCTGGTTCCAAAAGCATTATCACCGCCGATTTTGCTACAAAGGCGGTGAAAGTGGACAGTGATAACCAAGGTCGTCAACGTCGGTTCCAATCGACGATGATAATGGATTGTACGTCATCAGTGCTCACCACCGCTGGTTTCAAACTGGTGGTGATAATAATGGATTATTACCGCGGGTTCGTATTATCAATCGACTTGATAACGATGTTTCAAGTTAAAAACAAACTCAATGAGCCGCAGATGAGCCCACTAGCCCATCGCCGCTCATGCTGGGGACCACCCGCGATGGAGGCCACGGCGCCACGGGCGCCGCTGCCGCACCATGTCGGAGGCCGTTGCGCTGGGGCCACCTGCGATGGAGGCTGCGCGCTACGTGGTCGTGTACAATGGGTGCCACCGCGCCGAGGCCATGCGCACTGGGGGCGGCCGCCTTGTCAGGGCCGCGTGTGCCGGGGCCGACTCGCCGTCGCCGAGGCCGCGAGCGCCGAGGGCCATGTGCGTCGAGGCTGCCTAATCGGAGTCGCGTGTGCTGGGGGTGCCTCGCTGGGGCCGCAAGCTCCTAGGGCCGCGTCGGCAGTCGCCAGTGTTTGCCGGGGCCGCCCTTGCCAGAGGGAGAGAGGGAGAGACGCTGGGGCTGAGCTCGAGACCGAGAACCGCCCGTCACCCGCCCACCGTGCTGCCAGCGTTCCGAAAGCCCACCCAAATGCAGAAGCTGGAATGGGACTGCATGTGTGCACGCGAGCTGGACAGATCACTTGGCTTTCATCTCTGGTGTTGTGGATGTGTTGCTCTGCTAGTGACAATGCCATTGCATTTGCATATCATCATATCGATGTGTATAAATCGCTGGTAATACGTGGTGTGGTTTAGTAAGGAAAAACAGAAACTTCGAGCGTCAAGCAGTGGTCGTGCCGGAGTGGTTATTGGGCATGACTAGAAATTATGTGGGCTTTGCCCGCGCAGGTTAGAATCCTGCTGACGACCACGGTACATTTTATCAATATAAACTTTTGTTTTCTTTAAGCATCAAAACAACGACCACGGTACATTTTATCAATATAAGCTTTTGTTTTCTTTTCGCATCAAAACAGTTACAGGGCCACACTTTTTTAGCTTTTTTGGCGGAAATGCTATGACGCGTACGTCCGACGTGCCGGACGCACGTAAGACTACCATTCGCGACTCCACCGACCACGCCTCGTCATATCCGCCCGCCCGACGCCGCTTCACTTCAGCCGCTCCCCCCGCACTCGCACTTCACCCCCCCCCCCCCCCCCCCCCCCCCCCCCCCCCCCCCGCAGTCGCTCTCTCCCATAGTCGCACTCCGCCCGTTCCCCCGCCCTCGCTCTCTTCTGCACTCGCTATCCGCGCCGCTTTCCTGCCCGCTCTTCCGTTGTCGCCGCGGGAGCTCCCTCACTCCCTTCGTCCCTCCGTCCCTCTCTCCTCCGTGACCTCCCTCCCCCCCTCCGCACGCGAGCTCGCTGTGCGCCCGCCCACCCATGCTCTCATCTGAAAACTCTAGTTTGGTTTTGGTAAATTGATAAAATCCTAAGTGTTAACCTAGTTTATTAAAGCGATTATGAGATATGTGGCACATTCCAAATGGTGAAGCAAATGAAGATCATGACATGATGATGATGATGCCATGGTGATGATCAAATGCTTGAACTTGAAAAAGGAGAAAGAAAAACAAAAAGCTCAAGGCAAAGGTGAAACTTGATAGGAGCTTTTTGTTCTAGTGATCGAGACACTTAGTGAGTGTGATCACATTTAGGATCGATAGCCATACTATTAAGAGGGGTGAAACTCGTATCGAAATGCGGTTATCAAAGTGCCACTAGATGCTTTAACTCATTGCATATGCATTTAAAATTTAGTGGAGTGCTAACACCCTTGAAAATATTTGTGAAAATATGCTAACACACATGCACAAAGATAATACACATTGTGTTTAGCACTTGGGAGCAAGGGTAAAAAACTTCACCGACGGAGTGTCCGTCCGTAGAGTGCGGACAGTCCGATGGTGCCGCCGGTGCCATGTACAGAAAAGACAGGGTTTCACATAGCGCACCGGACGCTGGCCTCAACTAGACCGGAGCGTCCGGTCAGTGGAAGCAGTGAAGACGCTGGTGTCGGTCTTCGACCGAACACTAGGTCCCTTCATGACTAGACGCTGACGGGGTGCGTCCGATCCCACTGACGTGGTAGCACAGAAAAGAGGAAAAAGGACCGGATGCTGATGCTGTGTCCGATCGTGACCGACCGGACGCGTCCGGACACGAATTTCCACATCTAGAATCTTATTAGAAGTGACCGGCGCTGGGGTCCTGCGTCTGGCCGGGCATGACCGGATGCGTCCGGTTGTGAGTGGAACCTTACTGGAAACGACCGGACACTGGTGTTGGTGCATCCGGTCACTTCGAAGCAGCGCGTCCGGTCACAACTTAAATGTACTGATGACCGTTGAGATCGGACGATCAGCGCTTGAAGCAGGTGCCACATGGCATGCATCGTGCGACCGGACGCTGGGGTCCAGCGTTCGGTCGATCTAACCAGCACGTCCAGTCGCCCCGTTTTTCAATGGACTGAGGAGCCAACGGTTCTATTTCGTGGGGGCTTCTATTTAAGCCCCATGGCTGGCTCAAGCTCACTCTCTTAGCCATTTGCATTGACATAGCAACCTTGTGAGCTTAGTCAAAGCCCTCCCACTCATTTCCATAATTGATTCATCATCTTTGTGAGATTGAGAAAGAATCCAAGTGCATTGCTTGAGTGATTGCATCTAGAGGCACTTGGTGTTCGTGTTTCGCTGTGGGATTTGCTTGTTGCTCTTGGTGGTATCCCAAAGGAGCAAGATTTGAGTTGATTGGATATTTGGACTCAGATTATGCGGGATGCAAAGTTGAGAGAAAGAGCACATCGGACACATGTCAGCTATTGGGAAGATTACTTGTGTCTTGGTCATCAAAGAAGTAAAATAGTGTAGCACTTTCAACCGCCGAAGCGGAGTACATTTCGGCCGGTAGTTGTTGTGCTCAATTACTTTAGATGAAGGCTACTTTGAGTGACTTTGGAATCAAGTTCAAGAAAGTGCCATTGCTTTATGACAATGAGAGTGCAATTAAGTTAACCAACAATCAGGTTCAACATGCAAGAATGTGGCAGAACCGTCCAAAATAACGCACTTACAGAGGCGCTCATCTTCCACCAGACACTAAGTACCCCGAAAGCAAGCTACAACGGGCGGGTTTCGTCAGGCCCACCCTAAGGGAGAGCCAGAATAGTCCACATTTTCCCCCAAGGATCCAATAATGAGAATGAGTTATAATACTTAGTCCATTCATATATCCAGAGTTCTTAGAAATACATTATTACATTACCAAATTCATAGTGCGAAATATTAAACAGCGAAATGAAAATAAACATCTATCGATAATGAACAAGGATCCGTCTGTGCCCACCAGAAGAATCCTTCACACAACGGCTACTCCTCAAGCAGTACCTGCAACAGGGATAAATAAACCCTGAGTACACAATGTACTCGCAAGACTTATCCGAGAATAATTTCCCGACTCCAAGGGATATGATAAGCTTTATGGTTTGCTGGGTTTCTTTTTGGCAGAAAGCAATTCTAATAGTGAGTCCTTATTTATGTTCTTATTAGCAGTCATGATTAATTTATTATCTAGCCATTCTATGTAAGCACATGTTCTATTTTCAAGCAAGGATTAAGCAAACAGTTCTGTTTCATCACCTTTCACCCTTCAGTTCTTACTACGATGCTAGAGTTTAGACAAGTCATACTGGATTGCTCGGCGATTCGCGAATCAATGTGCCCAGCTGGGTACCCCGAAAACATACTCTTCGCTTGTACCCCAGGCACAAGCAGGACCAACCCATCACTCTCCTATCATGGGGTTCAGATCTCCGTCCAAACTTGGACTCCAAACCCCTGCTCCTAAGTCCTGGACTCAGTGCGGTGCTTAGACCTCCACCATCCCCGCCTCCAATCAGTCGGTCTGAAAAGAGCCAGAACCCACGACAAGAGAGCAACAAGCCTTCCCTGCGCCCATACCCAAGTATATGCTTGGGATAATAAATCTATGACTTGCCTAGTGTCCATTGCAACGGTCGATCCTTAACCGACACAGATAGGGAAAAAGCGTAACCAAGCTATGCCCTGTTGGCCGAAGGACACAACCTCTTACACCCACCAATACCCAAACCATATCCCTGTCCAGTCACCATTTTTCTTTTCCACCATTTTATCATGAGTGATCATAATTATCACCTATTATGAGTAACGGCAGGTTACTCATGCTACCAAAATCCTAAGAATAGCAGCTACTCGACCTATACTATTAGGACTTATAGGTAAGTATATCTATGCATGTAGTTTCCATAAAATGCATGTATGTAAATGCACATCATATATATATATATATATTCAATGATCATTCAAAATAAGGGTTATGCACCGGGGCTTGCCTTGGGCAGGCGGTGTGTCAATAAAGTCAACAACGAATGGCTCCGGGGCTTCCTCCTGTACGAGAACCTCCTCCTCGTACTCCTCAATAATCTTTTCATAGTACTGTTCGTCCGCAGGCATGAACTCTACCAACTCGTGATCTACATACATGAAATGATGATGCAACACTTAGTAATACGACAACAACTCTTAAAATAAAAATACATCTATCAAGCTACTGAACTAGCTCTACCGACTAAGACGCTACGTTACCTATCATTCCCACTAAATAGGTATGCAACATTTTATGTATTAACTTAGCAACAAAAGGAATCCCTATTTTTAATATTGATTTACTCTATATATGATAAAACAGGAAGTACTAGCTATTCTATTTATCAACCTACTCTAGGGCTATAAAATTACAGTGAGCACATAATAATCTAATGAGCCTACTGTAAAAATATTATGGCTAAAGCTATCATCGATTTGCCACAAAAATTCCTACAAATATTAAGCTAACTAATACTAAGCTTTCTAAATTGAATTTATGAATCTATCATTATCACAGCTAACTATAAACTAACTACACCAATAGATAGATAGCATTTTTATAAACCTAAACAAATTTTGTTTCACTATTTTTGGACACCTACAAATTTACTATAATTTTACCAAGATTAGCTCAAAACTAAATTGAATAAACATTTGTTAATTCACTGGAAAAAGGAAAACTGAATCCACCCATGCGGCCCACTGCGCGAGCAGCTCGGCCCACACTGACGCTCGCACACGCGCACTGCGAGCCACCGGCACGGCCCACGGTGGAGCCCGCACGTGAGCTGACTCTTTTGCTAAAGAGCCTCCATTCTCTTTCCTATTTGCGAAGCTAACTCAAACACTATTTATCTAAGTCATGGATTTGCATCTAGCACCCTGTCCTTAATCCAATTCTTATTTTTCAAGGTCCCTAGCCAAAACTAATAAAGGCCGTGGCATCTACGTCCAAACACCGGCGAGCATGGACCTCCCCGGCATCAACCAGCACCACCATGACACTCTACGTGCAAAGTGCAACTGATCGAGGTATCAAACACCACAAATGGTGTAGCACGAAGACGTGGCCATGCGCCACGCCGAGGTCTGGTCATGGCAACACCGACACCGGCGAAATCACCTTACCCAACGCCTCTACCGCTACCCTTTTATCCATCTATATACTACGAGCAACAAGATAGAAGCCCTATGTGAACCGCTACTACACCCAAATGCGCTGGCCATGGGAACGACATCAAACCTAGTTCGCCAGCGACAGCGAATGCGTCCCGCGCGATCCTAGACCTCAACCGGTTCAACCGTCTACCCTAGGAGCGGAGGTGCCTCACCAGAGACATGGAGGACGGCATAGACAAAGTCGCGAGGCTTGGCAAGGTGGTTGGCCATGAGCGCGGGGTTGCTTTGGTTCATGGCAAGCACAGCAACAGCGTCCCAGGCGACCTGCTGCTCTATCAGCAAAACTACTACATGGGCGAGGCAACCAAGTCAACATGTCGCAAAAGCACCACTTAATTGAGACAAAGGGGCATGGAACAACGCCCTGGCCGAGCACCCACCCTGACGGCCATGGCGGACCGCCACGAGGGAAAAGCTCCATAGTACCTCACTAGGGGATGAAAGCTCATTGGGTCGACTCCAATCGTGAGCTAACCACCAGGGCTAGTTGGGTGCACGGTCAATTGGACGGAGGTGGACGGTGTGAGGCCAATTGAGTGGACGACGCCGTTCGGTCTTAAGGTGGTCGACGACGGGGGAAACCTCAAATTGAAACCCGACACCGTACAACTACAGCAGTGGCAGGCTTGGCACGAAGCTTGGCTCCAATTCAAGCTCCAGGCATACGCAATTCCACGGATGGGCCTAGGCTACGCGGGTTGGCCTTAGCGCGGCTCAGCCGACCGGCGCGACGCCATTCAAGGTGACTGCGATAGGAGCATGGTGTGGCATAGTCACTAAATGGAAGAGGACAACGGCACGATGATGTGTGACCGCATCACTTTGACTCACAAGACGACAACAGCTAGGCCACGTGATGGTGCAGCGGGCGCGCATAGCAGCGGCAGCGAGGGGAGCAACCCCACGTGCGGCAAGGCGACGGTGTGGGCTGGGCCATGTGCCGGCCGCAGCAGGCCAAGTGTGGCCATGTGTGCATGGTCTTGCGTAGGCAAGCATGAGGCGGCAGAGTGGCCAAGCGAACACGATGGCGATGGTGGCAGAGCGGCTAGGCGGATGCGACGATAGTGGTGGCAGAGTGGCCAAGCCCGCTGGGCGCGGCGCGCGCGTGCGTGCGTCGCGTGCCAGGGCACGACAACGGCAGTGTAGGTGTGCGCGCTTGGGCAAGCCAGTGCTACGGCGCTGAGCCAAACCGAGGCATGGTGACCACGTCTAGACGCTGAAGTCGGCCGAGAACGTGCCTTGCACGTTTTTTAGAGCGCCCTAAAAATCCAACTCGATGCATCAATTGCTAAACCACCTATTTTACACTCAAGATGGTATGTTAGGCTACTAAAACAAGCCCTAAGACTATACCACTACTTAACCCGATTCTTCTATAAAAGTTGTCGAACTTAGCTTCGTCAAAGCGTTTTCTGACTTAGGAAATTCGATTAAGTCTCAATCGGATTCACGTCGAATTTGATTTCCATGCTATCCGGTATACTAGCTAGTGCATTCCTTTCGTGACCTCAAGTATTTCATCGTCACCTACACGGTTTGTACTACAAACTTTATTAAAGTCATGCATATGCGTTCTATAGTATTCTTTCTCAATAAAAATTAGTTTAAAACCCTAAGTGATGTAATGCGACATTGAATGTATCTTTCGTTTCATGTTTCTGATGATCGTTTCAAGTTACGTACATTGCTTTACACCCTATATTACACACATTTACACATAAATATGATGCTCATGCAGTGTTTTAGCAAAAGACTATACAATGTAACACCGAGGGATCACCAAGGAATAAAGCACATTGATGTCCGCAGCCATTTCAAGAGATCACCAACTAAAAGGGGACATTTGCATTGAGAGTGTGGGCACCGAAGATCAACTTGCTGATATATTCACCAAGCCATTATATGAGAAAATGTTTTGCAAGCTAAGGAATGAATTGAACATGTTAGATTTCTCAAATATGTGTTGATGCACCCCCCCATTACATGACATGCCTCTCCTTTGAGCAAAGCAAGGTAAAGTTAATTGACATGTCATTCATCCATTGCTAAGGACTTGTTTAGTGCATCTAGTCATTCCTATTATGTCCTAGGCTCATTTATGAAAATCAAATGAGTTTGATGCTTGTATGGTACCACTATTGGTTGTATGCTTGAAATGATCTAGTGGTAGCATATGACATGTTTGTGGGCTTGTAAACCTAGTGTTTGATCTAGAAAATGAGTTCTAAGTGTTTAACTCAACATGATACAAGATAACCCTTATTTGGAGGTGTGAAGAAGCTTGTCCTTGGATCAAACCGAGTTAAATATCTTTTGCAAGTGATCTAGATTGAACCAAATTAGGAAAATGGTCCTCATTTCACATGGTTTCACCCCAACCTATCTAAAATTTGAGCTCTCTTTTTGTGCTAATTATTGACAAAGGGAGAGAGAAATTCACAAAGATAGTAAGATAGGGGGTGTAAGGGGATCAATCAAACTTGCACACAAGTAGGGGGAGCAAGCTCATAAACTTATATGTTGCAATTGAATGTGCATTTCATATATTTGCTTGCATATCACAAGTTTTAAATTTCAATATCCATGCTTGTGTGCTATATGCTAGTTATAGGTTTGAATGATGAAATGAAAAACTAGCATGCATAGGTTAAGTAACTAGACTTATGTTCATTCTATGGAAACTAGACCCTTGCTTCTAATGATTAATCTCATGGGGTATTCTAGTTTTTGTGTATGTCTAGTTACTAATGGTGCTAAGGATGGTATATTAGTGCACTCCGATTGGTATCACGCTTCAAAGGTCCATCTTTTATACCTTAGCATCATTTGGTAGACATTTTCTCCTATATTTCCTATCTAAGCATATGTGCAAGCAACAATCCAAACTCTTAGCACATATTTAGGGGGAGCAATTGCTACCATATGGGATTCATGAAACTTGTCCATATCCTTTTACACATGGTAAATATGCTTGGGCAAACAACATAGGTTCAATTAAATTTCAATTCATATATTTGTGAAAGGGTTGTCATCAATTACCAAAAAGGGGGAGATTGAAAGCTCTAGTTTTGTTTTGATAAATTGATGAAACCCTAAGTGCTAACCTAGTTTATCAAAGTGATTATGAGATAGGTGGCACACTCCAAGTGGTGATGCAAATGAAGATCATGACATGATGATGGTGATGGCAAGGTGATGATCAAATGCTTGAACTTGAAAAGGAGAAAGAAAAACAAAAAGCTCAAGGCAAAGGTGAAACTTGATAGGAGCTTTTTATTCTAGCGATTGAGACACTTAGCGAGTGTGATCACATTTAGGATCGATAGTTGTACTATTAAGAGGGGTGAAACTTATATCAAAATGAGGTTATCAAAGTGTCACTAGATGCTCTAACTCATTGCATATGCATTTAGGATCTAGTGGAGTGCTAACACCCTTGAAAATGTTTGTGAAAATATGCTAACACACATGCACAAAGGTGATACACATTGTGTTTAGCATTTGGGAGCAAGGGTAAGAAACTTCACTGGCGGAGTGTCCGCCCGTAGAGTGCGGATAGTCCGATGGTGCCACTGATGCCCTATATAGAAAAGATAGGGTTTCATAGAGTGCACCAGACGTTGGCCTCAACTGGACTAGAGCGTCCGGTCAGTGGAAGCAGTGAAGACGCTGGCATCGGTCTTTGATCGGACGCTTGGTCACTTCATGACCGGATGCTGACGGGGTGCTTTCGGTCCCACTGATGTGGCATCATAGAAAAGATGAGAAAGGACCGGACGCTGATGCTATGTCTGATCATGACCGACCGGATGCGTCTGGTCATGAGTGCAACCTTACTAGAAACGATCAGACGTTGGTGTTGGTGCGTCCGGTCACAACTTAAATGTACTAATGACCGTTGAGATCGGGCGATCAGTGCTTGAAGCAGGTGCCACATGGCATGCATCGCGTGACTGGATGCTGGGGTCTAGCGTTCGGTCGATCTGACTGGCTCATCCAGTCGCCCTGTTTTTCAATGGACTGAGGAGACAATGGCTCTATTTCATGGGGGCTTCAATTTAAGCCCCATGGCCGGCTCAAACTCACTCTCTTGGCCATTTGCATTGACATAGCAACCTTGTGAGCTTAGCCAAAGCCCTCCTACTCATCTCAATTTAAGCTAGGGAGCTTGTGCTCCTTTGCTCGATGAAACCCTAGGTTTGTGTGCTCCGACGGAGATTGGCTTTCTCGCCGGTAGAGATGGCGGCGGCCGAGCTCAACGGCTGGATGTGCCGGTAACTAACCCTGTTCTCCTCCTCTATTGATCTAATTTCCCCCACTTCCACATTGTCTTGTCCCCTTTGATCTCTCCTGGTAGGAGAGGCGACCTTGCCGCTCCACCCCTGCCCATCTCTATGCGCTGGTGATTTTTGGGGTAACTTGTGTTGTGATCGGGTGAGGTAGTTCGATGATGCTAGGTCATCATGGTAGTCGAGGCATCGTAGTTTGTGTTGCTGTTGCATCGGCATCCCCCATCCCCCATCCATCGACAAAATGCCTGAGACCTTCGCTGCTAATTGCGACTGGTAGAGGCCTCTGGCCCTAGCGGCGACTGCTCCTGGTTCCTCCACCAAGGGAGATCCCACACGTGGGGGAGGTACATTGCTGTTGGTCTTTGGCTAACAATCTGATGGCAAGATTTGTGCATATTTGGATTTCTTGGTAATTTGGTTTTGGATTTGCACATTTCAATCCGTGTTTCCAATCAATTTTGGATGTAAATAATTGAGTACTAATAGACAATAGAGCAAAGGGGCCAGAAAGAGTGGTGTCTTTGCATTGAAGGTTGGCAAGAACAAACTCGATCCTATAGTTCTTTGTGACGCGCAACTTTGCCTCTTAGTTCTCTAAGAAGCGTGGTTTGATGGGTCATGGGTGATCCTCGTACGACGACGCTATCGTAATTGCACGACAAATATAGCGTCAGAGGTTGATAGCATGTCATTGTCGATGTATCTACTTCTCCTTCCCTAATAATAAATTAAAGCACATGAACCGGCAGCCTGAGAGTGATGCCACTTATTAGATGCATGGTGTAGTGGAGCCATCAGAGAATGAGAATTAGCTATGGCATGTGTGGTTTCACAATTTTCAGTGATCATTGTATCATTTTTTTCCTCAAAACAGGATTAGGAGAGGTTAGGCCACCATTATTGGTACCTGCATGCTGCTGTTTGTTCGTCTACCGGAGAGTGGAGACTAGAGTGATAGAGTAGGTTTAGTACAGTGTCAACACTATCTGTAGTGTTGTGCTGCCAATCATGTTTTGAATGAAGCTGCAACCTAATTAATGGGATGGCCCTTGGAATCTGAAGATGCATATTTATAAATGCAGCTAGATCTAGATAGTATATTACAGTATGTGTGTAATGTATTCTAGAATATGGGGCTATGTAGACAGCAAGACGTAGTTGTAATGGCACTGACCTTTGCTGGCATAGTTATCATATAATTTGCGTTTCTTACTCTTTGTTATTTCAATGACTGGTCCAGTTGCTGCTTAGTAATATCTCTTTCAATCTTTTTCCTCTCTATGTTGAGTTGATTATTGCTCCTCAACTAATAGTAGAGGGCCTTTCTATGCTGCTACTGTGACCTTAGAATGGTGCTTGTTCTTGTATTGTAGTATGAGGTTTAATTTAGTTCAGTTTAGTTCAGAAAGCTTTGGCTATGTGTATGAGTGTTGAGTTTCATTTATTTTCAGTGTTTTCAATTTTAGAGATTCAGCTATTGCGAATATTGTTTTCAATTTCAGAAATTAGGTCAAACTAAAACTCATGCGTGTCTATAAAACTTTGGTCTGTTTACAACTGAATCTCTGTATCTCCTCAGCCAGGTAATCTGTAGGGCATCTGTTACCCTATCTGTTAATTTCTGAATTTTCAGTTAAGTGTGAATGTGTACCCTATATGTTATTGTGTTCTGCATGTTACTGTGAACCATAGTCTGAATAAGATTGGAGTTACAGTATTGTCAGGGACCTAATACCGGGGTACCCAATGAGGTTGGACTAATAACCACCAAACATTGACGCTTCTAGTCAGACAAGAATACTACTACGCTTCTTGCCCAAACGACAGAAGATTGGTCCCGCCTTGCCCAATGGCTAAGGGTCAGCTCTGCCTCACCTGACGTCCGAGGGCGGGCTCCGCCTCGCCTGACCCTCGAGGGCTAGCCTCTGCCTCGCTTGATGGCTAAGGGTTGGTTCTGCCTCGACCGACATTCGAGGGCGGGCTCCGCCTCGCTCGACCCCCAAGGGCTGGCCTCTGCCTCGCTCGACCCTCGAGGGCTGGCCTCCGCCTCGCCTGATGGCTCAGGGCTGGCTCTGCCTCGCCTGATGTCTAAGGGTGGGCTCTGCCTCGCCCGACGTCCAAGGGCGGGCTCCGCCTTGCCCGACAATCGCACCCTGTTCCTTCATGATGACAAGCACAGGGTACAATAGGACATTTGAGTCAAACGCAGTACCGAGGACCATGCCTTGCACGCCTGTAGGAAGGTACCGTCAGGATATGATGGGACAAACGCTTTAAGCCCTTTTCGACGTAACAGTGCCCGAATAGTGTTGTAGGCACCGACTTTTATCCCACAGTGTAGTAGGCACCGCCTTTAGTCCTCGGGCGCGGATACTAACACAGGCATATGATAGCCACTATGGCCCAAAACAGAAATCACATCATCTACAGTGATGGACGTATGGTCACTTCCCTTATTACCCCCCGAGGGGTCACAGCTCGGCTCTCCGGCACGCCGCACCGTCCGCCAACGTAGGATGTGACGCACCCACTTGCTAAATGAGGCCAGTGCATGGCCTATGAAGATCAGCAAACACGCCACCTCTGACACGGCCTGCCGTGTTAAGCAGGGCAGGCATAGGGAAAAAGGAGGACCCGACTCCCTCAAAGGACCTTCGATACCTTTAGCATTTTCTCTTTCTCCCATTTGTAACCCCTGCTCCCCCCTTGGTCTATAAAAGGGAGGGCAGGGCCCCCCACTAAAGGGACCGACTCTTGATGGATCAGTTCAACACACACAATGAATCACGCATATAGCCACGCAGCGACCGAGCTCTTGACGCCCCTTCGACCATTCCATCAGAGACCTGGGACCTCTCCCTCTCTCGACCGTTTGTACCCCCTACTATGAACCTTTTTTGGTACTAATAACACGAGCAACAACAGACTGGACGTAGGGATATTTAGCCCGAACCAGTATAAACCTTGTGTCCTTTAGTGCACCATCCGAGCCTAACGTGCAATAATTATAAATTTACTAGTTGGTGTTTGTTCGAAACACCGACAAGTATAATCTTCCTAGTTTCTAAATTTGTTACTGATTAGCTGAGATTGAAACCATCTTGTGATATGGTCACAGACTCACAGCTCAAGCACATCTAAGATTAAAACGCTGCATCGTCTGACACACATTTCAGAAAAAAAGGTTAGGACAGGATACTGTCAGTCTGTGTTGATATCATAGAAACATGAAACAATACAGTGTTCTTGTTCTTTTATGACTTTGAAGCTGGAGCTTATAGCTCTTATGGTGTATGTAGGTTCCATATCTCATGGCTGAGGCTGCTAATTTAGCCACTCTAAATTGTGATGTGAATTTTAAATGTGATGCATGTTAGCCTTTGATAAAAGGAAAAGAGGCAGACCTACATATATAGATTACAGATTCTATTGTGCAATGTAACCTCTAGGTACACATCGTATTCAATAAGTAATGCATATCTAGACCGTAGAACATATAATTTAGCTATAGTTAGTTTCATCGGACAGAGCGGGAGCTCTCTGCACTAGGTACGCTTCTTTTTTTAGTTTCATCGGAGGTGGCTCCGGATTATACTTTGTACTTTGTGAAGCTTTCTTTGTGGAATGCCGGTTATGGAGCCAGTAAACGTAGACCAGTTGAGTGCTTTCACGTTGTATTTTGTTTGTTTATTTGCTTGTGTGTTTGTTTGTATGTGTGTGGAGGAGACATAGGTGTGTCAGTGTTACCACGGTTTGCTTGCCTCTAAATCCCAATTGATGCACATTCTTTGCTTAAGCTGCAGTAGCCATCATACCTAATTGAGCTCGGTCCCTCCACTAACAATGACATTGATGAAGCATTTTTGTTTTACCCTGTACTGCTTGTGTATAGCCTCATCCTCCTGTAGTTTTGGATAGCTGGGCTGTCTTGTGGTTGTTGTAGTGGAATAGTAGAAGCTCATGTCTTTTAATTATGTGTTGCATATACGCATACACTATACAAGAAAGGTGTGTTTAGTATCCATTTCTTGATTCCACATTTATACGTAATAAATTGCACACTTAAAATACTGCAATTACGGTGTTTAACATATGCAATATCCGGTCTTTATATATAACTTTGGCACTATTTTGTTTTCCTTTTTACATTTGATTAAGCAGGAAAAACATATGTTCAGGAGGCTTGCATCTGTGGTTGAATCAGTTATTTGCCCCCATATTTTGGATTCTCTGATCTGTTTTTGTTTGCCATCTATAGATATTTATTGACCTATTGAACGAATATGTGAAGGATGACAAAAAATATTTATCTGGAAGAAAAACTTGTCATGTGCCAAGAGGATCTACTATCCAAGGAGGGCCAGATTGATCACCTAGAATCAGAATTGAGGTATTGAATTACCGAGGCTGTTTGTTTTATCTGATCAAGTTTATGGGAAATTACGCTCTTCTAGCTTTCTGAAGTCTTAGATCCCCAACTTTTTTTTGTATCATTTGCATTATGTTTGTAAGCCTTTGTTTAGTGAATGATGATATGCATCTTGTAGTTTGCATAGATTTTCGATTTGTTCCTTGTTTTTTTTGGTTGTGGTCAATTATGTTAGCAATATTGAGCTATGTTAATGCACCTGATTTGTCGTGTACATGGAGATCCACTCAGCTTTGATCTATATATGTTTTATGAAGCATCATGACGAGTTTGATATATAGAGGAGATTGCTTGGTGTGCTTCACTGCATTTGCATAAATGCTGCTATGAGATGTCAATATTTTTTTCCTTTTAGTATTGTCAATTTTTCTAATTTTAAGTGAATCATCATACTACTATTTTAGCACTGTGATTAATCTAAAAGTGAATCATACTACTATTCCAGTTTATGTAGTTTTTCTACAACTAGGAACTCTATGAATCTAAATTATGTTACTTGCAGCCTGAAAATTTACTGCTTGGTTAATATGGAAACCTAAAGGTATCAGACTCTGGGCTGAGCACGTTATCTCTACAAATCAAGGTAATTACTTCTTGTTTGTGCTCCTCCAAATTACCAATGAGTACTTAGTAAAAAAATTCACACATTTTTTGTCAACAAATAATCATATATCAAAATGAAAGGAAGTATAGGCAATTTGGCAATGCACAGATCTCAAAATGAAACCCTTATGTGTCAGTAAAGAATTGCAACTTCTAGTCGAGGAAGGTTTGATAATGGATTGTGGTTTCTCAATGACATTAGAAAATGATGATTGGTTAGGACGATGCGCATGTGAGCTGCACAAATTTTTTGATTTTTTTCCTGCAGAAGCTAAGTATTTTCCAATCTTTTTGTCCTGTGCTGGGAATGTTTTCTCTAACCGCATAGAACAAATCAATGACATGTGTTAGTTGTTTACAAAACACCTATAGTCCTGCATTTTTTATCTTATGATCTGTCTATCTCCTCACCTTTGCTATCAGTTATCACTTCACAAAATCACACCTGCTGTAGATGTAGGGGCTTAACAATTTTGGTTTGCTATACTTATACTCTCTGTCTCCTACTTGATCAGTTGCTTGCTTTTGTTTTTACTCTGTATAATTCTGCCTGCTTTGATGTTTGCAGGACGTTGCTTTGATGTCACTGAATCTTTGTGCGCGCAGGACGTTGCTGCCAAAATAATGGACTTCACACAACAAGGCCCAAGGGCAGTGTGCATCATTTCAGCAATTGGAGTCGTTTCAACCCTTCTCTAGATTCAGACTGGTGGTGTGGTTACATATGAGGTATGTTGCTGCTGGTTATCATTTGCCTAAAAACTACTGCATGTTTGTGTTATGTTCTTCTCTTGTTGCATATTTGAATATAAATGTTTGCCCACTATTCAAATTAAACAAAAGGTTTACTGGTAGCATTTGCCTAGAAAGTTGAATTGCTTGCATGTTACAACTGAAGTATTGCTATCAAAGGTGAGAAAAATAAATCATAAAAGGAGGGCATTTGTTTCCACACTTTCTCTTAGTTTGTTAAATATGATGAGAACATCTGCTTTCAGTCCAAGGTTGGGGTTATATCCTTGTTTGAGGCTGCAGTGCAGGCTATACTATACAAGATACTTTCTTTCTTTCTTTTCATGGAATCATTCATGTATACTTTGATTATTTTGCTCTCATTTAGTTTTGTACCCTTACGCTTTATTGTTGAGTTGGCAGGGTCGATTTGAGATCTTGTGCCTTCCTGGATCGTACTTGGTGCTAGATGATGGTGGCACATGAACCCGAAGCGGAGGGTTTTGCATTGCTTTCTGTGGTCCTGACCATAGGGTTATTGGTGGGAGTGTCGGTGGAGTCCTGACATTGGCTAGAACAGTTCAGGTGATGGCTAGTTTCTGTGTAATAGAGAATTTTCTCACAGACATAATACTCAATTTTGAGTTCACAAAACCTCACAGCATGGAAAATATGCTCTAGCTACTTTCAGGTTGTGTTGGTGCAATACTATAAAAATAAGATGCATCCATAGTATACTAATGAATTTTGAAGTGCTCTATTCCTATTAATATCTGTTGTTGAGGAAAACCAAACAAATTAAAAAGTTTAGTTACATAATTGCAATTAGCAATAATGAAATTTGCAAGTATCGAGCACTGCAATTGTAGTTCTGAGCACATGCAATATGCTGGTGTTGAACCATTTGCCTCCTATTTTCTCGTTTTTATACTAGTTGAGCTATATATTATGCAAGTATACACTATTTACGTATTTAACTTTAAATTTGTATTCTTTTCATGTATAAATGTTTGAACATGTGTATTCTTAATCCTTGTAGCTAATGAAACACTACAATGGTCGTGTTATGTCAACTGGCACAGTGGTTCTACAAGGTACCATGCTCACAACTGCTTTGTTGTGGGGTTCACCTTCTGGGGTGTCAAAAGGGGGCTATGACTTAACCTTCACATTCTCCTTCCTGTTCACCTAATCACCTGTCTCATCGTGCTGCTGGTGTACATCATCATCTAGGTTCTCCTGCCTGATAACAACACTGCCTTCCAAGTTCTGAATAGTTCTGTGTTGGAACCGCTGTTGTGGTGTAGGTAGTATGAGTGGGATGTGGGAGGGCGTGGCTGAGGCGCCTGGTGGCGAGGACGTGATGTCGTGCTCAGTGTCAGGAGGTTACCATGAGAGTGAGAATTAGGGAGCGGGAGAGATTGTTCTCAATCTCTAGCTGACTTGTTATTATCCCAATTGTTCAATACATATAGCAAATCTTATTCGTTTGTCTACATAATATTTATCATATCACAAACTTAGATGCAAACTAGTTTATGATTGCACATCAAACGAATGCAAGACCAGCAGACCTGGTACTTGTAGAGGGTGTGTTTTTTTGCATCTCAGAGATGTTTGCGATGTGGGATATGTATACGCTGTGAGTTGCGAGAGACATTTGTTGTGAACAAATTTTGCCATGAATATTTCAAGTATGAAGATTCACCCACCATAGAAAAATAGATGTTTGACTCTATTATATCCATTGGTTGAATGTAGTTTGAACATAGCATTTCTTCTGTTGATTGATGCTTCCATCTATCAGACAACAATTTTGTTCTTGTCCTTGTATAGAAAAAAATGTTATTTATGATTTGTGGTGACACAGATAAAATAGATTTGTTCTTGTCTTGCTATAGAAAAAAATGTTATTTGTGATTTATTTTTGTTGCAACACAGCTCAGAGTTTTATTAATTGTTGATTGTCATTTGTGCCAGCACAGAGAACACTTTTGTCCTTGTCCTTTCATAGAAAAGAATTATTTTTTGTGATCTATGCCAACACATTTTAGTTATTTGTCTTTGTCCTTCTATAGATAAAAATTGTAATATGTTTATTGTGGTTTGTGCCAACACAAAAAACATTTTTGTCCTTATTTTCTATAGAAAAAATTGTTATTTATGATTTGTGTCAACATATTTTAGTTTTTTTCTTTGTCATACTATAGCTAAATTGTAATCTATTTATTGTGTTTTTGTGCCAGCATAGACAACAAAGACACCTGCTCACCGTCTCGAACCACACATCCTTGTCAAACAGAGTTCCTCTGTGGCTCCGTAGCAAGGATAGGATACCAGGCCGATTTTCATGCAGGCCGTTGGAGCTCTCGCAGAGTAGCTTTGAGGACGCCGTTTGGTGTGTGGTTGCTCTCTCTTTGAACATGTCTTCTTTATTTGTATCAGATCTCCTTTTCTAATGTGGGTTCGATTTGCTCTTGTGATATGTGCTAACACATATTGAAGTTTGTTTTTTATGATTTGTGTCAGCACACATCAATTTTTTGTCCTCTGAGACAAATAAAATATTCGGTTACATAATTACAATCACAAACAATATAATTTGCAGCTACTGGGCACTACAATTTTAGTTCTCAGCATATACAATTATAGTTCTGGGCATAATTTAATTTAAGAATGTAACATCCTGTTCATTAAACAAATTACATAAATTAATTGGCCATTAAATTTGACTGCATCCCTCCTTCTGATTGATAAATTTCGTTTTTCTTCTATTGATCATCTTTGATTACCATGTCCTTAGTGTTCTGTTGCTTGATGATCAATGCTATCATTTGATGTTTCCTCCCTCTTCTTTCTTTTTGGCTTCATCGGAGAGCCTACAAAACATTATTAGTTCACATAAATAAGAATTTTTGCATTTGGATTCAAATTCTATTTGTATGTACTAAAATTTTATTTGTATGTCCTGAAATTTTTTACCTGCATTATCTGTGTCATTTGTTTTCTTCTTTTCTGCTGCAATTAGTTTCTTCTTTATTTCTTCTATATGTGATTTCATTCTGATAGATTTAGGTGGTCTTCCCTTTCTCTAAATTCTTTCTGGATCATCTATTTCAGTCTGTGGATCTCCAGCTTGTGCTGCTATAGTTTCTCCTTGCTGGTCATTTTGTGCTTCACCTGTTTACAAGTTGCATGTGCCGGATCTTTAAATTGTATACATGTACAATATAATTGCATTAGCAGCAAGTACAAGTTGCACTATATCAAATGTGCAATTTCCTTATTTTTGTTCTATAATTTATTTACAATAGAAATATAGCAAATGCATAACAGATATATTTGTAATTTTAGTTGAGGATTAGTTGAAGATTGCTGAGTAGTGTGGCTGCAGAATTACTTTTAGAAAATTGGTTTAGAAAATTCGATTTGTGTGTGTATGTGTGATTTTTGCTAGCTACATGTGTGTGTGATCTTATGCTCTCTGTTTTTTGTACTATGCTTTCTGTGTTTCTAGCCTTTTAGACCACATCATAACCCCAAGTGCTGGATCTGCTCTTTGTGCACAGTGAGCAACCAGGGCCACACCCTGCTGTTGTAGCAAACGCAAGTAGGAGGCCATCTTTGTCATCTTGAATGTCTTTTCCATGGATCTACATTCTTCTAGTCTTTGATCTAAGTTACTATTATTTTTTGTTGCTTTTTTAAAAGTAGATTCAAAAAATTGGGATACTAGATGATGTATGGATTAGTCTTGTAGTGCTTCTTCTTGAAATTTCGTGATCTTTTTTGCAATATGTTGTCTGCCCCTTTCCCATGCTATGCGTGAGCAGAGCAGAGGCTTTCTCCACGCAGCATATCTGTTTTTACTTTGTTTCTCTCCAAAGTCTATCTGTTATATTCCTATGTATCCATGGTTTTGGGCTTTTTTTATGGGCTGCTGCTGTTTAATGGGCTATTTTATCATTTTAGTTAATGGACTCTTTAGTTGCGTAGAAATTATAACAGATTTTTCTCTATGTGGGTTTTCTTTAAAAATCCATTGTTTTAGAGGTAGCCAACAAATGTGTGTTAGCTTGTTTAAAAACACACAGTTTCTTCTCTGTTGAAAATCATGTGTTATGCAGGCAACCAACAACCATGTGCTAGCTTATGTTAAAACATATGGTTTTTTCTCTGTTATAAATCATGTGTTTTGCAACCAATAAACAACTATGTGCTATTTTTTACTGAAACACATAGTTATTGGATAGACGTGGTTTTCCTCGACCTACCTGCCGCGCGCTGACCGTGGCCCGCTTCCGCCAGTTGACGTCGTCGCACCCCAGCGCATTATGTCCCGCGGACCTGGAATCATCGTTTACATTCTATACAGAAAAAGTCTACTACTACCACCAGCTGCGTAAACGTTTTGATCGAAGCGATCACTCGTACTGCAGGGTGCAGGTCATGAGCTACACAAAAAGTTCTTTACCACACCACACTTTCATCTTTTAAGAATCGAAAACGATCCTTTCTAAGTGGTCCTTGTAGCTACTTTGTTTATTTTTTTATTTATATGTTCTGAATGTACATCTTTTCCTATCATCTGCTTTGACAAATGCATTTTTGCCATACTCTAGTGGGGTGCATACGCTTCTTCCATGATTAATTAATATACTCCTATTCTAAACGTATTCTAGAGCATTTTTGGACACTGTTAAATGCATGTTTGAAATAAGCTCAGTCACATTTCAGTGATGGCCGCACATTAATTTTAAAATTGCACTTCTCCTATATTCAGGTGTCGGAATTTTAAGATGATTTCAGTCAACACTGTTGTACAATCAACCAATACAAGTAAATTGTTACTTTGGAAATTTGTTATTTGTCTCTGTACAATCTTTGTCCTTGTTTGACGATAGAAACAGTTGTAAATTGTTTATTGTTTTTGTGCCAACACAGATCAGATTTTGTTGGGTTTATGGTTTTTTGTCTAGTGGGGTTTTTTTTATTTTTGGAATCGAAAATTACGGACTATACCTGCATAAATTGCAATAAACTAAATCTGCAATTCTAGTAGAAAATATATGAAATAACTGCCGTCTAAAGAAAAGCTAAAATTTAGGCACTTGAATGTTAGCAAGTTCTTGTACTTACTTGTGACCCAGCTTTCCACTCGGAGTGATATCGATGCTTTGCTTGAACATCAAAGTGTTCCTTCGTCTTTTTTATGTTAAAAAAAATACAAAATACATCAGCTTATATACTCTTGTCAATTCGCGGGTTCTTTTGTGTGCTATCTCAATCAAAGCCAGTCCTTGATCTGATGGTCTCTGGCTTTTCCCAGATGGTGCACGGCACGTTGAAAAGCGGCGCAGCCGTGCAGCAGAGACTGGAGTAGTACTAACCACGAGCTGACATGTGTTTGTCAAAAGAAACACAAGCCTCAAACTTTTTTTTTGTTGTCACCGTGTTTCTTATTTACCCACCCTCTCCTATACCAACCATGCGATCCGCTACTTGACCTATTTGGCAATACGCATGCGAATCCTCTCCGCTGCTTGGAATCTTCCAAAGTGGCGCGCGTCGGGCAGTTGTCGTCTTTGCTCCGATTCGCGAGGCGCATGATCAACCCCAGCACCGCGAATTGGAGCAACGCCGCCGCCGCGCCGCCCATGGGCTCTCTCACCTCCACGAGGGTGGGGAGATGGGCGTGAACCAGCAGCCTGAGATGCCGCGCGCATTGCTGCCGACGTGTAACGTGTTGTAAGCTACACAAGCCTTATTTGTCTTTGTCGTCGATCAACCAAATCAAATTCGTCAAGCAAGAAACGACCGTCAGTCCCTCTGTGTTACTTAGTAACATGCCCGTGCTAACACTACAGTAATAACAAAAGAACAACATTTTTTTTAAATGAAGTAAATAGTGAGATAGATTAAGATTCATTCATGCCAAAAGAGATTCATGATAGATTAATGCATGAACTCTGGATAAGATTCATGCCAAAAGAGTTTTCATATATAGCATGAACTCGGGATATAATCTCTAAATGTAGTACACAGGATCAAGTAAAAACAAACATTCAAACTTAGTATGATCATTGCCAAGCTCTCCGTTCGTATAAATAATAAACTGTATACCATGTGTACCATCCGGCTACTCACAACACTTCCCATAGGTCACCCAAATTACACAACTTGATTCACAAAATACTCTCTCCTTAGGCATTAAAATGGATTACATGCATTTTTTCTCATAGATAGTCTTGCTGAAGTTTGTAAAATGTTTGACTAATCTGATCATCGTAGCATTGAAGACCACTGAAATGAATTATAGCGAAACACTGCAAGTTATCTCTCCGGCCAATTTGGCTTTGCCACCACACCTCAGGGAACACCCGAGATTGGTAGCCATAAGAAGCTTATAGCTAGATAGCATGCTTTGTAATGATGTGTCTTATTTTAAAGCACCAGTCAGTTCTCAGGCTCCTTAAACTGCTGGAGCAGGCAAGAGGCTCCTTAAGCTGCTGAGTAGGCAAGAGCAAGTGCTTAACCCCCATGAAGGATTTGTTAAAAGGATAGCAAATTAGCAATATTAACCATTGTTGGAAATTTAGGATCTGAGTAGACCATTACTTGTGTTACTAAAACTTCTACCCAAATAATACCAAAGTTGTACAAAAAATTTAGGTATCTGAAATAATTTAAAAGATGAGGCAAAATCTTTGAAAACTGTACATATGGAACTATTCCAACTGGGAAAAGTTTTGCACATAACTTTTTCCATTTTCTTATAATTATCTCTATCCTAACAGTAATGAGAAAACTATCAAAATATAATACAACCAAATATTTTTAACATCTAAAACTCCACTAATATAATAGAAGGAAATACTTTTAACATATAAAACTATTATTGAGAAAATTGATCTGCAGTTCTCTGAAAGATTAAAATGATGTCAGGCACCGTGTACCCCTCTAACCAAACAGATTTAATTGAGCAATTTATTCAGCTAAAATTAATTAGTACCTGTTTCGGTGACCATGGTGTTTATACACAACCAACCACTCATAGATTCATTATAATTAGAAATTCCCCTTGCATCACCATATCCACTCACAAGAAACTCAACAAAGGAAAGCCTGGGAGCTAAAGCAATATATGCTTACCATCGAAACAACATTTCATTTTTATACTGACCTGTTTTATGCCAAAAAAAAAGTGAAATCCAATGGCCTGAATGCATAGCACAGAAACTTCCATTAGACTATGGATGTTAAGATAAAGCCATGATGTCAGAAAATGAGAAAACCCCGTGGATTAACTCGCTGGCAGCAGCGAGAAGACATTTGGTTCAGACAAGTGCATTTTTGTGAGGTACATCATGGCAATTAGAATCCAGTTTGATTTTACTCTGCTCTATAAGAGTCAATGCATGGCATGGCTTAGCTTCAGTATGTTTTGATATTCTCAGTGCAACAAGTTTTGAACTATGTACAACAAATGCAGATTTGCAGAGTATGTTAACCAAATAACTCCTTGCCTCAACTACTCAGAATACGCAACCATATACAGAATTTTTACAATGGTTGTCATAAAATGGACGGCTCACGAGGACCGATCCGACGGCTAAAAAGGTAAAGGAACCAAGAGGAACCAATTTAAGAGGTACCGGGAGGAACCAAGTGCGTACTAAATGGTGGGACCATATGCATCGGGTGCATACTAAAATTGATCGGATCAACATATGAAAAAGTGAGAAATTTTCTATTTTTGAAATTATTTTACGTAATTGAGGGTAGAACAGTAAATCAATGGTAGAAAAATAATGTTTAGAGTAGTAGGAATGATTGAAGTACTACAGCCTTTTCACGTATAATTCTCTTCGGACCAACGCAGGCCGGCCCCTCCCTCTCAGTCGCTCTGTTCTTTCTCTCTGTGTGCTGCGGCGGCGAGTGCGATGGCAGGGCTGCGGCTTCCAGGGCATGCCATCCCTCCTCACCAGTCCCTGGCGAACGGCGACACCGCGTAGATCCGGCGATGGCGGTGGAGGAGGTGAGATCCGGGCCCGGCGGCGTCTGCGCTCCCCTTCGCGGCGGCGGTGGCCGTCCCTGCTGGTGGGAGGGTGCGGGCGGCGAGGTGCGCTCGCGGACGCGGCGGTCCGGGCAGCAGCCATGGCGGGGATCGACACCGTGGAGGAGGACGAGAAGGGTTGCCGGGCTCCTACACCGGCACCGTGTAGATCCGGCGATGGCGGTGGAGGAGGCGAGATCCGGGCCCGGCGACATCTGCGCTCCCCTTCGCTGCGGCGGTGGCTGTCCCCGCTGGTAGGAGGGTGCGGGCGGCGAGGTGCGCTCGCGGACGCGACGGTCCGGGCAGCAGCCATGGCGGGGATCGACACCGTGGAGGAGGACGAGGAGGGTTGCCGGGCCCCTACACCGGCACCGTGTAGATCCGGCAATGGCGGTGGAGGAGGCGAGATCCAGGCCCGGCGACGTCCGCGCTCCCCTTCGCTACGGCGGTGGCCGTCCCCGCTGGTAGGAGGGTGCGGGCGGTGAGGTGCGCTCGCGGACGCGGCGGTCCGGGCAACAGCCATGGAGGGGATCGACACCGTGGAGGAGGACGAGGAGGGTTGCCGGGCTCCTACACCGGCACTGTGTAGATCCGGCGATGGCGGTGGAGGAGGCGAGATCCGGACCTAGTGACGTAGGGTTTCGCTCGCGCCCCACTTAGGTAACCTCAAGCGCCGTCTTCAATCCCAATTGCACCCGAAGCTACAAGTCTCTCAGCTTCATTTTGTGTCTAATTCGATTTGGTTTCTTCGAATGCGTTCGTTTCATCTCAGCTTCATTTTGTGTCTAATTCGATTTGGTTTCTTCGATTGCGTTCGTTTCAGGTCAGTGGAGCTAGCACGAGACCAGCCATGGCACCGACGCAGGCCAAGTCAGGTCTCTTCATTGGCATAAACAAGGGACACGTCATCACCAAGCGAGAGCTGCCGCTTCGCCCGTCCGATCGCAAGGGGGTAAGAATATCCGTTCCGAAGCCTCCGATCTCTTAATATTGCTCTGCGATCTCAATTGCAGGTGTAATCCAGCCTAAAGGAGCAAAATCCTGCTATTTTGTGCCGTGCTTCTTGATATCTTAGTTGAATTGCAGGTTATGAATTTATGATTTGTGTATCGGACATAAAAGAACGTTGACTGTTTTGTGCAATAATTTTATTTTTGACTTGGTAAGAGATTGGCATTTTGGTATGGTGGATTCTGCTGGATTACATACTCTAGTGGATGACTTGCTTGATTTTGCGTATTTGAACTGCAATGTTCCTTTTGGTGTATCATTAATGTTAGATAATTGAGGTTTGATGATTGAATAATCCGAATTGTTAGGTCAAACAGGCCTTTTGCTTTTGGACGAAAAAACTATGGGTGTAGAAATATTTGTACATTGAATAGTCCTTGTTTTAAACAGCTTTGTTGTGTTACTTGCCTCATCTCACCTTTGGCAATCTGGAGATTTTCCAATACTCCAAGTTGCTAGTCCTGGAGGCAGATATTAATTGGTGAGACATAACGTGGAAGCTTAGTCACATTGTGATTTTGTTTCTAAAACTTCTCACTAAATGCATATTTTTAGCACATGATTCCTAAGCAGAAGTTTTACCTAATTTACATTATGACTGGTTTGGGTTGTAAAATTGAGGCATAATGTGAGTTTGCCGCTGAATGATGTGAATTGGTCAGTCTACTAAGCTAGGTGTGGTGCTTTGGGAATGGCAAAACTATAGTTTTAAAACATTTGTGGAAATGATACTAGGATCATTACTGTAACTAATAAGCAGCCGCAAAGTTCATACTGATCATCATGTCTCATCTCACCTTTGGCAATCGGAGGATTTCATTACTTCATGTCGCTAGTTCTAGAGGCAGATATTTATTGGCGAGACATGGCATATAAGCTAAGTCACATTTTGATTTTGTTTCTAAAACATCTCGCTAAATGCAACTTCTTGAATCAGTTGATGGAATTTTGACATGATGCTATCTTAGTTTTTCTTAATGTTTTCTTATTTTTATTTTTTAGCATCATGGTCTTATATCTTTGTCATGGCCTTTTTATTTCAGAAAGCTACCAAGAGGGTGACATTCATCAGAAGCTTGATTAGGGAGGTTGTTGGTTTTGCTCCTATGAGAAACACATCATTGAGCTTCTCAAAGTTGGGAAGGACAAGCATGCACTCAAGTTGGCTAAGAGGAAGCTTGGTACTCACAAGAGAGCAAAGAAGAGGAGAGAGGAGATGGCGAATGTTGTTAGGAAGATGAGGTGACCTTCTCTCTCCCATTTTATACTGTGCTTACTATTTCATTCTATTTCATCGTGATGCAGTTTACTATGCAAGTGCGAACTTCTTTGTATTGTGTCATGAGTCTGCAATGAATCTTTTGGCACTATCTTGGTAGCAGACCTCTTAAATTCATGGTTGAATGTATGATATGATCTGTGGGCAATACGATAGTAGATTGGTACCATGTCAGGGCAGGCTGGCTCATAACTGACTGATTGTGTGTTCTTTTTTTCATTAGCAGTTGTCTGCCAATGATTGTCAATACTATAGCCCATAGAGCCTAAACACATTGCTGTGCGTACAATGGTTAGCTTCTGAGACCGCATACAACTGAAATAACGTACTAGCGGTAGCTACTTGGTTGAAGATAAGTAGATGAAAATAATTATATAGTTAGCTTGTTTGATATTTTAAGACAGATCGAGTACTTGCTTATTTAATTTTACTGAATTATGCAACTCAAACATGAAGCTTCTTTGGATTTCTCAACGAACAGATTGAATGATTTCTTTCTCTGATGCAATTTTGTGATGATTTTATTGGATCTTTGAATAGAAGAGAAGCATCTTGAATCTCGGAGCTCTTCACAGCAAGTGATCTTTGACACAGAAGGTACCAGCTCCAGTGAGTCATCCTTGCTTGGAACGGTAAGGAATGAATTTATTTATTCCATTATTCTCAGCCACTGCCCAAATTAGCTGGAGGGTAGTTTCCAACAATGTTCCTGTATTGTTCTCAGGTTGAGTTTTCCATCTTATTTCTGTAGCCAAGTCAGTTGTATCATGAATGTCGTTGTTAGGAAACTTGACAAACCGGTTATACTTGTTTAGGTTGCTTCTGAAATGAAGCTTGAGGAACTGTACCAGAAATCTAAAAGATGTGAACCCGCTGTAGAAAAGGCTACCGTGGAACTGGAGCATGGTATAGACTGTGGTCAAGCTCCAGACCAAAAGTGTGATCATGCCCCAGCGAAAGCTGCAAAGGTTTGAAGTACTTTGTTTGCCTTGAATGTATCACTGAAATTATACACAGCTTAGAAGTTGTGCTGGGAATATATTTTCTTATACAGCTGTGTTGCTTGCGATTGTGCACGGTTTGCATCTACTTACACCTCTTCCCATGGAGGCACATGTTTGTTGTAGAGGGTAGCCTTGTCTACCGCCGCAAATATTTGCAGGAATTGCTGAAGAAAATGTTTGACTAAGTATTTACGCCTGAACACACATGAATTTAGTTCAGCACATCGTTTAGGTTTGAACACACATCGTTCTAGCCATCTAGACAAACTAAAGATCAAATATAGCTTACTAAATAGACAACACATTAGTTCTAAAAAGGCCTAAAAGGGCTGGTCTGCTGTTTTCCTGGATGCTTGGCCCTTTGAACTCGTTTAGCGATAGATTCGCTACTAAATTCATCTGTGACAGTAGGAGGAGTATTGACAACTAATTTTGTTGGTTGTCGTCCTCTTTTCCTATTTTGAGCTCCTGTTCCTTTTTTAGATCTCATTCCTTTCGTTCCTTTCCCTCCTTTCGTCCCTTTCCCTTCTTTCGTGCTGGCCTCGGGGTTTGGAGTTTTAGTCTCTATTATTTGAACATCACTTGAATTTTCAGCCTGTTCGTGCTGGCGTTGTTCATCCGAATTGTTTGCATAGTACTCTTCCTCCTAAGAATCATCAAGAAAAATGTTAGACCCAGCATATTTTGTACAGTCTGGTATAAGTTGATGCATCTGGATCATTTTTAATATGAATTAAAAGTTCAGACCGTGATAGGATTTTGGTACGACTGTTGTCGTCTCATGTTACGATCAGAAAGGAGCAACCTCGTGCATATTCTCCGTTTAAATCCTTGCATTTGTGTCTATACAAGTGAAAATAGTGCATTGTTACATAACAATTATTGAATGAGTATGTAGATATTTGGAATTAACAAGGATTGTAAGACTCACGGTTGTGAAATGAAAGGCCATTTTTTCTCCATCCCATGCCAGCATATAAAATATTATGAACGTCCTGCATGCATGACTACAACGAACATAAGAATTAGTAATTGAAGTAGAACATTAATGTAGAAAAGGGAAAAGGAGTACCCGTCTGTTTGTTGCGGTATGTTATGATAAGGAATTCGTTTCTAGGCGCGCAAGTTAACCAAGCCATCGTTGCCCAAAGAATCAATGCATTCTTGTATGCTTTCCACCTAGTGGATGGTGAGATAGATGTTAAATTTGATCGAATTGTAATTATAATTGAATAGGTGGTACGCGTTACGTTGTACTTACCAACGCCTTCTCTTGGTTTTCATCTCGGGTTGAGGCTAAGGAGTTAAGTAGCTGGACCTCTTTCTTTATAAAATTTAGCACAAGGAGAGCCCAGTGGTTTTTGTTTATATGCATGGGCACAAAAATCTGAAAACAATAATTGCAATAGAGATCACCAGAAATATAGTAAACCGTCCTAATTGATAAAACTTTAAAAAATAAATACGGATATTATCCTGAATGCAAATGTCAAGTAAAAGTGTCCAAACAAAATTAGTATTACATACCAAATGCCTTCAAACACATTTGTCGGCAATTAACTTCTTAAATGTCAGGCGTTGGTCACCCGGACTATCTGTAGCCAACTTTCTAGCTTGGAAAGTTATTATGAATGATGCCTCTTTAGTCTCTACGTTGCTGAAATCAACATAGGCATTTATGACCTACAAAGGATGGAGTTATTAGTACATAGTAGGTGTTTGCATGTTATTGTGGACAAAAAGGATCTGAAATCAGTTTACCTCATCTACTATAAAGCCATCTGTGAAATTAGGGCGTAGCTATTTGGCTGTAAGAACATGGTCACCTATTTGTACAACCTTAGCATGGTCGTAACTCATTACTACAAAGCATCCGACTTCTGTGTCTATTGGACTCACTTTGTAATCATTGTCGACAATTGACTTCCTTGGTGTGATGTGTGTAGAGGCGTCGCCTTGGTGTTGTGTAGAGGGGTTGTTCTGCTGCTGCGTGTTCTTTTCCATCTTAACTTTTGTTCCAGTGTGTGCTTCAGCATTGATTCTCGCCAGTGGATGGGAGAAATGCAGTGGGCCACCTGGTGCTGACTTCTTGACTAGTATCTGTGGTGATTCCTGTAGTTGGTATTTTTTGTTAAATTGCAAAATATCAAATCCAACATTAGACAAAGCAACTGAAGCCACATTTGCATACCCGAACTTGTGCAGATGTAGGCATAGATAATCGAACTTACGAAGATGTAGGCATAGATAACTGAACTTGCAAAGATGTAGCCATAGATGGCTGACCTTGTGCAGATGTTGGCATAGATGCGTCAACAATATTTTGCAGTAGCTGAAGGATTTGTTGTTGTACCTGTTGCGTTTTCTATTTTTTTAGAAATTGTGTTAGACAATGAAGCACGGATGGGAACCGAAAATGAGTACTCATACTGGTTACCTTGATATCCATTTTCATTTCTGCAGTATCATCTTCTATCTTTCTCACCCTAGCTTCTAGTCTGTTGTCCAGCCTTTTCTCCTTTCTAATCTTAGCTAACTTCTCATTTTGTGATAATATTTTCCTATCATATTTGTGGTCTATATCCATAATTTTTTTCCATTGCTAGTGCAATGTCTGTTTGGCTGTCGTTCGCCCATTCTTCAAGGAATTGCTTCTACATAAATAGGAAAGAATGAATTAGGCACACAAACGAGGTTGTGCACATAAATAGGTGTCATACATACTTGTTTGTTGCTTAGACCATCCTCGCGTATTGGCGCTTGTTCTGACATTGATGTTTCTGTTTTTATTTTTTATTTTGGCTTGGTGGTCTGCTGCAGGGTGGTCTGACCAGTAGTGCGCGTCATAAGCTGGAAACAATTAATAAGATAGTTATGAAGTATGCATATGAACAACAGCATATTGATGGTATGTTTCGAAACTTACAATTCCTCCATCTAGGCTGGCCTGATTAAAAGCATGCTATCGAAGACCAGCATTATCTTCAGTCCACCTCGCCATAAGTGGTGGTTGGATTGTCTCATAATTGATCCCGTACTTGGTGTACGTAATGACGCGCTCCCAGTACCAAAACTATGAACACAATGCAAAAAATATATAAGACCAAAAGTAAATATTGTTTATAGGTGGCTATAGCTTATAGAACTGACATGCAGCAAAGTCAAATTGCCCTGTATGTTGGCTCATTTCTTAACTATGTAATTATTACATGAGGTTAATAAATGAGTCAGAGTGAATTGACCCCAATTGAATTTCGGAATGTCTGATACTTTTCTAACCACGGGTAGATAACTAGCTTTAACATAGGGCTTCACAGTTGGTGCTAGAATGACACCAATTGTGAACAAGACAAATATTCTTTTGAAGTCATCATCCGGAGTGCCAGATTGCATCATCATTTGTTTCAACTTGCTTATCGTGAGAAGGTGGTCTGCATCTTCATACCTCTTCATCAATTCAATGTCCACTTTTTTGTCTTCATCTTTGACCTCCTCTTGGTTTACATGTTTAAAAACATCTATGCCTTCAATCCAGAGTCCCATTATGTCCCTGACATCCTCTAGATAAATAGGAACATTCTGACCACATATAAAGAAGCATTGGTTGCTGATTTTGAATCTGTTTGCAATTTTATCAATCATTTGTCTTCTAAGACACGTCCATGGCATACGAAGTAGCCCCCCAAATCCCATAGACTTAATAGCATCCTTGTGGTCGCTCGATAAGGCTTCTACAGTGTTTACAAAACTCACAGTTGAGTTTATTAAATGCATATATTTCTGCAGCAACCAGTTGGCCAATGATAAGTTGCTAACAATGCAAAGGCAACTTGCACAAAAATAGGAATTGGATATTGGATATAGAAATTACCTGTTTCTTGGTCCCTCCCTGCACTTTTTCAGTATGAACCATGGTACCACTGTCAACTGCATCAAATGATGTGAATAAGAAATGTTAATAATGAATGCTGCAGTTGTAATCTGGTTATGTGCAAAAATAGGTTTTCACTAATTATAGAGTTTCACTGAGTCTATTTTTATTTTCAAGGATAACAACAATGCAACAGCAGACGAGGAATAGTAGTTCTACCACAGTGATAGCAGCAGGGCATAGGTAAATTTTTGAGAGAATTCCTTATTTGACACTGGGAAAATGAGTCGTTCCTTTCTTGGCCCTGAAATTTTCTTTGTTCCCTATTTGACACTCACTTCAACTTTCATCCCTAATTTGACACTACCATCAAATCCGTTAGCTAATGGTGTTAACTGGCTGTTAAAAAGACGTTTTTGACTTTATTAATCTTTTGACTTTATAGATTTTTAGTTTGTAAAGATCAATTCTTTTGCAGATGGAATGACAGTGCAAGTAGGGATGGTTAACCTGCTACTGGAAACACATGGAGGGGCTCACCGTCAAGGAGATGCAACATGGTATTTACCTATATTTCAGCATTTTGGTGCCCTTTTACTATATTCTTTTACATATCTTGGTTCTTGTTTGTTTGTCTTAAATTTATTCCACCATTTAGAGTTCGCTGTAATGTTTGTGTCTGGGAAATGGAATGCTAATCCTTCTAACTATCATAGCGCGGGCGTCCTAGATATCAATGGCGATGCGCTGCATGCGAGCCTGGGGCTGCCTCCCGCGCTCGCCGTCGACACAGCGCGTGTCGGGAAGCTCCAGATCACGGTAAGATAAGATGTCGCCACCCTCCCGCTTGTAACTCTCTGTATATCAGTTGCCTTGTTGTTTCTCTCTCGGGAGTCGGGGCTTATGGGCCGCATTGGTGGCAGATGCTTGGCCATGCGGTAGTCAAGTTGCCAATGTTTGATATGTTCCGGTGAATTTTGTTTCCCCCCTACTCTAGTTGTACTTCGTGGGCAATAGAATGCGGTAATTGCGTTGAACTTGGGATTCTGACTGTCAGTCGCGATAGATTGTCTTCTCAGCTAAGAAAATTAGAGTTGTACAGTCGCGGTTGTGGTAACACAATGGTTCCATGAAGTTATTCTTTGTATTAGCTCCGCATTCATGTTACATTTGCTGCACTTGTGTTAATTTTTGACCTGTTTTCAGAATTATGGCATTTACGGCCGTAAAGGACGGGTTTGGTGTTTTTCTAGTTTGGATGTTTTACAGTTATAGTGGCCTGGGGTCATCTCGGCTAGATTTTGACACTTGGCGTTCAATTTGCAGTGAATCCTGAGTTGCAGTTAACAACAGCCTCACAGTGTGGATAATAACCTTACTTTTGTTAGTTTTGGTAACTGAATTCTTTTGTTTACCACTGCAGTTACCATCTGTATCAAATGTGCAATTAGAGCCAATTGAGGTCAACATTGACAAGCTTGATCTCGTGCTTGTAGAGAAGGACGATTATGAAAATCTTTCCAGCCCTAGCAGGTGAATTTCATTTATTTATGTCGTGATTTACAGCTATCGTGTGAGCAGTCCGTAATTGTACTTCTTTCTATTATCTTTTTAGCACTGCATCATCTCCATCATCAGCAACTAAGAGCAGCAGATATGGTTACGCTGATAGGTATGTTTCCTTGCGCTCGATGTTTAGCGCACACACTTTCCACATGTTTATGCATTCATTACCAATGTTCCTATCTATGAAGCTTGACCATTCTGTTCAGTACTTCAATTTCTATTTGCAAAAATTCAAACTTAATTATTTTTCGGTCAGGCTTACGGGCCTTTCTTCGATTCATGACTGGGGTATCTGTGTGCCTAAACAGGGGAGACGTAGATCCAAAAGCTAAGCAGGTTTATTTAGATCCAAAAGCTCAACAGATCCAAAAGCTCAGCAGGTTTATGTATATGCCATAGGTGATTTCTGTGAAGGTCTCTGCGAAGGTCTTCTGAAAAAAATCAGGAACTTTGTTGTATATGGTAGATATATGCTGTATCAACAGATAAGAAATGTCTATTTAGATTTGAATGATTTCATATATAGCACAATAGTGATTGGTTGGAAAATAACAGGGCAAACTTGGAAGTGGGCGCCGATCTATCCTAGTGCCCGAACAAACACAAATTCATACATCTAATCACTGGAATAGGGATGCATCACTTACCTGTAACCTTTGACTCATTTTGAACCCGGTTGCCGATTGGAGTACGGAGCTGGCCTCCATCTGCTGCCGTATCCATGGTGCCAATTCCAGACGATGGACTCGGCTAGGCTCTGTATTCTGCCGTAGCCATTGCCAGAAAACGAGAAAGTAGAGATGAGAAAGTAGAGAGAAGATGCGGTTTGTGATCTGTTGAGGCAGGGTTGCTACGATCCTACCATTATGGAGGCGCCACAATCTCCACAAGGGTAGTTTCCAAATGAAGAGTCTGCCTCCGCCAAGCCGCCGGCCCATGTAAGCCCGCAAGGGGAGACAGGAGGCCCAAGCTGAGCGGCCCATGGGTGGCGTGCATGTGTGAGAGGCACTGCCACTGGCATGAGATCCTGCCGCCCCAGCTGTTCGATGGCATGAGAGCGTCCTTTGCTGCTAAATTATGTACCGCGCTGATTTTTGCTTGAAACCATCCGTGACATCACTGGAATAGTTGATACTAAAATTGTATTTGTATCTTACTTTCATTTCAGAACGAGCGACGGTCTTGGTAATCTGCACTCTAAAACCGTATGGAATGGCTGGTGGAAAAATCTCCAGTTGTTTTATTTTTCCTGCCGTGAGACCGTTACTGGACTACCTTTTGCAAAGCCTCCTCATTTGTGCTTATAGATGGAGGATGAAGATCCTAATTAACTCTTATCTTGACTAAAAGTGATTTGGCCAATGTGCCGGGCACAAGGCACTAATACTACGCACTAGATAATGAATATGTGCTCAATTCCTAATAAAACGTACCGACCTAATAGCTCAATTGGTTAGAGCGTCGTGCTAATACCCGAATGTCGCAAGCTCGAGACCTGCATGGGTCAAATTATTTTTAAATTTTTATTCTTTTCCCTTTATTTTCCAGAAAGATTTTCTTTTCAATTTCAATACCTTTTTCAACTTGGCCAATCACATGTTCTCCTTTATTTTCCAGATAGATCATCAATTCCTTTTTCAACTTGGCCAATCACATGATTTGTGGATATTTTTTTCGATTTGATATGGCATTAATCAACAAGCAAAAATAAATTAAGCTGCCCGTTACATTCCACGTATTGACTGAGCGGACTTGTTATGCTAACACGATAAGAACTCAATCGACACTCTCATGTTCGTCTTAATGGAGTCATAGGCCTAATGTGAAAGGAAGTGAATCAATCTCTCTCGTGTCTAGCCTTGACATATAAGAACTAAGCCGCCACTCTCATGTGTCGTCCGAGTGGACAATAGGCTAGCACAATAAGAAGCGAACCGTTCACTCTTACATGATATGAAGTGAACCGGTCATTCTCATGTCTCGCCATGTCTCGCCAAAGTGACGGAATTGCGTGCAACACAAGGCTATAACAGAGGCCCATGCCCAACCACACGGTGCACGATATATATACTCTCACGTCTGTCTCAGCGGACTCAACCTACACTCTCGCATCTCGTTCGATGAGTGGACTGATAGGCCTAACATGAACCAAAGTGAACCGATCGGTCTCATGTCTTTCCAGAGTGATGAACCACTAGGCATAACATGATAGGAACTAAGCCGCCACTTGCACGTGTCGTCCGAGTGCACTAATAGGCCAACATGATAGTAATTTGAACCGATCACTCTAACCACATGTTTTTTAAAGTGTGAACCCGAGTTTTTCTTATTTTTAAGTTTTGGCTTTTTATTAGAAATTGGTAGTGTAACTCAAATCAATTAGCATGGATTATGGATGAGGAAAAGATTGTGGAGGGTGAAAAATAAATAAAATACATAGAATTTGGATATGAATGGTGATAGCCTCCCTAGCGGCAGATATTAAAAAAATTAAAATAAATGGTGGCAAAAAAATTGTTGCCACGGGCCAGCATCAACTAGGTCGGGCTCGACCACGGAGGGAGCCCAACCAGGCCGCGCCAGCCCAGTTGGCCCAGGTGACAAGTGAGAGTAGGCATTGTATAGTTCGATCGCTGCTACTTCTCCTGTTCTTTTATGCTGTGATCTTGCATGGTCAGCGTGCGAGGTGGGACTAAACCAGTGCAGATGGCTGACTGCCTATTCAATTGGCTTTGTTGGGCCATGACCTGATGGGCAGGCCCAATTTGGACCGTTTGTAGGTGTTGGTTACCGGTCCCTTCTTCCCCGCTGCGCCGCATCAACCGGGTGAATCTACCGCCGCCCGATCCCTCGAACACGCCCCCTGAGGTTCCCCGCGCCCGTGCCAATAAACAGTAGGCCCAGAGCACCGCGCCGCCCCCTTTGAACCCTAAAGGAGCCGCCCCGAGCACTAGCCCTAGCCCGTGCACCGCCATAGCCGCCGCCCGGAGCTCTACCCGCCGCCACCGCTGATCTCCGCCTTCACCGCATCACCGATGTCTAGAACCCTCCACGACCTTCGCAGCGAGGTGAGCAATCGGTCAGTGCCCGTCCTGCCCTCTCTCTCGCTCTCTCCCGTGCTGTTTTTGAACTCCAGCACGTGATGATGTGCTTTTCCTCTGTCCCGTGGTACTTGTTTCAGATCAGTGTAGGCATGTTTCATGAATGTATTGTTGCTATAGTATTCTTGATCCGTTATATTTGTAATCTTTGGATTAGATGGATCTTGACCACTGCCTGGATCTAGGCATCTAGTTACCCGCATAGGCTGCAATGGTGGAATCACACTAAGCAACATGCTCTGAAACTTAGACTGATGGAATCACACTAACCAAAATGGAAATCTTCCCACTGAGTTCTTCCCCAGGATCCATGGTAGGTTGATGGCATCATGGGATGCGACCGTGATAACAAAAGCAACAATACTGGTGGCTAGGAAAGGAAGCATAATAATTTTCATGCCTAGCTGGCACAGACTAACAGATGTGGCAAGAAAAGCTGTCGCAGCAATGCCAGTCACCTTGGATATCCCCATTGCTATCTTTTATAGTTATAAGATCACTTCCTCTGCATTATTAAGGCAAAATCTGCACCAAAGTTTCCTAACATCTTATTTCACTGTATTTGATTGCCGTGCTCTATTTTCCTGTTTACACGCTTTCTTTTTCAATTTATCATGCAAGTTCAGTTCTTCCCTCATGAATTTATCACTGGTTGGTCAAGTACATGTATGCTGTTCTGATGGATTTCTGTTCTCATCCAGACATTTCTTTCTTATTTACCATCTCTCCCTATGTTAGTCTTAATACTATAGTGCAATCCTGAAATTACTGAAGCTTCCTAGAGACACATGATGATTTACGAAACTGCTACGTCAAACTTCAGGTACCATGGATCTTGCAAACCACCTCAAGGAGTGGGACGAGATGGCTACCAAACTAAAGGCGGACTTCAAGGATATGAAATTGAAGTTACAGCTTGACCATTCCGACGCTGACATCAGAACAAAACAAGTGCGACAACAAAATGAGCGGTACATAATTTTCCAGCGAAAACTGCTAGACGAAGGGTCAACCATTGAGCAGAATGACGTTGCTGTGAGAATGGAGGTCGCACTGGGTCGCTTGCTGAAGCAAGCGTTACATGATCAACGTGCTGCCTTTGCCGAGAAGATGAAGCAGGAACGCGCCGTCTTAAATCAATCCTTATCAAAGATCCTTGAAGAAATTGATGCCAACATAAAGAAAGAGCGAGCCAACGTTGACTCCATGATTAAGCAGGCAGGGGAACAAATGGATAAGGAGTTGGAAAATGAGCGCTCAAAATTGAAGTCAATGATTCAGTCCTTGATCGAACAAGAGGAGGGCCGGTCCTTGATCCAAGAAGAGGAGGTCCATGCCAACATGAATGTAGAGGTAACTACAGTATGCTAGTATTTCATATTTTGCATTACATAGATAGCCATTTGAACACCTCGAATCTTTACACTTTCAGGTACAAGATGGGATCTACATACCACGGAAATACATGCATATATTATTGGACAACGAGTGTGGCCCGGTATATGAAATTTTCGTATAGTTTCCGTGTAAGAACTCCATGTGGCCAAATTGTCCTTATTCGTCTAATCTATATGTGCAGGATGTTGTAATGCGATTTATCCTTCACTCAGTGAAGGAACTTTATTCGGATCTGAAGAAGTACTACGATAGTCGAGAAGAATTAGGCCAGTTTACAATTATAAAACCAACCACTTCTGTTGAGTTTGTCACGATGTTGGGGGCTTTGAAACCTTTTGGATACAGAGGAGACGTACAGTTGTACTACCTCAATCCTGCTCCTGGGAGTCAGCCATCAACTGGGTTAGTACAGATTGACGGACAAGAAGAGGTAAATGAATTGGTGCTTGCTCATGAAAAAGAGGGGACTAAAATTTGTTATCTGTACCTAGTAAAAGGATGCAACGATGATTTGTACGGCGTGAGTATTGGTTCCTCTCCACAAAAAAAAACTACTTCATACAATCATATATGTATAACATGACAGCAACTTAATGCAGGACATGTCGGACATGGAAACAGACTACAATGAGGAAGAAGAACAAGGCTACTATGATGAAGAAGAACAACGTTGACTCCATGATTAAGCAACCAATAATGATTGGTATCGGGAAAAGAAGAAGAAGAGGATGGGCTTTCACTGAGTGCAGACTTGTTTTCATTTTTATTTTTGGAGACTTTGCAGACTTGTTTTCATGAACCTGCCTGCCTGTGTTAGTTGCGTTGTTGGGTCATGCACTATCTTGTTGCATTCATGATTAGGCAGCCTTGTGTCAATCAAGAAAGTAATAAGATGGGCTTTCACTGAGTGCAGACTTGTTTTCATTTTTTTGGAGACTTTGCAGACTTGTTTTCATGAACCTGCCTGCCTGTGTTAGTTGCGTTGTTGGGTCATGCACTATCTTGTTGCATTCATGATTAGGCAGCTGTTCTATGAACTGTTGAAACCTTTGCTTTCTGATGGAAATGCTTTGCTTCAGCAAGCTGCAAACAGCGGCAACGCACATGCAGCTCCTGCTATCGAATCCTTGAAGCCAAAGCTAAAGGTGAGTAGCTAGCCTGTAGTGATTTTCGCTCAGCTGCACTGCACTGCACGTTTTATCAATGCAAGTTGCATGCATTGTGGTGAAAGCAAGATGTTTGTTGCTTGCAGAGGACGCCCCATCACCAGCTTCCCCCTCGCAAGCCGACCTGTGCTTCCAGCTGAGCTGAAGACGTGCGGAAAATTAAAGGTGCCTTAAATTGCAGTCTTTGAAACTTGTACCTTGTGAGTTCTGAGGATGCTTCAATTTAATTGTGTTCTTTATTTCTTTTGGATGGATGATGTAGGGCCAGGGCTTACAAAACTTCCCTAGCTCTGGCTGGGAGAGATGATGAAGAGATGGAGTCGCTGGGATTACTAGTTATTTAGTTGGTTGGACAATTGCATTGGTTAGGGGAAATTCAGGATTGAGCCCTGCAATTAGGGGAAATTTAAGCCTGTGGGGTTATAGATAGACTAGATATTGCTAGTAGTATATGCTTATTTGTGGAAGTGGTAGTTGCCATCATCTGTTTCAAAGTATCTTGGGTGGGCAGATGAAATGTATCCTCTCTTGGCTTCTCCATTTGTTTACTACATCTCATATGAAATCATCCCTGGCACGTGCGTTCATCTCTTGTGCCATCATTACAGCTTATGTTCTACTGTGATTAACCATGTGTTACTGTTAGCGGTGTGACGAATGAGCCGAGGACGAGCTGGCCGGCCTCACCTGAGCCTTGAGATGCATGCCTGCCCCATTGGCGGAACGGAGAGGCCAGCCAGACGGCACTGGCTAGCTGACCGCACCCCATCAGGCCATCACAGCGATTGTGAGCACTCAGAGCTGCCGCCACGTGATGCTCTACCGCTGCCCTCTCCTGCCGTTGTCAGCGTTCCTGAAGATATGCAGCGGCAGGCAATCAACAGTGGGCGCGAATGCTACAGCTCGTCTTGGCTGGTCGCACTCGCTATAGAGGACGTGATGCTATGGACTACAGACAGGTGCATCTATCACTGCCGACTATCGAGACCGCCGGCCTGCGTTGAGCCGTTGATCATGATTCATGTGGCGCAACATATGAAACTTCCTGCAGGTGGCTCTGCTGCAAACCGCACGACGCGGCCGCCGACGGGCGACTGGGAAACGGGGCGTGCTCAGCTTTGCCAGCACGAGTATTGAGAAGAGAACCACAAAATCAAAACACAGAAACACTAGTACCTGGCATCACGCACACCTCACTCGACTTTTTTAGCACATTGACGACAAATGCAAGCTATTAAAGACTTTCATAGGAGCAGCTCCTCTGGCTTGACATAGAAAATACAGTTACATGAATCAACTGCACGATAAACTGAAAAAAGAAAATCAAACATGCTACATGCAACACGATTCCAGCACGTACATGGATCAGAACTAGTAAATGCGCAAAGTTATGAACTAGAATTGATGTACAGTGTGCCCAATAGTAAAGTCCCACTCTTTAACAAAAGATGTTAGCCCTGAGAACAAACTGGTCAGGCGAACTTAAAAATTACACCTTATTTCATCGTTGGGAGATAGATTCCATTATCCCCTGTACACTGAAACCACCCAAAATCTGGCGTCCTCACCTCAGACAACCTCTTCAATTCCATGGAGGTAATGAAATAGTAGCTGTGTAGGTACAAGAGTGAACCTGCAAGCCCCAAAGAGAAAAAGGAGAAAAGGAACAGGGAAGGTGAATAAACCGATCTAACTCTTCCCACCAAGCCCCTCGTAAAACAAGATATACCCATTGTCTGTGTTGCCTGAGTATTCATGTGAGGAACCGAAGAATGTTTGTAGGGTCTGCTCTTCAACCATCTCGATGTTTTCGTCGTCGAAGAACAACTAGTGGTTGTGGCTTTTGACAAGGCTTACATAATGCCCATGGTTGGGGCCACTTCCAACATGGATCACGACAGCAAAGAGGGAGTACTCAGTGTCTACATCGTCAGATGTATTACTGAGCTTCAGTTCCATGGGGAATACAACCCGGTATGAAAGCTTCTTATACTGGCCAAGCTGCTCAATGTACTTGAAACGCTTTAGATGGATCACCAATATGTGGGGAGCCTTCTTGATCTTCATTCTCTTCTGTGCTTCTTGCAAACTGGAATGCGACCAAATAATGGAGTTCAGCAGTAACAAAGGACTAAAGTGAAGATGATGGTCCCTTCCATAAGGTAGCGACAGCATGATATTTTTCAAAATCTATACAACGTAGATTGGGTGCAACAACGGTACGAGGGAACCAAGATTACTCAGGGCTCAGGGCTCTATGCTATCGTAGAGATCTACCAAAACAAAGTGCCCCCCAAGTAGGATGACAATGACCAGTAAAAATTGGCATAATTCTAAAGCAAAGAATGCTGATGATGATGACAAATAAATACAACCCAAGGGAAACATGGTATAGTTACCTGCAGCACTTGTCGCAGAAGAATCTATCCTCTGCATTTAAAGTCTCTGTAGAACAGAAATTTTTCAGGCAGCTTGTGATAGAACTGTTTTGTTCAATGTCAACACTAAGATCAAGAAATGTTTCATCCCTTGCAGTTACTGTTTCACATCTTAAGCATCTTGTTTCGTTGGTCAATATGCCCTGCAAAGTTTGTATGCATGTAAAGATGATGGTAACTTGAATCTAGAAGATAAAACACAAGGCACTTTTCAATTAGTTCAGTCACCTGGAAATTTTTATGGACCAGAGTAACTGGCTGTTCTTTTTTAACTCCATTGGCTAAAGGTTGAACTGGGCCATTTGGAGCTTATGATTGGGGCGAGTCCTTAGCAGCACTTGACTCTTTTTCCAAAATATCAACAAGTTCATTCAAAAGGAAATTTAAGAACTCGTGTGCATCCTACAAAGAACCATGGAGACATATTTTAGTCAAGAGAAGTGGCTGTTTTGGAGCTACCATAAAAACTAATTCATTCCTGAAATGACTACTTTTGAAGATACCATAATAATTAAAACATTTCTACAACAGCATAAGTTGTTCACCAGCGTACCTATAAACAATAGGCAACAACAAACTCATCTTTGTTAAATCATATATCAAGCACATCTTCAGGGAGCTTTGATTCCTACAAATGAAGAGGACAAACATCAGTCATAACTACACATGCCTCGCAGATGGCCTGTTTTCAACTTAGACGAACTACCTCTTTTCTCATGGAGCATGTTCGCCGATTGTGACCCTTATCCTTACACAGGCTACATTTGATCTTAGATTTCTTCGTATTTCAAATTGACTTCAAATTTTTCTTCGGGGCCCCTCTTCCAGGCACATGCAAGGGATCCAGCACATTGGCTCTGTTCGGCTTACCCTATATCCGGCTTGGTCGGTTTCTTTTTTCAGCCGGAACAGTATTTTTCTCTCACAACATTTTAGTCAGAACAGTGTTTTCAGCCAATTTCAGCCAAGATTCAGCGAGCCGAACAGGGCCATTACTGAACGCTACAGAATCAACATCCAGGGCTTGTGGCAGCACCGGACCATACCTCTTGCCTCTGTTATCTCCTTCATTTGGCAGGTTCATAGCAACTTCATCCTACAGAACGTGTTTCAGCCGCTCATATGATTCAAGTGAACGAGATGCTGTGAAGGCTGCAGCTTGACCGATATTGCGTAGCTCACGGTACCTCTGTAGGCTTTCGAAATAGTCATACATGGTGCTCTTCCTTTTCGGAGGAAATGCACTCTTTGCCCCCCCATTGTCCATCTTTTCGAAACACAACAGTCTGGAAGCTTGTCTTCATCCAGATCGCCCAATACAAAGAAGATGTGTGAGCAGGGGGTTCCAATCGATTGTAACTTACCACAAGAACAAGAAATTCCCTTTAGATTGCCTTCATCACAAAATTGACATTTGACATAGTACATCATGTCTCGTTTATCCTTCCTACCAACAATATACTCACTCATATTATCGCCATCTAGAATGTCAATCGAAAAACACTTCTTAACTGCCTTTATGCTGAACTGCACCGTGGCGAAAATTGTTGGAGTGAACGATTTCACGGCTTCTATCTCAATAATTGAAGCATCTGGTTCTGTGCATGCCTCAGATTGCAATGCATCAGTGTCCAACTTTGCCTCATTTGTGCACAGCCTTGAAAGGCAGTGCTCCACGTGCTTTACCATGTCAAGCAGTGTCATTTTATGATCTAGACGTATATGAAGCCTAGAGTTTAGGCTCTCACTCCGTTGGTTGCTCCTCAGTCCTAAGTAGCACTTACCAGCATGATACGAAGCACACTAGATTTCCCTCATATCATACATTTGATACAACCATGACTCCTTATTTGTAACCTTATGCTTATCCAAAAATTCCTGTCATTTTCTCTCGGTCTCTTCTATGGACCAACAATCATAAAGGAAACTCCTGAATTCATCCTTGACAACATCATCCTTAAGATTACGCACAATGTTCTGCTCAATATGCCATATGCAGAGCCTATGCGATGAATTCAGCCACACCAGCCTGATTGCTCTCAACATAGCAAGGTCTCCATCAGTGATCATGGAGATCGGATACTTCTAAATCATGGCCTCGGAAAATGTTCTCAGCAACCACACATATGACTCAATATTCTCATGAGAAATAATTCCACATCCAAAAATAACTGTGCTTCGATGGTGATTCACCCCCAACAAAAGGAACAAGGGGTAGGTTGTACCGATTAGTTTTGTAGGTGCTATCAAATACAATGACATCACCAAATGCTTCATAATCAAGCAGACATTGACTATCACACCAGAATAGTCCCTTCAGCTGTCCTTCCCCATCAACCATGTACTTGAAAAAGAAATCAGGATCTCTGCGCTAAAGTTCCGTCAGGTAACTGATGACTGTTTAAGCGTCACTGGCAGCAATTGTCTCTGCCTTATAGCGATGGCAGAAATTATACAAGTCCCTTGTTGTACACCCAACCTTATCATACTCACCATACTGCATTTCTAAAATATCCATTATCTTGTGTTTGCGGATCCCAGAACTCTCCATCTCCACATTCTCAGCTTTCTGCTCATCGTTGATTCTTCTATGTGAATGTAGCAGACAAGTAAGCTCTGCTGGCGCCATCGGATGGTTGTGTTCATCGATGAAATCCTTCACATACCACTGCCCTGTGATCTGATCTCGTGCAATCACAAATTTAGCAAGGCATCCAACACGGGTAATATTCCGCGGCTTCCGCTTCTTAATCGCCCTCTTCAGCTACTTCTCTTCACGGAAACCTTGACGGCTGCAAACAAACTTCCGAAGAGTCATCTCATTGTGGCCATTGTCCCACTCACAATAGCTTCTCCTCACACTAAATCCTTTCTCAAAACCATAGTTGTTATAGAACTGAAATCCTTCTTCTTCATTAGCAAACAACTTCTTGACAATTTCATTGTACTCCAGCAAAGACTTAAGATCTGACATTTTCTCCTGTATAGATGCTTGTATATTATGCAATGGGGAACAGTAAATTCCAACAAGAAAAGAGATGTGCAAAAACAGTTTTCTTCCAAAGAAGTTTGGCATAACAACGTCTAAGCTAGCAATATTATATTTGATGATGATGGTAATCTGAGCAAGTAGATTTTTTTTAGAAGCAAGTAGGTAGAAGTTGATATGGTTTTGCAGTATTATATTGTGATAGTAGAAGTAGGCTGATCAGCTTAGTCTAGGGCCTCAAAATTTAAAGGGAAAAACAATAACATAAGTGCATAATACAAAACCATTGAACTTGTAAATATAGCCACACTTTCAATGTAGCACTAAGTATTGAACACAACTTTGAAAGGCAAAAAATCAATAATTTAAATGTGGAAAAACAAAGAGCTTCAGTGGGCAGCTACAATCAGTTTGTGGACCGGGAGGTTAATTATACGTAGATACTCACAATAAGTATGCAGATTATATGTAGACCGATGGCGATAGAACTCTAAAAACACAAGCAGTCAGTCCATCCAATCTCGTAGCTAATCCAAATAGGAAAATCAAAGAAAATGGTATCAGTTTAAATATTTATGAAACTTTTGAGTGTGATCATGCTGTAATAGTCCTGAAAAGAATTTTTGTGATATAATATTGGAAGGACTATTATGTTGATCCAACATAAACGTTTTTGTGGAACAAGAAATTTCAATGGCCTATGAAGACACTATATAGTTCATAGGAAATACTGGCAGGTATGAGCTATGCTGTGTGACTTCATATGCCAAATAAATAGTAGGAACTGAAGATTTACAACTAAAAAGGTGATTTTAAAATTGTTTGAGTATCAAGTATCCAGCATGAGCACCAACCGATTGAAAGGATGATGGTGTGTGACAATCTGGCTGCTGTTTAGTAGAAGAGAAATAGGAGGAAGGTCCATATATTAATTGGGACAGGTAGATTATCAGAGCTAAAGTTCAAACTAGTGCATACCTCAGTTACTGGGATTAAAAGAGCACCTCCCATGAACCTACAGCAAAATAGAGAATAGTGAGGCCACAATCTAAAACTATTTCCCCATAAGAAATAGTAGTATAAAGCAATATAAGAGAGTGTGAGACAACCATGTACTAAAACAAAGGATGGAATGAGATTTTGAGAAGCATTACTTCTTACTTTATAAGGTGGGTATTCAGTCGTGAATAGCGAGAACTAAAAATAAAATTGGAATCCAAGAATGCAGGTTGCCAAGGTGGCACTCGTAGAAAACAGCTAACTAATATGATCGGAGTAGGTTACTAAAGTGTAGACCAGATCTTTTGGGACTTCACTAACATATTGAGTAAACTATCCAACACAAGGCAAATCGATCCGGTCAATTTCGATTTGGCACTTTTGGGACCCCACTAACACATTGAGTAAACTATCTAACACAAGGTAAACCGATCTGGCCAATTTCGATCTGGCAACACAACAACATATGAGGAACACCAAGTGCCTACCCAAATCAAAATTTCACTGCCTGGATCTGAGTATTGCTTGTGCATCAATATTTGCTTTGCTATATGGATTCACGGTAACGGCAAGATTACAAATATAAGACATATCGATCATCACGCGTCAGTGCGAGGAACAGGCTAATTTGATATTAGTTATTACAAGCTGGCTTGCAAGGTTTTCTTCTCCGGCTGATCCAGGCACGAATAAGGAACTGCAAGCAGCAGATCTACCTAACACTACTATACTGGACGGAGGTCGATCGAACAGGGAGTAGAATTGCCATGAGATCGAGGAAGAAAAGAGAATGAAGAAAACATGCAGATGCAAACCTTGAGAGGCAGGCGGCGGCGCCTTGGAGTCGTGGAGCAGGAGAGGAGCGTCCTTGGCGGCGGCGGCGGCGTACAACGAGAGGAAGTCGTGTTCGTGCGTCACCGCCTTGTAGTCGTGGAGCAGGAGAGGAGCGTCCTTGGCGGCGGCAGCGGTGGCGTACAGCGAGAGGAAGTCGTGCGGCGGCGGCGGTGCGCGTGGGCGAGGGGTGCCGGGGGGAGGAGGGAGGAGCGACCGGTGGTGGCAAGGGCAGACCAGTGGCGGCAGCGCCACGCGACGGCGAGGTCGAGGGTGAGGCGGCCGCGGCTAAGGCCGAGGGCAGGGAAGCCTCGCGTCCACGGAACTGCTCGCGTCCTTTGGCTGCGCGTGGGCGAGGCTGCGGGTTCGGGTGCGTGTGGGGGAGCGGTAGCTGGGGAGGGGAGCCGCAATTACCCTATTAACCTTCCACTCATAAAATTAATTAGCGCTAATTAATTACTTAGAAACTAAGAGGAACCAAGAAGTACCCCCAACCACTGTAAAAGAGCTCTATGTTTTTATTACATTGTTTTTCTTTTCTTCTTTGTCTTAGGAATGGTTTTTCTGTTTCGACAAACTCTCTAGCTGATAGGGTTCTGGTTTTCATATCTTTTGATGCAGTACCAATGATTACGTACCATGTTTTCCAAGTTCTTTTTGTCAAAATTTTTCAATCTTGCAGACCATGAGTAAATGTCAAGTTTATTGCCGAACATAGCAATCATGTACTGCAGTTTTCCATTTTAATCAAGGTTGCAATAATACTTCCTGCTGGCTATTTAGAGGTAGGGGAGTAGTCTACTGCAGAAGGAGCCTCTAGAGAAACATTGGAAAAAAGCCTTTACAGATGTAGAGATAGTGTCACCTTTTGCTCAATTGGATATTCCACAGATTGGCCAAGTGAAAATTGGTAGACCACTATTAAGTTAATCTTCTTGTGTGTTATATTGAGAAGCAGTTCAGTTCCATTATTTTCAAAAAAAAAAATGAAGACCCCCCCAACATCTGCACCAGAGTCTATAATGTGCACCTTCCGTTTTTAATGTTATCTTTTTATTCTCTAGCATTTTTCTTCAGCCCTTGTTATCACCTAAATGATGGTATCCTCCCTCCATGTCTCCCGGCTTACTCCACATTTCCTCTTGCCATTTATATAGGTTTATAACATGAAAAGCTTCAAATGTATATACAACTTATATCTTCGGTTGCAATGCACGGGCATATTTCCTAGTCTATATAATCAGGCCAGTCTCAATTGATAGTTCCATTTTATTGCAATTGTTTCCAAGTATGCCACGTCAATAAATAATATTTCATTCATAGTTGAAACAATCTTATACAGTACATAGCCAGGAAAGTATAACATAATTCTACTAAGATCACAGGTTTCAATTGCGAAAACATATAATTTTCTTTCTTTCTTTGGCCGAGATTTATAGTAGAATTGAAGTGTATTGCCAACTCCTCTTCTCTATCGATATATTTGCCTGGCATAATCCTGCCAGCAATTTTCGAAAAAAAAGTGTATTGCCAACCTCAGTAGGGTCGCAGGCCTGGCCGTGGGCTGCAGCCGTGCGCCCTCTGCTGCAAGCCATCCGGCCGATGCTGGTCATGCTGGCCACGTACGCATCCGGCCGCTGGCTGGCCGGGCAGTGGGCTACAGCCGTGCGCCCTGTGCCGCAAGCCAACTAGCTGGCCGATCCTAATCATGCTGGATGTTGGCCTTACGCAGCCATCCGCTGGCCGCTGGCATTAAGCAGCCAGGCCCAGGATTTGAGATTGTCACTTAGGTCGGCGACGGCGAGAGACACGATGGAGAAGATCACAACACAAGCTTGGTGCCGAGAAAGACCTCGTGTAGGTTGGTGAGGATGGGGCAGAGCGGCGCAAAGGGCAACCTGCGCACTGACGATACACCATACTTCTTGTCGGTCGCCACTTTCCTGTCGGTCGTCCTTCGTGGTAGCCCACGCGGACGTTCCATCCGAATTTTTTACTTTTTAGTTTTTTTAAAAAAAAATCATAAATATGACCCTAGAGTTATGATTTTAAAATCTGGACTCTTAATTCGGTGTCAGAAAATCTGTACCCTTATGGCGTCGAGCTTACACTGCTCGACGCCATTGCTGCTGGCGCCGAGCTCGGGGCCACGTTGGCGCCATGGACGCTGACATGGCAGCCAGCTCGGCGCCAACAATCCTGGCACCAAGCCCTCTTACGTATGGGTCCGAGGTTCCTTTCTCTCTTCCTCTCTCTTTCTCTCTACCGTCTCCGCCCGCATTGTCCCCATCCGCGCCGTGCCCGCTCGCACGCCCGTGCAGCCCCGCGCGCGCGCCGCCGCGCCGGCCGTCCGCGCCCGCGCCCTCGGCGACCGTCACCGCCCGCGCCGGCCTCGCGCCCATGCCCGCGCCGGCCGTCCCTGCCCGCGCCCGCGGCCGCGGCAGCCCTGTGCCCGCGCCGGCTGTCCCCTCCTGCACCCGCGACCGCGACCACGACCGCGTCGTCCACGGGCCATGCAGCGCCCGGCCGCGCCAGATAAAAATTATGAATATACAATGTATGTGCTTAGTTAGCTTTGATTGTAATGTAGTAGTTCGATTATTTGTTATTTACTAGTTAATGTGATGACTTAGGTAGTTGATTTAGTTAGTAATCTAGTGAGATAGATATGTAGATAGATAGAAACATAGGTACATAGATATTGTTAGATATGTAGATAGATAGAAACATAGATACAAAGGTACATAGACATAGCTATTTTATGAGTACACTGTATATATATACACACGTAGTTATTATCATATTTACTTAGTTTGTAGTTAGAAAGTACTTGTTAGGTACTATCTATTATCTAATTTGGACTAAAAGACATGTGTCTCGTTATGTGTTTGAACTGGATGGACAACCTAGTGACTATATATCATGGAGGCACCGTTGAATGCGATCGGTATGGATATGTTGAGTTTGTAGACATGCAAAGCGTGCCTGTGCTATTCAATGATAGGCCTTCATTTAGTGAGATGGTTGTAAAGGCTCGGGAGGAGCTGCATTGCCTTGGAGATGATGATGATGGCATTGCAGTTGAGGGTGTACTGAACCTAGGTTCTCCTCCCAACATCCTCAGGCAAATGATCCTAATTGGGTGTGCGGATCAGTGGAAGAATTATGTGAGATCGGCTATGAAGAGCCAGCTGCAATGTTTGGATATGGTTGTGCGTCGGGTGTTAGTTGATCTCATCCCTCATGGGTTTTCCCCACCAATGAGTCAGTAGGCACACATCGACCCTCCCGTCCCGGAACCTGATATGGATGTAGAGGTTGCACCTACGGTTCTCAATACTCAATCTGCCCTCAATGAGGTAGTTGGAGATGCTTTGTCAGACTCATATTGTTGTGGCAGATCCTCCTCATGAGATCCCTTTGACATAGAATCATCCGAATAAGTGTTTTAACCGCATGGTTATTGGGAGCTTACCCCCTTCCTTACATCTATTTCTTTCATTCTTTCCTCATTTCTCTACTTATGTTGCAGAAGATATTTCTGAGAATGTGGATGTGCCCCCTGTTGTTGCGCAAGTGCACTGTGGAGATGGATTCTGTGACTCCAATAGTGTTGAAATTATGAATGGTTCAGAGCCATATGAGATGGTAAGGGCTCTTGATTCTGATGACGATCGCCCTATTGGAGAGCTGATAGAGAGTGATGTTTAGATGCTGAGGCGTATCTTTCCTGGCCGCCGTGATCCAAGAGTTCACGAGTTCAGCGATCTTGCTCATTTCGATCAGGCGTATATAGAAGGACGTGATGATGAGCTCCTAGAAGCTCCTAAGGCCGGCCCTAACATGGTAATTAAGAATGGGAGGGTATTCAAGGACATCCCTGCATTGAAGAGGTGGTTGCAGGCGTTTGCAGTGATACGAAAGAGACCTTATAAGGTCTTGCATTCATATGCGGAGCACCGTTACACAGTTGTGTATGACAAGGAATGCTACCCATGGAGGGTTTGTGTAAGGAAGCAAAAGGTCACCGGAAAGTGGAAGATCACAAAAGTTGTCGGGCCACACAATTGTGCTGACCATGAGCTGACACTGAAGTATCGATAGTTGACATCTACCCTCATTGCCAAGCGGTTGATGGAAATGTTATAGGGAGAACCCAACATGAAGGTTAGGACAATTATCAGGATTGTTGAGGCGTTGTATGGAGGTTATGTGATAACTTATGGTAAAGCTTGGAGGGCTAAGCAGCGAGCGTGGAAGATGATATATGGGGACTGGGAGGATGGGTACGAATAGCTACCAGTACTTTTCAATGCAATCAAAGCGGTGAATCCAGGCATGTATTATGAGTACATCCCAAAACCGAATGCATGGAAGGATGGGAGGTAGATATTATTCCGTGCTTTTTGGTGCTTCCCTAAGTGTGTTGAGGCCTTTAGGCACTGTCGTCCCGTCTTCTCCATTGATGGTATGTTCTTGATTGGCAAATACTAGAGCACACTTCTTATAGCCATATCTTGTGACGCGAACAACAAGTTGGTTCCTTTGGCATTTGCTTTGGTTGAGAAGGAGAACAATGACAGTTGGGGATGGTTCTTGAGGCTAGTCCGAATACATGTGGTTGGGCCTGACAGGGAGGTTGGCGTTATATCTGATAGGCACCAGGGCATACTTAATGTCATGCGAGAGCAGATAGAGGGGTATGCACCTTTGCACCATCGTTGGTGTACTCTGCACCTTGCCGAGAATCTACTCCGAAAGGATGGTGTGAAGGATAACTTTGATCTGTTCCAGGAGGCTGCTCATAGCTTGAGGACAAGTACTTTCAGAAAAAGTTAGAGCAGGTCAGAACCGCATCAAATGCAGAAGGTAATGGCTCACAGGATTGATGAGGGATTTGGAGAAATGGACAATAGCTCACGACGCCGGTGGATGGAGGTACGAGTTTCAGTGCAGCAACATGGCAGAGTCATTCAATAAGTTGATATTGGGGATACATGGTATGCCCATGAATGCAATCATTCAATTCACCTTCTACAAGCTTGTTGCCTGGTTCAACGATAGACACGCCCATGCATTGAAGTTGCAGAGTGATGGAGAGATATGGGCTCCGAAACCAAAGGCACACCTAGAGAAGGCAAATGAAAGGGCTAGCACACATGAGGTTACATGCTTTGACCACGCTATAGGGACTTATCAAGTCGAGCATAGGGGCGGTACAACGTCCGACGACAAGGTCTGAGAGTCGAGGATGCATATGGTTATCCTCCAAGATTTCAAATGCACTTGTGGTAAACTAAGGCAGTACCACTTTCTATGTTCCCATTTGATGGCAGCAGCTAAGCATCGCAACTATAATATCGAGAGTAGGATACCTCACGAGTTCAGTGTCGACACACTTGTGCACACATGGAGCCCCTGCTTCGTGCCTTTCTGGGACCCTAGAGAGTGTCCTCCATATGATGGGCCAAAGTATATTGCGATCCAGCTTACCGTTGGAATAAGTGTAGATCAAGAAAGAGGACGAGGCACATGATGGGTATGGATCAGATACCCGAAAGAACGAGGCATGTGAGAGGAACCCCATTTCTTACTGACCCCGAGCAGTACGAGTGCGGTAGACTTGGCCATAATTCACGCAGTTGCCATTGGCAGATTAGTGAGGTGTGACTATTGGTTGTTTTCATTATTTCATATTTGTCGTTTTCATTTAATTAATTATGCATGTCTCAATTTATACATGTAATTGTGTCAATTACTTGTATATTTCTAAGTTCATGTTTCATTGTATATTGAATTTCTAGTTCATTGACTTTTTTGTAGGATGACGCAATTCCACCTACTCGACCCGACGTATGAGGCGACCCATCGAGGACGTCTCATAGCGGCGGGGCAGGTATTAATCTATACGTTTTGTTCAAATTTTTGTGAACATACATATGTTTGTGAAGTAACATGAGACTATGTTTTATTCCATGCAGGACCTTTCGCTCCTTTGTCCTAGAACCCACAATGGGTTCTTGGACATGCAGTACGATGACAGGTGCACACCTTTCTTACAAAGAGCTAGCCTGGATGTCATCTCTTTTTAGGTTTGTCGTGGGTTGCCCAAGTTCAACTCAGCGACCATAATTACGTTGATTGATAGGTATTATCTTCAATCATTGCCTCCATTCATGGCTATTTGTTCACGCGCTTGCCTTTTTGACATGTAATTTTGCTTTGTCTAAAATGTAGGTGGCGGCCAAAGACTCATAGCTTCCACCTACCTTTCGGGGAGATGACAGTCACGCTCTAGGACTGTCAGAAGATGCTAGGCCTGAGGATTCATGGCACTGTAGTCACTGGGCAGTGCAGGTCAAAAGGCTAGAGAGCACGAGTAGAGGCCTTCCTTGGGCGTGAGGTTGATGAGCAAGGGGCTCGCATTTCTAGATTTCTAATCTCCTAGCTTCTGCAATAGTTCGCACAGTGCCCTAAGGAGGCAGATGAGGAGACAGTTGGGTACTACTATAGGGCATGAATCCTACACTTGTTTGCCTGCGTTCTCTTCCCCGATGCCATGGGTGACACTGCATCATAGATGTGGGTCCATTGCCTCAGTGACTAGGACCAGGTGGGTTAGTATAGCTGGGGCTCTACAGTCTTAGGTTTTCTTTACCGGTAGCTTTGCGAGGGGTGTCGTCGAACTTCGTCTACAGTGTCACTTGGTGGATGCATGTACCTGCTTCAGTTGTGGATGTGGGCTCGTCTACCAGTTGGCCGTCTTGAGGTTCTAGCTCCTCGTGAGTGGTTCCCAGATTAGCCTCCACGTTGGCAGTCGATGTGGGCGTACCTTTGGGATCAGGTTAGGGTTCCGCACGTGAGATTACAGCGGGCGGACATTGAGTTCACGAACGAGCTAGACACGCTCATGGTGTCTAGTGTAAGTAAATTTTATTTCCCATGCTGGTTTGAAATGGTTTAGTATACCATCTAACATCTTGTTTGGACATGTTGCAGGTGTCGTGGGAGCCGTACAATGGAGAGGGGGTACTTCCTTTTCATTTGAGCAACATGTGTGGGTTCGACGATGACTTCTATAGGATGAGGTGCCCTCTAATCTGTTTCTATGCTATCGAGTTTCACCTGCTAGATAGAGTTGCACGCCAATTTGGAGTGAGACAGCTTTGGCCAACGGCTCCGTTCTCAACTGGCATTGACTTACACAAGTAAGTGTTTTACTATTTCAAATGTCTCATGATGGTCCATTTCCATTAATATGGTGACATGTACATGGATTCAAGTAATGATGACATACGTGAAGATTGGATCGTCAGAAGAACAGAAAGATTTTTGACTAGGAGAAGCACCACTAGTACTACATTGAGCAATGGGAGGAGATGCACGACAACGTGGGCGAGAACAACGAGCCACACACGAACTGTGAGTTCAGGCAGTACCAAGCCTGGTACTAGGGTGCGACACGTTGCAGGCTGAGGGTACATTGGACAGAAGATGACTACGCCGACATCGAGTCCTCCGACAATGAAGACACGGCGTACGACCAATCTACTCGTGTAGGAAGGCAGGTGGAGGCAGGACCAATCTTGGACAGAGTGGTAAGTCAGTTGCTTTATTTTTCTACGTTAAGTTGCATACCATTACATTATGTGTTAGAGGTATCTATTTTAGTTAGTGCCACCTTCGAGCCGTAGCATCCTTATAATATGTTAGATTGTTGTACAAAACAAAACAAAACCTATTGCTATCTGTTCAGAAGTATTATTACTGAGAACTTTATTGCAGGGCAATACCCTCAAATGCTCCATTGAAGACATTGAGCGCTTTTGTCTGAGAGTCAGAGACGATGACACACGTAGCTTCCTAGATGTAAGATTCAAAATATTCTTTCAAACATATTATTAATATGTTAGATTCTTTCAGTTAACGTAATTTTATACAATAGAGGTTGTCACGTCGGCTACGCCGTGCAGCTGCTCGTTGTGGTTATAGGACAGACATGGCGCAAGATGTGTACATTACTTCCGTAGGTAGAGGAGGCTTAGTTCCTCTAGCCAAGCAGCTACAGGGCCCAAGGACGAGGATGAGGATGAGGACGAGGACGACGACGATGTGGACCAGAGGCACGAGGAGCTTGGCCCCTCTCAACTCTAGGACGCTCCCTCGACTCAGCCTACATAGCCTCCAGGCACTAGGCGACGCCGTCCACCTGACCCTTACACTCTAGGTACCAGCGCTCTCGGTCACAAGGGTAGGGGTAAGACTAGGAGGCAGTGAGGGTTTGTGGTAGATGTTAGTATGTACTATTATAGATTTTGTAGTCACTTTCCTATAACTATTTGAGATTGTATAGACATTGTGGACTATTTGGACTATGCAGGACATGTTATGTTGATTGTGATGTTCGTTGTGTTTGCATTGTGCTCTTTGGACGATTAAATATTTGGATTATATAATGATGTCTCTGTTTGTAACTGTGGATGCTCCTGAAACAAGGAAAACTCTTATGATTTTTTTTTCGTGAATCATTAATTATACTACACTGCTAAAAAGGCATAAATGTAGTACACAGATAAAATATAAATTCATTAGAACGAGTATAGTCTAGTCGTATCGTACAGACTGTCGGGACTTTCGACGTGCGCAGACAGCCGGCCAGCAAAAACCCAGGTGTCGGTAGTTCTGACTGTCGGGAGTTCCGATGACCACAGTCACTGTGTAGGCTAAGTCACTGGGCATCAGGACTTCAGGCATGAGTCGTGACTTCCGACGGTTGGGAGTTCCGGCTTACGTCGGGACTTCCGACACCAACAGTCATTGAAAAATATTTTACGTACTCATGGAGTTCTAGAGTGTCTCTCTTTTGATTTTATTTTTATGCTTGAACACTCTATCTTCCCCAGACCAACTAAGTTTGCATCCCTCTTTATAGTGTGGCGGAACATAAACTCAAAAACAAAAATAAAACCTTTGGAGAGCGCTTTGAGTTCGTCCGCCTTTACAACTTTAAGAATTGAGGGATACCATTTCATCTTTATCAACTCTTTGAATTTTTCATGGGATTAATAGTTGTGACATATCTCATTAAGATCACATTAGTCCCTAATTTGGATGTGATCAATACACCAAAATCCACATAGGGGGCAAATGCACTTTTAAATCCTCAGTCTGAAATATACTAAGTAAGCAACTCATTATTCGAGTACTAGTCGTCTACCACAACCTTGTTGCTGTGGCTAGGCTCACCTGTATTGCTCTGACCTACGTGTTGCTTGTAGTAAGCGGCATCCGCTTCATCTGTGGCCTCTACGGCATGAGTGAAGAACGCGTCGTCATCCTCCTCCGCCTACAAGCCCGTCTCTGCTAAAGCGATGAGCTCGCTCAGCCTGCCAGTGTCGTCCTCAGCCTCCTCCGCCTGCAAGCCCGCCTCTGCTAGAACGATGAGCTCGCTTAGTCTGCTAGTGTCGTCCTCAGCCTCCTCCGCCTGCAAGCCGTCTCTGCTAGAGCGATGAGCTCGCTCAGTCCGCTAGTGCCGTCCTTTGCCTCCTCCGTCTGCAAGCCCACCTCAGCAAGAGCGATGAGATCGCTCAACCTGGTAGTGTCGTCCTCATCCTCGTCCCCCTCATCAGACAACATAATTGGTGATTGAACGGTGCGACCAGCTCGCGTTCTGTGCTCATCTAACTTTTTTTCCTCATACCTTGCATGAGCCACCTCTGTAGCATGGTCCTCGCTGCATCCAATCCCTTCATGTATAAAATACAATCAGTTAGCAATGCGATTATATTACATTTAAAATCAGGTAATGAAAAAATGCTGTCAAGCACTCATTGGCACATAATGCAACAACATGCTCGTTCAAGACCTGCATCTGTACTCTTGTCTTCTCCCTTGCCTCCTTCCTTGTCCTCTTCTCCTTTAACGTCCTCTATCTCTCCAATCCCCATTTATCAAGCCCAACATCGATCGGGTTACGAATACCGCGCTGTCTAGCAAACTCATGCATCTTATTTTTTTTGATGTTTAACGAATAGATTGACGTAGCCAGGTCCATATCCTCTCTTCCGTGCAATTACTTGCCTCCCCTTCAGTTCATCCAAGAACTTAGCTTGACCCTCATAACATTCCCACCTACATTTTCTAGTGCTCTGTTCAAACGAAAAATTATATCATATATGTCTTAGCAAAAGAAATAAAATATAATTTTATGTTTACCATAAAAATAATCAACTCATCATAGTCAACCATATGGCCACAATAATGGCCTATTTCAAGCTTCGAAGGGACTAGACCCTAGTTGGATTTAACACCACATTCACACTTGACTGGAGGTGCTTTGTAAATTAACCTTTCTTTCTTCTTTTCCTTTGCCTTTGGTGACTCCGGCCATGGATTCTTAGGACCGTAGAGCTACTCATTGAAATGACACTTTGTAAATCCATAACGCTACAAGAGAATACATTAGTACACGCACACCTATAGGATAAACATTTAAACAGATACACTTTTTACTTACTTCGTGTTTGTTCGGACACATAAACTTCAACGTATTCCCAGGGTTTATCACAGCTCAATCTCCACATTCATACAGAGGAGGTTCCTCGAGTCGTCTAACTGCGGCTAGGTGCTTCTCCTTAGCCATCATTAGGGGGCTGGGGGGGGTGGAACCCACCGCTTTAAGTGCTCATGTGGATGTATCCCTCTGCACCAATTGTCGAAAAAGAGATACCTAGGGTCAAAGTTGTCTACACCGTCGATCCACTGAAAGAAAAAGCACCTTTCATGGTCCTACACAACAAGATTCCAACAAAATATTAGTAGCCTACTTACACAAATGAAGAAAAAAAAGATAGTAGAAACAATTACTTACATTAAAATGACTGCATGTGTAGAAGCAACGCGCCGCTGTGTCTGGATGTTTCGATTGAAACACATTGACCGGGAAACTACAGTCACAGTTAGGGACAGGGAGGTCAAGAGGGACGGGAGCATTTTTGCTAGACGCGTCGGGGTATAATTCTCGAGGACGACCCCGTTTTCATCAAAACTCCTCCTGATACATTTCTTGCATCTAATAAAACGGTTGTAATTTAACAAACAAAAATTAAAACATCACAAATTAATGTCAATGAGAACCATAACTACAATACAACCAATGTCGTTCTAAGAACCAAAAGCAATTAACATTAAACCCTAAACCTAGGGTTGTATAATACAAATATTAAAAATTGTATGAAACCCTAAGTAATGACGATTCTTAGGTTCAAAAATTCGACCAATATATACCGAATCGATGCGAAAAAAACTAGGAGGGGGTGATGATACCTTGCTCTCAAAGATCTATGGATCAAATTAAAGTTTTTAAGGTCTAATATGCCGATTCATGAGGTAGAACGAAGTGGGGAGAGAAATAACCCAAGAGGGAGGAGGAAGAAGAGGGAGAAGGCTTGGGCAGGAAGGTTGGGGCTGGGGTTAAAACACAAGCTCGGCGTCAGGATCTACGGCGCCAGAATCTATGACGCCGAGCTACCTGGCAAGTCACCGCCACGTCTGCGTCGAGCCCAAGACCTCAGCGCCAGCAACGATGGCGCCGAGCAGTGTAAGCTCAGCGCCAGAAACGCTGGCGCCGAGGTAAGAGTTTAGATTTTAAAATCTTACATCCAGAGGTATATTTGTGAAAAAAATTCAAAAAAAAGGCTAAACAATATAAAAAAAAGAATCGGACGTTCGGCGCTCCCATTGGAGACTGTCAGCATAATATCGGCTTTTGTGCGGCAGCTAAACTGCCATGTGAACTCCACAATGGAAACAGCCGTAGACGAGGACATGCAATCGCGATTAGGGGAAACTCGTGGAAATCAAAACCACAATTGTATTCTTATTTCTCTAAGTTCTCTTTCCGTATTTTTTTCTCTTTCCATATTTTCTTTCTGTAAATTTCCTTGACTCCATCGAGGAAACCGGAGCGGGCCTTCGAAAGGAGATTGGCAGGACAACCGTGGAATCAACAAAGACTGTGAACAATTCTAGATGTCCTATTTTGCATTTTTCCTATTTTATCATCAATTGCTATTTTGTGGTTTCCTATTTTACCGTAAATTGCGCGAGGACGTGAATGTCATTTCCGGTTTCCTCTTTTGTGGTCGCAGGGGCACGCATGGGTGTAGGACTATGCATGCGTGGTGATTGTGTTAATAAAAAAACGGTAGTGCTAGCGCTCAGATGTCTAGACGGACGCCCGTGTCTGCACTCTGTTTTCCGCGCATGCGCATGCGCCCGCGCTCACGCCAGCACGCCCCCACCCGCACAAGCATATCACGCACCCCCACGGGGCCCACGCTACCAGACCATGCGGGGGCACTGCTCGCGCCCTATCCGCTTCTCAGGCGCATTGCAACATGTGCAACACCCGATCTATTTTGTAATATCCAGATGAAACGCACTTTCAAAACAACTAAAAAACACTTGAAAGTCATTGCAAGCATATTCAATGTCCAGATGAAACACTTGCAACATAAGTGCGAAACATATGCAACATCCAGATAAACACACTAGCAACTTACGTTTGAAAAAATAGATGAAATATTTACAACATACCTTTGAAACATTGCAACATATACAACATCTTGATATACTTTTGCAACATCCATATGAAACACTTGCAAACATACATATGAAACACTTAAAACATATGCTTATAACATGTCAGGTGTGACACTCTAGTGGGCGGCGATGGGCAGATTGGGTTGGGAGGCGGCGGAGCGAGGAGCATCACGGACTTGGCCGACGCGAGCTTCTTTCGTCGGGGGCACCGGGGCGCAAGGAGCCTCAAGGCGGGCATGAAGTACGGCACGGCCGCGATGCCCTTGCCATCTCCAGCCACAGGAGGAGATGATGAGGAGGATGCCGGTACCAGCGGCATCTATGAGGGTAGGGGTGGGTAGGAGGAGCGACTCTAGCTGCGGATCCTGGCATCGCGGAGGCGAGCGGGACCCGGGCGGAGGAAGTAGAGGTGGTCGCCTCTGCCGTCGACGTATGGGGAGCGAAGCTTGCGACGAGCGCGCGAGGCAGAGTGGGAGATCTTTCTTGGAGGCAGTGTCCATCCGTCTGGATACCCGCACCACAGCATTACTAATAAAAAAAGAACCGTTGAAACAAAACTAGAAAAATCGTGTCGTGAGGAGGGAAAAATCGCCGAACGTTGCTTGGGCCGTGTGCTCCTTCGTCTTACCGGCTAGATGTTGACATTTGACGCTTTTTAAATCACACGGTACAACACAGACGTTCACAATGCACGCACACTCAAGATTGATGAAGTCACAAAAGACACCTCGTTGTTGATAGGAACACTGCCTACTACTGAAAACCTAATGCCATTAAATCCTAAAATATTTGCTACTAAGGCTCTTGTAACCACTATCTATAGGTCCTTTCGCACATTTGATGTTTTTTTTAGTTATAAAAGAGATAGAGATTTGGTTGCCAGAAATTAAGAGGAATTGGAAAGTCATCCAATAATGAAATGAGAAGCACTTTCTGTCCCTTATTTAATTATTTTCATGTCATCAAATTTGTTGATGGCAACCTATTAAATGAGAATGAAACTCTTGTTCAAAGTTCCCTAAACAAATCTTCCGTATGACATAAAGAAGTTTTCAATTTTTGTTGATGGTTGTACGCACATTTGATATAAGATTTGTTTCTTGGTTAGATTTAATATTGTTGGAACGGGTAAACTATGGTAGCGCAGAATAAATTCTCAATCAAGTTCAACTAGGAAATCATGCTAGTAAGAGATAATAGATCATTACCAATAACATAGAGTGTAATGGAAAAGGAGTTGGAATAGCCTAATCCAACATCATTCCAGACTTCCAGTCGATACAGAGGAAGTAGTCAACCGTCCTTAAATTAAGATAGCATGGTTGTCGTGGATGAACACCACAACAATAGCAGCAACACCTTCACGGTATCCATATATACAGGATGAGAATTTCGTGCACCTAGAGATGACTACAAGTACTCGAAAGCCGACAGATTTTACCCTATTAAGATAAGGGTATGGGTTAATTTCTCTACCCGTGGGTTTATTAATGGGCAGAAAGACAGACCCAACGGATTTGAGAGTAGATCTAGGGGTGCACTACCTAAACCCGTAAATCCATTGATTTTTTTTTTAAACTCAGTCCATCATAGTAGAGAAGCACGTATCGGTCTAGAACACCCTAAATTTCTCTAAGCTAGTCTATTTAGCGACTATAGGAGACGGTTTACGCATCCCAAACCTAAAACTGGCTCACTCCTTTCCCCTTCCCCAACCACCACACTACGATGGCGGCGACAGGCATCTAGATTGCACATTTGTGCTCGAGCTTGTGCATAGCACTGCATCCAAGAGTGTGGATCCCCGACTAGTTGATATATGTATGCCATTGATATATGAACTATGGTGGTTGGCTATTGTATGGTTAGTCAAATGTGTTTCACATTTATGTTATTTTTCATTGCTCTATGCAGTATGCATACATGAGTATATGACAATTCTAAATATATACTATACTATCAGTTGACTAGTGGTGACATGGTGTGCCTACTCTCGCGGGCATGGACAACCCGTTGGGTACGCATGATCCGAGTGCGCATGGGTTTAGACACAAAATTAAACCTGTGACAAGGCACGAGTTTTTTAATGGACAGATTTTGGGCCTGTTTGACAGGGCCTCCTCACCGGCTCCGGCTCTTGCCCTTACCCTGCCAAACGTTTTTCCGGAGGAGCCGTTTTTTTTAGTAAAAAGTAGAGTCGGAGCCGTTTTGAAGGAGCCACAATGCTATATTGTGGCTCCTCCAAAACGGCTCTTGTTTCTCTAAAGAAGAGCCCTGCCAAACACCCCCTTTATATTTGCGAGCATAGGTTTGGGTTGGCAAAACCTCCACCTTCACATGTATATAGACTCCGTTAACAGGCTTTCATGTTGGAGGAACCAATGCAAGGGTCAACACAAGGTTGCATCGCTTGCTGGCTACCGCAATCTATTCAGAATAAGGCACAAACACATATAAACTATAATCTAGACACCACGTCAACACTAAAAGCTTACTACTAATAACCAAGCAACAAGATGGACCAGAGAACTTGGGACGAGCGATGATCATGTGCAAAGGTATGCCACAACTATTCGTCTATCAACAAGGTAGCATGTAAGTCCACTTTCCACTGGCAAAGCGTGAAACAAGACCCTCAAAACTCTAGCTCACCTTGTGCGTGCGTCGTCTCCCTTGCATGGACACAGCTAAGCTTCATAATACTGCACTTCAATCTGCGAACAATTAAAAATAGCTGTACAAAGCTACACCCCCCATATCACATTAGCAAAGCGATTGCAAAATTCTAGATCCAAACAAGATGATTATTGATGCATATAAACCAGCATACAGATCTGATAGCTCCATCGGTACACTTCCAAGGAATAAAGACAAACAAACATGAACTGATATTTTGTTATCTCCGACAACAAAACAGATTCGCAAAAATACTTATTACAGCACCATGAATGGACTGCAGAAATAGGATCACATCGCCCCTGGCTCCTAATATACCATGCCATGCAATATACCGGCAATGCTTGGGTACTATGTACAAGAGCACCAAGGAAAGCTTTTCCTGACTTGCTTTTTTCTTCAAATCTGAACAGAGAGGCTTATTGCATGAATTGCACTCCTTTATATGGTAGCAGCCTCTGTATTATGAGATGAGGCTGCTCTGGATGCGCATCAGACTGGGGCAAATCAAACGGAGTCTGCCAAAATCCAGAGCATTGATCTGTGTGCAAAAAGCTTTGCTTAGAAGACCAACACAAAACACAGCACACAGGATTGGACTTCTGCACAAGATATGTTAACTTACCTTTGGACAAGAATGCACATTAAGGATCTCCAACGCACGACAAAGGGATATTGCAGATTCTAATTCCTCCTCTTGCAACATGGTGCATGCCTATGAAAAAGTGAGATTGCATCAATCAGGTAGATGAAACAGTAGAAGATAAAATAGCACACTACATATACTCAGCAAAATTTGAAACTACATGCCCAACATTTTGTGAAATTTCTCGATTAAAAAAGCCAAGAGAGACAAACCAAGGGCTAAACCTAACTCATTTCTTGCAATTAAATTAACACTATAAACGTGAGAATAAACACAAACGGCATTGAATCATTCATCTTGTGCAAGAACTAGTCATTGCTGGTCAAAAACATCAAAACAGAATGTTGCTTGAAAAAAAAGTACCAGAAGTTGGAGGTTGGTCAATCTTGGGCAATCAAGCTTCAGCACCTCCAGTGAGCTACAGTTGCTGAAAGAAAGAAATAACTGTCGTAAGAGAAATTCATTGGTTACCAGGGAGTTCTGGCATCCCATTAGCAACAAAAAAAAGTCTTGAAAATGTTGCAATGTTTTTAAAAACAAATTAAAAAAGAGACATGTGCATAGTACACATTAACCTAAAAAAATTCGATTTCAAATTCATCTTTGATACAATATTCAAAAAACACAAGTGGTACTATTGGCACATGATAAACAAGATGGATTGAGTGATTGTCTATTTTGATCCTTACATCTCGAAAAAATGTGACATTGCATTTTGCTGGTTTGTTTGACTTCATTCACGTGGACTACATACATGATTTTAAACATGCTATATCTGCTAGTAGGAATGCCCGAAACTTTAGATATGAAATTCACCCAATCGTCATAAATACAAAACCAATACTACATAACACTGGAAAATGCACAAATGCACATTGATGTTACCTCAAGTTTAACATGAAAAGGTTGGAGCATGTTAAATCCACTTCCTTCAAGTTGGTCGAAAGATTAAGATTAATTTTGGACAGATGTAGAAAGTTTGCTATCGAAGGAATAACAACTTTCTTAATATTAGGGCACCCAGTACAACTGAGAACTTCAAGCAGGCGACCAGATCGCTCACTGATCTCTTCACTCTTGATTGGTGAAGAACTAGGTGGACAAAAGTCAACTGGCATATCCACAGAACTGCTATCATCTGACCCACACACCAATTCTTGGAAGTTTGTACATCCGTTCAAGTTCACATTAACCAAATTAGTACAACAAGCAAGAAGATCTTCTATCGCATTCTGTCCAATGGATGTGTAGGACAGATCTAGCTCAACAAGTAATGGAAGAGCACCCTCTCTGTAGAGGGCATCTAATGATGAGTCACTGAGGTACTTGCAAGCTGAAAGTTTTAATACCTGCCAAAGGAAAAACAGATACCATTACAACAGAGGACATCACTACACTCCATTTTGTATGAACAAATCCGTTATTATATCTTATCATTCAAATTCCAAAATTACTCCTTTTCAATTAATCACATGTAATAAAAAACCTCATATAAGAAACAGATGCTAATAAAGTGAACTCCCAAAGCTAATTCAATCAACAATATTAAGATCTTAGTTATTTTCTGTTTTTCCAGATCATATTACATAAAATGAAAAACTATACTAAAACATTTAATAGCATTACATACATGTACATATGAATAAACATTATGCAGTTATGCTGCATTATATATTTGCATAGAATAACAACAGCTAAAACAAGGTTCCATCTTAATGTACCGTATTCCAAAATCTGCAACATAAGTGTTCCAAACAGGAACACAGTCAAGCTTACCTTCAACTGCGGGCAACTGTTGAAAACAGGCTTCAAGTTGACCAAAAATGTATAAGACAGGTCAAGCAAGGTCAGCTTATGAAGGCAATGCAATGAAGACAATCCATCGATGGCAATAGATAGGCATGATGACAGGATAAGATATTCAATCAGAGGACATGCCTCTGCCATTCGAGTCAGTGAATCATCCACAAGCTGGCTGAACATGCAAAAACAGAATGAACACAGCAACTGTAGGTAGCAATTGATGACATAAAGCAAAAAATACTGGAAGTGTGGCACAACCTGCAGAAAGAGGCATCTAACGATGTCAAGCGAGGGCAATTGATGGAAGCCTCGGAAAGCACACCACAACCCTTCAGCTCCAATATAGACATATTTGGGGCCTCAATGCGCAGAACACTTAATTTTGGACAAATTCCCAGATTTAGGGATTCAAGGCCCACCTACAAAAGAAGCCATTAAATCATGGTCGGAATGTCCATATATGCTGAATAGTGTAAGAAACTGAAGGGGCATAATTGCGTCTTTGCTTCAGTTTTGTGCCTCAGAATTTGCTTCCCATCTATATTAGAATATCCTTTCAATTTTAGAACTGAAAACCTAACTAGCTTTTTTTACCAGAGCCACTCTCCCCTTATCTTCATCAATTAAACAGCTGTCAAAACTCACAAGTTCATCGTGACAGAATAGTGTTCTAAAACCAGATCATGTAGCCCACAAAATCACCAAATTACTCTCCTACGCCCAATTCACTAGGTCATGAGTATTGCAAAAATGAGGAAGAAGGTTTAGCAGGTTTGTTGGCTATAACTTATATTTTCATCATTCTAACAATAATTGTCAATAATAGCTTAGTTTTCAGGCCTGTATGCATCATGCTTCAATTATTGTCAATGGCAGGTGGGCCCATGGCGTCAGCAACAAGTTGTAATGAGAAAGTTGTAGTTCCATGCAGCATAGTGACAAAATAGTTGTAGTTTTCTGAAAATATACATCAAGACATGTAGTTTTTTGCAACATACGTCAATAGGTGCAGGTTTTTGAAATGTACATATATATGAAACAAGTACAATAAGAGTAAATATAAGTTCTCTTCCAAGGCTTGCCTAAAATAGGCCACACACCAATCATATTTCTTTTGAGGTACTCAGTAGAGACAATCTCTAGTTCTCTACCTAATATCAGCAAACAAGTTCACTGACACTCCAACAGTCTACACATTCACACACTGCACCTCGGGACCAGAAGTTATCAATAGACTTACTGAACAGAATGCTGCACTTTGAAGGTGATCACAGCCATCAAGATTCACATGTTGCAAATTTGGGCACGAGAGTCTTAAGAATGTCATCGAGCGGCAACCAGCAAGAGAGAGGCAGGCCAAAGAACTGCTATTCAGTTCTACAAAGCTCAAACTCTGTAAAAAGAGAAAATGGCGTCAGAATTTCAGTATAACGAAATAGATTGTCACTAATACCTTGAAAATACAAGAACAATAGGAACAAACAGAATGCAAGAACTATGAAAAAATGATAACAATGCACAAGTTGGAATAACACTCATGCATTTAAAATACATTAGTTACGGCACAAAGGGGAATGACCGTAACACTGCCATACCTCACAGTTGTCAAGGATCAATGATCTTAGCATAGGGCAACCACCTCCATCACTAAATACTTCGCAAATCGCATTTGTTAATGACTCACAGTCACTAAGATCCACATCAATCAAGTTGTGGCATTGCAATGACAAACTGGATAAGCTCTCTTGTTTTTGAAGCACCAATTTCTGAAGAAAACACCAACTTAGCACTCCTTCATGTTCAGGAGTATCCAAATAACTCAACAAATGCCATAACAAAATTTTACACAAAAATAGATATCACCTGAAGCGTAGTCGATGTTATGCTAACTCGATGGAGCGCTGAACATCTGGAAACTTTGACGTAAGAAAGCAGAGGGCTTCGCAAATTCAAATCAGCAAACCTAAATTGGAAACAATTTAAAAAAAACATAAGAAAAATTAACAAAGAAACAAATATAATGCAAAACCAGTCTCTACTCACTTGCGTAAGTGCACGAGACTTATATTCTTAAGATGTGGTAAGTCCAAAGACACTGATGTCAACAGGCTGCAATTATCAAGCTGTAGTGCCTGCCACAGATGGCAAAGAAGCCCAATTAGTTCTTGTAGCAGGAAGTTTACAAAATTGTACCAAAGAAACTGAATCACTACCTCAAGCAGACGGCTGTAAGCTATTGCAGCCATGGAAGCAGATGTGATTCCTTCACAACTTAGCAGTTTCAAGTCTATTAACATTGGAAGCCTCACAGACTACATATCAGACACCAAAACCAAAAGTACATGTCAGGTATTTTTCTGCTGATAGTTATATGCAGAATTTGTCAGACAAATGATAAACAGAACCTAGAGTAAGGCAAACCTCAAATGAAATGTTGGGGCAGTTTGATGCATCAAGCACAGAAAGACTTGGACATGAGCTAGCTATGTCACGCAGTGTCTCATCAGTAACACAAGAACAAGATGACATATCTAGTTTCGCCAACAACGGGCAAGCTGTAGCAGCTTGGCGAATAGCATTATCAGAAAGCTTATGGCAGGATTGGAAGTCCAACTCAAGCAACTGAGGAGAGTTGAGTGATACATGAGCCATGCCTGTTCGCCTCAAAGACAGTATTTGAAGTTGGGAACATCTGGAGGGTAGTGTAACATGTTTATTAGCTAGATGACACATGAAACCATATACACTAAAAAAGGCGTACCCAGTGCAGAGAGCTCCCGCTCTGTGCGGGGTCTGGGGAAGGGTGTCAGTGGCAAGCCTTACCCTCGCCTGTGCAATGCGAGGAGACCACGACTCGAACCCGGGACCTTCCGGTCATAGGCGGTAAGACTCTATCGCTTGCACCAGGCCCGCCCTTCATGAAACCATATACACTACCGAGAAAAAAAATAATCACCTAACAGATATTCTGAGTGCACGGCACTTCAAAATATGAAGCTCACGCAATCCATCATGATTAACAGTTACTTCTTGGATGCCACTCCCAAGAGAAGCATCGGTTACTGTTAAAGCAATCAATAATGGGCACTCAGCCAAAGCTAGAAAAAATGCTTCTCCCAGTTGTCCCTTGCCCATTGTTAACGTCTTCAGATGCCTACAAGATACTCTATCCAATAAATACAATAGTAAGACAGAAGAATGTGCTAACATGGGAAGAAATTGGAGGGGAGGACCTTAAAAACATAATTGCTTCCAGAACTAGTGTTTCTGCATTTATGACACCATGCAAATTGAGTTCTGTTACACTCGGGTAACGACGGCAAATATTAACAACTGCAAAAACAACACATTAAAACATGAATAGCATCAGGTAAATCCTGTGGGATCTCAAAAGGTGCCAAATAATGATAAGCACAAGCCATAGCCTTCCAAAACAATAGATACTTAATTTCAAGGAAGAATTCAGTACGGTAATTCATATTTATTGATTAAAAACTACAAATCATAGTAATAATCTTCAAACCAACAGGCTTTAACCTAATCGTATTTCCCTCCTATGAATTTCTAAAAAATTAACAGACAAGTTTGAATTATGAAGTCGATGTGTCTGTCATTTGCAAAAGTGAGGTCGTAGGAAATAAATAGCAAGCACACTATTCTGACTTCCAACTATTGGCAGTAGTGATGTGGTAGATACCAAGAAACTGACTTACAGTTCTGCAGTGATATCCTAGTGTTCTCAAATTTCAAACACTTCCAGAAATCATCATGCACACTAGCAGATCGCCACTGTTTGCAGGTAACACCTGCTCTGCATAAATCCTTCTGGCCCAAGAAGGAGAATATCTGCCATGGAAAACCTAAGAAATTAGTCCATTCCAAAACAGGCAGAAGCAATATTTCTGTAGATAAACTATAAGAAAATGGAACTCAGGGCACACCAGGTGCAGGAGATCGTCGGAGAGATCCATTCTTATTCCAACATCTTCAGAATTTCTTCCACCTGAGTTTTCTGCATTATCAACTTGCTCATTATTGGCATCCCTTGGGCTCTCACTACCATCATTTGGGAAAAGTGACAAGCCAAATTCCAATTCATGTTCTGGGAAACGAGACAGCTTTAAATGAACACATTCATCAGAAATGGGCAAAAATGACGATTCAAAGCCAAAGGGAGTAGCATTGGCACCAGAATGCAGTGGGCTTTCTCTGCAAAATAAAAGAACCTCTTAAACACAACTCAAAATGATGCATAGACAGGTCATCGATATGGTAATCTCTAATCACAATGAAGTTTGGATTAACGAGAGGAGAAAATTCTCCAAATCTCATTAGTGTTTCCAAGCAGAAACAATACAAATGACTTTCTTCTACTCCCTACTGGATGACTTGTATCATCAAAAACAGATTGCATACAATGTATACATGACAACAAACACTATTCATAGCAAAGACAATTAAAAGCTGTGTCACTTTATTGCTAACCACCATAATACTACTCCCTCCATTCCCAAATGTAGGTTGTTTTAGTTCTTTTGCAAGTCAAACTTTTCAAAATGCACCAACTTGTAAAGGGCGTACCCAGTGCAGAGAGCTCCCGCTCTGTGCGGGGTCTGGGGAAGGGTGTCAGTGGCAAGCCTTACCCTCGCCTGTGCAATGCGAGGAGACCGCGACTCGAACCCGGGACCTTCCGGTCACAGGCGGTAAGACTCTACCAACTTGTACAACATCAAATTGGTTCATTAAAATCACCATGAAGTCTTGATAGTGCATTCATTTGGTGGTATTATAGAGGTTTGACTTAGGACAGAACTAAAAGGATCCACATTTTTTTAATGGGGGGAGTAGCTCACAACAACACAACAGTTGGAAACAAACCAAAACAAGCAAGAAGATCAATATCCAAAGATATCATATCATATCATGCACAAAAACATGCAAATAGTGTACAAGACTATTTAGAATAATTTCAATACCACCGAAAAAATGTTCATTGTGCAACATAGGAATGATACAAAAAAGTTAGCACCAACGTAGTAAACAATATTTAAAAAGCAAAGTGCTATACTTGGATGAAGGACAGACTGAGGTCGAAACACCAACCAAAATCTTATTCAGCATGGCATGATTCATCTACATCTCTAGTAAGACAAGAATCTCTGACATTTTTAGGAGTGTCTATGGTAGATGACAAGATGTATCTTCATTATATATACTCCCTCCATTCCAAATTGCAAGTCGTTTTGGCTTTTCTAGATACATAGTATCTACACATAACATGTATCTAGGTGCTAGCAAAAGCTATGTATCTGGAAAAGTCAAACCAATTTACAATTTGGAATGAACAGAGTAACTTAGTTTTTTTATTACGAATACAGTTGAAGGGAAAAAATTTGTGAGTAAGGAGTCATTATGAAAAGAATCTAAAAATCAGCATATTGCTTTTTTGCCTAAGGACTACAAACTTATTACTGTCTCCCAAGTATGTGATAGAATATAGTCCTTTCAAATGTGAGTCATATTTACTTGATGGAGCATAAATGCCAAGCGGCAATTAGGAAAGAAGATTAACAAGCACGAGGGGGTAACTAGATTAAATATCCTGCAATAAATTCAACGCAGCCTAGGTATTCAGATCTTCAAAACAATTCAAGTGGCATGTCAAGGCCCAGTAAAGCTTTATACTGGAGTACTTGTTACAGCAAGAAATATGTGCTAACTGCTAACGCCCGAGCAAGCACTTTCTCCATTGATCCATTTGTGGGTCCTTTATCATTTCAAACCAGGGACCATGGTTTTTAAGTCGTCTCTAAGGCGACGCCTAGGCGTCCAGGCGCTATTTTAAGCTGGGCGTCGGCCTCACCACGAGCAGCATCTGAATGGCGTCCGCCTTGTAGAAAAAGGCGTCGCCTAGGCGCGATTAGGCGACGTTGGAGCTCCGAGCGGCCTGAGGCGGACGACGCACGAGCGAATCGGACGACGCCTGGCCGCGAGAGTTACGCGCGCGGGAAATCGCAGCCGCAGGAGCTGCGCACGTGCGGGAATCGCAACCGCGGAAGTTGCGCGCGCGGGGGAAATCGCGGCGCGGGCCTACAGCTCCCGCAAGTCCCTATCTCATCTCTCCACATGCTTCTTTCCTCGATTCGAGCCTCCCTTCCTCTTCTCCACTGATTTGCGACCTTGATTTGTGCCTCCTGCCCCTCCTCTGGTCCTCCCTCATCTCTGCTGATTGATTCATGGCGCCTTCCCCTTCTCTTCGTAAGGTCACAGGATAGGTACGTAAAGCATCACTTCCTCTCCCTTCGGCTTCCCTCCTCTTGGATGTGCACTGCCCCTGCTCTTGACTTGGATGTGCACTGCCTCTGCTCGACTTGGATGTGCTCTGCAGTTCACATCTCCTCTGCAGCTCTGCTTCCCTCCTCTTCCTCTGTTTCTTTCCATGTCTTTCCTCTGCTTGTGGCTTTGTTATACAGATGCTGACTGGAAGTGCTCAAGTTCTTTGTTTTTACAGCTGATAGCACAATGGCAAGTCCATCTTCCATCATCAACAATTATGATCCCAGGACTGATTTAGCTCGGAAGGGAAATTCTGCGGATCCAGGATGGAAGTATGGCTACTGGCCAAACCTTCAAAACAAAGATGTAGTGGCCTGCACTCTATGTGGTGTCTCACTTTTTGGAGGGATAAGAAGGCTGAAGAAGCATCTAGCGGGTGGCTTTGGAGATACAATGATGTGCAAGAAAACTACCATTGCAATTAGAGTAGAGATGGAAAACTGCTTAAATGATCATCCCTAGATGATGCTCACGTTAGATTTCAGATCTGCAGTTATGCTATTTATATTTGTTTTGCCCTAGCAGCACTAGTCATTAAGTTATATTATGTCATTAGAGACTAATTTGTTGCTATTGAGTGATGAGAACTATTTTGCTACTTTATGTTGTGCACTAGCACTCTGGTAGCACTATTTATTATGGTATTATATGCTAAGACTTGACAATATTAAGGTATGATTTGCATCTGAATTTTAGTAGCATTACATATTAAGATGATCATATGGCGTCGCCTCGCCGCGCGCCTTAAACGCCTAGTCGACTCAAATGGGCAGGTCGCCACGGCTCGACTTATCGCCTTAAAAACAATGCCAGGGAGGCAGGGATTACAATAACAACACTTCAGGGAACTGCATTACATCTTTGATACCATTGTTAGAGTGAGCTCAGCATTTCAACATACACGAACATCCAAAAATGAACTGCATAAATTCTCAATTCTCATGCTTGAGTTCAAGACATATCTTGGGTATCCTCCACGTACATGCAAAAGAACAAGACCTCAAGTTGCAATGCCACATCAATCAACTACATAATGCATGAAGTGCAGCTTCGTTTAAATTTCACTAGGCAGGTTTTCCTGAAACTATTATCAATAGGAGCTAGAGAAACAAAACATATAAACGAACTAAAACTCCACAGCATGCAAAATACTAAAAATGAGAAGCAACATTCGCATAACTTACTCGCCAAAGCGTCGTACTCTGAGCCGTTTATTCTGCAGGTCTCTGTCCTCATCCTCTTCGTCCAGGTTGTCCCACCCAACCTCCACACTGCCACCCGCATGGGGGCCGTCTAGGATACCACCCAACATGTCACGGAAGCCGAGAGAAGAGATGGATTGTCCGCCCAAGGCCCTTTCCGCACCCTGCGAGCTCCCAGCGGCATCGGGGTTCCACTCCGGTAGAACCGCCGTCCAGTTAAGTGAGCGGGGAGCGGGCTCCTGCCGCGGCGGGAGGTGCCAGCCTCGCCGCCCCAGCGACAGCGCCAGTTCCAGCTCCTGTCGCGCCTCCTCATTCCCCTCTTCCTCGTCGCCAGCGCCACCGCCAGCGCCCTGCACGCCCTTCATCCGGCCCCCATCCGCCATGCCCTCAGGCCAAAAGACCAAAACCAAACCCTAGAACCATCCCCGGCGCCATTTCCGGCCGCCCAGACCCGAACGCGCCTTCCCCCACGCGTAACCCGACGGGACTCACCGATTTGACAACACGGCACGGTGAATTCCACCGGATTCGGCCGAATCGGCCTGGCCCAGCCCCGCACGGCCACCGGTAGTGCTGGCGCGCACGACACAGGAGCGAGTCCTCGGCGAGGTGGGCGGGAGCTGCGTCTCGTCGCGTCCGTACACGTATGCTCGAGTGGGGCCGCACCAGCCGGGCGGATCTGCGCGGCGCGGAGACGGCGGTGGTGGCCGTAGGCTCGCGAGCGCTCAGGGAGCGGGGGGCAAGGAGAGGGTGCGGGGGATTGAGAGGGACGGGCTCGGGACCGAAGGGGTGGACGGGGGCGCGGCCGTATTGTATGGTTCGGTGCTATTGCCTGACGGGTAGGGCCGGGGTGTTGGGGCCAGATGGCAGTGAGGGGTAGTTTTCTGCTGGGCCGTCTTCTTGCGTGGGCTTTGCGCTTGCTCAGTGCACCTCGCCCGAATTTTTTTGTTTTTCAGTTTTTTTTAAAGATTTTCATAAATACGCACATGACAGTCTTTAAAAAAAATAGACCTGACCTTGACAATTGAAGTTTACACGTCTCGACGCCGAGGTCCAGGGTCATTTTCTCTATGTCGTTGACGTGACTGCTTGTATGGCGCGAACGTGTCATGAGCTCGGCGCTGTGGATCTTGACGCCGAGCTATGAAAATTGATAAATTTTAATTTTTACCATGACTTGGATATTGAGAAATATGGCTAACTCTTGCTTTTTTACAGTGACTTATTGTTTGATCACTTAAAACAGTCTAGAAATACTTAAGATAAAAATGATCTAGGGTTTATGTTCATAAACTAGTCTAAAAATGTTCCTAAGTGTTGGATCAATAGTTAACTTCTTTTTTCATGATGCTATTTTGACCAGGGTAAAACTATAATTTCTTTTCTATATACAAAGTTTGACCTTTAATAGAACTTGTAGTTTGAGTTGAGTACAACAAACTTTGCTTTTAGACCTAAACCTAAATCAGTCTTTAACATGGCCGAATTGTGACGTTGTTTTGGCCCCTCTAAATCTTTCTAATTCCCTTATCGCCGGTAGTGAATTGACATGTTTGCAATATTTTATCTTCTAAATTTATATAGCAACTCAATTTGATACCGTACTATGAGTTTGAATACTCTCTGAGGAGATGACAACAAAATAAGTCTCGTCAAGTTTGGACTTAGCAAAGAATCAGATTTAGTCACGGTCATAAATTTTAGATTTAGCCATATTTCCACGTGCTTATAGGTAGGGATGAAAACGGTACGGATATTTTCCGACCGTATTCGAAATCGAATCCGTTTAGAGGGGTTGAGATCTGTCCGTATCCGAGTCCGGATATCCAACATCCGATACCATATCCGTATCGAATACTCAAATCGCATATTTATGATGTCGATATCCAATCGTATCCTATCCGACATAGTTGACACTATCCGTATTCGAATCCGAATCCAGACAGAAATATGAAAACAAATGTAATATCAGTGATATCCGTTCGTATCCGATCCGTTTTTATCCCTACTTATAGGTCATGACATGCTTACAGATGAGGTGTGTTGTGTCCGTGCTTGCATGCCTACACATACACGTACGGTTCGTTGCATGCACCGATGCATCTCCGGTTAGCAATGCAATAGACGCATAGAGCCGAGCCCTGCATCGCCCCGCCATACTGTAGGAGCCGAGCTCTGTACTGTGTCATCCGGATGTGCTGTAGTTTCATTTTGTCAGGCAAATTTTTTATCTTAAGTATTTCTAGATTGTTTTAAGTGATTAAACAGCAAGTCAATGTAAAAACTCCAGTGTTAGCCGCATTTCTCAATATCCAACCTGGACAATATCCATGAGTTTTTTTCTACCATCTTGTGTCTCAACCATCTGGAGTCCTTGTCAGTGCAACTCGATAAGAACATGGATGGTCTGTTTCCTTCTCTGGATGACATAATTGCTCGGCCGCCAAAGACCCTTAGTTATTGCTTTAAGCTGCACGGGCATATACATATACTACCATCATGCAGCTCGATCAAGGAGTTTGTCGATGTCCAAAACTTGGACCTTGAGGTAACCTTACAGGAACAGCATGACATGCAGGTCATCCTAGATCATTTAGTACATCATACCAATGGGCCCATGAAACGTCTTTGTATCAAGCCAGTTCAAGATGATGCGCTTTGTATAGGCATTAATGATGAGCGGAAGTTCGCTGGGTTACGACTTGAGGTCCTTGAAATTGTTTACACCACAAACTTACAGGCAACTATTGGAAATATACAAATTTGGAAGGTAAAACGTCGCAAACATGTTAATTCACCACCGGCAATAAGGGAAATTAGAAAGATTTAGAGGGGCCAAAACAGCGTCACAATTCGGCCATGTTAAAGACTGATTTAGGTTTAGGTCCAAAAGCAAAGTTTGTTATACTCAACTCAAACTACAACTTCTATTAAAGGTCAAACTTCATATCTAGAAAAGAAGCTATAGTTTTACCCTAGTCAAAACAGCATCATGAAAAAAGGAGTTAACTATTGATCCAACACTTAGAAGCATTTTTAGGCTAGTTCATGAAGATAAACCCTAGATCATTTTTTATCTAAGTATTTCTAGACTGTTTTAAGTGATCAAACAATAAGTCACTATAAAAAATCTAGAGTTAGCCACATGTCGGTGTTTCGAGTAAACACCAACGAGTAAATTTATTTATTATACGTCTGGCCCGGATAGTGTGCTAAAAAAGAAACAAGGTTTATACTGGTTTGGGCAGAATGTCCCTATGTCCAGTTGGTGGCTGCTACTCGTGTTATTAGCATTGAAAAGTTTGTAGTTGGGGTTACAAACGAGCGAGAGATGGATAGGTCCCAAGTCTCTAATGAAAAGGTCGAATGGATGCTGAGAGCTTGGTTGCTGCTCAGCTATGTGTGATATGATGCGTGGTGTATTTTTTTGATCCCTTAGTGGGGTGTCCTGCTGTCCCTTTTATAGGCCAAGGGAGAGCAGGATTATAGATGGAAGAAAGAAGAAAAACCAGAGACAAATGAGGTCCTTCAAAGATATCAGGTATTCCTTTTCCTCTGTGCGACCCCCGCTGACATAGCAGGCGGTGCTAGGGATAGGCCCACGCTGGGAGCACATCAGCTAATCCTGTCATGTCCTGGCATGGTCAGCAAGTTATCATGTCACATCCTGTCCCAGCGGGTGGTGCGGCGGACCAGGGTGCTGATCCGCGGCCATACAGGAGCAGACAGTGTGGAGACCGCACGTTCGTTACTATAGGTGACGTGAGTTTCCTCCTGGACCATAGTGGTTGTCGTGAGCTTCCGTCAGGATCCGCACCCGAGGGCAAATAGCGGTGCCCACAACACTGTAAGACAAATATCGGCGCTTACCACACTGTTCGGGCTCTAACATGCCTAGAAGGGCTTAAAGTACCCGTCTTATCACATCCTGACGGTACTTTCCTATAGGCATACAGGGTACGGTCCTTGGTATTGCGGTTGACTTGAGTACCCTACCTTATCTGCGCATGTAGTTATGAAGGAGCAGCACGCATACGTCGAGTGAGGTAGAGCCGGTCCTCAAACGTCGAGCAAGGCAGAGCCTGCCCTCGGACATTGGGTGGGGTGAAGCTAGCCCTCAGACGTCGGGCGAGGCGGAGTCAGCCCTCAGGGGTCGGGCGAGACAGAGTTTGCCCTCAGACATCGAGCGAGGCGAAGCCAGCCCTTAGACGTCGGGCAAGGCAGAGCCAGCCCTCAGGGGTTAGGCAAGACAGAGTTTGTCCTCAGACGTCGGGCGAGACAAAGCCAGCTCTCGGACATCGGACGAAACGAGCCCACAGCCTTGGTGGTTTGGATGAGGCGGGACCCACTGGGAAATGTAGTTGTGTTCTTGATCACTCTGATGAATTAGCATTGATTGGTATCAATTCCTCTTCTTCAGGTACCATACTTTTGGTCCTCAACAATAGCCCCTGGGCCCTAGGTGATTCAAGTAGAATCGTCTGGGGGATGTTTTATCTTGCCAGTGGGTGCGCACGAGCGCACCCGATGGGTATAGCCCACGAGCTTGCAGAGGAGTAGAATACGCCTTCGGAGGTTTTTTTCGAAAGAGAGGACTCTGTGGGCCTTGGCTTTCTCTTGTCGCCCATGGCGTGCCCTGGGGATGGTGATTCCCCTTTTGCTGAGGTCAGACCCTTTGTGGGTGTGGTTGTGAGTTTTGATGGTTGTTTAGTTAGATAGTTCGATTGGGGTCTCGGCATCCTATTCGCAGGGATTCGACCAGGGTAAGCTTTACTGAGACTCAATCGTGGGCCGATATGCCCGTGGCGCTTGTGCGCCTAGGCGCTGGCCATTTGCGGAGCCTAGCTCTTTCCACCCTTTGTAGGGGTGTTTGGAGCGGCTGTTGGACCCGTTGATGGGCCAACCGTCGGACTCCTAGGCCCAGACGGGCCATAGATGCGCTTTTGGTCTATTCATTTTACTCGTAACGAGTCTCGGTCTGCCCGGTGAGGTGAAATGTCCGATGATTTCCCCGTAGGAAAGGATAGGGATTGCATGCGCATATCCTACGACGTGATGTTGCGGTAGATCGTGGTAGGTGCAGAGATCTAGGTAGACAGTTGGTTTCCTCGCATCCGTCGCCCCTATAAAACCAAAGGGTTCGCCTATAGGGTTTCATACTTTGCCTCCTTACATTCGCATCTACAGCCTCCGCCACCAATCGCCCAAGCCCTCTACATTCGAGTCTTTGCCGCCGTCGAGTTTGAATCCTCCCACCTCCATCTTCCAATGGAGCCATGGTGCCGCTCTGACATCACCTTCCAATGCATGGAAGGCCTTGTCCACCGTGGTCTTCTTTGCACGCGGACCACCGTCGAGGAGTGGCGGCTACCCAATGAGGAGGACATGTTGTCACTACCCGACGGCTACGTCATGTCCTTCGCTCACTTCCATGAGCGGGGATTCGCCACCCCCACCCATAAGTTCATTCAAGGGCTACTGCACTACTACAAGGTAGAGCTATAGCACCTTAACCTTAATGGAATCTAGCACATTGCAGTGTTCGTCGCCCTATGTGAGGGATTCCTAGGGATTAGTCCCCACTTCGACCTGTGGTGGTACTTCTTTGCCGTCACCCTCCTAAAAGAAGCAGGAGAAGAAGCTAGAGCTGAACACGTCAATGGGATGCACCGGCATCTAGCTCCGCAACAACCGGGTCAGCGAGTACCCGCCGATGCGTTTGTCAACCTCCAACAAGAGGTGGCATTCGCATTGGTTCTACATCAAGAACGACACAGTTGACCCTTGCCAAAGTTTACTAGGCACCTCATCGAAGAGGTCTCGAACTCATGGAGGAAGTGGGGAGTCCCGAAGAAAGACAAGAAGAGGATTTGAGACCATCTCACCACCATCTAAATCCTGAATGAGAAGGGCGTGAAGGGGTCGGGGATCATCGACACCTACCACAGGAGGAGGGTGGCATCACTGATGAGGCGCGTGCTTCCCCTATATGCGATGGCGCCCGAGGCATCATTCAACAGAACGATGCTTGCCGAGGGAGCGCTCTCCCCCTCTAAAGTAGCGCAACACATCTAGGAGGCGATGGAGCCTCCACGGGACGATGCCGACACTCTCCTTGAGTTCGTGTATCTGGTGCCGGGGCACCCTCTGATGCGGTCAGAGCCGGGGTACATCGTCTTTGTAAGTTTTCTTTCCTCATGCCTCCTTTTTGACTGAACTCCCAACCCCTTGATGCTGATATTAAGATAGGGGGATCGGTCGAGGAAACTCATCCTCATGGACCACCCGGCTCCACTGCCGAAGGACCCATCCATGACGGCGGCCAACCGCGTAGCGGCCAAGCGGTAGAGGAAGGTGAAGGAGGACGAGAGGAGGAAGAAGCAATAGAAGCTGTGGGCATGGGAGCGAGGGGAGGACATGGACAGTGATGATGACGATGAGGAGGAAGACAACGAGGTAGTTGCTAACATCGAGTGGGATGACCTGGAGAGCGAGGATGCGCTGACAGGTATCCACTCGTCCTTGCAGGGACCCTTCCTATTTCATGCATCGAGAGGCACATCCGTGAGGCCAGAGGAGGCGGGCCAGACCATCAGCCCATCCTCAGAACCAGTAGGGGCAGTTGGATCTACCACCGCACTCGAGGTGCTAGCAGAGGGGGGTAGCCTCGCCATCGCACCTCGAGAGCCAACAGGGGTGGGCAGATCTTCCTCCACGCCCAAGGTGCTGGTGGAGGGGGTGGCCTTGCTGCTGCGCCCCAAGAGCCAACCGGGGTGGGCGGATCTACCGCTACACCCGAGGTGTCGATGGAGGGGGGGTGGCTCTACCGCCGTGCCCTTAGATGCAAGGGAGGCGAGCCCCTCTGCCCGAGAGCAGCGACGGGCTCAAAATGGCCCTGCCTTGATGAGGTGGAGCAAGGACCTAGGGGTTCATCCCCTAAACATATCCTTCACCCAACAGCGCTGATGTAAGTCATTGGTTCCTCTATTTTCTCTGTTTTTGGTGTGACTTATGTCTTTTATCTCTTGCATCATTTTGAGACGGGGCAACTTTTTGGCGCTGGCGCCCAAGAAGGGCATCGCCCTCCAGGCGAGGCGGCGACTGTCGGTCGACGTCGCACCCTTTTTGGGTGGGAGCGGCGCCGGCATTACTGCCTCATCGGCTAGTCAGGCGCCGCCCGCGAGGACTCCTATGCCCTCAGTGGGACAGGTAGATGTGGGGGCTCAAAGGGGGCCCTCGGAGGTAGCTGAAAAACCAGCGACAGAGGTGGTGCCACTGCCGACGATGGGTCGATCGGAGCTTCTAACCACACTCGCGGCACCGACCGCGGTGGGCGCGATGCAAGCGAACGAGGCCCCACCGATGCAGGGGGAGGTGGTGATGGTCGTGATAGGCGGGCCACTGCTAGACGCCTATGGGGCGACGCCTAAGGCAGTGGTGCGACTCGCACCTCCGGCGGCCCAAATGACGGCGCTCGACGTGGGCTGGATGGAGGGGGACACGGTCGAGGGGTCCCTGAGCATCATGACGGTGGTGGAGAGGACCAACGGGGAGTCGCCCTTGCCCTGACATCAGGAGGCAGCCACTGGCCCACGTAGGGTGAGCCTCTACTCTAGTGGATAGATCCACAAGACCCGACGTCGATAATCTTCTCCCTCGATGACGCTGTTGAGAGTATGGAGCAGGAGAATCTCAATGAGGGGATTTTGGCCATGCTGGAAGCTCTGAACTAGGCCAGGGGCACCCTGAGCGACATCGTCGTTCCCACCGACCGGGTACTCATTTAATCTTGCCTTTTTCCCTCTTCTTTCTTCTTGTATTTTTGTGTTCTAACCATCATCTTTTTTCAGTTCCTTATCGTTCATAGCCAGGAGAAATCCTAGTTCCTTCATGAGCAGAAGGAGAGCTAGGACCACCTCATTGAAGAGGCCCGGCTGTGTGGGGATGTGATCGCCCAGCTGGTTGCCACCCAATAGAGGGTGGCCAACCTGACTCCCCTTGCCGAGGAGGCGGAGAATCTTCGACTACGGGAGGCCGAGGCCTGTCAGCATGAGGAGGAAACCAAGAAGGCCTTTTAGGACCTATTGACGAGGGCACTACAAGATGAGGAGGAGGTCACTAGAGTCAAGAGGGAGCGGGATGAGCTACTTCAGAGGGATGTTGCGGCCCACCAACAGATCTTTGACCTCCTGGCCAAGACCAAGAAGGACCAAGACCTAAAGTTAGTAGCTGAGGAGAAGCTCGCTGCCCTAGAGCAGAGGGTGAGTTAGGATGCCGAGGTGGTTGCCTGGGTGCACAAGGAGTGAGACGAGCTACTCCAGACCACGGGGAGGCTCCGCTCGAAGTGTGGCACGGCCTATGAGGAGCGCGACCAGACAGTCTAAGAGGACAACAAGGCACAGTAGAGGATCGACTCCCTCTAGGTTGAGCTCAGAACCGCGATGACCTAAAGGATGGAGGCCAAGAGCGTTTCCACCAGACTAGCCACGGAGCTCACTAAGGCATGAAGGAGCCTTTAGGCGGAGAGCAACGAGCACGATCTCCTACGCGCTGACCTCAGAGTGGTCTGCGATGACCTGGAGGTGGCATGGTCAGAGGGGACCAACTCATTTGGGGCCCGTGCCATAGGTATCACGGTGTGGGTATGCCAGCTCAAAAGGGAAGCCCTTCATGCTGAGATCACCCAAGCTTTTGTGATTGCTCATTCGCATTATACGGACAACATCGACTTGGAGACGATGGGCCTTGGTTTTGCACTTGGCTATGAAGCCTTCGAGCTGGACGAGATAGAGATGGCGGTAGCTCCTATTGCGCGGGACCTGGCAGACAGAGTTGAAGACATAGTTCTCCCCTTCTGAGGGGCTAGTTAGTCAAATAGGTCAGATGAAAACTTATTGTAATCTATGAACAAGTGCCGATCCTTATGTATCATAAAAACAATTTTGCCATTTTGTTTTGTTTGATTGAATTTGTTTCCTTCCCTTTTTGCATGCGAAAAGAGAAGGCTCATGTATTCCACCCCTTCCATTCGTTAAGACCGTAGGGCCCAAGGTGTAAGAGCAGGACTTTAATCATGCTGGTGAGCAAAGACACCGGAGCCGGCGAGGCATAGGCTTTTTGCAGTCCAACCAGTGATGCTTAGTTGTTTGTTTCCACAAAGCTTACTACCAGACTTAGCATGAGGAAGAGGTCTAACATGGCGATTGTTTTAGAAAAGTTGTACTTATACCTTTATCAGCCCCCGAGTGAGATCTAACCCTTTGTTGTTGCTAGGGTCGAATGTCACTGAAAATCGAGGAGAGGATAGAGAAACTTAGTGGGAGAAAGTATCTCTTGTTCTACGACTATGTGTTCGGTCTCCTTGCAAGTCCAACCTTCCTCGAGCCCCTATGCATAGTAGGGATTTGGTCAAGGGTCGGCTCTTTTTTGTGACTGTCGCCCTGTCCATAGTTTCCGCAACTGGAGGGGTTGAGTTAACATCACTTGCCTCGATGGCTCGAGTGACACGCTCGATGAGCTCGCTAACGGGTATGTTCAAATGGAATCTGGTTCTGTCACTTGTGATAGGGTTGGCAAAGCCCTCATGAGGCATTCCATTGCTCCTTAACCCGTCTTCCAACAGATTTCCCCTCAATGGGGATTCTATGGGCTCGGCTGGAGGTTTGGATCGAATCGAGAAGGTTAAGATGATCTTGTCTACTTCTAGGCGGGATGGGCAAAGGCCGCTGGGGCTCATTTGCATTTTGCCCCTGGCTTTTGATCAACACGAGGCGACCTCGGGCTCTTCGGGAGCCGAACTTCGAACCTCGGTCTCTTGATCTAGGATTGGGCGGTTCGAGCCCCCGAGCCCCATGGGTTTAGTAGGGGTTGGCCTTGTTTCATGCATCACCCCATCCTCGATTTCTACAACTGAAGGGGCTGAGCTAACGACATTTGCCTCGATGGCTCGAGTGTCACGCTCGGCGAGCTCGCTAACAGGCACATTTGAGTGGAATTCGGGTCTGTCATCCGCTGATAGGGTCAGTAGAGCCCTCATGTGGCATTCCACTACTTCTTAACCCGCCTCCTAGTAGATGCACAAGCCATTCGATAGGCTCGGGTGGCCCGTTGACCTCTCCTCGATGGAGATTCTATAGGCTTGGCTCGAGGTTAGAATCGAACGAGAATGGTTGAGATGTCCCTGTCCACTTTTGAGCGGGGTCGGGCAAGGCCGCTGGGGCTGATCTCAATTTTTCTCCCCTAGCTCTATTTGACATGAGGCGGCCTTAAGCCCTTCGCTAGCCAGCCTTTGAACCTCGATCACTTGCCACTCATATCAAATGAGACGACTACCACTTCGTGACGCTATGCGAAGCATTGTGATGCAGCAATCGCATATGCGACGCTTGGATTGCGAGATGAATGTATGAATGATTGAATGAATGATCATATAAAGGAATAGTGGGGGTTAGTAATGTTACCTCGATGGCATGAGTGACAGGTTCTAGGAGTTCTGATCGGATATGTTCGTGCGAGGTTCGGGTCCAACGTTCGTGACGGAGCCGAGGTAACCAGCAGAAGCCTCCCATTCTTTCGTATCTATCATTTGGTAGTGGCCCAAGCCATTCGATTGACTTGGGTGACCTAACAGCCTCTCCTTGATGGAGATTCCATAGGTAGGCCTCTCCATACCCTTCCCGAGAAGATGGAGGTTTTGGTTAGGAGTGCGAAGGCAAAGACTCTAATCGTGCTGGTAGGCAAAAACGCCGTAGCCGCTGGGGCATAGGGTCCTAGCGGCCCGACCAAGTTTACCCAAAGTTTTGCACCCGCACACCGTGCCTCCAGTTTTTAAACATGAGGGGTCGAGCAAAGAGAATGTCTAGCAAATAGACACTCCCGCCTACCCTCAAGCGATGTCTGACCCCCTGCCATTGCTAGGGTCAGAGGCTCGGTATCGGAATTTAATACATAAAGTAAGTAAGTAAGGGTGCTTGTCTCTTGGCGGTGGCTTGGAGCCGTTTGATTAACCTAGGCACCAGTTTTACCTTGATGGTAAGAGTGATGGGTTTGGAAAACCTCTACCAGATACGAGCGTGATCTATTCTGCTCCCTATCCATTTCTCGTTAGTGGCCAAGCCGTCCGATCGACTCGTGTTACCTGTTGAGATAAGTTTTTCCTGTGGAAAATGTGCCAGATAGATATGCTCATATCAGCCCCTGAGTGAGATCTGACCCCTCGCCATTGCTGGGGTCGGATGTCACTAAATAAATCAGAGAGTTTGATAACAAAACTGATAAGAGAAAATATGCGTTTTAAGGGTAAAAGCGATGTAGCTTCTCGATGTTCTAGGCATTGGTGAAGATTTCGCCGTTAATGTTCTTGAGCTTGTAGGCACCTGGATGGAGCACCTTCGCAACTATGTATGATCCCTCCCATGGTGGGGAGATCTTGTGGCGGTCCTCGTTGCTCTGTACGAGGCGGAGGACCAGGTCCTCGACGTTGAAGGCTCGGCCCCACACTCGTCGGCTATGGTACCATTGCAACACCTATTGGTACTTGGTCGAGCAGAGGAGGGTGACATCATGTGCTTCATCCAGCTGGTCCATGGCGTCCTCATGGGATGCCTCGGCTCCCTATTCATCGTACGCCCTGATCCTTGGCGCTCCAAAGTTAAGGTCAATTGGGAGGACGGCATCAGAACTGTAGACCATGAAGAAGGGCGTGTAGCCAGTGGCTCGACTGTGGGTTGTCCTTAGGCTCTAGAGTACTGAAGGAAGCTCGGCGACTCAGTGTGCGCCAAACTTGTTCAACCAGTTGAAGATCCTCGGCTTGAGGCCTTGTAGGACTATGTCATTTACACGCTCGACCTGCCCATTCATTCAAGAGTGCGTGATAGTGGCCCAATCGACCCGAATGTTGTATTCATCATAGAATCAAAGGAACTTCTTTTCAGTGAATTGCGTGCTGTTGTCTGTGATAATGGAGTTTGGGACTCCAAAGCGATGGACGATGTCGAGGAAGAATAACATGGCTTGCTCAGATTTGATCATGGAGATCGTTCGAGCTTCTATCCACTTTGTGAACTTGTCTATGGTGACAAGCAAGTGGGTGTGGCCTCTGGGTGTCCTCTTGAGAGGTCCAACTAGATCGAGCCCTTAGACCATGAATGGCCATGTGATAGGGATCGTCTAGAGTGCTTGGGTCGGTAGGTGAATCCACTGAATGTAGTACTAACACCCTTCGTAGGTGCGCATGATCTGCTCGGCGTTGGCTACAGCGGTGGGCTAGTAGAATCCCTATCGGAATGCATTTTTGACCAGGGTTCTAGGCACAGCATGGTGACCGTAGACCCCACTGTGGATATCGCTTAGCAAATGCTTCTCCTATTCAATGGGGATGCAGCGTTGTAGGATCCCGGTGTGGCTTTGCTTGTAGAGTTCACCTTCCACAAGAACAAAGGACTTGGTGCGACGTGTGAGCCATCGAGCCTCCATTTTGTCCATTGGTAGCGCGTCACGAAGGAGGTAGTCGAGGTAGAGCATCCTCTAGTCGATCAGAGGGTCAGGCTCTATCACTGGGTTCTCTTTGAGCTCCATGACTTCGGGGCCAGACGTAGCCGATGGTTGGTCAGCCCCTAGGCCTAGATTGGATAGACTGTTTCCACCTTGTTCTAACCCCTCGTGGCAAACCAAGGGCTTGTGCTGGTCGCTAGCGAAGACACCCGTTGGCACCGGCTCTCAGCCGGATGCTACTTTCACAAGCGCATCGGCCGCCTCATTAAGGTGGCTCGGGATGTGATTGAGCTCGAGGCCATCGAAATTGTCCTCCAACTGGTGGACTTCTCAACAGTATGCTGACATCTTGATGTCGTGGCAACTTGACTCCTTCATGACTTGGTCGATGACCAGCTAGGAATCTCCTCGAATGTGGAGGCGTCGGATGCCCAACTCAATGGCGATGCGTAGGTCGTTGATGAGTGCCTCATATTCAGCCATATTATTGGAGGACAGGAAATGAAGACAGACCATGTACCTCATTCATACCCCAAGGGGCGACATGAAGACCAGCCCTACGCTAGCACCCTTCTTCATCAGCGAACCATTGAAGTACATCATCTAGTATTCTTGATCGATGACCACTGGTGGCATTTGGACCTTGGTCCATTCCACGATGAAATCAGCCAACACCTAGGACTTGATGGCCGTTCGAGAGGCATACATAATGCCCTAACCCATTAGCTTGAGTGCCCATTTTGCGGTTCTTCTTGTGGCATCCTAGTTTTGGATGACCTCGCCGAGGCAGAAAGACGTCACGATTGTCACCGGATGTGACTCGAAGTAGTGGCATAGCTTCCTCTTGGTAATGAGGATGGCGTACTGAAGCTTTTGGATTTGGGGGTAGCGGGTCTTCGAGTCAGATAGGACCTCACTGATGAAGTACTGAGGGCGCTGTACTTTGAGGATGTGCCCCTCTTCTTCCCGCTCCACTACCAGGGCGGTGCTGACCACTTGCGTGGTGGCCACAATGTAGAGTAGAAGGAGTTCTCCATTGATAGGAGGAACCAGGATCGGGGCCTTCATCAGAAGCAGCTTGAGCATGTCAAGTGCCTCCTAGGCCTCAAACGTCTATTTGAAGTGGTCGGCCTTCTTTAGAAGTCGATAAAGGGGGAGACCTCGTTTGCCAAGGTGCTAGATGAAGCGGCTAAGTGCGGCAGGGCACCCTGTAACTCGTTGTACTCCCTTTATGTTCTAAATCGGGCCCATCCTAGTGATGGCTGAGATCTTCTCTGGGTTGGCCTCAATGCCACGCTCAGAGATGATGAAACCAAGCAGCATGCCCCTTGGGACCCCAAAGACGCACTTCTCGAGATTGAGTTTGATGCCATTTGCTCAAAGTTTTGCAAAGGTCTGTTTAAGATCGGCTACGAGGTGGTCAGCCCATTTGGACTTGACCATGTGTTGTCAACATAGGCCTCAACAGTCCATTTGATGAGGTCCCGGAAACACTTGAGCATACAACGCTGGTATGTAGCCCCAATGTTCTTCAGATCGAACGACATTGTGACATAGCAGAACAATCTGAAGGGGGTGATGAAAGTTGTCACAAGCTAGTCAGACTCTTTCATCATGATCTGATGGTACCCAGAGTATGTATCAAGGAAGCAGAGGGTTTCGCACCCTAAGGTAGTCAACTATCTGGTCTATGCGTGACAAAGGAAATGGATCCTTTGGGCATGCTTTGTTGAGACCCGTAAGGTCAACACATATCCTCCATTTCTCGATCTTCTTTCGTATAAGAATGGGATTGGCTAACCACTTTGGGTGGTAGACTTCCTTGATGAATCCGGCCGCCAAAAGCTTTGCGATCTCCTCGCTGATGGTCCTATGTTTTCCCTCGTTGAAGTGACATAGGTGTTGTTTCACCAGCTTGGAGCCTAGGTCAATCTTCAAGGCATGCTCAACGACTTCTCTCGGGATGCCTGACATGTCCAAGGGTTTCCACATGAAGATGTCTCTATTGGCGCGGAGGAAGCCGATGAGCGTGCTTTCCTATTCAGAGGAAAGCGTGGTACCAATGCACACCTTTTTTCCCTTGGTGCTCCCATGGTCTATGAGGACCTCCTTAGAGCCCTCCGCTGGCTCAAAGGACCTAGTCAACCTTTTGGGGTTGGGTACTTCTTCGGTGACCTCTTTTCTGATGTCCGCGAGTTCTCCAGAGGCTACAATCGCTACAGCATGATGGCAGCACTCAACTTCGCACTCGTCGGCGTGCTAAAAGGAGGTGTTGACAGTGATGACCCCACCTAGGCCTGGCATCTTTAGCTTAAGGTAGGTGTAGTTGGGGATGGCCATGAACTTCACGTAGCACGGTCATCCTAGGATGGCGTGGTAAGTTCTGTGGAACCCCACCACTTCAAAAGCGAGGGTCTCTGTCCTATAGTTGGACGAAACCCCAAAGGTGATGGGCAAATTGATCTGCCCAAGCGGCATGGCCTACTTTCTAGGCATGATGAAATGAAAGGGTGCTCCGGTTGGCCGGATGCATGCTTGGTCAACGCCCATAGCGTCGAGCATCTCGGCATACATGATGTTGAGGCCGCTGCCTCCATCCATCAGTACTTTGGTGAGCCGCTTCGCGCCAATGATTGGGTCAACCACAAGCGGGTATCTCCCTGGCTGCGGGACGCTCTCCGGGTGATCGGTCCGATCGAAGGTTATAGCGGACTCTAACCACTAGAGGAAAGCAGTCATGGCTGGTTCGGTCGCATAGACCTCATGGCACACAATCTTCTGGTGGCGCTTGGAGTTGTAAGCCTCCGATCCTCCAAAGATCATGAGGCAGCCATCCGATGTTGGAAAGCCATCGTCCTTCCCCTCGGTGTCGTCCATTGTAGGGTCGGGGTCCTTCCTATGCTCCCCTTTATTGGAGCCTCCGGACAAGAGCCACTTCATGAGGGTGTAGTCCTTGTACATATGCTTGATGGGGAAGGCATGGTTTGGGCATGGCCCCTTGAGTAGTTTTTTGAAGTGGTTCGGAGTGCTCTCCATGGGCTTTCGACCACCCCTGCGGTCAGCGGCGGCCACGAGAGAGCCCTCATGCCGCTACTTCTTGTTCTTCTTTTTAGCGAGACGGTTGGAGGCGCCTTCGCTAGTGTCCTTGTCCCGCCTCGCCTTGCCATTGAGGCGATCGAAGATCGCTTCGATCGCTTCTTTGCTCAAGGCATGGCTGGTGGTAATGTCAAGGAGTTCCTTGGTGGTTTGTGGACCCTTGTGTCCTAGCTTGTGAACCAGAGACTCACAGGTGGTCCCGGATAGGAAAGCCCCTATAACGTCAGCGTCGGCGATGTTAGGTAGCTCGCTGCACTGCCGGGAGAAACACTGGATGTACCCACAGAGGGTCTCACTAGCCTTCTATCGGTAGTTTTTGAGGTTCCATGGGTTCCTAGGGTGCTTGTATGTGCCGTGGAAGTTCCCCACGAAGATCTCCTTTAGGTTCGCCCAACTCTGGATTCTATTAGGCGGCTGGTGTTCCAACCATGTCCGTGCCGAATCAGCCAAGAACATTGGAAGGTTGCGGATAATGAAATCGTCATTATCCACGCCACTGGCTTGATAGGCAAGCCAATAATCCTCGAGCCATAGTTCAGGGTTTGTCTCCCTATAGTACTTTTGGGATGTTGGTTGGTGGCCAGTACTTTGGCGTGAAGGCAGCGTTGAGGATGTATCGGCCGAAGGCCTGATGCCCTAGCAGGTTAGGGCTTGGGCTTTAGTCCTCGCCACTGTCGTAGTGTCTGCCACGGCGAGAGTGATAGCCACGACTAGCTCCCTCTCCCTAGTCATTGTGAGTACGCCTATGAGCGTCGAGGGTGTTGTTTGTGTCACGGTTGCGGCCGAGACACTGATGCACCGGGACCGTGACACGCTGCCCACCACTTTGTGGCACCTGGTGGACCGATGCGTCCCTGCCAGGACGCTCTGAGAGCATGCGCTGGATGGCGTTGAGCTCACGTCACCAAGACATTGAGCTCTTGGCCTGCTGTGCCGCCGCACGCTCGAGCAGCGTGCGAATCTCATGGTGGGCTTGACAATCCTCGGGCGTCGTGGCCTCTAGGAGGCCATGGAGCAAGCCATGGCAGTGATGTTGTGGCTCGCTTGGATGAAATGAGGGAGGCCTCATCATCGGCGATGATCCTTCGGTTCACGTCGTGGGCCATGACACATGCGCACCCACCATCTCTATGGTGCTCAATTTCCTGATCGAGCTCCACGCATTCCTGCTCAAGCTAGAGCCGTGCTTCCTTGATCTCTCGGTGTTGGCTTTTAGCTGCTCCACCCACATGCGAGGTGGTGCCGCTGTCTCCCCTTTGGCCTCGTCATCAAGGTTGTTCGTCAGGGTAGCCTTCTCCTCGCGAATGCTTTTGAAGTGTCCCTCAAGGGTATCCATCCTAAAGCATTCGCGAGAGGGATGATGGCTTCCCCTGCTAGAGTCAGAGCTAGAGGGCGACTCTGGCTCCTCTACGAGGAGGTCATGGAAAGATTCCACGACATGTTCGATTACTCCCATGAATTCTTTGTTCTTGGGAGGTGGAATCATACATTGTGCCATAAGGTGGCTAATGGTCCTCGTGGTGTTGTGGAGACCGAATGGAAACAATGTCATGGCGCTCTGTATGAGGTGTTCCGGAGAGAGGGGTTCCCCTTCGATGAGCTACGCCAGGTCATTAGCGTAAGAGAAGTTGAGGTGGCGTGGGTCATCTCTGGACAACTGGGGTCCTAGGGAGATGCCGAGCTGGTGCTCAAGCCTCCCATAGTCAAGGCCGATGGAGGAGAGAGGTTGGATGACGGCATGAGCCAATGCCAACTCTCCTCCCACCGTGATGATGAAGTCTAGGTTTTCGAAGCGCACGTGTGCACCTGGGACCCAGCTGATATTGTGGCTAGCCATCCGTGGCCTAATGTTAATGTCGAAACATGCAAAGGTTCCCTACCTAGCGCGCCAACTGTCGGTGTTTCGAGTAAACACCAACGAGTAAATTTGTTTATTGCGCATCTGGCCCGTATGGTTTGCTAAAAAAGAAACAAGGTTTATACTGGTTTGGGTAGAATGTCTCTACGTATAGTTGGTGGCTGTTGCTCGTATTATTAGAACTGAAAAGTTTGTAGTAGGGGTTACAAACGAGCGAGAGAGGGATAGGTCCCAAGTCTCTGATAGAAAGGTTGAATAAATGCTGAGAGCTTGGTTGTTGCTTAGCTATGTGTGATGTGATGCGTGGTGTGTTTTTTGATCCCTTAGTGGGGTGTCCTGTCGTCCCTTTTATAGGCCAAGGGAGAGCAGGATTACAGATGGGAGAAAGAAGAAAAACTAGAGGCAAAGGAGGTCCTTCAAAGATACCGGGTATTCCTTTTCCTCTGTGCGAGCCCCACTGGCATGGCAGGCGGTGCCAAGGATAGCCCACCGCTAGGAGCACGTCTGCTGATCCTATGATGTCCTGGCGTGGTCAGCAAGTTGTCACGTCCCATCCTACCCCGGCGGGTGGTACAGCGGACCAGGGTGCTGATCCACGGCCATACAGGGAGCAGACAGTGCGGAGGCTGCACGTTCGTTACTGTAGGTGTTGCGAGTTTCCTCCTAGTCCGTAGTGGTTGTCGTGAGCTTCCGTTAGGATCTGCGCTCGAGGGCAAATGGCAGCGCCCACAAAACTGTAAGATAAATGTCGGCGTTTACAACACTGTTTGGGCTCTGACATGCCTGGAAGGGCTTAAAGTGCCCGTCTTGTCACATCCTGACAGTACTTTCCTGTAGGCATGCATGGTATGGTCCTCGGTATTGTGGTTGACTTGAGTGCCATGCCTTATCTACACGCGTAGTTATGAAGGAGCAGTGCGCAGACGTCGGGCGAGACGGAGCTAGCCCTCAGACGTCGGGCGAGGCGGAGCCAGCCCTCGAGGATCGAGCGAGACGGAGTTTACCCTCATACGTCAGGCGAGGCAGAGCCGGCCCTCAGACGTCGGACGAGGCGGAGCCAGCCCTCGGGGGTCGAACGAGACAGAGTTTGTCCTCAGACGTCGAGTGAGGTGGAGCCAGCCCTCGGACGTCAGACAAAATAGAGCCCGCAGCCTTGGTGGTTTGGACGAGGCGGGACTCACTGGAAAATGTAGTTACGTTCTTAATCGCTATGATGAATTAGCGTTGATGGGTATTAACTCCCCTTCTTCGAGTACCCTACTTTTGATCTCCGACACCACATTTCTCAATATCCAAGTCATGATAAAAATTAAAATTTATCAATTTCCATAGCTCAGCGCTGTAGTAATTGGTGCCGAGCTTGGTGCCAAGATCCACGGCGCTGAGCTCATGCCACGTTCACGCCATGCAAGCAGTCACGTCAACGACACGTAGAAAATAACTTTGGACCTCGGCGCCAAAGCAAGACGTGTAAACTTGGCGCTAATTGTCATAGCGTCGAGGTCAAGGTCTATTTTTTGAAAGATACTGTCAGCGACGTATTTATGAAAATCTTAAAAAAAGGCTGGAAAACAAAAAAAAATTCGGGCACCTCGGACCCAGGATAGTTCCGCTCTCGATGGGAGCATTCTGGGGTTAGGGACTTGGGACTTGGGATTGGGAGGGGGCTCGGTGTGGCGAAAACAAAGGAGGAGTTAATCCGATGACATGTGGGCCACATTGAGCGGCTCTTTTATTCGTTCATCACAGTCGATGACATGTTGGGTATGATAGTGGGGTCAGAACGTCAGTGTGTATATAGTGTACAGGTATATATACTAGGATTGGTTAGAGGCGCCTAACGTGCGCTTTGACTGCGGATTTGCCCACGAGATAGGGAAGGGACAAGTGGGCCCCTTATGTCTCTCATGGGGTGCGCTACTTGCAGTTAGCCTGTTCGTTTGGCTGTGGCTTGTTGTAAACGATCGTAAATTTTCAGCCGGAATAGTATTTTTCTCTCACACAAACCAGCCAGCAGTACTTCTTCACGAACCAGCAACGATACGAACCAGCCAACCGAACAGGCTGAGTGTGTTTGTTGCATAATTCTATACCAAGGCGGCCCCACGTGTCATCCAGCTTGCTCCTTCGGTGGCTGCGACCACGGTCAGCTGGGATCTAAGTTTGACTTCGCATCGTTAATGTTAGGTTGGTGGCTACCAAAGTGGGCCAACAATCGGAGCCACTTATCATTTCCTACTAGGACTCTACCATAAACCTAGAAGACGCCCTGCCCCAACGATTGTTTATAGGTAAAAATAAAGGTAGTTATGTACGTGTGACACGTACGAATGGAACTTCAGTTACAATCTATGAATAATGATATTGTATTAAAATAAGATTAACAACAATGACACATTAACGCAATTAGAGAACCATAGAGCATCCAAGAATGGGGTTGCTCACATAGTCGATGGCTAATGGAAACCTTGGGGTTTAACAATCGTAGTCTAAACCCTAAAAAGCTGGTCGACAAGGTGTTCCATTCAATAAGTGATTCTTCCTTGTAATTCTTTATGTAGTTCAAAAACAACTTTTAAAGTTGCAATTGACCAATGTATCAATTTAAAAAACAGATCAACAATCAAAACACACAGGTACTCCTGCATGACCAAGGAAAGAGAAGAAGCGTGATAGAGTATATATGCCAGACCATTAAGTTCATGGTTCATCCTCTTTATCCTCCTTCCTTGCCATATATTTTTGACTAAAACGTAATCAAGTATATGTATTATTTGCTACTGGATCAGGACGGATGTAATCATGTAGAATCCACTTTGCCATCCTCTAGAACATTGGCCGGTTTGGATTTAAATTATCACTCCTTTTTGGTGAATGCTACAAAATAAATAAACAAACATTTATACATTGAATGTAATTGAGTAGATGAAATTTCAAGAAAATACGAATCAAGAGATCAGCGACAAGCAAGATAAACCAAAACATCACCGAACATTAAATTAAAACTCGACTAGGAGTATATCAAGCCCAATTAAAGAAACAAAAAGGATATTTATAGAAATGACAAAATGTTTTATCCTAGTGTTAACTTCTACAAAAATTTCGAGTTGAATTAACCATAACAAACTTGATATTTAAAAAAAAAACTCGACCCGCGGGGGTAAGATAGCCCCGGACATTATGCTTAAGAAGAAGACCTTCTCACGCAATAAGACAGCCTTAGATCTAAAGTTACCTAGACTAAAGACGAAATAAGAAATGTATTTTGGCCTTGAAGAAAATATTTGGTGTTTCTAGCTTTGTGTCCAGTTATGCACGTCTTCATTTAGAATGAATGATGTGCCTGCCTTGACGCTTTCCTCCTTCGCCACCAACCCTGTCCAGAAAGGATACTTTAATTTATGATAGTTTGACATAGGATAAATTTCGATCCCTTATTTTAAGATGGATGGAGTATGTTTAATTAAATACTGATCTCCGAAGAGAAAATAAAATTCCCTCATTAAATGGCATAGGCTTATAAAGAGCCTTTTTCATGGTAGAGCGCAAAATGCAGCCTCTTGTTCTGCCTTATGTCACTACAAGCACGAGGGAGTAAATAACTTCATAGAACCGCTCAGCCTTCACAACTAAAATTTTAGACTTCTCCTAGTGAGGTGGGCTTCTCCTAGTGTTTTAGCATTCAAATTAAAGTATAAATTTTTCCTACTAAATGCCTCTTAGTGAGATTCCCATATGTTATGACTAGTGATAGTGTTTTACCACTACTTAAAAATATTAGGAGAAGTCCACCATTTTGATAGTGCTTCTTTGTGTTCATGATTGAAGAGAAAGAGGCATGTAGCTTGATACACGACACTAGGAGACCAATTTTCTGGCTCTGTTAGCAGTAGTGTATCTGCCCCAGCACTCTAGTGATGGTATGCACTTGAGGGCTTTCGAAAATTTCTCACTTGTGTATTGGCTTAAGAACTTCCCAACCCTACAAATGCCACATTCAGTAGTGCAATGCTTATTTATAGGAAATAAAGAGAGAGAGAGAGAGAGAGAGAGAGAGAGAGAGAGAGAGAGAGAGAGAGAGAGAGAGAGAGAGAGAGAGAGAGAGAGAGAGAGAGAGAGAGAAAGTCACATACTCTCTATACACCACAATAATGTTGTTGTTCAGTTTTATACAAGGTCATCTTTCTGCACAAACAAATACAGACATCACAAATTTTACATTCTGCAATTGTTGTTTATTAGCATTCACCAACACATTTAACTCCGCTAATTACAAAATTTTTAGTTAAGCCTACTTCAAAATAGCATGCAATTTGCTAAACCGACTACAATCCCAAGTATGGGAGAAGTATATAACAGTCAGCAAAGCATATCCACCCATTGCGACCTTGGCATCTATCTTTGAACTTCTAGAGAATGATATCTCGCCAAGTGTGTGTTCAGCGACTTTGTCCTTTGACATAAGGCAGCGAGGATCATCTCGTCCTCCACATTGATCTCCACATAAACACCACAAAAGGTAGCAACATGGCATCTTAGACACAAGTTCAGTCACCATTAAATAAACCAATCACTTACAAATAAACCAATCGTTCATTTTTAGTCAATGCAAAACACACACCTCGTAAGCATCATATTCGCTTAGCGCGTCGAACTCGGCGACGTCGTCGTCATCATCCTCGTCCACAGCGAAGACCAAGAACGAGGATGGCATGGATGGCTCCATGGTCGTAGTTGATGCGGTGGCGGTTACACATTTAAGGGCACCTCATCGCTGGAGTCGACATTCATCCCCTCCAACTGTTAGTGAGCCTGAAAGAGCATCTAGGGGCCTAAGTGGGTATTGGTTTATTGATGACCATGTAATTAAGGTTCTAATGATAATTATGAGATGTGACAGGTTATAAGTGATAGTGGGTGCATGACAACATACGGAGACCCCCCAAAAAAATCAATGGAATATGGCTAAAGGATTCATGAAAGCTTATTTATGTTTTCTATTTTTAAATTGAGTATAGGAAAAGTTGTACTATCAAGGGGGACATAGGATTGGTAGCTTAAGGTGATCAAGTGCTCAAACTCCATCCAAATAACCAGATATCCATCTAGGCAAACAAAAAGCCAGTTGTCTTAATTCCTATTTTGTTTTGGCCCTCCTTGGAAGTTCCTCGTCTAAGCCCCGCTACGACACTATGTTTGACCGATTGGATCCTATCAAAGCGTGTAGGGGCTCCATTTATGGATAAGGGATTTTCCACTCGGCGCGAGCCGACCAAACCTCTAAACCTCGTAAACATCGCTTCGCTCGAACATGCTTGAACTAGGATTGGTTGCTCGGATCGTACCTAAAGCCCAGGTAAATGCTCCTCCCACTCTTTCAATTCTATAATCAATTAAATTGCTTCGAGTTCTAGAGCCCGATGTTGACGGTCATTAACATAAATTATAAACCGTCAACATATCCTGCATATATACTTAATTCCATCACCAAACATAGGTATAGGGGTTAAAACTGACAAATTCCATGAGTTTTGGTGAATCTATGTTTTCAGCAGGGTTTAATCAGAAAAATATCAAGGAGGACCTATTCATCAAAGCAAATCACGTTTATCCGCAACGACACCGATGTGGGAAGACTCTAGAACACTCTGGAAGGCAACCCACCAAAGCAGACCTCGAGGGGCTAACATGTGGGGCTGGCCGGCCCATGGGACCCACATGTCACGCTCTCCTTCGAATGTCGGTTCTCCACCGCCTCTTAGATTGCATCTACATCGTCCTTTTAAGTCGGTTTTGATCCGAGGGTCCAAAATTGATGCTACCTCCTATATATACAGCCTTATACCCTCCTCCCTGAGAGCCATCCCTGAAACCATAATTCATATCTTTAGGACCAGAGCCAGCAATCAAGAGAAGATTAGTCCTCCATAGGATCTAGTCTTATAAATAGAAATAGTGAGATAGAGAGTGAGGGAAGAGTTTGGAGGAGGTGCCGGCCTATCGGTGCTCTCTCTCTATGGCTTGTACCTTGGCGGATCCAAGTTTGATCTGAGCTTGCCTCTGAGATTTCTCTGGTAATCAACTTCTGATTCAAGTAAGCATCTTGTTTATATTGTTCATCAGTATTGTGACTCTTTTGAGTGCTTTAATCCTATTCTAGAGGGAGTAAAGTATTAATCATAAGTGTAAGCATGGTGCTTAGACTTTGGTTAATCGTGGATGCACCCTGCATTCTGGATCGGTGGTAGCTCGCGAGGATGACTCTTATAGCCTCGTTGAATCATCTATAGTCCACCTCCCATTTGTAGGCCAAGTAGGACCCGATTACGAAGGAAAGCATCCTCTGTTGGTGTCTTTCCCTAGTAATGTCCCTAGTTGAATAGTAGAAGACATAGCTTACCAAAGTCAGAACAAGAGAACCTTAGTTATCCTCTCTACGCTCCTGTTTATCCTAACCTTATTGCTACCCCTAGTTAAGTTAGACCATAGTTAGTCTCACACGTTTCCCTGTGGATACGATACTTAGAATATTTCTAGGTGAAAGCTACAATGTTATCCGTACACTTACGGATTTATCTATGTGCGTTAATAAATACCAACAATCTTTCTGGCGCCATTGCTAGGGAGACGGTCGCCGAGTTAACTATGAACCTAGCTTAATTTTTTTTTATCTTTTGTTTCTTTTGTTTTAATTTTTTTCTTTTAGCATGGACAACACAGCTATATATCAATATGCTAATCCCACGAGCGTAAGCCTAAAGTCACAAAATCTTTAGAGCCTATCATAACACCTGGTTATGAGCTGCGCCCGTGTTTAATAAAATTGATTCGAAAACAATCCTTCTCGGGAGAAGGCAACGAAAACCCATACTCACACCTATGGGACTTTGCACAAACCTGTGCATGCTTGCATATCGCTGGCATGTCTGACGAAACCTTAAGATGGAAGTTGTTTCCATTCTCTTTGATGGGAAGAGCTAAACAATGATATAGTCGAACCGTTCCGATCAGCAGCGGCGCGTGAGTTACCAGGGAGAGGTACCCCTGCAACGGGCGCATCGTGAACGGGGTTAGACCACCGCTCCTCACCCGCCCCTCCACCATCTCTCTCACCCGACGTAGAACCTCCTCATCGGAGAGGGCGACGACGGACATCCGAACGCCCTCGATCGGCTCATCCAGTGTCATGTCAAACAGGCACCGTCGCTGAGCCATCAGCGACAGCACCCTCCGATGGTGGAAGGCCACCACGACCACAGCCGCCGTAAGGCCGCGGCTGTGCAGCCTCTCTAGCCCCTCTAGGAGTGGCTATAGCTTGGGCTGGTCGACCACCGGGACGTCATACCTCCACTTCTCCGGCTGGTCCTCCACGACCTGCCCGGTGTAGGAGGGAAGTCCACCGTCGTCGTTGTGGAGGTAGAACCAGCTGTTGTACCAGCGATGATTGGACGACGTGAGCTGGGTCGGGATGTAGAGGAGCTGTCAGTCTTGGTGCACTTGGAGAGTGCAGCCGCCGGCCCTCATTGCCTTCCTTGTGCCCGTCGTGCCCATCGGCTTGGTGGTATGCCCCGCCCGGAAGAGGTAGGGCCACAGCTCCCAGTGGGGGGCAATGCCTAGGTACCCCTCGTAGACGGCGATGAAGATGGCCGCCTACATGATGGAGTTGGGGTTGAAGTTGTGAAGCTCCACGCCATAATAGTGCAGGAGCGCCCGCATGAACCGGTCCGCCAATAGGCCGAAGCCGTGCTCGTGGAAGGTCATGAAGCTCACGATGTACCCGTCGCGTGGCCTCAGCTCTGGCTCACCCCCCAGAGCAATCCACTCCGGCCTGGCGGGGTCGGTAACCGGGTGGAGGAGGCCGTCATCGACGAGCGACTACAATGTCTCCACGGACACATTGGACGGGCCCCAAGGATCCACCTAGAGGACAACAGCGCCGCCGGCCATGGGTGCGGTGGAAAACACGGCTACGGCGGTAAGGCTCTCTCTCTCTCTCTCCCCTTCTCCCTTCTTCTCCCCGGCGCTCTCTGTTCTTAGCAATGGCTCAAGGGCAGAAAAGGCGAATGCAGGTGAGGTAAGGAGGAGAGGGGTGAGACTCGTTACATATTTATGCGGGAAGGGGGCGAAACAGATGGGCGACGAAATCAGGGAAGTTTCCTTCAGATCTGGCACAGTTAATCCAGATCTAATTAAATCGCCCACGCACCCACCTTTTCCTTATTAATTGCGCATAGTAACGTCCCATCCACTGACATCGCGTCGCATCCGACCGCAGCAACAGCAAGCGCCGTTCCGTCTCCCCGAGAAAGCTACCTCAAAAGGCACACTTGCCGTTGTCAGCCGATGGGAGGGGAATATCCCCCACCTGATTCCTTTTAGACAAAGGAACTGGGCACCGAGCCTGTTACGGTCTAGGGGTTCAAAGGCTAGGCCCCCAAAGGTCTTGATAGCCACCCCAAGGCAAACAGAGTTAGGGACGACTATGGGCGAGCCCATACATGGCTGAGGCCCGAGCAAGCGATCGCTCAAGATGCCCTAAGTCATGTCCAAGACCAGTAGGGAGGTCTCTGAATGGGATCCCACCGCAGGGAGGCACCGAGCCCCTAGGGCCAATCGAACGGCTCTAGGACCCACTAGAGAAGCCCTCTGGTACTTTTGGAGCGCGTCTTTGGACCACCAGCCAACCCCTATCGAATGGGGCACGGGCCTCCACTTGGACTTACCCGATAACAGCTCACTGGAGATGTCACTGCTCGCGCCCACCGAGGGTAGCCTGGCATACTCCACCCCTCCTTCCGAACGAAAAGGATGCATGAGGGCCACACAAAAAAGACAGGGAAACTCCTGATCGCCCTCTCACTTCGTGCAGAGGCTCAGGGGCTCTTCCTGTGACCAAGCTGAGACCTAGTGACCCAAACTCGCACTCGAGGGCTCGGCAAACAACCCCTCCTTCCAAATGAAAAGGATGCGTGAGGGTTGCACAAAAAAGATAGGGAAACTCCTGATCACCCTCTCGCTCCATGTAGAGGCTCGGGGGCTCTTCCTGCAACCAAGTCGAGACCCAGCGACCCAAACTTGCACTTAAGGGCTCGGCAATCAACCCTCCTTCCAAATGAAAAGGATGCACGAGGGTCGCACAAAAAAGACAAGGAAACTCTTGATCGCCCTCTCGCTCCATGCAGAGGCTTGGGGTCTCTTCCTGCAACCAAGCCGAGACCCAGTGACCCAAACTCGCACTCAAGGGCTCAGCAAACAACCCCTCCTTCCGAACAAAAATGATGCATGAGGGTCGCACAAAAAAGACAGGGAAACTCCTGATCGCCCTCTCGGTCCATGCGTGCAGAGGCTCGGGGGCTCTTCTTGCAACCAAGCCGTCGCCCTCTCGCTCTGTGCGGAGGCTCGGGGGCTCTTCCTGCAACCAGGTCGAATACCAGCGACCCAAACTCGCACTCGGAGGCTTAGCAAAATGCGATAAAGGGCATCGAGCCCGTTACGGTCTAGGGGTTCGAAGGCTAGGCCCCCAAGGGTCTCAACAGCTGCCCCAGGACAACAGAGTCAGGGATGACTATGGGCAAGCTCGTACATGGCTGAGGCCTGAGCAAGCGATCGCTCGGGATGCCCTAAGTCGTGTCCGAGACCAGTAGGGAGGTCTCTGAATGGGATCCCACCGAAGGGAGGCATCGAGCCCCCAGGGCCAATCGAATGGCCCTAGGACCCACTAGAGAAGCCCTCTGGTACTTTTGGAGTGCGTCTCTGGACCACTAGCTGACCCCTATCGAATGGGGCACGTGCCTCCACTCGGACTTACCTGATAACAGCTCACCGGAGGTGTCATTGCTCGCACCCACTGAGGGTAGCCTGGCATACTCCACCCCTCCTTTTGAACGAAAAGGATGCGTGAGGGCCGCACAAAAAAGACAGGGAAACTCCTGATCGCTCTCTTGCTCCATGCAGAGGCTCGGGGGCTCTTCCTGCAACCAAGCCGAGACCCAGCGACCCAAACTCGCACTCACGGGCTCGGCAAACACAATAAAACCCCTCGCTCAACACATGAAAAGCCCCTGAAGGAATAAATTCACTCCTCCAGGGCCTCGGGGGCTACACCCGGTGGGTGCATTCATGCGCACCCACCGAGGCCTCGAGTACGAAACACCATCCGACCAGGAGCTGCCGTGAACCAAGTCTCATCAAAACCTCAGGGAGAGCGCTCACGCTCTCCCCAAGGCTCAGGGGCTACTGTCAGGTACCATAAAAAGGGGTCCCCTAAGCAAAAACAGAAAAAATTGCTTAGACCTTGTCAAAGTCAAAGCCAAGAGACAACTACTGGCTAACCCCCACCTTGTCTGAGGCTACCGATTCTCCGCCTCGCTCGAGGCCTCGCACGAAAGGCCTCGAACGGAGTACCGATTCTCCGTCTTGCTCGAGGCCTCGCATGAAAGGCCTCAAACGGAGTACTTATTCTCCGTCTCGCTCGAGGCCTCGCAAGTAAGGCCTCAGACGGGGTACCGATTCTCCGTCTTGCTCGAGGCCCTACACGTAAGGCCTTGGGTAGGGTACCGATTCTCTGTCTCACTCGAGGCCCTGCACGTAAAGCCTCGAACGAGGTGCTGATTCTCTGCCTCGCTCGAGGTCGGCTCGGCAACAACCCCGTCGCCTCCGCCTCGACCGATCTCCCTGATAGAACGTCACGTCCAACTAACGCGACCAACCACTCCTGCGACGTCAACCGGATGACAGCTCGACACAGTGCAGTGACCGACGAGATGGGAAGTCGCATCAGCACCATGCCGTCTGGGATAGGATGGGGCAGGGGTTACCAGCCACTGTGCTCGGTACTATGCCCACGACTGACGCCCGCACTACACTGTGCTACCTAACCCCTGCTCCAAGGACCGCACGGCGTGGGGAGTCAAGTCTGGGTCACTGTAGTCTCAAAATCAGTGTATAGGACCAACTGCACCCTCCGAGCCTTAGCAATCCACTTTAGGGTCTTGGCAGCCTCAGGATTCACGCCCGCCGAGCCCCCCACGATGGCTCGACCTCTACACCAACTGAGCATTGGCTCTTTACGCTGTCGACATACAACGATCGACACATCGTCTGCCATGTCGTGTGTCAAGCTATCACTGGACCTCCCACGTTGCATAGGATCGGGCGTGACCAGTGCGTTGCTCTAGTGCATTAAGGACAAGACCGCTCCGTCGACCATGCTGCCATAGTGACAGGCTACAGGGCCCGAACACGCTACCTCTGCTCACAGGACACCGCATAGCGAACACATGTATCACCCCTGTCCCCCATTTCAACTATAAAAGGGAGAGACCGAGGCCGTTTCTAGCAGGGAGGGGGAACACTCGCACGCACAGACAAAGACATCGCCTACACACACATGCAAGCAACGTGCAACACTCTGTAATACGCACACTCCTCCGCACTGCCCGAGATCAACATCTCAAGCAACTCACACCGCTCCACGCAGAGACCTAGGACTATCTCCCTCTCTCGCCCTGCTTGTAAACCCCTACTACAGGCACCTCAGTGCAAGGAATACAAGATCGCTCTCTCAGACTGGACGTAGGGCACCTATTGCCTGAACCAGTATAAACCTTGTGTCTCTTTGCATCACCATCCGGGACTAGGGACACACAGTACATTTTCACTAGTTGGTTGAGGGCCCGCCGGTCCAAAACACCGACAATATGTTTATCATAAATATTGCAAATCTTGTTGGCATGAATCTTGAGATAGGCACCCAAAAGTTGGTATTGGAGGGGAAACCACTTCACCAAGTATAAATGCAATTAGAAGGTTTTCCAAGGATGAGCTTCTGTCCTAAAACAAGCACGTTCGGGTGATAACACGAGCTTTCACCTTTTGTTGTGATGCCTTTGTGAAATGAGCATAGAAATATAATTATGATAATATTCCTTCAGGTATTTTTGTCACTAACCATTCCAGGTTTGAAGCAAAAAGAATGAAGGATGATGACACAAGGTATGTCTAACCAATTATCATGCAACATTTAATCACATCCATCCAAACTTGATTTTGCATTTGCAAAATTTTAGTATGGGGGATGGGCTTCTCTGAAAAAAATCTTATGCCATGTTGCTAAATTATCTTAGTTGTTGACATGCTCAATCTGCTAAAGAACAATCATGCTCTTTCGTCTCCATTTGAATAAATCTCTTATATGCTTTCATACCACCTTTGTTTGCTATAGTATATGCTTAGGCTTTGAAGTATTTTTCATACACCTTTTAAATTAGGCATGGTGCTTAGTTTAAACTATTTTCCTAAATTAAATTAGATAAGGTGTCTAGTTTAATTCTTGAATCAAAAGGTGTGCTGATTTTACTTCTAAAGGCTTTTAAATTAAGCATGGTGCTTAGGTTAAAATGCCTTCCTAAATCGAATTAGACGTGGTGTCTAGGTTGATTTTTGAGCCGATAGTATACTTTAGTAGATACTGGATACTTTGTTGGACTAACCCCTGCAGGAAACTCTCAATTCAATTTGGGTAAGTCATGAGATGAATTCAAATTGGAGATGAAGTAAGGCACATGATGAACTCCAATAACATTGCGCAAAGAAGACACAACTCATTCATCATGGATGGAAGAACTGCATGAAACAATGAGTGGAGCGGAAGATCCAACAAACTATGAAAGATAAAAAAGAGATGGCATTACAAAAGGATGATATAGAAAGGGTGCAAGCTAGGAGACAAGAAGCTCATGAACAGTTCAAACTACGAGGCTAGCCAAACAAGGAAAACTTCAAGCAAAAGGGAAGGACCATTACGAATCATCTACCCTTCATCATATGGTGTCATCATGCTCCAATGATAAAGGTAACATCCTAAGGTAAATGGTCATTATTTAAAGAATTTCCTTGATTCTGGTAGGCACATAAATAAGAAACAAACATGTTTGAGTTACAACTTACTTGATCCAACTTGATTAACTCAACACGTTTAGTTCTTTAAGATTGTTCCTAGCACCACTTTCTTAGTCTCATAGTCTTAACCAAATGAGCTAAAAAGTGCACATCTTATCTCTAGAAGATGATAGTCATAATCTTGTAAAGATTGATACATTATGTAGATAGACAATCCTTCCACCGGTTAAGCAATTTAATCCTTTTTGCCAAATGTATTTAAATGCTACATTCATGTTCAATCTTCTGATCTTATCACCCATGTTATAAATGAACGAAGCACATAACATCAACTTCATCTTGTTCAATGTGCCTAAGGATGTAGAAGGATAAGTAAAGTTTTAGTTCTGTTGGTGTTTTCCCATCAACAGAGCCCATGCACTTGATCTCTACCTTGTCTTTATGAGCAGGACACACTTGAAGCAAAGTGTGGGAGGAGTTCATCGATTCCCCAAATTTTTACAAGTGAAGCTTCTGAACCTTCCAAACCAAAATCCAAACTCAAAACCAAGACGAGTTTGGTGGAAGAAGGTGACATCACCATTAGAGGCATCATCATAAGAATCCTCATCTTCAGAGTGAACTAAGGTACTTGATCAATGAACTTCATAAGGAGAAGTCCAGTTCGAAGGACTTACAACACCGAACCCTCACCGAAAAGAGCAAGCTTGGGGAGAAGCACTCCCATTGTCTATAGAATATCGTCGGTAGTCCTTCGAGGGGTATCCCATGAAGGTAGATTGATCGGCAGAGGTGCATGAGATCAAGAACAAGAGGGCAACAGAGACACACGAGTTAGACAGGTTCAAGCCATTAGTATGATGTAATACCCTACTCCTGTGGTCTATTGGTTTGTATTAGCTGTCGTATGATATTGCGTGAGTTTGGAGGGGGTCCCTGCCCGCCTTATATAGTCCGAGGAGCAGGGTTACAAGTCGGTTAGATCGGAGAGATAATCGGAAAGTAATAACTGATTACAGGAATATTGGGATCATACATATCCTAATAGATCTCATAGTATCTTTAGGATATCCTCCAGATATCTTGTGAAAGGCGCCGAGCAGAGTCATACCCACAAGGCTTCATCTTGTGGGTTAGACCGCCCCTAAGGGCACAACCCATGTGGTCTACCATGGATATCCGAGGTCATACCCCCATAGCTAGTCCCCGAGCACCTTGTACCTGTTGTGCAACGCCGCCTTGAGCTTGTCCGAGCAAGTGCGAATGAAGCCGAGTAGCCGAGCACACGGTCCGATCACCGTGATGAGTTGCTGAGTAGTTGTGAGTAGTTGTATTTGCCGAGCAACATGTACTATCATCGTGAAGCACGAATCATAGCTGAGTAGCATAACCCAAGCATGGCTTGCCATAAGGGTGTAAGGAGCTCAAGTTCAGAAATGAAAATTTCTCCGCAGTGGACCAAGTGTGCCCACTTAGAGTCCGACCACGAGAAAAGGAGATAGTCTTCTTCAGCTTCAAGAGGCTCGGAGTCTTCGAGAATAAAGCAAGCACATTCACCATGAGGTGAAGTGTGCCCACTTAGTCCCCAAGCCTGATAGTAGATGATGTAGTCATGTGGTGCCAAGGTCCAAAGTAGAAGGATAATAAAAGACCAGCCGAGCAGGCAGCCATCCCTTGATCGTAGCCCTAAAATGAAAGAGCGCACATTCACCGCAAGGTGAAGTGTGCCCACTTAGTCCCCAAGCCTGACAGTAGATGATGCAGTCACATGGTGCTAGGGTCAGAAATAGAAAAACAATAAAAGACCACCTGAGCTAGTAGCCAGTCCCCGAGCCGTTTATGGAGATATATGAAAAACCCAACTATGGTGGAAAAACCGGAGAGATGGCTGTACAGTAACTATTACTAAGCCCCAATAAATGGCAGAGAAGTCAGCGATTATTCAGCGAGTGATAGCCATCGGCAGCGATAACTTAGCGACGTGGGAGATAGTTGCATGAAAGCCCATGTTATGGCCCAACAAGCTGCATCGAAGAATTCGGAGGGGTGCAAATCACGGGAATGGTTTCCCAAAAACCCTCGAATGCGAAAGGGTGGGGAAAGTGCTTTATAACTGCGCCACCGTAGCCCTCGTTCATACCTTCGCCACTTTGCCTTTTCGTCTCCATCCTCAGCCCTCACATTTCTAGATTCGCATCCACACACGCTTCCGATGCCAGTCCCCATCCAGATCTGAGAGATGGCGCCGAAGAGGAGAGCTGTGAACCTGAAGAAGGCAAGCCCAAAGAAGGCAGGAGTGTGAGCCAGTCGCGATGAAGAGTGGGTGCCATCGCGCATGGGGAAAGTGGAGCTCGAGAGATTGGTGGAGGCGAGCGTGCTTCCTGACCGTGTCACCGCCGGATGGTGGCCAGCTAATGGTGAGCCCTTCTCGATGCCTAACATGGATGAAGCTATAGTCTCCGAGGATTATTTCTAGCATGGGTTGGGGTTCCTCGTTCATGCTTTCTTGTAGGATCTGGTAGAGTTCTGGGCGATTAGTCTATGCAATCTCCACCCCAACACCATATTACACATCTTGATCTTTATTCATTTCTATGAGATGTTTTTGGGGGTTCTGCCACACTTCAACCTCTTCAGACACCTGTTCTGGTTGAAGAAGAAGGGCGGCGGTGGATCCAAGGGGGTCGGCGGTGTATATCTATAGCTCTGGGATGGAATTGCCAGCGAGTACATTAATGTACCACTGAACACTTCTCTAAAAGGGTGGAACTCCAAGTGGTTCTACATGAAACAGATTCACCTTGCAATCTGCTGTGATGTCCACCATATCCTAGAGAACAAGAAAAGTTGGTCGGAGAAACCGAATAGCGCTGACATGGAACAAGTAAGGGAGCTCCTCGACCTACTTGAAGGTGTAGAGATTAGCGGTGAATTAGTGGCGGCGAGCTTCATAGTGTGCCGAATCCAGCCCTACAAGGAGAGGGCCCACCCAGGCTTTGACTATAGAGGCGATGACGATGGGACCCGAGAGAGGACAGAATGACTGACAAAACAAATTGTCCTAGAGCGGGCCGTAGAGCTATTCGCTCCCAACACCTCGTTCAGCTGGCCAAAGCAAACTAGGGCCTTTAACTATACAAATCTGCCTCCTCAGGTAACCATCTCGATTGTTTTTTCCTGACACTTTTAATCCTAAAGCATTGTCGAGCAACGAACTAATGCACTTATGCAAAGATCCATTCGCAGGAAAGAGCGGTGTACTTCTCCGATGTGCCGAGGGGTGATTGGTCGAGGGGTGTAGATGCCTGTAACACCCCCGGTGTTTATCACCAGTTAAGCAATGGGTTTGAGCTCAAACATGACATGTCAAGTGGTAATCAAGGTGTCAAGATCCAATCTACATGATGGAGCTTCAACTTAAACTTGGGCCACACACAACTGCTTACATATGGACCCTTGTTAAGATTATGCAAGAGTAATTCTAAGCATGCTTCTTCCATGTACATTACATCCACATGCATCCATCTAGACCCGTGGAAAAGTTTCATGAAGTTTGGAATCAAAAAGTCACATGAAATGATAAGTCATATCTTTGCATGAATTGCTTTATCAAGTGACTGGAAACATATGAAGTCAACCAAACCTTGTAACCTTGCTCAAACAACTCTAATTGAACTCTACAACAAAAGTTATGAAGGGTTCGTGTTGAGCAAAGGTGGAGAAAATGTCCGAAAATAATGGAAACCCTATATTTTGTAGCAGAAAGGACTTTGCGTTGATCGAGAAATAAAGTTGACTTCTGGACCAGATATGAGGTTTGACCAAAAATGAAAGTTGAAGAAAAGTTTGAGTATAACAAACTTTGTTAAAGGACCAAGTCATGATTTAGCTTCAAAGTAGATCAAACAGTGCTCAAAGTATAAGGGAAAAAGCTGAAATCAACCCGACCGTGTTTGCAGTCCGGATTTCACCGACATCGACGTTGACGTCCCGCGTTCTCCAAATTTTGTTAAGAAACTTGAGTTAGTCCAAAAATAAAAGTTCAAGGTTATGTTATGGAGAAGAGCATGCAAAAAGTTGCACTGAGTTTGACTGAGTTTTGACCTCCGAAGGCGAGCTCCCGTGACTGTTATCAACACACCGACACTATCACTTTGGAGCCTAATTAACTACTAATCCATTGCTCAAATGGCCGTGGTCCATAAATGAAATTTGTAGGTCATCATGTGGACAACAAACTTGCTTCAGGGCCCATGACTTAGTTCGGACCAGAACAAGCCCAATAATGTGGTCCAACCGGCCCGCTCCGACACCTGCCAGCCGCTCGATGGAATGCCCCAAAGGGGGAGCGCGTGGCATCCATGCAGAGCTCGCGCCATGCCATTGCCGCACGCTGCTGCTGCGTGTTCTGCTGCCCTGTCGCACCCCCGCTCCTCAAACCGAGTGTTCGAGCTCCTCTATCACCCACTCGCCTCTCCACTCTCCCTTCCTCGCTCTCTGGCGTCGCACGCGAGCTCCAGGGCGCGGTCGCCATTAATGCCGTCGGCCAGCTCCTGCTGCTGCTCCCACAGGCTGCAGCTGGACCACTGCTGCACGCGGTTGGCTGAGCCCGGGGCTCTGGCTCGACCACGGTCCTCCTTCGCAGCCAGCTGGCTAGGTCCAGCGAGCAGCGCCGTCGCCGTCCGCCGCCGGTACGCCGTCGCTGCTGCCACTGTGGTACGCGGATGTGCTGTCTCAGGTCGCCGTGGTCCAAGCTATGCGCTTGCGGGCCTAGGGTAGAGCGCAGCGCCGCCGCTCGCTGCCGCTGCCAGGCTCTCGCTGGCCGAGTCGGCCGGCCAAGCCTCTGCTTGACTCCGTGAAGAAGAAGGAGCGAAGGACCACGCGCGTGAATAGAAGCTTTTCCAGGGGGTTTTGTGAAGAACTAGTGACTCCAGTGAACAGTGCCGAAAAGGATCAATTTGTTCATGTTTAATTTGTGTTTTCCGCAGGGACCCTGATGCAAGATTTCAATCCCTTTTTCTCTGGTTTTTACAGATTTGAATGCTCCACTTTGAAAATTCGTAGTAATTTGTAGAAAAATCGTAAAATAGTAAATGAGGACTTTTTGGAATCCTTGTGAAATTCTCTGTGCACTAGATCTATAATATTACATGTTTTAATTTAAAGGTTTAGCTGTAAAAATAGATTTAGGCAGTTAGGTTCTTAATGCTAGTCATGTCTTGTCCTTTTTATAACTGCAGTTATTTTACTCAAATAAATGTGAAATTTTTATGGAGTGTTACTGATGTGATTAGTGATGTCTGGCAAAAATTTCAGTATTTTAGGCTTGATAGTTTAAGATCTATAAAAATAACAAATTGCCTGTATTGCCTTACCCCTATTCTGAATAGGCCTGCAAGATTAAATTAATTGGCCTAGTTAGGTGATGAATCATGACTTTGTGATAATACATGAGTTGTAGTACTTTTATTAAGATTTTCAAAAAGCTAAATATCATGATTTTTGGTTAAGTAGATCTTGAGTTATACTTGCTTAAATATCAGTGGCTGTTTCTGCCCAAACTCTGATAGGGTTACCTTGTTGGTATTGTGGGGCCTTATTAATAGTAGAATTTGCTTTAGGTGTTTACAACAAAGTTGTTTAGAATTTGATAAGCTTTCTAAAAAGTCTAGAACCACATTTATTGGACCTGTATAACTCCATTTATAGTTGTTTAAAGTGGCATGTCAGTTTCTGTCTATGTTTTGGACAGCGATGCAATTATTGGATTAATTGACCTTTCTAACTGTAGAATCATCTTAAGATGATAATAAGAAAGTTGTAGATAACTCACCTAACTAGCTTGTGTTAAATTTTCATGGCAGGTGGCCAAGTAGTTTGTGAGTTATGACTGTTCTAAGTTGGTCTTCAGAAATTATAGCTTTCTGGAATTTCTGGACCAGCCTTGATAAATGTGCCTGTTTAACCTTGTTAACTTTGGAATCATGCTGATAGGTTTAAATATGAATTGTAGACAATTTCATAAGATTTCCAGAATGTCTTCTTGCAAGTCATTTGGATTTGTATAACTTCAGTTATGCTTCTCTGAAGTTGCAATCAGTTTTATGTCCATGTCTGGACAGGTCTGAAACATCTACATGTTTGACCTGTTTAACTTTGTAATTAGCTTTTTATGTAAACATCAATCTTGTAGACAATTTCTATGGATTTTCATAAAGTCTTAGATCATCCTTGTGGGATGTTTGTAGCTTAAGTTATGTTTGAAACAAGTGACTGTTTGCTGCTGTCCAAATCTGCTTGTATCTAGAATTGTTTGCTTCTACTTGCTCTTGTTTGTATGATTGCAAATGGTTATCTTGGACACCTAGAGTTAAGGTAGCAGGCCTAAAATGTTTTGCTAAATTGTGAAGTACTTGATCATGTATAGCTAGCTGGTTGTATGACATGCTTATGTGTGTATAGTGTAACATATGCTTGTTTAGTATGCTTATTGCATTCCTTCATGTGTATTCTTTATGTTCATGCATCTGCATCTATGCATCTCATCCTAGGTACGCTAAGTATAGCACATGGACGTGGAGCGCATGATGTGGAGACAGACGATGGTGTAACGGTGGGCTGTCCAGAGGATGGAAGAACCCCTGAATGCAAGTGCTTGGACCTGAGATGTCACCAGGACGGTGCAACCTAACTGAACTGACTTGTGTCGGATCTCAGGCAAGCCCCGGAGCATTATAAGTCTCCTAATTTATAAAAGCAATTCTTTCTATATATGAGTTATATATTGTTGCATTAAGTTGTAGGAGTTGATTGAAACCGTTGATGCATTTATTACTATCCTTGCCTACCTTATTATCTTTTTACCATGTTAGGTCAGGATCGAATAACTGCTTAGCCTTGCTTAGACCGGTAGCGATCGGTGATATCCGGTCACCTACATTTATAGGTGGTTACTGGAAGAATTTAGCTATGGAAAGAATGATATCCTGGAATTAACCATGTGTGATGGATAATTGGAGACCGGACGAAAAAAGTTGGAGGCAACCAGACAGGGTTCTGGGGTGCTAATAGTTTCCGTCTGTGTCGATTAAGGACCAACCGTTGTTGGGCCTCGAGTCATGTTGAACGCATGCCTTACATTTAGCTGGCCGGATAAAGTACCATCCAACCACGAAGCTGGGAGATTTTTCAGGCCGAGTAGATTGCCCGCAACGCACTGTGCCGGAGCAGGTGTGGTAGGACACGGGGGCGAGATGATAAGACCAAAGTGCAGTCGGTCGGCCCCCGGGTACATGTGGTTCCTGGCAAACTCGAGATTCCTGGAAAGTTGACTCGGTGATCAATATCTCACTTTAGTGGGTGAGTGAGGTTTGTGTAAGGAATAAATCACCAGCTGGTTAGGAATCGATTCGAATCGCCATCGCTCCTGGATAGTGAGCACTTGACTCGAGTTACTTCATCGTAGTAATTATTATGGAACAATGATGGTTATCTGGATGGTATGGGATATGCTAAATCTAAATTGGTAACTGGATGTTATTGGTTAATCAAGTGATTGCTATAGTACAGGTGCTTACCTAGATGGATAGGTCATAATAAAGATGATGCAAAGTACTTACAATGGTTTCTTCATGATAGCTTATGCTTTTCGCAAATAAGTCAGCTAGCCCACTAAAGAAAGCCTTGCATAATCCTTGGTGTCACTTTATTTCTGGTTTACGACGGGTAAGTCTGGCTGAGTACATTCGAGTACTCAGGGTTTATCCCACCTTGTTGCAGGTGATGTTCTCGACCTGTTGATGATGGTGGCTAACCACCGGTAGGCTCGGTGATTCTATACTTACTTCTCATCTATATGCTTTTGTCGGATGATGTCACTAAGCTAGCAATATATTTGGAACTTATATTAATGTAATCATTTGAAAGCTATGTTGTTTCCACTAAGCAGTTTTGAAACCCCAAACTTGTACTATTATTTGTTAACCCCTTTGTAATATTATTTCCGCTGCAACCCAATGTATGTGATGTGTATTTGCTTAATCACGCGATCTTGGTTGTGATGTTGATTTACCGAGGTCTTTCGAGACACTCGGCAGACTACCGGGTTTATATGAGTGAAAGTATGGGTGTGTCAACATGTTAGCGGGGACAACCATACTTGATCTTGTATAAATTGGGCGGTTCTGTCACAGCTGGTATCAGAGCGAGATTAAGCATAATACTGTCAGGTACATAGTTTTAAAAGCCAAGTTTTGGTTTTAAAAAGTCTATTTTAACTAAAACTTTAGCTACAGGCAAATTTGTCAAAACTTATTTGTAAAACTATGCTAGCAACATCTTCCTTTATGCCCAGTTAAGTACTATTAGGTGGCTATCTAAGTACTAACTTTGAGGGATGTACTTTATTGCAATTTTTCTTTCGTCGTCCATACGGCGTGCTATTGTATGGATGCCATTCGCTTGAATGGTACTGTATGGATCAATTGCCTCTACGCCCAGGTAAGTGTGAATTGTGAGAGTATGACTGTCCAACTATCGGTCTAGGGGAGAGTTAGCTGTGGTTACTGGAATATTTACATGTTACACACATGTATATATGAAGGTACTTAATTGTGGGTATATCTGCCGGGTAGCTATGGATACCGAAGTATACATATCTGGGGATGTGTATATGGGGGGATATCTTAGTTTACTGTTTTCATTGTGCGTTTATTTATCTCTTGTGGGGATGGGCTGCAATGAATTTGCCTGCAGGTACGCTAACCACGAATGCGTAGATTGAATGTAGCTGACGACTAGCTATATATCGAGAGAGTACGTGTTATGCCACCGACATAGAACGTGATTGCCACCTTAGGCTAGCAATTTTGTGAGGACAAATAGGACGAGCATGCATCATGATTGTGCTTGTGCATAAATATGCTTCCCTTCCTTTGTTCTAAGTACTAAGTAACTTGTGATCGATGTATTGCACTATCTTCCTTGTGTGGAGTTAAACAAGAATGCCTTGTTCCATGTTGCTTGAATAGGAAGTGCTTGAGAAAAGTGTGTGCTTAGCCTTGCTAAAAATAATTGTGGTTACATGCTTAACCTATAATGTCCTCTAGTTTAGCCAAGTGGTGGGTATGTATGCTTGTTATCTAATTAGTGCCATAGTTATCACCCCTTTTGTCCTCGGTAAGCATACGAGTGTTGAGGAGTGCTATCCTAGAACCACGTCCAAGTTTTGGTAATCTCATGGTTGTCATTTTCAATTAAGTTCTCTCTTAGGAGCCTAAGTCTGTACACGTGGTTGCTAGCCATTGAACGTTGTGCTATGAAGACTTTTATCCATGCCTTTGCTTGATTTTTGACCCAAGCTTAGCCCCCCTTATTTGCTCGCATGTTTTGTGGTTGTCCCGCTTCTGTGTGGGAGGACCTTGCTCAAAAATCCTTGTTAGACCTCATTGCTCCTTCTTCTACTAATGATCTGGTGCAACGCTAATCGCTATCTACCCCGCTTTGGAACCTTTTTCTCACCGATCATGTCGTTGCCTTATCAATTGAATCCTTAGTCAGTGCCTTGGCTCTGTCCCTTGAATCTTGTTTATTTTGTCTCCAACCTTCCCATGTCTCAGGATGTCTATCAGTCTTGGTCTCATGTTGCTACTCAACAAGACCAAATCTCATGTTAATCTTTATCTAGTAATCACTTGGGTGGACATAAGACGTATATGGAAATTCGGCAAGAAGTCCCCTGCTCAGTTGTCTTTGGCAATTAAGCTATGCTCTCTTGCATTGTGTTTTGATCTTTGGATCCTCTGCTTGTTAACTCCTAACCTTGTGACTACCTTTGTTTGCTATCCCTCCTTCGCATAGTGCTTGCTCCTATGCAACCCAATTTATGCCATGTGAGATTTCTTGTGGGTTGTATGTTTAGTAATGGTGCCACAATTAGCGATCTACGGTGCCGCGACAAAACCGAGAGCCTCCTGTGGGTGCACACACAAGGCTGTGCTGCTCGGCACGCGTTGGTATCGAGGTTTCTAGTCATGATCCATTATAGAACTACACCAATATGTTATTCTCACTTGAGCTCTTCCTTGGTTATCTCTCCTTATCATGTCAAGAGATATATATGTCGAACTAGATGTAATAGGACTCCCTTGTGAAGTCATCCAATGGTTAACCTTTGAAGAGCAGGTCACTAATAGGAACCTAAACAGACTGCAAGAGGGTAGACAAGTGACTCTACTCGATGTGACTGTCCCTGTAGTGACATCGGTCATCTAGTGAGCAACTTATGTCATTTTCGTTGGATCAGAAAGATGCACCACCTTTAAGGTTAAACAAGTTACCAGTCAGATGATAAATGGACCAGGATATTATGTGATGTAATAGGTCACCTGGTATATATGAGTTCATGCCCAAGTTCTCAATCTTTAGGTGCATAAGGATCACGTAGACGAACCGGCCTTCTTTGGTGTGACCCCTTTCTGCTGACTTCAATGGCGACCATCTGTAGGCTTTGACCAAAATTTTTATTATCAAGAGTGAAGATTTGGAACCTTTTTAGTGTTGAGGGACAACTGATTTGTTACCAGTAGGAAAGTTAGTCTTCAGTTAGATAATGACTATTTGGTAACTATGAAGGCCAGATCTCATAGAACAATGTTGATCAAGGAAACAGCAAACCTGGCCCAGCAATGCAAGTGCTACTTCTTCTCCAAATGTGCTATCAAGTCAATTCCATCTTGGACAATCACGTATATAGTACAAGACGTGGTATCGGCTAGGTAGGAGCTAGCGAAAGCATGTCCCTAGTTTTTAGTTAGCATCTTTATGCCCCAAGGTGCCACTAACACATGTGTCCGGACTCTATTGGATAAAGTGCCAAAGGATATATAGGAAGGGTTCCTTGTCAATGTAGAAATGCCCTACAGGTGGAATAATGTTTTGTGCCCTGCGAAAACAGCCCACAAGTCCAATGCTTGTGCATAGTCAAGTTGGTGTCTAGAACGATGGTTGAAGTGTTACCAGAGAAGCATGTAAGGAAAACTCTAGCCTCCATCCTCAGCTAGAGAAAGACTGCTACTGCTATGAGAAAGGTTAGAGAGTGCCAAACACGCACCTCAACGTGTGGAGCGAAGAAAAGGGAGGACACAAAATCTGTCTAGATTTTGTGGCACTAAACCGGTTATCTTCAAGCCGGCGGTTAATGACTCAAATGGAGCTGGATTGACCCCAAACTTGGTGATCTCATTCCTTGCTTAGGGCCCTTCAATGTCTTAAGTTGGTTTGAGTATTGGTTGAGTAAAATGTTGGATTTGAGAGATATCTTGTCAGGCTCGGTTTGCTGCTATTTCAGAACAGAGCAGTTTTGGTAGATGAAATTGTTTGGATGGTCAACGGTGTCCGGTTGAGTTGATTTTGGTGAGTAGTTAGAAGACCCATGGATCTACCCGCCCACCAAATTTTGTGCATATGGGAGCCGTAGTTTGTGAGATATGAATAGAAAAAAAAGGGTACAGAATCTGCAATTTCGTTGTAACTGCTATCATCCCTTGCATTAGACGGTTGTGTTTGTAATTCATGCCAAGGAATTACAACTTGTAGGTATATTGCTGATTAGACAACCCTCCATACCCTTGAGAAGACTAATTGCACCCCTATGTGCCTTGCTTTTGCCCTCTTAGATCAGCAATGCGTAAGCAGTCAAAGTGTTCTAGAAGTCAAAATTGTGCCCTTGCAAGTCAAAAACAGATTGGAAGGGTGTTAAACCACAGATTTTTGGATTATGGTTTTTGAGATATTGATTGGCCTTAGAATGGAAGCCTCGACGACAAATGTAGTAAGAAGGCTGGTTTTGCTACGATGCAAGTCAACCCAACTTGTTGTGCAACTACACCACGAAGGCAAATTGTACTCAACCTGCTTGGTAGTGAACTAGTCCCTAGTTTTGTGATTACTTGCAACTTGTGTTGTCCTCCAAGCCATGCTAACATCTTTCTGCGTCAATGGTTCTCCAATGCTGACATGCCTTTGGTATCTTATATGTGTTTTTACCCAAGAGGTTGCATCAGATTCAACCTAGATCACTGTTGCAACCTGGATCCAAAGGCTCCCTAAGGAATGATCATCGAGAACGATAGAGTCAGCTATTACGTTTACCACTCACTCGGTAGACTCAGACCATACAATATTGTTATCAGAGAAAGAGAACTACACACATGGAACCATTGCAACGAGTATCCTTCAGAAGATTATCATCTAGTGCAAAGTCCATATGGTCTATGCTATATCCACTAGGGAAGTAGATGCTACAAGTATTTAGTCTACGTTTGTATCGCTCTTCGTACATCAAGGACGAAGTACGTAGGACATTGCTATCTTGGATTCCTCCCAAAGTAACAATATTTCATGAAGGCCGAAGAAGGAAATCCTTCAGACAATAGCTTACGACGAAGAGCAAGTATCAGAAAGTGTCATGACCAAATTAGCCTCTCTGATGCTCCAAAGTTAATTAGCCCAATGCTATCACTGATATTGGAAACTAGATGACCTGTTTCTCTTCCCTTAAAAAGTCTTTCGCACCGAATCTCGGGACGTGATTCCTTTAAGGGGGGAGGGCTGTAACACCCCCGGTGTTTATCACCAGTTAAGCAATGGGTTTGAGCTCAAACATGACATGTCAAGTGGTAATCAAGGTGTCAAGATCCAATCTACATGATGGAGCTTCAACTTAAACTTGGGCCACACACAACTGCTTACATATGGACCCTTGTTAAGATTATGCAAGAGTAATTCTAAGCATGCTTCTTCCATGTACATTACATCCACATGCATCCATCTAGACCCATGGAAAAGTTTCATGAAGTTTGAAATCAAAAAGTCACATGAAATGATAAGTCATATCTTTGCATGAATTGCTTTATCAAGTGACTGGAAACATATGAAGTCAACCAAACCTTGTAACCTTGCTCAAACAACTCTAATTGAACTCTACAACAAAAGTTATGAAGGGTTCGTGTTGAGCAAAGGTGGAGAAAATGTCCGAAAATAATGGAAACCCTATATTTTGTAGCAGAAAGGACTTTGCGTTGATCGAGAAATAAAGTTGACTTTTGGACCAGATATGAGGTTTGACCAAAAATGAAAGTTGAAGAAAAGTTTGAGTATAACAAACTTTGTTAAAGGACCAAGTCATGATTTAGCTTCAAAGTAGATCAAACAGTGCTCAAAGTATAAGGGAAAAAGCTGAAATCAACGCGACCGTGTTTGCAGTCCGGATTTCACCGACATCGACGTTGACATCCCGCGTTCTCCAAATTTTGTTAAGAAACTTGAGTTAGTCCAAAAATAAAAGTTCAAGGTTATGTTATGGAGAAGAGCATGCAAAAAGTTGCACTGAGTTTGACTGAGTTTTGACCTCCGAAGGCGAGCTCCCGTGACTGTTATCAACACACCAACACTATCACTTTGGAGCCTAATTAACTGCTAATCCATTGCTCAAATGGCCATGGTCCATAAATGAAATTTGTAGGTCATCATGTGGACAACAAACTTGCTTCAGGGCCCATGACTTAGTTTGGACCAGAACAAGCCCAATAATGTGGTCCAACCGGCCTGCTCCGACACCTGCCAGCCGCTCGGTGGAATGCCCCAAAGGGGGAGCGCGTGGCATCCATGCAGAGCTCGTGCCATGCCATTGCCGTGCGCCGCTGCCGCGTGTTCTGCTGCCCTGTCGCACCCCCGCTCCTCAAACCGAGTGTTCGAGCTCCTCTATCACCCACTCGCCTCTCCACTCTCCCTTCCTCGCTCTCTGGCGTCGCACGCGAGCTCCAGGGCGCGGTCGCCATTGATGCCGTCGGCCAGCTCCTGCTGCTGCTCCCGCAGGCTGCAGCTGGACCACTGTTGCACGCGGTTGGCTGAGCCCGGGGCTCCGGCTCGACCACGGTCCTCCTTCGCAGCCAGCTGGCTAGGTCCAGCGAGCAGCGCCGTCGCCGTCCGCCGCCGGTACGCCGTCGCTGCTGCCATTGTGGTACGCGGATGTGCTGTCTCAGGTCGTCGTGGTCCAAGCTATGCGCTTGCGGGCCTAGGGTAGAGCGCAGCGCCGCCGCTCGCCGCCGCTGCCAGGCTCTCGCTGGCCGAGTCGGCCGGCCAAGCCTCTGCTGTGACTCCGTGAAGAAGAAGGAGCAATGGACCACGCGCGTGAATAGAAGCTTTTCCAGGGGGTTTTGTGAAGAACTAGTGACTCCAGTGAACAGTGCCGAAAAGGATCAATTTGTTCATGTTTAATTTGTGTTTTCCGCAGGGACCCCAATGCAAGATTTCAATCCCTTTTTCTCTGGTTTTTACAGATTTGAATGCTCCACTTTGAAAATTCGTAGTAATTTGTAGAAAAATCGTAAAATAGTAAATGAGGACTTTTTGGAATCCTTGTGAAATTCTCTGTGCACTAGATCTATAATATTACATGTTTTAGTTTAAAGGTTTAGCTGTAAAAATAGATTTAGGCAGTTAGGTTCTTAATGCTAGTCATGTCTTGTCCTTTTTATAACTGCAGTTATTTTACTCAAATAAATGTGAAATTTTTATGGAGTGTTACTGATGTGATTAGTGATGTCTGGTAAAAATTTCAGTATTTTAGGCTTGATAGTTTAAGATCTATAAAAATAACAAATTGCCTGTATTGCCTTACCCCTATTCTGAATAGGCCTGCAAGATTAAATTAATTGGCCTAGTTAGGTGATGAATCATGACTTTGTGATAATACATGAGTTGTAGTACTTTTATTAAGATTTTCAAAAAGCTAAATATCATGATTTTTGGTTAAGTAGATCTTGAGTTATACTTGCTTAAATATCAGTGGCTGTTTTCTGCCCAAACTCTGACAGGGTTACCTTGTTGGTATTGTGGGGCCTTATTAATAGTAGAATTTGCTTTAGGTGTTTACAACAAAGTTGTTTAGAATTTGATAAGCTTTCTAAAAAGTCTAGAACCACATTTATTGGACCTGTATAACTCCATTTATAGTTGTTTAAAGTGGCATGTCAGTTTCTGTCTATGTTTTGGACAGCGATGCAATTATTGGATTAATTGACCTTTCTAACTGTAGAATCATCTTAAGATGATAATAAGAAAGTTGTAGATAACTCACCTAACTAGCTTGTGTTAAATTTTCATGGTAGGTGGCCAGGTAGTTTGTGAGTTATGACTGTTCTAAGTTGGTCTTCAGAAATTATAGCTTTCTGGAATTTCTGGACCAGCCTTGATAAATGTGCCTGTTTAACCTTGTTAACTTTGGAATCATGCTGATAGGTTTAAATATGAATTGTAGAAAATTTCATAAGATTTCCAGAATGTCTTCTTGCAAGTCATTTGGATTTGTATAACTTCAGTTATGCTTCTCTGAAGTTGCAATCAGTTTTATGTCCATGTCTGGACAGGTCTGAAACATCTACATGTTTGACCTGTTTAACTTTGTAATTAGCTTTTTATGTAAACATCAATCTTGTAGACAATTTCTATGGATTTTCATAAAGTCTTAGATCATCCTTGTGGGATGTTTGTAGCTTAAGTTATGTTTGAAACAAGTGACTGTTTGCTGCTGTCCAAATCTGCTTGTATCTAGAATTGTTTGCTTCTACTTGCTCTTGTTTGTATGATTGCAAATGGTTATCTTGGACACCTAGAGTTAAGGTAGCAGGCCTAAAATGTTTTGCTAAATTGTGAAGTACTTGATCATGTATAGCTAGCTGGTTGTATGACATGCTTATGTGTGTATAGTGTAACATATGCTTGTTTAGTATGCTTATTGCATTCCTTCATGTGTATTCTTTATGTTCATGCATCTGCATCTATGCATCTCATCCTAGGTACGCTAGGTATAGCACATGGACGTGGAGCGCATGATGTGGAGACAGACGATGGTGTAACGGTGGGCTGTCCAGAGGATGGAAGAACCCCTGAATGCAAGTGCTTGGACCTGAGATGTCACCAGGACGGTGCAACCTAACTGAACTGACTTGTGTCGGATCTCAGGCAAGCCCCGGAGCATTATAAGTCTCCTAATTTATAAAAGCAATTCTTTCTATATATGAGTTATATATTGTTGCATTAAGTTGTAGGAGTTGATTGAAACCGTTGATGCATTTATTACTATCCTTGCCTACCTTATTACCTTTTTACCATGTTAGGTCAGGATCGAATAACTGCTTAGCCTTGCTTAGACCGGTAGCGATCGGTGATATCCGGTCACCTACATTTATAGGTGGTTACTGGAAGAATTTAGCTATGGAAAGAATGATATCCTGGAATTAACCATGTGTGATGGATAATTGGAGACCGGACGAAAAAGTTGGAGGCAACCAGACAGGGTTCTGGGGTGCTATTAGTTTCCGTCTGTGTCGATTAAGGACCAACCGTTGTTGGGCCTCGAGTCATGTTGAACGCATGCCTTACATTTAGCTGGCCGGATAAAGTACCATCCGACCACGAAGCTGGGAGATTTTTCAGGCCGAGTAGATTGCCCGCAACGCACTGTGCCGGAGCAGGTGTGGTAGGACACGGGGGCGAGATGATAAGACCAAAGTGCAGTCGGTCGGCCCCCGGGTACATGTGGTTCCTGGCAAACTCGAGATTCCTGGAAAGTTGACTCGGTGATCAATATCTCACTTTAGCGGGTGAGTGAGGTTTGTGTAAGGAATAAATCACCAGCTGGTTAGGAATCGATTCGAATCGCCATCGCTCCTGGATAGTGAGCACTTGACTCGAGTTACTTCATCATAGTAATTATTATGGAACAATGATGGTTATCTGGATGGTATGGGATATGCTAAATCTAAATTGGTAACTGGATGTTATTGGTTAATCAAGTGATTGCTATAGTACAGGTGCTTACCTAGATGGATAGGTCATAATAAAGATGATGCAAAGTACTTACAATGGTTTCTTCATGATAGCTTATGCTTTTCGCAAATAAGTCAGCTAGCCCACTAAAGAAAGCCTTGCATAATCCTTGGTGTCACTTTATTTCTGGTTTACGACGGGTAAGTCTGGCTGAGTACATTCGAGTACTCAGGGTTTATCCCACCTTGTTGCAGGTGATGTTCTCGAGCAACAGGTGATAGGAGTCCCCAAGCAGCAGACGACGGGAGTCCCTACACAGCAGGCGAATGGAGTCACAGAGCAACAGGCAGAATAGAGGCCAAAAGTGGAGGAAACCGGACCTCCACCCTAGAATACGGGAGTCGACCCCCTGGCCGCACCTGGGTGCTCGGGTAGGCATCACCGATTCAAGAAATTGTTCCGGCAGACCAAATCGTGAGTATACTTTCCTTGGAGTTACTTTGTTGTCATTTCTTAGTTTTTTTGGCACTTGACGAACTGATCTAATGTAGAGTGAAATGTGTGGAGGGTCTAACCCCACTAGTCCAGACTATCGAACCACTGAGGGCTGATCCCATGGTGGAAGCAATGCCGACAGCTACTGTCCTAGAGTCCCCGAAAGCTCGGCAGCTGGAGGAGGAGTCAACCGCTGCTGCTGGTGATCTTGGCGATGATGAATGAGCGACGTTGGTGATGGATGGATCGACGGTAGCGCTCGAGGCAATATCGGGAACCACTGGGTCTTCGGGAGCAGAGGCTAGAGTTGCCGACAATGCGCCAAAGTCTAGGGCAGTAAAGCTGGTGGTGCTAGAGGGACAAATGGCGCTTCCTGAGGCATCACAGGGCATGGTCGGAGCTGCTGTTCGGCCATGGAGCCCCCTAGTGGTGCCTCGAGCTACAATAGAAGAGGATGAGGTGGAGGAGATCGAGCGCGCTGAACCTCGACCCTAAGCTATCCGAATCCTCTACAAGCGCGGCGACGAAGTGGTGGTTATCGAGGAGGAAGACACCACTAGGGAGATGAGGAGATTGAAGACCGCCCTCGCCGGAGTGATGAAACAAATCGAGGTCAGTACTGCATCTAGAGTCATCATCTTTAATGTTGGAGATTGAAGTTCATCATTATAATTCTATATTTGCAGGGGATAACTCGGACTGCCAAGCAGCGACATCGGTTAATAAAGAGCATGGAACCCCTCACCGAAGAGAACAAAAAACTCAGAGAGGCGATGAACCTGATGGAGAGAAACATCCAAAGAGCCCGGCACGTTGAGTCCAACGTGCGAGATCTAGAACACTAGAAGGGGGTCCTATCCGAGTAGCTGGCGGTTGCGTTCAAGCAGCTGCGGTGCAAGTCTGAGGAGCTGGCAAGTGCCTCCACACAACTAGAACAAACTTTTGAGCAACTCAGAAGTGTATCCGAGCAGAAAGCGGGTACGGTATATCAGTGAATGTGCTTTGTATTGCTAAACAACCATATTTTTGGCAATTACATGTTGTGCTTGTAGAGCAAAACACGGAGCTCGGCCAGCTACGTCAAGCCCTCGAACAACTGCGAGAGGAGAAGGCAAAGGAGACAGGGTGAGTAGATAAAATGGCCAAGGAGTTGAATGGTAAGTACTCCCTGGTCGGAGTTAATGCTGAAGTAGTTTCCTTTCTTGATGGAACTTTGTAATGCTTGCAGACTACCATCGGAGGGTCAAAGCGCAATTCGATGTGCTGGAGCAGGACGCCCAAACACAAAGGGACAAGTTTGATGCCATAGTTGTCGGAGTGAAACCAGTTCTCGACTGCGTCGACCTAGAGGTGGCTCCTCAACCCAATGGCAGGCCGCCGCGCCTAGACATCGTCATCGAAAGGTGCAAGATGGTGTGGGAGAGCTTCAAGAACTTCAATCACAATACCATTGTTACCGGCATTACTCATGCCCTTGTAGTGGTCTGGTCCCACTATCAATCCGTTGACCTGCAAGTTATAGGGAACGGATTCGCCGAAGGGCTGAGCGAGGCGGAGACCTAGCAGCTAGAAGATGAGGTGGAGGATGCAGCGAAAAAGTTGGCCGGCGACATTGACCTATTTGGTGAGACGAGCGGCGATGGCGAAGCTCGGTGATATGTTTAGAGATTATCATCTATAATTTCTGGATAGTGTAGTTAGAACGCGCGATAGCGTAAAAAACACTTATGTATGTGATAAATGTTATAAGGTGCATGTGTATGCAGTTTGCTTGTAGTTTGGCCAAAAAATATTCATAGTTTTAACCATAACGCAATTATATGTAAGATAAGTAGCGTCCAAGCAGTTGGTTCGCTACTGACCCCCATGGCCTTGGCTAACCCATAGTCCATAACGTCGAGCGCGGAGCCCATGCACATGTAGGAGGAACAGGCGTGACCAAGGAACCGCAGCCAACCTCCCATAACATAGAGCATGGAGCCCATGGCGTGTGTAGGGAGGGATCAGAGACTGGGTCTTCTCCATAGAGAACAGAGCAGAACATGTGCTGCTCGACGGTTGTCGAAATAACTTGGAGATGTATGTAGTAGAAGTGGCATCCGAGCAATAAGTTCTATGCTGCACTCTCGGCCTTGGCTAGCCCATAGTCCTTAACATCGAGCGTGGAACCCATGGGCGTGTTGGAGGAATAGGCGTGACCAAAGAACCATAGTCGACCACCCATAACGCAAAGCGCAGAGCCCATGGCACGTGTAGGGAGGGATTGTAGACTGGTTCTTTTCCATAGAGAACAGAACAGAACGTATGCTACGCGCTGATCGGCGAAAGATCTCGGAGATTTGGAGAAAAATCTTCAGCGATTTGGAGAAAACATGTTCGGCGATTTGGAGAAAATCATGGTTGACAATTGGGAGAAAAACATGTTCGGCGATTCGAAGAAAACGTGTATGGCGATTTGGAGAAAAACGTGTTCGGTGATTCGGAGAAAACGTGTTCGGTGATTCAGAGAAAATGTGTTCGATGAAAACGTTGGAGATTTGGAGAAATGTAGTCGGCGTAGGTATGGCGATTTTGTTTTGGAGTTTGTCATGGAGTGGCGTAGAGCCCAGCGACCGTAAGTGGAGATTTAAACCATAATGGAGAAAAATGGAGACAAATTATGGAGATCAAAACTTTATTCATCATAAAGTGGAGAGTACATATCTGGGATGTTTCAAGGATAGAAACGTATGAGGTGCTCGATGTGCCAAGAGTTGGGAACATTGATTCTGTCTAAGTCACATAGGTGATAAGACCCTGGTCGGGTAATATCTTTGATGATGTAAGGCCCTTCCTAGGGGGAGGAAAGCTTATGCATCCCTTTGGTTTTTTGTTTCCTGCGGAGAACGAGGTCGCCGACAGCAAATGAATGACCTTTGATATTGCGGTTGTAGTACCTCCATAAGCCTTCTAGATACTTGGCTATTCGGACACAAGTGATTAGGCATTCTTCCTTGGCCCTATCGACGTCCTCTGTCCGAACAGCTATGGCTTGCTCTTCATCATAAGCCGCTGGTAGTATGGCTTATGAGCCATAGACCAAGAAGTATGGAGACACGCCGGTGCTACGACTAGCTTGAGTGCATAGTCCCTAGACTATAGCTGGTAGCTCCTTGAGCCATCTACTCGGGTACCTTTCTTCTTTCTAATATAGTCTCTTTTTGAGGGCATCAAGGATCATGCTGTTTGCCCGTTCGACCTAGCCGTTGGTTATAGGATGGGCAATGGAGACATATTTGATAGAGATGCAACGGTCTTCGTAGATGTCCCAAAAGTGATGGCTAGTAAATGTAGTTCTGAGGTCAGTGATGATGCTATTCGGGAGACCAAATTTGTGGATGATGTCTTCGAAGAGCTCGACTGCTTTCTTTGCAGTAGCAGATACAAGCAGTTTATACTCAATCCACTTGGAGAATTTATCAATGGCGACGTATACATACCAGAAGCCACCTCTTAATAGGTCCAATCATGTCCAGTCCCTAGCATGCAAAGGGCCAGGAAGCTAGAGTGGTCTGTAGCTCTTGTGCCAGCACGTGTATTTGCTTGGCGAAAAACTGGCATCCTTCACAACATCGGACGAGGTCTTCTGCATTGAAGATGGTCATGGGCAAGAAAAAACTAGCTCGAAAGGCCTTGCCGACCAGTGTTCTCGAGGCCACGTGGTTGCCGCAGGAACCAGAGTGAATTTCGAGAAGTAGCTTCACTCCCTCTTCTTGGGTGATGCAGTTCTACAGTATCCCTTCCGTGGCACTTTTCCTCATCAATTTGTTGTCTACCAACACATAATGCTCGCTTCGATGAATTAGGCATTCGGTTTTAGTCTTGTTGGCGGGTACTTCGGCACTGGTGAGGTACTCGATGAATTGTTCCCTCCAATCGGCGGTCGGTGAAGGTACCGCCAGTACTAGCTGCTCGGTGGGGGGAACTTCCTGAACTTCCTTATCTTCTTTAATGGATGGCGCCAGGAGATCTTTAACGAAGACCCCCGGTGGGATCATGGCATGAGAAGAGCCCAACTTGGATAAATGGTCGGCGAGCTGATTCTAGTCGCGTACCACATGGTGGTACTCGATGCTGTAGAATTTTCCTTCAAGCTTCCTGATTTCGACCCAATATGCATCCATCTTCTCGTTGGAGCAAGATCAGTCTTTGTTAAGCTGGTTGATGACCAGCGCGGAGTCCCCATATACCATAAGGCATTTGACGCCGAGCTCAAAGCTATATGGAGTCTATGGAGACATGCTTCATATTCGGTGGTGTTGTTGGAGACCGAAAAGTGTATCTAGAGAACATATCAGAGCTTATCCTTGGTTGGCGTAATGAACAGAATGCCCGCACCAGCACCATTGATGTTAAGGGCACTGTTGAAGTACATCATCTAGTGTTTGGGGCAGGTGGCGGCGATGGGCTCTTAGATCTCGGTCCACTCAGCGATGAAATTAGCAAGCACCTGAGACTTGATCATAGGCCTGCTTCTAAATTCGATGGAGTAGGTGCCGAGCTCGATAGCCCACTTGATGATATGACCATTGGCCTCTTTGTTACGGAGGATGTCCCCTAGAGGGAACTCAGTGACCGTGGCGATCTTGTAATACTCAAAGTAGTGATGGAGCTTACATGACATGATCAGGATGGCGTACAACAACTTCTAGACCTGAGGATAATGAGTCTTGGGCTCATTAAGAACCTCACTGATGAAATATACTAGATGTTGCACCTTATAGGCGTGCCCAGCCTCCTCATGCTCGACCACAATTGCTGTGCTGATGACACGAGAAGTAGCGGCGATATAGATCAAGAGAGTTTTGTCTAGCCATGGCGCCGTCATGATCAGAGGCTTTGTTAGGAACAACTTAAGCTGCTCGAAAGCTATGTCTACCTCTTCCGACCAGGAAAAGTGCTCGGAGGCCTTGAGGAGTTTGAAGAAAGGTAGCCCTTTTTCGCTGAGGCGTGATATGAAGCGGCTTAAAGCAGCCATGCAGCCTGTAAGTTTCTGTATATCCTTGACGCATGTTGGCCGTTTCATGTTGGTGATGGCGGAGACCTTGTTAGGGTTGGGTTCGATGCCATGAGCGCTAATGATGTAGCCTAGCAGTATACTAGATGGAACTCCAAAGATGCACTTTTTTAGGTTGGTGAACGTTTCTTCGAGGTCGGCAAAAAGATTGTCGACAGTCCTAGACTTGATGACCACATCATTGATGTAAGCTTCGACGTTGTGGCCGATCTGTTGATCGAGGAACATCTGGATGGACCTTTGATAGGTCACCCCGGCATTCTTGAGTCCGAAGGACATGGTGGTGTAGCAGTATGCATCAAAGGGCATGATGAACGACCTCTTGATCTGGTCTTCTTCCTTGAGGGAGATCTGGTGATAGCCAGATTAACAGTTAAGGAAGGAGAGCAGTTCGCAGCCGGCGGTGGAGTCTACAACCTTGGCTATCCGAGGCAAACTGAAGGGGTCTTTAGGGCAGTGTTTGTTAAGATCAGTGTAATCAACGCACATTCTTCATTCTTTATTATTTTTTTGAACGAGAATAGGGTTTGCTAACCACTCAGGATGATACACTTCTTTTATAAATCTGGCAGCTAAGAGCCGTTTTATTTCTACCTTAATAGCCTCTTTCTTGTTTGGTGTGAATCGGTGGAGTTTCTGCTTGATCAGTTTGGCGGTCGACGAGACATTCAAGGAGTGCTCGATCTTCTCCCATGGGACCCCCGACATGTCTATAGGTTTCCAAGCAAACACGTTGGTGTTGGCACATAGGAAGGAGACAAGCACGCTTTCCTATTTGGGGTCAAGGTGAGCCCCAACCTTCATGGTCTTGGAGGGGTCATCGAGGCCGAGGCTGACCTCCTTTATTTCCTTGGACTTGGTAAAGGCACGGGGAGGCTCCAACTCTAGGATCTCCATGTCGTCGGTGGACAATGTCTTGGCTTTGGTGACCACGCTGGCCATCTAGGTGGAGAGGTCGGTGGCTTTGGCGACAGCGAGACTCTCTATCTCACTGGCATAGGCGATGGAGAGGTTGGCCCACAGGGCTAGAACTCCTACAGGCGAAGGCATCTTCAGCACCAGATACACATAGTGCAGTACAGCCATGAACTTGGCTAGAGCTGCCCAACCAAGTATGGCATGGTAGGCGGTGTTGAAATCAGCGACATAGAAGTTGATGTGCTCAACGCGGTAATTGCTTGCCAAGCCAAACTATACTGGTAGGGTGATCTCTCCAAGCGGTTTGGAGGCCCTACCAGGTACCACACCCCAAAAGGAGTAGTCGGAGTGTGTGAGATCTGCTAGTTCGAGGCCTAGCTCCTTTAGGGATTCGGCGAAGAGGAGATTCAGAGCGCTCCCACCGTCGATGAGCACTTTTCTGAAGAGCACCTTCTGGATGGTTGCGTCAAGGGCAAGGGGGAAATGCCCTATGTTGGGAATGTCCACCCACTGGTCGCCCCCTACTAAAGGTGATGGGGACTTTAGACCATGGGCGATAGCTAGGGTTGGCGATAGCGGCCTCCATAGTGACATTGAGCACCCGTCGTGCGGCGAGCTTCCACTCTCTTCTGCTCTCGATGGAGGCGAGGCCCCTGAAGATGGTGGCGACCACCTTGTCATGGTCCTAGAAGGCATTGTCATTACCCCCAAGTGGTCGGTGACCTCCGGCTCCATCGTTGGCATCATCGTCCAGCTTTTTGTCTAGGAACTCCTTAGCAAAACCGAGGTAGTTCTTCATCTTATGCTTGACATTCTCATGAAGAGGGCATGGGCCGTCGATCATCTTTTGGTACTACTCATCGTAGTTGCGCTTGGTGCGAGGTTGACTGACGGCGGCGACGATGTGGTCTAGCCGGCGGTGGCGATTTTGGCTAGACTTAGGTCCTTCTGTTCGATCACGACCACTGTCATGATGGTAACTGCGGTTGTTGAAGCGGCGATCGTTGTGGCATCGGTTGTCGGGGCGGTCGTCGTAGTGGTGAGGTGGGCGATGAGTGCTCGCATCCTCATTGAAGCGCACCTCGGCTTCCTCGACGTCGGCGTACTGGTTGGCAGTAGTGATCATCTTGCCAATGCCTGTGGGCGACTTACGGTTAAACTTGGAGCGAAGCTCGTGATGGTGGAGTCCTCGAATGAAGGCGGTGATAACTTTAGCTTCTGTGATGTTGGGAATAGAATTCCTCATCTCAGAAAAGCATTGGATGTAATTGCGGAGGAGCTCGGATGACTTCTGATTGATACGGTTGAGATCATGCTTGGTGCCCGGCCGAGTACACGTAGCCATATAATTGTCGGTGAAGACTTTTTTTAGCTCTTCCTAGGATCCGATGGAGTCCGGGACAAGGATGGTAAACTAGCTCATGGTGACTGGCGTGAGCATGACTGGGAGATAGTTTGCCATGACGTTGGTGTCTCCTCCAGCAGCGTGGACAACAGTGGCATAAGCCTATAGCCACTGTGTTGGATTTATTCTTCCCTCGTAGGGCTCAACCCTAGTGATTTTGAAACCATGGGGCCACTGAAGTGTTCGAAGCACCCTCATGAATGCTGGGGGGTCCTTCAGGGTTGTGGTTGGCATCAACTACAGCATTGCCAGTGTCGACTGGCTTGAGAGCTGAGTTCGGGTTTTTGTACTCCTACTCATACTCCTGGCGGTGGCATATTTCGTCTTCATGGCGACCGAAGCGGCATTGCTCGATATGCTATCGTGCATCTCGGAGGTTGCTGTGGTGCACTTGAGCGTCTTGTTCGACCTCTTGGTCGTGTTGGTGATGGTGCTCGGCGCGGTGGCCCCTGGTTCCCCCTAGAGAGGTAGCGACTGGTTGTAACACCTCTGGTGTTTTGACCTAGTACTAAAACTTAACATGTCATCATATGCATTACAAAGCATTCATAAAGTAGAACATTTTGAATGCATTCACTAAATAAGCTTTATTTAGTAAGTTGTTATTTTATGTAATGTGATTCAAAACCCTAAATAAAGATCATGACCACAAGGGTCAAATTTCATGTGATCATGTGAGACCATGTGTCATTTGACTCAAATAACCCTAATGAGCCATGTTACTGGTCAAAAATCAAAGTTAAAGTAAAAAGGTAAACAAATCAAATTTGAATTCAAATTCAAATCATAAAGGTCCTTTTGCCCCTTTTGACTAATTCAAAATCCATGTGGAATTTGGGGTTGAGGCAAAAAGCAAAGTTGAATATTATTTTATAAGGATCAACTTTGGTATTCAAAGTTTTTCAAGTTTACATATAAAATTTGGAGTAATTTTGAAATGATTCAAACGCTCAAATGCACCCCAAATTCAAATTTCAAAATGGAGTCAGAATTTGAAAATATTTCTTGAAGCAAAGTTGTAGAGTTTGAAAAGTTGAGCAACTTTCATTTTTGGAGATTTTCAACTTCTTTAGAAAATTTCTAAGTAATTTGCAAAATTAACGCAGTGGCAATTCTATAAATACTTCAAAATTGAAAATCAGCCGAGCGCCACCTCTCTGTTTTCGCCGGTGCCACGCAGTTGTCACCACCGATCGATTTGTGCCGCTTCCTCGTGCGTTGACATGCAGCCGATACCGTGGCGAGTTCGGTCATGCGCTGTCGACGCCGGGCGTCTCCTTCCTGCCTATAAGTAGCAGCAACCGCCGCCGTCGCTCTCCGTTTTCCCCTCTGCTCTGCTCTGCCGCCAGTTAGCTCCGCCGCTTGCCGTAGCCACCATCGAGCCATGTCCATCGTGCCCAGCTACGCTAACGCGATCGCCTTGGCATTGTGCTCCTCTATGGCTTGCTCGCATCGCTTGTGTTGGCTGGAATCACCCGGCGCAACTCGTCTTCCCCGAGACCGGCCGGAGCTCCGCCACGACCGACCTCACCGTGGCCAGGCTGCTCTAGACCATCTTCGTCTTCACCAAACGCACCGGCGTGATCGTGGTGAGCTACTGAACGTGATGCTCGCTTCGTTTTAGATTCTACTGCATCGTTGCCGGGGTTATGCCATGCACCATCATGCCCGAGCCACCATGGCCGATGTGGAGCTTTCTCCGGTGTGCCTGCTGCCGTTCTGAGGATTGGGATGGATTCGTAGGATGGTGTAGATCATTTAGGTGCGGTCTGCCTTGCCGGAGCATCGCCGTCGGCGCGTTTTGGGCTGGCCAGTGATGGCAGCGCCACCATGTCCTGTTATGTGTCACTGACGAGTGGGTCGGGTTGTCAGTGAGACAGAAAGAGAAGAACAGTAAGGTTTTGATATTTTCTGGTTTTGAATAGTGCTGAATCTTTGGAAATTTGTAGGAAAATAATCATAGCTCCAAAAATTCTAAAAATTTGTGTGTAGCTTCTGTACATGTTCTAGTATGGTTTAAAAATATGAAACTTGAAATTTGAATAAATTGTTAATGTTCAAATATTTAGTCTATTAATTGATAAATGCAATTTCCATGATTTTTGTAGGCCACTATATAATTCCAAAAATTATGAAATTTGTTTTGGTACACTAATTTGTCATGAGGAAGCTTACATAAAAGTTTGAGGTCATTTGGAACAAGTTCATTTTTGGGCTTATTTCCAAATTAATTCAAAAAAGGAATAAAAGCAAACCCTAAGTGTTAGATTAGTGTTTGATCTTGTTTTGGTCATGTTTTGTGACTAGTAGGGTTTCAAGATTAGTTTGGTCAAGTCACAAGTGTGATCCTTGATGGTAGATTTACAAGTTGGTTTTGTTGGCTTGCAACTGTACCGTGAAGAACAGTTGTATTCAAAGTGTTGTTATATTTCATGTACCATGATAGCATCATGTTTACATTATCATCATGTTAAAGCATATGTTATTATTTCATGTAGAATCTGAGAGTGAAACGATTCTAGTTGAGCAAGTTCTGGAAGAATCCCCGGTTGTCACGGGATTCGATAATTGTGGTACTGATCCGGAACCTGAGATCGTCAACGAAGGCAAGCCCCGGTTTATGCATTAAACCCTTACCTTGTTACTTTGAAAAGTTTATCACCTATGTTACTTATTGCATTAAGTTGATTAATTCAAATGTTACCTACTTGATGCATTGCCTACCTTGTTAATTGTTTACCATCCTTGAAGATGTTTTCATTTACAAAGGCGTAGAATGCTTAGTATGCTTTATGGTAGGCTTTCAAAGTAAAAGTTTCGATACAATCAAAGATGGCATACTGGCCAAAGAAAGAAAGAAGATAGAATGAACTAGAGACTAGTCGGGTGACTTATCTTGAATGTTGGGTAATGTTGCCGACTATGTCGCTTAAAGGCCACTCATTGTGGATCTTCTGAATGAGACACTTTGTAGTACTGGTCACATACTCTGGTAAGCCTACTTCGGCTAATCCGATACTAAAACAAATGCCCATGCACTGGGAGTGGAGAGATGGTGGGAGTAGCATGTACCCTCGTGGCTGGAATGTGTCTAGATTTGAGGTGTGTTGTGCTCTCGGGTGGCGTGGAGACGGCTTAGTATGGGAGGATCCGGTAGCGAGGTTGATATATGCAAGATTAAGTTCTACATATGTCGTGTGATAAGGAATCCCCAGCTGGGACTTGAATCAATTCGAATTGCCAGTGCTCCGCGGATATGGAGACTCAATTCATTACAGAAGCAGTGCAGGACTGGTGAATTACTAAAATATGAGAAAAGAATGGAATGAGAAGGAATGGAATATGGGAAATGTACATTTAGTTGAGATAATGAACTAGAAGAACTTAGGGGTAAAACTTGAAAATAGAATAAGAATAGTAAGCTTTTGGCAAAGAACTTTTGAATCTTGCTACATCCTTACCTTGTCCCAACACCTGCATCTTTAAAGTCTTTCACCCCCTGTTACGTCGGGTTAGTCTTGTTGAGTACTTTTGTACTCAGGGTTTGTTAACCCTTGTTGCAGGTGAGTCGCATGCGCAATCTTGTTTTGGTCCCTGCTGCATGTCTATGTTTGAAGTCAATGACAATGAGGAATGATGAATGGCCTTTGGACAAGGCACTAGTTTGTATGATAAATAATGTTAATGTAATATTATCCCGCTACTATGGTTGTATGACACTTATGGTATTATAAGTTTGAAAACAACTGGTTTGTAAACTATGTTATCTTAAGACTTCCGCTATCTTTTACTGTGATGTATATATTTGAATAAACTGTTGTAATCTGCAATGTCTGTGATTGGGATCCTGTTTGAAAAGAGAATCGTGGATGATTTGGGTTTCCCGAGGACACCCAATAGACCTATTGAGTTGTTGGGAACTTGTGAACGCTATCCGAGGTCTATTAAGACAACGATAGGTGCACGTGGGCCTGATTTCTTAGGAGGTTCTGCCACACTGGTCGACAAAATGGCTTTGACTGGGGCGGTGATTTGATCTCGGCCTAGCTGATCAACGAATCGTGCTCGTAGAGCACATAGGCCTTTGATCCTCGCAAATCTCATTAACCTGACAGTGCCGCTTTAAGCATGGCGGCGACCTTGGTGAGCTTGGGCATCTACGGGAGGCGGGCGAGCTCATTAGCGGCCACTGCCAGATTGGCACTTGGAGTCTTGAAGACATTGTGGCCATCAACATGGAGAAACTCTTTGTTGAGGTCACGGTGGAGTGGGAGTGGACTTCCCTGTGAGTCGAGCCGATTATTTCGAGCAGCCTCGGCCCTCACAATGTATGCCTCATTTTCTTAGTGCTGTGCACGGTTGATGTTCCTATTCTCATGAGCGACACATTCCTCCTCGGTTTCACCATTCCGAGGGGGGCTATCGACGCTGACGTTGAAGATCGTACCACCTAGGAAAGGAGGGAGAGGAAGTTGCTCGATGAAGGTTTTGGTGAGGGTCTCCGTAGAGCCTTAGGACTCAGAGTCTTGATTCTCCTCTAGGATGGTCTGGAGGGACGCTCTAGAGCATCGACTGACATGGAGCATGTTGACGATCGGCAGAGGCTGGTCGGCGAGAGGAAGGATGTCTCCCACCTAGTTGGTGAATTTGCCCCCCAGGGCATCTTGGTAGGTGGCGGCGACGTTGGTGAGCCTAAAGGGTAGACTCGTAACTCTTGGAGTTTTCTGAGCAGCCTCTGATAGAGTTGGATCGGAGGGTGGTCGGCGCTGAACCAAAGTGTCCAGAGCCAATTCAGTGATGGTGAGGCAATCGGCGAGCTTCAGACTGACCCGATCGATGGACTCGATCAAATTGTCATTGTTGATCTGCCTCCCCTGGTAGTGAGGAAGCAGGCGGCGAGTTACTAATGAAGGCAACCTCAGGTGTGGTTCCAAGATCGGATCTGCAGTCGCAGGTGCGGGGATGATCGGCACAAAATTGACCTACGCTGGCTCAAGGAGCTCTTCGACTCCGTTAGCATTGATGATCTAGGAGATCGATCCGACCGTGAAGATCTGGCCGAGCTGCGGGAGGGACAAAGAGCCTATGGAAAAAGCCATCTTATTCGACAAGAAAGTAGCACGCAAGCCCCTACTTGGCATGCTAACTATCAACAGAATATCATCGACAGTCCTCCAAGGGGTATCCCACGAAGGTAGATTGATCGACAGAGGTGCGTGAGATCAAGAACTAGAGGGCAACAGAGACACACGAGTTAGACAGGTTTAGGCCATTAGTACGACGTAATACCCTACTCCTATGGTCTGTTGGTTTGTATTAGCTATCGTATGATATTGCGTGAGTTTGGAGGGGGTCCCTGCCCGCCTTATATAGTGCGGGGAGCAGGGTTACAAGTCGGTTAGATCTGAGAGATAACCAAAAGTAATAACTGATTACAGGAATCTTGGAATCATACATATCCTAACAGATGTCATAGTATCTTCAGGATATCCTCCAGATGTCTTGCGGATGGCGCCGAGCAGAGTCGTACCTCGCAAGGCTTCGCCTTGTGGGCTGGACCGCCCCTGAGGGAGCAGCCCATGTGGTCTACCATGGGTATCTGGGGTCATACCCCCACACCCATGTATCTAGGTAAATGTTCTTTCCCCTTTTGTTTTAGTTTTAGTTTCTGTTAAATAGTTAAAAAATGATAAATAAAAACAAATAAAAATTTATCTTTGCTTTAGTCATAATGTGTGATCTAGTAAAATTGAAAACACAATAAAAAGGCATGTCTAGTTTGCTTTAATTTGTTTTTAAGAGGTAGATAAAATAAAGAGGACTCAGAATAATCTCTTAAATGTAAATGGTGAATAGTTGCTCTGTTGTAATTCCTTTCAAGTACCTAGTTTTTAGCCTTGAATTCTCCTGAGTTTTGGATAAAATTGTTTTGATAGAAGGATTTACTCTGAACTTGAAACTCGTGGGTGACATATGCTTAATCTAAGTCTAGGTAATTGACTGATATGATATGAGAAGGTCTAAGCTACTATTTATGTTGTTCCAAGTGACACTAAAGTTCTAGAGATTTATCTTTTAAAAAACGTAAAAATGCTATATGATGAGTTCCTGTATGACAAAACTTGAATTCCCATCAGAACCATACATGTTATTTAGGCTAGGAAAACTTTCACATATATGTTGCTTGTATTGCATTGAGTTTTGTCAAGCTTTGTTGACCCTTATAAGAGGTTTGTTATGCTCTTAAAATCAAGATCACGTACATACCACCCACATATGCACTACTCCTACACTGGGGGTAGGCGTAAAAACATGCCTTCATCTAGATTCACCCAAAAATGTTTTACTCCTACACTAGAAGCGAACACAAAAACATGCTTGATAGGTTTTCTGTCCACCAAATAAATGCTCCAAGTTCTTGTAGCTATCTCTCAAAAGTTTTGTTGCAGAAAAGAGACATGGGGCTATGCAAAAGTTATTCAAAAAGAAAGGATAAAAAAATGGACACAAAAGTGTTCGAGATATCTAAACAATAGGTACTTAGATGCCCGCCTGAAAACAAGAAGAGATGAATAAGATAGCCCCTATTCTCTAGCAAATGTTCCAAGTTTCAAAAGAGAGATATGTTTTCAAGGAGCAAAGTAGAATTAGGTTAGCCACCATATATCCACACACATGCGCATCTTGATTTGATTGTATGACTCAACTCTTTTTGGATCCGTTGTTTGACTTTACAATATATGCATTGCAAGTATGGCCTAGCTTTCTCCCTACCTTTGAACTCCACATAAGCCTTAGTGGTAGAAAGAGAAAAAGGCATAACATCATCTTTATTGCCTTGGTGAGGATCCGTAAATACCACATATATTGAGAGACTTGAGAGTGTCATACAATGGAATCTCTGAGTTTTATTTTGAAAACTTATAAAAACTCTAGAATAATGGTGGAACAAAGAACTTGAGACATAGTGCTTAACTTGATCATTCTATCTTTCAATTGTTCAAGACCCAAGTGAAGGCTAAGAAGCCCCATGGTTGAAGGTAATATGGGGAAGTTTGAAAGTCAGATCGGTTTATTCTAATCCGGAGGAGAATTTTTGTTTGAACACATGTGCACTTTTGAGGAGTGAAATCATTGTAGCAACTCCTGATCCGTTGTTGAGTTTAGCTTTGCTTAGGGACTGACAAAGGGTAAGCTTGGGGGAACTTGTCGATGGTCATTAACATCAATTACAAACCATCAACATATCCTACATATATACTTAATTCCATCACCAAACATAGGTATAGGGGTTTAAACTGATAAATTCCATGAGTTTTGGTGAATCTATGTTTTCAGCTGGGTTTAATCAGAAAAGTATCAAGGAGAACCTATTCGTCAAAGCAAATCATGTTTATCCATAATGAAACTGACATGGGAAGACTCTAGAACACTGTAGAAGGCAACCCACCAAAGCAGACCTCGAGGGGCTGACATCCTGTAGGCCGGCTAGCCCATGGGACCCACATGTCATGCACTCCTTCGAATGTCGGTTCTCCACTGCCTCCTAGATCGCATCTACGCTGTCCTTTTTAGTTGGTTTGATCCAAGGGTCCAAAATTGACGCTACCCCCTATATATACAGCCCTGTACCCCCCTCCCTAGGAGCCATCCCTAAAACCCTAATTCATATCTTCAGGACCAGAGCCAACAATCAAGAGAAGATTAGTCCTTCATATGATCTAGTCTTATAAATAGAAATAGTGAGATAGAGAGTGAGGGAAGAGTTTGGAGGAGGTGCCGGCCTGTCGGTGCTCTCTCTCTATGGCTTGTACCTTGGCGGATCCAAGTTCTATCTGAGCTTGCCTCTGAGATTTCTCTGGTAATCAACTTCTAATTCAAGTAAGCATCTTGTTTATATTGTTCATCAGGATTACGACTCTTTTGAGTGCTTTATTCCTGTTCTAGAGGGAGTAAAGTATTAATCGTAAGTGTAAGCGTGGTGCTTAGACTTAAGTTAATCGTAGATGCACCCTACATTCTGGATCTATGGTGATGAGGACATGACACCATCGGATACGACCATTGTTTATAAGGTGAGCTCGTTCCTACATTTGCATAGTGATTTTTGGTACAATTCACTTGGTTCCACATGTACATGTCGTTATTTGAATGTAGGTACAAATATGTCTCAACGTGCAAGTTCATCAAAGTTGAATTTTCGGTTCATCGGCAGCTCGATAGTGCTTCATTGGGAAGGCCATAACTCAGCCATCTGGAGTGCGATCGAGGTCAATGAGCACTTGATGGAAAGCTTGTTTGATAAGATTTCAAATAGATCTAGTCTCATCTCAATATCACATCAGCAAGGCCTCCAAACCATCAAGATATTCTATCGCTGTTTCTGCTGGGAGCTACACTATCGTTATGGGCTTGTTATTCATCCATGGGACCCTGGCCCAAGTGGAAGCACACCCCAAGGACTTGGAGAACCCACCAAGAAAGCCCTTGGACGTCCTCCTACTTGGCCACCACCTTAGGAGGTCAGCAAGGACGTCCAAGCCAAGCCGGAGGCCCAGTCCAACTTGAGTTCGAGTCCATCTCGGGCTCCAGGACCAGCGTGTAGTAAAACAGACGTCCAGGTCGCATACGAACTCCGTTTTTGATGATCCACATATGGATGGAAAGATAATTTCATAAGGAAACCAATGGAAGTGGTCCAACATCAAAATTACATCAGAATAAATGGGAATAGTTGAAACAAGTTGATATCTAGAATCTATCACGGCGCTGCATCGTCGTCTTTTGGGTCGTTGGGCCTTGTAACGTGTTGGGACTCCTTTAGGACGTGAAGAGGGATCCTTGGACATCCCTTAGGCTATATAATCAGTAGCCACCACCTACATTAGATTTTGGGTTTTGTTTTAGATCAATCTGTCATTGAACAGTCGCCGTTATCGGTTTGCAAGACCCTAACTTCGAGTGCTTAATCATTCATCTGCAATTGTCACTTCAATTGAGTTGCATTTTATCTTGTTCTTGCTTGTGTTCTTTGACTCACAGTAGAGATTAGCCTTCTTGGTGAGGTCAACCGGATTGTGACATGGTTGATAACCAGAGGAGACGTGGTGCTAAGATTGCAGGGTTCGATCTTTCGATCTGAAGCCGGATCGGTGTGTCATTCTCCACCACAACGATAGTTACCATCACCTGACGGAAGATCAGGATCCCCCTCTCCATTATATGGTAGCTTGCGAGGGTGACTCTTGTAGCCTTGTTGAATCCTCTATAGTCCACCTCCATTTGTAGGCCAAGTAGGACCCAGTTACGAAGGAAAGCATCCTCTATTGGTGTCTTTCCCTTGTATTGTCCTTAGTTGAATAGTAAAAGACATAGCTTATCGAAGTCAGGATAAGAGAACCTTAGTTATCCTCTCTACGCTCCTGTTTATCCTAACCTTGTTTGTGGGGGGTATGACCCTGGATACCCATGGCAGACCACATGGACTGCGCCCCCAGGCGTGGCCTAGCCCACGAGACAAAGCCTTGTGGGGCACAACTCTGCTCGCGCCTCCCGTAAGACACCAGGAAGATATCTATGAGATCTGTTAGGATATGTATGATCCCATGATACCTATAATCTATTATTACTTTCTGGTTATCTCTCAGATCTAACTGACTTATAACCTTGTCCCCTAGACTATATTAGGCGGGCAGGGACCCCCTCCAAACTCACGCAATATCATACGATAGCCAATATAATCCAACATACCATAGGAGTAGGGTATTACGTCATACTAATGGCCTAAACCTGTCTAACTCATGTGTCTCTATTGCCTTCTTGTTCTTGATTACACGCCTCTCTGCCGATCAGTCTACCTTCGTGGGATACCCCTCGGAGGACTATCGACAATATTCTATCGATAGTTGGCGCGCTAGGTAGGGGAGTGCGTGCTGTTTCTATATCGAACAAGATGGTACATTCCATAGGCTCTTCGTCCCTCCTATAGCTAGGCTAGATCGTCATGGTCGGATCGATCTTGTGGATCATCAATGCTGATAGAGTCAGAGAGCTCATCGAGCCAGTGCAGATCGATTCTACGCTGATAACCCCAACACCTGCGATTGTAGATATAATCTCAGAACCACCTCCGAGGTCGCCTTCATCGACAACTCGCCGCTCGCTTCCTCGCTACCAGAGGAGGCAGATCAACAATGATGATCTGATCGCATCCAACGATTAGGTTGGTCAGAAGCTCACCGATTGTCTCTCCATCGCTGAATTGGCTCTAGACACTCTGGTTCAACGCCGACTACCCTTCGATCCAGATCTATCGGAGGCTGTTCGGGAAACCCCAGGGGTTACCGCCCTACCCTTCGGGCTCACCAATGTCGCCGCCACCTACCAAGATGCCTTATGGGGCAAATTCATCGACTAGGTTGGAGATGTCCATCCTCTCACCGACCAGCTTCCGCCGGCCGTCAACATGCTGCATGTTAGCCGACGCCCTAGAGCGTCCCTCTAAACCATCCTAGAGGAGAATCCCGACTCCAAGTCCTAGGGTTCTATGGAGACCATTGCTAAAACCACCACCAAACTACTTCCTCTTCCTCCTCTTTGTGGTGGCACTATCTTCAATGTCAGCATCGATAGCCCCCCCTCAAAATGGTGAAACCAAGGAGGAACATGCTGCTCGTGAGAACAGGAATGTTAATTGAGCATAGCGCCGAGCAAACAAGGTCGCCCTTACGATGGCCGAGCAGCAGCTTGACTCATAAGGGAGGCCACGCCAACTCCAACGCAACCTCAATAATGAGTTTGTTCATGTTGATGGACATGATGTCTATAAGACCCCAAGCGCCAACCTGCCATGGCCACCAACGAGCTCACCCAGCTCTCACAAACACTGGTGGTCGCCAAGGTCACCACCATGCTAAAAGTGATGCACTGCCAGGTCAATGAGATCTGCTAGGATCAGAGGCCTTCGTACTCCACAAGCTCGATTCACCGATTAGCCGCACCAAGATCCGATCACCGCCCAAGTCGCTTCACCGACCAACACCGCGATGATAGGCAACCCCTCCAGGGCGGAGCTAGGGGCAACCACATTGAACATCACCACCAACACGACTAGGAGGTTGATAGGGATGTCTGAGTGCACCTCAACAATCTCCGAGATGCGTGATGATGTATCGACAAACGCCACTTTAGCCACCATGAAGAAGAAGTACGCCGTCGCCAGGAGTACGAGCAAGAGTACGACAACCCGGACTCAGCTGTCGAGCCGCTCAATGCCGGCAATGCTATAGACGATGGTGCTGACAACCCTAAAGGATTCCCTAGCATTCATGAGGGTACTCCGAACACTCTAGTGCCCCCATGGGTTTAAAATCACCAGAGTCGAGCCCTACGAGGGAAGGATGAACCCAACACAGTGGCTATAGGCTTACGCCACTGTTGTCCACACTGCTGGAGGAGACACCAGTGTCATGGCAAACTATCTTCCCATCATGCTAATGCCAACTACCATGAACTAGTTCACAAGCCTCGCCCCAGATTCCATCGGATCCTAGGAAGAGCAGAAGAAGGTCTTCACCGACAACTACATGGCTATGTGCACTTGGCCGGGCACTAAGCATGATCTCAACCGCATGTACCAGTGGCCATCTGAGCTCCTCCATAGCTACATCAGATGTTTTTTTGAGATGAGGAATTCTATTCCCAGCATCATGGAAGCTGAGGTCATCACCGCCTTCATTCGAGGACTCCATCACCGCAAGCTTCACTCCAAGATCAACCACAAACCACCCACAGGGATTGGCGAGATGATCACGACCACCAACCAGTACACCAACGCTGAGGAAGCTGAGGTGCGCTTCAACGAGGATGTGGGCGCTCAATGCCTAACTCACCGCAACGATGATCGCCTCGATGACCTGTGGCACAACGACCGCCGCTACGATGACCACAGTTACCATTGGGACAGCGGCCGTGATCGACCACAAGGATCCAAGTCTAGTCAAAATCACCGCCGCCGATGAGACCACATCATCGCCACCGTTAATGAACCTCACGCCAAGTGCAACTACAATGAACAATATAAGAAGATCCTCAATGGCCTGTGCCCTCTCCATAAGAACGACAAGCATAAGATGAAGGACTGCCTTGGCTTGGCTAAGGAGTTCTAGGACAAAAAGGCAGATGATGACACCAACGATGGAGCTGGAGGCCGCTGACCACCTAGGGGCAATAACAATGCCTTCTAGGATCACGACAAGGTGGTTGCCACTATCTTCAGGGGCCTCGCCTCCACCGAGAGCAGAAGAGAACGGAAGCTCGCCGCCCAGTGGGTGCTTGCCGTCACTATGAAAGATATCACCGCCAACACTAGCTATTGCCCTTGGTTCAAGGTCCCCATCACCTTCAGTAGGGCCAACCAGTGGGCGGACATCCCCCACATAGGGCATTTCCCCCTTGTCCTCGACACAACTGTCCAGAAATTGCTTTTTAGAAAAGTGCTCGTCGATGGTGGGAGCGCTCTGAATCTCCTCTTCACCGGAGACCTAAAGGAGTTGGGCCTTGGGATAATAGATCTCACACCCTCAGACCCCTCCTTCTAGGGTGTGGTACCTGGTAGGGCATCCAACTAGTATAGTTCGGTATGGCAAGCAGCTACCGCGTCTAGCACATCAACTTCTACGTCGCCGACTTCAACACTGCCTACCACGCCATACTTGGTCAGCTTGCTCTAGCCAAGTTCATGGCTGTACCACACTACACTTATCTGGTGCTGAAGATGCCTTCGCCTGTAGGAGTTCTGGCCTTATGGGCCAACCTCTCCAATGCCTATGCCTACAAGACAGAGAGTCTCACCCTCACCGAATCCACTGACCTCTCCATTGAGATGGCTAGTGTGGTCACCGATACCAACACGGTGTCCCCCGATGACCTAGAGATCCCATCGCTGGAGCCTCCTCGCGCCTCTACCAAGTCCAAGGAAACCAAGGAGGTCGGCCTCGGCCTTGACGACCCCTCCAAGACCGTGAATATTAGGGCTCACCTCAACCCCAAATAGGAAAGTGCGCTCGTCTCCTTCCTATGTGCCAACACCGATGTGTTTGCTTGGAAACCTGCAGACATGCTGGGGGTACTATGGGGAAAGATCAAGCACTCCTTGAATGTCTCGCCGACTGCCAAACCGATCAAGTAGAAATTCCATCGATTCACGCTAGGCAAGAAGGAGGCTATTAGGGTAGAAATAAAATGGCTCCTAGCTGCCAGATTCATAAAAGAAGTGTATCACCCTGAGTGGCTAGCAAACCCTGTTCTTGCTCAAAAAAGAATAAAGAATGGAGAATATGTGTTGATTACGCTGATCTTAACAAACACTACCCTAAAGACCCCTTTGGTCTACCTCAGATAGACGAGGTTGTAGACTCCACCACCGGCTGTGAACTGCTCTCCTTCCTCGACTATTACTCCGGTTATCACCATATCTCCCTCAAGGAAGAAGACCAGATCAAGACATCATTCATCACGCCTTTTGGTACGTACTGCTACACCACCATGTCATTTGGACTCAAGAATGTTGGGGCGACCTATCAAAGGGCCATCTAGATGTGCCTTGATCAATAGATCAGCCGCAACATCAAAGCTTACATCGATGATGTGGTCATCAAGTCTAAGACTGCCGACAATCTTATCACCAACCTCGAAGAAACGTTCGCCAACCTAAAAAGGTACCGATGGAAGCTGAACCCTTCAAAGTGCATCTTTGGAGTTCCATCCGATATACTTTTGGGCTACATCATCAGCGCACGTGGCATCGAACCCAACCCCGACAAGGTCTCCGCCATCACCAACATGAAATGGCCAACATGCGTCAAGGATATACATAAAGCTAGACATCGAGCTGGCTCAGCTTGGTTCGGCTCAGCTCGGCCTGGCTCGGTAGGATAACAAGCTGGCTCAGCTCGGCTCGTTATACCTAATGAGCTAAAAAACTAGCTCGACATGGCTCGAGAAAAAGCTTGAGCTAGCTCGTTTGGCTCATGAGCCAGGGACAAAAAATGTAAAATGAAGACTACCATACATTTCAATGAGTCATACATGATACACCACATATTTATCCATCATACATGCTAGCAGCAAGCATCATATGCATACACATGCAATAGAGTACAAATTAGGTCCATCGTCCATGTCTCATCACATATTCATCCATGCAAATTGCAAAGTACGACATCAGCTAGATAGGAAGGGTGCATAAACATAAGTACATAACATAAGTTAACATAGCAGAATGACACATTGTTGAAGTTCCATCATTCTGTATTTCCATGCAAACACACAAAAGGCATGGTCAGTTAAGACTTCTCCATGGCAAAATGTCCCTCGTTCAGACCTTCCCCCTTTCCTATAGGTCAATAACAGTACAACAAACAACACTGTGTTAACAAGATGATAAGCAATAAGAAAAAAAAAAAGAATGCACAAACTGCGCACATGTACCCCACTAGACACTAATTGCTGGACACCATGCATTTTGGGAATTCAATAGATTCGACATCATCTTCATCATCTCCAACCTAAAAATAGAAAAAATATTAGCATGTCACAAGACAAACAAAGTTGAATAGAGAGAACAAGGTATATACTTATATATATGAATCCATACCATGAGAGGATGATTGTTGTCATCATAAGTGCCCCTTATCCAGCTAGATGCACACACTAATGCCTAAACTGTGGCCAGCTTTAAAGAGCTTCTATAGTCATCAAGAACTCAACCTGCATTACTGAAGGTGCACTCTGATGATACACTGCTCACTGGAATAGCCAAGAACCTCTTTGCCAAGCTAGACACAACTGGAAATCTATGACAGTTCACATTCCAATATCTAAGTAAGTTGAAATGTTTGTTATCTATGGGCTCATTTGGTTCATCTAGATAAATCAGCAGCTCAGATTTTGAACTTTCTATAACACTAGATTGCAAAAATGACTGGAAATCACTTGCAATAGAAGCCATTAAGCTGGTTGTATCAAGTGAAGCTAAGGTTGATTGCCTGTTCGTGCCATTGTCACCCATCTTTTGCTGATTTAATATCTCATACTTGTTATAGAGCCTTTCCAACTCTTGGTTGATGTCATTAATCTCAATTTCACACCAAACTGGGTCAAAAATCTGTGCAAAACACCATTTAATGTACCTCATCTTGAACCTAGGGTCAAGAATTGTAGCAATAACCATAACATTGTTCTTCTCCTCCCAATATTTATCAAATTTCTCCAACATAGCAGCAGCCATACTCATCAAATATGTATCTCTAGATTGCTGTGCTCCTATCAATGCTCTCTTAACTTTCACTATGTAAGGATAGAAACAATTGGCAGTTGGATAGAGTGACCCAGAAAATGCAGTGGTGGCATCTGCCATTGTTCCTAATATTGGCCTAATTTTTCCAAACAATACCCAATCTGAATCTGAAGGTTTCCAAACATAGCTGGTGTCTATGTCTTCATAATAACCAAATGCATCCTTATAGGCAATGCATGTATCTAGCATTTTAAAAGTTGAATTCCACCTTGTTTTAACATCCAAAGCTAAACCTCTTCCTACTTTGACAGAATAATTATTGCATACTTCCACAAACTTATACATGCGAGATGGAGACCTCTTAAAGTATTTCACTGTGTTCCTCAAGCAAGTTATCAAATTATCTATTGGATGGAGGCCATCATTAACAACCAAATTGACTATGTGAGTAGCACAACGAATATGAAAGTAATTAGGATCAAATACTAAATTCTTTCTAGCAAGAAGCTTTGCCTTCAAATTTGTAACATCCGTATCATTGTTTGTAGCATTATCAAGAGTTATTGTTGTGACCTTGTCTTCTATTTTCCATTCTACCATACACTCAAAAAATAGCCTGAGCTATGACAATACCAGTGTAGGGAGGATCCACCTCGATAAAGTTCAAGACATGGCATTGCAAAACCCAATTCTCATCTATATAATGTGCCACCAAACACATGTACTGACGGTTTTGATTAGGTGTCCATAAATCAGTGGTTAAACTTATTGATTCTGCCTCTTTCAGACTCCTCTTGAGTTGGTTTTTTTAGATTCATAAACCCTCATGCATTCATTTTTTATAGACTTCCTACCAATAAATTCATAGTTACCATTCATCCATTTCATCAAGATATTAAACCATTTATGCTCTACCATCCTAAATGAATACTCATGAGCAATTATCATCTTGGCAATCAATTCTCTAGTGTGCTCATGATATATTTAGTAGGATTAACAACAACAGAATTGCCATCATCTAGACCAAAGTTTAGTGTACCTTGAGCTTTAGCCTTTGCCAACTTGTTCTGATATTGTGTGCAATTAGCCAGGTGCCGGTTCAGAGTTGTTGTAGCACCACCTGGATGGTACACATAACTCCTATAGTAGAACTTACACTTTGCCTTTGTCTCCATGACACCCCTCTCCTTCTTGGATGGGACATTGACAACCTTAAAATGTTTCCAGCAATTAGCCCTTTTGCCTCTTGCTATCTTGCACTTGGGAGACAATGTAACACCAGCTTTTTTCCCTCCTGTCTTTGCCTTCTTAGCCTTTGATGTGCCATCATCAACCTCATCACCCCTCTGGCTTCCACTTCCACCATCAACTGTAGGTAGGCTTTTAGACATATCATCCCTATGGTCGAAGCTGTTATCATCGTCCTCCTCATCTTCTAAAACTTTCTCCAATGGCTGCACAAAGAAACATACATGTATTAATGTATAGCTGAATCATTGCTATTTCATTAAAAATAAAGTATGACATTCTTCATTTTTGGGGATAAATTCATTATCTGGATAGCAATAATTAAATAATCTAGATAGCAATGATTCCTATAACTATGGACCAATCAATGAATCAAGCAAATTCAACTTTCAAGTCTGTACTGTACGAACTAGTATATGGAAACTAGATAACATACCACCACGTCCATGGACAGAGTGGGATTCAATGAAGACCGAGTGCTAGTTTGTCGTCCACAAAGCTTACTCCTTGACTCCAAACTTGGAGGACACGGCGATGCACTATTCTTGCCCTCCATGGCCGCGGCTGAGGGCCTAGAGCACAGCAGTCAGCAGGTTAGTAGCAGTTTGGCAATTGACAGAGGAAGATCTAGAGGAAAAAGGAGAGAGGAGTGACTGAGTGAGGACCAGAACTAGACCTACTCATAGATGGAGAGGTGCTGGTCACGGCCGCCTGACTTGCAGTCGTGGCGTCGGGCATCTTGCTCACCCCATCATCGCCGTGGTAGTGTGCTGGCCCTGCTACAGTCGCGAGCTTGCGGCGGTGCGTGAGCGGTGAGCCCCTGAGGAGGCTTAGGGTTTTGTTCTGTTATGTGCTGATGTGCGCATGGGCCATGGGCTAGGGGCCTATGGGCTATGGACTATGGCAATGCGGCCTACAGACTTCCTTTCCTAGAAACACAGCTCATTGAGCTCGCGAGTAGCTTCTGAGCTAGCTTGGCTTGGCTCATTATACTAATGAGCTAAAACCTAGGCTCGGCTTGGCTCATTATCCTAACGAGCCGAGTCAAGCCGAGCCGAGCTAGCCGCGAGTCGAGCGAGCTAACAAGCTTTGAGTTTTCTGTCTAGCTTTAGATATATAGAAGCTTACAGGCTGCATGGCTGCTTTAAGCCGCTTCATAACGTGCCTCGACGAAAAGGGACTTCCATTCTTGAAACTCCTCAAGGCCTCCGAGCATAGACACAGCTTTCGAGTAGCTCAAGTTGTTCCTAACAAAGCCTCCGATCATGATGGCACCAAGGCTAGATGAAACTCTCCTGATCTACATTGCCACCACTTCTTGTGTCGTTAGCACAACTATCATCGTCGAATGTGAGGAGGCCAGGCATGCCTATATGGTGCAACGTCCGGTATACTTCATCAGCGAGGTCCTTAATGAGCCCAAGACTCGGTATCCTTAGGTCCAAAAGCTGCTATACGCCATTCTGATTATGTCGCGCAAGCTCCGCCACAACTTTGAGTATTACAAGATCGCCGTGGTCATTGGGTTCCCTCTAGGGGACATTCTCCGCAACAAAGAGGCCAATGGCCGCATCATCAAGTGGGCTATTGAGCTCAACACTTACTCCATCAAATTCCGAAGTAGGCCTACCATCAAGTCTTAGGCGCTCGCTAATTTCATCACTGAGTGGACCGAGATTCAAGAGCCCATCGCCGCTACTTGCCCCGAGCACTGGGTGATGTACTTCGACGGTGCCCTCAACATCAATGGTGCTGGTGTGGGCATTCTGTTCATTACATCGACCAAGGATAAGCTCCGATACGTTCTCCGGATACATTTTCTGGCCTCCAACAATGCCACCGAATATGAAGCATGTCTCCACGGACTCTGCATAGCCGTCGAGATCGGCGTCAAACATCTCATGGTATATGGGGATTCCACGCTGGTCATCAACTAACTTAACAAAGACTGGTCCTGCTCTAGTGAAAAGATGGATGCATACTGCGCCAAAATCAGGAAGCTTGAAGGGAAGTTATACGGTATCGAGTACCACCATGTGGTATGAGATCAAAATCAGCTCGCCGACCACCTATCCAAGTTAGGCTCCTCTCGCATCGTGATTCCACCGGGGGTCGTCGTTCAAGATCTTTTGGTGCCATCCATTAAGGAAGAGAAGGAAGTTTAGGAAATTCCCCCCGCCGAGCAGCTGGTACTTATGGTACCTTCGCCGGTCGCCGATTGGAGGGAATAGTTCATCAAGTACCTCACCAACGCCGAAGTACCCGTCGACAAGACTAAAACTAAATGTCTAATCTGTCGAAGCAAGCATTACATACTGGTGGACGGCAACTTGATGAGGAAAAGTGCCAAGGAAGGGATACTGTAGAAATGCATCACCCAAGAAGGAGTGAAGCCACTTCTCAAAATTCACTCTGGTTCTTGTGGCAATCATGCGACCTCGAGAAACCTGGTCGGTAAAGCTTTCCTAACTGGTTTTTACTGGCCCATGGCCATCTCTGATGCAGAAGACCTTATCCAATGTTGTGAAGGATGTCAATTTTTCGTCAAGTAAATACATGTGCCAGCACAAGAACTGTAGACCATCCTATCTTCCTAGCCTTTTGCATGTTGGGGATTGGACATGATCAGGCCTTTTAAGTCAGTGCTAGGTGGTTTCTGGTACATGTACATCACCATCGACAAGTTCTCCAAGTGGATTGAGTACAAATCGCTTGTTTTGGCTACTGCAAAGAAAGCAGTCAAGTTCTTCAAAGATACCATCCATAGATTTGGTCTCCCAAATAGCATTATCACCGACCTTGGAACCACATTCACTGGTCATCATTTTTGGGACTTCTATGAAGACTAGTGCATCTCCTATTGCCCATCCTAGAGCCAACGGCCAAGTCGAAAGGTCTAACGGCATGATCCTTGATGCCCTAAAAAAGAGGCTATATCAGAAAGAAGAAAAGAATCAAGTCAGGTGGCTCAAAGAGTTACCAGCTATGGTCTAAGGACTACGCACTCAAGCTAGTCATAGCACCGGTGTGTCTCCATATTTCTTGGTCTATAGCTCAGAAGCCATACTACCAGCGGATATTGCCTTCCGAGCACCTAGGGTGGAAAATTATGATGAAGAGCAAGCCACAGCTGTTCGGACAGAGGACGTCGATAGGGCCGAGGAGGAACGCCTGATCACCTACGTCCGCATAGCCAAATATCTAGAAGGCTTGTAGAGGTACTACAACCGCAACATCAAAGGTCATTCATTTGCTATTGGCGACCTCGTTCTCTGCAGAAAATAAAAAACCAAAGGGATGCATAAGCTCTCCTCCCCCTAGGAAAGGCCTTATGTCATCAAAGATTTTACCCGACCAGGGTCTTATCGCCTACGTGACTTAGACGGAATCGATGTCCCCAACTCATGGCACATCAAGCACCTTATATGTTTCTATCCTTGAAACGCTCTAGATATGTATTCTCCACTTCATGATGAATAAAGTTTTGGTCGCCATAATTTGTCTCCATTTTTTCTCCATTACAATTTAATCTCCACTTACGGTCGCCGAGCTCTAAGCTACTCCTTAACGAACTCTAGTACAAGATTCCCATAACTGCTCTGTCATGTTTCTCCAAATCTCCAATGTGTTTCGCCAAGCAGGTTTCTCCAAATCGTTGACCATGTTTCTCCAAATCTCCAATGTATTTTGCCAAGCAGGTTTCTCCAAATCGCCGACCACGATTCCCCAAATCTCTAAGTTATTTCGCCGAACGCCAAGCAGCACACGTCTTGTTCTACACTCTATGGAGAAGACCCAGTCTCTAATCTCTCCCTACATATGCTATGGGCTCCGCGCTCTGCATTATGGTTGGTCGGCTACGGTTCCTTGGTCATGCCTATTCCTCCTACACATGCATAGGCTCTGCACTCGATGTTATGGACTATGGGCTAGCCAAGGCCCAGAGCATAGTAGAGAACTAACTGCTCAGACACCACTAATACTACGTATATCTCCAAGTTATTTCGCCAACCACCGAGCAGTACATGTTCTGTTCTATTCTATATGGAAAAGACCCAATCTCCGATCTCTCCCTACACATGCTACGGGCTTCGGGCTCTGCGTTATGGGTGGTCGACTGCGGTTCCTTGGTCACGCCTGTTCTTCCTACACGTGCACGGGCTCCGCGCTCGACATTATGGACTATGGGCTAGCTAAGGCCAAAGAGTTCAGTAATGAACTAACTGCTCGGATGCTACTTATACTATGTATAATTGCGTTAGGGTTAACACTACAACAATTTTTCACTGCGCTACTAGCAAACTACATAAAACATGCACTTGTTACTTTACAACATTTATACATACACATAAATGTCTGTTTGTGCCCTTGCATGTTCTAACTACTCTCTCCAGTTAATATAGCATGGCTCTCCAAGCAGATCATCGAGCTTCGCCATGGCCATCTGTCTTGCCGAACATGTCAATGTCGCCGGCCAGCTTCTTCGCCATGTCCTCCACCTCATCCTCTAGCTGCTGGTGCTCCACCTCACCCATCCCTCTAGTGAATCTGACCCCTATCGCCTGAAGGTCCATGGCTAGGTGGAGGGACTGGGCCACCGCAAGGGTGTGAGTAACAGCGGTAACAACGGTGTCATGATTGAAGCTCTTGAAGTTCTCCCACACTGCCTTGCACCTCTCGATGATGGTGTCCGGACGCGGTGGCCTATCATTAGGCTGAGGAGCCACCTCTATGTAACACCTTGGGTGTTAGCCTTGCATAACTTGACTTGCATAGCATGAGCATGATCATAAAGCATTCATATATAAGCTTTGACACTTGAAACATTGGATTGAAACATCTGCAACGTTTGCTTATTACCGCATGTTTCTTAAACATATGCAACTTTTCTTGTTATTTCATGTCTCCATGTGTCTATGCATACGATCATGAGTGGACACATGTACTTGGTGGATGTGAGTCACACAAACTTGTAGCAACACCTAGGGTAGCAAATAGGACCTTGTTCATGGTTGCATTTCATGAACCAACACTTAAGCTTTCTTGTGATTACACTAACTAGCCCTGAGTGACTACTACATGAAATGATTGAATGACCTTGCAAATTGCTTAAACATGTTTAGAGTATCTTTATGAAAAACTTTGATATTCATGGTTAGGGGTAAAAAGGTCATTAAGCCATGCTTTGATGTGTATCATCATGTAAATGTGACATGTTTGACCAAGTTTGAACTAGGTGTTAGAGACCTTGCATGGAGGAGATCACTAAAGCAAAGTTGTAGTATTTGACATAAGGAACAACTTTTATTTTTAGGTCATTGACTGATTTAGCTTCTAACATGCTTGAATTGGTCCCACAAAAGTCAGAAGAATCAAGATTTCAACACTTAACAAAATTTTTGTAAGTCTTGATCACTGACAGTGCTGTCAGCCTGACTTTGGATTGATTTTACTCAATGTTGGTTGGGAATTAGAACACGATTATTGAACAATAGTTGAAGCTGGTACATAGGTCTACCAATTTGGTTTAGGATGTTTGCACAACGGAGCCACGGATTCTCAGTTAACTCGATTGCAAAACTCGTCGTCAGGCTCAGCCTTGCTTAACTGAACCGACTGAATTGAAATCTTCAGTGGCCGACACTGGCAGGAACCACGCGCCGTGTGGAGGTCACGATGGCCGCGCGTCGCCGTTGTCCTGACCGCGTAGGCCACGACGCACCTAAGCGCGGCATTATCATGCCAGCACCCGCCCGCTCCTGTCCACGCCCTCATTTCGCATTTCCCAGCTCTCCTTCGTCACTGGCAGCGCCCGCAGCAATAGCCGAGCATCTCCTCGCCTCCGCCATCGCCATAGCCATGCGCAAGCCCACGACGAGCCATCCATTCATCACTGCAGTAGCACCACTAGCTCCCCAGCAACCCACTGCCTCCTCTCGTGCCCACTGATAGCACTTGGTAAGCCACCACGCCGTGCAAAGCCTCGCCGGAGCTCCACCGCTAGCCCCGTCACTGTGGCCACGTCGCCACTGACCATCCCAAGCCACGATAGGGCGCTAGCTAGGTCCGCCGTAGCTTCCAACGGTGTCTCGCCGTCGTCCCGCACCTCTGCTCCGCCATGGCCGCCACCGTTGTCACTGGCGTCGACGATAGGGCCGGCCAAGTGGTTCAATAGATGTGCTAGGTCGAGTAGGTCACGCCGTGAAGATGTTACCGCCGGCAAGTTCGCCGTCGGCGAGCTCTGGCCGCGTCCGTAGAGTAGCGCCACCGGCTCTGTTTTCATCTCAATGACAGGTGGGGTCAACTGACCAGTGGGTCCCGCTTGTCAGCGACTCCATGTATTAAAGCCAGTTCATTTTGAATGCAGATTTCATATGTTTTGTAATTTTTGTATCTTCAGTTTGGTAGCTTCAAAAATTGTGAAATAAATTTGTTAGTGTTCCTTAGGAAGTGTAGTATTTAGGAAAAATATGTTCTTGACATTTACAGTAGAAATTTTTGGAGATTTAAATAGGGATTTGAAATGTGCTTTTGAATGCATTCAAATTTGTTTATTTTATATCTAGAGTTCCTGTGCTCCAAAAATTATGAAAGTTTTGTGGTAAGCTAGTCTTAGCATATATGAGCTCTGGTAAAAATTTGAAGATGAGTGCATGTGTAGAGTTGTAGTTATAGATTTTTCTTTTATAATTAGAAGATCCTTGTGTAAATTTTTATAAATTATTTATGAATCCAAAATTCATGAAATTTGTTGGAGGTAATCCTAATACCATATGGATGCTAACAAAAATAGGAAATCTATTGTTTGACACTTTTCAATAAGGTTTTCCATTTATGTTATTTCAAGCCTTGCTTCCTTGTCATTTTTGTATAGGATGTTATACTTGGTAAAATGACATGAAATTTTTATAGTAGTCCTTTGATAGCATTAGCAAGGCACTGTAAATTTTTGAGAATTTATGAAGTACATCTGGTATATGTTTATTATTTAACCTAAATATCTCAGTAAAATAATAAAGGCATTTAAATAAATAGTTTGGGCTTCACCATTATTTTATCTTAAATGTATTTAGTATGCTTAAACTATTGGTAGATTTTATGTTGTCAAATTTTGACCGATTACATGAAGTAGAAGTATTGTTGCTTTGTATTGCAAATTGAATAGTTTCCGGATAGATTCTGGAGTTTGATGAGTTGCATGTTGAAAATGATGTGTACTGTAAAAATAGTTAATAACAAAGTTGTTGAGAATTTGATAAGCTTTCCAGAAAGTCTAGGATCACTATATTTGGATTAGTAGAACTCCAGTTATGAGTGAAACAAGTAGCTACTGTTTTGTGGCATAATCGATGCATTATGGAAGTAGATAATTAAATAATCGAGAAGAGATATGCACCTACTCAATAAACATGATGCACTTGTTAACATATATGCATTCATAATACTTATGCCATATTCATGCATCTAGGATCGGAGGAAGAGATAACATTGCTGGAATTTAAAGAAGCAGAGGAAGGGGACCAGCAGGAGAATTCACAAGCCACAGCTCCCGAAGGCGTGGAGCAGAATCCTGAAGAGCTTTCAGAGTGTCCTGACCATCGCCCTACTTCCTTTCTACGAGGCAAGCCCCAGAGCATTCTAAGTCTCCTAGTAATTTACAATGTTTAATTAAGTACTTATGATTGATGCATTAGGTTATAAGAGTTGAATGGAACCACTTGATGCATATAAATTCCTTGTCTAGATATTAAACCTTTAACCGGTATAGGTCCAGGATCGAATAAATGCTTAGCCATGCTTAGACCGGTAGAAGTCGGGTGATGTCCTGTCACCTGTGAGATATAGGTGGATACCGGAGCATGGTTGGCTATATCTGCTATCGTGGAACAGAACCATGAGGTAAAAGTAAATCAAGACTGGATGGGAGGTTGATAGAGGAGCAACAAGACATGGAGGTCTTGGGTGTGGATCTATCCCCGTCTGTGTCGATCAAGGACCATACTGTTGTTGGAACTTCTGACAAGATTGAATGCATGCCTCTCACTTAGCTGGCCGGATAACTCGTTCCGACCGTGAAGCTGAGTAATTCAACTCAGGTCGGGACCCATTCTGTTGTGCGCTCCTTCCGGGGAACGATCAGACTGAGCCCAAGGGTAGGCTTGGCCTGAGCATCCTAGCATCTGGTGTTCTAGATTGTGCGGCGTGGTACGGACCCACGAAATGTGTACCTAAGTTGTACCAAAGGTGACCTAAGGCTATCGTGGCTGGTAGACCTGGGTTTGTGTTAAGAATAAATTTCTAGCTGGTTGAAATCGATTCGAATCGCCGTCTCTCTCAGATAGTGAGAAACTTGACTAGCTCCAACATCGTAGTAACTGTGTTATGAAACATGATGGTTCGGATGAATATGGAATTACAATACCTGCTATGGTTACTATGGTATGCTTCTAAATGATATACCACATGTTTGGCACAGGATAGTTGCTAATCTAGAAATGGATAGTTATAATTAACTTGATAAAGGAATCATAATTGTACAATGGGTCAATTGCCTTTTACACAAAATGTTGTCAAGTTACGTCCACTTATACAGCCTTGCATAATCCTTGGAGTCATTTTATTTCTGGTTCATGACGGGTAAGTCTAGCTGAGTACCTTCTCGTACTCAGGGTTTATTTTCCCATTGTTGCAGATGGCACTATGTACCATGGTTATTGCAAGAGTTGCTTCTATCCTGCCGTGGATGAGGAGTAAGCCTTGGGCAAGCTTCTTTATTAATTCCTATCCTTGCTTTTGTGGACTGTGATCCGACTTGGCACTGTATCAAACTATGTTGGAAACTTTATTTTTGAACTTAATTGCTTTCGCTTTATTTATCAAACTCAGTTTGTAATAACTTTTATTCGTACTCTGATGATGAAATGTATCTGTGAACTTTATGTAATATGTGACATGTATGTTGAATCCTGTACGATCTTGGTTGTTGTAAATCATTTATCGAGACCCGTCGTGGTACTCGACGGACTACCAGGTTTATATGGGTTCAAGTATGACCGTGCGACTACTTGCGGGTTGCCATTGTACTTGTACTCTTGTAAATTGGTCGGTTCTGCGACAGCTGGTATCGGAGCAAGATTCAACGTTAATTGTCACAAGTGTATTTAAAACAAAAGTTTTTGTTTTCCAAAAACCCTTCTCGAGCAACTAATAGTTATATAATAGGTATTTGAAATCTAAAGTGTGCCAATGATCACTTTCCTTATGCCCAAATTAAGGACTATTAGGTGGCTATTTAAGTACTAACATGGGGGGTTTTACTTCGTCGTCCATACGGTGTGCTATTGTATGGATACCATTCACTTGAGTGGTAATGTATGGATCAAATGCCTCTACACCAAGGTAAGATGATGAGTGTATGACCGCAAGATGTGAGCATGCGGTCAGGGAGAGTAGCTTTGGTACGACTATGTATGCATGCTTGCATGTGTATATGGTACGTATTTAATTGTGGGTTTAAATTATTGTCGGGTAGATTGATACGGAAGTATATGTATGGGTATACATATATGGAAGTATTTACAATTACATTCTGCATATTTCATTATGGGTTTAGGGCTAAAATGGAATTTTATGCAGGTACATGGACAACGAAACGTGTAGCTCGACTAGTTACACTATTTATGAGAGAACGTATGTATGCCACCGTGTCTATCGTTAGAAACAAATTTTTCCTAAGTTTGTGAGGATGTACGGCATGAGCATGCATCATGATAATTACCATTCACATAACTACATTGTTCCTCCCCTTATAAAATTCTTACTCGATTAAGTAACTCTTATCCATTATGGCATTGTCTCACCAAGTGGTACATGTTAATGGTGTAGATGGCACGCACAAAGCAGACCGCTCGCAAGTCCACCGGAGGCAGAGCTCCCAGCCATCAGCTTGCTCCACGTACCCGTCAACGTCACATGTTCCTTGGAGAGTTTGGGATGCCTACACTCTTGTGGAGAGTGCTCAGCTATGTAGGCTATCCTGATGGAATGGAGCCCCGCTACTTCTGGGCGAATGAGCAGTTGGGAGAAGGTCTCTTAGTTACTATGGAGGCCGTTGTTCGTCCCCAAGGTGACAATTCTGAGTGGATAGGTTGGTGTTATGAGTCAACTGGCAGGACTGCTGAAGAAGCAGCTGGTAGGGTAGCCTTTGGGATCCTGAGGGATATCATGGATCGTTTTCCTCAGGAGCTGGCAGCCGCTTTGGTTGGAGTCTTTCCGAGGGGCAACCCCTCCACTAACTCATGGCAGCAGGCAAGAGGAAGATCTTTGGAGATTGGTGCAGCAGAAGGGCAGAACAGTGATAACCCTTCCATGAGCGCCATGTTCGTAGTGATGAGAGTGTTAGATGGAGTAGAAGGTAGTCTCAGACGTGTATCTGGTGCTCTTGGTCATGCTCACAAAGACCGACATCAGCTTTAGAGGGAGCACGACGCCGAGATTGAGAGGCTCACTATAGAGATGGCTCGGTTAACTCACTAGAGGAATGTAGCCTAGTCTAGGGAAGATGTTCTGAGAGCTCAACAATTTGAGCTGGGGCAGCAGCTGGCCAATGCGAAAGAATACAACAATAACCTACATGAGGAGGTTCATCTGTTGAATAATCAGCTCCACCCTTATGTCCCACCTAGAGCCATAGAGATGGATCTAGAAGAGGACGAGGAAGAAGAAGTGGAGCCTGAGGAAGGAGATGATCCTACGTCTAACCTTGATAGTGATCATGATGAGGATTAGATCGCTTAATACTTAGTGGAAGGTCTAATGTATCACCTTTATTCATGTAATGGACCTGTAGTTCGAATTTGGCATTAGTAACCCGACTATCATGTAATGTTGATTAATCACACGTTTAGTTGAACATCAATGCAATTCCAGTCCTTTGTCGGCAATCACGATTTAAATTTGCATGCGTTATGAGCGCGATAAGTGGTCAAATTGGGGATGTCATGTTGCGAGAATGAATTGTTATGCCTCTGTTTTTATTGTGATTTTGAGAATTTTCCCCAGTAATTTCAGTTTGGCATGATTATGGTTCATCTGCAATCTCTTGGCATCAACCAATAATCGCTTATTGTTGCAACTTCACAGATGACGCGCACCCGTGCTGGAGCTAGTGGCAGCCAGGATGACAACCATGATGACTTGCCACCCCCACCACCGTCGTCTGCTCAGGAGTTCTTTACCCAATTCCTAAGGAGCCAGAGGACAATGGAGGAAGCTTTGCTCCTTATCGCGCAAAACACTGCTCGTGGCCACCCACATCAACCAGGGGCCGAGCCAAATCAGCACAGTACATTCAAGGAGTTTCTAGATACGAAGCCTCCAATCTTCAAGGTGGCTAAGGAACCACTGCAGGCTGATGAGTGGCTAAATACCATTGAGCAAAAATTTTGTCTGCTGAGGGTCACAGAACATCTGAAAGCTGAGTATGCTTCTCATCAATTGCAAGGACCAGCAGGGATCTGGTGGACACATTTCCTGTCGTCTTTGCCTGCTAACGCATGAGTGACCTAGGAACAGTTCAAGCTAGCTTTTAGGGGACACCATATTCCCCCGGGCCTGATGCGCATGAAAGCGGCCAAATTTATGAGGCTCACTCAAGGAACAAAGTCACTCACAGAATATATGCACGCATTCAACAACTTGTCCAGATATGCTCCAAGTTTCATGGATACTGAAGAGAAAAAGATAGAGAGTTTCAAGCGAGGTCTGGGTACTAAACTGATGAAGACTATGGCAAATTCTAGGTGTGCCACGTACAATGAGTTTATTAGTGATGCCTTGACCCAAGAAAACCACAACAACATGCATGTAGTTGCCAAGGGTCGCAAGAGGGCATATGAGGCCGGTGCATCTAGATCTTTCTAGTCAAAAGCGCCTATCACAGCTAGGCCACAATTCCGTCCACCTGCACCCAAGTTTAGGCCTCCACAACCTAGAGCTTAGAATAATAGGCCACAAAAACCATTCTGTAAGGCATTCACGATTGCCTTACCAAAAGGAAATGGCAGTCAGGACAGCTCCACCGAATTCAGAAGTAATTAACCATGTTTCAACTGCAACCAACTGGGTCATTAGTCCAAGGAATGCCCCCACCCCAAGAAGAATAGCAACCAGAATCAGAACAATCAGAGACAGGCGAATGCCAGGGCATGTCAGGGACACGTGCATTATACCACTGTAGAAGAAGTGCCCGCCGGAGAAGTTGTCATGGCTGGTATGTTTCTCGTCAACAAGCATCCCGCTGTTGTTTCATTTGATTTAGGAGCTTCTCATTCATTTATGAGTCAAGCATTTGCATCTAGACATGATCAAGAAATAATTGAAGTAAGAAAAGGGGGTTATAACATAAGTTCAGCAGGGGGAACTGTTACTACCAAAAAGATAGTAAAAAATGTACTCATCTCTATACAAGGGAGGGAGTACACAACAGATTTGATAATATTGCCCGGGTTATCGATAAGTGTAATCTTAGGCATGAATTGGATGAAGGATCATGGTGTTCTTATTGACACTAGCACCCGCACTATTATGTTGAGGGAACCCACGGGAGGGAATGCTTTTCTAGTACCACTCTCCTGCGATTTCGAACCCCAACATTTAGCCTGTGCTATCCAAACCACCACAATATGTGATATCCCCGTGGTTTGTGATTTTCCAGATGTATTTCCTGAGGAATTACCAGGTCTACCCCCGGATAGGGACATGGAATTTAAGATCGAGTTAGTGCCAGGTATGGCACCCATATCCAGAAGGCCCTATAGAATGCCACCCAATGAGTTAGCGGAACTTAAGGTTCAATTGCAAGATCTATTGGACAAGGGTCTTATCCAACCTAGCTCATCTCCGTGGGGATGTCCAGCCTTATTTATGAAAAAGAAGGACAAGTCACTAAGAATGTGTGTAGATTACAGACCACTCAATGCTGTGACCATCAAGAACAAATATCCGTTGGCCCGCATTGACATCTTGTTTGATCAGCTAGCAAAGGCAAAGGTATTCTCCAAAATTGACTTGAGATCAGGCTACCATCAGATAAAGATCAGACCGGAGGATATACCTAAAACTGCTTTCTCTACTAGGTATGGCTTATACGAGTATTTGGTTATGTCTTTTGGACTAACAAATGCTCCAGCCTACTTCATGTACCTGATGAACTCGGTATTCATGCCCGAACTTGATAAGTTCGTGGTCATGTTTATCGATGATATATTGATTTATTCAGAAAATGAGTCAGATCATGAAGAGCATCTGAGGGTTGTTTTATCCAGATTGAGGGAGCATAAGCTATATGCGAAATTTAGCAAATGTGAATTTTGGTTGAGCAAAGTACCTTTCTTAGGTCACATCTTATCAAGAGATGGAATCTCTGTAGACCCATCAAAAGTACAAGAGGTAATGGATTGGAAAGCCCCAACTTCGATTCATGAAGTTTGGAGTTTTCTAGGGTTAGTAGGATATTATTGTCGGTTCATTCCAGATTTCTCAAAGATAGCTAAGCCCATGACCAGACTACTATAGAAAGATGAGAAGTACAAATGGACACCAGAATGTGAAGCAGCTTTTCACACCCTTAGAACTTTGTTGACTATAGCACCTGTGCTAGCACAACCAGACATTGAAAAGCCTTTTGATGTATTTTGTGATGCCTTAGGAATAGGTTTAGGATGTGTGCTTATGCAAGAAGGAAGAGTAATTGCATATGCTTCTCGGCAATTGAGAAAACATGAAGTCAACTACCCTACACATGATTTGGAACTTGCAGCCGTTGTCCATGCATTAAAGATATGGAGACATTACTTGTTGGGCAATGTATGTCATATCTATACTGACCACAAAATCCTCAAGTATATCTTTACCCAGCCAGAGTTGAACATGAGACAACGAAGATGGTTAGAATTGATTAAGGACTACAATTTAGAAGTGCATTACCATCCGGGTAAAGCTAATGTAGTAGCCGATGCACTCAGTCAGAAGTCCCATTGCAACACTATGGAAGCATTGTTGGAAGATAGATTCAACTTGTTACATCCTGCTGTACTACACAATATCATAATCAGTTGTTCACTTGAGGGCAAAATCATAGAGCTACAGCAAACAGATGTAGGAATAAGTCACATCAAGAGAAAAATGCAAGAGCAGGAAACCAAACATTTCAGATTGGACGAAAGAGGTGTTTTATGGTTTGAGGGCCGACTAGTGGTACCAAAAGACCGTGAGCTGAGGAACCAAATTTTAGCTGAAGCTCACTCGTCCAAATTGTCCATCCATCCAGGTAGTAGTAAAATGTATCAAGATTTAAAAACCCATTTTTGGTGAACTAAGATGAAGAAAGAGATCGCAGCCTATGTTGCTAGGTGTGATAACTGCAGTAGAGTAAAAGCTGTCCATATGAAAACTACGGGACTACTTCAGCCATTGCCTATTCTAGGATGGAAATGGGAGGAAATCAGCATGGACTTTATCACAGGCCTTCCAATGACGCCACAAGGTCACGATTCAATATGGGTAATTGTTGACCGTCTCACCAAGTCAGCACATTTTGTACCAGTTCACACAACATATCACGTGGGGAAATACTCTGAGTTATATGTTTCCCAGATCGTGAGACTTCATGGAGTACCCAGGACTATAATCTCAGATCGAGGACCACAATTCATAGCTCGTTTCTAGGAGCACTTACACCAGGCTTTGGGAACCAAGCTAATCAGAAGTTCAGCTTATCATCCGCAAACTTCAGGACAGACAGAGCGAGTGAACCAAATCCTAGAAGATTTACTTAGAGCTTGTGTTATATCTTTAAAAGGTTCATGGGAGAAATGGTTACCTTTAGCTGAGTTCTCCTATAACAATAGTTATCAAGCGAGTATCAAAATGGCTCCATTTGAAGCCTTGTATGGCAGAAAATGTAGAACTCCATTGAACTGGATTGAGCCCGGTGAAAGGAGATACTTTGGTATTGACTTTGTTAATGAAGCCAAAGAGCAAGTACGTATCATCTAACAACATATGAAGGCAGCTCAATCTAGGCAGAAGAGCTATGCCGATAGAAGAAGAAGACCACTGACTTTTAAAGTGGGTGACTATGTATACTTGAGAGTATCACCCATGAAAGGTGTGAAGAGATTTGGGATGAAAAAGAAGCTTTCACCAAGATATGTAGGGCCATACAAAATTTTGGAACAAAAAGGAAATGTTGCGTATAAATTATAGCTTCCACTAGAAATGAGTGCAATATTTGATGTGTTCCATGTTTCCCAGTTGAAGAAATGTCTTCGAGTACCTAAAGAAGCTATTGCACCCACCAATGTGCAGCTTCAATCGGATTTGACCTATGAAGAAAAGCAAATTTGAGTATTAGAGGAGATGGAGAGAGTAACACGGAGTAAGATTATTAAGTTCTATAAGATGGTGTGGAACAATCATAGTGAACAAGATGCTATGTGGGAGAGAGAAGATTATTTACGAGAAGTTTATCCCGCCTTTTTCCAAGAATGGTAGGTCTTGCAAATCTCAGGATGAGATTTTTATAAGGGGGAGGGGCTATAACACCTCGGGTGTTAGCCTTGCATAACTTGACTTGCATAGCATGAGCATGATCATAAAGCATTCATATATAAGCTTTGACACTTGAAACATTGGATTGAAACATCTACAACGTTTGCTTATTATCGCATGTTTCTTAAACATATGCAACTTTTCTCGTTATTTCATGTCTCCATGTGTCTATGCATATGATCATGAGTGGACACATGTACTTGGTGGATGTGAGTCACACAAACATGTAGCAACACCTAGGGTAGCAAATAGGACCTTGTTCATGGTTGCATTTCATGAACCAACACTTAAGCTTTCTTGTGATTACACTAACTAGCCCTATGAGTGACTACTACATGAAATGATTGAATGACCTTGCAAATTGCTTAAACATGTTTAGAGTATCTTTATGAACAACTTTGATATTCATGGTTAGGGGTAAAAAGGTCATTAAGCCATGCTTTGATGTGTATCATCATGTAAATGTGACATGTTTGACCAAGTTTGAACTAGGTGTTAGAGACCTTGCATGGAGGAGATCACTAAAGCAAAGTTGTAGTATTTGACATAAGGAACAACTTTTATTTTTAGGTCATTGACTGATTTAGCTTCTAACATACTTGAATTGGTCCCACAAAAGTTAGAAGAATCAAGATTTCAACACTTAACAAAATTTTTCTAAGTCTTGATCACTGACAGTGCTGTCAGCCCGACTTTGGATTGATTTTACTCGATGTTGGTTGGGAATTAGAACACGATTATTGAACAATAGTTGAAGCTGGTACATAGGTCTACCAATTCGGTTTAGGATGTTTGCACAATGGAGCCACGGATTCTCAGTTAACTCGATTGCAAAACTCGTCGTTAGGCTCGGCCTTGCTTAACTAAACTAATTGAATCGAAATCTTCAGTGGCCGACACCGGTAGGAACCGCGCGCCGTGTGGAGGTCGCGATGGCCACGTGTTGCCGTTGCCCTGACCACGTAGGCCACGACGCGCCTGAGCGTGGCATTATCACGCCAGCACCCGCCCGCTCCTATCCGCGCCCTCATTTCGCATTTCCTGGCTCTCCTTCGTCACTGGTAGCGCCCGCAGCAATAGCCGAGCATCTCCTCGCCTCCGCCGTCGCCATAGCCATGCACAAGCCCGCGACGAGCCATCCACTCATCACCGCAGCAGCACCACTAGCTCCCCAGCAACCCACTGCCTCCTCTCGTGCCCGCTGATAGCACTTGGTAAGCCACCACGCCGTGTAAAGCCTCATCGGAGCTCCGCCGCTAGCCCCATCACCGTGGCCACGTCGCCACCGACCATCCCAAGCCACGATAGGGCGCTAGCTTGGTCCACCGTAGCTTCCACCAGCGTCTCACCGTCGGCCCGCACCTCCACTCCACCATGGCCGCCACCATCGTCACTAGCGTCGACGATAGGGCCAGCCAAGTGGTTCAATAGATGCGCTAGGTCGAGTAGGTCACGCCGTGAAGATGTTACCGCCGGCAAGTTCGCCATCGGCGAGCTCTAGCCGCGTCCAAAGAGTAGCGCCGTCGGCTCTGTTTCTGTCTCAATGACAGGTGGGGTCAACTGACCAGTGGGTCCCGCTTGTCAGCGACTCCATGTATTAAAGCCAGTTCATTTTGAATGCAGATTTCATATGTTTTGTAATTTTTGTATCTTCAGTTTGGTAGCTTCAAAAATTGTGAAATAAATTTGTTAGTGTTCCTTAGGAAGTGTAGTATTTAGGAAAAATATGTTCTTGACATTTATAGTAGAAATTTTTGGAGATTTAAATAGGGATTTGAAATGTGCTTTTGAATGCATTCAAATTTGTTTATTTTATATCTAGAGTTCCTATGCTCCAAAAATTATGAAATTTTTGTGGTAAGCTAGTCTTAGCATATATGAGCTCTGGTAAAAAATTTTAAGATGAGTGCATGTGTAGAGATGTAGTTATAGATTTTTCTTTTATAATTAGAAGATCCTTGTGTAAATTTTTATAAATTATTTATGAATCCAAAATTCATGAAATTTGTTGGAGGTAATCCTAGTACCATATGGATGCTAAGAAAAATAGGAAATCTTTTGTTTGAAACTTTTCAATAAGGTTTTCCATTTATGCTATTTCAAGCCTTGCTTCCTTGTCATTTTTGTATAGGATGTTCTACTTGGTAAAATGACATGAAATTTTATAGTAGTCTTTTGATAGCATTAGCAAGGCACTATAAATTTTTGAGAATTTATGAAGTACATCTGGTATATGTTTATTATTTAACCTAAATATCTCAGTAAAAAAATAAAGGCATTTAAATAAATAGTTTGGGCTTCACCATTATTTTATCTTAAATGTATTTAGTATGCTTAAACTATTGGTAGATTTTATGTTGTCAAATTTTGACTGATTACAAGAAGTAGAAGTATTGTTGCTTTGTATTGCAAATTGAATAGTTTCTGGACAGATTCTGGAGTTTGATGAGTTGCATGTTGAAAATGATGTGTACTGTAAAAATAGTTAATAAGAAAGTTGTAGAGAATTTGATAAGCTTTCTAGAAAGTCTAGGATCACTGTATTTGGATTAGTAGAACTCCAGTTATGAGTGAAACAAGTAGCTACTATTTTGTGGCATAATCGATGCATTATGGAAGTAGATAATTAAATAATCGAGAAGAGATATGCACCTACTCAATAAACATGATGCACTTGTTACCATATATGCATTCGTAATACTTATGCCATATTCATGCATCTAGGATCAGAGGAAGAGATAACGTTGCTGGAATTTGAAGAAGCAGAGGAAGGGGACCAGCAGGAGAATCCGCAAGCCGCAGCTCCCGAAGGCATGGAGCAGAATCCTGAAGAGCTTCTAGAGTGTCCTGACCATCACCCTACTTCCTTTCTGCGAGGCAAGCCCCAGAGCATTCTAAGTCTCCCAGTAATTTACAATGTTTAATTAAGTACTTATGATTGATGCATTAGGTTATAAGAGTTGAATGGAACCACTTGATGCATATAAATTCCTTGTCCAGATATTAAACCTTTAACCAGTATAGGTCTAGGATCGAATAAATGCTTAGCCATGCTTAGATCGGTAGAAGTTGGGTGATGTCCTATCACCTGCGAGATATAGGTGGATACCAGAGCACGGTTGGCTATATCTGCTATCATGGAACAGAACCATGAGGTAAAAGTAAATCAAGACCGGATAGGAGGTCGATAGAGAAGCAACAAGACATGGAGGTCTTGGGTGTGGATCTATCCCCATCTGTGTCGATCAAGGACCGTACCATTGTTGGAACTTCTAACAAGATTGAACGCATGCCTCTCACTTAGCTGGCCGGATAACTCGTTCCGACCGCGAAGCCGAGTAATTCAACTCAGGCCGGGACCTGTTCTATTATGCGCTCCTTCTGGGGAACGATCAGACTGAGCCCAAGGGCAGGCTTGGCCTAAGCATCCTGGCATCTGGTGTTCCAGATTGTGCGGCACGGTACGGACCCGCGAAATGTGTACCTGAGTTGTACCAAAGGTGACCTAAGGCTATCGTGGCTGGTAGACCTAGGTTTGTGTTAGGAATAAATTCCCAGCTGGGTGAAATCGATTCGAATCGCCGTCTCTCCCGGATAGTGAGAAACTTGACTAGCTCCAACATCATTGTAACTGTGTTATGAAACATGATGGTTTGGATGAATATGGAATTACAATACCTGCTATGGTTACTATGGTATGCTTCTAAATGATATACCACATGTTTGGCACAGGATAGTTGCTAATCTAGAAATGGATAGTTATAATTAACTTGATAAAGGAATCATAATTGTACAATGGGTCAATTGCCTTTTACGCAAAATGTTGTCAAGTTATGTCCACTTATACAGCCTTGCATAATCCTTGGAGTCATTTTATTTCTGGTTCATGACGGGTAAGTCTAGCTGAGTACCTTCTCGTACTCAGGGTTTATTTTCCCATTATTGCAGATGGCACTATGTACCATGGTTATTGCAAGAGTTGCTTCTATCCCACCGTGGATGAGAAGCCTTGGGCAAGCTTCTTTATTAATTCCTATCCTTGCTTTTGTGGACTATGATCCGACTTGGCACTGTATCAAACTATGTTGGAAACTTTATTTTCGAACTTAATTGCTTCCGCTTTATTTATCAAACTCGGTTTGTAATAACTTTTATTCGTACTCTGATGATGAAATGTATCTGTGAACTTTATGTAATATGTGGCATGTATGTTGAATCCTGTACGATCTTGGTTGTTGTAAATCATTTATCGAGACCCGTCGTGGTACTCGATGGACTACCGGGTTTATATGGGTTCAAGTATGACCGTGCGACCACTTGCGGGCTGCCATTGTACTTGTACTCTTATAAATTGGTTGGTTCTGTGACACTCTAGGTCAACATAGTCGAGCACCAGTTTGATTCCAGCAACCATAGCATTGAGCCTATTTCACTAGGTGCTGGCCTCCTGCTTCAGCACATCAAACTATGTTGTGACCCTCCAATAGTAGTCTGCAAGCATTGCAAGGTTCCATGAAGTAAGGAAACTACTTCAACAGTAACTCTGCCCAGGAAGTAATCACCTTTCAGCTCCTCAGCCAGTTTATCCGCTCACCCTGACTCCTTCACCTTCTCCTCTCAGAGTTGAGCTCCACATCTTGCTCTACAAGCACAACAGTCATCACAAAAAATGTGGCTGTTCAACAATACAAAGCACATTCACCGATACGCTATACCTGCTTTCTGCTCGGATATGTTCCTGAGCTACTCGGACTTCTGCTCTAGCTACTTGGAAGCACTTGACAACTACTTGAATACCGTGGCTAGCTGCTCAGACTTGCCACACAGCTGCTCAAACACTATTGCCAGCAAGGTCTCTAGGTCCTTCTGGTACTCTAGGTCCCACGTGTTGGACTCAGCAATGTCTCGTTTGCGCTAGGGCCTCTAGATGTTTTTCTCCATAAGGTTCATTGCCTCCTTGAGTTTTTCATTCTCCTCAGTGAGGGGCTCCATCCTCTTTACCAGATGGCACCGCTGCTTGCCAGTCCGAGTTATCCCCTGCAAAAATGCCAATATTATGAAGAAGAACAATTTCCAATGTCAAAGATGAACATTACAGATGCAGTACTGACCTTGATTTGTTTCATCACTTCGGCAAGGGCAAACTCCAGTCTCCTCCGCTCCCTGGTGGCATCCTCCTCCTCAATAACCACCACCTCATTGCCGTGTTGGCGGAGGATTCGGACAGCTTGGGGTCGAGATTCCTCACGATCGATCTCTTCCACCTCGTCCTCCTCCTCCACGGCTAGAGGCACCATAGGGGGGCTCTGTGGCCGGACAGCAGGTTTGACCACACCCTGCAACACCAAGGGGGTGTTGTTTGCTCCTCGGGCGCCACTGGCTTTGCCACCCCAGACTCAGGCGCGGCATCGGCATCTCCTGCATTTGCCGCTGAAGACTCAATGGTTCTTGCCATTGCCCTAGGCATCGTCACCAACCCATCCGCCATTGACCCCAGCCTCTCGCCGCCACTAAGACCACTAACAGCGGTGTTTGACTCCTCTGCCGACTGTCGAGCACTCGGGGACTCTAGGATGGGAGCCGCCGGCATTGCCTCCGCCTTAGGACTAGCCCCCTACTATTCATCAGTTTGGACGGGTGGGGTCAGATCCTCTGCATGCCTCGTGTTGCATCAGATCAGCGTGTTAGTCACCAAAAAAGGATAAGGATATGACAACCAAATAACTCCAAGACAAGGGTACTTACGTAGCGGCTTTCCGGTAGATTTTTCTAAACCGGCGCTACCTACCCGAGCCCCCAGCCATAGCCTTGGGGTCGATTCCTGCATTTTGGGGTGGAGGTCTCGTGGTCTCCACCATCGGCCTCTCCTCCACCAGCCACTCCAGGACTCCCCTCGCCTGCTGCTTGGGGTCCCCCTCCGTCCGCTGCTCTAGGACTCCTTTTGCTTGTTGCTCGGGGACTCCCATCGCCTGGTATTGGGGGACTTCCTCCCCTCCCTTTGATTGCTCCTCCACGCGCATTCTGCATGGAGGCGCCTTAGTTCTTGGTGGAGGAGCCATTGGCACTTCATCGTCATCTGACCACTCAAACATCGCAGCGCTCTACGTCTGAGTGGTCCAGTCACCGCCAAGTGAGATGCCGCCCAACTTGAGGGGACCGGCACCTGCTGTCTTTCTCTTCTTCTAGGCTAGCTCGTCTATGGCCGCCCTCTTCCCCCGGACTTTCTCCGACACCAAGGATGGACTCTCCATCCGACCAGCGTTTGTGTCTCTGGACTCAGACGAGACGCTGATGGCTCCCACCTCAGGCTGAGCTGGTGGCCGAGTGTCTACTGCCTGTGGCCAATCGCCCCTTGGCACCCCCAAGAAGTACACCGCTCTTTCCTGTGAATGGATCTTTGCATAAGTGAATCAGTTCACTACTCGACAACAATCACAGATTAAAAGCATCATGAACAAAACAATTGGGATGGTTACCTGAGGAGGCGGATTTGTATAGTTGAAGGCCCTCGTCTGCCTTGACACATTGAATGAGGCATTTGGAGCAAATAGCTCTACGGCCCGCTCGAGAACATCATTCCTCATCAGCCTCCCCATCCTCTGCCGGGTGGGCCCTCTCCTTGTATGGCTAGACGTGGCGCACTATGAAGCTCACCGCCACTAGCCTACCATTAATCTCCATGCCTTTTATTAGGTTAAGGAGCTCCCTCACCTGCTCCATGTCAGCACTGCTCGGCTTCTCCAACCAGCTCTTCTGGCTCTGCGGGATGTGGTCGACATCACAGCGGATTGCGGGGTGGCTCTACTTCATCTAGAACCACCTGGTGTTCCACCCCTTTAGAGAAGTGTTCAATAGTATAGTGATGTACTCGCTCACCATCCCATCCTAGAGTTGTAGTTATACGCCGCCAACCACCTTGGAACCACCGCCGCCCTTCTTCTTCAACCAGAATAGGTGTCTGAAGAGGTTGAAGTGTGGAAGAACCCCCAGATACATTTTGTAGAAGTGGATGAAGATCGAGATATGCAAAATAGTATTTGGGTGGAGATTTGACAGACTAAGTGTATAGAACTCCAATAGATCCCTCAAAAAAGGATGAACAGGAAATCCTAATCCTCGCCAGAAATAATCCTCAAACACCACTACTTCATCAGTGTGAGGCATTGGGAAGGGCTCACCACTGGCTGGCCACCATCCTATAGTAACACGATCAGGAAGAACGCTCGCCTCCACCAATCTATTGAGCTCTGCCTCCCCTGTGTGCGATGGCACCCACTCTTCGTCATGGCTGGCTTCGGCACCTGCCTTCTTTGGGCTTGCCTTCTTTGGGTTCATAGCTCCCCTCTTTGGCGCCATCTCTCAGATTTGGATGGGGACTATCGGTGGAAATGCGCATGGATGTGAATCTGGAAATGCGAGAGCTAAGGAAGAAGATGAAAATGGCAAAGTGGCGAAGATGGGAGCGCGGGGTGCAGTGGCGCAGTTATAAAGCACTCCCCCCACCTTTTCGCATTCGAGGGTTTTTGGGAAACTGCTCCTACGATTTGCGCCTCTCTGAATTCTCCGCAACAGCAAGGTGGGTCGTTACCTGGGCTTTCGTGCAACAGTGGCCCATATTGCCGATTTATCTCCGCAATTTGTTATGGTTCGCTGACTATTCACCGACTTCTCCGCCAACTGTTATGGCTCAGTAATTACTACTGTACAACCATTATTTCGGTATTTTCTCCACGATTTGTTTTCTCCAAGATTTCCTCTTGTGGCTCGGGGACTGCATCAGCATTACGTCTCGGTTCCTCATCGCATTTGGAATTTTTCTTTAGTTGACTGTTGTTTCTGACCCTGGCACCACGTGACCATGTCACCTACTGTCTAGCTTGGGGACTAAGTGGGCACACTTCACCTTGCGGTGAATGTGCTTTTTCTCATTTTGGGGCTATGCCCGGGGACTGGCTGCCTGCTCAGCTGGTATGCTACTATTCTTCTACTTTGGACCCTGGCACCACATAACTACGTCATCTACTGTTAGGCTCGGGGACTAAGTGGGTACACTTTACCTCATAGTGAGTGTGTTTGCTCTGTTCTGGAATACTCCGCACCTTCTGAAGCTGAAGAAGACTATCTCCCTTCCTCGTGGTCGGACTCTAAGTGGGCACACTTGGTGCACTACGAAGAAATTTTTGATTTAGAACTTGAGCTCCTTACACCCTAATGGCAAGCCGTATTTGGGTCACACTGCTCGATGATGGCTCACACTACTCAGCGATGGTTCATGCTACTCGGCAACTACTCACAACTGCTTGGCAACTCATCACGGTGGTCGAACCATGAGTTTGACTGCTCGGCTTTGTTCGCACCTGCTCGGACAAACTCAAGACGGTGTTGCACAATGGGTACAAGGCGCTCGGGGACTAGCTATGGGGGGTACGACCCCGGATACCCACAATAGACCACATGGGTTGCGCCCCTAGGGGAGGCCCAGCCTACAAGACAAAGCCTTGTGGGGCACGACTCTGCTCGGCGCCTCCTATAAGACACCGGAAAGATATCTAAAAGATCTGTTAGGATACGTATGATCCCATGATCCCTGTAATCTATTATTACTTTCTGCAACACCCTAAAATTTTAAATTTTTGGAAATAGAGCTAAAATGATTTAATTTGGAATTTTGTGCTCAGGAAATATAGGAAAATAATTTTTTTCGTTAAATTTAAATTCATCATAAGGTTTAGCAACATGTTTGTGCATACATGCCCTTGCATTTGATGTATTTGGTTGAGCAGTTTTGATTGAAAATTTAAAATGGTTGAAATTGCTTTTGCAAATGAAATAAAAAATGGCTTTGAAGAAAAAGAAAAGAAAGAAAAAGAGAATCTGAAAATAAAAGTATTTTTTTTAAAAAGTTGTAAATTTTATTTTTGAGAACTTACCCAAAATTGTTCATTTTTATTTGAATTTAAAAATGTATTTTAACCCGTATTCCAATTTGATTTGATTCATATTTGAATTCGGTTTGAAAATGAAAAAAGAATTTCTTTTATTTCTCCTTCCTCATTCTCTCGACCTAGTCCCATCCCATTTCTCCTGCTTGTGGCCCAGCAGCAGCGCCGACCCGCTCTTTTTCCCACGTGGCCATTTTTCTTTTTCCAGCGTCGGCCCGCTCTTTCTCTCCGTGGCCCAATTTGGCTTCCTGCTCCCCATTTCCCCTCTCGGCTTTTGCTCCCGCTCGGCCCAACTCGTGCAGGCCAGCCCAGCCAGCACACCGACCCGCACCGCTCTCCCTCCCACGATGATTAGGCGTCGGGCCCCTCACCCACCGACGCCGACCGGTGGGACCACCCTGTCAGCTCCATCCCCTCCACTAGCTCGTGACCAGCTGGGACTCCACCGCCGCCGCCGTCCGAGTCCGCGCATGCCCCGCGTCGTTGTCGTGCACGCCAAGCATCCCGGTCCCTTAAATACTGGATGCCCATGCCCGCCGCTACCTACCCCATGCCCTATCTCGCTCTGCCCTCGCCTCGAGCCAGCCTAGCGCCGTCGCTCGGATCCTGCCAATGGAGCTTGAAGACGGAGTCGTCATGCCGTCTTGTTGGTCCTCCGTCACGGTAAGCTTGTTCCCGAGATTCGCATTGAAGTTGCGAGCACTCCTAGCCCCTTTCCTCCCTCTCCCTCACACTATCTTGGTCTCTCCACGTCGTAGCTGTTCCACCGCCGCCATAGTTTGCCTCCAGCCGCCTCTGCTCGCTTTTAGCGGCCATGGATTGCTGTGCCTAGTTCACCGGGATGATCTCAAGCTCCTCGTCTTTTTCCCATGAAAAAAGTGGTTGGAATCACCGAAACCGAGCTCACCGCGAAGCTTCTCGTCGTCGTCAATGGCGCGCCACCGCGCTGGCCACTGTTCTAGCGGCAGCCTCCTCCCTCTCCCTTCCTGATCGAATCTTGGCCGCCCGCATCTGATCCAACGACCGATATTCCTCCATACCCCTTTGGTTGGCATACTTGCTAAAGAGACCCTCTCTTTTATACTAATTTAACCCACAGTCCAAAACATGTTTACAGATTTTGTTTTCTTCATTTGAAAACATATTTTGTTTCGGTTAAGTCTAAAATACGTTTTCAGCTATTTACAGAATTGCCACTGATTTTGTTTTAGCCATAACTTCTCCGTTTTAACTCCGATTTGATCCGTTCAAATTGCGTTAGGTTTGTAATTTCATAATCTACATGTTTATACTACTGTTAGATGTGTTATCAACTTTTAAAATTACTGATTAGATTTAATCTATTATTTTATTAAAGGAAATCTTGTTTAAATCATATCTTCTGTGTTTTAACTCCGTTTTAGTCCATTCAAGTTGCGTTAGATTCATAGCGATGAGATCTATGTGTTAGTAACAGTGTTTATCATGTCACTAATACTAGAATTTCATGGTTTGAATCATATCTTAAATAACAATTATGCAACTAGATTTTATAAATAAAATATGATTTGTTTCACTTTAGTTTTATAAATCAAATCTAAATTTGACTTAAATTATAATCTCTACAAAATATCTTATATATGTTTTTATATAATTAAAACACATGAAGCTAATAGTTTTATGTTTTCTCCTATGAGCAAATCTTTCGGTAGATGCATTTTTTTCACCGTAGCTCCGATTAGCGTGCTTTTCGCTTCTGTGTGTTTGTAGTGAGACGTAGATTCATTTTACAAACTTTTCATCTTGATTTTATGTTTGGTGTACTATTCTAATTTAGATCTATTGTTTGCTTCATGTATGATTGTATGGATGCTTGTGTGGTGCTTTATGATTTCGTCCAGTCGGTGAGATATACGTGGTGATCAAGAAGAAGAAGAAGAAGAATGTTGAAGATTAAAGCTTACCGAAAGATCGGTGTTTAAGGCAAGTATAGCATGAGATCTTCCTTGTTACGTATTCATATTTAATCTTTTAATTCATATTGCATGTGTCTACCTTGACTACCACTAAGGATATCCTAGTCTTTTGTACTTGAACCTTGACTCCTATGGGATATGCATTGGGTAGCTTTGCTAGTGCTCAACTACAACCATGATCTTGTAACTTGACTAATGTAATATGCAATAAACACTAAAAGATGCTTTTTAGCAACATGGAACAAGGGGGCTAGAGCATTGGGCTATATTTATGGTGCTCTAGATTCCTCTCCCTAAGGACTTATCTGTAAGTGATCATCCGAGACTTACAGTATAGCTGTGAGGGCTACATGGCTCTGGCTTTAGCTCAGTATGCGGACCTTTTCTAGCTTGTTAGTGGTTACCTTTATTGGCGTAAGAATGGCTTGCCGAATCGGGTATAGGACAACCTCTACTCTTATGTGTATAGCCGTGATGGAATTGTGCCATTCGATAGGGGGGTTCCTATATCTGTTTGCTGAGTGAATCTAATGGCCCTAACTTGTTAGACGAACCTTTAAAAGGCTTCATAGTGAACCCTGCCGACCTTCCTTGGTAGTGGGTCAAGAGGCTAATCACCTCGGGCGAAAGGGTAAATCACGACTCACAGTGAAAGTGTACAACCTCTACAGAGTGTAAAACTGGCATATCAACCATGCTTATGGTCACGAGCAGCCTTGGAACATTTACGGAATAGATGATGAATATTGATGATACTAATGATAAAGATGCTCACTAATGATTATTGTTTATGCTATTTATTATTCATGTTTACCTGATCATGTGTTTATATGGGCTTGTGATAAACTTGTTGCTACTCCTATGCTAAAATTTTGACTCATTAAAAGCTAATCGCAGTAAACCAGTGTCAACCTTTTGAGCCTCATGAACCCCATGTTATATTTGTTGAGTACGACATGTACTTATGCTTGCTTTATATTTTTCAAATATTTGGATAAAAATCCTAGATGGGTACTGTGGGCGATATACCCTCGGGTACCACAAGATGGTACATGGGCCGCACCATCCGAGGTGGCCCGGCCCATAAGATCAAGGCGTATACATCAAGATTACAAGTTGTACTAGATATTGTAATAGTACCAAATTGGATACTTTACTTGTAACCTTGTCTCTTTGGAGTATATAAGGAGAGACAAGGGTCCCCTAGACGATAGGTTAATCCATATACATCTCAATACAATACACCAAAGACACAGGACGTAGGGTATTACGTCGACCAGACGGCCCGAACCTATCTAAATCGCTGTCTCTGCGCCTTGTGTCACCATCTGGTTCCTGATTACACGTACCGTCTACCGATAATCTACCACCACGGGCACCCCCCTCGGTGGACTGCAGACCATATTTCGTCGACAGTGGCGCGCCAGGTAGGGGGTGTGCATGCGGATCCTCTGGTGAATCAGATGCGTATCTCAAGATCAACATCATCCGTGGCGGCATGACGTCATGGCGACGACATGACGTCATGGCGCAACTCGCCGTGAATTCACGGTAGCAACGCACAAGTAGCACAACAACACCAAGTGATCCTTGCCGAGGCCCCTTGGGTTTTGTTGAGATCAGAGCGACTCGGCGTGGAAAGGCACGATGATTTCAGCCATTGTAGCATGTTTCAGATCCAATCCAAGACATCACGCAGAGCCAGAGGGCAAGCCGATCTGCAACGTCACCTTTTCTGTCTCTCAGCAATCAAGAAGTCAATCCGACAACATGAAGACGTGCAGCAACATGCAAGCCAAACCAATCTTGGCTTCTTGTATGTATGCTTACACCTTACAAGCACGAGCGACACGATCATGAAGATTCGCTCCAATTAGAAATCCGCCAATACGGCCTATACAGGCTACGCGGATGCTACAAGTCACCCGCACGAGCTAAGATTGGATCATCTAGAGCAGCAGATTATCATATTATCAGACCATCGCAATCACCAGGCAAACAATGAGGACGTACGATCTACAGCACCATGAAGATGATGCAAGCAAGACCAAAAGCCATGCAAGCTAACATGCAAATTAGGCGTGCATGCATGTGCATGTGCCTGAGCCATGCAAGGCGCACGTACATATCGCATTTTTGGCATCCGACTGCATCGAGCCATCGCCGAGCCATGTCAAGCCACCGACTGAGCCACTAAGCGAACCGTGTCGAGCCATCACCGAGCCACGTCAAGCCACCGACCGAGCCACTAAGTGAACCGCATCGAGCCATCCAGCGAGCCATGATGAGCCGACCACGGACCACGTTGACCGTGACCACGTCCCAAGCAGCTCCGCTGAGCTCCGACCACGTCGACCGCGACCACGTCGACCGCGACCACGTCGACCACATCTCGAGTAGCTCTACCAAGCTCCAACCACGTCGACCATAGACCATGCCAACCACGTCCCGAGTGGCTCCACCGAGCTCCGACCACATCGATCACCAGACCACGTCGCAATGAAGATCGCTGCGAAGAACGGCGCTACGATAACCACGACCACCATCATGACGACAGGTCGGAAAGCTCGAGGACTGAACGACTTCATCACCGCCGACCAGATTTCTATCAAAGATAAGTATACTTCTAATATTTATAATTAATACAATTTTCATTATGACGTTTCTCCACAACGTCCTCGTCATGATTATTCTTCAAATAACATTTGTCCATGTATACCATCTTAAATATAACATACATCTATACTTAATGCAAATCCTCGACCAGTCATGTTGACGCTCAATGCCTCCAGAGACGGCCATGTCTCCGGCTCCTCCCTACACGTGCATGAGCGTCTGCCCTCTGCGTTATGGGTGGTCAGCAGCGGTTCCTTAGCAATGCTTTGTTCTTCCTACACGTGCATGGGCTCCGCGCCCCACGTTATGGTTCACGGGCTAGCTAGGGCTAGAGACTCAGCTACATACTAACTGGTCGGGCGATTTATATTAAGTATAAACACAAACTTCACATTAACACTGATGTTCACAAAGCACCAACTGCTTTATCACATCATGCTCATTTGCAAATGACTGCTGATCGTATTTTCTTCACCGCTGATTTTTTCTCCATAATTTATTATTTTGTACATCATGTACTACCATTCTACATGTTTATCTACAGGAATTTTGAGCTATGCTCAGGGACTTCGTTGCTCGCCTCTCGACCTACGCTTGGGGACTGCCTCGATCACTCTCCAACCATGGCTCGGGGACTTCATCGCTCGCTCCTCGACCTGTGCTCGGGGACTGCCTCGATCACTCTCCGACCACGGCTTGGGGACTTCATCGCTCGCTCCTCGACCTGTGCTTGGGGACTGCCTTGATCATTCTTCGACCATGGCTCGGGGACTTCGTCGCTTGCTCCTTGACCTGTGCTCGAGGACTGCCTTGACCGCTCTCCGACCACGGCTCGGGGACTTCATCGCTCGCTCCTCGACCTGTGCTCGGGGACTGCCTCGACCACTCTCCGACCATAGCTCGGGGACTTTGCGTCTCGACTACATGTGACTGGCAACTCGCATACAGTTGGGATATTTTTTCTCACTTGGACCTTGCTACAAGGCTCATACCTCGCCTTCCAGCAAGCTCGGGGACTACGTCGGTACGATGCACCTACCGGTGCATCTCGTATCGCCTGTACGACGATTGGATTCTCAACTTAACTGGGAATTCTTTTTAGACCCTGGCACCACGTGCCTATGTCACCTACTACCAAGCTCAGGGACTAAGCGGGCACACTTCACCTTGCAGTGAATGTGTTTGTTTTTCGACCCCTACGCCTCTAATGATCAAGGACGCTACGCTTCAAGACACACTTACATTTCTTTTTCAGAAATACAAGTGGGCACACTTCCTAGGACGGAAATCTTTTTCTTTCTTCTTAAGAGCACCATACATTCTTCGGACAACCTACTTCTCCGGTGACAACGGTGGTCGGAGATGTCAAGAACTCACTGTTCGGAGAAGGTTAAAATGGCATGTCGCATCAGAATACATGGCGCTCGGGGACTAGCTGTGGGGGATATACCCCGGGTACCACAAGATGGTACATGGGCTGCACCATCCAAGGTGTCCCGACCCATAAGATCAAGGCATACACATCAAGATTACAAGTTGTACTAGATATTGTAATAGTACCAAATTGGATACTTTACTTGTAACCTTGTCTCTTCGGAGTATATAAGGAGAGACAAGGGTCCCCTAGACGACAGGTTAATCCATATACATCCCAATACAATACACCAAAGACACAGGACGTAGGGTATTACGTCGACCAGATGGCCCGAACCTGTCTAAATCGCTGTCTCTGTGCCTTGTGTCACCATCTGGTTCCTAATTACACGCACCGTCTATCAATAATCTACCACCACGGGCACCCCCCTCGGTGGACTGCTGACCATATTTCGTCGACAGGTACCAGATTGCTAGAGTTTGAAGGAATTAGGCTTGTGATCAACCAGTCAGTTGTCCCTGTGGATTTGGAGTCTTCGCCTAAAGATCGGTGTTGTCTTTCCGCTGTCTATACTTTGAGGTTATAATCTTTATACTAATACGCTATGTATTTAAGCATTGTCTTTTGATATTACCCTTATTTATAGCTATATGTGAGATTTGACTTCCTGGGCTCACATATGGTGTGTATCTGGTTTTGTTCTTAAAACCGGGTGTGACACTTTTCGGTTATCTCTCAGATCTAACCGACTTATAACCCTGGCCCCCAGACTATATAAGGCGGGCAGGGACCCCCTCTAAACTCACGCAATATCATATGATAGCCAATACAATCCAACAGACCACAGGAATAGGGTATTACATCATACTGACGGCCTGAACCTATCTAACTTATGTGTCTCTGTTGCCTTCTTGTTCTTGATTACACGTCTCTCTACCGATCAATCTACCTTCGTGGGATACCCCTTGGAGGACTACTGATGATATTCTGTCAACATTGTTGTTGCCCTTAATTTAGACTGTAGTTAGTCTCACATGTTTCCCTGTGGATACGATACTTGAAATATTTCTCGGTGAAAGCTACAACGGTATCCGTATGCTTGTGGATTTATCTGTATGCGTTAATAAATACCAACACCCGGGTATTGTATTTGCTCTAATTTATATGATTCCAATATAAATATGGCACATGAGCATAATCTCCATTCTCAGCCTCACCATATTTTCTAGTGCTCCCCACCACCTTGCCCCCTCCTAGCAACCTTGTTGGCGGTTAGAGGAGTCAGAACCTGCCCCTTCATAGATTTAGGTTTTCTTGTGTATCTCTTTTTCATTACAAGGGTTTGGTTTCCTGATGGCATCATTGAGGTGATGACAGTGAAGACGAATGGAATAATATCTTTGTGTTCTCTTCCTACCTTGACAATGTCCTGGTTTCTCGAGCACTCTATTTTTGTGGTAAAGAATTGTAAGCTTGCATTTGTAGTAAAGAATTGTAAGCTTGCATTCCTAGGGATTCCACCAAATGATGTTCTTTTAGTGGGATACTAGACCTCATTACCAACGGTGAGTGATTTTTTGTGATCTTTAAAGCTTTATATTAAGGATGATGTTTGTAGGCGTCTATCGACGAAATATGGTCGGTAGTCTACCTAGGGGTATGCCCAAGGTAGTAGATTGTTGGTAGACAGATGCACAAGCCACAAACAAGACGGTGACGCAAGATAGATATGAGCTTTTATCCAGGTTCGGCCGCTAAGAAGGTGTAATACCTATGTCCTGCGTCTGATTTGTATTGCTATATGTCAATGAGAGATGTTTTTTTAGAGGGATCCCTTGCCCACCTTATATAGTCCGGGGGGCAGGGTTTCAGATCTGGAAACCAATCCTAGTCAGTTACAATTGCCATATGTGGCTGGATAAGGATTCCTATTCTAACCGACTAGGATCCTGCTTGATCGCCAAATCCGCCTTGACTCCTTATGCGAGACTCCGATCAGGTTGGCTGGGCCGCACGTCATCTTTTGGATGGACTGGACCCATCGATCCAGGCCGGCCCAAGCTTAGCCGTAAGGGTATAGGGGTTAATACCCCCACAGCTAGTCCCCGAGCACCATGTATTATGCTGCGACATGCCATTTTAACCTTCTCCGACAAGTAGAGCTCGAGTCCTTAACGTCTCTGACCACCGTCATCACCGGAGAAGTAAGTTGTCCAAAGAATGTATGGTGCTCTTAAGAAAAAAGAGAAAGATTTCCATCCTAAGAAGTGTGCCCACTTGTATTTCTAAAAAGAAATGTAAGTGGTCTTGAAACATAGCGTCCTTGAACATCAGAGGCGTAGGGGTCGAAAAAACAAACACATTCACCGCAAGGTGAAGTGTGCCCACTTAGTCCCCGAGCCTAGTAGTAGGTGACATAGGTACGTGGTGCCAGGGTCTAAAAAGAATTCCCAGTTTAGTTGAAAACCCAATTGCCGTACAGGCAAAACGAGATGCACCGGCAGGTGCATCGTACCGACGTAGTCCCCGAGCTTGCTGGAAGGTGAAGTATGAGCCTTGTAGCAAGGTCTTAATAAATGTCTCTCAACTGTATGTGAGTACAAATCACATGTAGCCAAGGAGAACCATTATTCAAGCAGTGGTCAGGATAGTCCCCGAGCACATTAATAATCCTTACAATCATTCAAAGCACAGGGGTTGATTAAACAAACACTTTCACCGCAAGGTGAAGTGTGCCCACTTAGTCCCCGAGCCTGGTAGTAGGTGATGCAAGCACGTGGTGCCAGGGTCTAAAAAGAATGTCCGCTGAAGTTAAGAATCCAATTGCCGTACAGGCAAAACGAGATGCACCGGCAGGTGCATCGTACCGTCGTAGTCCCCGAGCTTGCTGGAAGGCGAAATATGAGCCTTGTAGCAAGGTCTAAATAAATGTCTCTCAACTGTATGCCCGTACAAATCTCATGTAGCTGAGGAGGACCATTTTCCAAGCAAAGGTCAGTCAGTCCCTGAGCACGGCAGTGGTCGGAGCAGTCCTCGAGCACGAGAGTGGTTGGAGCAGTCCCCGAGCACAAGAGTGGTCGAAGCAGTCCCCGAGCACGAGAGTGGTCGGGTCAGTCCCCGAGCATGGCAGTGGTCGGAGTAGTCCCCGAGCACGAAAGTGGTCAGAGCAATCCCCGTGCATGGTAGTGGTCTTGGCAGTCCACGAGCACGGCAGTGGCCTGTGTAGTCCCCGAGCACGGTAGTGGTCTGATCCATCCTTGAGCACAAGACAAGCACCGAAAATACAAATGCCATTGATGTATTTATTTGGTGTATTTATTTATCTCCTTTCTCTGCCAAGTCCAGTCTGACACGTCTGGTCAAAAAAGCAAATGGGCATAGTACGTCATTTTGTCTTCTTACTCTTTTTTGGCAAACAGTCACTTGGCACCTGTATGGAGGTGCGTCAGTGTGGGCCCTCTTACACTATCAACGAAAAGGCACGTACACTAGTAACAAAGGGACGCATTTATTGGCGTAGATCTTGAGGTTGTGTGAACAACCGTCTGCGGCGCGCGCACACGTCTCACAATAATCTTGGGCGGACAAAACGACGGAGCTCTTTGTTATTTATAATGTAGATCTGGTAAGTTACTCATACCGTTCCCCATTGTCATTCACCGCCGCAACCTTCTTCTTCCTCTTGCCGAACCCTATTCCTCCAAAAATCATCGCCAACCCCCTCGCCACCACATCCACCCCCTTAGTAAAGATAGACTAATGCGAAGAGAGACGCCCAGAAGAAAGGCAGAGTCATGGCGAAGGAGTGGTGGAAATCGTGGAGCAATGAGCAGACCATCGAAGACCTTGTCGCCATGGGAGTGCTCCACAACAAGGCACTCGCGGGATGGCGTGCGTCGGAAGGAGAAAGCTTCCCCGATCCACAACTAGGTGAGATTATGGTGTTCGAGGATTTCTTCAAACAGGGTTTTAGGGTTCCAGTGCACCCTTTCCTTCAGGGTCTCTGCTTGTACTATGAGATTGGGATTTGTAATCTGCATCCCAACTCGATTCTTCTTGTCTCCACCTTCATCCATCTCTATGAGGCTTATGGTGGCTTCTAGCCCCATTTTGACCTCTTTCGCCACCTATTCTGTCTGCGAAAGAAAGGGAGCAGCGGCTCGAAGATAGCCGGAGGCGTCTACCTCAATCTTCATGACGGCATGAAGACCCAATACCTGCACTGCCCCTGGAACACCTCGCTGGATGAATGGTATAAGAAGTGGTTCTACATCCGTGAAGAGCCGAACACAATCACCCTCTACGACGTGGGGTTGATTCCGGAGAGGAAGAACAGCTGGTCGGAAAAGCCCGAGAACTTGGAGCAAATCGCAGAGCTGCTCAGGATGATGCCGTGGAGAAAACTGGATGGTCCAAGCGTGGTCGGGAACTTCGTCAGCCGAAGGATCCAACCTTGCCAAAAGAGGGTACATCCTAGCTTCGAGTACTAGGGAAGCACAGACCCAACAAGGACCAGGAAAGAGGCGCTCGACAAGATAGAAGTCAAGGCCAGGATTAGAGAGCTGTTCAACCTGGCTGATCCCAATTACGTCAGGTTGAACGACATCGAGCACGCCTTCAAGCTGGCCCGACCTCCCCCAAAGGTAAATGATGCTTCCTTTTAACTGTAGAATCATGTTGTAACAAGAAATTGACTGTTGTCTCCGTTATGTGTCTTAGAGTAATGGTCATGACCGGGCAGCAGTGTTCGTGTCACTGCCCCCCGGTGTGGATTGGCCACAAGTTGTCGGCCCAGCTGCCCCGACCAGCACTAGGACTGACGACGTCCACTGGGCGGCACTCGAGGCTATGGAGGATGCGTCGACCAGAGCCGCTGGCAAGCGTTTGGCTGCCAACAAATGACACCAAGCCATCTTCCCCCTTTCGGACGACGAAGCAGAGGATGCGGACATCTTCCGGCTCATCCCTCGAAAGAGGAGGAGACAAATGGGGTTGACGGAGCAGGGTACCTCCTCTGTGCCAGCAGTGATCGCATCACCGACCACTACAACACAGAGGACAAGCGAAGGAAATGCTGAGCATCAAGTCCCGACGCCTGTACCAGTGGTGGAAAGAGTTCCGATGGAACCTACCGAGCACGTGGAGCAGGGGCGGTCGAGGAGACGCTCCTTCGCCACATCATTCCGTGCTTCGAAGCTATAAGTATCTATAACTTTGATGTAAGCTTGTAATTTGTATTGAATACTATTATCTTCTGAACTTTTCTCTGATAAATTAGGTCGGCGTCCACCGAGAACCCCGACCAGCTAGCCGGGTGCGGCACAACTTCGCCAGCAATGGTGGAAAAAACTGCCTGGTAGCCAGCCATGGAGGAGCCTGTAGAAGGAACTCCACCGGGACCTCAGTAGGCGGACGACCAGACATTAGTCCCCGAGCGGCTGGTCGAGAAGACAGCCAAGCAGAGTACCAATGCTCCTAGCACAAAACCTACTGAGGCGGATACCTTGGTGCCAAGGGAGCCGGATCAAGCCGAGGAGCAGCAGCCGGAAGTGGCACAGAGCGCTCTTGCAGATGCAACGGCTCATGGAAAAGCCCTGGTGGTCGTGGAGACTACAGACTCTAGACCAGCGCCACCCCCCAAATAGGAGGCTGAAGAGGATGAAGTAGAAGAGGTCCTGGGCCGTCCCCAAGATAAGTGACAACATATATATGTATCGCGCCGGCGGAACAACGAATGGGTTATGCACGAAGAAATCCCAGAGGTTGAAGAGACCCTAAGAGTCGAATGGGCGGCAAAGCGTCTAGTGACAGAAGTCCAGGTATGTTTGGCTTGACCACTTGACCCTGTTATGTAGTCGATCTGTCTAACTTAGCTTATTTATATGCAGGACTTGATGAAGACCGCGAGGTACTGAAAGAGGTGCTTCGATCAGATTGAGGGAATCACGGCAAATAATAAAGAACTGGTGGCCGAGGTGGAACACTTGCGCTGCCAACTTGAAGCCGCCGACCAAAAGATAGCAGAGCTAGAGGCATAGAGTCAGAACCTGGTCGGCCAGCTTAATAACAAAGAGCAGGAAAGAATAAGTAAGTTGTCACTTTATCACAGCAAGTGTGTAACACGTATTGTTGTGTTGTTGGTAGTGATAGCTGTAATGCAGGCTTAGAAGCTGAAGTAACCTACCTCCAAGAGGGGAATAGCCGTGTGACCGCAGAGTGTGGTCATCTAAAGGAAGATAACGAGAAACTGGCACGCAGCCAGTCTCAACTCTAGGACCACACCACCAAAATAAAGGAGGAACTAAAAAGTAAGTATTCTAGACCACCTTTCTCATTCTGTTGCCTGCCTTGTCTTGTAGTGCAATAACATTTTGATGTCTCATATGGTGTTCAGTTTTAAATGTCAATGCCAAGAGGCATTTGGAGGCCATGATCAAAGAACGTGATGGCTGGAAAGCACGATGCCTCGAGGCCACCGAGGAGCAGGACACGTGAAAGAACCGGTGCCAAGAAGTGGCAACTGGCATTGTCCCCGTCCTCGACCTTATCGACCCGACGCTCGTAGAGGAAGAGCCAAAGATGCCCCAGCTCGGGCTGGTCAAGAGATGCCGACAAGCATGGGGATGGTTCCAAGAGTTCGTGAAGGAGGCGGGTGAGTACACGGGTGCCCATGTACTAAGCATGGTACGTGCTCACTACCCCCTGATCGATCTCAAGTGCCTAGAGGCTGGGTACCCGAAGGAGGTAGACCCAGACAAGGCGGAGGAGCTTCGGACGGCCCAGCTGGACTTGTCATCGAAGATAATTGGCGACATTAACCTATGTGGAGGTGGGGCAACACCTGTGCAGGGTACGCCATTGACGAGTCAGCTGGAAATGCCATCAGTTGCAAGCCAACCAACGAAGCCTGCGGTCTCGACTAGCCAGGCATCGGCGGGGCCATCCCCTTCAGCTTGACTAGCACAAGAGTCCCCGAGACTCGAGTAGGATGTCGGAATCGGTGAGCAGTAAGTGCTACGCGCCCCGACTAGCCAATGTAATAGGCTTAGAGCTGTAGAAGGAAGACATAGTTGTGTTATTGTAAACTTTAGCCTCTTCAGGCAAGCTTGTAATAGCGTAATTGTATATCCTTATAAGCTTGTTTGCTTTGTATAAAGCGTATTTAAGCTTGAAACTTTATGTTGGTGTAACTAAGTGAGAACATGTTACCGTTCTGTTTAGTTGTACCATTTTGCTCGACACATCATCCTGGATAGTTTGTGTGGCCTTAGTTTGTCATGTGGTCGGAGTGTGAGGTACGGTGACCTATGCACACGTAAACGCGGACAAGTCAAACCAAGGGGGACCTGCCGATCACCCGTAACGTAGAGAGCGGATCCCATGCACGTGTTGGGAGGAACCGGAGACAAGGCCTGCTCCGAAAACCGTAGAAGGAGTGGTGGTCGGCTTTTACTGGCTAGGTTAGGATAATCATAAAATTCGAAGTGACACTTTAGAGTGGTTGGAGAAATCATAATTGCTTTATTGAAGTAAATCGAAAGTACAAGGGGAGTACATATCTCAGTAGTTAAGCATAGAAACATCTAAGCTTGTCGATGTGCCATGAGTTTGGTACGTCTATACCGTCCAGGTGAGCTAACCTGTAAGACATCAGTCGTGTGACTTCCTTGATCATGAAGGGTCCCTCCCATGGGGTTGCGAGTTTATGGACGCCAGCCTGGTTCATTTTCCACTTCAGTACTAGGTCCCCGACCATGAAGAAACGCTCTTTAACGTTCTTGTTGTAATACCTGTGCAAAATAGCAAGATATTTGGCCGTATGTACACAAGAATTGAGCCTTTTTTCTTCTACGCTGTTAACTTCTAGCTCCCGTACTTCATTGACCTTGCCCTCATCGAAGTTCTCTACCCATGCTGATCTGAAAGCTATATCTAGTGGGAGGACTGTCTCAGTGCCGTAAACCATAAAGTATGGTGAGACGCCTATGTTACGGCTGGGCTGAGTTCGGAGGCCCCAGACCATGGCTGGTAACTCCTTGAGCCATCTTCTGGGAGCTTTGTTGTTTTCTCTGTACATCCTCTTCTTCAATGCGTCCAAGATCATTCCATTTGCCTACTTGACTTGTCCATTAGCTCTAGGGTGCGCCACCGAGACGTATTTTACTACTATGCTCCTTTCATCGCAGAAGTCCCAAAAAGCATTCCCGGTGAACTGAGTACCCAGATCAGTGATGATGCTGTTGGGTATGCCGAAACGGTGGATGACCTGGTCAAGGAATATGATAGCCTTTTCTAAAGATGCCTGTACCAAAGGCATGTATTCTATCCACTTAGAAAATTTGTCAATCAGCACAAAGACGCATGTAAATTTCCCAGGAGCCGGTTTGAAGGGCCCGATCATATCCAGTCCCCAGCATGCGAAGGGCCAAGAGGCTGGTATCATCTGTATCTCATGTGCTGGTACGTGGATTCTCTTGGCGAAGAACTAACAACCCTCATAGTGGCGGACTAGCTTCTCTACGTCGGCTACTACTGATGGCCAATAGAACCCTGCTCGGAAAGCCTTATCGACCAGTGTTCTTGAGGCCGCATGGTTGCCGCAGGAGCCAGAGTGGATTTGGTCCAGGAGATGTTCGCCTTCTTCCTGGGTTATACACTTCATTAAGATTTCCTCCTTTGCGTTTTTGCACCATAACTTGCCATCGATGAGCAGGTACTGCTTACTGCGACGCATCAGGCGCTCGTTTTTTGTCCGATCAGTATATCCGCTGCCATCTGTTAAGTACTTGATGAAAGGTACTCTCTAGTCAGGCTCATGAGTGGTCGGAGGCGGCTCGGTTGTGCTCGGTGCCGGAACCGTAGCAACCAATTGTTGGTCCAGAGCCTTATCGACCGTGGAATCTTCCCCTGCGATGGAAGGCATGAGCAGGTCTTGGACGAATACGCCATGCGGGATTTTGGCTCGGGATGATCCTAACTTTGACAGCGCGTCTGCTGCTTGGTTCTTGTCCCAGACCACGTGTATGTACTCGATGCCATAGAACCTGCCTTCTAGCTTTCTTATCGATCTGTAGTATGAGTCCATCTTTTTGTTGGTCATGTCCCAGTCCTTGTTGAGTAGGTTGATGACCAGAGCTGAGTCTCCATAGACATAGAGACGTTTAACACCAAGCTCAACCGCAATGCGTAAACCATGCAGGCATGCTTCATACTCGGTGGTGTTATTAGATGCTGGGAAATAAATCCTAAGAACGTATCAGAGCTGCTCCTTGGATGGTGACACGAAAAGAACTCCTGCACCCGCACCATCAATGTTGAGAGAGCCATCGAAGTACATCGTCCAATATTCGTCGGATCCCGAAGAGGCAGGCATGTTTAAGTCTGTCCACTCGACGATGAAATCGATGAGTGCCTTGGACTTAATTGTAGTACGGCTTGCAAATTCCAAGGAGAAGGGGCATAGCTCCATTGCCCATTTGACGATGCGCCCATTTGCATCCTTATTGCGAATGATGTCCCCCAAAGGATACTCGGTCATGACCACCACACGATATTCGTCGAAGTAATGTCTCAACTTTTGGGATGTTATCAGTATGGTGTAGAGCAGTTTCTGAATCTATGGGTACCTGGTCTTGGATTCATTGAGGACCTCACTGATGAAATAAATTGGCCGTTGTACCTTGTAGGCATGGCCCGGCTCATCGCGCTCGACCACCATGGTAGTAGAGACCACCCGATTGGTTGCCGTAATGTAAAGTAGGAGAGTTTCGTCTTCTCTGGGAGCAGTAAGGATTGGAGGTGATGTGAGGTATTGTTTTAGCTGCGTGAAGGCAGCGTCTGCTTCCTCCGACCACTCAAACTTCTCGGATACTTTGAGCAGTTTGAAGAATGGTAGCCCTTTTTCTCCTAATCTTGATATGAAACGGCTGAGAGCAGCCATGCATTCGGTAAGCTTCTGGACATCCTTTACCTTTTTGGGGGGCTTCATGTCTAAGACAGCTTTGACTTTCTCCAGATTAGGGCGTATGCCATCGTAGCTGATGACGTTGCCTAGCAATATACCAGAAGGAACACCAAAGATGCACTTCTTTGGGTTTAACTTCCATTGGAATGTATTGAGGGCTGCAAAGGTGCATCTTAGGTTGTCAACAAGGCTATGTGCTTCCTTGGTTTTGACAACTACATCATCCACATAGGCCTCTACAAGGTCGTCTTTTATCTCGTCTGCGAGGCAGGCCTAAATGGCGCGTTGGTATGTAGCCCCGGCGTTCTTAAGCCTGAATGACATAGTCATGTAGCAGTAGGCACCGAAAGGCGTGATGAAAGACGTCTTGATCTGGTCGTCCTTTTTGAGAGCGATCCGGTGATAACCAGAGTAGCAATCGAGAAAGGAAAGCAGCTCACAACTAGCAGTTGAATCTACGACCTCGTCTATGCGAGGTAAGCCAAAGGGGTCCTTAGGGCAGTGTTTGTTGAGATCAGTGTAATCAACGCACATTCTCCATTCATTATTCTTTTTGCGTACAAGAACCGGATTGGCTAACCACTCCGGATGATACACTTCTTTGATAAATCCAGCTGCCAAAAGTCGTGTAACTTCTACCCTAATCGCCTCCTTTTTGTCGTGAGTGAACCGTCGTAACTTCTGCTTGATTGGTTTGGCCTTGCTATTGACATTTAAGGAGTGCTCGATCAAGTTCCGAGGTACACTGGGCATGTCGGAAGGTTTTTATGCAAACACATCCACGTTGCTCCTCAAGAACCTGACGAGCGTGTCTTCCTATTTGGGATCCAAGTTGGCCCTGATAACGGCCGTTTTGCTGGGATCGCCATCGACCAGCTGGATCGCCTTGTGCTCCTTGGACCTAATGTTCTTGTGTGGAGCCTCAAGCTCTAGGATCTCCAGGTGGTTGGCTGAGGTCTTCTTAGTGTCGAGCATAGTCTCGGCCATGCGAATAGAGAGGTCGTGGGCCTCTGCTATTTTGAAACTGTCGTCTTCGCAGGTGTAAGCGGCGTACACGTTACCTCAGAGGGTTAGGACTCCTTTCTCGGTAGGCATCTTGAGCACTAGATACCTATAATGAGGTATGACCATGAACTTGGTGAGCGACGGTCGACCAAGAATAGCATGGTAGGTGCCGTCGAAGTCAGCGACCACAAAGTTGACGTAGTCGGTGCAGAAGTGGTCTGGGGTCCCAAACTGGACAGGTAGCATGATCTACCCGAGAGGTGTAGAGCTCTGTTCGGGGAGAACACACCAGAACTGTGCCTCGTATGGCTTAAGATCCGCCTGAGCTATCTTCAGGGCGGGCAGACTGTTCTTGAACAGTATATCGATGGAGCTGCCGCCGTCGATCAGTACTCTATCGAACTGGACCTTGTTGATACAAGGATCGAGGACCAAGGGAAAACGTCCTGGCTCCAGTATTGCGGCCCATTGGTCCTTCCTGCTGAAAGAGATTTTGCGGTGAGACCACGGAGGGAGCCGGGGATCGGTGAGGAGGTTATCGGCGTTGGCCACGTTCAAGCAAGCACGGGCGAGCAGCTTGCGTTCCCTCTTGGTCTCGATGGACACTTTGCCTCCGATGATGGTGTGTACGCGATTGGTTGGCTTGACGTACTTGTGGTGAGGGTCTGCATCATCGTCGTCGTTATCCTCGTTGCGCTGTTCCGCTGCATCGTTAGGCTTGTTGGATGTATCCGGAGCCTGTTGACACGTATAGATAGACTTGAGGACGCGACAATTCTCCATGGTATGGTTCGACTTAGGATGGAGCTGGCAGGGCCCCTTCAATGCTTTGGCGTAGTCGTCTACGTAGTTACAACGTCCGCCGCCCTTTTTCACGGTATTGACCTCGTCGTCGTCTTCCCAGGCACGCTTGCTCCTATAATCATCGCGGCGGTTGCGCCGCTGATTACGTTGGTCACAGTGGTCGCGGGAGTCATTGCGCTGGTTGCGGCGGCCAAAATTGTCGTTCCGACCACGATTGCTGCGGTAATTGTCGCGGTGTGGAGGGTGGTCAGAGCGTGGAACCCTTGCTGCTTCTTCAACAATTATCTTTTTAGCACCGTCAGTGTCCGCATATTTCTTAGCGGTGGCCAAGAGCGCTATGACTGATTCAGGTCTCTTCTGGAGGAGCTTGTCTCTTAGGGCATCGTGGAAGCGGAGGCCAGTGATGAAAGCCTTGATTGCCTTGTTGTCAGAGATTGACGGGACCTTGATGCGCATCTCCAAGAAACGCCGAACGTACTCACATAGTGGCTCATCTTTCCGATCTCGGATCTGTTGCAGATCGTACTTGTTGCCTAGTTGTTCACAAGTAGCGATGAAATTGTCGATGAAAGCTTGCTTAAGCTCCTGCCAAGAATCAAAGTAGTTCACCGGCAAGCTAACCAGCCATTGGTGACCTGCATGGCCAATAGCGACTGGGAAGTAGTTAGACATGACGTGCTCATTAGCCATGGCTGATCTGCACGCGGTTTCATAGAGCATGACCCATAATTCGGGGTTTTCTTTGCCGTCGTACTTCTGAAGTTTCTCAAGCTTAAAATTCTTGGGCCATATGACTTGGCGAAGGTGCGGAGTAAACTGCTTCAAACCCAGTGGACCGTGGGGAGTGTCATACTCCATACGGCGATAGCTTTCATGGGATGCTCGATCATTGGCTCTCTGGTTGATGCGAGCGCGCAGGTCGCGTTCACCGAGGTAATGGCGGAGATCATTATTGCCGTCGTGGTGATCTCGATTACCATCTGCATTAGCCCTACGACCGTGGTTATCACGGTGGTTGTCGCGGTTGTCTCGATGATTATCGTCTCGGACGTCGCGACGGTTGTCCTTCCGACAGCGGTTGTCATCCCGACCACCGTCATGGCCATCGTTGTTGCGCGAGCCACATTGGTTGAGTGGCTGTGAACGACTTGGGTGCTGGCGGCTATGACTTGACTCGACTGATACGGATGGAGCCCGAGCTTGGTTTGCAATCTCCGCGGTCTGGGCCATAGCAGCCGTCAGATAGGCTTGTATTTCATCGCGAACTGCTTGGGTTTCCGGGGTGTTCGGTAGCCGTTGCATTGTCGCCATGGCGACGGCTACGTTAGCACTTGGAGTCCTGAAGACTTGTTTGTCTCCCACCCTGTCGAAAGCATCGTTGAGGTCACGTGGCTGCACCCTTATGCGCCGTGCCTCCTGGTCTGCTTTGGCTTCGATTTACCGGTGATTAAACCGGTCAATGTTGCGTGCCTCGCGTGCAGTCCTTTCTTGTTCTGTTTCGCCAACTGCCGGTGGTTCATCATTGCTGACAACGTTGATCAAACCCCCTCGCCTTGGCAGGAAAGACGGGAATTGCGGGAACCCCGGGGCGTGATCCAGGATATCTAGATCGTATTCGACACCTTCATCTCCGTGATGCTGGAGCTTGGTGTGGACGGAGGCATCAGATGCGGTGCCAGACGAGGAGCTGGAGTCACCCTCTTGGACCGTGTGGACGGATCCTTCACGATAATCTTCAATCCAAATCATGTTGACGAAGTTGCGTGGCTTCGGCCGAGGTCGGTGCATAAAATGCAGATCCGAGCAGCGTTGTAAGTTGTACGCATAGCTGGCGGCAGTGTTTCGTAGGTCGTAGGGCTAGACCTGGTAGTTCTCCGTCGAGGCTTTGTACTCAGAGAGTCGGAGGCCCGTTGCGAAGGTCGGCTGGCGACGAACGGAGCGCCCCTCAGGAGTAGATATGACCACGAGATCTGTTCCAAGTCGCGTAGGATGACTGGTCCGAGCTGGTCGGGTAGATCTGTTGTGGGGAGCGGTTACCTGCTCATTAGGTTGACTTTGAATCGTACTTACCAAAGCTAGGGTTTCAGCAAGTTTGGTGCCGACCCGATCGATGGAGTCGAGCAGGTCGGTGTTGTCGATCTGCTTCCCTTTGTAGCGGGGAAGCGGATGACGGGTTGTCGGCGTGGCTAAAGGTGACATAGGCATGGTCGGAGCCAGATGTACCATGGTCGGAGCTAGATCCATCGTGGTCGGAGCCGTATCCATAGTGGTCGGAGCCGTATCCGTCGTGGTCGGAGCCGTAGCCGATGCAGGTGAAGTAGTGGTCGGCACGGACTGAATCCACGCCTCCTCCGTGGCCATGGCGATGAAGTCGTCGGAGCCGGTGGTCCAGGTGATCTGGCCGACGGTGAACGTGAGGCCGTTCAGCGTAGCCATGGAGCCAGAGATGATGACCATCTTGTTTGCTTGGAGAGCAGTACGCACACCCCCTACCTGGCGCGCCACTGTCGATGAAATATGGTCGGCAGTCTACCTAGGGGTATGCCCAAGGTAGTAGATTGTCGGCAGATAGATGCGCAAGCCACAAACAAGACAGTGACGCAAGACAGACACGAGGTTTTATCTAGGTTCGGCCGCCAAGAAGGCGTAATACCTACGTCCTGCGTTTGATTTGTATTGCTGTATGTCAATGAGAGATGTTTTTTAGAGGGATCCTCTGCCCGCCTTATATAGTCCGGGGGGCAGGGTTACAGATCTGGAAACCAATCCTAGTCAGTTACAATTGCCATATGTGGCCGGATAAGGATTCGTATTCTAACCAACCAGGATCCTGCTTGATCGCCAAATCCGCCTTGACTCCTTGTGCGGGACTCCGATCAGGTTGGCTAGGCCACACGTCGTCTTTTGGATGGACCGGACCCATCGATCCGGGCCAGCCCAAGCTTAGCTGTAAGGGTATAGGGGTTAATACCCCCACAGCGTCCCCATGGTTTTTAAGGCGACATGGCGAGACATGGTGAGCCACTCATTCGAGTTGCCTCGGCAAGCATAAGGCGAGCCAAGGCGACACCACATGATTATAAATAACTTCAAAGCAGGAGCATGGAGTAGGGATAAAAAGGAAAATAAAAAAGTAAAAGAAGAAGGACAAGGAACAAAAAAAGGCCCAGCCCACCAAACAGTCCATAAAAGCCCTCCCCAACTATCGTGAATTATCTAGCGCTGCCACTGCTCCTCTCTGGTGCATCTTCTTCCTCCTAATACTGCTCCTCTCCAGCCTCCATGTGCCTCTTCTCCCTCCAGATCTGTTCTCCATGTCCACTGTGGGAGCTGCCTCCTTCTAGATCTCCCCTCCCCTTCCTCACTGCTACTGCCACCCCCTTCTAGATCTCCCTCCCCTTTCTCACTGCAACCGCCCCCTTCTAGATCTCCCCTCCCCTTCCTCACTGTTGCGCCCTCCCTTGAAAGCCCTAGTTTGGTTTTGGATAATTGATAAAACCTAATTGGACTAATCCTTACATCTAAGTGTGTGACTAGATAGGATGGTCCAATCCAAGTGGTGGAGCAAGATGAAGTCCATGGTGATGGACATGTGATGATGATGATCATGCTCTAGACTTGGAAAGAAGAAAAATAAAAATAAAATGGGCTCAAGGAAAAGGTATATTTGATAGGGTCATTTTGTTTTGCCACTCAAGACACCTAGTGGGTGTGAGTGGATTTATGATAGATAGCCATACTATCAAGAGGAGAGAATCTTGGTTGAAACGGTTGTCAACTGCCACTAGGTGAAGTAATTAATGCATATGCATTAGGACCTAGTGTGCTAACAAAAGGGCCTGTTCGGCTGGTAATAAAACCGGCTGATAAGCCGGCTGAAACTGTTTTGTTGTGAGAGAAAAATACTGTAGATTCTAACTAATAAGCTGGCTGATAAGTTCAAGCGAATAGGCCCAGGCCCGCTTTGGAAAATGTTTGGAAAAACGCTAACACACGTGCACTATGGTGAGACACTTTGTTGTTGGCTATTTAGGAACAGGGGTGGAGTGATTAAGTTGTATGAAAAAGCTATTTCTTAGTGCCAAATTTGTGTGGTACATTTAAGAAGAAATAGCACTTAGAAAATAGAAAAAAGAGTTGAGGAGCTGCTGGGCTGACTGCTGCTGTGCTGGCCCAAGAGAGCAGCAGAGGGGCTCGGGCGCCTATTGGGCTGCTGCTTTGGCGTTGGCCCAGGTGAAGACTTGGGTGCTCGGTCCCAGGGGGCGCACGGCTTCGGACTGGGAGTGCGGAATCCGCGGCCACTGCGTGGCTCGACGTGCGCGCGCTTCTGGACTATCGCGGGCAGCGGGGCCGCACCGCGTACGCGGGTTCGAGGAGCTAGCGTGGTGCCTGGTCTGCGGACCCGGGCTGACCGCTGCCTCGGACCATCTTTGGCTCGGAGTCCGGCTTGGCGGCGTAGCGCGTGGCAGAGCTGGATCGCGCGGCTTGGCAGTCGGACCCAGGTGAGCGGGGATTCCGCAACATGTTCGGTTGGTTGGTTCGTATTGTTGCGCGTTTGTAAAAAAGTACTGCTGGCTGGTTTGTGTGAGAGAAAAATATTGTTCCGGCTGAAAATTTACGATCGTTTATGACAAGCCACAACCAAACGAACAGGCTGCCGGACCGCCGCCGCTGCGTCCGGTTTGGCACGAGGGAAAGCAGGGTGCGAGCGGCGGCTTCAGACCCACGGTGGCTGCGGCCTCGACTATAGATGGCCAACGGCCTGCCCGGCACGGCCCGATGGAGTCGGGCTGGCACGACACGCTGTGCCTCCCAGGCCGTGTCGGGCTGGGCTTCGTGCCTAGCCGATGGTCTAGACACGGCCTGCTGGACTATTTTTCGTACCGGGCCGGCCCGGTAAGCACGGCTTGTGAAGCCTCTCGGGCCGGCCCAAGGCCCGCTTGGCAGGGGGGCAGCGCTGTGGCGGTAGCAGGCGCCCTCGTGGCCAGCGGCCTGGCGCCCCGCGGCCGTCGCTCTCAAGGCCGGCGAGCCTGTGGCCGTGGACGAGAGAGAGGAAGAGAGGAGAGAAGGGGAAGGAGACGACGAGTGGAGTGCTCCACGCGGCTGCAGCCAGGCACGAACGCGCGACCTCCACGCTCAGGGCGCGGTCGCTGTCGGTCTGCCCAGCCAAGCCGCCGCCGCAACCGGTTGTTGTCGTGGAGGAGTGAGATCCGGTGGATTCGGAGAGAGAGCGGGGGTCACCAGCCGCGAGGAAGAGACGAGGAGGTCGTCGGTGCTCGAGGCCGCTCCGCTCGAAGCTGCCGCTGCGAGGGCACGGAGGAAGAGGCCAAGGGGGCCACCGGCACCGTGGAGGACGACGTGGACGGGGCCGGCGGCGGCGTGGAGGACGACACGGACGGGGCCGCGTGGACGAGGCGAGTGGGCTGAGCGCGACGCCTGCGCGGGGTGGGTGGGGGAGGGGGTTGCGCGCAGGCGAGCATGTGCACAGAGAGCTAAGGGAGTGCAATGGCTGGGGGCTGAGGGGAGGGGGAAATGAAGTTAGGGTTGCTGCCGTGCTGCCGACCTGTTGGGTGCTTCTGCTGCCGTCGTCCACGTGAGCGGGCCGCCATCGGGCCGTACGCTATGGAGCGGGCCGTGCCATACCGGCCCACATGCCTGGGGTAAGGCCCAGGCACAGCCTGCTCCTCCGGGCCATGCCAGCCCGGGCCCGCTCGCCACTGGCCCGGGCCATGCGGGGGCCGGGCCAAAAAAATGGGTCTCGTACCGGGCCGACGGGCTCAGGCTGCATAGCCATATATACCTCAGACCGATGGTGGCGCGGGTCTGGCTATGGAGGCTTGTGCGCGCGGGGAAGTAAAGGGGCACACGGTAGCTCACAGTTGGCGCGGAGTGGGTTCGGACCCTGGAGAGTTGGTTCGGATGCCGGGTCCAAACCCAGTCCGGAGGGTTTTTCCCTCTCTGGAGCTCTCTGTGTACGTCCGGACCCTAAAGGGAGTTGGTCTGGATCTAGGGTCCGGTTCTATGGTCCGGTTCCACGTAGACAGCATGACAAATAGCGACCGTTGGGATCTAACGACGTGTTTGAACGTGGGGACACGTGGCCCGATCCGGGGGTCCGGACCTTCACTGTAGATGGTCCGAAACCTAGGTCCGGACCTTGGGTCTGGACCTCCCTGATGGCATAACGGCTATAACTTTTCGGGGCTCTATAAATAGAACTTGGGCGTGTTTGGCTCATTCTCTTGGTCATTCTTACATGTGATAGCATCCTTTGAGTTGAGCAAACACCCTCCCACTCAACTCCTTGCTTGATAGTGCAAATCAAAGTGAGATTGAGTGATTTCAAGTGCATTTGCTTGAGTGATTGCATCTAGTGGCAGTTGGGATCGATTTGCTGCGGTTTTCTTGTTACTCTTGGCATTTACCGACGTCTAGACGGCTTGGAGCAGCGGAGGAGTTGTGGCAAGAGTTGGTGATTGTTCTTGGGCACTTCCTGGTGATTTGTGAGGGGTTCTTGTGCCTTCCCCGGCGGAGCGCCAAAGCCAATTCTAGTGGATTGCTCGTAGCTTGTGGATCCCCATCTTGTGTTGGTTGTGCGGCACCCGATTGTGGGTTAGGCGTGTGATGCCTATTAGCGCGTGAACCTCCAAGTGGGTGAATCGCTACAACGAGAACGTAGCTTGCCAGCAAGCAAGTGAACCTCGAGGATAAATCGTTGTGTTATCGTTGTCTCCGGGATTCTCATTGTGATTGATTGATTGTCACTTGCCACGGCCGTATAACATTCACCACCTTTCTTGTATTTACTTTCCTAGTGTAGGTAAGCTCTTTAGTGTAACTACTTTTGAGAGCTAGCTTGTGTCTTGTTAGTGGTTAGTGAGGCTCTTTATTTAGTCTTTGAGAGCTCACTAACTTAGAGAGTAGTGACTTAGCCTCTTATGTGAATTATATATCATAACTAATAGAACTGTGGATAGGTGGCTTGCATTTTTAGTAGACTAGCGCAATACTCGCTTCACCACTTAATTATCTAACCACTTGGCTTAATTGTTGTTGTAGAAATTTTTATAGGCTATTCACCCCCCTCTAGCTATTTTGGACCTTTCACCCCTTCAAGATCTAGAGCCCACAAGAACCAGAGGCCAAGGAGATGGAAGCAGAAATGGGTGGTTAGCCTTGCCTGGTCCTCCTCCAGTTCTTCCTCTTTCTCCCTCCCGGACTCTCTCATTTTGCTGATTTTTGGTCGTGGCGTCGAGGATGCCCAATTTTTTTCAGCGCCTGGACGCCTATGTGATGACTTAAAAACCATGGGCGTCCCTTTCCATGTTGTCTGTATAGTGCAATTATCAAGTTTTGCCACGTAGCGGACGATCTGAGGAAGACAAACTAAATCTGTCTTTGATATACTCTTATTTTTAGAGACCATTTGGTGTTTTTTGTCCTTTTGTAATGGCTAATGTTTTTCTTGATAAATGTATATGAAGTTTCAGGATATAGCTATTCAATTGCACAATCTATCTAAAGATGAATAGGCCCCTTGTGTATCACTTACCTCAGCAGTGACACTCACACACTTGTGATCAATCCATGGTTATCTAACATCACATATAAAAATTGTCAAGGATGTAAGTGAAGCAGGTAGAGACATCTCATCACAATTTTGCTAGGAGGTTGCAAATGATTTGTTACTTCTTATGCCTAGGAATTAAATTAGATCTTACTAGCGAATATGCTCGTAAGATGCAGCAGAACATAGAACGTGCAGCTTGAAGATTTATGCAATGTTCGTGTCATATGTTCTAATACATCTTGAAATCAAACCACCATGGCAGCAGCCATGTTGTTTTAACTCATATGAGCATGGGTTGTGAGTCAGGATCACAGACATGACAGAGGTGGCATTGTGGGAAGTAAAATATGGCAGCATGAAGAATCCTTTCTCTGAGGTATAAAGACTTGAAACAGGTATGTCATATGAAATCATCTTTATCCAAGGGAAAGGACCAGAGTCTGGACCCTGACCAAGACTTTTGCGCAGCTTACAGGAGGCTATAAACCGCACACATAACAGTTGCATCTTGCATGTATGATGTATACATAATATTGCATTAATCAGTAGCAGAATGAACCACTCTTGCTTTGGTCAATGGACACCCAATCATTTGTTGATGTCCTGGAACAGCTCTGGCAGATGCCCATTCGTAAGCCTGCTCCGTCTTGTGATCTTAAGATCTTTCTTCTTGGGTTTAGACTTGGATTTTACCCCGTCGATCTGGGCAGCTGCACGTCGTTTCGCAGTGTTTGTCATGGGCTTGATGCCATTCTTCTGAAGCTCCTTTTCTACGTCCACCATGTCACGTGGTAACTCAGTCTCCCGGAAGAAAAGTTTCAGGTCATCATCAACCTTGGTCTTCGTTTTAGGATCATTAGGGTACACAATGTCCTCCTGTGAGTCCATGTTTGATAACAGCCAAACTTCACCTGCTGCCTTCAGTGCCTACAGCATGGCAGTACTCAAGATTAACCATACGTACTTGAATATAAATAGTAGAATAAGCTTGGTCACTTATAGTTCTATTATGCTAATGGACACTGCAACTAGAGAGAACACACAAAAAGGGCCAACTATATCATGGGACTCATTAAGCAGTACCAATTTGAACAGAAAATATATAGGCTGACAAAAAGATAAACTCAAGTACACATTGCAGTATACCTTTGTGTGTTATACAGTATGTAGAGCTAACTAACTTGGACATATGCTTTAGCATTTTTGTTATTAAATAATTGGGTACATTTTAGAACAGTGTAAGCATCACGTGATGTTTAACGTAACATGTTAAGTATCAGATAATGAGAATTAGCATCACCTGCAGATCTTCCATTACAGTTGGGTATGCATCCTTGATTTCCATGACAGCAAGACCCTCTGCGAATTTTCTTATCAAAACAAGTAGTTGATCTTTTCCCTTAAGATCATGCTTGGACTGCACATATGCCAACAGTGAATTAACACCTAAGACATCAGAAATCAGAATAGTTAACTGCAACAAGAAGACAAAACAATGAAGGCCGTTAGAATAAGCACACAACTACTGTAATGATCAGGAAATCCTTATCTACTTTTTCCTTAGAACAGCATTCCAATGCATTTTAATCGTTAAAAGTTTATTGGCCATGAAAGCTATAGTTTACCACAGTATGATACACAACTATCATGAACCACCAAATTATGACAACTGAAAGAAAACTGAGTTGAGAGGAAGATAAATGACCGGCACAAGCAATGAAGTCATAACGTATGAAAATCCAAAATTTCCAGGTTAGTAAAGTAAAGGAATGCGTATTAGATACTACTTAAGCAGCTGATGTTACCAGAGAATGCCAAGTGAATCATTCACACATTTCACTGCCAAATTTCCATGCTAATATTAGCAGTTCAAGTCAATTATGAACAACTATAGAGTAATAATTCCTTTACCTTGTAAGAAAAACGTCTCCCATCATACTGTACTTTGGGGTTGTTCCTCAAACTGTCAGAGACCGCCTTGTTACCATGAATATCGACATAAGTTGCTTCATTTATTTGCTCTGCAGTAAAAGCTTGTCTTGTCTGGAAACACAAAAGAAATAATAATATCAATTCATGAACTAGATGCAGCATTGTAATCTATAATGAAAGTTTTATGTGATACTTACTGTGCTGTCCCTTATGAAGATATAAGAAACTTCTACAATGATTGCTTAAATGAAGAAAAACGGGCCAGAACAGAAAATCATCATAGGAGTTTTTCATATTTTTGAAGTATCTAATTCTACTCAGTGAAATGGTTCAAATATTTGATAACTGATATGTAGCATCCACATATGACAACCAGAATAGCCATTTCACTTTGGCCAGATAGCAACTCAGTGTACTACCCCAGCCTGTCGTTGATCCATCCTTGACATTCTGTTTATCATGGGCTAGCACACATAAGGTACAACATAGCAAGACTGAGCGTCTTACATGTGAGGGAAGGCATTCAGACAGTACCACAAATTGGGAAGGGGGTGGCACATGGTACAAATAAGTGTTCTATAAGCTGAAGACTTAGAAATAGGATATCCATTGAGCCAGGGCTTCTATAAACAATGATAGTTCAACGCTTCAACGATTTAGTACTAGTGTGTACAGATAAGTGTTGATTTCCAAAATCAGGTCATTATTTTTGAGGCCAGAGAAGAAATCATTCCCTGACAACATTACACACTAGTACTAAAAAGAAAATACAGGGGGGTTGTAGCTTAATAAAGAGTACCTTGTAAAGCAGTTCGATGACAAGTTTCATCTGTGCTCCAACAGGAGATTTCCTAATCGAATTAATATGCTGAAGCCTTTCAGTATCATTTGAAAATTTAATAGATTGTGATGATCTTGCAGGAACAGATGGGGCACTTATTGGTTGGGCTCTGTGCTTTGGCTTCGAAACCGAAGCTTGATTTGCAGCTATGCTAGTCAAAGATGACTGGCACCTCTCCTGCTGTTGCTTGAATCTGGAGAGGCTATCCTTGAGGTCCATCTAGAGAAAGAAATTTTATGTAAGTGATCGATTGCCACACAAACAAAAAAGTGAACACCAGAAAAAGAACTGGAGCTGCAGCATACTGTGGACATGTGGACGAAATTAACACTGTCAAAGACACTGATAGGGTGTTTGGTTTGAGGAATGAGTTAGTCTATCATAGTATCATCTTCTCATTCCCCACTTTTTTGTTTGGTTTGTGAAATGAAATGGATTGATGCATCATCATCTCATTCCTCACACGTTAATAATTAGTACTAGTGCGAGGAATAGAGTTATTCCACCAAATTTTAGGAATAGGCTAACCTCATCTAGAATGGTTTGATTTCTGTGCAAATGCATTTCATTGTACAGATGGAAACAATCAGGTTTATACTTCCCAGGAATAAGATGGATCAGTATAGCATCATCCCTTCAAAGACCAATTGTGTGAAATCTACAAATATGACAAAGTGCCTTACGACAGCTGAAAATTTTAAAATCTCAATTGTCTAAATCGAAGTCCAAAAAATGTGATTCATTTCTGTTGTCAATCATGATAGTATCAAGATTCCAGAAACTTCATACGTATAAACAAAAGCAGGTACCAGCTAGCTTAACTAGAATCCAAGGCACTTCAAACAGCTCCTTACAGTCAGGTAGTTTGCTAATAATCAAGGCCAATATGTTCCATCTCGCGCAAATTCAGGCCCCCACCAACCCCTGCCCCCCACCCCCACACACAGAAATTGAGCACTTTGTGGCCATCAAAAATCAAAATGGCGCAGGTGCAGTGCAAGCCGCCTGAAGCGCATCAATCATCTGGAGAAATCGGGGCAATTGCTCGAGTAATTACGTCCTCAGACCAGACCAGATCGGATCCAACGAAACCCAAAGGAACCCGGGCAAACGCGGTAGATCATGACCCTAACTGATCCCCCGTGCGGGAGGGCGGAGCGAGGAGATCGGCGGCGGAGATGGAGGTGGCGTGCGTGAGCCAGCGGGTTCAGCGCGCTAGCGCGTGGCGGCAAAACCTTGATCGATCGGGCTGACCGGCCACAGAACTCCCACCAAATCGCACACGTAACATCGCCGCGATCGAACTCACCGGATCGCGGCCGATGCCACCGGATTTAGTCCGATCGGAAGGGTTCCCTGCTTTCGCGTCGGCGGCGGTGGATACGCGCGATCGGTGGAAAGGAAACGCCGGCAGGGTGTGGGGGCTAGAGTTCGTCAGCCTCCGCGACCTTCAATTTCCTTTTTAATGATACTACAACCAGAACTCAGTCACAGCAGCGCGCGCGGAACGCGGCCTGGAGTTCAGATGTGCGCCGAATACGGACTACCGCTAAATATATATATACCACGTCGTCACGTATACGCCCGGACGTCCGTGCCGAAACGCTAGGACGTTGCCACAGGTCCATAACTGAATACGGAGGAAATTAATTTAAAAATAAAATCAGCAGTAATGACAATCTATTGCTGATCCATGGACGTGGTCCGAGCGAATCACAGCAACATTTCGCGCGTCCGCATGCATAGACTGGCAGGCGTCACGGTCACGCGCCTGCATGCACGCAGCAGCAGCACCATGGACGTGCTCCGAGCGAATCACAGCAACATTTCGCGCGTCCCCATGCACAGACTGGCAGGCGTCACGGTCAGGCGCCTGCATGCACAGTGTCTTTCGTAACGGTATTTTTCTCTTACAACAATCCAGTTGTAACAGTATTTTTGTTTATTTTTCAGACCAGCCAAACAGCCTACACCACCTGGCGGTGCGGTCATGCACGCATGGATGCAGCAGCACTAGCACCTGCAGGCGCGTGCGGTCACCCACGGCGGCACGGTGACACTACCGGATTTAACTTCTTTGCCGAGTGTCTGATATATACTCGGCAAAGCCTTTGCTGAGTGTTACACTCGGCAAAGGGCGCTCGGTAAACAGTTTATCGACAAAGATCTCTTTACCAAGTGCACTTTATCTGACACTCGGCAAAGCCTTTGCCCAGTGCTAATCTGACACTCGGCAAAGAAAAGTAGCCATGACAGCGAGAGCCACCGTGATGGTGGCTTTGCCGAGTGTCAAGGTCAAGCACTCGGCAAAGGTCGCCGCTTTGTCGAGCGCCGTTGACTCAGACACTCGGCAAAGGTGGCCGCTGTGCCGAGTGCCACCGGCAAGACACTCGGCAAACAGGCGACCTTTGCCGAGTGTCTTGCACGTGGCACTCGGCAAATCTGTGATTTTTGCCGAGTGCTATGGCCTTTGCACTCGGCAAAGCATGTTCCCAGGTAGTCACCTTGCTGAGTGTCATGGCCATTGCACTCGGCAAAGTGACTGAAAATAATATTTTTATTTATTTTTTGCATCCCATCCAAACAAACAGAATATATATATAACAAACATCACCAACATCACATATATATCATCAACAGCACATATATATCACCAACACCACATATATATCACAAACGTCACATATATATCACAGACGTCACATGTCTCACAATATAACACAAATAAGTTCACAAGTAATCCAAGTGCTCCATCATCTACAACCACAATTGCAAATAGAAGTTCCATTAACAACCACAAGTATCATCACCAAGATAGCCAATGAGACTGATTTGGTAAAGGATTCGCTGAAGCATGAGGATCGTTCGATGCCGCCGATTGATTCTACACAAAGGAGAAGAGATTGCATGTGTGAGACAAGATAAATATATACCATACATGAATAAAACTTTCATACTCCACTAGGTTTGACCGTAAGCATGAACATACAAACTAAAACATTTATATGGGTGTTCAAGTTTGTATGGGTGTTACTTAACTTTCATACTCCACTAGGTCTTACTTAACTTTGTCGATTAATTACTAGACTTGGTGTTCAAGTTTGTATGGGTGAAACTGAGGCATTTGAAGAGTACATTAAAATTGCTCATAACCCTAGATTTGTTTCTGTCTCTAGGCAAACCACTAGAGACTTCGTGAATTACTTCAATGGTTATCGTGCTAAGCTTGTTGAGTCTTTCAGTTGAGCTGGTATTACCTGTGTTTGTATTACTTCTGACATTTGGTCTAGTAATGCCAAGGAGGACTATCTTAGTGTTGTTGGCTTGTTGCTCACTACATTAACTCTAATTAGCAACTAGAGAAGAAGGTGACGGGTCTTAGGCTTATTGATGAGAGTCTGATAGTGGACTGTTCTAGCTATTTATGGTTTGTCTGAAAAAGTGTTTTCTATTACTTTTGAAAATGCACCAGCCATGGATAAACTTAACCTATACTGTCTAGATACCTTGATGTTGGTCAGTTGTTCTTGCATCAGCGCTATGCTTGTCACCTTATCAATATTATCATTAAGGAAGACCTACATGATGTTAAGCCTTTGATTGAAACATTTAGGACTGCCATGTCTTTCTTAAATTCTTCTAACCAAAGAATTGTTGCATATAAGAGCTACTACATATATTGCATATTGGTGTCATAGTTTGCCATGTTGAAAGGTCCTAATGGCTAGAGGGGGGAGGGGGGGTGAATAGCCTATTAAAAAATCTACAACAACACTAAGCCAAGTGGTTAGATAAATATGAGGCGAAGCGAATGTTGTGCTAGCCTACTAAAAATGCAAGCCACCTACTGTCGGTGTTTTGGACCGGTGGGCCCTCAACCAACTAGTGAAAATGTACTGCGTGCCCCTAATCCCGGATGGTGATGCAAAGAGACACAAGGTTTATACTGGTTTGGACAATAGGTGCCCTACGTCTAGTCTGAGAGATCGATCTCGTATTCCTTACACCGAAATGCTCGTAGTAGGGGGTTACAAGCAGGGCGGGAGAGGGAGCTAGTCCCAGGTCTCTACGTGGAGCGGCATGGATAGCTTGAGATGTTGATCTCAGGCAGCGGGGAAGCATGCGCCTTATAGAGTGTCGAGCGTGTGTTCGTTTATCTCATGAACTCGTCTATGCCTGAGTGTGTGCGAGCGTGAGAGTAACTCCCTCATCTGTCCTTAGAAACGGCCTCGGTCTCTCCCTTTTATAGTTGAAGGGGGACAAGGGTGATACATGTGTTAGCTACATGGCGTCGTGCAAACAGAGGCGGCATGTCCGAGCCCTGTAGCCTGTCACTGTGGCGGTATGGTCGATGGAGTGGTCCTATCCTTGATGCACTAGGGCGACACACCGGTCACACCCGATCCTATGTGACATGGGAGCTCCAGTGATAGCTTGACGCAGGGCATGGCGGGCAACGTGCCGGTCGCTGTGTGTTGACCGCGTAAAGGGCCGAGGCTCAGTTGGTGCTGAGGCTGATCCATCGTGGGGGGCTCGGTGGGCGTGAATCCCGAGGTTGCCAAGGCCCTAAAGTGGATTGCCGAGGCTTGGAGGGAGCAGTTGGTCCTGTACACTGATTCCGAGGCTATAGTGACCTGGACTTGACTCCCCATGCCGAGTTGCTCCTGAAGCAGGGGTTAGGTAGCACAGTGCAGTGCGGGCACCGGTCATGGGCACAGTACCGAGCATAGCGGCCGGTAACCCCTGCCCTGTCCTGTCCTATCCCAGACGGTATGGTGCTAATGCGACTTCCCGTCTCGTCGGCTGCTCTGCTGTGTCGAGCCGTCATCCGTCAGATGTTGCAGGAGCGGTTGGTCGCATTAATTGGACGCGACACTCTATTGGGGAGATTGGTCGAGGCAGAGGCGACGGGGTTATTGCCGAGCTGGCCTCGAGTGAGACGGAGAATCGGCATCTCGTCCGAGGCTTTACGCGTGGGGCCTCGGGCGAGACGGAGAATCGATTCCCCGTCCGAGGCCTTTCGTGCGAGGCCTCGAGCGAGGCAGAAAATTGGTAGACCATCCGAGGCCTTTCGTGCGAGGCCTTGAGTAAGGCGGAGGGTCGGTGGCCTTGGTCAAGGCCGGGGGTTAGCCAATAGTTTGTCTCTTGGCATTGATTTTAACGGGGTCTAAGCAATTTTTTCGGTTGTTGCTTAGGGGACCTCTTTTTATGGTACCCGATAGTAGCCCCCGAGCCTCAGGGAAAGTGTGAGCGCTCTCCCTGAGGTTTTGACGAGACTCGGTTCGCGACAGCTCCTGGCGGGATGGTGTTTCATACTCAAGGCGTCGGTGGGTGCGCACGAGCGCACCCACCGGGTGGAGCCCCCAAGGCCCTAGAGGAATGGATTGATTCCTTCAGGGGCTTTTCTTACGTTGTGCGAGGGGTTTTATTGCGTTTGCTGAGCCCATGAGTGCGAGTTCGGGTCGCTGAGCCTCAGTTTGGTTGCAGGAAGAGCCCCTCGAGCCTCTGCTCAGAGCAAGAGGGTGATTAGGGGTTTCCCTATCTTTTTTGTGTGGCCCTCATGCATCCTTTTCGTTCGGAAGGAGGGGTGGAGGGTGCCATGCTACCCTCGGTGGACGCGAGCAGTGACACCTCCGGTGAGCTGTTATCGGTAAGTCCGAGTGGAGTCCCGTGCCCCATTCGATAGGGGTTGGCTAGCAGTCCAGAGATGCACTCCAAAAGTACTAAAGGGCTTCTCTAGTGGGTGCCAGGGCCATTCGATGGGCCCCGGTGGCTCGATGCCTCCCGACGGTGGGATCCCATTTGAAGACCTCCCTGCCGGTCTTGGACATGACTTAGGGCATCCCGAGCAGTCGCTTGCTTAGGCCTCGGCCATGTGCGGGCTCGCCCATAGTTGTCCCTAACTCTGTTGCCCTAGGGTGGCTATCGAAACCCTCGGGGTCCAGCCTTCGAACCCCTGGACCGTAACGGGCTCGATGCCCTTTATCGCATTTTTCCGAGCCTTCGAGTGCGAGCTTGGGTCTCTTGTCTTCGTCCTGGGTGCAGGAAGAGCCCCCGAGCCTCTGCACAGGGCGAGAGGGTGATCAGGGGTTCCCCTGGCTTTTCGTGCGACCCTCGCGCGTCCTTTTCGTTCGGACAGAGGGGTTGTTTGCCGAGCCCACGAGTGCGAGCCTAGGTCGCTGGGTCTTAGCAAGGTTGTAGGAAGAGCCCCCTAGCCTTTGCACAGGGCGAGAGGGCGGTCAGGAGCTCCCTTGGCTTTTTGTGCGACCCTCGCGCATCCTTTTCGTTCGGAAGGAGGGGTTGTTTGCCGAGCCCTCATGTGCGAGCTTGGGTCGCTGGGTCTCGGCAAGGTTGCAGGAAGAGCTCCCTAGCCTCTGCACGAAGCGAGAGGGCGGTCAGGAGCTCCCCTGGCTTTTTGTGCGACCCTCACGCATCCTTTTCGTTCGGAAGGAGGGGTTGTTTGCCGAGCCCTCGCGTGCGAGCCTGGGTCGCTAGGTCTCGGCAAGGTTGTAGGAAGAGCCCCCGAGCCTCTGCACAGAGAGAGGGCGATCAGGAGTTCCCCTGGCTTTTTGTGCGACCCTCGCGCATCCTTTTTGTTCGGAAGGAGGGGTGGAATATGCCAGGCTACCCTCGGTGGGCGCGAGCGGTGACACTTCTGGTGAGCTGTTATCGGGTAAGTCCGAGTGGAGGCCCATGCCCCGTTCGATAGGGGTCAGCTAGCGGTCCATAGACGCACTCCAAAAGTACCAGAGGGCTTCTCTAGTGGGTCCTAGGGCCGTTCGCTTGGCCCTGGGGGCTCGATGCCTCCCTATGGTGGGATCCCATTCGGAGACCTCTCTGCCGGTCTCAGACACGACTTAGGGCATCCCAAGCATTTCGCTTGCTTGGGCCTCGGCCCTGTACGGGCTCACCCATAGTCATCCCTGACTCTATTGCCCTAGGGTGGCTATTGAAACCTTTGGGGGCCTAGCCTTCGAACCCCTGGACCGTAACAGGCTCGATGCCCAGTTCCATCGTCTGAAAGGAATTGGGTGGGGGGTATTCCCCCCCATCGGCTTGACAATGGCAGGCGCACCTTTTGAGGTGGTTTTCTCAGGGAGGCGGAACGGTGCCTGCCACTGCAGCAGTCGGACACGACGCTGTGCCAGTAGATGGACATAACTGTTCACGCGATTAATAAGGAAAAGGTGGGTACGTGGGCGGTAAAATTAGATCTGGATTAACTGTATCAGATTTGGGGGAAATTCCCCTGATTTGGTCGCCCGTCCGCTTCGTGCCCTTCCTGCTAAATACGCATTGAGTCTCGCCCCTCCCCTCCTTACCTTGCCTGCATTCACCTTTGCCGCCCTTGAGCCATCGCTAGGAACAGAGAGCACCGGGGATAAGAAGGGAAAAGGGCAAGATAGAGAGAGAGAGAGGCTTACCGCCGTAGTCGCATTCTCCACCGCACTCATGGCCGGTGCTGTTGTCATTGAGGCGGATGCTTGGGGTCGGTCCGACGTATTCGTGGAGATGCTCCAGTCGCTCGTCGATGATGGCCTTCTCTGTCTGGTTACCGACCCCAACAGGCCGGAGTGGATTGCTCCGTCGGGCGAGCCGAAGCCGAGGCCACGCGATGGCTACATTGTGAGCTTCGTGTCCTTTCATGAGCATGGTCTCGGCCTGCCGGCGGACCGGTTCATGCGAGCGCTCCTGCACTACTACTGCGTGGAGCTCCACAACTTCAACCCTAACTCCATCGCGCATGCGGCCATCTTTGTCGCCGTCTATGAGGGGTACCTGGGGATTGCCCCCCATTGGGAGCTGTGGCCCCACCTCTTCTAGGAGGGGCATACCACCAAGCCGACGGGCATGATGGGCATGAGGAAGGTAGTGAGGGCTAGTGGCTGCACTCTTCAAGTGTGCTAGGACCGGCAGCACCTTTACATCCTGGCCTAGCTCACGTCAACCAATCGCCGCTGGTACACCAGCTGGTTCTACCTCCGCAAATACGACGATGGACTTCCCCCTACACCAGGCGGGTCGTGGAGAGCCAGCCGGAGAAGTGGAGGTATGGCATCCTGAAGGAGGATCAGCCCAAGTTGCAGTCGCTCCTGGAGGGACTAGAGAGGCTGCGCGGCTGTGGCCTCACGGCGGCTATGGTTGTGGCGGCCTTCCACCACCGAAGGGTGCTGCCACTGATGGCTCGGCGACGGCGCCTATTCAAGATGAGACCAGATGAGCTGATCGAGGGCATCTGGATGTCCGCCTCTGCCCTCTCCGATGAGGAGATTCTTCATTGGATGAGAGAGATGGTGGAGGGGTGACTAAAGATCGGTGGTCTGACCCCGTTCGTGATGCGCCCATCACAGGGGTACCTTTATCTGGTAAGTCACATGCTACTGTGGCCCCCGAGGCCTCCTTGTTCCTCACTGTTTTCCAGTCCCTTATTTGTGTTCACCGTTCCTATAGGGGATGAGAGACGTGTGAACCTCCCCCCCGCCCGTTCCTGAGGATGCAGAGCAGCGGGCGGCGAACCGGGCATACGCCGAGGCGCAGAAGAAGCGAAAGGATGCCGAGGAGGCAAAGCACACGAGGAAGATCCTTGAGCGTGAGGGACTGGAGAAGCGCCACCGACAGCAGAGGCAGGACGGTCTCCCGATGGAGGCGTCTCCATCGCTGTCACTGTCGACGGACTCTTTGGGCGAAGATGATGAGAGCAAGATGGGGTGGGGTCCCCTGGAACATCTCCCCGATGTCGGGGAGACAGCGCTCGGGACATTGGCGAGCAGCCCGGCGCTTCCAGGATTAGGAGGAGTGGATGCCTCGGGGCCGGTGACCGCCTGCCCCAAAGCTGAGGCCGAGATGCCCGAGGCACGCCCCTCTTCCTGCCTCTCGACCACTACGGCCACGCTGACCACTTGGGTCATTACGGTGACGTAGAGTAAGAGGGCCTCACCCTTGGCCAGCGGTACCAGGACGAGAGGATTGGTGAGCAATGCCTTGAGTTTGGTGAGGGCTTCTTCGGCCTCAGGGGTCCAAGAAAAGCGTTCCGATTTCCTCAAGAGGCGGTACAGAGGCAAGCCTTTTTTGCCAAGGCACGAGATGAAGCGGCTCAGGGCTGCAAGGCATCCCATAACCCTCTGTACTCCCTTGAGGTCTCGGATCGACCCCATTTTGGTCACGGCCGAGACCTTCTTCGAGTTGGCTTCGATGCCACGTTCTAAGACTATGAATCCTAAGAGCATGCCTCGGGGGACCCCGATGACACACTTCTTGGGGTTGAGCTTGATGCCCTTTTCCCTGAGGCATTTGAACGCTATTTCCAAGTCGCTGACAAGATCACTGGCCTTCCTAGACTTGACCACGATGTCGTCTATGTAGGCCTCGACGGTCTACCCGATGTGCTCGCCAAAGACATGGGTCATGCACCGCTGGTATGTGGCCCCTGCGTTTCTGAGGCCAAACAACATAGTCACATAGCAGTACATGCCAAATGGTATGATGAAAGAAGTTGCGAGCTGGTCGGACTCTTTCATCTTGATTTGATGGTAACCAGAATATGCATCAAGGAAGGATAAGGTTTCACATCCCACAGTGGAGTCAATGATTTGGTTGATTCGAGGTAATGGGAAAGGGACTTTTGGACATGCTTTGTTTAGACTGGTGTAGTCTACACACATTCTCCACTTCCCATTTTTCTTCTTAACTAATACAGGATTAGCTAACCACTCCGGATGGGACACTTCTTTGATGAATCCAGCCGCCAAAAGCTTCTGTACCTCCTCGCCGATGGCCCTGCGCTTTTCCTTGTCGAATCGGCGCAGGCGCTGCTTCACTAGCCTAGAGCTAGCCTGGATGTCCAAGGCATGCTCGGTGACCTCCCTCGGTATGCCTGGCATGTCCGAGGGACTCCACATGAACATATCGGCATTCGCGTGAAGAAAGTCGACGAGCATGGCTTCCTATTTGATGTCGAGGGTGGCGCTGATCCTCAGCGCCTGATCATCGGGGTAGATGGGATCGATCAGGACGAGCTTGATGGCCTCCACCGGCTCAAAAGTCCTAGCGCGACGCTTAGAGTCGGGCGCCTCGCTACTGAGTCGGTCGAGGTTGACGATGAGGGTCTCGGCCTCTACGATTGGTGAGGACATCAACACCAACGATACATCCACGCCGACACGAGTACCAGTTTCTGGTCCTATTACTCGCGCCCGTGTTCGTCACATTAATCATCAAGTAAGTTCACTCTTGAGTTTCTGTCCATCATATTTAGACCATGGAGATGCGTGCACTCTAGTTTTGGTTAGGAACCAGGGAGAGGACCAAAAGGGACAAGGATTCACGGAGGCTGAATTTGGACTCCAGGACAGCTCGAACTTGTGATGGTCACCACGGTCGCATACGGACTCGGATTGGGGCGTTCAAGTACTTCATGGAATCCTTATGAAGTCTATTTTCATATGGATCTGGAATCAAGTCCATATCTGTTTTGAGGCGGCCGCAATGACTGAATTACTACTGAGAGCTTGTCTATCTAAAGGTGCTGCGTCACCTTAGTTTGGTCCAATGGGCCGTGTATCAAGTTGGGTCCATTAGGGATGCATCCTAGGGTTGGAGAATGACCCCAACACCCCCCTGGTCATCCTTCCACCTTCATATACTCCTTAGCTGCCACCAAGAATAGTCAGGTTTTGTTTAGATCAAGTTTAGCTCTCGCTACTTGCTTGTAAGCGCGCGTGCTGGATCAGCCGCCCGTCTTCTTGTCTTCGGAACCCCACCTTAATTGAGATTGAGTTTGAAACTTCCATCTACATCTAGTAATTTAGTACTTGCTATACTTGTTCTTGCTAGTTCTTCGATTGCTTGCAGGACGAGTGCCCTAGTGGTCAGGTGACGCACTCCACAAGATCGCGGCAGCCATTGGAGGTGGTGTATCGGTTGCTAAGGCGCAGCTTGGAAGGCTGTAGTTGGGCCATGAACGTCGTCTCCACCCATCAATCGAGTTATCCCACACCTCTCATCGAAAGATCGGAAACAAACCCTAGCGGGTTCATATCAACGATAGCCTCGGCGTACTTGATGCACTCGATGTCGTAGTCATATGCATGCTCGTACGTGGACTCGATAGTGATGATGCCGTTGGGGCCCGACATCTTGAGCTTCAGATAGGTGTAGTTGGGGACCACCATGAACTTAGCGTAGCATGGCTGCCCCAAGATGGCATGGTACGTTCCCTTGAACCCAACCACCTCGAAGGTGAGGACCTCCTTACGGTAGTTGGAGGGGGTGCCGAAGCAGACGAGTAGGTCGATGCGCCCGAGGGGCCATGTGCATTTCCCCAGCACAATGCCATGGAAAGTTGCAGCGTCATTCCGGAGCTGCGACCTATCGAGCTCCAGGAGCTCTAGGGTGTTGGCGTAGAGGATGTTGAGGCTGCTGCCTCCGTCCATCAACACCTTAGTGAGCCGGGTGTTGCCGATGATGGGGTCGACGACAAGTGGGTGCTGCCCAGGGTTCGGGACATAATTGGGGTGGTCATCTTGATCAAAGGTGATCGCCTCTCGAGACCAGTTGAGGTACCAAGGAGTGGCCACCTTCACCGAGAAGACCTCCCGGTGCTCCCTCTTTCGCTGTCGTGCCGTGAGGCACGCTGAAGGCCCACTGAAGATCATGAAGGCATTGTGCACCTCGGGGAACCCGTCGTCCTTGTCGTCGTCCCTATCGCCGGCGACCCTCCTCTTGGCATCATCGTCGGGGAGCCCGAGCTTGGCGTAGTAACGCTGGAGCATGGTGCACTCCTCGAGGGCATGCTTCACCAGGCCCTGGTGGTAAGGGCAGGGTTTTTTAAGCATATCGTCGAAGAGCCCGAGGCCTCTGGGGCCTCGGGGATTCTTGCACTCTGTAGCTGTGACTAGGCCGGCCTCGAGGACTTCCTGCTTCCCCTAGCGACCCTTCTTCTTTTTCTTAGGGAGGTGGGGAGCCGAGGCGCTGGGGGCCTCGTCCCCCCACTTCCCCTTGGCGTCGTTGTCGGGGAAGGTGGCCCCAACGGCCACTTCGCTCGAGGCGAAGTTGGTGGCGATGTCGAGGAGTGTGGCCACCGAGGTTGGCATGTTCCGGCCCAACTCTCGGACCAGGTCTCAGTAGGTAGCATCGGAGAGGAAAGCCTAGATGATTTCCGAGTCGCCAACGCTTGGCAACTCGGTGCATTTCTTGGAGAAGCACCGGATGAAGTCTCGGAGAGACTCGTCCGGGCCTTGGCGACAACTCTTGAGGTCCCAGGAGTTCCCAGGGCGCACGTATGTGCCCTGAAAGTTCCTGACGAAGACCCTTACCAAGTCACGCCAGTCATGGATCTACGAGGGAGGGAGGTGTTCTAGCCAGGCTCACACCGAGTCTAACAGGAACAACAGGAGGTTGCAGATGATGAGCAGGTCATCGTCCACGCCACCTAGCTGACAAGCCAGGCGGTAATCGGCCAGCCAAAGCCTCGGATTAGTTTCACCGCTATACTTCATGAGGTTAGCAGGCTGCTGAAACCAGGCCAGGAAATGAGCAGCATGGATGGCTCTGCTAAAAACCCAAGGGCCAGGCAGCTCAGGAGAAGGACTGCGGTCTTCCCCACTGTCGTAACAGCCACCTTGGTGCGGCCCCTCATTATCGTGGTGTCGTCGCTTGCTGACCACCTCGTGGTCGCCCTGCGCCTCGCGTCGGTTACCGAGGCAGTCATGCAGCAAGGGGACCCTGTTGGCTGTCGGTGCCTGAGCTGGCTCGGGATGAACTGAGGCCTCCCTATCCTGCTGAGGCGGTGCTGTGGGAAGCTCCGAGGCGCCTCCGCGCCGTCGGGAGGCAGAACTCTCGGCCTATTGCACTGCGGCAGTCTTGAGGAGATCCCAGAGCTCACCATGGACTAGTCACCCCTTCGTGGTAGAGGGCTCGGGCATTGTTCAGACTAGCATTGCCGTAGCCACGATGTTTTGGCTAGCGTGATTGAAGATTGGGGGTTGCTCACCCCCTTCGTCGTCGTTGATGCGGTGGTGGATGTCATGGGCCCTCCGCCATCACCGCGACCTCGCTGCTCCTACTCAAGAGTGTCTCGAAGCTACTACAGAAGGAGTCAGTCTTGTTCAACCTTGGCCTAAAGCTCACAGAGCTGCTCTTGGTCCGAGTGTTGAAGTTGTCCGGGGGCAAGGTTCTCGTTCCACGCTGCCGGTGGGACAACGTGTGGAGGTGTGGCATCGCCCGCCCCCTGGCGAAGCAGGGAACGGTTGCCTGCCCCTTCGTCCTCATCGCCTGTGCTCGGCATCCCGAGTCTGATGTGGAAGCACTCGCGAGTGGGGTCGTAAGTGCCTTCGTCATTAGAGTCAGAGTAGCCGAAGCAGTAGTTGCTTGCGGCCAGGAAGCGGCGCATGGCTTCAGGGTCTCAGAGTCCAGAGAGGTCCGCTCCAGCCCACGCCTTGTCCTCCTCCAGGGAGTTAGCGTGGGTGTGGGTCAAAGTCATGGTGTCAAAGTCGAGGGCGAAGCGTTGGTGGCATCCTGAGGGCTCTGCGTGAGCAGAAGCATAGGTGGAAGCATAGGTGGTGGCAGCATTTCTCAACCCGAAGGGGTACGGGGATGGTGCCATCGCTAGGCTTTGCTCCGCCGAAGTCAACTCCTCAGGAGGTGGCGGGGCAGAGCTTGATGATGGGGCGTCGCCACATGCCACCAGCGTCTTTCCCTTGTCCAGGCTCAAGCTAGATAGGTCCCCAACCAGGGACCTTGTGCCATCAGTTGGGTGTGGGATACTTGTGGAGCACGGCGCGTCGCCCTGAGCTTGTACGGTGTTGGAGTGGTCCCACCCGTGCCGTGCTTGGTGAGCGTGATGAGAGTGGTGGCCTGGGCGCCGCCTGCGCCTAGGCTGCTAGGGCGTGACGTCGTCGACGATTAGCGGGACTCTAGGTGAGAGGAGCACCATATTGTACTCATGTCCTAGAGACATGAACTCTAGGCTCCCAAACTAGATTATTGTGCCAAGACGTAGTGGTCGCACGGGGTCTGCCATCTAGAACTTGTCGGGATGATGAAAATGACACGCAATAGAGCCTCTACCTAGCGTGCCAACTGTCGGTGTTTTGGACCGGCGGGCCCTCAACCAACTAGTGAAAATGTACTGTGTGCTCCTAATCCTGGATGGTGATGCAAAGAGACACAAGGTTTGTACTAGTTCGGGCAATAGGTGCCCTATGTCCAGTCTGAGAGATCGATCTCGTATTCCTTGCACCGAAATGCTCGTAGTAGGGGGTTACAAGCAGGGCGAGAGAGGGAGCTAGTCCTAGGTCTCTACGTGGAGCGGCGTGGATAGATTGAGATGTTGATCTTAGGCAGCGGGGAAGCGTGCGCCTTACAGAGTGTCGAGCATGTGTTCGTTTATCTTGTGAACTCGTCTATGCCTGAGTGTGTGCGAGCGTGAGAGTAAGTCCATCTGTCCTTAGAAATGACCCCGGTCTCTCCCTTTTATACTTGAAGGGGGACAAGGGTGATACATGTGTTTGCTACATGGCATCGTGTGAACAGAGGCAGCATGTTCGAGCCCTGTAGCATGTCACTATGGCGGTATGTCAATGGAGTGGTCCTGTCCTTGATGCACTGGGGCGATGCACCGGTCACACCTGATCCTGTGCGACGTGGGAGCTCCAGTGATAGCTTGACGTAGGGCATGGCGGGCGACGTGCCGGTCGCTATGTGTTGACCGCGTAAAGGGCCAAGGCTCAGTTGGTGCCGAGGCCGATCCATTGTGGGGGGCTCAGCGGGCGCGAATCCCAAGGTTGCCGAGGCCCTGAAGTGGATTGCTGAGGCTTGGAGGTAGCAGTTGGCCCTGTACACTAATTCCGAGGCTATAGTGACCCAAACTTGACTCCCCACGCCGAGTTGCTCCTAAAGCAGGGGTTAGGTAGCACAGTGCAGTGCGGGTGCCGGTCGTGGGCATAGTACCAAGCATAGCGGCCGGTAACCCCTGCCCTGTCCTGTCCTGTCCTAGACGGTATGGTGCTGATGTGACTTCCCATCTCGTCGGCTGCTCTGCTATGTCGAGCCGTCATCTGTTGGATGTTGCAGGAGTGGTTAGTCACATTAATTGGACGCGACGCTCTGGTGGGGACATCGGTCGAGGCAGAGGCGACGGGTTATTCCTGAGTCAGCCTCGAGCGAGACGGAGAATCAGAATCTCATCCGAGGCTTTATGCGTGGGGCCTCGGGCGAGACGGAGAATCGGTTCCCCGTCCGAGGCCTTTCGTGCGAGGCCTTGAGCGAGGCGGAAAATCAGTAAACCGTCCAAGGCCTTTCGTGCGAGGCCTCGAGCAAGGCGGAGGGTCGGTGGCCTTGGTCAAGGCCGGGGGTTAGCCAATAGTTTGTCTCTTGGCATTGATTTTGATGGGGTCTAAGCGATTTTTTCGGTTGTTGCTTAGGGGACCTCTTTTTATGGTACCCGACACCTACCGACAATTCTAGTCAATTATGATCACTAAGCACCAAGGGCTATGTCGCTATTCTCTACACTAGTTGAGCTAGCTAGGAACTAATTACAACCAAGAAGCTAAGCTACACAACTAGCTATAACTAACACGAGCTCTACACAAGGTAAATACAAAGTAATGCAAGAGGGTGGTAGAGGAGATATACCACCATGGCAAGTGATCAATCAATGAATACCAAAGAATACCAAGGAGACAAATGATGACACAATCAATTTTTCCTCCAAGGTTCACTTGCTTGCTGGCAAGCTAGTCCCTGTTGTGGCGATTCACTCACTTGGAGGTTCATGCGCTAATAGGCATCACATACCTAACCCGCAACCGGGTGCCACACAACCAACAGAAGATGAGGATCCACAAGTCACACGCAATCCACTAGAGTTGCCTTTGGTGCTCCGCTGGTGAAGGCACAAGAACCCCTCACAATCACAATGATCGGAGCTAGAGACAATCACCTTCCTCAGCTCAATGATCCAATAATCACTGGGCTGTCTAGGTGTCGGTAAACACCAAGAGTAATAAGATCTCCACTAGCCCAAATCACCCAACTAGGGCCACAAGATGCTAGAACACTAAACAATGCACTAGAGGCTCTCCAATCTCACTCAAGATGATAAAATCAAGTGTGAAAGTGAGTGGAGTGGTGTGCTCAGCTCCCAAAGGGTGTATGCAGGTGTGGGAAGTGCAAAGTGGCCAAGGCTGGCCACCACCTCTATTTATAAGCCCACAAGCAAATAGAGCCATTACCCCTTGGAGCCACTTTCTACGAGGGCACCGAACATGTTGGTGTGGCACCAGACATGGGGTGGCGGTGCCCCTCCAATGGTCATCCAACGGGCACCAGATAGGGTGGCGGTGGCACCACCCTAGGGGTGGCAGTGACCACTCAGCTAGCCCCCCTGAAAACCCAAGCCTCTGGAAAAAATAATGGTGCACCGCCCTAGGATGGCGGTGACCGTGGCGGTGACCAACCTGGTTTACCCCACTCTCTAGATAAAAGGGGAGGTGGCACCGCCCCACCTTTGGTGGTGATCAGGCGGTGCATGGCCTTGGCCAAGGCGGTGTACATTGACCACATCGGTGACTGCGCCCATGCTACTTTTCTCGGCCGAGTCTAGGTAGGCACCGCCCTAGGCGTGGCGGTGCCACCAGATAGGGTGGTGGTGCCAGCCCAACTTCTCCTCCTTGGCCTCGCCTAGCTGATCACCGCCATAGGGGTGGTGGTGCATCGGATAGGGTGTGTCGGTGCCCCCAGGGCAGTACCCTGAGCTTAGCTTTGCCTCCTTTTCTTTGCCTTTTTTACCACCTTTGCAAATGTGCTAACACTTCAAGTGTTTCACCATCATGTGTAAGTGTGTTAGCATTTTCACAATCATTTTCCAAAGGTTAACCACTTCTCACCGATTGTGCACTAGGCCTAAAATGCATATGCAAGTTTTCCAACACCTAGTGGCACTAGATGATCGAGATGTCCGATAAGAGCTCCCCTCTTAATAGTACGACCATCTATCCTAAATGTGATCAAACTCTCTATAGTGTCTTGATCACCAAAACAAAATGGCCCTAGAAATATACCTTTGTCTTGAGCCTATTTTGTTTTTCTCTTTCTTCTTTTCCAAGTCCGGAGCTTGATCACCATCATCACATGTCCACCAACATGATCTTCATCCAATTGCTCCACCACTTAGGATGTGTCACTCTATCTCATGATCGCTTAGAGGAATAGGTTAGCACATAGGGTTTTCATCAATTTACCAAAACCAAACTAGAGCTTTCAATCTTCCCCTTTTTGATAATTGATGACAATCCTTTAACAAAGATATGAATTAAAAACATTTTGAATCCATGTTGCTGCCCAAGCTTTTTACCATGTGTAAAGGATATGGACAAGTTTCATGAACCTAAATTGGTAGTATTGACTCCCCCTACATATGTGCTAAGAGTTTGGAATGAAGCTTGCACATATGTTTAGATTAGAGTTGTGGGAGAGTAATATCTACCACATGATGCTAAGGTGTAAGAGATAGACCTTTGAAGCGTGATACCAATCGGAGTGCACCAATAATACCATCGTTAGCATCATTGTTAGTTAGATACTACTTGCAAAACACAAACACTAGATACCTCCTGAGATCAATATTATATGCAAGGCTCTAGTACCACTTGAAAGAACTTTGAAAGTAAGCAAGGCATATCTAACTATCATCCTATGCATGCTAGTTCTTCATTTCATCATTCAAGCCTACAACTAGCATGCACCACACAAGCATGGAATTTTGATTTAAAACTTGTGCCATGCAAGCAAACATATATAAAAGCATATTAAAATGCAACAATCAAGTTTATGAGCTTGCTCCCTCTACTTGTTTGCTCAAATTTTAATTTATCCCCTTCCTTTGTCAAAATTTCTCCCCCTATGTCAAAGTTCTCCCCTTTTGTCATCTTTTCACTATCTTTGTGCATTACTTCTCCCCCTTTGTCATCAATGACCACAAAGGTTCAATTTTAGATAGGTTAAAATTATCAATGTCAATCAATGGGGTGAGGATCATTTTCCCAATTTTGGTCTAATCTAGAACACTTGCCAAAGATATGTAACTCGGTTTGATCCAAGGACAAGCTTCTTCACACCTCATTTCAAGGGTTATCTTGACCATGTTGAGTTAAACACTTATAGCTCATTTTCTAGATCAAACACTAGGTTCACAAGCTCACAAACATGTCATATGCTACCACTAGATCAATTCAAGCATAAAAGCAATAGTGGTACCATACAAGCATCAAATTCATTTTATGAATGAGCCTATAAACATGAGGAATGACTAGATGCACTAAATAAGTCCTTAGCAAAGTATGTGTGCATGCCAATCAACTTTTACCTTGGATGTCTCAAAAGAGATGCATGTCATATAAGTGGGGGGTGTCCATCAACACATATTTGAGAAATCCAATATGTTCAACTCATTCCTTAGCTTGCAAAATCTCTTCTCATCTAGTGGCTTGGTGAATATATCGGCAAGTTGATCTTCGATGACCACACTCTCAATTGAAATGTCCCCTTTTTGTTGATGATCTTTAATGAAATGTTGGTGGACATCAATGTGCTTTGTTCTTGCATGTTGAACCAGATTGTTGGTGAGCTTGATAGCACTCTCATTGTTACATAGCAATGGCACTTTCTTGAACTTGAGTCCAACGTCATTCAAGGTGGCCTTTATCCAAAGAATTTGTGCACAACAACTACTGGCGGATATGTATTCGGCTTCAGTGGTTGATAATGCAACACTATTTTACTTCTTTGATGACCATAAAACAAGTGATCTTCCCAACAATTAACATGTGCCTGAGGTGCTCTTCCTTTTAACCTTGCATCCTGCATAATCGGAGTCCGAATATCCAACAAGTTCAAACTTTGCTCCTTTGGGATACCACAAACCAACATTTTGTGTATGCTTCAAGTACATCAATATTCTCTTTATAGCCTTCAAGTGACTTTCTCTTGGTGAGGCTTGAAATCTTGCACACATGCACACACTAAATATGACATCCGGTCTTGATGCGGTCACATAGAGTAGGCTTCTAATCATAGAGCGATACAACTTTTGATCCACCATGTTGCCACTTGCATCACTATCCAAATTGCCATTTGTTCCCATTGGTGTACTAATTGCCTTGGCATCATCCATTCCAAACTTCTTGAGCATGTCTTTGATGTACTTGCCTTGACTCACAAATATACCATTCTTCATTTGCTTGATTTGAAGACCAAGGAAGTAACTCAACTCTCCAATCAAGGACATCTCAAACTCATTAGCCATCATCTTTCCAAACTCTTCACAAAAGTCTTAATTGGTTGATCCAAATATGATGTCATCAACATACATTTGCAACACAAACAAGTCCTTGCCAATCTTCTTGGTGAAAATAGTGGTGTCAACCTTGCCCATCATGAAGAGAGTAGGAAGTCCCTCGATCTCTCATACCATGCTCTAGGTGCTTGCTTCAAACTATACAATGCCTTCTTCAACTTGTACACATGGTTGGGCTTCTTGTCATCTTCAAAACCGGGAGGTTACTCAACATACACTTCATTGATGTAGTCATTGAGAAATGCACTCTTGACATCCATTTGATAGAGCTTGATGTTGTGGGCACAAGCATAGGCTAACAAGATTCTAATTGCTTCCAATCTAGCAACCGGGGCACATGTTTCTCCAAAGTCAAGACCTTCAACTTGAGTGTAACCTTGTGCAACCAATCTTGCCTTGTTCCTCACTACTATCCCATCTTGATCTTGCTTGTTTCTAAAAACCCATTTGGTTCCAATCACATTGTGTCCCTTTGGTCTCTCAACTAAATCACAAACTAGATTTCTTATGAAGTTGTTCAATTCTTCATGCATTGCATTCACCCAATCAACATCCATCAATGCTTTTTTATCTTCTTAGATTCAATGGATGACACAAATGAAAAGTGCTCACAAAATGATGCCAATCTTGATCTTGTTTGTATACCTCTAGAAATATCTCCAATTATAGTGTCCAATGGATGATCTCTTGCAATATGAGTTGGTTGGAGTATTGGAACTTGATTGCTTATACTTGCTTGCTCGTTGGGTTGAGATGATGAACTAGTCACTTGATCTTGCACATTGTTATGAGAGCCACTTGAACTTGCTTGATTAGTGTCATCTTGCACATTTGAGTTAGAGAGCACATGCACTTGATCATCTTCTTCATCTATCACTTGTCTAGGCCTCAAGTCACCAACATCCATATTCTTCATGGCATTTAAAAGTTGAATGCCTCTAACATCTTCCAAGTTCTCATGCTCATCTTGGGAACCCTTGGTTTCATCAAATTCAACATCATAAACTTCCTCACGAGTACCACCTGTCCAATTCCAAACACTATAAGCTTTGCTAGTGGTTGAGTATCCAAGCAAGAATCCTTCATCACATTTCTTGTCAAACTTGCCCAATCTAGTGCCTTTCTTCAAGATATAGTATTTGCAACCAAAGACCAAAAAATATGCAATGTTGGGCTTTCTACCATTCAAGAGCTCATAAGGTGTCTTCTCTTTCAATGGGTGACTGTTGACGGTCATTAACATCAATTATAAACCATCAATATAACCTGCATATATACTTAATTCCATCACCAACAAAGGTTTTGGGGTTTAAACTAACAAATTCCATGAGTTTTGGGGAATCTATGTTTTCAGCAGGGTTTATCCAGAAAACTGTCAAGGTGGACCCAAACGACAGACTTAATCATGCTTAACTGCGGCATAAACAACTCCAAAAGGTTCCAGAGGACACAACACCGAAGAAGACCATGAGATGCTTCTAGGTGCAGGTCGACCGGTTTGCTATCCCCACCTGGCAGCCCCTCCTTCGAACATCAGTTCTCCATCGCCTAAAAGATCACATCTACACCCTTTATTCAGGTCAGTTTGATCTGAGGGTCCATCATTGATGCTACCCCCTATATATATAGACCTATATCCCCCTTCAGAGAGCCATCCTAAAACCCTAATTTATATACTCCTCATCAGGATCAGAGTCAGCTATCAAGAGAAGATTAGTCCTCCATAGGATATAGTCTTATAAATAGAAATAGTGAGATAGAGAGTGAGGGAAGAGTTTGGAGGAGGTGCTGACCTATCGGTGTTCTCTCTATGGCTTGTACCTTGGCAGATCCAAGTTCTATCTGAGCTTGCCTGTGAGATTTCTCTGGTAATCAACTTCTGATTCAAGTAAGCATCTTGTTTATATTGTTTATCAGGTTCACAACTCATTTGAGTGCTTTATTCTTTATTCGGGAAGAGTAAAGTAGTAATTGTAGTGTAAGCCTGGTGCTTAGAATTTGGTTACTTGTGGATGCACCCTACATTATGGATCGGTGGTAGATCACGATGGTGATTATATAGCTTGTTGAGTGCTTTGTAGTCCACCTCCCGTCTGTAGGCCAAGTAGGATCTAGTTACTATGGAAAGCATCCTCTGTTGGTGTCTTTCTCTAAGTAATGTCCCCAGTTGAATAGTAGAAGATATAGCTTACTAATGTCAGAACAAGAGAACCCTAGTTATCCTCTCTATGCTCCTGTTTATCGTAACCTTATTGCTACCCTTAGTTAAGTTAGACCGTAGTTAGTCTCACACGTTTCTCTATGGATATGATACTTGGAATACTTCCAGGTGAAAGCTATAGCGGTATCCGTACGCTTGCGGATTTATCTATGTGCATTAATAAATACCAACAATCTTTCTAGCACCGTTGCCAGAGAAATGGTTGCTAAATTAACTACGAACCTAGCTTAACCTTTTATCTTTTATTCTTTCTTTTGTTTTTATTTTTCTTTTAGCATGGATAACACACCTATATATCAATATGCTAAACCCACAAGCGCAAGCCTAAAGCCACCAAAATCTTCAGAGCCTATCATAACACCTGGTTATGAGCTGTGCCCATGTTTAATACAATTAATTGGGACAATCCTTCTCGGGAGAAGGCAATGCAAACCCATACTCACACCTATGGGAGTTTGCATAGACCTGTGCATGCTTGCATGTCACTGGCATGTCTGACGAAACCTTAAGATGGAAGTTATTTCTGTTCTCTTTAACGGGAAGAGCTAAACAATGGTATAGTCGAACCGTAGGAAGTACGCAAGGAGATTGGGAAATGTTATGCTCTAAATTTTGTTTACATTTGTTTCCCATCTCCAGAGTGGTTAGCCTTTGAAAAGAGGTTTTAAATTTTAGACAACTAGAAAAAGAATCTCTTGCCACATCATGGGAACGTATTAATGATCGTATTACCACTAGCCTAGACCTTGCTATTTCAGACCCGATGCTCCTTCAACATGTTTATATGGGTCTTAGCAAGGACTCTACGCAATCCCTTGATAAAGCCTCTAGAGGAGCTTTCCTTCATTTGTCTACTAGTGAAGCAAGGTCTATGCTTGATAGAATTAGTGGAAAGACTCCATGCACTAGCATTCATAATGAACTACCCGAGGAAGAGAAGGAATCATCTCCTGAACAAGAAGAGGAAGTTTTGATAGCCAAATCACAACCACTCCAATCCCAAGATTTAGCTATCAATCTTGAACCATCAATTGCCTAGAATCTAAATCCTCCAAAAGATGAAGAAATTCAACCTTTTGAAAATTTTTGTGAGGATGCTCTTTTTGATACTGATTTTGGGAAAAGCTTAAACTTTCTGTTACACAAGAGACCTTCGAGTGAATATAATTCAAATCCTCTCAAGAAGGGATCCCTTAGAAAGCGTCCTTATTCCCATGTAGGACATTAGAAAGAATTCAAGGATGACATGTCTAGTGAACCCATAGAAGGAGAGCCAAGTCATCTAGAAGCTATTCCTATCCTCTCCCCTTCTATGCCCACATTAGATGCCTCATTCAACCCCATCCTTGACCTCTATGACTCCTTATGCTCTTTTTCCTAAGACTCATGATGATCCTATAAATCCATTAAGACATCCAAAGCATAAAAGCCATGAAGACTATAAGGATGACCAAGAAGAGCCACGACAATGGCTAGAGGATATTAAGAATTCATATGCCATGAAGGGATGGACAAGGGCGAAACCTTAAGGATAGATCCCAAACCTGATCTAAGCAGTGAGCTTAAGTCAATCTCCTTAATAAACATCACTCATCCAAGTTTGGAGGAGGCCTTAGACAAGATCAACCTAAGAGTCACCAATCCAAGGGAAATCTTAGACAATAAAATGTCCAATGAATGTCATAGGCATGAAATGATAGAGACAATGTTTCCGCCTATAGACATTCATGAAGAAACAACCTTGGAGCCTAAAAAGGAAGATGGCATAGACAAGCATGGAAGTTATTTTATGAACACCTCATCAATTCTATGTTCACATGAGAAATCTCTTGAATCAATTGGTCTCTCCAACATTGCCACTCATGAGATCTTCAACCCCCTCATGCTTCTTGTTCACAAAAAAATTGAAAGGGTGGTTGTAGATGCATATGTTTATCATAAATACTACAGATCTCATTGTGTGAATCTTGGGATAGGTACACAAAGGTTGGTGTTGAAGGAGAAACCACTTCACCAACTTAAAAGCACAATTCGAAGGTTTCCCATGGGTGAGCTTTTATCCCAAAACCAACAGTTTTGGGAGATAACACGAGCTTTCACCTTTTGTGTGATGCCTTTGTGAAATGAGCATAGAAATATAATTGTGAAAATATTCGTTCGGGTATTTTTGCCACTAACTATTTCAGGTTTAAAGTAAAAAGAATGAAGGATGACGACGCAAGGTAAGTCCAACCAATTATCATGAAACATTTAATCACATCAATCCAAACTTGATTTTGCATTTGCAAAATTCAAGTATGGGGGATAGACTTCCCTAAAAATATTTCATGCCATGTTGCTAAATTATTTTGGTTGTTTCTACCTTTAATCCATACTCAATTTGTTAAATAACAATCATTCTCTTTCATCTCCATTTGAGTAAATCTCTGTAAGGCTTTCATGGTACCTTTGTTTGCTATAGTATGCTTAAGGTTTGGAGTTTGTTCATACATTTTTTAATTAAGCAAGGAGCTTAGTTTAGGGGTGCTGATCGTACTTCCAAAGGCTTTTAAATTAAGCATGGTGCTTAGGTTAAAATACTTTCCTAGATTAAATTAGATATGGTGTCTAGTTTAATTTTTGAGCCGATAGTATGCTTTAGTAGATATTGGATATTTTGTTGAACTAACCCCTACAGGAAACTCTTAATTTAGTTTGGGTAAGTAACAAGATGAATTCAAATTTGAGATGAAGCAAGGCACATGACGAACTCCAATAACATTGCACAAAGAAGACACAGCTCATTCATCATGATGGAAGAACTACAAGAAACCATGAGTAGAGCGGAAGGTCCAACAAAGTGTCAAGATCAAAGAACAAAAAGATGGCATGACAAAAGGTTGATAAAGAAAGGGTGCAAGCTAGGAAACAAGAAGCTCATGAATAGTTCAAACTGCGAGGCTAGCCAAACATGGAAAACTTCAAGCAAAAGGGAAGGACCATCATGAATCATCTACTCTTTGTCACATGGTGTCATTATGCTTCAATGACGAAGGTAACATCCTAAGGTAAATGGTCATTATTTAAAAAAGAAGAAGAGAGTTTTTCCTTAATTCTGGTAGGTACATAAATAAGAAACAAACATATTTGAGTTATAACTTACTTGATCCAACCAAATTAACTCAACATATTTAGTTCTTTAAGCTTGTTCCTAGCACCACTATTCTTGATCTCATAGTCTTAACCAAATGAGTTAAAAAGTGCACATCTTATCTCTGGAAGATGATAGTCATAATCATATAAAGTTCGATACATTATGTAAAGATAGACAATCTTTCATGGGTTAAGAAATTCAACCCTTTTGGCCAAATATCTTCAAATGCTACATTCATGCTCAATCTTTTGATCTTACCGCCCATGTTATAATTGAATAAAGCATATAACATAAACTTTATCTTGTTCCATTTGCATAAGGTTAGAGAATAATGAATAAAATTTTGGTTCTGTTGGTGTTTTCCCACCAACAGGGCCCATGCACTTGATCTCTACCTTGTCTTATGAGCAGGACACACTTCAAGCAAAGTGTGGGGAAATTTGATTCCCCAATTTCTACAAGTGAAAGTTCTAAACCTGCCAAACCAAAATCAAAACTCAAAACCAAGACGGGTTTGGCGGAAAAAGGTGACATCACCATTATAGGCGTCATCACAAGAATCCTCATGATCTTCAAAGCGAACCGAGGTATTTCATCAATGGACTTCACAAGGAGAAGTCCGATTCAAAGGACTTACAACACCGAACCCTCACCGAAAGAGCTAGCTTGGGGGAGAAGCACTCCCGTATATCTAGGTAAGTATTCTTTCCCTTAATTTTAGTTTTTAGTTTCTTTTTAATAGTTAAAAAAATGGTGAATGAAAACAAAATAAATAGTTATCCCTATAGTAACAAAATAAAAAGGTGTGTCTAGTTTGCTTTAAGAGCTGAATAAAATAAAGAGGACTCCGAATAATGTAACACCCTAGGTGTTAGGCTTGCATTATTGCACTTGCATTTGCATGAGCATAAGCATCATGCATTCATATATGAGCATTTACATGTGAAACATACAATTGAAACATGTGAAACATGCCTTATTATTCTATGTTTCCAATATGTGTATGCTTATGATCATGTGTGATTAAGTGCAAGTGGTTGAGGTTGATCACTAAGACACCTTAAACATGCTTAGAATATCACATGGAACAGCTTTGGTATTCATGACTAAGGCTAGTTTGGTCTCTAAGTCATAGCTATAGTGTAAATCATCAATTTCAGGTTGGATGTTTGACTGGAGTTGAACGTCACTTTATAAACTTTGCATGGATGTGCACCCTAAAAGAAAGTTGTAGAAGTCAATTAGCGTAACAACTTTTATTTTTGGGTCATAGGATAATTCAGCTCCTAACATGCTTGGAGTTGGCTCACAAAATCAATGCAGTGTTGTTTGAAAACTTGAAAAGATTTTCTAAGTCTTGCACTGATTTTCAGATTTCATGAAGGGAAGGAGACTTTGGTGCCTTATAGTTTGAAAACCGTGGTGATCTAGACTAAGTTGGTATTGGCAATGTTGGAGTACTCACTTAGCTCTATCACGTAGTGCAATTGGTTGATCACAAAGTGTCACGGTTTAGGAATTAGGAGGGGGTGAATATGCGCTGTCAGACAACTGATGGTGGCCTGATGGCCATCTCGGCCTAGCCATCGTGGCCGACTGGGCGCTGGTCGCACGCACCATGTGGTGTACGTATGCCGGTGTCAGGCCCATCAATCAGGCCAGAGGGGCAACACCACGACGCGCTGCTGTCCTCGTTCGCTTCATCCGCATCGCCTCGCTGCCGCGCGCGAGCCGCAGCGGCGTCACCGCCATTGCCTTTAGCTTCATCACCGCCTAGCTCCCTCGCCACCACACCATTGCCACCTCCAACTAGCCAATAGCTTCACCGTCTTCCTCTCTACATCCTCGACATAGTTGCAGGGCCAGGCATGCCATGGTGAGGGCGAATTCGCCATTCTTGTCCTTGCCGGAGTCACTGTCTCCATGGTCGCCATCACGGCGAGCTCGCTGCTGCTCTGCTCCCTTGCTCCTTCTCCTTTCTTCTTCACGTTAGCACTCGCTACGGGTGTAACCTAGCCTCGGGGGTGACCCTATGTCGAATCATAGTCTCGCCTGAGTTGAGCACGACGGCTAGCATCGCTGCGCTCTCGCCACCGCACCACCGCGCACGTAGACAAACCCCGTCGGTGCTTCCAACCTAACCCTAGGTAGCCTCGGTAGGTCCGCGTGGTCACCACAGAACCCTAGCACCCCTCGCAGGGCCTTCCCATGGCTAGAAACGGTCGGCACACCTCCACGCAGCGCCGCTGTGCCGCCATGGTCGGCGACAAGCCCTCTCCGGTGCGTCCGCGCTTCAACCTCCTACACCAATCGACGCGGGAGGATGAGTGGATCACGATGGTGGGGCCAGTTTCACCGGAAAGCTCACTGTCGGCGAGCTAGCGCTAGTCAAACCTCCTCTCGTGTCTCTGTTCGGTTGATGGGTGGGCCCATTGACCTCTAGGTCCCTCATGTCAGCGACTTAGGGTTAGATTTTAATTGTAATTCTTTTCAAGAATGTTGTTTGAACTTTGTAAAAATCATATCAATTCATAGAAAAATGAGAAAAATGTAAATGAGGACATTTTGGAATCCTTGTGAGTAGATCTACCTGATAGTGTAATAATATGATAGTGTCAAGTGGAAGTTTCATTGTTTTTATTTGTCTCTTTTATTTAGGTTTTTTCTAAGAGAAATTCATAACCCAAGCTGTAGTGCTCCTTTTGATTTGAAAATTTTATGGGAGGCTATTATGGAGCTATAAGTGCTGCTGTAGAAATCTCATGATTTTTGGGGTGCTGTATGTTGACTTAGTGATTTCTTTTGATTAAATGCTATCTTCTTAGGGAATTTATTGTGGTCAAAGTATGTAAGATATAATTGTGAAACTTTTTGCATAGTGTTCTAGTGTTATAATGAAGCTAAGAAAAATATGAAATCTGTTGCTTGAAACTTTTCACTAAGATTTCCTATTTATGTTATTATTAACCATGCTAGCTTGTCATTTTTGTATAGGATGTTCTACTTGTTCAAATGCTATGAAATTTATACACTAACCTATTGGGGACGTGTATAAGCTACCGTATTTTTTGTAGAATTTACTGTACACTTTTGCTATATGTTTATTATTTTACCTAATTATCTAAATAAATTAACAAAGGCATGAAAAGAATTTATTTAGGATGGGCCACTATGTTTTCTAGTACTCATTTGATGTATGTTAACTGTTGGTAACATTGGTAGTGCTCAAAGTACCATTCTTGTATGTAGTGAAATATTATTTTCCCTAAAATTCACTTATAGTGAGTTTTCTGGACAGATTCTAGAGTTAAGCAAATTACATGGTGAAAATGATGTTTGCTATGAATCTTGTCTATAACAAAGTTGTGGATAACTCACTTATCTAGCTCATGTTAAATTTTCATGCAATTTGGCGAAATGGTTTGTGAGTTATGACTGTTCAAAGTTGGTCTTCAGAACTAGTTGTTCTCTGGAATTTCTGGACCAGATTTAAGATATATGACTGTTTGACTGTATTAACTTGGGAATCATGCGGAGATGATTAAAGATGAATTGTAGCTAACTTCATAAGCTTTCTAGATTGTCTTGTTGCATGGCTTTTGGGTTAGTACAACTCTAGTTATGAATTAAACTATCAGCTATTGTCTGCAGCCCAAAATCTGTTGAATGCAGTGAATGACTTGATTGCTTTATATGAGTTGATGTGATGATTTAGATGCTTAGGCTGATTAAGATAAGTTGTTAGTTGCAGGTGCTAGATCTCTTACTGAAGATGAACAACTTTACCTTTGGTTGTTAGAGGTTGGTGAGTGTGTAGTTCTTGTTTTTAAGAAGAGATATACACCTACTCAGTAAAGTAAATATTAATCTTGTATCATCATGTCATTCATGTATCCATCTATACATGGCTGTACATTTCATCATCACCTTCCATCTCTTTTGCATTCATGACTCTTATGCTGTGCATATGCATGCAATAGGTGTTCCGGAGGGAGTCACTCTTCTGGAATTCGAACAAGGACTTCCGGAGGAGCAGCAGCAAGTTCAGGAATAGGAGGTGCAGGCCCCAGAAGGAGGAGTCTATGAAGAAGAACTGCCTGAGTGCCTAGATCACCAACCTTCATCTTTTCTGAAAGGCAAGCCCCAGAGCATTCTAAGTCTCATTTGTGTTAAAAATGTCACTTTGAGTATCTTTATATGTTTGATGCATTAAGTTTTAGGAGTTGGATGCAAACACTTATTGCATATCTATCTATTCCTTGTCCAGTAAATGTACCCTGAATCCTATTTAGATCTAGAAGCGAATCATTGCTTAGCCATGCTTAGACCGGTAAAGTCAGGTGATTTCCTGTCACCTGCAAGATAGGATGATATCTGGTCATGATTGGCTATATTTACTATCATGGAAATAACCATGTGTTAATAATGAATGGAGACCGGGTGGGATGTCGATAGAGAAACAAGGCATGGAGGTCTTGGGTGTTGATCTATCCCCATCTATGTCGGTTAAGGACCGATTCGCTGTACGTCCTCATGTCATGTTGAACGCATGCCTATCACTTAGTTGGTCGGATAACTCGTTCTGACCATGAAGCCGAGTAGCTCAACTTAGGCCAGAAGACGAGAAGTGAAAGTGCGCACTCTAGTGGTAGTAAGGATGTGCGGGGAGCCATTGGCGCAAGTCCGAGGGCAAATTGACGGCCTAGCTGAGTGGACACCCTAAGAGTGCGGCGCTACTTGGGCCCATGAATTTTGTTCCTGAGCTGTACCAAAGGTGACCCGAGGCGACCCTGATCAGGTTGCTTGGGTGTGTGTTTGGAATAATTCCCCAGCTAGGTAGGAATCGATTCGAGTCGCCGTCTCTCCCGGATAGTGAGAACTTGACTGAGCAGTGTCAATGTAGAAACACCTAATTGAACTTGATGGTTATAATGATGATGATGATGTTACAATGTTACACCGGATATGGTTACTAATGTGTGGATCCTAATCAAGTGCTTGCTTTAGTACAGGTGCTAATCTAGATGACAAGTTTAATATTGGTAACTTGCTACTTAACTCAAAATTTAAATTATGCTCTTGTATCATTAAAGCTTTTATGCAAAATGGTTGTCAAGCGAGATCCACCGATAAAGCCTTGCATACTCCATGGTGTCATTTATTTTTGGTTTATGACGGGTAAGTCTAGCTGAGTACATTCTTGTACTCAGGGTTTATTCCCTCTTGTTGCAGATGACGTGCTTTATAACGGTTACTGCAAGTATTGTCTCCACCCTGCTGGTGATGAAGACTAGATCATGGGCATGATCTCCTATGTTATCTTATCATGATGCTTTTGCTGGATATGATTATGGAACTGGCTTGTATTTGAACTAAGTGTGTGTGAGGGTTTCCAACTACTTTGCTTTCGCTATTTGTGAACTCGTGTTGTAATAACTATGTGAACTCCGATGTACATGAGATACTTGTGAACTACTTGTGAAATGGATGTAACATGTGGCTTGTTATGTTGAATCTTGTACAATCTTGGCTGTATGCGAGTTGGTTTGAAATCCTATGTGGTTTCATTAGACTACCAGGTTTATATGGGTTCAAGTATGACGGTTTAATCACTACCATGATTGCTTTTGTATTTGTTCTCTTATAAATTGGTCGGTTCTATTACAAATAATCTCTTAAATGGAAATAATGAATAGTTGCTCTGTTGTAATTTCTTTCAAGTACCTAGTTTTCAGCCTTGAATTCTCCCGAGTTTTGGATAAAATTGTTTTGATATAAGGATTTACTCTAAACTTGAAACTCATGGGTAGCATATGTTTGATCTAAGTCTAGTTAATTGATGGATATGATATGAGAAGGTCTAAGTTGTTGTTTATCTTGTTCCAAGCGACATTAAAGTTCTGGTGATTTACTTTTTAAAAACACAAAAATGTTACATGATGAGTTCCTATATGACAAAGCTTGAAATCCCACCAGAGCCATACATGTTATTTAGGCTAGAAAAACTTCCACATATATGCTACTTGCTTTTGCATTGAGTTTTGTCAAGCGTTGTGACCCTTGTGAGAGGTTCATCATGCTATTAAAATCAAGATCACGTACACACCACCCAAATATTCACTACTCCTACAATGGGGGTAGACGCATAAACATGCCTTCCATCTGGATCCACCCAAAAATGTTTTACTCCTACACTGGGAGTGAACACAAAAACATGCTTAATAGGTTTTCCATCCACCAAATAAATGCTCCAAGTTCTTGTTGCTATCTCTCAAAGTTTTGTTTGCAGAAAAGAAGCATGGGCTATGCAAAAGTTATTCATAAAAAAGAGAAGAAAAAATGATGAGAAAAAATGGACATAAAAAGTGTCTAGGATACTTAAAGTAATGGGTACTTAGATGCTGGCCTGAAAAAAAGAGAAAAAGAGATGAATAAGATAGCCCCTGTTCTCTAGCAAATGTTTCTAAGTTTCAAAAGAGAAATAAGGTTTCAGGAAGCAAAGTAGAATTAGGTTAGCCACTATATATATCCACCATATATCCACACACATGCATATCTTGATTCGATTGTATGACTCAGCTCTCTTTGGATCTGTTGTTTGACTTTACAATATATGCATTGCAAGTATGCTCTAGCTTTCTCCGTACCTATGAACTCCACATAAGCCTTAGTGGTAGGAAGAGAAAAGGCATAACATCTTTATTGCCTTGATGAGCATCCACAAATACCACATATATTGAGAGACTTGAGAGTGTCGTACAATGGAATCTCTGAGTTTTATTTTAAAAACTTATAAAAACTCTGGAACAATGGTGGAACAAAGAACTTGAGACATAGTGCTTGACTTGATTGTTTTGTCTTTCAATTGCTTAAGATCCAAGCAAGCGAAGGCTAAGCAGCCCCATGGTTGAAGGTAATTTGGGTAAGTTTGAAAGTCAGAATAATTTATTTTAATCCAGAGGAGAATTTTTGATTGAACGCATATGTACTTTTGAGGCGTGAAAACATTGTAGTAACTCCAAACCATTGCAGAGTTTAGCTTTGCTCAAGGACTGGCAAATGGTAAGCTTGGGGGATCTTGTTGACAGTCGTTAACATCAATTATAAACCATCAATATAACTTGCATATATACTTAATTCCATCACCAACAAAGGTTTAGGGGTTTAAACTAATAAATTCCATGGGTTTTGGTTAATCTGTGTTTTCAACAGGGTTTATCCATAAAACCGTCAAGGTGGACCCAAACGATAGACTTAATCACGCTTAACCACGGCGCAAACAACTCCAGAAGGTTCCATAGGACACCAGAGGACACCACACTGAAGAAAACCACGAGAGGCTTCTAGGTGGGGCCGGTCGGTCTACTGTCCCCACCTGGTAGCCCCTCCTTCGAACGTCAGTTCTCCACCGCCTTAAAGATCGCATCTACGCTATTCATTCAAGTCAGTTTGATCCAAGGGTCTAGAATTGATGCTACCCCCTATACATACAACCCTGTACCCCTCTCCAGAGAGCCATCCTAAAACCCTAATTCATATCCTACTCATTAGGATCAGAGCCAGCTATCAAGAGAAGATTAGTCCTCCATAGGATTTAGTCTTCTCTTACAACTAAAAAGAACAAAGCGTGGACACTTTTTGGTACGACATTCCAATGTGGGCCCATAGTCCTACCTACTGCGTTCTTGCAGCCCTCGCTCCTACCCCCTTCCTGTGCGACAAATTGGAGCACCCCTCGCCGCTGCTTCATCGCTTCTCTGACCTACGCCATCGCCTACACGCCGACGGATGTGGCTCCGCCTACACGCCGTCGCTACTTCGGGCCGCCGGGTTCCTGCACGTTCCCCAGCCAGAGGCACTCGGTCACCTCACCATGGCAGTAGCGTGCGGCATAGTGAGGGACTGAGGGCAGGGCGGAGCAGCGCGGCTCTTCCTCACAAATTTGACTAACGGGCGCGGATGGCGCGAGCAGCATGGTGGCACAGTCGTGGCTCCTCTACTGGCGGCGCTCGGCCCTCTTCCCCGTCCAGCGACACTCCACCTCGCCACAGCAGCGGCGCTCGTCCCCATCCACCGGCCGGCTGGCGGCAGTGCACGAGCCGCTGCCAGCCTTCTCTCTAGTTTAGATCTCAACCTGGTGAGTCCCCTTCTTATAGGAACTGGGATCCCTTCACCCTTCTCCTGCTTACCAAGATAAGAGCGGTGGCCGGCGTAGATCCGCTTTGTCATCGATCTGTTGGACGGCTTTGCCCCGCCCCTACTCCGACCCCACCGAGAACCCGTAGCAGATCTGTGAGGAGCCATGGCCCACGCCTTCCTCTTCGACGCGCTCAACCGCGGCCGAGGGCAACGCCGCCGCCGGTCCTTCCTGACATCCGCCTGCTCCTCTTCATCGATGGGCACGCCACGCCGAAGCCCACACCAACCTCGCCAAACCTTGTCATCGCCACGACTAGGAGGATCCCTAGGCTTCACAGTCCCCGAGTCCAGTGCTGCTGCTGGAGCTGGCGCCGACAGGTTCAGCAACCCTGGTCTGCAGCCAACCGCGGACGAGATCCACGACTGGTGTCGCCGCCTCGCCCGTCTCCGATCTACGCCACCATCGCCCATCCTCGACCCTTGATTTGCGCCTTGCTCACGCACCTTTCTGATCTCTCCAAGAAGCAGCAGCTATCGGATAACATATGAGGAAATTCAATCAGCAAATGAAGGAAACAACATCGGATAACATACAAGGTACACTTCTTTACATGACATCTAGAGTTTTTTTTAGTTTTTCAGTTTTTGTTTAGTTGCGATTCCTGCAATGAACATTGTATTGATGAGCTAACTGCATTGTTTCAAACTCAGACTAAGGATCAGGATTGCCCAGTATAGCTTCATTCCCAGAGTCATCTTCCTCCTCGCTAAGCTCTTCATCTCTGGGCTTGTCTTCAGGAGTGATGCCAGTGTCAGATGGTGTCCGCTTTGATGTTCCTGTGGTCAATCCTCATCAGTGATCATATCTAGGGAGGTGCAACTCATCCCTGAAGGCGAGGTATGTATTTTTATCTTTAGTTAGTCACATTGAAGAAGGGTGGGCCTGGTGCAAGCGGTCCTAGGTTCGAGTCGCGGTCTCCTCGCATTGCACAGGCGAGGATAAGGCTTGCCACTGACACCCTTTCCCAGACCCCGCACAAAGCGGGAGCTCTCTGCACTAGGTATGTCCTTTAGGTAGTCACATTGAACCATTCATATTCTTTTCTGAGTCCGAACTAACAGACCTATTTATTTATGCTTGTAGAGAGTTCATGCTAGCTGTGTTTGGCTAGCCGCTGGTAAGGAAGTTGGAAGATACTCCTAGAAAATCAAAGCATATTATAATTGTCTTCCACAGAATGGAACGTAGGAGAGAAAACTTGTTAATTGAATTCTTATATGTCTTTTCAAAGGTATATTTTGTTCAACTCAACATAATTTTGGTTTCTTTCCTTGGAAAATGTTAGCACACTTTTGCCTTGATATTTATATCAGGAAGAATTTAGAATCAACGCTACTCGTCCTAAACCTGTTCTACTAGGAATTCTAGACATATTTTTTAGTCTTTTTAGGGACAATAGCATCTGCATTATATTATTTTTTCAGCAAATTCTTTTGTTTTATCTTCGTAAGGACATGATTTGCTTGAGGGAGCAATCTAATATAGAAAAATGTAGTATGTTGGATTATTTGTTAGTTTTCTAAAATACATGTACTTGACCTTAACCATCGAAATCACATAGGGGATTCACACTAAACTCAAAACATTTTTGTTGGTCCATTTAGTAGTCAATTCATATTTCCTAAGTTTAATGTCATCTCTTAATCTTGATTAAGGGAGGCACGAAGTAGCTGGATGCTAATGGTCTACAATCCAGATTGATGATACGGGCCGAAGCCTTGCATCTCCGCAGCAATCTCCGCATGTGCCGTCAGGTCTACACTAATCTTCTTCTCATCCCCGCACCAACCTTACTGCCTTGCTTCTATTCCTTTTTTCTATATTCCCTACACGACTGCACCTGCCTTACTGCTTATTAATAGCGGCCTTAGAATTTTGCTTAACAAATGATGAATTCTGATATCGACAAACAAGCGATACCTGAATAACCTGAGAAGAATAAAAAATAAAGTACCATTCAGTTCAAATGTTTATTCAATAATCACTTCAACGTGCTATCTGAAACCTGAATGATGAAAATATGAATGTACCAATGTGTGTCTTACAAAGGAACACACAATATTCACCAATTATGGACGATGAATAGTTCCTTTATGTAATATTCATTTGCCATCTGCATTCACCAATAGGTGCAACACCAGCATCAGTCTTAGAACTACCATCTTTTTTTTGTCTCCTACAACTAAAAATAAAGAAAGTAAGACCACCGTTTCGTGCGACAATCGTCGCTCCGTCGGTCCGCCCCTCCCCTTGCGATACCCTGCCACTCGCCCGCGACCGCGAGTCCACCGACGCGCAAGCGAGGAAACAAAGGAAAGGAAAGACAACACAATCGCCGCAAGGAATTTGGCTCTCGTCCAATCCGCCATCCATTCCCTCCGATCAGGCTCCATCTCCTCCTACGATCCCGCTCAATCACGCTCCCTCACGCGCACGCCCATGTAGCCGCCTCCTCTTGCACCTACCCTCACGCTCGCGCTTGCTCTCGCCAGGACGAAGGGCATAGGGCACACATCTGCTCGGCGGCAACAGCGTGCGGGCGCGGCTTCGAGCGTTCGGCGGCGTGCGCGGGTGCGGTGGCCAGCGTGCGAGCTACGGCAGACAGCGGCTCTCCTCCACTCCTCCCATATCCCTGCAGGTAGCGGGTGGCGGGTGGCCACCGGCGAGTGGCTGCGTTGCGCTGTGTGCCTGCGCTTGGACACAGGCCCGCATGCACGGCTAGTCAGGCGCTCAGGGCATTAGGCGGAACTTGAGTGGTGGACGACAGTAGCCATGTGCGGTGCCCCTGGCCCCTGCTGCCAGCGGTCGGTTGCTGGCCTACCCCTGCTGTGGGGGTTTTCTTTTTTCTTTTTTCTTTTTTTGGGGGATTTTTGACTTTTTTGGTCAATCAGTGAATCTGAATTATCACTTTGTGACTGATGATGGGTGGGGAAGGAGATGAAGCCATTTGTTGATCTCCTCCAAATGCATCTCCTTTCCCTTTCCTGTTTGTTGATCCGCTAGGGTTTCACCCGGATCTCCATTGTTCCTTGTAGATCTTGGAGCTACCGATCCATAAGCTTGGACGCTAATACCGCTACCCATGTCCTGCCGCGAGCGACACCAATGCTGTCGGTGACACGACATCACCATCTCTACCTGCTGCTCTAGCTAAGGTTTCTCCCTCTCTTCTCTTCTCACATCGTTTCTTGTTTGATCTGGTAGCATCTCTGTTTTTGCCATATTACCATTGTTATGGTTAGGATAGCATGGAGCTACTGTATGCACATCACCATAGAACTGGTGTTCATGGATGTCTGAATGTTTCTGTTATTTTTGCTCATGCTTCACAGTAAGGAACAGATGTGTAGGCATGGATTTAGTTTGTTTGCTTCCTGTCACTCCTTTTGCATTGTCTTGTCCCTGGTCAGCTATAACCAAAAGTTGACATGTGATACTGAATATGACGATCTATCCGATTTGCATGAGCAATTTGGATGGGCATTTTTGTAAACTTCTCCTGCAGGATAGGGTCTTAAATGGCAAGGTCAGGGCCAGTATTGATAAGAGTATTAGAGCGTTCCCATGCCGTGCCTAGAGATTCATTTTCCTTTTGTTTAAAAGATAGAACCTCTGAACAAAGTTTGACTACCCTAGAGATGGGAAAGAATTGCAAGCAAAAGCTAGAGCATAGGGCTCCCCAATCTCCTTGTCTACTCCGTATAGTGAGATGGTACCAATGTTTAGCTTTTCCCATCAAGGAGAAAGAAAAAAGCTTCCATCGTAAGGTTTTGTCTGATATGCCCGCAATGCGCAAGCATGCATAGGTCTGCTCAAACTCATTTAGGTGGGAATAGGAGTTTTCATCATCATCGCCCGAAATGGGTTGATCCTGAACCATATTAACTAAACACGGACGCAGCTCATAGCCAGGTATTAGGATAGACTTTGAAGACTCTTTTGGCTGTAGACTTGTGCTCGTGGGTGCACCGTATTGGTAAATAGGGGTGGATTCTAGATCCATGGTAAAAAGAATAAAAGAATAAAATAAAAGATAAAAGTATAATACAAGGATATGCTAGGTTTGAAGTTAACTCAACAACCGTTCCCCGGCAACGGCGCCAGAAATGCTTGTTGGCATAAATTAATGCACACAAAATAATCCGTAAGCACACAAATATTATACCGTTGTAGCACTTCACCGAGAGTAACCTAGTTTTATATCGAACACAAAGGAACGGGGGTGAGAATAACTGATTCTAACTTAACCCAACTTCAGAATCAAGGCTAGATAATAGGAGCATAGAGGAGACTGTTGAAGGGGGACCATGACGCCTAAAAGGGGGGGGGTGAATTAGGCAACTTAAAAATCTAACTCCTAAACTATGGCCTCTTTTTCTAACCCTAGCAAAACCTATGTAAAAGATAAACTATCTAAATGTGTAACTATGGTTTTGCTAGTGTGTTGCTATCTCTACCGCAAAAGGATTAATACAAATAATGTAAATGCGGAAGCTAAAGAGCAAGGTATATATGTGCAAACTCCCATCGACGACTTTGGTATTTTTACCGAGGTATCGAGAAGCACGCAAGCTTCCCCCTAGTCCTCGTTGGAGCCCCTCGCAAGGGCCAAGCTCCTGGTCGGGTAACTCCATGGATAGCCTCAGGCCTTCCCCATGTGCAAGTGGGTCTCCGACGTGCCTTCCGGCAAGCCTCTCCCGGATGTTCCCTGCCGTCTTCACTATCAAGCTTCCGGCCGAAACACCATGGGCCTTGTTCCCTTCGGTACATGGTGGCGGCCACACCACAAACACGGTTGGTGTGATCTCGCAAGACTACAAGCCCCTCCGATGTACAACAATGGTGCTCGCAAGCATGGAGTGATAAGAGGTATGCAAACCTCACTAAAACACTAGGCCTAAACCTAGAGCAAGCGCATAAGTGGTGGTCTACTCAACCGAAGCACTTCGCAAAGCACCTACGCTAATCACCTAATAAAACACTAAGCACTATGCAAGTGTAGATCACTAAAATGGTGTATCAACACCCTTGGTATGTTTCCTCAGCTCCACACATCTCAAATGGCCAGTTGGGGGGTCTATTTATAAGCCCACTAAGAAAGTAGCCGTTGGGGGATGAAATCCAGCTCTTCTGCTACTGACCGGATGCTGGAGGCTCTAGAACAGCTTTGTACTCGACCAGACTCTACTGTCCTGTGTCCAGTCGATTTTGCCGCCAGCGTCAGGTCTAGCGTCCGGTCGCTGCTACTGATGCCTGTTTGCCGAGCCTCTTGATCGGAGCATCCGATCACTTTCCTTCAGTGTCCGGTCACTTCTGTGAGCTCGTTTCTTCACGATCTTGTGTACGGCTTGGTTGCTATCTTCATGCTTGGACTTTGCTTGATATCTTGGGTATTCTCTTTTGCTTCTAAGGTCTTACTTATGGTATTGATCATCGGATCATCACGTTGCCTTTGTCCAAGTCACGTCTTGCATCCTATTGAACTACAAAACAATCACTTGCAAACTCATTAGTCCAATTTGGTTATGTTGGTCATCAAACACTAAAATCCAAAGTAAATGGGCCTAGGGTCTATTTTCCTTACAATCTCCCCCTTTCGGTGATTGATGACAACATGACCAAAGCAAGCAAATAATAAAATTTTGAAATTTAAAAACTACCTACTTGCTAGGATCCAATGCAAGGGGCAAGATTATATGATGCTAAAAGATACTACTTGTAAGTCTACATAAAAATTCATCTTGCCCTTGCAAATGTCCCCATGTGGTATTATGGATTTAAGCCTTGCTTCCTACAAATTCTCCCCATTACATAGGCTAATCCATAATCCACTATCCTCCCTTTCTCGGACCATTACTACAAATTAATGCTTGCTTTTGGTCCTCTAAATTCTCCCCCTTTGGAATCAAACACCAAAAAGGAAGACATTAGTAGCACAAGGGAGGGTCAAACTTTGTGATCCTTTGTGTGTAGAGTGAAATAGATCACAAAATTTGACTCTCACATTATATAGAATAAGCTCCCCATAAATATATGCATACATATGATAGAAGGCAAAGCATATGCATAATTGGCAAAGTATTGCACAAGGGAATTTAATCTATATAATGCACGAAGAAAGCATATAAATATCAAAATGAAATCAACATGATGATATTGGTTTAGAAATACCAAATGTAGAAATCAATTTTGATTTCTACCACTTGCAATCGGTGGTGGATATTTGAAGTATGATGCTTAACTCTAGGGACTCCATTTTCCTTGCAATGAGACTACTACACACATGATAAGCTTGAAAAGGTGTTAGTCTCAAAGCATCCAACTTGTAGAGTAACATATTTTTGTGTCTATTTCTCATGTAGGAGTAGAACATTTTTGGGTGGATGAAAAACATGGTGTTGCATACCCCCAGTGTAGGAGCAGCAAATATATGTGGAGTGTACGTGATCTTGATCTTGGGAGCATGATAAGTTTCTCAACAAGGGTCACAAGGCTTGACCAAACTCAATACAATGACAAGTAGTATATGTAGAAGGTTTTCCTAGTCTATGTATAGCTCTGGTAGGACATTGCTTACCATAAAGAAGAGGTGTAGCTATTCTTTTTAACTTTTTAAAATAAAATTCTCCAATAATGAGACATCAAGAATCAAGTTCTCATTATTCTACTATATCTCATTCCACAACAACTTAAGCAACATGGGTTCCCTAATAATAAGTTCCCAATAGTAGCTTGACTTCCAGAAAAAAGTATTATGTGAGTCTACCCTTAAGTCATGACTAAAATAATCTTTCCTCAGGTTTTAAAGTTGTTTATTAATGGATTTTCAATTCGGTTCAAAATGGAAAGTGAAACATACAAAAATAGAGTGTATTAGGCTCATACCTAACCATGGACGAAGCGCGAGATGAGGCGGTGCTGTGGTGGGCTGGGCCACCCATGTAGGAGGCCGAGCGGCCCGCTCTCAGGCCCGTCTCGGTCTAACTTTGGTGAGCGTGGTTCTTGGTCCATTGCTTCCTGAATTTTGTGATCTTCACGATTGGATCTCATCTTTGTTGTCGCGGTGTGTCTCCCCCACACTTGTTTTCCTATATACCTTTATGCACAACATGTGGAGACAAACACAAATCCAAAAGAAATAGCAAGCATATATTAAGAAGACTTTATTAATATATAAGGCACTTTATTACACAAGCACACATTAAGCACACACTTTTTTCTAACCTAACACAAACTTTTAACTATCTAAGCTAAGCGACAAACCTAAACATTAAACACGATCACACTTAACCTAACACTTGTGCCTTATCACTCGACCTAATACTTAGTTTTGCTTCTTATCCCCAAGACAGTGGGAAAGGATAGAGATTTCGCTTTTCAAATTCTTCCGCTAGAGATGTTCTAATTCCATCCTATTATGCATGGCTTAGATAGTCCTAGTGAGGATATGGGTCTTTTCTTGGAGGGTTGTGATGGCCTGAGTAAGGAGATCTACTCTCTTCTCAAGGGCTGCCACGGTCGTCCTCTGACACTTCTCTTCTCTCTCTAGCGGAGCTGGGGCAGATCTCTTTAGCATCTCCTTCGGTGGAATGATCTTGATCTATCCTGGTGCAGCTTGGACTCCAACAAAAGCTAGTTAGGGTATGTCCATAGCGTACTTGGCACGTGTGACCTCCCCAAACTTGTTGGTCTTCACACTCATCGGTGTAATGAACAATATGAACAAGATGCTTACTTGAATTAGAAGTCGATTACCAGAGAAATCTCAGAAGCAAGCTCAAGAAGAACTTGATTCCGCTAGGGTACAATCCATAGAGAGAGCACCGATAGGCTAGGACTCCTCCAAACTCTTCCCTCACACTCTATCTCTCTATCTCTAGAACAAGACCAGATCCTATCGAGGAATAATCTTCTCTTGATTGCTAGCTCTGATCCTAGTGGACATATGAATTAGGGTTCCTGGCTTCTTAGCTCTCAGGATCAAATGAGCATTGCCTTAGGGGGGTACAGGCTAGATTATATAGCACTGGGGTCCAACATGAGCCCTTGGATCAAACTAATTTAAGCAACAACCTAGATGCATCCTCAAAGGCGGTGGGAAACCAATGTAGGAAGTTGGCTGATAGGTGGGCCCACCAAGGGCTGGGTGGCGTGATAGTGCGGCCGGGCAAACCCTCATGTCAGCCACTCAGGCTTTGCTTCAGTGATGTGGCTTCTAGATCCTTCTAGAGTCTTCCCACATAGGTACCACAGCGGGATTCCATATTTTCCTTTGACGATTAGGTCCTCCTTGGTGGTTTTCTAATTAAATCCTGCTAGAAACACAAATTGACAAAATCTCATGGAATTTGTCAGTTTAAACCCCTAAGTCTACTTTAGTGATTCATTTATACCCTTATGCTTGTTTAATTGATGGATAAAATATGTACGATAACTACAGTCAACACCCCTCAAGCCAACCAGGTATCAATGACCTAGGGGCGGCTACCAACTCCTGTACAATGCCCCAGGAAACTAGGAGATGATGACGAAGACCATAATAGAGACCACATCGCACAGGACGGCTGGTGGACCACCATCGTGCCTATAGTGCCGCCATGGCTGCAATGTTGCCACAACATGTCACACCATGTCACAACATGGTGCCTATAGTAGCACCATGTCACACCATGCCGCAACGTTGCCACAAGACCATGATGACAACCATGCCCGGACACGTATGTCAAGATGGTGTAGCTTGCAAGCCAAGTTGCCTAGACCCTCCCTCAGGCTCATGACCGTTTGGTCGGGAGAACCTATTGCTTTGTATATGCCATGGTCCTAAACTCTATATAAGGATAGCCAGGGCACCCTCTCTAGGGAGATGATTCACATCCTCTACCATTTTAGTCATTCTCCATAGTAGTAGGGCTCCTGGAGCTTCTCTTTAGACAATCCATCTCCTAGCTCTAGCTCTACATCCTCTTCCACCATTCTTGCACCCCCATTATAAGAACTTTAGAGCATTCAAGCAAGGAACACGCAATCGATCATCTCTAAGACTAGGCGTAGGGCTCCGGCGTAAACCAGTATAAATCCTCATGTCTTTTGGATGCTTCCATCATCTTCCTAGAGTAGTGAGGCAATCATATAAATTTACTAGTTTGATTTATAAAACACCGATAGTTGGCACAATAGGTAGGGGATAGTCACGCACTCTTGATTGTTGAGAAGGAAGCGATGGCTCCTCGCACCATTGGTGGACTCACTCGTGGAATGGCCCATGGTAGCCACATCTGCCATGAAAACTATGAGTTCATCAGCACTAAAGGGTCAGTGCCCGCACCCACTTTCAGCCATGGTCCTAACATCTGCTCTAGAGAACAAGATCCCATAGTCTATGGTGGACTCACTCTTGGAACTACCCATCACGGCATCATCCTAGAGTCCACCTACATAAGGGGGCTAGTATCCTCACTCGTCACCAGCCGTGGCACCCTCACTCGTCACCAGCCATGGCCAGGTCTTCCATCTGGGAAACTAGAGGTCCATGGCTCGTGATGAACTCACCTAGGGAATGGCCTTGACTGGCCACATCCTTTTGGGAAACCATGTGATTAACCACACAAAAAGGCCAATGCCCACGTTCGCCTATAGCTGTGGCCCAAACCTACACCATGAAGATCTAGGTCCCATGGCCCACGATGGACACACTCTCGAAACTGCCCCCCGAGGGCTGCATCCTAGAGTTCACCTACATAGGTGGACTAGCACCCTCTCTCGCCATCGACCACGGCCAAGACTTCCCCTAGGAAGTCAAAGGCCCATGGCTCTTGGTGAGCTTGCCCCGAGGAATGGCCCACGGTGGCCACATCCTTATAGGGAACCATGAGATCACTCGAACCAATGGATCAATGTCCATCACCGGCTTCTACCCAGTCCAGACTCACTGCGTAGGAAAACTATACCCTATGGTAGAGCCACACCTCAGACAGCGTCTCTGCCGCTAGCGAAACACAACAAGCTAGGGCACACACAAGCGATGAAACTACCAGCCACACGTGACATCATCGCTAGTGATTAGGGGCTAGCCGACGGTACGCCATGCTGGACCAAGCCTAGAACCAGAGCCCTGCCCTGGTTGATGGACAAACCGTCCATCATGCCTCAGTGGACTATCAGCTTTCACTTAGAGACGCATGCATCCGAGGAAGTGGGCCCCCTGAACACACCGTGCGCCATTACGAGTGGACTAAACCACGTTGCGCTTGGGACCCTCTTCCACAATGACAGGTCATGCCAGCTCTCCGTCAAGAGCGGCAACCACACTCAGAGGCGGGGACACAACAAGCATGATGTCATCGTGCCACTTTAACACCCTAGGTGTTAAGCATTCATTTAACCTTGACATTGCAAGAGCACAAGCATCATTGAGCATTCATGAGCATAAGCATATCATGTATTCTATCTTTGTTGGCTTATATTGCATGTATTGTTACTTAATTGCCTTACTTATGCTAGGGTTTCCATGTAACCAATGTATGAAATGCTTGTGTGACCTTAGGAGTACCTTAAACATGTTTGTAATATCACATGGAACAACTTTGGTATTCATGACGAAGGTTGGTTTGGTCTCTAAGTACTAGTTATAGTGTAAGTCATCATTTAAAGTGGTATGTTTCACCTTGGTTGAACTATGTCAGAGTCTTTGCATGTCAAATCACCCTTAAGCAAAGTTGTAGTATTTGAGTAGAGCAACAACTTTTATTTTTGGGTCATGAGCTAATTCAGTGCATAGCTTGGTCATTTTGAGCTCACAAAAATTAGCAAAACACAAGTTTTCCACACTTAGAAATATTCTAAGTCAAAGTGCGTTTACAGTTTCACCATGCTAACTTTGTGATGACTTTACTTCCTAACCATTGCGAATTAGACCTTGATCTTTTAAGAGAAGTTGGAGCTAGTGTATAGGGCTACAACTTTTGTTAAGGAAGATTTCGCTAATGAGCCACGGATTAGGAGTTTGAGATTCATCAAATGACGCTGTCAGGCTTAGGCACGGGCTCTAATGGCCTATTCGGCCTGGCCATTAGTGGCCGACCGGTGAAGGACCTGGCCACCACATGGAGGCCGTACAACGCCGATGGCCTAGCCGATCGGGCCACGTCGGGCCACAATGTGCAATCACACGCCCCGCACTCGCTTGTTCACTCCCATGCACTCTCATTTCCTCTCCTTGCCTCCTCCTTTGCTTGTGCCTCTGCCCATAGCAGTGCAGCGCTCGCTGCCACCACCTTGCCGACCGCTCGGCCTCCAATTGCGCTCGCGTTGCTCCTTCGCCACCGCCATTGCTCTGTTGTGCTCCCACTGCCTCACCACAACCGCCTTGACTAGCTAGCAGCGCATAGTAAGGCCTCCTTTAGCATCGCATCCATCGCCGTCATCTTGCTGCCGTGCCATGCCGCACATGGCTGGACCGCCTCCGATCGCCATTCGTCGTGATTGTGTGCGCTAGAATCACAGTAGAGTGTCGAAGCTCGGCAAAACCCTAATTTGGGCCATCTCGGCCAGCTCCGACAGCTCACCGTCGACCCACGTCCGCCGTGCTGCCATGAGCGCCGCCGTCATCCTTAGCCGGAGTAATCGATCCATCTTGATAGCTCTGTGTGCGGTATGTCTCTAGGATCATCGTGGTGCCGGTGCCATCACCGGAGAGCTCGCCGTCGATGAACTCCGGTCGATCAGCATCGGTACTCTATTTTGTGCCAATGACACGCGGGCCCGGCTGACTCATGGACCCCAGCTGTCAGCGGCTTAGGTCTAGATGCTAGTTCATTTATTTTAGAAAAGTATGCCAACTTTGAAAAATCATATGTGGAGTTGTAGAAGTCCAATTCTAGTGAACTAAATTTTGTTGTAATCCTCATGAAGTGTAGCATTTTATAAAAATATGAGATGTACAGTTTCTATTATTTTTCATGGTGATTAAAATGTATCTAGATAAGTGCTTTTGAATATTAGCAATCTTGTAAAATAGATATCTTGAGCTAAAAAAGTGATAAAATTGTGATTCCAATTTTGTTGGTCTTATGTTGACATGCTCTAGCTAGGAAAAATAATAAACTTGCTATAAACTTGATTGAAGTAAGGTCTTTCTATTTATCTATTAATAAATGGCATTTTCTAAGGAAAATTATAGGGATAAAAATATGTAACATATTGCTATGCACATTTTTGTACAGTAGTATGGAACTAATATGAAGCTAGGAAAAATATATATTCTATTGTTTGATGCTTTTCTATATGCTTAACTATTTTCACTAAAATAGGCCTTGCTATCTTGTCATTTTTGTAAAGGATGTTATACATTGTCAAATGGCATGAAATTTTCACTAATATGAAATTTTATAAGATTTCTAGAAAGTCCAAGATCACAACATTTGGATAAGTAGAACTTCAGTTATTATGTAAACTTGTAACTACCATGTGTAGCTTAGAAATTGCCTGCTATCATTGTGTAACTTAACATCATTATCGTAGCATGTACCTTCCCATATCACATCATCCATGATCCTTCTTGTGCATTCATGGAGCTTATTTATGCATATGCATGCAATAGGTGCAACTGAGGAAATCACGCTGGTGGAGCTCGACGTCAATCCATAGGAGGAGAACCAAGAGGTACAGCACCAGAAGGTTCCTAGCAAAGGCGAGCCTGAGGTTGATCACCTTCCTGAGTGCCCGGATCACTAGCCTGCAACGTTCGTGAAAGGCAAGCCCTAGAGCATTATAAGTCTCCCTACTTTATTAATGTCACCTAAAGTTATTCGTATTGATGCATTACGCGATAGGAGTTGTTTGGAAACACTTACTGCATATTACCTTCCTTGACCAAAAATATCTACCATTAATCCGAATTAAGTCCAGGAACGCTTATCATGCTTAGCTATGCTTAGACCAGTAGAAGTCGGGTGATTTCCTATCACCTGCGAGCTATAGGTGATAACTTGATCATGGTTGGCTATATTGTGTTATCGTGGAACATAACCTGGTACTATTGAATAAATGGAGACTGGGCAGAGTCTTATGTTGTGGTATCATAGTGATTCCGTCTATGTCATTTAAGGACTGGTCGTTGGAGGCCATCTTGTCATGTTGAATGCATGCCTCTCACATAGTTGGCCAGATAAGTTGTTCCAACCGCGAAGCCGAGTAGCTCAACTTAGGCTAGGGACACAAGCAGTTAAAGTGCGCACCCTGGAGGCAGTAAGGATGTGCGGAGTGCCAATGGCGTATGCCCAAGGGCGGGTTAGAGTCCCGAGTCCCCTTGGCACATTAGTTGTATCTTTGAGGGTGCGGCGCTGGTCCTACCCACGATTTTACTTGAGTTGTCCCAAAGGTGACCTAATGCAACACCGATGGGGGAAGTATGGGTGTGTTAGGAATAATTCCCAAGCTGGGTAGGAATCGATTCGAATCATCGTCTCTCCCAGATAGTGAGAATTTGACAGGATCATGCTTCATCGTAGTAATTGATGGAAGTGTGGTTATGAGATTATGCAAGAACTCAACTAGATATGGTTATTATTGTGATGAGTTGATGGTACCAACATGTTTGGCATAGGATAGTGCTAATGTAGTATGAGATAGGATTAATAACTGGTGATTCACAATTAAAGATATATTGGATAACTTATGCTTTTTATGCAAATAATGTCTACCAGCTCTACTTATAAAGCCTTGCATACTCCTTGGTGTCTTAGTATATTAGTTGGATGGGTAAGTCTAGCTGAGTACCTTCTCGTACTTAGGGTTTTATTCCCATTGTTGCAGATAATGTTATGTATCACAGCTACTACAAGAACTGCTTTGCTCCAGCAATGGATGAGGACTAGGACCATGGGCTTGGTCACTCTGTATATCATCTCACCCTTGTGCTTTTGGTTGGAGATGACTATGTGTGATGTCGATGTTAAACTATGTGTGATGTCGATGTTAAACTACTTTGCTTCCGCTACTTTCAAACTTGGTTTGTAATAATTATTCAAACTCTTATGTATGAGAAATATTTGTGAATGGTGATGTAACATGTGATTGGTTATGTTGAATCTCTATGATCTTGGTTTGTATGTTGGTTGTTTGAGATCCTTCGAGATTTTATCGGACTACCGGGTTTATATAGGCTCAAGTATGACCGTTTGATCGCTTCGGTGATTGCTATTGTACTTGTGCTCTTATAAATTGGATAGTTCTGTGATAGCCATGAGGGTTCAAGCACCAGAACGCATGGGCCCTCCTAGCCAAAAGCTACAGCGGGCTGAAACTAAAGAAGTCACCCTTGGGGGCTCGCAGGCCCATCGAGGACATCAAGCCAACAAAGGTCGATCTAGATCCAGCCAAGAGGTCGATCCGTGCTGGCCATGGCTGTCGTAGAACCGACCAATTTATAAGAGCACAAGAACAATGGCAGCCTGCAAGCGGTCGCACTGTCATACTTGAGCCCATATAAACCTAGTAGTCCATCGAGTACCATGATGGGTCTCGATAAATGATCCACATACAACCAAGATCGTACATGATTCAACATACATGTCACATATTACATAAAGTTCACAATTACAATCCATTCATCAGAGTATGAAATAAGGTTATTACAAACCAAGTTCGATAGATAGTAGCGGAAGCAAATTAAAGTTCGAAACTAGCATTTGCCAACTTAGTTCAAATACGGTGCCAACTCATGATCACAATCCACAAAAGCATCTAGTTAAGGACTTGTCATATGTGTATTTAAAAACAAAGGTTTTGTGTTATAAAAATCTAAAGTGTGCCAGTGGTCATCTCCTTTATGCCTAGTTAATGACTTTTAGGTGGCTATTTAGGTACTAACATGAGGGTTTTTACTTTTGTCATCCATACGGCGTGCTATTGCATGGATGCCATTCACTTGAGTGGTAATGTTTGGATCAAATGCCTCTACGCCAAGGTAAGAAGGTAAGTTGATGAGTGGCATGACCGCAAGACATGAGCGTGCGGTCGAGGAGAGCTAGTTTTGATATGGCTGTATATGCATGCTTGCATGTGTGTATGGTGCGTATTTAATTGTGAGTATAAATTGTCATTGGGTAGCTTTGATACAGAAGTATATGTATGGGTATACATATATGGAAGTATTTAGTTGCGACCTAGAGCCTAGATTTATATTTCTGTACTTATATCTGTTGGGTTGGGCTGAAATGAATTTTCTACAAGTACACTAACAACAAGACATGAAGCTCATTTAGTTACGATTATATCGAGAGAACGTATGTATGCCACCGCGTATGTCACTAGGAATTATTTTTCTAAGTTTGTGATGATGTACAGAACGAGCATACATCATGATACACCATTCATTCATGTTCTTGCTTTGTTTCCCCCTTAAATGCTCTTAGTGTTAAGTAACTCGTATCTATCATCGCGTTTCTCACTTAATTGTAACCTTTTGTTATAGATGGCAGCCCTAGGAGCCCCTATTGCTAGCGACACCTTTCTGCCATTGTTTGGGACTCCCACCTTACTATGGCAGGTGCTGAACTCTGTCGGGTACGCTGAACCACCTTGCTACTTTTGGAGTGAAGTGGTAACTGAGGGACAGAGGTGGTATGATGTGCGAGTCACTATCACAGCCCATGAGGACAATCCTCAGTGCAAGGGTGGAGTGTATAGTCAGATGGACAGACCCCTTGGGAAGGTGCCCAAGTTGCCGCCTTTGAGGTTCTCAGTGAGATTTGCTAGGAATTTAGGGATGAACTTGTAAATGGGCCTGTTGGATCTTTCCCCCATGTCGATGCATTCCGACCGCTTGGGCCCAGTAAGGCGATAATGCTTTAGTCAGAGATAGGGATGAAAGATCTAGAAGTAGTAATGCTACAATGAGTGCCATGTATGCAGTCATGGAGATGTTTTACTCATGCCAAGATAGCTACATCAACTGTATGCAAGAGCTCCAAAGAGCACAGGCTGCACAATGCAGGATGCGGGCATGTGTGCGTAGGCACCGAAGGGCAGTTAGAGTAGCCCAACATGAGATAGATAACTTCGCAATAGCCTTAGAAGCTCATTAGAGGCAGTTTGGCCATGCAGTTGCAGAAAGAAATGCAGCTAGGGCTAAATTACAGGGCATCCATGCTGAAAGGGATGATGTCATTCGTCTTGCTAAAACAAGAGAGGCAGCTAGGATCAGGATTGTATTCTAGGCTGCTAGGCAGGCCATAGAGTTTGACCGCAGAGAGCAAGAACTCATTCGCCTGATCAAGGAGCTTCAGATTGATGTTCATCGCCTCAACAACATAATCAACCCAATTATTGCTCCAGCTCCAATGGTGGAAGAAGGCCCTAATGTGTTGATTGTTGAGGATGTTGGCATGGAGATGGATGCCGAGGAGGAGCCTAAAGATGAAGAGTTGGATCCTTGGGAGGACGACCATGTTGATGGTGTGTCCGACACTGACAATGACCACCCTGAGGAGTAGATTAGCTGCTGTCGTAGCAAGCTTGATGTCTTAGCTTTTTATTCTCAACCATTATGTAAGGAACTCATAACGTAGGTCTCAATTTCATGATGTACCCTTATGATGTATTGGAACTATGCATGTGCTACATGTGGCAATTGCACTGTTTAATGGATTTCCAGTTGTGTTTGACATGAAAATTTGGCATGCATGGAACGCGTTGCGAGCACGATAAGTGATCATTGGTGATGTTATGTTGTGGAGAAGAATTATTGTGCCTCTGTGTTATTGTATGAATTTATGATTCTCTCCAGTAATTACAGTATGGAATGATTATACAATTCTTCTACAATCTCTGGACATCATCCAATAATCACTTGTTGCAACTTTGTAGATGACGCGCACTCATAGGGGAGCTGGTGGTGATGATGCGGGTGATAGTGATGGCTGTGGCAATGGCAATGATGATCTTCCCCCCCCCCCACCACATCCTACCCTAGTAGAGATGATGGCTCAACTCATGGAGACTCAATGTTCCATGGGAGAAGTGTTGCACGGTCTCATGAAGAATGTTGGCCAAGGACGAGGAAGAGACCAACATCAAGGACCTAAACCTAACCAGTTCAACACTTTCAAGGACTTTCTTGACACCAAGCATCCTGTCTTTAAGGAAGCAGATGAACCATTGCAGTCAGATGAATGGTTGAATACCATCAAATAGAAGTTCTGTCTTTTGAGGCTCAGCGAGCACCTAAAGACAAAATATGCATCGCACCAGCTGCATGGACCTACGGCCATATGGTGGAGTCATCATCTATCCACTTTGCTTGAAGATGCTCAAATCACCTAGAATCAAATCAAGGCTGCATTTAGGGGACATTATATTCCCCTAGGTCTGATGAGTATGAAGCATACATAATTCATGAGGCTGACGTAGGGTACTAAGAGTTTAACTGAGTATTTGCATGCCTTTAACAACCTATCAAGGTATGCCATAGAGTTTGTGGATACTGATGCAAAGAAGATTGCTAGTTTCAAGCGGGGACTTAGACCGAAGCTGATGAAGAGCTAGCTAACAACAAATGTGCTACTTTCAATGAGTTTGTTTGTGATGCATTAACCCAAGAGAATCATAACATCTATTCAGCATCCATAAATCGCAAGAGAGCTTATGAAGTAGGTGTATCTCAACCAAAAGCTCCTACCACTGTGAGACCCCAGTTTCGCCCTCCCGCTCCAAAGTATAGACCACCTCAGAGGAAGGCACAATCTAGTCAGAACCAGAAAGTATATCGCAAGGCCTATTCTGTTGCTCTACCTAAAGGTGGCACTAGACAAGGCAGCTCCAATGTTCCACCTAGCGTATGCCACGCTAGAACTACAACAAGACTGGCCATTGGTCAAGAAATTGCCCGTATCCAAAGAACAACAACAACCAGGAAGTAGGGCAATTATAATGGACGTTAGGGACATGTGCACTATACCACCATGGAAGAGATTTCCTCTGGTGAGGTTGTCATGACTGGTATGTTTCTTATGAATCATCATCCTATAGTTGTTTTATTTGATTCTGGAGCTTCGCATTCATTCATGAGTCCAACTTTTGCATCCAAGTATGATCAGAAAATAGTTGTAGTAGACAAGGGTGGTTATTGTATAAGTGCTGCTGGGAGTAACATTTCTACCAATCAGATAGTTAGAGATGTACATATCCAAATAAGTGAACAGGAATATACTACAAACTTAGTGATATTGCTATGATTGGGTATTGATGTGATCTTGGGTATGAATTAGATGAAGAACCATGGTGTTTTTATCGATACATCGACTAGAACTGTTATGTTGAGAGATCCCAAGAATAATGAGGCTTTTCTAGTACCCCTTCCTAGGGAGTTTGATCTCCATAATGTGGCCAACGCTATCCAGCCTGTGGCCCATGCTGATATTTGGGTAGTTTGTGAATTTCTGGATGTCTTTCCTAATGAATTGCCAGGGTTACTGCTGGACAGAGAGATAGAGTTCATGATAGAATTATTACCTGGTACCACACCTATTTCTCGAAGACCGTATAGAATGCCACCCAATGAGTTAGCAAAATTGAAGATTCAATTGCATGAGCTTTTAGAAAAGGGTCTCATTTGCCCCAGTTCATCACCATGGGGTTGTCCAACCATATTTGTGAAGAAGAAGGACAAGTCTTTGCGGATGTGTGTGGATTATCGACCACTCAATGCTGTTACTATCAAGAACAAATAACCTTTGCCTCGCATTGATATTTTGTTTGATCAATTAGCAAAAGCAAAAGTGTTCTCTAAGATTGATTTGAGGTCAAGTTATCACCAAATCAAGATTAGGCTGGAAGACGTACCTAAGATGGCTTTTTCCACTAGGTATGGCCTTATGAGTATGTAGTCATGTCCTTTGGAATGACCAATGCTCCTGCCTACTTCATGTACTTGATGAACTCGGTGTTCATGCCCGAGCTTGACAAGTTCATGGTTGTGTTCATCGATGATATCTTGATTTATTCTAAGACGGCAGAAAAACATGAAGAGCACTTGAGAGTGGTATTGTCAAGACTAAGAGAGCATAAGTTGTATGCAAAGTTTAGTAAATGTGAGTTTTGGTTGAAGAAGGTATCTTTCCTAGGTCACGTATTATCTAAGGATGGAATTTTGGTAGACCCATCCAAAGTGTAAGAAGTGATGGATTGGAAAGCCTCAACCTCAGTTCATGAAGTTCAAAGTTTTCTTGGTTTAGCTGGATACTATCGTCGGTTTATCCTAGATTTCTCCAAGATATCCAAGCCTAGGATGAGGTTACTTTAGAAGGATGAGAAGTTTGTATGGACACCAGAGTGTGAAGCAGCTTTTCACACTTTGCGGACTTTGCTAACTACTGCTCCTGTGTTGGCACAACCTGACATTGAGAAACCGTTTGATGTATTTTGTGATGCCTCAGGTATCAGTTTAGGGTGTGTTTTAATACAGGAAGGCTGAGTCATTGCGTATGCCTTGTGCTAGGTGAGAAGGCATGAAGTCAATTATCCAATGCATGATTTAGAGCTTGCAGCAGTTGTCCATACTCTAAAAATTTGGAGACATTACTTGCTTGGTAATGTTTGCCACATCTACACTGATCACAAGAGCCTTAAATACATCTTGACTCAACCTGAGTTGAACATGAGGCAACATAGATGGTGAGAATTGATCAAGGATTACAACCTAGAAGTGCATTATCATTCGGGGAAGGCCAATGTTGTTGCCGATGCCTTAAGTCGAAAGTATCATGGTAATTCGTTGTTGGAAGATGGTTTCAACTTATTGCATCTGGCAGTCCTACACAATATCACTATAGAGTCAAAGGTCATTGATCTCCAAAAGACTGAAGTTGGTATATTCCATATCAAGAGAAAGATGATAGAAGAAGAAAGTAAGCATTTTTGATTGGATGAGAATGGTGTTCTGTGGTTTAAAGATCGACGTGTAGTGCCGAAGGATAGGGAGTTGAGAAACCAAATCCTAGAGGAAGCTCGTTCTTCCAAGCTATCCATTCACTCAGGTAGCAGCAAGATGTACCAAGATTTGAAGACTAGATTTTGGTGGATAAAAATGAAAAAGGAAATTGCGGCATAGGTTGCTAGATGTGATAACTGTTGCTGAGTTAAGGCCATTCATATGAAACCAACAGGGTTACTTCAGCCACTGTCCATTCCAAGTGGAAATGGGAGGACATTAGTATGGATTTCATTGTTGGACTTCCGAACACCCAAAAGGGTCATGATTCTATATGCGTAATTGTTGACCGGCTTACCAAGTCTGCACATTTTATTCCTATCAATGCCATGTATTGACCTCATCAATATGCAAAAACTATACATTGAACAAATTGTCAGATTGCATGGTGTACCTAAGAGTATTGTATCAGATCAAGGGCCCCAATTTGTTAATCATTTTTGGGAACATCTTCATAAGTACTTAGGTACCACATTGATTTGCAGCTCTGCTTATCACCCCCAGACCGTAGGTCAAACTGAACGTGTGAATCAGATCTTGGAAGATATGTTGAGAGCATGTGTGATTTCTTCCAAGGGTTCATGGGAGGATTGGTTACCTTTGGTTGAATTCTCCTACAATAATAGTTATCAAGAGAGCATTAAGATGGCTCCATTTGAAGCTTTATATGGTCGCAAGTGTAGGACCCCTTTAAATTGGATTAAGCCTGGTGAAAGAAGATATTACAGGATTGAATTTGTTAAAGAAGCCGAAGAGTGAGTTCAAATCATTCGACAACATATAGAAGCCGCTTAATCAAGATAAAAGAGTTATGTAGATAAGAGGAGAAGTCCTATTGTGTTCCAAGTTGGAGATTATGTGTATCTAAAGGTATCCCCAATGAGGAGAGTACAAAGGTTTGGAGTTAAGCGAAAACTTGCTCCTAGGTATATTGGTCCATACCAGATCATTGCACAAAAAGGACTAGTAGCCTACAAACTCTAGTTACCTCTAGAAATGAAAGCTATATTCAATGTTTTTCATGTCTCCCAACTCAACAAATGTCTTCATGTGCCCGAGGAAGCTATTGAACCCACTAGTATCAAGATTCAGTCAAATTTGACCTATGAAGAAAGACCAATTCGAGTGCTTGAAGAAATGAAAAGAGTGACTCGTAGCAAAGTCATCAAGTTCTACAAGGTGATTTGGAATAATCATAGTGAGCAAGACGCTACGTGGGAACGTGAGGACTATCTTCGTGAGGTTTATCCGGGTTTCTACGAGGAGTGGTAGGTCGTGCAATCTCGGGACGAGATTTCTTTTAGGGGGGAAGGGCTATAACACCCTAGGTGTTAAGCAAGAATTTAACCTAGACATTGCATGAGCACAAGCATCATTGAGCATAAGCATATCAACTATTCTATCTTTGTTGGCTTATATTGCATGTATTGTTACTTAATTGCCTTACTTATGCTAGGGTTTCCTTGTAACCAATGTATGAAATGCTTGTGTGACCTTAGGAGTACCTTGAACATGTTTAGAATATCACATGGAACAACTTCGGTATTCATGACTAAGGTTGGTTTGGTCTCTAAGTACTAGTTATAGTGTAAGTCATCATTTAAAGTGGTATGTTTGATCTAGGTTGAACTATGTCATAGAGTCTTTGCATGTCAAAGCACTCTTAAGCAAAGTTGTAGTATTTGAGTAGAGCAACAACTTTTATTTTTGGGTCATGAGCTAATTCAATGCATAGCTTGGTCATTTTGAGCTCACAAAAATCAGCAAAACACAAGTTTTCCACACTTAGAAATTTTCTAAGTCAAAGTACGTTTACAGTTTCACTGCGCTGAATTTGTGATGATTTTACTTCCTAACCATTACGAATTAGACCTTGATCTTTTAAGAGAAGTTGGAACTTGTGTATAGGGCTACAACTTTTGTTAAGGAAGATTTCGCTAATGAGCCATGGATTAGGAGTTTGAGCTTCATCAAATGACGCTGTCAGGCTTCAGCGTGGGCTCTAATGGCCTATTCGGCCTGGACATCAGTGCTCGGCCACCGCATGGTGGCCTTACAACATCAACGGCCCGGCTGGTCAGGCCATGTCGGGCCACGACGCGCAATCATATGCCCTACGCTCGCCCATTCACTCCTGTGTGTTCTCATTTCCTCTCCTTGCCTCCTCCTTCGCCCGTGCCTCCACCCGTAGCAGCGCAGCGTTCGCCGCCGATGCCTTGCCGGGCGCTCAGTCTTGCATTGCGCTCATGTCGCTCCTTCGCCACCATCGTAGCTCCATCATGCTCCCACTGCCTCACCACACCTGCCTTGGCTAGCTAGCAGCGCATGGTAAGGCCTCCTTGCAGCGTCGCTACCATCACCATCGTCAAGCCGCCATGCCACGCCACATGTGGCCAGACCGCCTTCGACCGCCATTCGCCGTGATTGTGTGTGCGCGCTAGAATCACAGTAGAGTGTCAAAGCTTGGCAAAACCCTAATTTGGGCTATCTTGGCCAGCTTTGGTGGCTCGCCATCGACCCACGTCCACCATGCCATCATGAGCGCCGTCGTCGTCCTTAGCCTGAGTAATCGATCCATCTAGATAGCTCTATGTGTGCGGTATGTCTCTAGGATCAACGTAGTGCTAGTGCCATCGCCGAAGAGCTTGCCGTCGGCGAACTCTGGCCGGTCAGCGCTGGTACTCTATTCTGTGCCACTGATGCGTGGGCCTGGCTGACTCGTGGACGCTAGCTGTCAGCAGCTTATGTCTAGATGCTAGTTCATTTATTTCAGAAAAGGATGCCAACTTTGAAAAATCATAAGTGGAGTTGTTGATGTCCAATTCTAGTGAACCAAATTTTGTTGTAATCCTCATGAAGTGTAGTATTTTATAAAAATATGAAATGTACAGTCTATATTATTATTCATGGTGATTAAAATGTATCTATATAAGTGCTTTTTGAATGTTAGCAATCTTGTAAAATAGATATTTTGAGCTAGAAAAGTCATAAAATTGTGATTCCAATTTTGTTGGTCTTGTCTTGACATGCTCTAGCTAGGAAAAATAATATACTTGCTGTAAACTTGATTGAAGTAAGGTCTTTCTATTTATCTATTAATAAATGGCATTTTCTAAGGAAAATTATAGGGATAAAAATATGTAACATATTGCTATGCAAAGTTTTGTACAATAGTATGGAACTAATATGAAGCTAGGAAAAATATATAATCTATTGTTTGACGCTTTTCTATAGGCTTAACTAATATGGAGCTTACTTATGCATGCAATAGGTGCAACCGAGGAAATCACGCTGGTGGAGCTCGACGTTGATGCATAGGAGGAGAACCAAGAGGTGCAGCACTAGGAGGTTCTTGGAAAAGGTGAGCCTGAGGTTGATCACCTTCCTGAGTGCCCAGATCACCAGCCTGCAACGTTCATGAAAGACAAGCCCTGAAGCATTATAAGTCTCCCTACTTTATTAATGTCACCTAAAGTTATTCGTATTGATGCATTACGTGACAAGAGTTGTTTGGAAACACTTGCTGCATAATACCTTCCTTGACTAGAAATATCTACCATTAATATTAATTAAGTCTAGGAATGCTTATTATGCTTAGCTATGCTTAGACCAATAGAAGTCGGCTGATTTCCTATCACCTGCGAGCTATAGGTGATAACTTGATCATGGTTGGCTATATTGTGCTATCATGGAACATAACCTGATAATGTTGAATAAATGGAGACCGGGCAGAGTCTTATGTTGTGGTATCATAGTGATTCCATCTGTGTCGTTTAAGGACCAGTCGTTGGAGGTCATCTTGTCATGTTGAATGCATGCCTCTCACATAGTTGGCCGGTTAAGTTGTTCCGACCATGAAGCTGAGTAGCTCAACTTAGCCCGGGGACACGAGCAATTAAAGTGCACACCCTAGAGGTAGTAAGGATGTGCGGAGAGCCAATGGCGTAAGCCCAAGGGTGGGTTAGAGTCCCGAGCCCCTTGGCAGATTGGTTGTATCTTTGAGGGTGCGGCACTGGTCCTACCCATGATTGTACTTGAGTTGTCCCATAGGTGACCTGATGTGACCCTGACAAAGGAAGTATGGGTGTGTGTTAGGAATAATTCCCTAGCTGGGTAAGAATTGATTCGAATCGCCGTCTCTCCTGGATAGTGAGAACTTGACAGGATCATGCTTCATCGTAGTAATTGATGGAAGTGTGGTTATGAGATTATGCAAGAATTCAACTGGATATGGTTATTATTGTGATGACTTGATGGTACCAACATGTTTGGCATAGGATAGTGCTAATGTAGTATGAGATAAGATTAATAACTGGTGATTCACAATTAAAGAGATTGGATAACTTATGCTTTTTATGCAAATAATGTCTACCAGCTCTACTTATAAAGCCTTGCATACTCCTTGGTGTCTTAGTATATTAGTTGGACGGGTAAGTCTAGCTAAGTACCTTCTCATACTTAGGGTTTTATTCCCATTGTTGCAGATAATGCTATGTATCACGTCTACTACAAGAACTGCTTTGCTCCAGCAGTGGATGAGGACTAGGACCACGGGCTTGGTCACTCTATATATCATCTCACCCTTGTGCTTTTGGTTGGAGATGACTATGAAACTGGCTTTGTATTAAACTATGTGTGATGTCGATGTTAAACTACTTTGCTTCCACTACTTTCAAACTTGGTTTGTAATAATTATTTGAACTCTAATGTATGAGAAATATTTGTGAACGGTGATGTAACATGTGATTGGTTATGTTGAATCTCTATGATCTTGGTTTGTATGTCAGTTGTTTGAGATCCTTCGAGATTTCATCAGACTATCGGATTTATATGGGCTCAAGTATGACCGTTTGATCGCTTCGGTGATTGCTATTGTATGTGTGCTCTTATAAATTGGACGGTTCTATGACAGCCATGAGGGCTCAAGCTCCAAAACACATGGGCCCTCCTGGCTAAAAGCTACAGCAGGCCAAAACTGAAGAAGTCACCCTCGGGGGCTCGTAGGCCCACTGAGGATGTCAAGCCAGCAAAGGTCGATCTAGAGCCAGCCGAGAGGTCAATCCGCGTCGGCCATGACTATGGCAGAACTAACCAATTTATAAGAGCACAAGAATAATGGCAGCCTGCAAGTGGTCACACTATCATCCTTGAGCCCATATAAACCTAGAAGTCCGTCGAGTACCACGACGGGTCTCGATAAACGATCCACATACAACCAAGATCGTACATGATTCAACATACATGTCATATATTACAAAAAGTTCACAATTACAATCCATTCATTAGAGTATGAAATAAGGTTACTACAAAACAAGTTCGATAGATAGTAGCGGAAGCAAATTAATGTTTGAAACTAGCATTTGCCAACTTAGTTCAAATATAGTGCCAACTCATGATCACAATCCACAAAAGCATATAAGGATTATTAAAGATGCCTGCCCAAGGTTCACTCCTCATCCACGGTGGGACAGAAGCAATGCTTGCAATAGCCGTGATAAACTGTACCATCTGTAATAATGTGAATAAAACCCTAACTACGAGTAGGTACTTAGCTAGACTTACCCATCATAAACCAAAAATAAATTTACTCCAAGGATTATGCAAGGCTTTATAAGTGGAGGTAACTTGACAACTTTTTGAATAAAAGTGATTAACTCAGTTATACAATTATACTTTGGTCATCAAGTTAGTTATAGCTATTCATCTCTAGTTTAGCAACTATCCGGTGCCAAACATGTGGTATATCATTTGATAGCATACAATAATAACCATAGCAGGTGTAGTAATTCCATGTTTAACCGAACCATCAGATTCCATAATACAATTACTATGATATTGGGACTAGCCAAGTTTCTCACTATCCGAGAGAGACAGCGATTCGAATCGATTTCAACTAGCTAGAAAGTCATTCCTAACACAAACCCAGGCACACATTTTGCAGCTTTGCGGTTACCTTAGGTCACCTTTAGTACAACTCAGGTACACATTTTGCGGGTTCGAACAACGCCGCACAATCAAGGACAACCAGCTGCTAGGACGATCAGGACTACCCAACCCTTGGGCTCAAGGCTGGCTCCCCACACATCCTTACTACTATCTAGAGTGTGCACTTTTATAGAATGGGGCCCAGCCTAAGTTGAGCTACTCGGCTTTGCGGTCGGAATGAGTTATCTGGCCAGCTAAGTGATAGGCATGCATTCAATCTTGTCAAAAGCGCCAACAACGGTATGGTCCTTAATCGGCACAGATAGAATCACATGAGTTAACCCACACATAGACTCCGCCCGACCTCTATTTACATTACCCCATGGTTCTTTTCCATGATAGCAAATATAGCCAACTGTGCTTCGGTATCCACCTATATCTCGTAGGTGACAGGAAATCACCCGACTTCTACCGGTCTAAGCATGGCTAAGCATATATTCAATCCTAGACCTACATAGGGTTAAATGGATATGTATCTGGACAAGGTAGTTCCTTACATCAAGTGTTTCCAATCAACTCTTATAACCTAATGCATCAAACATGAAGGACTCAAGTAGTATTTTGTAAAACAATAGGAGACTTAGAATGCTCCGGGGCTTACCTTTGAGGAAAGAGGTGGGTCGGTGATCTAGGCACTTAGGGAGCTCTTTGGGAGTCTGCTCCTCTTCTCCTAGAGCTGCGGCTTGGGGCATCTCCTGTTGATCCCCTTCCTCTTCTTCGTTGAATTCCAACAATGTTATCTCCTTGGTCGATCCTATATGCATGAGCATTGCATAAGATATCATGAATGCATATGTGATTACACCTATAGTATGATATAACATGATGAATGCATCCTAACAAGCATTTTCCATAGCATGGTATTAACGTAATAACAAGTGCACCATATTCTACTGAGTAGGTGCATATCTCTTCTCTACTACTTAAGCAAACACTTCGGTAAATTATGTTCTGGACTATAAGACAACAGCTACTTGTTTTGACCCTAACAGGAGTTATATACATTGAAATAATATGGTTATGGACATTCTGGAAAGCTTATGAAATTGTCTACAACTTTCTTTCAATACCCTTAACATGATTCAACAGTTATCTAGGTCAAACAAATCAGTTAATCGAATCTATCTAGAGAACAAATATTTCGGACAGCAAACTTCTAATAGCCAAACCTCTTAAACCCTAAGGTCTACGACTATGAAAATTTATCACAAGGTAGATAATTAAGTTATCTACAACTTTGTTATTAACAAGTTTTACAGAAAAAATCATTATCAACATGAAATTATTCACTCAACCGAAACTATATATGCAGCCATTTATTTGAATTATAAGGCAATAATTAATTAGTTGCATACAACCAATTGCTTTTAAGCCTTACTATTAACATCAACAGTTCATATGCATCACAAGAACCATAGAAAACATCATGGTCAAGCACAATTGATTTATTTAAATGCCTCTATTAATTTAATTAGATAATTAGGGGAAATAACAAACATATACCAAATTTGCACAATAAATTCTCATAAACTTACAGTAGCTTCCTAGTGCTCACAATAGACTAATGTGGAAATTTCATACTATTTAGACATGTATAACATCCTCTACAAAAATGACAAGCTAGCAAGGTTTATTTTAGTAAAAATAGTTAACCCTATAGAAAAGTGTCAAACAATAGATTATATATTTTTCTGAGCTTCCTACTAGTGCCATAATACTGTACAAAAATTTGCATGATAATATGTTACTTATTTTTATCCCTATAATTTTCCTCAGAAAACAACATTTATTAATAGATAAATAGAAAGATCATATTTCAATCAAGTTTACTGCAAGTTTATTATTTTTTCTAGCTAGAGCATGTCAACACAAGACCAACAAAATTGAAATCACAATTTTATCACATTCCTAGCTCAAGTTACACATTTTACAAAATTGTAAACATTCAAAACGCACTTATCTAGCTATATTTTATTCACCAAGAAAAGTACCATAAATAGTTCATCTCATATTTTTATAAATTACTACACTTTATAAGGAACCCAAAAAAATTTGGTTCACCAAAATTGGACATTCCTAACTCTAGATATGATTTTCCAAAATTAGCTCAAAATCTAGAAAATAAATAACACTAAACCCTAACTGCAGTCGCTGACAGAGGGGACCCATGGGTCAGCGGACCCCACCCGTCAGTGAGCCAAAACAGGGCACATCGGTTTGACCGGCTCTATCTCACCGACGGTGAGGTCTCCGGCGAAACCGACACACCGTCATGCTCTACTCACCATCTCGTGTCGATTGACATAGGTGGTGGAGGCACGGACGCATAGGAGCTACCTCATGGACGGCAATGGCGGCACGACGGCGCTGCGCTGAGGTGCGCCGGCCATTATAGGCCACGACAAGGCTCGACGAGAAGTGCACGAGTTCTGCGGTGACTATCCAGATCTAATGAGACGACCTAGGCTAGGTGGGACACGCCGACGACTCCTGCCCGCGTGCATGGTGAGAGCATGGTGGAGCTGCGCATCGTGTTCCATGCCGGTGAGGCAACCATTCGTAGTGAGGTCATGCTACAAGCTTTTGACTACATTGTCGATGAAATATGGTCGGCAGTCTACCTAGGGGTATGCCCAAGGTAGTAGATTGTCGGCAGACAGATGCGCAAGCCACAAACAAGACAGGGATGCAAGACAGACACGAGGTTTTATCCAGGTTCGGCCACCAAGAAGGCGTAATACCTACGTCCTGCGTCTGATTGTATTGCTGTATGTCAATGAGAGATGTTTTTTAGAGGGGTCCCCTGCTCGCCTTATATAGTCTGGGGGGCAGGGTTACAGATCTGGAAACTAATCCTAGCCAGTTACAATTGCCATAGGTGGCCGAACAAGGATTCCTATTCTAACCAACCAGGATCTTGCTTGATCTCCAAATCTGCCTTGAGTCCTTGTGCGGGACTCCGAACAAGTTGGCCGGGCCACGCGTCGTCTTCTAGTGGACCGAACCCCCTAATCCGGGCCGGCCCAAGCCTAGCCGTAAGGGTATAGGGGTTAATACCCCCATAGCTAGTCCCCGAGCACCATGTATTATGCTGCGACATGCCATTGGATGTCCTTCGACTAATGCGATCCGTCTTCATGTCATTTCAACTGATTGAAACATTGACCAATCAAATGCGACAGCATTTTGATCAGAACTGAGAGCAGTAGACCACAATTATAGCCGAAGATTTCGGTTGTCCGAAGAATGCATGGTGCTCTTAAAGAAAAAAGAAAAAAGATTTCTTTCCTTATCAAGTGTGCCCACTTGTATTTCTGATAAGAAATGTAAGTGACCCTTGGATAGTAGTAATCCTGGCAATCAGTCAAAGTGTAGGGGTCGATAAAATAAACACATTCACCACAAGGTGAAGTGTGCCCATTTAGTCCCCGAGCCTGGTAGTAGGTGACGTAGGCACGTGGTGCCAGGGTCTAAAAAGAATTTCTACTGAAGTTAAGAATCCAGTCGTCGTACAATCAATACGAGATGCACCGGCGGGTGCATCGTACCAATGTAGTCCCCGAGCTTGCTGGAAGGAGAAGTATAAGTCTTGTAGCAAGGTCCAACTAAATGCCTCTCGACTGTATGTGAGTACACGTCACATGTAGCCAAGGAGAGCAGTCACCGAGCATTCTTCGGAATAGTCCCCGAGCATGGTAGTGGTCGGAGCAGTCCCTGAGCATGGTAGTGTCGGAGTAATCCCTGAGCACGCTAGTGGTCGAAGTAGTCCCCGAGCACGCTAGTGGTCTGGGTAGTCCCTGAGTACAGTAGTGGTCTAGGCAGTCCCCGAGCAAACAGTGGTCTAGGCAGTCCCCGAGCACAACAGTGGTCTAGACCATTCCTGAGCATGAGACATGCAGCGAAGAAACGAATGCCGCTTGTACTATTATTTGGTGTATTTATTTATCTTCTTACTCTGTCCAGTCCAATCTGACATGTCTGGTCAAAAAAGCAGACGGGTATAGCACGTCATATTGCCCTCTTGTCCTTTCAAGCAAACAGTCGCTTAGCACCTATAAGGAGGTGCGTCAGTGTGGGCCCTCTCATACTAGCAACGAAAAGGCACATACGCTGATAATGAAGGGGTGCATATATTGGCATAGATCTCGAGGTTGTGAAAACAACCATTTGTGGCGCGTGCGCACGTCTCCCAAGAATCTCGGGCAAACAAAACGGCGGAACTCTTGGTTATTTATAATATAGAACTGGTAAGTTACTTTTTACTGATCCCCATTACCATTCGCCGCCGCAGCCTTCTTCTTCCTCTTGCCAACCCTAATACCTCCGAAATCATCACCAATCACCCCTTCACCGTATCCACCTCCATCAGCAAGGGCGGATTCATGGCGAAGAGTGACACCCAGAAGAAAACCAGAGTCATGGCGAAGGAGTGGTGGAAGTCAAGAAGCAACGAGCAGACCATCGAAGACCTCATCATCATGGGAGTACTCCACAACAAGGCACTCACAGGATGGCGCGCACCGGAAGGAGAAGGATACCCCGATCCACAACCAGGTGAAATTGTGGTTTTTGAAGATTTCTTCAAGCAGGGTTTTGGAGTTCTAGTGCACCCTTTCCTTTAGGGGCTCTGTTTGTATTACGAGATTGGGATTTGCAATCTGCATCCCAACTCGAGTCTTCTTGTCTCCACCTTCATCCATCTTTGCAAAGCATATGGTGGCTTCTAGCCCCATTTCAACTTCTTTCGCCATCTTTTCTGTCTGAGGAAGAAAGGAAGCGGTGGCTCAAAGATTGCCAGAGGTGTGTACCTCAATCTGCATGATGGGATGAAGGCCCAGTACATGCACTGCCCTTGGAACACATCGCTGGACGACTGGTACAAGAAGTGGTTCTACATCCATGAAGAGCCAAACACAATCACACTGTGCGACGTGGGATTCATTCCAGAGAAGAAGAACAGCTGGTCGGAAAAGCCCAAGCACTCAGAACAGATCCAAGAACTACTTGGGATGATCCTGTGGAGGAAACTAGATGGTCTGAGCGTGGTCGAAAACTTCATTAGTCAAAGGATCCAGCCCTGCCAGAGGAGGGTACATCCTGGCTATGAGTACCAGGGTAGCGCAGATCCAACAAGGACCAGGCAAGAGGCGCTTGACAAGGTTGAAGTCAAAGCCAGAATTGGAGAGCTATTTAACTTAGCTGATCCAAATTATGTCAGATTGAGCGACATCGAGCACGCTTTCAAGCTCGCCCGACCTCCCCCAAAGGTAAATCATTCTATCTTGTACCCATAGTTTTATGTTGTAACAGAAACTTACTGTGTTATCTCCTTTATGTTTCCTAGATTAATGGTAGAGATAGAGCAACAATGTTCGTGTCTCCACCCCCTAGTGTAGATTGGCCGCAAGTTGTCAGCCCAACCTCCTAGACCAGCGTCAGGATCGAAGACGTCGACTGGGCCATGCTCAGAGTTGGGGAGGAGGTAGCGGCCAGAGCTGCTAGTAAGTGGCCGGTGGCCAGCAAGCGTCGTCAGGCGATCTTCACATTGTCAGACGATGAAACAGAGGATGCGGACATCTTTCGACTTGTCCCTCGAAAGAGGAGGAGGCAACTAGAGCCGATGGATCAAGGTGGCTCCTCTGTGCCAGTGGGACCCGCATCGCCGACCACTGAAGTGTAGAGGACAAGAGGTAAAGGGGTCAAGCATCAAGCCCCGGCGCCAGTGCTGGTCGTAGAGGGAAACCAGGTGGCACCCGCAGAGCACACGGAGCAAGCACGGCCGAAGAGACGCGCCTTTGCCACATCATTCCACGCTTCCAAGCTGTAAGTATTTGTAACCTTAATGTAAGCTTACAATTTAAATTGAATAATGTCATCTTCTAAACTTATCTCGGATATATTAGGTCGGCGTCCACTAAAAATCCCAACCAACTAGCCGGGTGCAGCATGGCTCTGCCAGCAATGTCAGAAAAAACTACCCAGCAGCCGGCTATGGAGGAACCTATAGCAGAAAGTCCGCCAGAGCCTCAGCAGATGAGCGGCCAGACAATAGTCCCCGAGTAGGTGGTCGAGGGGAGAGCTAAGCCAAGTACAGGTGCTCCGAGCACTAACCCTGCTAAGGAGGACACGTCAGCGCCAAGGGTAACAGACCAAACCGAGGAGCAGCAGCAGGAGGTGGCATAGAGCACGTTTGCCGATGCTATGGCCCGTGGGAAGGCCATAGTGATCACAGAGGCTGCAAACTCTGGACCAGCGCCGCTACCCGAACAAGAGGCCAAAGAGGACAAAGTAGAGGAGGTCCTAGGCCATCCCTAGGACAAATGACAACATGTATATGTGTCGCGCTGGTGGAACGACCAATGGGTTGTTCATGAAGAAATCCCAGAGGTCGAAGAGACCATGAAAGTTGAACGAGCGACAAAATGTTTGGTGACGGAAGTCCAGGTATGTTTTGCATGACCACTTGATCCTGCTATCTAGTCAAACTGTCTGACTTAGCTTTTGTACATGTAGGACTTAATGAAGACCGCAAGGTACCAAAAGAAGTGCTTCGACCAGATTGAGGGGATCACAGCAAGCAATAAAGAACTGGTGGCCGAGGTGGAACGCTTGCGCCACCAACTTGAAGTCGCCAACTAGGAGAGGATGGAGCAAGAGGCATAGAACCAGAACCTGGTCATCCAGCTCAGTAACAAAGAGCAGGAAAAAACAAGTAAGTTGTCACTTTATCACAACAAGTGCATGACACGTGTTGTTGCATTGTTGGTAGTAACAGCTGTAGTGCAGGCTTAGAAGCCAAAGTAGTCCGTCTCCAAGAGGAGAATAGCCGTGTGGCCATAGAGTGTGGTCGCCTGATGGAGGACAACAAGAAACTAGCACACGACCAGTCACAACTCCGGGACCGCACAACCAAGATGAAGGAGGAACTGAAAAGTAAGTGTTCTGGACCACCTTGCTCACTCTGTTGCCCGCTTTATCTTGTCGTGGCGTGACATTTTAATGTCTTGTGCGGTTTGCAGCTTTAAAAGTCAATGCCAAGAAGCATCTAGAAACCGTGATGAAAGATCGTGATGGATGGAAGGCGTGATGCCTAGAGATCACCGAGGATCAGGACACATGGAAGAACCGGTGCCAAGAAGTGGCAACTGGCATTTTGCCTGTCCTCAACCTTATCGACCCAACGCTTACAGAGGAAGTGCCAAGGACGCCATAGCTCGGACTGGTCGAGAGATGCCGAAAGGCATGGGGATGGTTCCAAGAGTTTGTGAAGGAGGCGGGTGAGTACATAGGCGCACATGTGCTAAGCATGGTGCGTGCCCACTACCCCCTAATCGATCTCAAGCGCCTGGAGGCTGGGTACCCGAAGGAGGTAGATCTAGACAAGGCTGAGGAGCTTCGGATGACCCAGCTGGACCTATCTTCAAAGATAATTGGCGACATTAACCTGTGTGGAGGTGGGACAACACCTATACTTGGTACGCCATCAACAAGTCAGCTAGAAACGCCATCAGTTGTGAGCCAACTGGCGAAGCCTGTGGTCTCGACTAGCCAGGCATCGGTGGGGCCATCCTCTTCAGCTCGACTAGTACAAGAGTCCCCGAGACTCGAGCAGGATGTCGGAAGCAATGAGCAGCAGGTGCCACATGCCTCGACCAGCCAACAGGATAGGCTAGAGCTGTAGAAGAAGGATGTAGTTGTGTTATTGTAAACTTGTACCTCTTCAGGCAAGCTTGTAATAACGTAACTGTATATCATTATAAGCTTGTTTGTTTTGTATAAAATGTATTTAAGCTTGAAACTCGTGTTGGTGTAACTAAGTGAGAACATGTTAGTGCTCTATTTAGTTGTACCAGTTTACTCGACTCGTCATCCTGAAAAGTTTGTACGGCCTTGATTTGCCATGTGGTTGGAGTGTGAGGTGCATGACCTATGCACACGTAGACGCGGACAAGTCAAACCAGGGGGGACCTGCCGATCACCCGTAGCATAGAGAGCGGATCCCATGCACACATTGGGAGGAACCAGAGACAGGGCCTGCTCCAAAAACTCGGGAAGGAATGGTGGTCGGCTTTGACTGGCTAAGTTAGAATAATCATAAAATTCGAAGTGACACATCAGAGTGGTCGGGGGAATCATAATATCTTTATTGAATTAAATCAAAAGTACAAGAGGAGTACATATCTCAGTAGTTAAGCATAGAAATGCCTAAGCTTGTCGATGTGCCATGAATTGGGTACATCCATACCGTCTAGGTGAGCTAACCTATAAGATGTTGGTTGTGTGACTTCCTTGATCACGAAGGGCCCTTCCCATGGAGTTGCGAGTTTATGGACACCAGCCTGATTTGTCTTCCACTTCAGGACCAGGTCCCTGATCATGAAGAACCACTCTTTAATGTTCTTGTTGTAGTACCTATGCAAAGCAGCAAGGTATTTGGCTATATGTACGCAAGAATCAAGCCGCTTCTCTTCTGCACTATTCACTTCTAGCTCCCGCACTTCATTGACCTTGCCTTCATCGAAATTCTCAACCCATGCTGATCTGAAAGCTATATCTGCTGGGAGGACTGCCTCAGCGCCATAAACCATAAAGTATGGTGAGACGTTGGTGTTAAGACTGGGCTGAGTTCTGAGGCCCCAGACCACGGCTGGTAACTCTTTGAGCCATCTTCCGGGAGCTTTGTCATTTTCTCTGTACATCCTCTTCTTCAATGCATCCAAAATCATACCGTTTGCCCGCTTGACCTGTCCATTAGCTCTAGGGTGTGCCACCGAGATGTATTTTACTACTATGCTCCTTTCATCGTAGAAGTCCCAAAAAGCATTCCTGATGAACTGAGTACCCAGATCAGTGATGATGCTATTGGGTATGCCGAAGCGGTGGATGACCTGGTCGAGGAACGTGACAGCCTTTTTTGAGGATGCCTGTACCAGAGGCATGTACTCTATCCACTTAGAAAATTTGTCGATCAGCACAAAGACACACGTAAATTTCCTAGGAGCCGATTTGAAGGGCCCGATCATATCGAGTCCCTAGCATGCGAAGGGCTAAGAGGCTGGTATTGTCTGGATCTCATGTGCTGGTACATGGATTCTCTTGGCGAAGAACTGACAACCCTCATAGTGGCGGACTAGCTTTTCTGCATTGGCTACAGTTGACGGCCAATAGAACCCTGCTCGGAAAGCCTTGCCGACCAGCGTTCTCGAGGCCGCGTGGTTACCGCAGGAGCCAGAGTGGATTTGGTCCAGGAGATGTTCGCCATCCTCCTAGGTTATACACTTCATCAAGATTTCCTCCTTTGTGTTCTTGCGCCATAACTTGCCATCGACAAGCAGATACTGCTTACTATGACGCATCAGGCGCTTGTTTTATGTCCGATCAGTGTAACCGCTACCATCTATCAGGTACTTGATGAAAGGTACTCTCCAGTCGGGCTCATGAGTGGTTGGAGGTGGCTCGGTGGTGCTCGACACTGGAACCGTAGCCACCAGTTGCTTGTCTAGAGGCTTGTCGACCGTGGGATCTTCCTCTTCGATGGAAGGCGTGAGCAGGTCTTGGATGAATATGCCATGTGGGACTTTGGCTTGGGATGATCCTAACTTTGACAGTGCATCTGCTGCTTGATTTTGTCCTGGACCACGTGTGTGTACTCGATGCCATAAAACCTACCTTCCAGCTTTTTGATCGATTTGCAGTATGCATCCATCTTTTCACTGGTCATGTCCTAGCCCTTGTTGAGTTGGTTGATGACCAAAGCCGAGTCTCCATAGACATAGAGACGTTTAACACCGAGCTCGACCACAATGCGCAAACCATGTAGGCATGCTTCGTACTCGGCGGCATTATTAGATGCTAGGAAATAAATCCTGAGGACGTACCGGAGCTGCTCCTTGGATGGTGACACGAAAAGGACTCCTGCTCCTATGGCGTCGATGTTGAGAGAGCTGTCAAAGTACATCTTCCAATACTCGTCGGGCCCCTGGGAGGCAGGCGTGCTTAAGTCTGTCCACTCGACGATGAAATCGACGAGTGCCTAAGACTTGATTGTAGTACGGCTTGCAAATCCCAAGGAGAAGGGGCATAGCTCCATTGCCCATTTGACGATGCGCTCATTCGTATCCTTGTTGCTAATGATGTCTCGCAGAGGGTACTCAGTCATGACCACCACACGATATCTGTCGAAGTAATGTTTCAACTTTCAGGATGTTATCAGTATGGCATAGATCAATTTCTAAATCTGTGGGTACCTGGTCTTGGATTCATTGAGTACCTCACTGATGAAATAGATTGGTCGCTATACCTTGTAGACGTGGCCGAGCTCATCGCGCTCGACCACCATGGTAGTGGAGACCACTCGATTAGTCGTCGCAATGTAAAGCAGGAGTGTTTCATCTTCTCTGGGAGTAGTGAGGACTGGAGGTGACGTAAGGTATGTTTTTAGCTATGTGAAGGCAGCATCTGCTTCCTCTGACCACTCAAACTTCTTGAATGCTTTGAGCAGTTTAAAGAACGGTAATCCCTTTTCGCCTAATCTTGATATGAAACGGCTGAGAGCGGCCATGCATCCGGTAAGCTTCTGAACATCCTTCACCTTTTTGGGTGGCTTCATGTCCAAGACAGCTTTGACTTTCTCCGGGTTAGGGTGTATGTCGTCATGACTGACAACGTTGCCAAGTAGTATGCCAGAAGGAACACCAAAGATGCACTTCTTTGGGTTTAATTTCCATTGGAATGTGTTAAGGGCTGCAAAGGTGCGTTCCAGGTTGTCAACAAGGGTATGTGCTTCCTTAGTTTTGACAACTACATCATCAACATAAGCCTTGATGAGGTCATCTTTTATCTCATCTTTGAGGTAGGCCTGTATAGCGCGTTGGTAGGTAGCCCCAGCGTTCTTGAGCCTGAACAACATGGTCGTGTAGCAGTAGGCACCGAAAGGCATGATAAAAGATGTCTTGATCTGGTCATCCTTTTTGAGAGCGATTTGGTGATAACCAGAGTAGCAATCGAGAAAGGAAAGCAACTCGCAACCGGTGGTTGAATCTACGACCTCGTCTATGCGAGGTAAGCCGAAGGGGTCCTTAGGGCAGTGTTTGTTGAGATTAGTGTAATCAACGCATATTCTCCATTCATTATTCTTTTTATGTACAAGAACCGGGTTCGCTAACCACTCCGGATGATACACTTCTTTGATAAATCTGGCTCCCAAAAGCCGTGTAACTTCTACCCTAATCGCCTCCTTTTTGTCGCGAGCGAATCGTCGTAGCTTCTGCTTGATAGGTTTGGCCTTGCCATTGACATTCAAGGAGTGCTCGATCAAGTTCTGAGGTACACCGAGCATGTCAGCAGGTTTCCATGCAAACACATCCACATTGCTCCTCAAGAACCTGACGAGCGCGTCTTCATATTTAGGATCCAGGTTGGCCCCGATAAGGGCCGTTTTGCTAGGATCACCGTTGACCAGCTGGATCACCTTGTGCTCCTTGGACTTGATGTTCTTGCATGGAGCCTCGAGCTCTAGGATCTCTAGGTGGTCAGCCGAGGTCTTCTTGGCATCGAGCATGGTCTCGGCCATGCGAATAGAGAGGTCGTGAGCCTCTGCTATTTTAAAGCTATCATCTTCGTAGGTATAAGCTGCGTATATGTTACCCCTGAGGGTTAGAACTCCTTTCTCGGAAGGCATCTTGAGCACCAGATACTTGTAATGAGGTATGGCCATGAACTTGGTGAGCGATGGTCGACCAAGGATAGCACGGTAGGTGCCGTCGAAGTCAGCGACCACGAAGTTGACGTAGTCGATGCGGAAGTGGTTTAGGGTCCCAAACTGCACAGGTAGCATGATCTGCCCGAGAGGTGTAGAGCTCTATCTGGGGAGAACACCCCAGAACTGTGCCTTGTATGGCTTGAGATCCACCTGGGTTATCTTCAGGGCCGGTAGACTGTTCTTGAATAGTATATCGATGGAGCTGCCGCCATCAATCAGCACTCTGTCGAATTGAACTTTGTTGATACAAGGATCGAGGACCAGGGGAAAACGTCCTGGTTCAGGTATTGTGGCCCATTGGTCTTTTCTGCTGAAGGAGATCTCGTGGTGAGACCAAGGAGGGAGCCATGGATCGGTGATGAGGTTGTTGGTGTTGGCCATGTTCAAGCAAGCGTGGGCGAGCAACTTGCGTTCTTGTTTGGTCTCGATGGACACTTTGCCTCCAATGATGGTGTGCACACAATCGGTTGGCTTAACGTACTTATGATGGGGATCTGCGTCTTCATCGTCATTATCCTCGTTGCGTTGTTCCCCTGTGTCATTAGGCTTGTTGGATGTATCTGGAGCCTGTTGATGTGTGTAGATAGACTTGAGAACGCGGCAATTCTCCATGGTGTGGTTTGACTTGGGATGGAGCTAGCAGGGCCCTTTCAATGCTTTGGCATAGTCTTCTTCATAGTTACAACGTCCGCCACCTTTCTTAACAGTGTTGACCTCACCATCGTCTTCCCAAGCACGCTTGCCCCTGTAATCGTCACGGCAGTTACGCCGCTGATTACGTTGGTCGCGGTGATCGCGGGAGTCGTTGCGCTGGTTGCGGCGGTCAAAATTGTCGTTTTGACCATAGTTGCCGCGGTAGTCATCGCGGTGTGGGGGGTGGTCGGAGCGTGGAACCCTTGCTGCTTCTTCGATAATTATCTTTTTAGCGTCGTCGGCGTCCGCATATTTCTTAGTAGTGGCCAAGAGCGCTATAACTGATTCAGGTCTCTTGTAGAGGAGCTTATCCCTTAGGGCGTCGTGGAAGCGTAGGCTAGTGATGAAAGCCTCGATTGCCTCATTGTCAGAGATTGATGGGACCTTGATGCGCATCTCCGAGAAACGCCAGATGTACTCTCGTAGTGGCTCATCCTTCCAATCTCGGATCCGTTGTAGATCATATTTGTTGCCGGGTTGCTCGCAAGTAGCAATGAAGTTGTCGATGAAGGCTTGCTTGAGCTCTTGCCAAGAATCAAAGTAGTTTGCCAGCAAGCTGACCAGCCATTGGTGACCTGCATGGCCAATAGCGACTCGGAAGTAGTTAGACATGACGTGCTCATTAGCCATGGCTGATCTGCACGCAGTTTCGTAGAGCATGACCCATAATTTGGGGTTCTCCTTGCCGTCGTACTTCTGAAGTTTTTCGAGCTTGAAGTTCTTGGGCCATATGACTTGGTGAAGGTGCAGAGTAAACTGCTTCAAACCCAGTGGGCCATGGGCAGTATCATATTCCATACAGCGATAGCTTTCGTGGGATGCACGATCGTTGGCTCTCTAGTTGATGCGATCACGCAGATCACGTCCTCCGAGGTAATGGTGGAGATCGTTATTGCCATCATGGCGATCTTGGTTGCCATCTAGATTAGCCCTGCGACCGTGGTTATCGCGGCAATTATCATGGTTGTCTCGGCGGTTGTCGTCCCAAACGTCACGGTGGTTGTCCTCCCGATGGTGGTTGTCATCCTGACCACCATCATGGCCACCGTTTCTGCCTTGACGGTTGTCTGATGGGTCATTGTTGCGTGAGCCACATTGGTTGGGTGGCTGTGAGCGACTTGAGTACTAGCGGCTGTGGCTTGACTCGACTGAGATGGATGGAGCCTAGGCTTGATTTACAATCTCTGTGGTCTGGGCCATAGCAGCCGTCAGATAAGCTTGTATATCATCGCGAACTACCTGGGTTTCTAGGGTATTGGGTAGCCGTTGCATTGTCGCCATAGCAACGGCTACGTTGGCGCTTGGAGTCCTAAAGACCTATTTGTCCCCCACCCTGTTGAAGGCATTGTTGAGGTCGCGTGGCTGGACCCTTATTCATCGTGCCTCCTCTTCTGCTTCGGCTTCAATTTGTCGATGATTAAACTGATCAATATTGCATGCTTTGTGTGCAATCCTTTCTTGTTCTGTTTCGTCGACTGCTGGTGGTTCGTCATTACTGACAACATTGATCAAATCCCCTTGCCTTGGTGGGAAAGACGGGAATTGTGGGAACCCTGGGGCGTGGTCTGGGTATCCAGATCGTATTCGATGCCTTCATCATTGTGATGCTGGAGCTTAGTGTGGACGAAGGCATTAGATGCGATGCTAGACGAGGAGCTAGAGTCACCCTCTTGGACTGTGTGGATGGATCCTTCTTGATAATCCTCAATCTGGATCATGTTGACGAAGTTGCTTGGCTTCGAGCGAGGTCGATGTATAAAACACAGATCTGAGAATCGTTGTATATTATATGCGTAGTTGGAGGCAGTGTTTCGTAGGCCGTAGGGCTGGGCCTGGTAGTTCTCCGTCGAGGCTTCATACTCGGAGAGCCGGAGACCCATCACAGAGGCTGGCCGACGACGAGTGGAGCGCCCTTCAGGAGTAGATATGACCACGAGATCTGTACCAAGTCGTGCAGGATGACAGGCCCAAGCTAGTCGGGTAGATCTGTTGTGGGGAGTAGTTACCTACTCATTAGGTTGACTTTGAATTGAACTTACTAGAGCTAGGGTTTCAACGAGTTTGGTGCTGACCCGATCGATGGAGTCGAGCAGGTCGGTGTTGTCGATCTGCTTCCCTTTGTAGCGGGGAAGCGGACGACGGGTTGTCAGCGTGGCTGAAGATGATGCGGGCGTGGTCGGAGCCAGATGTGCCATGGTCAGAGCTAGATCCACCATGGTCGGAGCCGTATCCACCATGGTCGGAGCCGTAGCCGATGCAGGTGAAGCAGCGGTCGACACAGATTGAATCCGCGCCTCCTCTGTGGTCATGGCGATGAAGTCGTCAGAGCTGGTGGTCCAGGTGATCTGGCCGACGGTGAACATGAGGCCATTCGGCGTAGCCATGGAGCCGGAGATGATGACCATCTTGTTTGCTTGGAGAGCAGTACGCACACCCCCTACCTGGCGCGCCACTGTCGACAAAATATGGTCGGTAGTCTACCTAGGGGTATGCCCAAGGTAGTAGATTGTCAGTAGACAGATGCGCAAGCCACAAACAAGATGGTGACGCAAGATAGACACGAGGTTTTATCTAGGTTCGGCCGCCAAGAAGGCATAATACCTACGTCCTACGTCTGATTGTATTGCTATGTCAATGAGAGATGTTTTTTAGAGGGGTCCCCTGCCCGCCTTATATAGTCTAGGGGGTAGGGTTACAGATCTAGAAACTAATCCTAGCTAGTTACAATTGCCATAGGTGGTCGGACAAGGATTCCTATTCTAATCGACTAGGATCTTGCTTGATCTCCAAATCTGCCTTAACTCCTTGCGTGGGACTCCGAACAAGTTGGCCGGGCCACGCGTCATCTTCTAGTGGATCGGACCCTCTGATCCGGGCTGGCCCAAGCCTAGCCGTAAGGGTATAGGGGTTAATACCCCCACATACACCCTGACCAAGATCTAACTCAAAGAAGGCAAATGAATGTGCGATAGAGTCGAGCAGCGGCCCCGCCGCGAAGGTGGCCATGGAAGCCGAGCTTTTCGGTGAGGACAAGAATGGTGATATCGCCCTCATCGTAGCTCGTTTGGCACTACAAATGCATTGAGGAGGTAGAGGGGAACATGGTGAAGCTAACTGCAAGATGGAGGCATCAATGGTGTGGTGGAGCGTGGTTGCTCGGTGGCGCTCGGTTCTCCACGGCGAGAGAGAGAGAGAGCAGTGGAGAGGGAGAGAGTGAGCAAAATAGGCAGCACAACTTCTCAGATATCGCATGCCAACGTGCTGCAACAAGGGCCCAATGCTGGCTAGTGGCGGCCACACGTCGGCCAGGTGCTGCACCCGGTCTGCCACCACGGTGCGTGACGACGTGGCCATCAGAGCCCGATCAAGCGATTGACAGAGCAAAATGAAGGTGCTAAAGCTCTCGACCACAGCGAATTAGTGCACGATCTTAAAATCAAATTTGTAGAGCTACACACTAGCTCCAACATTGATTCAATGATCTAGGTCTAATTCACAATGGTGAGCATGTTAAATCTTCCCAAAGTCAGCCACATCAACACAGTCAGCTCAATATGACTTAGAAAATTATCCAAGTTCCAAAATCAGTAAAATGTTGATTCTTGTGAGCCACATTCAAGCATGTTAGGAGCTAAACTAGCCTATGACCCAAAAATAAAAGTTGTTACACTACTTGAGTTCTACAACTTTGCTTTAGGGTACATAGCCATGCAAACATTCTATGACATAGTTCAACCTAGGTCAAACATACCACTTGAAAATGATGACTTACTATATATCTATGTCTTAGAGACCAAACTAGCCCTAGTCATGAATACCAAAGTTGTTCCTAGTGACATTCTAAACATGTTCAAGGTATTCCTAAGGTTCCATACACATTTACACATTGGTTACATATAGATACTACCTAGGTCAACAAGCATGCCATCACCTAGGAGCTTAGTTAGATAAAGTGATCTACATGAACATTGTTCCATTAGTCATCCTAAGTGTAGCTAAGGTGTTTTAGTGACCAACATCAACCAGTTACACTCATTCACACATGATCATAAGCATACACATATGGAAACATAAAATAACAAGGCATGTTTCACATGTTAAAAGCTCATATATGAATGCTTGAGGCTTATGCTAATGCAATGCAAGTGAAATTATGCAAGCCTAACACCTAGGGTGTTACAACCCCTCCCCCTTATAGAAATCTCGTCCTGAGATTTGCAAGACCTACCATTCTTGGAAAAAGGCGGGATAAACGTCACGCAAATAATCCTCCCATTCCCACGTGGCATCTTGTTCACTATGGTTATTCCACACCACCTTGTAGAACTTAATGATCTAACTCCTTGTTACTCTTTTCATCTCTTCTAACACTCGGATTGGTTTCTCTTCATACGTCAGATCCAATTGAAGTTCAATGTTGGTGGGTGCAATGGCTTCCTTAGGTATGCGAAGACATCTCTTCAGCTGAGAAACTTGGAAGACATCGAATATAGCACTCATCTCTGGGGAAGTTGTAACTTGTAAGCAACATTCCCTTTCCATTCAGTAATCTTGTATGGCCCTACATATCTAGGCACAAGCTTTCTTTTCACTCCAAATCTCTATACTCCTTTCATAGGTGACACTTTTAAGTATACATAGTCTCCCACTTCAAAAGTTAGTGGTCTTCTTCTTTTATCAGCATAACTCTTTTGTCTTGACTAAGCTACTTTCATATGTTGTTGGATAATGCGCACCTGCTCTTCAGCTTCAGTGACAAAGTCGATGCCAAAGTATCTCCTTTCGCTGGGCTCAACCCAATTCAAAGGAGTTCTATGTTTCCTACTATACAAGGCTTCAAAAGGAACCATCTTGATGCTTGCTTGATAACTGCTGTTGTAGGAGAACTTAGCTAGAGGTAGCCATTTCTCCCATGAACCCTTGGAAGATATAACAGAAGCTCTAAGCAAATCTTCTAGGATCTAGTTTGCTCGCTCAGTCTGTCTAGAAGTTTGTGGATGGTATGCTGAGCTTTTGATTAGTTTAGTCCCCAAGGCTTGGTGTAAGTGTTCCTAGAAACAAGCTATAAACTGTGGTCCCCGATCTAAGACTATGGTCCTAGGTACTCCGTGTAGTCTCATGATCTGAGAAATGTACAACTCAGCATACCTCCTAGCTAGATACCTTGTGTTCATTGGTATAAAATGTGCTGACTTGTGAGATGATCTACAATGACCCATATTGAATCATGACCTTGCTGTGTCATTGGAAGGCCTATGATAAAGTCCATACTTATTTCTTCCCATTTCTAGCTTGGAATAGGCAATGGCTGAAGTAATCTAGCTGATTTCAAATGAACGGCCTTTACTCTACTGCAATTATCACACCTAGCGACATAGGCGGCGATTTCCTTCATCTTGGTCTACCAAAAATGTTTTTTCAAATCTTGATACATTTTGCTACTATCTAGGTGGATAGACATCTTGGACGAATGAGCTTCATCTAAAATTTGATTTCTAAGCTCATGATCTTTCGGTACCACAAGTCAGTCCTCAAACCAAAGCACACCCCTTTCATCTAATCTGAAATGCTTGGTTTCTTGTTCTTTCATCTTTCTCTTGGTGTGAAATATACCTACATCTGTCTTTTGTAGTTCTATGATTTTGCTTTCAAGTGAACAACTGATAGTGATATTGTGCAGCCCAATAGGATGTAACAAATTAAATCCATCCTCCAACAATGTTTCCAAAGTGTTTCAATGAGATTTACGACTAAGTGCATCTGCTATAACATTGGCCTTTCTTGGATGGTAGTGCACTTCCAAATTGTAGTCCTTGATCAGCTCTAACCATCTTCGCTATCTCATGCTCAGCTTAGGTTGAGTGAAGATATATTTGAGACTTTTGTTGTTAGTGTATATGTGACATACGTTGCCCAACAAATAATGTCTCCATATCTTTAATGCATGAACAACTATTGCAAGCTCTAAATCATGCGTAGGGTAATTGACTTCATGCTTTCTCAACTATCGAGAAGCATAGGCAATAACTTTTCCTTCTTGCATGAGCACAAACCCCAAACCTATACCTAATGCATCATAGAACACATCGAAAGGCTTTTCAATGTCGGGTTGTGCTAAAACAGGAGCTATAGTTAACAGTGTCCTTAGGGTGTGAAAAGCTACTTCACACTCTGGTGTCCAACTAAACTTTTCATCTTTCTGAAGGACTCTAGTCATGGGCTTAGCTATCTTGGAGAAATCTAGAATGAAACGATGATAGTAACCTGCTAACCCTAGAAAACTCCGAACCTCATGAACCAAAGTCGGGGCCTTCCAATCCATGACCTCTTGTACTTTAGATGGGTCTACAGATATTCCATCTCTAGATAAGATGTGACCCAAGAAAGGTACTTTGCTCAACCAAAATTCACACTTGCTAAACTTGACATATAACTTATGTTCCATTAATCTAGACAAAACAATTCTCAGATGCTCTGCATGATCTGCCTCATTCTCCAAATAAATCAAGATATCATCGATAAACACAACCATGAACTTGTCAAGCTCGGGCATGAATACTGAATTCATCAAGTACATGAAGTAGACAGGAGCATTCGTTAGTCCAAAGGACATGACCAAATACTCGTACAAGCCGTACCTAGTGGAGAAAGCAGTTTTAGGTATATCCTCTGGCCTGATCTTTATCTGATGATAGCCTGACCTCAAGTCAATCTTGGAGAATACCTTTGCTTTTGCCAACTGATCGAACAAGATATCAATACGAGGCAAATGGTACTTGTTTTTTATGGTCACAGCATTAAGTGGCCTATAATCCACACACATTCTTAAGGACTTGTCCTTCTTCTTCACAAACAAAGCTAGACATCCCCATGGAGATGAACTAGGTTCAATGAGACCTTTGTCCAATAGTTCTTGTAGCTGAATTTTAAGTTCAACTAGCTCATTTGGTGGCAACCTATAGGGTCTCCTTGAGATAGGTGTTGTACCTAGCACTAACTCAATCTTAAATTCCACATCTCTATCAAGTGGTAAACCTGGTAACTCATCTGGGAATACATCAGGAAACTCACAAACCACTCTAATATCACAAAGGGTTGGCTTGGATAGGACAAGACAAGTTTTGGAGTTCAAAATTTTAGGAAAGTGGTACTAGAAAAGCATTACCTCCCTTTGGTTCTCTCAACATAATTGTACGAGTGCTAGTGTCAATGAGAACCCCATGATTGCTCATCCATTTCATGCCTAAGATCACATCTATAGATAATCCGGGCAATACTATCAGATCCATCGTGTACTCCCTCTCTTGTATAGAGATGAGCACATCTCTAACCATCTTATTTGTAGAGATGTAGCCCTAGCTAAACTTATATTATAACCACCCTTGCTTACCTCAATTACTTTCTGATCATTTCTAGATGCAAATGCTTGGCTCATAAATGAATGAGAAGCTCTAGAATCAAATAAAACAATGGCGGGATGTTTATTAACAAGAAACATACTAGTGGTGACAACCTCTCCCACAGGAACCTCTTCAACAGCGGTATAATGCACATATCTAGGACGTGCTTTAGGATTTGTCTATCTCTAATTATTCTAGTTCTGATTGTTGTTCTTCTTAGGATGGGGGCATTCCTTAGACTAATGGCCCACCTGATTATAGTTGAAGCATGACTGATTACTCCTAGGTCCTATGGAACTTCCTTGCCTTCCATTCCCCTTGGGTAAGGTAATGGTGAACGCCTTATGAAACACCTTCTAAGGTCGGTTGGCCTAAGCTTTTGGTAGAGGAGGCCTCAACTTGGGCACTGGCGATCAAAACTATGGCCTAGCTGCCACTGGAGCTTTGGACTAAGAAGACCCTGAGGCATCTGCCTCAGCTTCCCTCTTGCGGCCCTTTGCTGCTGCATGTAGATTGTTATGGTTCTCCTGAGTCAAGGCATCACTAATGAACTCATTGTATGTGGTGCACCTTGAGTTGACCATAGTTTTTATCAGCTTAGTGCCAAGACCTCTCTTGAAGCTTTTGATTTTCTTTTCTTCTATATCGACAAAACCTGGGGCATAATGGGATAGATTGTTGAAAGCATGCATGTACTTAGTAAGGGTCTTGGTGCCTTGTGTGAGTAGCATAAACTCAACTACCTTCATGCGCATCAGCCCCGGGGGAATGTGATGTCCCCTAAAGGCTAACTTGAATTGCTCCCATGTGACCTGTGCATTGGTAGGTAGAGAGGATAGGAAATGGGTCCACCATATCCCGGCCGGTCCCTACAGCTGATGGGATGCATATTCTGCCTTCTAATGTTCTATGACCCTTAGTAGATGGAACTTTTGCTCAATAGTGTTGAGCCATTCATCCATCTGGAGCGGTTCTTCAACCACCTTGAAGATAGGAGGCTTGGTGTCTAGGAAATCCTTGAAAGTGCTGTACTAATTTGGCTCTAGCCCTATTGTTGCTGGTGGGCATGAGCCATGTTATACGTAATGAGGCGTAGTGTTTCCTCCATAGTTCTCTAACTTCCCAAGAATTGGGCAAAGAATTCATTAGCAGATGGTGGTGGTAAGTCACCGTCATTGCCCTCTTGGCTGCTGCCTGCTCTAGCATGAGTGCGAGTCATCTACAAAGTTGCAACAATAAGTGATTATTGGATGATGTCAAGAGATTGCAAATGAATTGTATAATCATGCCAAACTAAAATTACTGGAGAGAATCTTAAATTCATACAATAAAACAGAGGCAAAATAATTCATTCTCGCAATTTGACATCACCAATTTGACCACTTATCGGGCTCGCAGCACATTAACATACCAGTCATAATCACCAGTAAAATGAAACTAGAATTTCATTAAAGTTCAACTAAACGTGAAACCATAAGCAGAGTGCCAATATTACATGAAAGTCAAATCACAATTACCAACTTCAAGTCCATTACATAAATAGTAGGGATACATCTAGCGCTTTAACTAGTTACTAGGCGATTCTAATCTTAATTATGATCGCTATCGAGGTCAGAGATAGGATCATCCTCCTTCTCTGGCTCCACTTCTTCCTCATCCCAGCCATCATCTTCAACTAACATCTTTGGATCTTCTTCTTCCTCATCAAGGATTGGGTGCAATTGGTTGTTCAGAAAATGCAACTCATGCTAAAGATCGACCACCACATTCTGGGCCTGTGCAAGCTACTAGCGCAAGTCCCTCTCAACATGGTCCTGCTGGATGCTTGTGGCATGGGTCCTATCTCGTTCTACTTCTGCCATAGCTACATGGTTGTTTGCTAGGATCCACTGGCACGTAGCTATGAATGCCTTGGCACGGGCGACCTCCAGCTGCTCCTGCAGTCTTGCTAACATTGCTTGATCGTTTGCTCTTGCCTCTTGGGTGGTAGCTCTCTGCTGATCAACCTACTCCATTTGGGTGTGGAGATTTCCCAAAGCTACATATGCTTGATCAGTTTCCCATCGAGCCTCACTTGCTACCTTTTTATGCTTGTGCACACATTTCTTGAGCTTACGTTGTGCAGCCTCGGCTCTCATGAGCTTATCCATGCAAGTAGTATAGGACTCCTGCTAGAAGTCCCTGGTGTCCTAATGAGTGTAGACCATCTTCATTACTGCAAACATGGCACTCATGGCGGGACTAGAACTATCTGCCCGCTCATTTTGATCTCGGATCAATGCATTGCGGTTGCACTGTGCCCATACTATTGTGGACGGATCCACCCAAGGAAAAGTACCAGCGTCACTACCGATAAGCTCATCCCCATGCTGCTAACAAATTTGACTTAGTACCTCAAAGGCTACTACTTGGGTAGCCTCCCAAGGAGTTCTTCCTTCAGATTCCACCTTCCATTCCTGCTAGAAGGGTGCTTGGGTATGAGCTAGTATGGTCAGCCGCACTTCATACCATGGTTGTCCCTCCAGGTATACTTCATTCCAATAATAGAGGGGTGGTTCATAATACCCCGCATAGTGCAAGACTCTCCAAAGCAGAGTAGGAGTTCCGAACATCAACAGGAAACTCTCACTTCTAGCTGGTGCTGCCATCTATACCAACAACATGTGCAATTCTCATGAGACAAAGTCATAAGGGATAAGAGTTATATAATCGAGTAAGAGATCAATAAGGGGAGGAACAATGCAAGTATTGAATAATGATTTATCATGATGCATGCACGTTCCATACATCCTTACAAACTTAGGAAAAATTATTTCTAATGACATACATGGTGGCATACATACGTTCTCTCTAGCATAGCTAGTTGGGTACATGTTTCGCTGTTAGTGTACCTGCACAAGAATTTCATTTTAGTCCAACCCCACAATTATATATGCAGAATGTAAATCTAGTCTCTAAGTTGTAATCTAAATACTTCCATATATGTATACCCATACATATACTTCCATATCAAAGCTACCTGATGACAATTATTTACCCATAATTAAATAAGCACCATACACACATGCAAGCATGCATACATAGCTGTATCAAAGCTAGCTCTCCCCAACCGCACACTCATATCTTGTGGTCATGCCACTCATCAACTAAACTTCTTACCTGGCGTAGAGGCATTTGATCCATACATTACCACTCAAGTGAATGGCATCATACAATAGCACGCCGTATGGACGATGAAAGTAAAAACCCCATGCTAGTACTGAAATAGCCACCTACGAGTCCTTAACTGGGCATAAAGGAAGTGATCACTGCACACTTTAGATTTCAACTCTAGGTTTCAAACACCTATTTATATAGCTATTAGTTGCTAGAAATTGGTTTTGGAAAACAAAAACCTTTGTTTTAAATACACATGTGGCAATTAATGTTGAATCTTGCTCTGATATCAGCTGTCACAGAACCAACCAATTTATAAGAGCAGAAGTACAATGGCAGCCCGTAAGAGGTCGCACTGTCATACTTGAGCCTATATAAACTCGGTAGTCCATCGAGTACCACGACGGGTCTCTGTCGATGAAATATGGTTGGTAGTCTACCTAGGGGTATTCCCAAGGTAGTAGATTATCGGCAGACAGGTGCGCAAGCTACGAACGAGATGGTGACGCAAGACAGACATGAGGTTTTATCCAGGTTCGGCCGCCGTGAGGGCGTAATACCTACGTCCTACGTCTGATTGTATTGCTGTATGTAAATGAGATGATTTTTGAGAGGGGTCCCCTACTCGCCTTATATAGTCTGGGGGCAGGGTTATAGATCTGGAAACTAATCCCAAGCAGCTACAATTGCCATAGGTGGCCGGATAAGGATTCTTATTCTAACCGACTAGGATCTTGCTTGATCTCCAAGTCTGCCTTGATTCCTTGCGTAGGACTCCGAGCAGATCGGCTGGGCCACGCGTCATCTTCTAGTGGGCCGGACCCCCTGGTCTGGGCCAACCCAAACCTAGACATAAGGGTATAGGGGTTAATACCCCATAGCTAGTCCCTGAGCACCATGTATTATGTTGTGACACGCCGTTTGATCTTCTTCGGCTAATGCGGTCTGTCTTCATGTCATCTCCAACTGGTTGAAACATTGACCAAGCAAATGTGCTAGTATTCTGGTTAGCACAGAGAGCAGTAGACCACGATTATAGCCAAAGATTCCGATTGTCCAAAGAATGCATGGTGCTCTAAAGAAAAAAGAAAAAGATTTCTTTCCTGATCAAGTGTGCCCACTTGTATTTCTAAAAAGAAATGTAAGTGACCCTTGTACAGTAGTAGTTATGGCCAACAGTCAGAGCATAGGGGTTGATAAAATAAGCACATTCACCGCAAGGTGAAGTGTGCCCACTTAGTCCCCGAGCCTAGTAGTAGGTGACGTAGGCATGTGGTGCCAGGGTCTAAAAAGAATTCCCAGTTAAGTTGAGAATCCAATCGTCGTACAAGCGATACGAGCTACATTGGCAGGTCCATCATACCAATGTAGTCCGCGAGCTTGCTGGAAGGCGAGGTATCAGCCTTGTAGCAAGGTCTAAGTGAGAAAAAATAAATGCCTCTCAACTGTATGTGAGTACAAATCACATGTAGCCGAGGAGAGCGGTCCCCGAGCAATGGTTGGAGAGTGGTTGGGGCAGTCCCCGAGTGTAGCATGGGGAAAACGATGAATCCCTAAGAATAACCATAGTCGGGATGGTTCCCGAGCACAAAGGTAGTTGGGACAGTCCCCGAGCATGAGGGCGGTCGAGACAGTCCTGAGCACAAGAGTGGTCGGAACAGTCCCCGAGCACGATGGTGGTCGGGACAGTCCCCAAGCACAAGGATAGTCATGATAGTCTCCGAGCACGAGGTTGGTCGGGACAGTCCCCAAGCACAAAAAGTGTGGCAAAAAACCATATGCCACTATTACTATTATTTTATGTATTTATTTATTTATTTGTTCTGACAAGTCCGGTCGGACACGTCTTGGTCAAAAAAGTAGACGGGTATAGCATGTCATACTGCCTTTTTGTCTTGTCAAGCAAATAGTTGCGTGGCACCTATTAGTAGGTGCGTCAGCGTGGGCCCTCCCACATTGGCAACGAAGAGGCGCATATATTGACGTAGATCTCGAGGGTGAGTAATACTGCAAACGCGAAAACAACCATCTGCGGCATGTGCGGTTTGCAGTTATAAAAATCAATGCAAAGAAGCATCTGGAGGCCATGATGAAAGACCATGACGGCTGGAAGGCGCAATGCCAAGAGATCACCAAGGACTGTGACACTTGGAAAAGCCGGTGCTAAGAGGTGGCAAAGGGCATTTTGTCAGTCCTTAACCTCATCGATCCGGCGCTAGCAGAAGATGTGCCAAGAACGCCGCAGCTGAGATTGATCGAGAGATGCCAAAGGGCATGGGGATGGTTCTAGGAGTTCATGAAGGAGGCGGGAGAGTACGCATGCGCACATGTGCTAAGCATGGTATGTTCTCACTACCCCCTGATCGATCTCAAGCGCCTAGAGGCTAGATACCCAAAGGAGGTAGATCCAGACAAGGCCGAGGAGCTACGGATGACCTAGCTAGACTTGTCGGCAAAAATAATTGGCGATATTAACCTGTGTGGAGGTGTGACACCACCCATACAAGGAACGCCATCAACAAGTCAGCTGGGAGCACCGTCATCTTCAAGCCAACAAGTGAAGCCTGCGGTCTCGACCAGCCAGGCATCGGTGGGGCCATCTTCTTCAGCTCGATCAATTCCAGAGTCCCCGTGACCCGAGCACGATGTCAGGCCTAGTGAGCAGCAGGCGCCTCGTGCCTCGACCAGCTAATAGTGTAGGCTATAGCTATAGAAGAAGATGTAGTTGGGTTATTGTAAACTTGGACCTTTTCAGGCAAGCTTGTAATAACGTAACTGTATATCAACATAAGCTTGTTTGTTTTGTAGAAAATGTGTTTAAGCTCGGATATCATGTTGGTGTAACAAAGTTAGAACATGTTGGCATTCTATTTAGTTGTACCAGTTTAGTCGACACGTCATCCTAAAAGGTTTGTATGGCCCTGGTTTGTCTTGCGGTCAGAGTGTGAGGTGCGTAGCTTGTGCACACGTAGAAACACACAAGTCAAACCAGAGAGCACCTGCCGATCACCCATAGCGTAGAGAGCGGATCCCATGCATGCGTTGGGAGGAACTGGAGACAGGGCCTGCTCCAAGAACCCAAGAAGGAATGGTGGTCGATTTTAACTGGTAGAGTTAGAATAATAATAGACTTCGAAGTGACACATTAGAGTGGTCGGAGAAATCATAATAGCTTTATTGAAATAAATCAAAAGTACAAAAGGGGTACATATCTTAGTAGCTAAGCATAGAAACACCTAAGCTTGTCGATGTGCTAGAAATTGGGTACGTCTGTGCCGTCTAGGTGAGCTAACCTATAAGATGTAGGGCGTGTAACCTCCTTGATCATGAAGGGTCCTTCCCATGGGGTTGCGAGTTTGTGGACACTAGCCTAAATTGTCTTCCACTTCAGGACTAGGTCCCCAACCATGAAGACTCACTCCTTGACATTCTTGTTGTAGTACCTATGCAAAACACCAAGGTATTTGGCTGTACGTACGTAAGAATCGAGCCGCTTCTCTTTTGCACTATTCACTTCTAGCTCCCGCACCTCATTGGCCTTGTCTTCGTCGAAGTTCTCTACCCGTGCTGATTTGATGGCTATATCTGCTGGGAGCACTGCCTCAGCGCCATAAACTATAAAGTATGGTGATACGCCGGAATTGCGACTGGGCTAGGTTCTGAGACCCCAGACCATGGCTGGTAACTCTTTGAGCCATCTTCCAGGAGCTTTGTCATTCTCTCTATACATCCTCTTCTTAAGTGCATCCAGGATCATACCATTTGCCCACTTGACCTGTCCATTAGCTCTAGGGTGTGCCACCGAGACATATTTTACTACTATGCTCCTTTCATCGTAGAAGTCCCAAAAAGCATTCCCGGTGAACTGAGTACCCAGATCAATGATGATGCTGTTGGGTATGCCAAAGCAGTGGATGACCTGGTCGAGGAACGTGACAGCCTTTTTTGAAGATGCCTTGACTAGGGGCATGTACTCTATCCACTTGGAGAATTTGTCGATCAGCACGAAGACGCATGTAAATTTTCCAGGGGTCGGTTTGAAAGGCCCGATCATATCTAGTCCCTAGCATGCGAAGGGCCAAGAGGCTGGTATAGTCTGAATCTCATGTGCTGGTACATGGATTCTCTTGGTGAAAAACTAACACCCTTCACAATGGCGAACTAGCTTCTCTACATCGGTTACGGCTGATGGCCAATAGAACCCTGCTCGGAAAGCCTTGCCGACCAGCATTCTCGAGGCCACGTGGTTGCCGCAGGAGCCAAAGTGGATTTTGTCTAGGAGATGTTCACCATCCTCCTGGGTTATACACTTCATCAAGATTTCCTCCTTCACGTTCTTGCGCCACAATTTGACATCGATGAGTAGATACTGCGTACTGCGACGCGTCAGGCGTTCGTTCTCTGTCCGATTAGTGTAATCACTACCATCTGTCAGGTACTTGATGAAAGGTACTCTCCAGTTAGGCTTCTTGGTGGTTGGAGGCGGTTTGGTGGTGTTTGACGCTGGAACCGTAGCCACCAATGGCTGGTCTGGAGGCTTGTCGACCGCGGGATCTTCTTCTTTGATGGAGGGCATGAGCAGGTCTTGAACAAATACGCCATGTGGGACTTTAGCTTAGGATGATCCTTACTTTGATAGCGCATCTGCTACTTGATTTTTGTCCCAGACCACATGTGTGTACTCGATGCCATAGGACTTGCCTTCTAGCTTTCTGATCGCTTTGTAGTATGCATCCATCTTTTCGTTGGTCATATCCTAGTCCTTGTTGAGCTGGTTGATGACCAGTGCCAAGTCTCCATAGACATAGAGACGCTTGACACCGAGCTTGACTGCAATCCACAGACTGTGTAGGCATGCTTCGTACTCGGTGGTGTTATTAGACACCGAGAAATAAATCCTGAGGACGTATCGGAGCTGCTCCTTGGATGGTGATATGAAAAGGACTCCTACTCCTGCACCATTGATGTTGAGAGAGCCATTGAAGTACATCTTCCAATACTCAGCGGGCCCCTAAGAGGTAGGTGTGCTTAAGTCTGTCCACTCGACGATGAAATCGACAAGTGCGTAGTACGGCTTGCAAATTCCAAGGAGAAAGGGCATGGCTCCATTGACCATTTGATGATGCACCCGTTTGCATCCTTGTTGCAAATGATGTCTCCCAGAGGGTACTCGGTCATGACCACCACACGATATCCATTGAAGTAGTGTTTCAACTTTCAGGATGTAATTAGTATAGTGTAGATCAATTTCTAAATCTATGGGTACCTGGTCTTGGATTTGCTGAGCACCTCACTGATGAAATAAATTGGTCATTGTACCTTGTAGACGTGGTCGGGCTTGTCATGCTCAACCACCATGGTAGTGGAGACCACTCGATTAGTTGCCGCAATGTAAAGCAGGAGGGTTTCATCTTCTCTAGGAGCAGTGAGGACTAGAGGTGATGTAAGGAATTGTTTTAGCTATGTAAAGGCAGCATCTGCTTCCTCTGACCACTTGAACTTCTCAGATGCTTTGAGCAGCTGGAAAAACGGTAGTCCTTTTTCACCTAATCTGGATATGAAATGACTGAGGGTAGCCATGCATCCGGTAAGCTTATGAACATCCTTCACCTTTTTGGGTGGCTTCATGTCTAAGATAGCTTTTACTTTCTCTAGGCTAGGGCGTATGCCATCGTGACTGACGACATTATCGAGCAGTATACCAGATGGAACACCAAAAATGCACTTCTTTGGGTTTAATTTCCATTAGAATGTGTTAAGGGCTGCAAAGGTACGTTCTAAGTTGTCAACAAGGGTGTATGCTTCCTTGGTTTTGACAACTACATCATCAACATAAGCCTCAATGAGGTTGTCTTTTATCTCGTCTTTGAGGTAGGCCTAAATGGCGCATTGGTAGGTAGCCCTAGTGTTCTTGAGCCCGAACGACATGGTCATGTAGCAGTAGGCACTAAAGGGCGTGATGAAGGATGTCTTGATCTGGTCGTCCTTTTTTAGAGTGATCTGGTGATAGCCAGAGTAGCAATCGAGAAAGGAAAACAGCTCGCAACTGGCAGTTGAATCTACGACCTCGCCTATGCGAGGTAAGCCCAAGGGGTCTTTAGGGCAGTGTTTGTTGAGATTAGTGTAATCAATGCACATTCTCCATTCTTTATTCTTTTTTGCATATAAGAACCAGGTTGGTTAACCACTCTAGATGATACACTTCTTTGATAAATCTGGCTGCTAAAAGCCGTGTAACTTCTACCCTAATAGCCTCCTTTTTGTCGTGAGCGAACCATCGTAGCTTCTGCTTGATGGGTTTGGCCTTGCCATCGACATTTAAGGAGTGCTCGATCAAGTTCTGAGGTACACCGGGCATGTCAGCGGGTTTCCATGCGAACACACTCACGTTGCTCCTCAAGAACCTAACAAGCGTGTCTTCCTATTTAGGATCCAGGTTGGCCCTGATAAGGGCCATTTTGCTGGGATCATCGTCAACTAGCTGGATCTCTTTGTGCTCTTTGGACTTGATGTTCTTGCATGGGGCCTTGAGCTCTAGGATCTCTAGGTGGTCGGCTGGGGTCTGCTTGGCATCAAGCATGGTCTCGGCCTTGTGAATAGAGAAGTCGTGAGCCTCTTCTATTTTGAAGCTGTCATCCTCGCAGGTGTAAGCTGCGTATATGTTGCCCCTAAGAGTTAGAACCCCCTTCTCAGTAGGCATCTTGAGCACCAAATATCTGTAGTGAGGTATGGCCACGAACTTGGTGAGCGCTGGTCGGCCAAGGATAGCATGGTAGGTGCCTTCGAAGTCGGCGACCACGAAGTTGACGTAGTCGGTGCGGAAGTGATCTGGGGCACCAAATTGCATAGGTAGCATGATCTGCCCAAGAGGTGTGGAGCTCTGTCCGGGGAGAACACCCCAGAACTGTGCCACGTATGGCTTGAGATCAGCCTGGGTTATCTTCAAGGCTGGCAAACTATTCTTGAATAGTATATCGATGGAACTACCGCCATCAATCAGCACTCTATCGAACTGAACCTTGTTGATACAAGGATCGAGAACCAGAGGAAAATGCCCTGGCTTAGGTATTGCAGCCCATTGCTCCTTTTTGCTGAAGGAGATCTCATAGTGAGACCAAGGAGGGAGCCATGGATCGGCGATGAGGTTGTCGGCATTGGCCACGTTCAAGCAAGCGTGGGCAAGCAGCTTGCACTCTCGTTTGGTCTCGATGGACACTCTACCCCTAATGATGGTGTGGACGTGGTTGGTTGGCTTGACTTACTTGTGACGAGGATCTATGTCTTCATCATCATTGTCCTCGTTACGCTACTCCCCTAGTTGACACCATGACCACGGTTGTCACGTCGATTGTCGCGGTTGTCTTGTCGATTATTTTCCTAGTTGTTGCGGCGGTTGTCGTCCTGGTAGTCACAGCAATTATCATTCCGACCACCATCATGACCACCATTTCCACCTTGATGGTTGTCTGGTGGGTCATTGTTGCGCGAGCCACGTTGGTTGGGTGGCTGTGGGTGACTTGAGTACTGGCGACTGCGGCTTGATTCGACTGAGACAGACGGAGCCCGGGCTTGGTTTGCAATCTCTATGGTCTGGGCTATAGCAGCCGTCAGGAAGGCTTGTACATCATCACGAATTGCCTGGATTTCTGAGGTATTGGGTAGTCGTTGCATTATCGCCATAGCAACAGCTATGTTGGCGCTTGGAGTCCTGAAGACCTGCTTTTCCCCTACCCTATCAAAGGCATTGTTGAGATCACGTGGCTAGAACCTTATGCATCATGCCTCCTCTTCTGCCTCAGCTTTGGCTTGTCTATGATTAAATCGGTCAATATTGCGTGCTTCGCGTGCTAGCCTTTCTTGTTCTATTTCGCCAACTACCGGTGGTTCATCATTACTAAAGCTCGTATTCAACTTCTTCATTGTCATGATGCTAAAGCTCAGTGTGGATGGAGCCATTAGATGCGATGCTGGATGAGGAGCTTGAGCCGCCCTCTTGAACTGTGTGGACTGATCCTTCTTGATACTCCTCAATCCAAACCATGTTGACGAAGTTGCGTGGCTTTGGCCGAGGTCGATGTATAAAACATAGATCCGAGCAGCGTTGTATATTGTATGCATAGTTGGAAGCAGTGTTTCGTAGGCCGTAGGGCTGAGCCTAGTAATTCTCCATCAAGGCTTCGCACTCAGAGAGCTAGAGACCTGTTGCGAGGGCTGGTCGGCGACGAACGGAGCACCCTTCAGGAGTAGACATGACCATGAGATCCGTACCGAGTTGTGCAGGACGACTGGCCCGAGCTAGTTAGGTAGATCTATTGTGGGTAGTGATTACCTGCTTAGTAGGTTGATTTTGAATCGAATCTACCAGAGCTAGGGTTTTAGCAAGCTTGGTGCCGACCTGATCGATGGAGTCAAGCAGGTCGGTGTTGTTGATCTGCCTCCCTTTGTAGCGAGGAAGAGAACGACGGGTTGTCAGCGTGGCTGAAGATGATGCTAGTGTGGCCAGAGCCATATCCAACGTGGTTGGAGCCATAGCTAATGCTGGTGAAGCAGTGGTCGACGCAAATTGGATCTGCGCCTCCCGTGGTCATGGCGATGAAGTTGTCGGAGCTAGTGGTCCAGGTGATCTGGCCGATGGTGAACATGAGGCCGTTCGGCGTAGCCATGGAATCGGGGATGATGACCATCTTGTTCGTCTAGGGAGCAGTACACACACCCCCTACCTGGCATGCCATTGTCGACAAAATATGGTCGGTAGTCTACCTAGGGGTATGCCCAAGGTAGTAGATTATCGGCAGACATCTGCACAAGCTACGAATGAGATGGTGACGCAAGACAGACATGAGGTTTTATCCAGGTTCGGCCGTCGTGAGGGCGTAATACCTACGTCCTGCGTCTGATTGTATTGCTGTATGTAAATGAGATGATTTTTTAGTGGGGTCCCCTACCCACCTTATATAGTCTGGGGGGTAGGGTTATGGATCTGGAAACTAATCCCAACCAGTTACAATTGCCATAGGTGGCCAAATAAGGATTCCTATTCTAATCAACCAGGATCTTGCTTGATCTCCAAGTCTGCCTTGATTCCTTGCGTGGGACTCCGAGCAGATCAGCTGGGCCGCACGTTGTCTTCTAGTGGGCCGAACCCCCTAGTCTAGGCCGGCCCAAACCTAGCCGTAAGGGTATAGGGGTTAATACCCCCATAGTCTCAATAAACAATCCACATACAACCAAGATCGTACATGATTTAACATACATGTCACATATTACATAAAGTTCACAATTACAATCCATTCATCAGAGTACAAAATAAGGTTATTACAAACCAAGTTCGATAGATAGTAGCGGAAGCAAATTAAAGTTCAAAACTAGCATTTGGCAACTTAGTTCAAATACAGTGTCAACTCATGATCACAATCCACAAAAGCATATAAGAAGGATTATTAAAGATGCCCGCCCATGGTTCACTCCTCATCCACGGCGGGACAGAAGCAATGCTTGCAATAGCCATGATAAACTATACCATCAGGAACAATGGGAATAAAACCCTAAGTACGAGAAGGTACTCAGCTAGACTTACCCAGCATAAACCAGAAATAAATTGACTCCAAGGATTATGCAAGGCTTTATAAGTGGAGGTAACTTGACAACTTTTTGAATAAAAGCGATTAACTCAGTTATACAATTATACTTTGGTCATCAAGTTAGTTATAGCTATTCATCTCTAGATTAGCAACTATCCTATGCCAAACATGTGATATATCATTTGATAGCATACAATAATAACCATAGTAGGTGTAGTAATTCCATGTTTAACCGAACCATCAGATTCCATAATACAATTACTACGATGTTGGGACTAGCCAAGTTTCTCACTATCCGGGAGAGACAGCGATTCGAATCGATTTCAACCAGCTGGGAATTTATTCCTAACACAAACCTAGGTAGACTAGATCCACGGTCACCTTAGATCACCTTTGGTACAACTCAGGTACACATTTCGCGGGTTCGACCAGCGCCACACAATCAAGGACAACTAGCTACCAGGACAATCAGGACTACCCTACCCTTAGGCTCAAGGCTGGTTCCCCGCATATCCTTACTACCATCTAAAGTGCACACTTTTATAGAATGGGCCCTGGCCTAAGTTGAGCTACTCGGCTTCATGGTTAGAATGAGTTATCCGACCAGTAAAGTGATAGGCATACGTTCAATCTTGTCAAAAGCACCAACAACAGTACGATCCTTAATCGACACAGACAAAATCACATGAGTCAACCCACACATAGACTCCACCTAGCCTCCATTTACATTACCCCATGGTTCTTTTCCACGATAGCAAATATAGCCAACCATGCTTCGGTATCCACCAATATCTCGTAGGTGACAGGAAATCAACTGACTTCTACCGGTCTAAGCATGGCTAAGCATATATTCGATCCTGGACCTACATAGGGTTAAATGGATATGTATCTGTACAAGGTAGTTCCATGCATCAAGTGTTTCCAATCAACTCTTATAACCTAATGCATCAAACATAAAGGACTCAAGTAGTATTTTGTAAAACAATGGAAGTCTGCTCCTCTTCTAACCTAATGCATCAAATATAAAGGACTCATGTAGTATTTTGTAAAACAATGGAAGGCTTGCCTTTGAGGAAAGAGGTGGGTCGGTGATCTGGGCACTTGGGAGCTCTTTGGGAGCCTGCTCCTCTTTCTCCTGGAGCTGTGGCTTAGGGCGTCTCCTGCTGATCCCCTTCCTCTTCTTCGTTGAATTCCAACAATGTTATCTCCTTGGTCGATCCTATATGCATGAGCATGGCATAAGATATCATGAATCAGTTTATCGAATCTGTCTAGAGAACAAATATTTTGGACAGCAAACTTCTAACAGCCAAACCTCTTAAACCCTAAGGCCTACGACTATAAAAATTTAACACAAGGTAGATAAGTAAGTTATCTACAACTTTGTTATTAACAAGTTTTATAGAAAAGACCATTATCAACGTGAAATTATCCACTCAACCAAAACTATACATGCAGCCATTTATTTGAATTATAAGGCAATAATTAATTAGTTGCATACAATCAATTGCTTTTAAGCCTTACTATTAACATCAATAGTTCATATGCATAACAAGCACCATAGAAAACATCATGGTCAAGAACAATTGATTTATTTAAATGCCTCTATTAATTTAATTAGATAATTAGGGGAAATAACAAACATATAACAAATTTGCCCAATAAATTCTCATAAACTTATAGTAGCTTCCTAGTGCTCACAATAGACTACTGTGAAAATTTCATACCATTTGGACATGCATAACATCCTCTACAAAAATTTTAGTAAAAAATAGTTAACCCTATAGAAAAGTGTCAAACAACAGATTATATTTTTTTTGAGCTTCCTACTAGTGCCATAATACTGTACAAAAATTTGCATGGCAATATGTTACTTATTTTTATCCCTATATTTTTCCTCAGAAAACACCATTTATTAATAGATAAATAGAAAGATCATATTTCAATCAAGTTTACTGCAAGTTTATTATTTCCTCTAGCTAGAGTATGTCAACATAAGACCAACAAAATTGGAATCACAATTTTATCACATTCCTAGCTCAAGTTACACATTTTACAAAATTGTAAACATTCGAAAAGCAGTTATCTAGCTATATTTTATTCACCAAGAAAAGTACCACAAACAGTGCATCTCATATTTTTATGAAATACTACACTTTATAAGGAACCCAACAAAATTTGGTTCACCAAAATTGGACATTCCTAGCTCCAAAGTTAGCTCAAAAATCTAGAAAATAAATAACACTAAACCCTTACTGCAGTCGCTGATAGAGGGGACCCACGGGTCAACGGACCCTACCCGTCAGTGAGCCAAAACAGGGCACGACGGTTTGACCGGCTCTATCTCATCAATGGCGATGTCTCCGGTGAAACCAACCACACTGTCGTGCTCTACTCACCATCCCACGTCGATTGACATAGGTGGTGGAGGCGCGGATGCACAGGAGCTACCTTGTCGCTGGCCATAGTGACACGGTGGTGCTGTGCTAAGGTGCGCCTACCATTATAGCCCATGGCAAGGCTCGGTGAAAGCGCACAAGTTCCATGGTGACTACATGGATCTAACAAGATGACCTAAGCTAGGTGGGACATGCAACGAGGCATGCCCGCGTGCGTGGTGGCACGACGGTGAGAGCACGGCGGCGCTACGTGTTGTGTTCCGCACTGGCGAGGCAACCATTCACAGTGAGGTCATGCTACAAGCTAGACTACACCCTAACCAAGATCTAATGTGAAGAAGGTGAAGGAATGCGCGACAGAGCCAAGCAGCGGCGAGTTCGCCGTGAAGGCGGCCATGGAAGCCGAGCTTTCCGGTAAGGACGAGAACGATGATTTCGCCCTCACCGTAGCTCGTCTGGCACTGCAAACACGTCGAGGTGGTAGAGGGAAACACAGCGAAGCTAACTACAAGATAGAGGTGGCAATGGTACAGTGGAGCAGGCAATAGGCGATGGCGGAGCAGCGTGGTTGCTGGCGGCACTCGGTTCTCCATGGCGAGAGCAAGAGAGAGCAGTGGAGAGGGAGAGAGTGAGCGGGAGTGAGCAAAATAGGTAGCGCAGTTTCTCAGATATCGCATGTCAGTGCGCTGTGGCGTAGGCCTAACACCGGCCAGCAACAGCCAGGTGTTGTGCCCGGTCGGCAACCATGGCGCGTGATGACGCAGCCATCAGAGCCTGATCAAGCGACTAATAGAGCAAAATGAAGGTGCTAAAGCTCTCGATCCACGGCGAATTAGTGCACGATCTTAAAATCAAATTTGTAGAGCTACACACTAGCTCCAACATTGATTCAATGATCTAGGTCTAATTCACAATGGTGAGCATGTTAAATCTTCCCAAAGTCAGCCACATCAACACAGTCAGCTCAATATGACTTAGAAAATTATCCAAGTTCCAAAATCAGTAAAATGTTGATTCTTGTGAGCCACATTCAAGCATGTTAGGAGCTAAACTAGCCTACGACCCAAAAATAAAAGTTGTTACACTACTTGAGTTCTACAACTTTGCTTTAGGGTACATAGCCATGCAAACATTCTATGACATAGTTCAACCTAGGTCAAACATACCACTTGAAAATGATGACTTACTATATATCTATGTCTTAGAGACCAAACTAGCCCTAGTCATGAATACCAAAGTTGTTCCTAGTGACATTCTAAACATGTTCAAGGTATTCCTAAGGTTCCATACACATTTACACATTGGTTACATATAGATACTACCCAGGTCAACAAGCATGCCATCACCTAGGAGCTTAGTTAGATAAAGTGATCTACATGAACATTGTTCCATTAGTCATCCTAAGTGTAGCTAAGGTGTTTTAGTGACCAACATCAACCAGTTACACTCATTCACACATGATCATAAGCATACACATATGGAAACATAAAATAACAAGGCATGTTTCACATGTTAAAAGCTCATATATGAATGCTTGATGCTTATGCTAATGCAATGTAAGTGAAATTATGCAAGCCTAACACCTAGGGTGTTACAATGACCATGCCAAGCACTAAAGAAGCTCCCTCATCAACTCACAGCCCAAAGATTGCAACCACTTCATCACGAGCAGATGCTCGAGGGCTCGCCACACCCCGAGGAACGGCCACCAATCCCATGATAGCTCCCAGTACATCGGTCAGTCTCATCCACTTTGACTCTAGTCGCTCTACCCAAACATGTCCACATACACATGTAGGCTCGCCTTAGCTCCAGGGGACCAGAACCAACCCGTGGAGCAAGACATGGAACAACGTGCTCGTACACCTCATCTTAGAGCCACATGGATCTCTGTGTGACCTGATCCAGCTCATGTTAGCAGTCGGACATGATTCACTCACACATGCCACACATGAGGGTGCCTATACATGTTCCATGATGTAGCACTGCTTGCCACTGCTTCTAATCACTCCCCATGCCATGATGAGCTGGTGACCCACGTCCCGACCTCATGCTCAGGTCACCTCGGCTGACCCAACATACCAGCTCCTAGGTGAGGATAGGCACCCATGCACGAGCCTAAAAGGAAATGGGAAACTTGTTCGCTCAGGACCAAGGGAGTGAAAGGAAAGAGAGCTCACGTCATTCTCTCACCTTCTTTTCGCATCATGTTGGATCCATGATCATCCCTCGCTGTTCTATCACTCTAATGGATCGTGCACATTTTAGCCCTATGGGCCAGCATCTAGGCTAGAATACGCATTAGTGAGCATAGGACTATGGGGATGAAGCACATTCTAATTCGAATGGAAAGTTAGTGAAAGAACGGTAGAATGACAAGCAAACACACCAATTGCACACTATGTGCAAAGAGCCCAAGCACCATCTGTCGTCAAACGAGGGACCTGTTTAGAGCCTTTCCATGTGTACCTATGGCAAGGTAGAACGACAAACTGTTTCCCAACCTCTCAATCACAACAGGGCACCTTCTAGGCCAAGCTTCCCAGACCAGCTCTAGGGTAAAGTCAGACACTCACACAGATGATGAGTGAAAGGAAGCAGAGCACCGCTCTGCTCGAGCGGGCGGAACAGGGAAAATTGAAGCCTACAACCTTTGCCTGTTTCCTTCTTGCATCAAAATGGATCGGCAACCTGACCTCGACACCCTGACCACAGCATTGGGCCACATAACACTCAGCTCTATGGTCTAGCCCCTTGGCTTGAACATGCACCCGTGCTCACAAGGCTAACGAAGAAGGAGCACATTCCAACCTGAGCAAGAGGAACACAAGCGGTAGCATGACAAGATAGGTGCACACGCTAGTAAAACCACATGTGGGAGTAGCAAGCTCCACGGCAACCAAGCAGCCCTTAGCGCCCATGTCGCTCGAGTAAGCCGACCCACTTGAGCCAGAAGACAACAGTCATATGCGCCCGATCTAGCGTACTCAAGAGAAGAAGACCGAGTGAACAACCTCAGTAAGGATAGATACGTCACCTCCCTTGATTGCAGTGGAGTACACCATGTCGTGCAAACATGAATCACCACAGCCCGGCAATGACTCAATGATGAGCCTCACCGAGCAGAGTGATTCATGAGAATCAACAACATAGAGACTGAATAGCTCGGGCAAAACCCTTCATGCCAAGGATCATTGAGATAAGTCATTCAAACAGTTGACAATGGCAATGACAAAAATAAAAACAACAACAACGCATACATGAAAACCTCAAAGACTTATGCGTTTGCCAATTACAACATTGTCCTAAGTATTTGGATCACTGGCTTCTAAGCCATGAACAAAGACATCTAGACTAACATGTTACTAGACCAGATGGACCCAAGGTTACAATGATCGTCGGATCCCCTCCTACTCTCGATGGACATCTCATGAAGCAGAGAGACCAATACAAGGTATCCCTAGCCTTCAGAGTTGCATCATGAGCAGGAGAGGACTGCTGAAAGAAGCCTCAAGGAGAACCACCTCGTGGAGCTTCCTCTAACATCTAAGGAAGAGGAGCCTCACTAGGAACCACCCCGATGCCGCTTCTGCTAGAGCAGGGGAGGAACGCTTGGCGATGAGCCAACGAGCGTGAGTCACCGAGTTGATGCTCGAGTGCTCCTAGACCCAGAGCTGGAAGCCGCGTGCGTGCCAACCATGGGGATCCCAATGGCCTAAGCCTCCCATGGCATTGTTCCTCCCCATCTTGGTGGAACTTCCTCTAAACCTGTGGAGGACGACTGCTAGCAGGGTGCGATAGAGCCCGATCTCCAAAGATCCCTCCCAGCGATGACAAAGCCATCAGGACGGGTAGCAAACCATGGCGTTCGAAGAAAATAGTTGTTTTCTCACTCGGGCTGGACATCGGGGAAGAAGTGGGGATGAGACTCGCTACCCTCCTCTCCCTTGGCTTAAATAGACAGCACAAAGACGAAGGTGGAGAAGTTGGTGGTTGGCATTCAAGATAGGCACAAACTCCAAGATGCACTCGCAATCAAGACATGGAAGACACAGTGGTTCAATCCCCTAGGCGACATAAGGCCCAGCAATGGTCATAGGAGGTACATCACACACATGTTTCCTCTGGCATTTACTAACCGCTTTCTCATAGCACAGGAGAGGTGGCCGGACAAAAGACTAAGCGGTGGATGCCAATGTGGTAACATATCCTGAGTAAGCCTCATACCTTTCATCCTCATTATCTTTTGATTCACGTGCATGCATTTTATGGCACACAACTATTCACGAGAGCACACTGTCAGGACGCATCATGGCTAGGGGGTCAATAGCCCCCTAGACTCACACGCCAAATGGCCCTCCGTGTCCGTGACCCCGCGTCATGCTTAGGAACCTCTCTATTAGGCTGACCCTTAGAAGGGCTCAAGGCCACAAAGGGATAGGGGCAGGTTGAGATGTGCCCCTATGGCTCTAATTGGTGGTGCGGAGCCATACAACCATCTCTCCCTATGTTTGAGTCATTTGCTTCGAAGTTGCTCGGGTTGACCCCTCCTGGGGGGAGGCATTTGGCCCTCCGACCGCTGCAGAGGTGGCTGGAGGGTGACGGGTTTGACGGTCAACAATTTATGGGACGTCTAATGTGAGGCACAACCAAACTCAACGTTGATTGGGGAGGATATCGAGTCCCACTCAAATTACCCATAGACCCCGATGAGGTGCACCACTCCGACCACGTGGTTACGGTGGACATGCCTTTCCCTGCATGGTCTGAAACCAAACCCACCTGAGACAAGGCAACATGACCTCTCAAGGTCGATAAGGACACTAGGAAAAAATGGAGTCGGACCCCCATGACCCTGAAAGGAATCAAGGCCAAGCCATGACCGAGCTCTTCCCTGTGTCCTAAGTCCAAGGCCCAAGGCCAGCTTCTGAGACTCACACACCGTTAGAGATCCCCGACCTCTTCGGGAGAGATCGACGAGGCAGATGGCCAGGGTAACATGATAATGTGAAGCCCAAAACCTAATCAAAGCTTGGTCACATGGAAGAAAACCTAAGGTCCAAGACTTATGAGCCGGTGCACAATCGCAAAAACCCTCATGACCGGGTAGGAGAGAGGTCGGGGGAACAACTCCTTGAAAATTTATGGGAAGAATACCCTTCTGGCAAAATCAAACCAAAAGACGAAACATGACCTAGTCGTTCCTGATGCCCGAGGTCTAGGACCTAAGGCTAGCTCTGATGAACTCATGAACCAACAAAGGCTCATGACCTCTCTAGGAGAGATCAATAGGGTAAATGGATAGGGTAAAGCAATGGTGCTACCTTCACGAGACAATGCAAAACCCAAAAAACATGGTCATGACTTGAACACGCTTACAACAAGGGCCATAAGCATAAACTAGACCAAAGCCAAGGAAAGTCTTGTGAATGGTCAAGAAAGGTCACGAAGTGACCTCCCAACTAGGGAGCGACAACCCTTCCTATTTGGCAACCTTGTGTCAACAGCATGACCCCGACCCATGGGCTCGAGGGCTCACCGCGATAATAGAAAAAACCATAGCATGAGTAGGAAGAATTCGGCAAAATTCAAATACCCTCAAACCACTAGAGTGAGTGAGCCACTCATGAGACCGGGCATGAATAAATAGGAATCTCCCTTTATCCGCCGCCTAACGATTATAGATGTGGCCACACCACACAAAGGGGCACAAAACGCTAGACACCACCACGGGCGACAGCGATGCCTCTCAGTCCATCAGCTGCGGAAGCATGAGAGAGGCAAGACAAAATGTCTTGTGGACCTCGTCGTGCTACCACAACCCATGGACTGAAAATAGATAGGGATGATAAGAGAAGAAGGTGTCAGGTTCCTGATGATTTCACGAGGAACTAACATCTTCATCGCCTCTCACCTCTCTACTCGCAAATTCCCTTCTAGCACCAGTTGTTGAAAGGGCAACACTGGCTCTGGCCACTAGAGACATCCCTTAGAGGAACATATGATGGGAGCCATGCGGTTCTTCTCAAACTCTTCTCTCCCATTTCCTTGCTCTCTCAGCAGGAAGGGAACAGCTTGTAGATACAACCATGAGTGGTTCGAATGGAAGGAAGGCCCATATTTATAGGCCCAAGGGTAGACCGAACAAGACATTAGCACCACGTGGTGAACTACGAGAGGCCACAGCCAAGGCCAGGTGCCCACATGAGGCCAAGGAAATTGGGACCCTCTCAAAGGCAGGAACGACACTACATTGATGAGACCACACAGACCCACCTAGGTCACGAACCCCGATGCACAACACGCTAACACGACAGAGCTCAACAGTCATGTACCACATCGTCAGGGTGTCCTAACGAGGCAAAAGATAATAGCCGCCTACCGCATTGAACACACCAGCCCGCAAGGGGTCAAGCAACAAAGTTCAGACAGGCTAAGACTATGACCCACACATGACGCACACGCATCTTAGCGCTTTCATGATCACTTTGTGATCGTAAAAACACTCAGGGGCTATTGTCGGGGTCATAACCCTGGGATGTCTCAAGGCATTAATTAGTTAGCAGCCCACATGACCCGCAACATATTAGCTAGCGAAGGCCCGAACGACTAAGGCCTAGCTAAGCCAAGCAAACTAGACTGGACACAAAGGCTAGGGTCAGCTATAGCCCCTTCCTCCAGCCTTAGCTGCTCAATGCTCGAAAGTCACGCGACCTCTCCCCTATCATGACCCTTGGAGGGAATAGGGAGAGGTCGGGCCTAGCCAAGCATGTCTGCTCTGACATGAACAAGCATGCCACGCTGACCCTACAAGGACCAAGGGGGCAGTGGTCACCTTGGCCTAGTCAAAGGCCCTCCCTGTGCCACACAGCATAGACAAGACAACATCGCATGACGATGACGACCAGTATGATAACCACCAGCTAGACATGGCCCGACAAGATGCGTGTATGACTCCACCCACTATGGGATGGGATCCACGACAAAAGGCCTTGATTTAGAGGCCATCCGGACCATCGAGAGCCATGACCCCAATGATCAGGATCGAGGCCCTTGGCCCCTCAAGCTAACTAGGTATCAACGACCTAGGGGTGGCTACCAACTCCTGTACGACGCCCTAGGAAACTAGGAGATGACAACGAAGACCAAAGCAGAGACCATGTCGCACAGAATAGCTGGCGAACCACCATCGTGCCTATAGTGCCACCACGACCAGCACAGTAGCACCACGTCACACCATGCCGCATACCTCAAGATGGCGTAGCTTGCAATCCAAGTTAGCTAGGCCCTGCCTCTAGCTCATGAGCCTTCGGTTAGGAGAACCTACTGCCTTGTATATGTCATGGCCTCGAACTCTATATAAGGGCAGCCAGGGCACCATCTCCAGGGAGAGGATTCACATCCTCTACCATTTCATTCATTCTCCATAGTAGTAGGGCTCCTGGAGCTTCTCTTTAAGCAATCCATCTCCTAACTCTAGCTCTCCATCCTCTTCCACCATTCTTGCACCCCCCATTGTAAGAACTTCAGAGCATTCAAGTGAGGAACATGCACTCGATCATCTTTGAGACTATACGTAGGGCTCCAGCCTGAACCTATATAAATCCTCATGTCTTTTGGTTGCTACCATCATCTTCCTAGAGTAGCATGACAATCGTATAAATTTACAAGTCTGGTTTACAAAACACCAACATAGCTCATCAGTGTTCTTGAACTCACTACCATTGTCACTTCTAACTCTCTTGATGGTTGTTTCAAAGTCATTGTGATTGCCTTTGACAAATAATTTGAATGTTGCAAACACATCACTCTTGTCCACTAGAAAGAATGCCCAAGGGTATCTAGTATAGTCATCCACTATCACAAAGCCATATTTGTTTCCACCGATGCTAGTGTATTGTGTTGGTCCAAACAAGTCCATGTGCAATAACTCAATTGCCTTGCTAGGGCCCATTATGCTCTTCTTAGGATGGGTGTTTCCAACTTTTTTACCGGCTTGACAAGAGATACAAAGTTTATCCTTCTTGAACACAACATCTTTCAAGCCTCTAACCAAGTCATGCTTAACCAATCTATTCAATTGTTTCATTCCAACATGACCAAGCCTTATATGCCATAACCAACCCATACTAGATTTAGTGAACAAGCATGTTGACAATTGAGCTTCACTAGCATTGAAATCAACCAAGTATAGATTCTCATATCTAAAACCTTTGAAGATCAAGCTAGAGCCATCTACACTTATGATCTCGACATCATCTACCCAAATATGTATTTGAATCCAAGATCACACAATTGAGCCACGGATAGCAAATCGAAGTTTGTTGGTATTTTCTAAGTGCAAATAGAATATGAAGGATTCCGCAAGCGCACAGAATACCATTATAGCATTTTATCGGGAGTGTTCTAGGTATCATTATTTATATTTTACCACAGAGAAACAATGGAGTGAAGACTTATTGAGTAAATAAGAAATATCTATCCATCAACATACCTACATAGCTAGAGTAAGGGTAAAGATAATGATAGGATTTAAGCATAAAAACACTCAGGGGATAGATCACTAAGATAAATAACTAGTCAACTCAGGAGAACGATGGGTGAGGTAGATTCCTATGATATTCTTACTATAGGATCAAAGTATATATATACCTGACTATAGCTAAGACTAACTCTACTCTTATGCACTTTGAGACGCCGCTTAGATAGTAGAGCACCCATAATAGATAACTCTACTGATGCGACTATGGTCCTACAATTTAAGAACATGTTCAACTCGGCATGGACTACAAAGGATAGACAGGACTGTCACCACCCGTTGCTACCACACAACTAGAGAATAGGGTGTACTCATAGGTAGAGCATCGTATAAGCACCATGCTTACACGAGGCTTAGCTACTTAGCCCAATCAATAAACTATAGCAGGTTATGCGCTCTATGAACCTGCACACAAAAGTAATGATAACCTCAACTAAGCAAGATATATATTCAAAGTAAATATAGCCATGTATATAAGAATATGGTGAATTGATAGTAAGTCTTACAAGATGTAGAAGTGAAGATACAAGGCTTTGCCAAGCCTCCAAGACTAGATCTGGAACTTGAGCATGAGCCCAACTCGACCCTCACTCCCAGGCTACTAATCTACTACATTGGAGAGTTCTAGACCTAATCCTCCTGGTGTATCTTGATCTCTAAATGAGAGATATGAATTAGGGTTTTAAGGATGGCTCTAGAGAGGGGGTAGGGGCTGCTATATATAGGCCTAAGGTGGAGTAGGGGCAAGGAATCAAGGTGGAGTAGGGGGCAAGGAATCACCATGTCATCGATCCACGTCAACTCCCTTGATCACCATTGGATGAACTGACCTATAACTGCCTTAAAATCAATGGTGTAGATCTTAGAAACACATACGAGGCAGCGGAGGGTGAGTGGATTCCAAAGCAGGCCAGCGGCCTCCTTGGTGGGCCTGCCGACCCACTATTGTGGCCATTTGGCCCAAGCTTCAGCGTGGTGTCCTCTAGAACCTTCTAGAGTTGTCTTTTGTAGTTTTTGTGGGTTGAATCACTTGCTGTCATCATTTTGCTTCTTTGGAGTGTATGACAGTGGTCCCATGAGCTGTTTTCTGGATCAATCCTCCTGCATACAAATATGTACCAAAACTTGTGGAATCTATTAGTTTATACCCCTATTGCTATGTTTGGTGATAGAATTAAGTATAAATGCAGGTTATGTTGATGGTTTACAATTAGTATTAATGACCATCAACAAGCTCCTCCAAGCTTAACCTTTACCAGTCCCTGAGCAAAGCTAAACTTAGCAATGGATTAGGAGTTGCTACAATGTTTTCACACCTCAAAAGTACACATGCGTTCAAACAAGTATTCTTCTCTGGATTAGAATAAACTGATCTGGCTTTCAAACTTACCCATATTATCTTCAACCATGGGACGTCTTAGCCTTCACTTGGGTCTTGAGCAATTGAAAGATAGATTGATCAAGTCAAGCACTATGTCTTAAGTTCTTTGTTCAACCATTGTTCTGGAGTTTTTATAATTTTTCAAAATAAAACTCAGAGATTCCATTGTATGACACTCTCAAGTCTCTCAATATTTGTGGTATTCGTGGATTCTCACCAAGGCAATAAAGATGTTATGCCTTTTCTCTTCCTACCACTAAGGCTTATGTGGAGTTTATAGGTAGGGAGAAAGCTAGAAACAACATACTTGCAATGAATATGTTGAAAAGCCAAACCTCGGATCCACAGAGAGTTAAGCTATACAATCAAATCAAGATGTGCATGTGTGTGGAAGTATGGTGGCTAACCTAATTCTACTTTGCTCCTTGAAAACATATCTCTCTCTTGGAACTTGGAAAACTTACCAGAGAGCAGGGGCTATCTTATTCATCTCTTCTTTCTTTCTTTTTTAGGCAGGCATCTGAGTACCCATTGTTTTAGATATCTCGGACACTTGTCCATTTTTTTCTTAACTCTTTTTTTCTTTCTTTTCTTTGTTTTTTATGAATAACTTTTGCATAGCCCCATGCCTTTTTGCAACAAAACTTTTGAGAGATAGCAACAAGAACTTGGAGCATTTATTTGGTGGATGGAAAATGTATCAAGCATGTTTTTGTGTTCACTCCCAGTGTAGGAGTAAAATATTTTTGGGTGGATCTAGATGGAAGGCATGCTTTTGTGCCTACCCCCAATGTAGGAGTAGTGCATATGTGGGTGGTGTGTAGTGATCTTGATTTTAAGAGAATGACAAACCTCTCATAAGGGTCAACAAAGCTTGACAAAACTCAATGCAAAACAAGCAGCATATATGTGAAAGTTTTCCTAGTCTAAATACAATGTATAGCTCTGGTGGGAATTCAAGTTTTGTCATATAGGAACTCATCATATAGCATTTTTATGTTTTTCAAAAGATAAATCTCTAGAACTTTAGTGTCACTTCTCATATCATATCCGTCAATTACCTAGACTTAGATCAAGCATATGCTACCCACGAGTTTCAAGTTCAGAGTAAATCCTTATATCAAAACAATCTTATCCAAAACTCAGGAGAATTCAAGACTAAAAACTAGGAACTTGAAAGGAATTAAAACAGAGCAAATATTCTTCATTTCCATTTTAAAAGATTATCTTCAAAGTCCTTTTTATTTTATTCAACTCTTAAAAACAAATTAAAGCAAACTAGACACACTCTTTATTTTGTTTTCACACATTATACTATATATGTTTCTACAAAGATAACATTTTATTTTGTTTTTAGTTATTCATCTTTTTTCTAATATATATAAAAGCAAACTAAAAATAATAAAAGGAAAAGAAATACTTATATAGATACACGGAGGATGCCCTCTCCCCCAAGCTAATTGTTGTCATGGTTGCTCAACGAGGTGGCCGGATGTGGAGGTGCTAGAATAAAGCCTCTCAATTTTGATTTTGTTGTTGCTGTTGTTGCTAGAAGCTGGCCATCTGTAAGGTTGAGATGGCAGACTAGAGGGGGGTGAATAGTCCTTTCTAAAATTAATCATGTCAGCTTACCAAAATAAATGCGGAATTAAAACTATCAGTCTAGCCAAGACTACACCCCTCTATGTTCTTTAGCACCTTGCAAAGATCCTAATTAAGCAATTAAGGTGCCAGGCTAGCTAGAGCTCACCTAATCAATTCTAGAAGCAAGGTCACATAAACCTATGCCACTAGTACTTCAAGCAACGAGGGAGCTCCTACTCATGCTAGTAAGCAAAAGCACAAAGGCACCTAAGCTCATTAGCAATTCTCAATAACAAGGCAACCAATGCCAAATTAAAGAGCGCAAATACTTAGCTACACAAACTAAGCAATGTAACTAACAAGGTTACACAAACCAAATTAGCCACGCAAGGGAGCTACTTCTATGCTACACAAGCAAGAAGGTAACTAGTGAGCTACATAAGATAACTAATCACAAGAGCAACTACACAAGCACAATGTATATAAAAGTAATCACAAGCTTGTGTAAGGGGATTGCAAACCAATGGGAAGAACAAGGTTGACACGGTGATTTTCTCCTGAGGTTCATATGCTTGCCAACACGCTATGTCCCCATTGTGTCGACCGCTCACTTGGTGGTTCAGCGGCTAATTGGCATCACCCGCCAAGCCCGCACGTCGGACACCGCAAGAACCTACCCTGAAAGTGAGGGTAGCTCAATGACACACTCAACTAGAGTTGCTCTTCGCAGCTCCCGCAGGGCGAGCACAATGCCTGTAACACCTCGGGTGTTAGCCTTGCATAACTTGACTTGCATAACATGAGCATGATCATCAAGCATTCATAAACAAGCATTTACAATTGAAACATTGGATTGAAACATCTGCAACGTTTGCTTGTTATCGCATGTTTCTTAAACATATGCAACTTTTCTCGTTATTTCATGTCTCCATGTGTCTATGCATATGATCATGAGTGGACACATGTACTTGGTGGATGTGAGTCACACAAACATATAGCAACACCTAGGTTAGCAAATAGGACTTTGTTCATGGTCACATTTCATGAACCAACACTTAAGTCAGGTTTCATGTGATGACACTAAGTAGCTCTATGAGTGACTACTACATGAAATGATTGAATGACCTTGCAAATTGCTTAAACATGTTTAGAGTATCATTATGAACAACTTTGATATTCATGGTTAGGGGTAAATAGGTCATTAAGCCATGCTTTGATGTGTATCATCATTTAAATGTGACATGGTTGACCAAGTTTGAACTAGGTGTTAGAGACCTTGCATGGAGGAGATCACTAAAGCAAAGTTGTAGTATTTGACATAAGGAACAACTTTTATTTTTGGGTCATTGACTGATTTAGCTTCTAACATGCTTGAATTGGTATCACAAGAATCAGAAAAATCAACATCTCATGACTTAACAAAAATTTTCTAAGTCGTGTTCATTGACCGACTGACAGGCTGACTTTGGGGGTGATTTTACTCAGTCTCGATCGCGATTTAGCATGAGTTCACTGAATGAAAATTGTAGCTGGTACATAGGGCTATGATTGTTGTTAAGACAGTTTACGAGTTGGAGCCACGGATTAGCAGCTGCATCGTCATGAAAACTGGCTGTCAGGCGTCCCGTTTGGGTTCTGAACCGACTGAATTGGTGGATTCAGTGGCCGACCGGAATAGAGTCCGCGCGCCGCGTGGATGTCGCGGCTGGCCGCGCATCGCCGGTGTTCTGCCCAGCACGGCAGTGACGAGCCAGAGCGTGGCTTTAACACCGCCAGCGCCCGCCCGATCCATCCGCGCCCCATTTTTCATTTCCTTAGCTCCTCCTTCGTCCTTGCGCGTAGCTGCCGAGCTTCTGCAGCACCGAGAGCCTCTGCCGTCACCATAGCCAACGCCAGCTCGCCCTCGTTGCTTCTCCACCACTGCAATGCCTCCACCGGAGCCCCCACGACTCACCGCCTCCACCCACGCTCGCTGACCGCGCTTGGTAAGCCACAGCAACGCGCATGAGCTCATCGAAGCTCCGCCGCCAAGTTCGTCACCGTGGCTGGAAGGCCACCGTCCACCTCTTGCTGCAAATGCTTGTGCGCTAGGTTCGCCTGAGTCCATAGAAGCTCGTCAGCGCTCGAGCTTGCTTCACCGTGGCCTCCACCGGCGTAGCGCCATTGTCCAGCGCCACCGCTCTGCCATGAGCGCCGCCGCCATGCATAGCCCCGACGAGAGGTCCCACCGAGTAGCTCAACAGGCGCGCTAGGTCACGTAGGTCACGCGGTGAAGACCTCACCGTCGGCGAACTTGCCGTCGATGAGCCGTGGCTGCGCAAGCTTGCGCAAGCGCCGCTGCTCTGTTTTCAAGTCGCTGATGCGTGGGTCCAACTGGCGCGTGGGTCCCTGCTGTCAGCGACCCTTTATTCTAAAGCTAGTTCAAATATTCCAGATTTGAGTGTGTTTTGTAATTTTTAGATCTCTAGTTTGGTAGCTTCAAAAATTGTGAAATAAATTTGGTAGTGTTCCTTAGGAAGTGTAGTATTTAGGAAAAATATGTTCTTGAAATTTACAGTAGAAATTTTGGGAGATTTAAATAGAGATTTGAAATGTGTTTTTGAATACATGCAAACTTGTTTATTTTATATCTAGAGTTCCTGTGCTCCAAAAAGTATGAAATTTTTGTGGTAAGCTATTCTTGTCATGTATGAACTCTGGTAAAAATTTGAGGATCAGTGCATGTGTAGATTTATAGTTATAGATTTTTCTTTTATAAATAGTTAATCCTTATATGAATTTTTATAAATTATTTATGAATCCACAATATATGAAATTTGTTGGGGGTAATCCTAGTACCATAAGGATGCTAAGAAAAATAGGAAATCTGTTGCTTGACACTTTTCACTAGGGTTTTCTATTTATGCTACTTTAAGCCTTTCTGTCTTGTCATTTTTGTATAGAGTGTTTTATTGAATGAAATGGCATGAAACTTTTACAGTAGTCCTTTGATAGCATTAGTAAGGCACTGTAAATTTTTAAGAATTTTTGATGCACATCTGATATAGGTTTATTATTTAACCTAAATATCTAAATAAAATAATAAAGGCATTTAAATTAATAGTTTGGGCTTCACCATTATATTGTCTTGAATGTATTTGGCATGCTTAAACTGTTGGTAGGCTTTATGTTGTCAAATTTTGAGTGGTTACATGAAGTAGAAGTATTATTGCTTTAAAATGCAAATTTAAAAGGATTCTGGACAGATTCTGTAGTTTGACAAGTTGCATGATAGGGATGATGTTTGCTGTAAAAATGGTTAATAACAAAGTTGTAGAGCATTTGATAAGCTTTCTAGAAAGTCCAGGATCACTGCATTTGGATTAGTAGAACTCCAGTTATGAGTGAAACAAGTAGCTGCTGTTTTGTGATATAGTGGATGCATTGTGGAAGTAGTTAATTAAATAATCGAGAAGAGATATGCACCTACTCAATAAACATGATGCACTTGTCAACATATATGCATTCGTAATACTTATGCCATATTCATGCATCTAGGATCGGAGGAAGAAATAACGTTACTGGACTTTGAAGAAGCAGAGGAAGGGGACCAGCAGGAGAATCCGCAAGCCGCAGCTCCCGAAGGTGTGGAGCAGAATCCTGAAGAGCTTCCGGAGTGCCCTGACCATCGCCCTACTTCTTTTCTAAAAGGCAAGCCCCAGAGCATTCTAAGTCTCCCAGTATTTTACAAATGATTACTTAAGTACTTATGATTGATGCATTAGGTTATAAGAGTTGAATGGAACCACTTGATGCATATAAATTCCTTGTCTAGATATTACACCTTTAACCGGTATAGGTCCAGGATCGAATATATGCTTAGCCATGCTTAGACCGGTAGAAGTCGGGTGATGTCCTGTCACCTGCGAGATATAGGTGGATACCGAAGCACGGTTCGCTATATTTGCTATCGTGGAACAGAACCATGGGGTAAAAGAAAATCGAGACCGGGCGGGATGTCGATAGAGAAGCAACAAGACATGGAGGTCTTGGGTGTGGATCTATCCCCATCTGTGTCGATTAAGGACCATACCGTTGTTGGCGCTTCTGACAAGATTGAACGCATGCCTCTCACTTAGCTGGCCGGATAACTCGTTCCAACCGCGAAGCCGAGTAATTCAACTCAGGCCGAGACCCGTTCTATTGTGCGCTCCTTCCGGGGAACGATCAGACTGAGCCCAAGGGTAGGCTAGGCCTGAACGTCCTGGCATCTGGTGTTCCAGATTGTGCGGCGCAGTACGGACCCACAAAATGTAGACCTGAGTTGTACCAAAGGTGACCTAAGGCTATCGTGGCTGGTAGACCTAGGTTTGTGTTAGGAATAAATCCCCAGCTGGTTGAAATCGATTCGAATCACCGTCTTTCCCGGATAGTGAGAAACTTGGCTAGTCCCAACATCATAGTAACTGTGTTATGAAACATGATGGTTCGGATGAATATGGAATTACAATACCTGCTATGGTTACTATTGTATGCTTTTAAATGGATATACCACATGTTTGGCACAGGATAGTTGCTAATCTAGAAATGGATAGTTATAATTAACTTGATAAAGGCATCGTAATGGTCCAACTACGTCAATTGCTTTTATGCAAAATGTTGTCAAGCTATGTCCACTTATACAGCCTTGCATAATCCTTGGAGTCATTTTATTTCTGGTTCATGACGGATACCTTCTCGTACTCAGGGTTTTATTTCCCATTGTTGCAGATGGCACTGTGTATCATGGTTATTGCAAGAGTTGCTTCTATCCCGCTGTGGATGAGGAGTAAGCCTTGGGCAGGCTTCTTATTAATCCTTCTACATGCTTTTGTGGACCATGATCGTATCTTGGCACTGTATCAAACTATGTTGGAAACTTTACTTTCGAACTTAATTGCTTCCGCTTTATCTATCAAACTCGGTTGTAATAACTGGTTTCATACTCTGATGATGAAAATGTATCTGTGAACTTTATGTAATATGTGGCATGTATGTTGAATCATGTACGATCTTGGTTGTTGTAAATCGTTTATTGAGACCCGTCGTGGTACTCGATGGACTACCGGGTTTATATGGGTTCAAGTATGATAGTGCGACCGCTTGCGAGCTGCCATTGTACTTGTACTCTTATAAATTGGTCGGTTCTGCGACAATGCCCCTCACAAAGCTTGTGAAAGAACTACCCAATTTATACAAGATCAAGTACGGCTATCCCCGCTAACACGTTGACACGCGCATACTCTCACTTATATAAACCTGGTAGTCCGCCGAGTGTCACGCAGGACCTCGGTAAATCAACATCACAACCAAGATCGCGTGATTAAGCAAATACACATCACATACGTAGAGTTGCAGCGGAAATAATATTACAAATGATTTCACAAATAATAGTATAAGTTTGGGTTTCAAAATCGATTAGTGAAAACAACATTTGCTTTCAAAAGATTACATTAATATAAGTTCCAAATGCATTGCTAGCATAAGTGACATCCTCAGACAAAAGCATGTAGATGAGAAGTAAATATAGAGTCACCGAGCCCACCGGCGGTTAACCACCATCTTCAGCAGGCCAAAACCTCACCTGCAACATGGTGGGATAAACCCTGAGTACTCGAATGTACTTAGCTAGAATTACCCGTCATAACCAGAAATAAAATTGACTCCAAGGAGTATGCAAGGCTTTATAACTGGAGGTAGCTTGACAACATTTTGCATAAAAAGTGATTAACTCAATTATACAATTATAATTCTGTCATCAAGTTAATTATAACTATCCCTCTCTAGATTAGCAACTATCCTGTGCCAAACATGTGGTATATCTTTTTAGAGCATACAATAGTAACCATAGCAGGTATAGTAATTCCATGTTTATCCGAACCATCACATTCCATAATCCAATTACTACGATGTTGGGACTAGCCAAGTTTCTCACTATCCGGGAGAGACGGCGATTCGAATCGATTTCAACCAGCTGGGAATTTATTCCTAACACAAACCCAGGCAGACCAGATCATTAGTCGCCTTAGGTCACCTTTGGTACAACTCAGGTCCACATTTCGTGGGTTCATACCGCGTCGCACGATCAGGGACGCCAAATGCCAGGACGTTCAGGCCCAGCCTGCCCTTGGGCTCAGTCTGGCTCCCCACAAGGAGCGCACAACAAAACGGAGCCTGGCCTGAGTTGAGCTACTCGGCTTCATGGTCAGAACAAGTTATCCGGTCAGCTAAGTGATAGGCATGCGTTCAATCTTGTCAGAAGCGCCAACAACGGTATGGTCCTTAATCGACACAGACGGGGATAGATCCACACTCAAGACCTACATGTCTTGTTGCTTCTCTATCGACATCTCGCTCGGTCTCCATTTACATTATCCCATGGTTCTTTTCCACGATAGCAAATATAGCCAACCGTGCTTCAGTATCCACCTATATCTCGCAGGTGACAGGAAATCACCCGACTTCTACCAGTCTAAGCATGGCTAAGCACAAGTTTGGTCCTGGACCTACATAGGGTTAAAGGTATATTTCTGGACAAGGAAATTATATGGATCAAGTGGTTCCAATCAACTCTTATAACCTAATGCATCAATCATAAAGGACTCGAGTAATATTTTGTAAAACACTAGGAGACTTAGAATGCTCTAGGGCTTGCCTAGAATCCAACACTAGATCAGTGCTTGCTAGATGACACTCGCCTGGTGAGCATCTCCTATTCAGGCATGTACTCCAGGGATCCTTCCATCTTTAGGAAAAGTCCACCATACACCGTCTTCGGGTTCGGTTCCAACCTAATGTCCTTCATGTGGTTCATCTAGCGTACCTAGATAAGATGCAAGTGCATGAATATGAAGAATGGTAATATAAGATGCATCATATAATAGCATTCAAGGCAAACACAAGATTATGCAAGACATAGACACCAATAGCTATTTAACTAACATCACACAACTAACTATAGAGAGCAAGCACATCAAGCATGACACAAGTTTAACAAGGTCACAAGTATCATAACTTGACCATCAACAAGGGCATCAGCCACTCTTAGCAACACATGGAGTAAACAATCACAACTAGCATATGTCTATTTCTGGACTGGAAACAACAGCTTCATGTTTGGATCATAACTAGAGTTATACAAATCCAATAGCCATGCAACAAGACATTATGGAAAGCTTATGAAATTTTATACAATTCATCTTTAATCATCTTAGCATGATTCTCAAGTTAACTAAGTCAAATATACTCATTTACAGAAATTGGTCCACAATTGACAGAGAGCAGCCATTTCTGAAACCCAACTTTAAACAGGCATAACTCACAAAATATTTGGCCAAATGCCAGGAAAATCTAACACAAGATGTTTAAGTGAGTTATATACAACTTTCTTATTATCATCTAGGTGTGATTCAAATCCTAAGTAGATCAAACACTAGCATCTTTCAGATCTGCTCCGAATACAATCAAAAATTTATAGAAGACTTAAAAGTCATGTAACTCCTAAACTATCAGTCCTATGGTCTTACAATTTGAACACAAGCAATATTATGAAATTTTATACAACTTTTGTATTCACTACAACCATAGCAAACATCATTTACACCACGAAAATAATTGCACAAGCAAAACTACACATGCAGCCCAACAGTAGTGGTATAGAAAACTGATAGCATCTTTAGAGAAGCATAACTGGAGTTCTAGACCTCCAACAAACATGAATCATAACTTTTTGAAAAGATTATAAAGTTACCTACAACTTTATTATCCTCCTATTAAGATGATTCTACAGTTAGCAAGGTCAATTAATCCAATGAATGAATCTCTGTATAAAACATGGATAGAAACTGATATGCCACTTCAAACAGCTACAAATGGAGTTATACATGTCCAATAAATGTGGTTCTAGACTTTTTAGAAAGCTTAGCAAATTCTAAATAACTTTGTTGTAAATACCTAAAGCTAATTCTACTACTAAGAAGGCCCCATAGTAAGAACAAGGAAACCCTCTCTGGGTTTGGGCAGAAACAGCCACAAAGATTTAAGCAAGTATAACTCAAGATCTACTTAACCAAAAATCATGATATTTAGCTTTTTGAAAAGCTTAATAAAAGTACTACAACTCATGTATTTCGATCAAGTCATGATTCATAACTTAATTGGGCCAATTAATTCAAACATGCAGAACTGTTCAGAGTAGGAGCAAAGCAATACAGGGCATTTGTTATTTTTATAACTCTTAAAATATAAATACTAAACTCCTGAAATTTTTACCAGACAACAAAAATCACCTAAATGAGCATCCCATAAAAATTTCACATTTATTTGAGCAAAATAACTTCAGTTACGAAAAAGACAAGACACAACTAGTATTACAAACCTAACTGCATAAATTGATTTTTATAGCAAAAACTTTAAACTTAATCATGCCATATTATAGATCTAGTGCATAGAGAATTTCACAAGTATTCCAAAAAGTCCTCATTTCCTATTTTAGGATTTTTCTACAATTTACTACGATTTTTCAAAGTGGATCATTCAAATCTTCCTAAATCAAAGAAAAAGAGATCTAAATCTTGCATCGGGGACCCTAGAGTTTCCATAAATTAAAAGCAAACAAACTGATCCTTTCTGACACTATTCATCTGAGTCACTGCTTATTCACTTAACCCCCTCCATTCTTCCTTATTCAAACTCGCAGTCCTTCATCTCCTTCCTCACGACTGCGGAGCAGGGGAGCGGCCGGCTCGCGGCTCCGGCCGGCTGTGGTAGTCGACAGCAGTGGTGGAGTGGTGGGGAGGACTAGGGGCCCACGCACAGATAGGGCTGCCTAGCTCAGCCCAAGGTGGCTTGTGGTGGTGCGGCCACGGCAGCAAGCGGCGGCGACGGCAGCGGCTCCGACGACGAGCAGCACAGTCGATGGAGGGAGTTGGCTAAGGGCTTCGACGTGCACGGCAGGTGAAGGCGAGGGCGCTAAGGCTCTTGGCTCTGGCCAAGGAAGGGTGGAGCGGCAGAATGCGGTGGCGGCAGAGCTTGGCCAGCCGACCATGGCGGACGTGGCCACGCGCGGCATCACAACGCGAGAGAGGGAGAAAGGGCGACTGGAGAGAAGCTTGGCGAGCGCTCTGGTGCTCCCACATCGATGAGCAGGCTCAGGGCACGACAGTGGAGGCAGACCATGCGGCAGTGAGTAGGGGCGCATGGCTGCCATGTCCACAACACATGACGCCGTTCGGGCAATTCCTTGAGCACGTGGCGGGCATCGGTGTGGGCAAGGTGGGCGCCGAATTGGGCCAGATCTGGGCCGATTTAGACCTCGAGCCCAAAAAGAAGTTTGTTCACCTTGACATGCTCTATATTTCTTATTTAAGTTGCCAAGTCATTAGAGCTCTGGATCAGCAAATAATTAGTGTCCAATTAACAAGTGTCAATGCATTGACAGCGATTACCAAACTCCAAAAATCGATGGTCAAGACAAGGTCCAACGAGTGCCATCCTTTTGCACGCTCTTCTTCCTGATGTATGCTCCAACTTTTATTTTGGGACCAAGTCAAGTTGCTTAACTAAAATATGAGAACGCGAGATGCTAATGTCGACGACGAGTCGACGATGAATTCTAGACTTTGAAAAATTCTAAGTACCAAAAACAACTGTCAATTCAACGTTTGAGCCTCGATTCGCCTTAGTTCCAAGTTGATCTGGCTCTTGGTCCAAAAACAAAGTTTGTTCTACTCTACTCAAACTTCAACTTTGATTTAAAGTGCAACTCCATGCAAGCACTATAAGTGATTGGTCAACACCGGTCAAAGTAGCATCACGGTAAAACTTAAATCCGAGTTTTAGACCGATTGAGGTATTTTCTTGTCCTCCGCTCAACACGAACCCTTCATGACTTTTGTTGTAGAGTTCAATTAGAGTCATTTGGGCAAGGTTGCAAGGTTTGGTTGATGATCTAGAATTTCATTCACTTTATAAAACAATCCAGGCAAGGACATAACTTGTCATTTCATGTGACTTCTTGATTCCAAACTTCACGAAACTTTTCCATGGATCAATATAGATGGATATTGATGCGAGACACATGAAACAAGTACATCCAGCATTACCCAAGCATACTTTTTAGAAAGGGCAACATGTAAGCAATGGTGCATGGTCCAAGTTTAAGTGGTGGCTCATTTTCATATGTTTGACCTAACATCTCCATCACTACTTAACATGCCATGGTTGAGTTTAAACCCATTGCTTAACTGTTGACAAACACCTAGGGTGTTACAAAGCTCTTCTCTAGAGCACCGCACAAGCTTCTTGTGGGCTTCGACAGAGACCACCACCAAGCCGTCTAGGAGGTGGCAACCTCCAAGAGTTACAAGCACCACCAGCTTGCAACTCGATCACCTAGTGCCACTCGATGTAACCTCATGATGCAATCGCACTAGAATCACTCTCTCACACAATCGAATGATCACTATCAAGCATATGTGAGATGGAGGGTTCCCAAGCACTCTCAAGCATGGACACAAAGTCCCTTGAGGTGCTCAACCTTAGCCATGGCCGAGACCACCTTCTATGTATAGCCCCATGGGCTCACCTAGCTGTTACTCCTTCACTGGGCAAATTTCAGGACGACTGGACACTTCGGTCAGATCGACCGGACGTAGGACCTCAGCATTCGGTCAACTGATGGCTGCCTTGTCATCCCTAGCTTCAAATACAGAGCGTCCGATCTCAAAGGTTAAGTTGCGACTGGACGCAGCACAGTGTATGACCAGACGCAGGACCTCAGCATCCGATCACTTCTAGTAAGGTTCCTCTCATGACCGAACGTGTCCGGTCAGTCGCGATCGAATATAGCATCAGCGTCTGGTCCTTCTCCAACTTCTCTACGTCGCCTATGTCACCGTACGTCAGCCTGACTGGACGCACCCTACCAGCGTCCGATCACTTTCAGCACCAGCATCCGGTCGAAGACCAAAACCATGCACTCACTGCTGCCACTGGCCGAACACAGGACCCCAGCGTCCGGTCACCACGTGACTAGCATCAGGTCCACTCTGTGAGACCCTATCTTTTCTGTATAGGGCACCGATGGCACCGTCGGACTGTCCACACTCTACAGGCGGACACTCTGCCGGTGGAGCTTTGAACCTTTCTCGCCTCCGTTTCATCGTCGAGTTGATTCACATCAACTTCAACTTCATCTCCTTTGTAAATGTGCCAACACCACCAAGTGTACACCACCATGTGTATGTGTGTTAGCATTTTCATAATTATTTTCCAAAGGATTAGCCACTCAACTTGCCACGCCACTCAATCCTAGTGATGATGCAAAGTTAGATCACTCGAGTGGCACTAGATGACCGATATACAAACAAGTTTGCCCCTCTTGATAGTACGGCCATCTATCCTAAACCCGGTCATCAACTTCTCTACACACCTATGATCGGTAAAATGAAATGCCCTAGGTTATACCTTTGCCTTGCGCATTCCATTCCATCTCCTCCAATGTCGATGCAACACATGCACCAACACGATCAACAATGATATGATCCACTTCATATCATCATGTGATCATATTGGTTCATCAATCTTGACTTTACCTGCTTTTCACCATTGCCTTCGTCCATCGGCGCCTAGTCTTGCTTAAGCTTCACCGCCACGCGGTCCATTGCTCCAAAGCCTCCAACTTGCCCTTCACGCTTGCAACCGGTCCATCAAGCCAAGTCATGTCTTGATCTTCTCCACCTTGATCACATGACTCAATGTCATGTCTCATTTGCAATGAGCTCCTTCATCATCACATGTGTGAGCTTTGCAACATCTCCAAGCCATTTTCACCTTCATGGCATATGTTGCTCACACACATGTACCTATGGACTAATCACCTGTGTATCTCACATAAACACAATTAGTCCACTTAGGTTGTCACTCAATTACCAAAACCACACAAGGACCTTTCAATCTCCCCCTTCTTGGTAATTGATGACAACTCTACAAAGATATGGAAATTAAGCTCTTTTGGATTCATGTTGCTTGCCCAAGCAATTTTACCATGTGAAAATGATTTTGGACAAGTACCACAAACCCGAGTAGTATTAGCTCCCCCTACATATGTGCTAGAGTGTTTGGTTTGAAGCTCGCACATATGCATAGATTGGAATTGTGGGAGAGTAATTACTACCAAATGATGCTAAGATGTATAGAGTAAACCTTTGAAGCGTGATACCAATCGGAGTTGCACCTTTAAGTTCATCCTTAGCACCATGGTTAGCTAGATATCACTTGGAAATAAAATCACTAGATACCTCATGAGATCAACATTAAAAGTAAGGTACCAGCATTACTTGAAAAGCATACCAAGTGTCTAGCTATCATCCTATGCATGCTAGTTTTCATTTCATCAATCAAATTCTAAAACTAGCATACATCACACAAGCATGCATATTGAATTTAAGAACTTATGCAATGCAAGCAAGCACATGAATATGCACATATTAAATGCAATCAATCAAAGTTCATGAGCTTGCTCCCCCTTCTTGTGTGCTTCTCTTGTCCAAGAATTTTGATCCATCTCTTTTCTTCAATGTTGCTCCCTCTTTGCCCATGTCCATGTCCAACCTCTATTTCTTTGAGCTTTCAATCTTTCCCAAAGCTTTTATATCTTATCTCTCCCCCTTGTTCAATCCCAATCTCAAAGCTTTCATATCTTTGTACAATCTCCCCCTTTGTCATCAATTTCCATAAAAGGTGTGCTTCTCATTGATGCAAAGGTATGCATTTGGGGTAGATGGTTGAGGCTTGAATCTTGTATTTTTGATGGACATCACTTGATTGTTGGAATGACACCACTTGTAGATACCACTTGTAACTTGTACCACTTGTATCTTGTGTAGGGCTTCTTAAGATACCACACATAGGATCTTTGATGTTGATATCAATTTGTGTGACATCTCCCCCTATGTGATAGCATGGGTCATCCATTTCATACACTTGAGCTCTTGTAGGTGAGGGATGCATTCTTCATTTGATGATCACTTAGAGTTGAGGATCACTTGTGGAACCATCGTCTTGCATGATTGATACCATGTATAGATGTGATACCACTTGAAAGAATCTTCTAGTATGGAACCACTTGTTGGATTTATCAATAAAAACTATTTCTTGAACCTTTGCTATCTTTATGAGTACCTTATAGGATATCACTTGTGAGTTGATCTAGACATCAGTTGTGAATTCTTGATGAAATACTTGAGTCTAGATACCATTTGCAACAAACAAACTAGATATCAATTTGCATTGTTGTCTTGTGCTTGTACTCTTATCACTATCATGAGCTTCTATGGTTGACTTGAACTAAATTGATTTGCCTAAGCTTCCAAGTCCGGTTTGAACCAATGACAAGCTTCTTCACACCTCTTGCAAGGGTTATCTTGCCAATGTTGTACTTGTCACTTGTTAGCAATCCAAACTGAGTCAAGTACTTGGGTTCACTAGCTCATGAACAAATTCATATACTAACCACTAGATCAACTAATTATTCAAGCAATAGTGGTAGGCTATGAATTTAAACATTTCATTTGTTATGCATGATCCTATGAAGTATGAACTATATGCACTAACCGCATACTAGTAAGGGATGAAATGATCATGCACATTACAATGATATCTTTGCTATGTTGTAGTATAGGATAGTCACATAGATTCTAATTCATTACTCCAATAGCAATGTGAAGTCCAATTATAAGCTTGGTAAAGACCAATAGATACCATTTTAAATTATATTCTTCACCCATATGAAATGAATACCACTTATGATCAAGTGCACTTTTTATTATGGTTGGCTTGCTTCATCTTTTGATCTTTACTTGCATGAGAGAACTATTTGGAATACCACTTGAAATATCATGACTAGCTCTCTTTTGGGTGTTGCTTGCTTTTCTTGATCAATCCTTTTGATTGCTTCAACTAAGCATCTCAAATGTCCCTCGGATCACCACTTCTATGTTATCCTTCCAAGTACCACACTTGGTTTACCTATACATAGGTTGTAAGCCCCTACACTAGGGAGAAGTGACCTCTTTCCAAAGAACCATTCTTGATACTCACTTAAAATAGCTTGATTGATTGATCCAAGTGATGGACTTAACTTGATAAGTAACCTTGATTCCTTCTTTAAGTTCTTTTCTTTCTACTTGTTTAAGTCCTTTTCTTTCTACCAAATGATCTCCAATCATATCTAGAACTTAAACTTCATCTTCAACTTGAGTTTGATCTTGATCTTCATCTTGAGTACCAAAAGTGTGCAAAGTACACTCCACAATCAAATGGCCTTGTACTCTTTGATTGTCATGCTTCTAGATCATCTCAAAACTAAACTTAGGTACCTCAATCACTTGTAAACATGTTTCCAACTTGAGGACCTTTCAATCAAAGTGACTCTAGATCAATCCAATATTTGTCACTTTTTTGACAGATTCTGTACCCTTCAAAGAAATAAGCATATTTCCCAACATACAAATCCAAATACCATGAAATTTGGTGGAGGTTTGCATTACTAAGTTATCTAGCAGCTGTAAACATTTGAGATTCATTTGACTTTTAGATTGCTACCAGATTTCAATTCTTCCACCACTGCTACATGCTGAAAACTGCTGCACTATAGCTGATAAGAACCACTCCAAGACCGAAGTATTTCTTATCCAATTTTCATGAAATTTCTACAGCATCTCATACCATAAGTCTAGAGCATGTACACCAATTTTCATGCTAATCCAATAAGTTTTGATCACTCAAATATGGCTAAGATCATAGCTCACTCAGATTTTTAATATAGGACAGATTTCAATCACTTGAGCTATACTTCATCAAATATGAATCAAACTTGAAACTAACTCATTTGAATACTTTCACAAGACATAAATCCATTAAATTCACTTACAAAATGTCATCTTATGAACTTATCCAACACAAATAAGGCTGGACGAAAAACTCGAAGCTCGTTAGCTCGCTCGGCTCGTGGCTGGCTCGGCTCGGCTCGTTAAGATAACGAGCCGAGCCGAGCCAAGATTTTAGCTCGTTAGCTATAACGAGCCAACTCGAGCCAGCTCGCGAGCCGCTCGCGAGCTAAACGAGCCAAGCTTCCAGGAAAAAAGTATCATTTAAGGTTGTTAGATGCATGAATACTATAGTATTTTATTATACTTGTATATATATTAGCGCATATTAATTTTTTTATTAATTTTTTTATTCAATTTAAGGTTGTTAGATGCATTTCTTTTGTATTATTATTATTCTCAAACTTTAGATAAATGCAAATATTATATTTTGTGTATTTTTTATACCTGGCTCGCGAGCTTAGCGAGCCAGCTCGAGCTTTTAACAAGCCAAGCCGAGCTAACTTTCTAGCTCGTTAGGATAACGAGTCGAGCCGAGCTAGCTCGTTATCTTAATGAGCCAGAACGAGCCGAGCCAAAATGAGCCGAGCCAGCTCGTTATCCAGCCTTAAACACAAATCAATTCAAACTTGACTACTAATCAATTATCCATTCAATCATCTCATAGCAAGCAACATTGCATATTTATCCAATTCAATCAACTCATATGCACCCAAATGAAATGATCAACAAGAGATATACCTTGGCTAGCTCATGATCATCCAACTAGCAAACTTCAACTCAATTATTTGCAAACCATCAAATATATCCAATGAATCACCAACAACTTGAATCATAGCACTTGTATGTTGATAGCACTTGGACTTCACTCAATTTTCACTTGGTATTGGGTTTGGATGTGCACTAAGCTTCATAACTTAATTCAACATATGATGAACAATGTGAGGCCAATTGAATCAAATCTCCAATGCTGATGGTACCTCCAAACAATCATCCACTTTTTGATGGTACCCAAACAATTTTGGATCCTCTCAAGTTAGATGCAACATACTTAGGCATAGTCTTAGTATGAATAGCGGGATATTTTGCAATAGCAACCATAGAGGTACCATTACCACCCTTCCTAAGCATATAATCATTATTAATTAAAATAGGCTTAGGGGTGTTACCTAGGGGACATGAATATGCCATGTGTCCCCTTTCTCGGCATGAGTAGCACTTTTTCTTCATTTGAGTCTTCTCTTCCTTGCTCATGTAGTGCTTCTCATTGCCTTGCCTCTCATGGATTGCTTGAGCCTTCTTCTCAAGCTTGGTAGGACACTTTGAGGCAAAGTGTCCCGTATTTCCACACTTGAAGCACTTGATGTGAGCATAGACTTTCTTCTTATCTTGTGTCTTGCTCATCATCTTGGCATCTTGAGTTTGCATTGGATGCCTTGTCTTTCCACCCCTTCTTGTTTTCTTCTTCTTCATCATCAAGTCACTACCATCTTCATGGTTGATCTTGATTTGCTCTTGGGGTGTCTTCTCTTGCTCAATTTATGGCTTTGGTTGAGACTCTTCTAGTTGCTTCACCAATTGCTTGGTTGGGCACATTGAGGTAAGATGACCCCATGTGCGGCACTTGAAGCACTTCGCATGCTTGAGCCTCTCTTCTTCTTTTATCTTCTTGAGCTTCTCAATGTTATGGCAACCATTTGCATGGTGTCCCACTTCATGACACCAGTAGCACATGGTATGAGAGAGCTTTCTTTGTTGTAGCTTCTTCATCTTTCTTTCTCTCTTTCTTTCACCCTTTGTCATCTTCTTCTTGAAGCCAAGGCCACACTTGTCACCATAGTTTCTTTGAGTCTTCAACATGTGCTCAAAGGTGACTTTTGAGTTGTAGCACCTCTCTAACTTGTTGCTCAAATTCTTCACTTCATTTTTAAGCTCATTGTTCTCCTTCAAAAGGTTAGTCTCACAAGACATAGAAGTAGAACAAGCATTTATATGTGAAGAGCATGGCATTTCTAATAAATCATCACAAGAGGTGGATACATGCTTCTTGCCTATATCACAAGGGTTAGCAACAATATGTGATTGATCAATTGACCCATGTGATGAGCTCTCATTATTTTTAAGTTTCTTTATAAACACTTTAATGAGAGAAGCATGTTGTTCTAATAATTCATCATGAGATGCAAGTAGTGTCTCATGATTCAATTTTAGCTCATCATCTGAAGATTTAAAAGCATCAAGTAATTTCTTATGTTCTTCACAAGAGTTCTTTAGAAATGAGTTTTTATTTTCCAATTTTAATGTTTTAGCTTTCTCATTTTCTAAAGACATGGTCATGCTAGCAAGTCTACTAACAAGCTCATCATATGAATCAACATGATCAACTACATTAGCATTTGATACCTTGGTGTCACCTTGTGACATGAAACAATGTGGTGTAGTTGGGGAGCTTGTAGTAGTATCATCATCATGGCTTGAGCATGAGCCAACATCGTCAAGATCACCACCAAGTGTGCTTGAGGTAGAATCTTCATGTGCAACACTTGTGGCATCATCATCAACCTTGTCAAGTGAACTTATAGTGGATCGATCATCATCATCATCACTTGACCATGAGGTGGAGCAATCTTTCACAATCACCAAATTGTGATCATGCTCAACACACTCATGCGCCTCCTTCTTGGGCTCATCCTCCTTGAATTTGCCATCATCCCATGTGGAGGAATCACCGAAGGTGCCCTTGATGGACTCCCATATCTCACGAGCGGTTCCCGTGATGTTTACTTGTTTCATCAAATCAAAACTCAAAGCATCCATTAGAAAACAACAAGCATGTGCATCAAGTTCATAGAGAACTCTTTGAGCTTTGGTAAGTTTCTATGATCCAATACATGGGTGAGACCGCTAGTGACAATCCACCAAAATTTAGGTCCCATTGCACAAAAATGATCAAGCATGTGATTTTTCCAAAGTACAAAGTTTGTGCCATAAAAATGTGTGTCTCACAAACATCTAGCCCATTAGACGCCATCCTCTTAGGTCGATGAAGACCACAAATGAGAGACCTCGCTCCGATACCACTTGTAAGGTCGAGATGGCGGACTAGTGGAGGTGAATAGTTCTTTCTAAAATTAATCATGTCAGCTTACCGAAACAAATGCGGGATTAAAACTATTGGTCTAGCCAAAACTACACCCCTCTATCTATGTTCTCTAGCACCTTGCAAAGATCCTAATTAAGCAATTAAGGTGTCGGGCTAGCTAGAGCTCACCTAATCAATTCTAGAAGCAAGGTCACATAAACCTATGCCACTAGTACTTCAAGCAACGAGGGAGCTCCTACACATGCTAGTAAGCAAAAGCACAAAGCCACCTAAGCTCACTAACAATGCTCAATAACAAAGCAACCAATGCTAAATTAGAGAGCGCAAATACTTAGCTACAAAAACTAAGCAATGTGACTAACAAGGTTATACAAACCAAATTAGCCACGCAAGGGAGGTACTTCTATGCTACAAAAGCAAAAAGGTAACTAGTGAGCTACACAAGCTAACTAATCACAAGAGCAACTACACAAGCACAATGTATATAAAAGTAATCACAAGCTTGTGCAAGGGGATTGCAAACCAACGGGAAGAACAAGGTTGACATGGTGATTTTATCCCGAGGTTCATGTGCTTGCCAACATGCTACGTCCTTGTTGTGTCGACCGCTCACTTGGTGGTTCGATGGCTAATTGGCATCACCTGCCAAGCCCGCACGTCGGGCACCGCAAGAACCTACCCCGAAAGTGAGGGTAGCTCAATGACATGCTCAACTAGAGTTGCTCTTCGCGGCTCCCGTGGGGCGAGCACAATGCCCCTCACAAAGCTCTTCTCCGGAGCACCGCACAAGCTTCTTGCGGGCTTCAACGGAGACCACCACCAAGCCATCTAGGAGGTGGCAACCTCCAAGACTAACAAGCACCACTGGCTTGCAACTCGATCACCTAGTACCACTCGATGCAACCTCATGATGCAATCGCACTAGAATCACTCTCTCACACAATCGAATGATCACTATCAAGCATGTGTGAGATGGAGGGCTCCCAAGCACTCTCAAGCATGGACACAAAGTCCCCCGAGGTGCTCAACCTTAGCCATGGCTGAGACCACCTTCTATTTATAGCCCCATGGGCTCAACTAGCCATTACCTCTTCACTGGGCAAATTTTGGGATGACCAGACGCTCTAGTCAGATCGACCGGACACAGGACCTCAGCGTTCGGTGAACAGATGGCTGCCACGTCATACCTAGCTTCAAATACATAGTGCCCAATCTCAACGGTTAAGTTGCGATTGGACATAGCATAGTGTATGACCAGACGTAGGACCCCAGCGTCCGGTCACTTCTAGTAAGGTTCCACTCATGACCAGACGTGTTTGATCGGTCACGATCGGACACAACATCAGCATGCGGTCCTTCTCCAACTTCTATGCATCGCCTATGTCACCGTACATCAGCCTGACCGAATGCACCCTGCCAGCGTCTGGTCACTTTCAGCACCAGTGTCCGGTCGAAGATCGAAACCGTGCACTCACTGCTACCACTGACCGGACATAGGACCCTAGTGTCCGGTCACCACATGACTGGCATCCGGTCCACTCTGTGAGACCTAGTCTTTTCTGTATAGGGCGTCGGTGGCACCGTGTGGGGGTATTAACCCCTATACCCTTACGGCTAGGCTTGGGTTAGCTTGGATTAGGGGGTCCGGCCCACTAGAAGACAACGCACGGCCCGGCCAACCTATTTGGAATCCCGCACAAGGAATCAAGGCAGATTTGGAGATCAAGCAAGATCCTGGTCGGTTAGAATAGGAATCCTTATAGGCCACCTATGGCAATTGTAACTGGCTAGGATTAAGTTTCTAGATCTGTAACCCTACCCCTCGGACTTGTTGACACCATTTTTTTTGCACGTGTAAAAATGATCGGAGTGAGCTAATCGGCAGGAGGAAAGTTACTGTATACGCTAACAGCCGATGAAAATCAGCTTGTAAAGATGGTTGCCGATGAATGGTGGTGATCGATGGAAAGGTTGATTTAGACTCGGGCGTTGCCGATAAGGTTGGAGATGTTATTGTCGATGCCGATGAAGGAAGGCTTGAAGACTACTGCCGATGAAACAGGAAGTATGCCGATGGAAAGGAGGTCGGTGAGATTTCCATCATAATTGAGGCGGACAGGGAAATAGTTAGGAGTTGATTTCCTTTTCTATATTTGTTAGAATATGATTCATGTAAGAGTCACGTGTTTCCTTAGATATGGACTTGGTGTCCTAGTTGTATTTGGTTATGTCTCTTTAGATCAGGGTATAAATATCGATTGAGGGGCAATGTAATAAAGATATATCAATCAATATCAAAACCAATTTTTACTCCTATTTGCGTCTACTTACTTTTCGGCGACTTCGTCAATTTGCATATTTTTCCTTTTTTATGAGTTCTCATTGATTCGGCGAGTTGCATAGCTTCAGTGCGACCTTCGGTGATTCTCGAGTTCCGCATGAGTACCTCTTGGCCGTGACTTCCGGGCGTATCGCTGTTGTCAGGACCAAAGTGCTCGTATCTTCATCCTTGTCGATTAACAGGTCAAATTGACTGGCACGCTTTGGATATCGATTCGGGTATTAGCCCTTTGTGTTTGCAGATCCACTTTTTGCATCAACACATCTTTTGGCACGCTCGGTGGGACCAATCAATCCGATCAATATGTTCAATTCTGAGATCAATTCAGAGAACATTATCGTGGTATCAGAAGAAGATCTTAAGGAAGAGCAGAGGCAGGCTATGGAAAAGGCTGTAGAAGAATACAGGCAGCTTTGTCTGAAATCGTTTAGCCTGAACAAGAGTGGACAAGTCATCTAGAAGCAAGATTTGCCGTTGCCTCGGCAGGTTACCTTTGACTCCAATCCTGGTAAACTTCAAGAGATGGTTAATTCTGCAGTAAATCATGCTTTGATTAATCATTCCAATGTGTTGTCCAATACTGTTCATAATGCTGTGGTTCGAACTCTCAAAGAAGGACAAGCGTCACCGCATTATGTTGGGCCTGCCTATCACCAACCAGAGCCGGCATCTGTCAATACTCCATCGGCTCCCTCGGCCGTTGTGGGTACAGAAGTTACTTCCCCTCCAGTATCGGTAGGCTTACCTAATATTCAATCTACACTGATACGATCAGATCCGGTACTATCAGGAGGACGAGTTCAGCTTAATACAGATCTATCGGCATCAGCTATGTCAGGCCCTGTGTCTCAGAATAGCTAGATTCCTGCTAATTGGTGGGGATATGGTATGCCTCCGGAGTCATCTGCTTTCAATCCTGGATTGCCTCAAGTGTTTGATGCAGTAGGAAAAGCTCCTATACCATCGGCTGTTTCGCCGATGGCTCAAGTGCCTCAATATGCCACAGCAACTACTGTGCAACCAACTCTAGGAGGTTTCCAGATGCCTTTTGTTCAAACACCCAATTCAGGTCCATCGGCAAGCTTACTGCCGATGCAGCAGAAAGCCCCTGCTATGAGTCAAACTGGGGTTCAGTTCATGCCTCAAGCTGGTTATAATTATCCAACAATGTCAGCAAATTACCAGCCATCGGTAAGTTTTGTACCGATGAGTTCTAATAATGGTTGGTCAGGACAGTTACCTGTTCAACATACAGTTCAGCAGAATCAGCAGGTTGCAGGGATTCAACAAGGTCATATGCAAGCTGGTGTCCAGAATCAAGCATCGGCAGCTCAGCCGATGAATCCTTTCCAGCAGGTTAATGGACCACAAGTAACGGCAAATATACCGATTGCTGGAGATCGTGGGCCACAAAGATATGTGGAGGGATATCAGCAGGTACCTCCTGTAGAAATTCAGCCAGTTCGTCAGCAGGAGGCTGGTGCTTTTTGGGCCGATAAGATAGCAGAAATTATGAAGGATCAGTTTGGGATAAAGCCCAAGGTCAATACTTATTCTTATCGGACTCCTTACCCTCCTGCATATGATTTAATTCCTCTCCCAAATCGGTACAAGGTACCAGATTTCACTAAATTCTCTGGGCAAGATGATACATCAACAATGGAACACGTCAATCGCTTCATTATTCAATGTGGAGAGGCAGCTAGCAGAGATGAATTAAGAGGTCGATTATTTTCATCATCTTTGTCTGGATCGGCATTTACATAGTTCACCTAAATGGTTTCCGTAGATTTTTTTTTGTAAAAAAATTACTTCACTGAATATGGAAAAAAATGGAGCAAAAAAATGCAGAAAAGTTACCATAGGCATGGTTCAGGACTTTCTTTGTAACATTACAGAGTGATGCTTCAAGATTTCGTCAAATCCGACAGTTCCCCTCAGAACCACAAATTTTGCTTCATCCCTTACCTTAGGTTCCTTTATTTGGATCCATGGAGGGGGTTGAGCAAGGTTTCTTCTAATCCGACAGCTTGCATCAAAATTGGAAATCTATAGTTAAATCATGACCTCCGAATCACAGGAAAACAAAAAAACAACAAAATTTCCTCCTTTTTTCCACCTTCTCTCTCTTACCTCAGGCTGCCCCGTTTGCATCCAGAAAGGGGATGGAGTACGGATTTGTAGTGGAAGATCTGATCTATGGAGCTAGGGATTAAGGAGGGATGGGGAATCGTAGGGGCCTGAGCAGACTGGGGCTCTGTGGTTTGGGGAATAAATTGGAGCTAGGGTATGTGGCTGAGTTTTATTAGTGCTCCAAGATTCTGGCCCATGGGTATGGCAGCGGGAACGGCACTGGGCACAGGGACGGGTGGGATTAAGGTTGCGCCGGGTTCGGAGACGATGGTGGCGGCATGTCGGAGGTCGCGTGCTTGCACAGCTGGACTGTTTCTTCGCTGCCGAGGCTTCGAGGGTTTTGGTCTAGCTGAAATGTTGGGCGCGCATATCACAGGAGCGGCGGAAAGGGCACCGCTTTGCTGCAGCCGGGCGCCACTTTTTGCCGCCGTGTTAGCAAAAATAATTCCCGAAGGCCATTTTTTCTTGAAACACTCGGAGTCTCTGACGCCGTTCATTTTGACTGTGTCCGACTAAACTTTATAGGTCTAAAACACAAGTATCCCGAAGACGAACGAAGACACACGGGAACAAATCAATATACCCATTGCTTTATCTCCCGAGTGTAATATGAAACACTCGTAAACTCTCAGAAACTAGGAAACTTCATAAAATCTGATAGTGGCTATAAAAAATCTTTAAATGATAAAATAGGAAAAGCAGGGCTAATAATCTCATGGGATTGAACTCACAACCGTACTACAATGCTTGAATAATCTTATCTTACCGCTTAATTTTGCATGTTGTTCCTATATGTACTAAATGCATGACCATCGTTAATCCGTTTTTCTTATATAAAAATAAGCAAGAAATACACTCTAACTAAATACATATTAATATGCATATGGATTTTCAATATAAAAATAAAATAAACAAGAGGAATCTAGAGTATAAATGTTTCACTAGGCCGCCAAGGAAATTTGGCATCTCCTCAAGGGTCTTTTTGGGGTTCTTTGGTTGGATGGCTAACCCCCAACTAGGCTCTGGAAAGCCACCTTTCGGTCTGTTTTGTTGTCTTTTTAGAGCCCAAAGCCTAGTCTAGGTAAGCCACCCACCTCCCTTAGGCCAGTCTTGTGGGACCGTAGGGGTGATCATTCCTAGTTGGCTAGGTTAGGCTAAGGAATGGTTTAGTTCCACCCATGGGCCCTTCGCACAACCGTGCGCATACCCCGTGGAGACAATGAGGCAGTTCATCCTTCACTCCCTTCCTCGCTCATGATGGAGAGACTGTGGGGCAGCATCTAGCGTCGATGGCATGGGGCTCCCTTCTTCCCTTCTCTAGTCCCCTTTCATCGTCGTCGGGCACGGCCGCAACGAATGTGGTGGTGGCGGTTGGAGGACGGGCATGGAGACGAGAGCGACGGTGGTGGGGCTTCTCGAGGGTGGTGCCACCTGCACGGGAGGAGATGGAGCAACGCACTAAATCGAACAACTTGTGGAACCCGTTGGCGCCTACATCATCACGCCGTTGAACCGCCCATCCTCGACGTCTTCGAGGGACTAGAAGTTATGCGAATATTGTAGTCCTCATCGTCACCGAGCTGCCCATCCTCGTCATTAGTGAGTGACCTCGATCCTAGGATCCAAGGATTCCAAGCAAGGGGCAAGAAGCCCCCATGGCGGCGGCGTTTTCCGATGCTCACCACCTGTTCAACATAATGTCGAAAAGAGGAAACACTACTTGAAGAAAGAATGAGGTGACTATGCATCTTGCATTGCACAAGCTAGGCTTTAGCTGCCCAAGTTTAGTTGACTAGCCATGTCAGGTCCAAAACGTAAACCAAACATGCCCCTAGTTTCTTGGAGGTTGGCACCCAAGAAAATGGTTCCTAGCTATTTAAATATAAACATGATATGCTTATTAGACTTGAATATAATGTTAAGTGTTTATATTTTGCTAAAGTATATATGCATTTACACATATGGCACTTGAACATATATTGACCATTTAACATGTACACTTGAAGTTTTCACGTAAACATATATGGAAAATAGAAGTGTGTATTTGTTTTAAAGCTTAAGTGTTTATTCTTAAGTTCACTTACTCATATAGCACACTTAAACTTGTTAAGTTCACTTAAATAAAACACACACACACATTTGCCTATTTATTTTATCATAAATAATTTCTGTCCTCAATAACGAATGAAAATAATTCTATACACACTAGAATATTTCCTTAAAATTTATAAATTATTTTTGCATTATAGTTTGTGTAAAAACACAAATATAATAGTAATATGCATTCAAAAGGTAAAAAAAATAATATGTATTTGAAAAAAATACTGAATCTTTTTTACAGCCCAAGACCTGAGCTTGGTTCTGGAATCTGCTCTAGGCCATATCTCCCCGAGGCCCAAATAACTGGTAAGAAGATCTCGTCCGCCCGAACTGATCCGACGACGACCTTGTGCCCACCCGAGCTGAAAGCAGCGTCCGGCTGCAACCCTACTTTCTCCTCCCCACAACCCCACGACTCCTCCCGTCCGCCCCTCACCACCGTATCCGCCGAGCCTAGACCGAGCACCACTCAATTCGCCACCGCGTTCGTCGGCAGATGCGCCAGGGTAAGCTCCTTTTCCGGTCTTCCCCGTGCATCATGGTTGTAGCCACCCCCCGCTGCTGCTGTGCCACTCCATGGCTGCCCAGCTGAAGCGTAGCATCCTGGCTAACTATGGTGTCCTAGCACTCACTGCCGGTCAAGCTCGTCCCCGACCTCGCGCTCCTCCTGATGTGGCGTGCAGTTCCAGCTCTCTCTCGACTTCCACAAGATCCAGGTGAGCCTTCTCTTCCTCCCACTGTTGGCAGCTTAGGGCATGCCCCGGCTGATGGCACGTGCGGCTGCTCAGATTTTTGGGAGAAGTGTTGGATTCATTAAGAAAGAGGAGGAAAGCATGCGATTGTTCTGTCGTGAGGAGGGGAAAGATGTCATGGTGCTCACACCTCTAGTAGATTAGTCCAGCCCTATGCGATTTAGATTTCAGATTCGTTGCTAAGTATACCTGTTTGGGATTGAATGTATACCTCTGCCATTATTTCATTTAGAAAGCAAGTATGCAATGAGCCAAATTGTGATGTTTTTGCCAGGTGTGGTAATGTGGAAGTTACAGCTGTTTTGATGCATGACCTTGCTGTTAGGCACAATGTGTTCAGCCTGAATGTCATCTAGCAAATGGGCATGCTGTTATGATTATGGTATTAGAATAATTTTTTATCCTTTGTACTCTTGATAATCTTATGATTGTGATGCCTAATCTTTCACCCCCAATATTTATATGTATAGAGTACCCTGCAAAACAATGCCAATACACAAGTTGCACCAATCATAGAAGAGGAAGATGAGACCGGTGAACATGAAAATGAAAATGAAGATGGGTTATAGGAGGTAATGACATTATTTCACTATGTTCCATGTACCTTGAACTGTAGCTAAAATAGATCAAACAACTTGATGTTTGTAGACTCAGCCTGGAAGCATTGTCACCATACAAAAAGGTGCACCAGCACCTACTCGCTCCACTAGAAGTACTGCACCTCCCAGCAGAGCTCTTTTCAACGAAAACACTGCAAATGTGACTGCATCAAAGACATATATCACTTCACAGCAGCTGATGAATAGGACAAGAAATAATCCCAAAAGGAGGAAGGTAACAACCAGCTAATTGGAATCTAAATTCTTGCATGATTTAATGAAATTTTATCAAATGTGACCTTCCTTGTTGAACTAGGAAATGTAGAAAATACATTGAACATGCGTGCTGAAAACTACAGCTTGTGCAGGTTTGATTGGGTGAGTTGTTCTGAGTAGTAATCTACCTTTTCTGTGATACTTGATAATACAAAAGTTATAGAGGGTTTAGAGATGTTTGTCGTCGTGAAAGGTCATGATTTTAGACCTAGAGAATTAGAGTTATGAATTTTGAAAGTAGCCGGTCAGGTTTTGACCTTGGTTTGGACAGCAGTGGGTGTTTGTGTTTTTTGACCATGATAACTGCAGAATCTTATTTAACAAATAACTAGAAAGATGTAGAGAATTTCATGGGCTTTCCGTATTGTTAAATAATATAATTTTTCGTTGTCTATAACTCAAGTTATGATTTTTCTAATCAACTAAACTGCTGCTGCCTTAAAAATTCAGAGAAGGCAGCTGCTACTGTAACATATGCAGTAGCTGCATCTGATCTGTTGAAAAGGCCACGATGGATAGGATCAAAGCCGTATTTTCTTCTCTATCCCTCCCCAAGGCTTGCTGATAGACTCTGCTTCTTTTAGCATAATTTATAAAGAGCAAAAGAGAATGCATACATCTTATAATGCAATCCAATGGAACACAGTTGCATGTGTCTGCTAGACTGCTACAAAAACTTGTATTACCCAATAGAACCATGCCTTCAGTTGTAGCCTGCAAAAAAAATATAGATTATCATTTGTAAAGTCAATTGAACTTATATAATCGACCTATACTTACAATGAAATTTTGCTAAAATTCCCAGCCATCTACGCTTCCAAGGAGTAAGGATTGCTGACATCTTGAACAACATTTATACTTTGAAAAGAGAGGGATATACAGAGACCAAAATAAAGATTGAGAAAGTAGAGAACAAAATATCAAGTTATTGTGAAAACACATAATGCTATTTTCATGGAAAACATAATTGTAATAAGCATACAGTAAGAATTTGAGTAAAACTAGAAATTGATTCATACGTTTGTGGTTCTGGAACAATGGAACATGACTTCCATCTTTTTCATGGAAAAAGGAATTACAACAACTAGATCGACAACATTTGCTCATTTGCAGAATTGCAGTAGAACTTCAACTATGCAAAAGCTTGGTTGATGGCTTTTGTATATGAAATTAGAAATTAGAACCATTTTATATCTTCATCTCTTTACATTTGTGCAAAAATTAGTAAACTTAATATTGTTCTAATATCCCAATTATATTCTTTTGGCAGTAGGTGGACAAGGTTTCAGTGGGAGGCTCATAATTAAGCGAGGACATAGCCGAGGAGATGACATGTTGGGCTGCTAGGAATTTCTCAAGTGCTGCATAGATGTTAGGAAGTTTGTAAAAAGTTGTCAAATAATGAGTTAATTGTACACTCGTTTATGATTTTATCTACTATTTTATGGGTTTGGCAACATATTGAATGATTAATTATAATTAATATATGTGGGTGCAATTGTTTTTGATATGGTTTATTGATTTGCAATGATGATTTATTAAACCAAAATTAAATGTTACTAGCATTGCAATAAAAGCTATACCTACGAGCCATGATGCGTGGCAATATGTTGTATGGCAACAGACTTATTTACGTTACAAATAATACTATTGCCACGACATGACTATTGTTGCAATAACAATTAATCTTCCGCAATGAATAAAATTGCGTGGCAAATTCTAATGTTGCAACGGCACCGAGGTCATGGCAATAATGAACAGTATATCGCAACGATTAAAATTGCATGGCAAATGATACTGTTGCAACGGCAACGCGGCCGTGGCAATAATGAACGGTATCTTGCAACGGATAAATTTGCGTGGCAAATGATACTATTGCCACGCCAAGACAAGCGTGGCAATAATGTATACTCTCTCGCAACGATTACATTTGCGTGGCAAATGATTTACTTGCCACGGCACAACGGTCGTGGCAACAACACCTTAAGCAACAAAATTATAGCGTGGCAACAAAAATCTATTGCCACGCTAGCGCTCGTTGTATTTACCACCTCTCGCTACAAAGACGAACGTGGCAAGTGCTCGTATTGCCACACCAATGAATGTTGCGATAACGTCCTATTGCAATGCTTGGCAACGTTGCAAGAAAAGCTAACTCTTGCAATGCCAAACTAGCAACGGTTGCAAGTTCTTATTGCAACGTGACTTTTTGCAACCATTGCCAACGAACGTGATTTCGTGGTATGAACTACCTTTTGCAACAAAATTGGGCATATTGCAACGTTTTCTCATTGTTGCGTAAGGGTTAGAAGTTTGTAGTGTCTCGTTGACTGTCTTTTGCAAAATGCTCTTGATTTGCTTATTTAATGTTTCTGCTTGGCCACTTGTCTGAGGGTGATATGGAGAAGCAACGTTGTGATGGATCCCATGCTTCATCAAATAGTGGTGGAAGTTCTTGTCCGTGAAGTGAGTTCCTCCATCACTAATCATCATCCTTAGAACTCTGAATCTTAGAAATATTATTTCTTCAAACATCTTCTTGGAGTTCTTTGCATCAGCAGCTCTACATGGCATGGCTTCAACCCACTTGGAGACATAGTCAACTGCCACCAAGATGTACTCATAGCCTTTTGACTTTGGAAATGGTCCCATGTAGTCAATTTCCCAGACATCGAAGAGCTCGATCTGGAGGTTGTTGGTGAGTGGCATGGCATCTCTTGAATTGATATTCTCGTGCCTCTGACACGCTCCACATCTCTAGATAAAGTCCTTTGTATCTTCATACATGGTTGGCCAAAAGAATCCACTCTGCCAAATCTTTGAATGAGTGCGGAATGGCCCATAATGTCCTCCATATGGCGATGAGTGGCATCGTTCGATAATCTTGATGCCTTCCTCTGCCGGTACACACCTTCTAAGCAAACCATCATAACATAATCTAAAGAGGTATGGTTCATCCCATATGTGGAGACAACTTTCATAGATGAGCTTCCTTTTGTTTTCCCCTGGTGGTACATAACCTACAACCATAAAATTAACAATATTTACGTACTAGGGGTCAAATTTCGTGACCTTGAAGAGCATGTCATCCCTCAATGAATCATTGATGGGTAGTCCCTATGAATTCTCAAGATGCATTCTAGACAAGTGATCGGCAATAGAATTTTCTACTCCCTTTTTATCTTTTATTTCTAAGTCAAATTCTTGGAGTAGCAAAATCCATCTTATTAATCTAGATTTAGCATCTTTCTTAGTAAGTATTTTAAAGCAGCATGATCAGTATAAACAATCACCTTAGCTCCTACTAAGTAAGATCTAAACTTATCAATAGCAAAAACAATAGCCAGGACTTCTTTTTCACTTGTTGCATAATTAAGTTAAGGTCTTGTCAAAGTTTTACTAGCATAAGCAATTGCACGATGCATCTTATCTTTAGTTTGTCCCAAAATTACCCCCCACATAGTAATCACTAGCATCACACATGATTTCAAAAGGTAGCGACCAATCAGGGTGTTGAATGATTGATGTAGAGATAAGTGCTTTCTTAAGAATATTAAAATATTTCAAGTATGCATCATCAAATTCAAAGGGAACATCCTTAGCCAAAAGATTTGTTAGTGGTCTAGCAATGTGTGAAAAATCTTTTATAAAGCGTCGGTAAAAACTAGCATGACCAAGAAAACTACGGATCCCTTTGATATTTACGGGAGGAGGTAACTGTTCGATTACTTCAATTTTAGCTCTATCTACCTCAATCCCTCGTTCGGACACCAAGTGTCCAAGCACTATTCCTTCTCTAACCATGAAATGACATTTTTCTTAGTTAAGGACTAAGTGCTTTTCTTCACATCTTTGTAAAACCTTATCTAAATTTTCAAGACAATCATCAAATGTTTTTCCATAAACTGAAAAGTCATCCAGAAAAACTTCCATAATTTCTTCAATCATGTAAGAAAATAGAGACATCATGCATCTTTGGAAAGAAGATGGAGCATTACATAATCCAAAAGACATTTTACGATAAGCATATGTTCCATATGGATATGTAAAGGTGGTTTTGCTTTGGTCATCTAGATGAATCAGTATCTGGTGGCAACCTAAATACCCATCAAGGAAATAGAAAAAAGAGTGGTTTGCTAGGCGCTCTAACATTTCATCAATGAAGGGCAATGGAAAGTGATCCTTCTTTATTGCCTTGTTAAGTTTTTGGTAATATATACACATTCGCCATCCATTGACAGTTCTTTGGGGGATTAATTCATTCTTTTCATTTTTAACAATAGTCATGCCTCCCTTTTTAGGCACAACTTGAACAGGGCTTACCCACTCACTATGAGGCGCAAGATAGATGAACCCGGCATATAAGAGTTTTGAAACGTCTTTCTTTACAACCTCTCTCATCGCATTATTAAGCCTACATTGGGGCTCCCTAGAAGGTAAAGAGTTAGGATCTATAGGGATGCAATGGGTGCAAAGAGCAGGGCTAATTCCCTTAAGGCCTTGGAGTGAGTAGCCAAAAGTAGAACGATGCTTTTCTAAGATAGTTAGCAAGCGGAGGGATTCTTCCTGAGAGAGTTTATCACTTATGATCACAGGAGAATCCTAATCATTATTGAGAAAAGCATATCTAAGACCAGAAGGCTAGGGTTTAAGCTCAATGGTAGCCTTAGGTGGTTCCAGCAATTCATCTAAGGGTTCAGGGTCTATAGGATTTTTGTCTTCTTCTTCTATGAAAAACTAGGCATCATCTTTAAGGTTGGGTTCAATCAAGTCATCAAGAGATGCAGCCTTAACCTCTTCAATTGGGTCTTCCTCAAGAATTGGCTCAGTCTTAGCATTTAGAGAATGAGTAATGGGTATAGAAAGCTTAAAGTTTTTCCCAAGTTTTATATTCAACTTCTCCATTTGTCCTTCTTGGATAAGTCTTTCAATTGGTTGTCCTATCAACAGGTCAAACTCCATAATATCAAAGACATAGAAGCTTAGATGAACCTTAGTTCCTTTTACTTGGATAGGAAGGACATAAAGTATTCCCAAACTTGGGAGAATGTGTCCTGAAAGACCTTTCAATAACTTTGTTGTTGGGGTTAATGGCATGTGTTGCAATAAATCATGAGCAAAAGACGCAGACATGATGTTAACACCCACAACTGGACTACAAAGAGCATAGAAAGGAGCTTTATTAATTTGGCAATGAATTGAAATAGAAGGTGAATCTAAGAAAATCACATCAAAAGAAAGCTCTGACTCTTCTAGCCATTCATTACTTATAATAGACACTAGCTCTTTCGTAGTCTTTTTAAGGAAAGCTTCCTCAAAAGGGTCTAAAGATTCTTCATGAGATGTTGATTTCCTAGACTTCTGGGGTCTCCTCATAGTATGATAATTTGAGGTATTTCCATATTCATCAAAAAGTTCAACATCAAATTCAAGCATAAAATCCAAAATTGGAGTTTCCTCTTTTTCTGGTGGTTCGGGATCTAAGATAACTAAAGTTGGTGATGGGTTTTCTTTGGGTTCAGATTCATCTATCGGGGATTCTTCCTCTAATGGCTTATCTTCTACTTCTTTAGGGGTGTCCTCTAAGATTTTAGTAAGAATGCTTCTTCCTGTATTGGTGAAGACATGCAAGAATGAGCCTCCTAAGGCCGTATTAAGATGCTTCGAGGTTTTCTTATTAAGACCCATATAAAAGTGTTGAAGAAGAATAGGGTCTTGAATGGCAAGGTTAGGGCCAGTTTTAATGAGAGCATTAAAGCGTTCTCATACCATGCCTAGAGATTCTTTTTCTTTTGTCTAAAAGATAGAACCTCTAAACAAAGTCTGACTACCCTAGAGATGGAAAAGAATTGCAAGCAAAAGCTAGAGCATAGGGCTTCCCAATCTCCTTGTCTACTCTCAATGGTGAGATTATACCAATGTTTAGCTTTTCTCGTCAAAGAGAAGGGAAAGAGCTTCGATCGTAAGGTTTCATCTATCATGCTCATAATGTGTAGGCATGCACAGGTCTGCTCAAACTCATTTAAGTGAAAATAGGGGTTTTCATCACCTTCGCCTGAAAAGGGTTGATCCTGAACCATGTTGATTAACCACGGGCGTAGCTCATAGCCAGGTGTTAGGATAGGCTTTGAAGATTCTTGTGGCTGTAGGCTTGTGCCCATGGGTGCACCATATTGGTAAATAGGGGTGGATTCTAGATCCACGGTAAAAAGGAAAGAAAAGATAAAAGGATAAAAGTATAATACAAGGTTAAGCTAGACTTGAAGTTAACTCAGCAACCATTCCCCAGCAACGGTGCCAGAAATGCTTGTTGGTATAAGTTAATGCACACAGAATAATCCACAAAGCATAGATATTATACCATTGTAGCACCTCACCGAGAGTAACCCAGTTTTATATCGAACCCAAAGGAATGGGGGTGAGAATAACCAATTCTAAGTTAATCCAACTTCACAATCAAGGCTAGATAATAGGAGCATAGAGGAGACTGCTAAGGTCTTCTAGTTCTAACTTTGGTAAGCTTTGTCTTCTATTGTTCAATTATGGGGATATTACTAGAGAAAACACAAGCAAAGTATGTTTCCTATAATAACAAAGTCCTGCTAAGCCTACTAATGGGAGATGGACTATAGAGGATTCAATGAGGCTATAAGAGTCACCCTCGTGAGCTACCACCAATCTAAAAATAGGGTACAACCATGAGTAACCCACAGGGGCCGAGTGGCCTCTAGGTGGGGCAGGCTGGCCCCACATGTTAGTGGGTCGAGCCTTGCTTCGGTGGAGAGCCTCCTAGAGTCTTTTGGAACCTTCCCATGTTGATCCCATGACGGAATTCCATGATTTCCTTTGACGAATTGGTCCTCCTTGGCGTTTTTTCGATTAAATCCTGCTAAAAACATAGATTCATCAAAACTTGTGTAATTTGTCAGTTTAAACCCCTAAGTCTATGTTGGTGATCTATTTTAGTCATTTATGCAAGGTATATTGACGGTATGTGATGAATGTTAACTGCCATCAACATATGCCAAGATGTAGTGATTGAAGGTGATGAAAGCAGGCATCAGATTGGCTAATATGAGGTGAGTTGCACCCTGCTTCTCATCAGCCTCCTACCTTGAGTCCTAGAAAAGCTCAATGCTTGGTTGCCTTCGATGTTACTTGTGGCCTGTTGATTTGTTCATCCACTTCCTATGAATGAGTGCTTTTATTGTAGATTCTTTTTGTGGCACTCGTCTCCTTCTTTGTTCCATCGCTGAAGTGGTGGTTCGGCTTGAGTTCATAGATTCATACCAAACCATGAATAGGCATAGCTTCTTTCCTGCAAAATGTTAATGGACACATACCCGAGGGAATACAACAAATTTGAAATACGGGTTGTTATACATAATTTGTGTGGTTCTCATCTATGCTAATGAAAAGGTGGTTTTTGAATTATTTAGCATAGATTGTTTATCATGTTGTATAACAAATTTTTATTTATTCATTGCATTCAAGCATGGTTCAAGGCAAGGGTAACTTGCAGCAAAAGACAAAGTGAATGAATTTTGATACTCATAGCTCTTCCTTCAATGAAGTATGAGCTAGGTCTTCTTTGTGCAAAGTTACTGGAGTTCATCACATGCCTTGATTCATCTTTGATGTGAATTCATCTATTGACTTACCCAGATTGAATTTGAGAGTTTTCTGCAGGGGTTAGTCCAATAAAATATCCAGTGTCTACACAAGCAATGTTTAGTTCAATAACCAAACTAAACTCCATGTCTAATTTGATTAAGGAAGACTATTTAACCTAAGCACCACGCTTAATTTAAAAAGCCTTTGGAAGTATGTCTAGTACTTCCAAACCAAAGCAAACTATGGAAGACAAAGGGATCATGAAAGAACTATAGAGATGTACTTAAATGGAGATGAAAGAGCATGATCATGGTGAGGAATTTTTGTTTTTTTACTAATCATGAGCCTTCATGTGCTCATATTTTTTTCATAAAGATGCAAGTGGGATGGATATATGAAAGGAACTAAATATGCTATGGATTTGATATGAGAAAATTTCAAACTAAATGGAATGGATGCATGGATTATTCCAAGTAAACATGCAATGGAATGCAATAATTAAAAGATAACTACTCATCAAGTTTAAAGTCTATGAGCAAGACTATCTCACCTTTCTTGATCATACTTACCATGACTCACATGATGGAATTTGTGAGTAGTGTAGCATCTGTATTCATCACTTGAGACGTGATTTGAATTCTTGTGACGTCGACCTTTTTCTCCAATCTACACATGGTTAGAGAATATATATATATATATATATATATATATATATACAAACCTATGAGATGGCAGGGTTCCGGTATTGGTGGATCATGAATGTTTCAGGCACCCTGAGGTTCTTCAATCTTTCTTCTTTTCTTATGAAAGCTTGCCGGAAGGTCGAAACAACATCTGTTGTCCTGTCTATTCTGCAATTCAACAGAATAGGGTAATCCTACTAAAGCTAGTGGTATGTTAATGATCTAAATCTTTACACCAATTATTTCCCCAGCAATGGGGCCAAAAATACTTGTTGGTATTTATAAGTGTAAATAGAATATGAAGGATTCCTCAAGCGCACAGAATGCCATTGTAGCATTTTACCGGGAGTATTCGAGGTATCGTTATTTATATTTTACCACAGGGAAACAATTGAGTGAAGACTTATTGAGTAAATAAGAAATATCTATCCATCAACATACCTGCATAGCTTGAGTAAGGGGTAAAGGCAATGATAGGATTTAAGAATAAAAACACTCAAGGGATAGATCACTAAGATAAATAACTAGTCAACTCAGGAGAACAAGGGGTGAGGTAGATTCCTATGATATTCTTATTATAGGATCAAAGTATATATATACCTAACTATAGCTAAGACTAACTCTACTCTTTTGCACTTTGGGACGTCGCTTACATAGTAGAGCACCCATAATAGATAACTCTACTAACGTGACTACGGTCCTACAATTTAAGAACCTATTCAATTCGGCATGGACTACAAAGGATAGACGAGACTATCACCACCCGCTGCTACCACACAACCAGAGAATATGATGTACTCATAGGCAGAATGTCGTATAAGCACCATGCTTACACGAGGCTCGGCTACTTAGCCCAATCGATAAACTATAGCAGGCTAAGCGCTCTATGAACCCGCACACAAAAGTAATGATAACCACAACTAAGTAAGATATATATTCAAAGTAAATATAACCATGTAGATAAGAATCTAATGAATTGATAGTAAGTCTTACAAGATGTAGAAGTGAAGATACAAGGCTTTGCCGAGCCTCCAAGACTAGATCTGGAATTTGAGCATAAGCCCAACTCGACCCTCACTCCCGAGCTACTAATCTACTACATTGGAGAGCTCTAGACCTAATCCTCCTGGTGTATCTTGATCTCTGAATGAGAGATATGAATTAGGGTTTTAGGGATGGCTCTAGGGAGGGGGTAAGGGGCTTCTATATATAGGCCTGTGGTGGAGTAGGGGGCAAGGAATCAAGGTGGAGTAGGTGGCAAGGAATCATTGGATGAACCAACCTATAACCACCTTAAAATCAACATTGTAGATCTTGGAAATGCATACGAGGTAGCAGAGGGTGAGCAAGCTCCAGAGCAGGCTGGCGGCATCCCTAGTGGGCCAGCCAGCCCACTATTTTGGCCATTTGGCCCAAGCTTCGACGTGGTGTCCTTTGGAACCTTCTAGAGTTGTCTTTCATAGTTTTTGTGGGTTGAATGACTTGTTGTCGTCGGTTTGCTTGTTTGGAGTGTATGATAGTGGTCCTGGGAGCTGTATTCTGAATAAATCCTCCTGCATACAAATATGTACCAAAACATGTGGAATCCATTAGTTTAAACCCCTATTCCTATGTTTAGTGATGGAATTAAGTATAAATGTAGGTTATGTTGATGGTTTATAATTGGTATTAATGATCGTCAACAAAGTTCAAGCTCTCAACTAGCAACACATTGGATATGCTCATGTCATTAGATATTGCAATCTTACCAAGCCCTTTGACCTTTCCTTTTTCATTGTCACCAAATGTGATACTATCATAACCATTGCTATCATTGGTGTTGATTGAGTTGAACATTCTTGCATCACCGGTCATGTGTTGAGTGCACCCACTATCAAGAACCCAATGCCTTTCTCTGGCTTTGTAATTGACCTACAAAAGAAGATCACTTCTTTTTAGGTACCCAAACTTGCTTGGGTCCTTAAAGGTTAGTCACTAAGCTCTTTGGTACCTAAATGGCCTTCTTCTTTGGGCCAAACATAGATGTACCAACAAACTTAGTCTTCACTCCATTAATACCCTTGGTAAGCATGTAACAAGAATCAAATCTGACGGAGGATATATTTTGTTGCTTGTTCTTGTTGTTCTTGCAATATTGCTCTACATGCCCAACTTGCTTGCATCTATTGCAAAACCAACCATTGCCCTTCACAAAGCTAGCTTTGGGAGTGACAAAGGCCACCTTACCTTTCTTGGAGGTATAGCCCAATCCCTCTTTGTTGAGAGAAAACCATTGGCTACCCAAGCACTTTAGCAAGCGGCCATCTCCACCATAGGCATTGCCTAAGGCACGAGTGAGCTCATTGACCTCCTTCTTTAAGGTCTCATTCTCAACCATAAGTGAGGTATCACAAGTGAAACCATCACTCATAGGTGAACTAGTAGTGGTAGTGCTAGATGAGCTACATGAAGGGTTAGCGGGAGCAACAATGATAGGCTTATAAAAGATTCATCAATGATATCACAAGTTACTCGCACATCACATGACACAATTACTCTTTCACATTATTCAACAAGTGTGGAATGAGCTTTTTCAAGCTTGGAGTGAGCTTTGCCAAGCTTCTCATGGGCATCCTCTAGCCTCTCATGAGATGCATTGAGCTCATCAAAGGCTTGCTTAAGGGCTTTTAGTTCCTTATGCAAGTCTTTGCATTCCATTCTCTTAATGTCAAAGAGTTCTTTAGCATCTTCAAGCATGCCAATTAGTTCATCTTTAGTGAGTTCATCATCATTGTACAGCGGGTGCTTAGCTCACATGTACAACAACCTAAGAAGCTCCAACGCCATAACTTGTTCTAGATTTTCTTCGTCATCAGCAACCGTTGAGCACGTGTCATTATTGATGGAGGTAGCTGCAATAATTTGGTGAGTTCTGATTTGGTGAAGAAGCTTGGCTTGACCACACGTGCACACCCACGTCCATACCATATTTAGTGGCTACATGATTCTAGAAAAGCAAAGGTAACACAAACTTATAGAGTTTCATTTTCCATTGGTTCTTATGCTAATTCTATTGATTGTGATGTGGTACCTATGCAAGCCTATTCACTTTTATTGGGTCATCCTTGGGAACATGACAATGATACTACACACCATGGTAGAAGTAATAAATATACTTTTGTGCATAAAGGAAAGAAAATTACTTTGGTACCTTTGACCCCTGCTCAAATTGTACAAGCTGATAGAGAACGCGCTGCTAGTTTGAATGTGTTCAATCTGAAAATTAGCAAGTTGCTAATTCTATTCTCCCACCTAAAAAGGATAAGTCTACATCTATTTCTAAGGCCGAGGGGATTAAATTGAAGGGTGGTGTTATGCTTACAACAAAATGTGACTTTGCTAAAATTTCTGATGATGATATTTGCTATGCTTTGGTATGCAAACAAGCTATATTTTCGCTTGATGATATTGTTAGTTCGGTGCCTCCTGCTATCACTAACCTTTTGCAGGAGTATGAGGAAATTTTTCTAGCTAAGATACCCCGGGGCTGCCACCTATGAGAGGGATAGAGCATCAAATCGATTTAATTCTATGAGCAACCTTGCCCAACTGTGCTACCTATCGAACCAATCCTAAGGAGACTAAGGAAATTTAGCAGCAAGTCCAAGACCTTTTGGACCGCAGGTATGTACGAGAAAGCCTTAGTCCTTGTGCCATTCCTGTACTTTTGGTTCCTAAGAAAGATGGAACTTGGCGTATGTGTGTTGATTGTAGAGCCATCAATAATATTACTATTCGGTATCGTCATCCTATTCCTAGGCTAGACGACATGCTTGATGAGTTGTGTGGCTCTATAATTTTCACCAAGATTGATTTGTGAAGTGGCTACCACCAAATTAGAATGAAACTTGGAGATGAATGGAAAACCGCGTTTAAAACCAAATTCGGGTTGTAGGAGTGGTTAGTAATGCCTTTTGGTTTGACAAATGCACCTAGCACTTTCATGTGCTTAACGAATGAGGTTTTAAGAGCTTTTATTGGTCATTTTGTGGTAGTTTACTTTGATGATATATTGATTTACAGCAAGTCTTTTGATGAATATATGGATCACTTACGTGCTGTTTTTAATGCTTTACGTGATGCACAATTATTTGGTAACCTTGAGAAGTGCATCTTTTGCACGGATCGAGTTTCTTTTCTTGGCTATGTTGTAACTCCACAGGGAATTGAGGTGGACGAGATGAAAATTGAAGCCATAAAGAGCTGGCCAGTTCCCCAAACCATCACACAGGTGTGGAGTTTTCTTGGTCTTGCAGGATTCTACTGCCGCTTCGTCAAAGATTTTAGCACCATTGCTGCCCCATTGCATGAGTTGACGAAGAAAGGGGTAGTGTTTCATTAGGGAAAGGCACATGAGGAGTCCTTTGACACTTTGAAGGACAAGCTCACACACGCACCATTGTTGCAACTCCCAAACTTTGGTAAGACTTTTAAGCTAGAATGTGATGCTAGTGGAGTTGGCATTGGGGGTGTTTTGATGCAAGATGATAAACCCATTGCTTACTTTAGTGAAAAATTGCATGGCCCTTTTCTGAATTATTCCACGTATGATAAGGAGTTGTATGCACTTGTCCGTTCTTTAGAGATGCGGCATCATTATTTGTGGCCTAAAGAATTTGTTATTCATTCTGATCATGAATCGCTTAAGTATCTTCGCTCTCAGCATAATCTGAATTGTAGGCATGCTAAATGGGTTGAATTTATTGAATCTTTTCCTTATATTATCAAACATAAGAAAGGGAAGGATAATATAATTGCTGATGCTTTGTCTAGATGATATACCTTGTTGTCTCAACTAGATTGTTAGATTTTTGGGCTTGAATCAATAAAAGAACAATATGCACTTGATCCTGATTTTAAGGACGTGTTGATGAATTGTAGAGAGGGACGTACATGAAATAAGTTTATGATCAATGATGGGTTTTTGTTTGAAACTAACCGCCTATGCATTCTAGTTGGTTATGTTTGTCTTTTGTTGTTGCAGGAGGCACATGGAGGCGGATTGATGGGACATTTTGGTGCTAAGAAGACGGAGGAGGTGCAGTTGACACATTTATTTTGGCCAAGGATGAGGCGAGATGTACAACGGTACATGGCTCGGTGCACCACATGTCAACAAGCTAAGTCATGGTTGAACCCACATGGTTTGTATATGCCTCTTCCTGTTCCTTCTACTCCTTGGGCTGATATATCTATGGATTTTGAGTTGGGTTTGCCAAGGACTAAGAGGGGGAGGGATAGTATTTTTGTGGTGGTTGATCGTTTTTCTAAGATGGCACATTTTATTCCTTGTCATAAGAGCGACGATGCTATTCATATTGCTGACCTTTTCTTTCAAGAAATCGTTCGCTTGCATGGTATGCCTTCTACTATTGTTTTAGATCACGATGCAAAATTCTTGAGTCATTTTTGGCACACTTTGTGGAATAAATTGGGGACCAAGCTATTGTTTTCTACAACATGTCATCCCCAAACTGATGGGCAAACTGAGGTAGTGAATCAAACATTGTCCACCATGTTTAGAGTAATTTTGAAGCGCAATTTGAAGATGTGGGAAGAGTGTTTGCCGCATGTGGAGTTTGCATATAACAGGGCGGAACATTCCACCACCAAGGTTTTTAGGTAGTGTATGGTTTTGACCCCCGTGCTCCTATTGATCTTTTGCCTTTACCTACCATTGAGAGAACACATAGTGATGCTAGAGAGCGTGTTGATTTCATTCGTAAGTTGCATGAAACAACTAAAGCAAATATTGAAAGAATGAATGAAAAGAATAGAATTGTTGGTAGTAAAGGTAGAAAAGAAATTAAACTTGAACCGGGTGATTTGGTTTGGTTACATTTGAGAAAAGATAGATTTCCTGAGCTGCATAAGTCTAAATTAATGCTAAGAGCAGCTGGTCCTTATAAGATAATTGAGAAAATAAATGATAATGCCTACAAACTTGAGTTGCCACCCGAGTTCGGGATTAGTCCCACCTTTAACATTGCAGATTTGAAGCCTTATTTGGGAGAAGAAGATGAGCTTGAGTCGAGGACAACTTAGTTTTAAGAGGGGGAGGATGATGAGGATATCACTCCTTTGGATGTACCCGTTAACCCTCCAACCGTTATGCAAGGTCCAATGACCCAAGCTCGAATGCGTCAACTCAATTTAGAGGTGAGCTCGTTCTTAAGCGATCCTTTTCATACTTTTGAGAGTAGACTACTACATAATGATGTTATCTTGCTTAGGAACATTGGAGAGGGTCATGAGGGACTTAGAGGAAGTGGTGGAGGTGATGATGACCAGCAAAGACATCCACTAGAAACCAGAGGCCCGGTCCAACGTGATTTTGAGTCTGCCTCGGCCTCCAGGACAAGTCTACCTTAAACTGGTCACCTAGGACGCATCTAGACTCCATTTTTGACGATCCACATATGGTTGGAAAGATAATTTGATAAGGAATCCAATGCAGGTGGTCTCATGTCAAAAGCTCTTCGGCATCCACAGAAATTGTTGAAACAAGTTAGCATCCAGAATCTGTCTAGGTGCTGCGTCACCGTATTTGGTCCAATGGGCCATGTATCGTCTTTGAGTCCGTTAGGGGGCTCGTCCAGGGTAGGCAATGACCCTAAGACCTTTATATTCTTACATCACCACCATCATTAGGTTTTGGGTTTTTCTTAGATTAATCTATCGAGAACAATTTCATTGTTCATCGGTTTGTGAGACCCCAACTTCATGAGATTAATCATTCATCTGCAATTTGGTTGCTTTCTTTCTTGTTGTTGCTTGTGTTCTTCATTGTGCAGGCAGGGATTAACCTTCTTGGCGAGTTGGTGTGGATCGATCCAATGGTGATCCACACCAACTCCCTCGATCACCATTGGATGAACCAACCTATAACCACCTTAAAATCAACATTGTAGATCTTGGAAATGCATACGAGGTAGCAGAGGGTGAGCGGGCTCCAGAGCAGGCTGGCGGCATCCCTAGTGGGCTAGCCAGCCCACTATTGTGGCCATTTGGCCCAAGCTTCGGCGTGGTGTCCTTTGGAACCTTCTAGAGTTGTCTTTCATAGTTTTTGTGGGTTGAATGACTTGTTGTCGTCGGTTTGCTTGTTTGGAGTGTATGATAGTGGTCCTGGGAGCTGTATTCTGAATAAATCCTCCTGCATACAAATATGTACCAAAACATGTGGAATCCATTAGTTTAAACCCCTATTCCTATGTTTGGTGATGGAATTAAGTATAAATGTAGGTTATGTTGATGGTTTATAATTGGTATTAATGATCATCAACAAAGTTCAAGCTCTCAACTAGCAACACATTGGATATGCTCATGTCATTAGATATTGCAATCTTACCAAGCCCTTTGACCTTTCCTTTTTCATTGTCACCAAATGTGATACTATCATAACCATTTCTATCATTGGTGTTGATTGAGTTGAACATTCTTGCATCACCGGTCATGTGTTGAGTGCACCCACTATCAAGAACCCAATGCCTTCCTCTAGCTTTGTAATTGACCTACAAAAGAAAATCACTTCTTTTTAGGTACCCAAACTTGCTTGGGTCCTTAAAGGTTAGTCACTAAGCTCTTTGGTACCTAAATGGCCTTCTTCTTTGGGCCAAACATAGATGTACCAATAAACTTAGTCTTCACTCCATTAACACCCTTGGTAAGCATGTAACAAGAATCAAATCTGACGGAGGATATATTTTGTTGCTTGTTCTTGTTGTTCTTGCAATATTGCTCTACATGCCCAACTTGATTGCATCTATTGCAAAACCAACCATTGCCCTTCACAAAGCTAGCTTTGGGAGTGACAAAGGCCACCTTACCTTTCTTGGAGGCATAGCCCAATCCCTCTTTGTTGAGAGAAAACCATTGGCTACCCAAGCACTTTAGCAAGCGGCCATCTCCACCATAGGCATTGCCTAAGGCACGAGTGAGCTCATTGACCTCCTTCTTTAAGGTCTCATTCTCAACCATAAGTGAGGTATCACAAGTGAAACCATCACTCATAGGTGAACTAGTAGTGGTAGTGCTAGATGAGCTACATGAAGGGTTAGCGGGAGCAACAATGATAGGCTTATAAAAGATTCATCAATGATATCACAAGTTACTCGCACATCACATGACACAATTACTCTTTCACATTATTCAACAAGTGTGGAATGAGCTTTTTCAAGCTTGGAGTGAGCTTTGCCAAGCTTCTCATGGGCATCCTCTAGCCTCTCATGAGATGCATTGAGCTCATCAAAGGCTTGCTTAAGGGCTTTTAGTTCCGTACGCAAGTCTTTGCATTCCATTCTCTTAATGTCAAAGAGTTCTTTAGCATCTTCAAGCATGCCAATTAGTTCATCTTTTGTGAGTTCATCATCATTGTACAGCGGGTGCTTAGCTCACATGTACAACAACCTAAGAAGCTCCAACACCATAACTTGTTCTAGATTTTCTTCGTCATCAGCAACCGTCGAGCACGTGTCATTATTGATGGAGGTAGCTGCAATAATTTGGTGAGTTCTGATTTGGTCAAGAAGCTTGGCTTGACCACACGTGCACATCCACGTCCATACCATATTTAGTGGCTACATGATTCTAGAAAAGCAAAGGTAACACAAACTTATAGAGTTTCATTTTCCATTGGTTCTTATGCTAATTCTATTGATTGTGATGTGGTACCTATGCAAGCCTATTCACTTTTATTGGGTCATCCTTGGGAACATGACAATGATACTACACACCATGGTAGAAGTAATAAATATACTTTTGTGCATAAAGGAAAGAAAATTACTTTGGTACCTTTGACCCCTGCTTAAATTGTACAAGCTGATAGAGAACGCGCTGCTAGTTTGAATGATGTTCAATCTAAAAATCAGCAAGTTGCTAATTCTATTCTCCCACCTAAAAAGGATAAGTCTACATCTATTTCTAAGGCCGAGGGGATTAAATTGAAGGGTGGTGTTATGCTTACAACAAAATGTGACTTTGCTAAAATTTCTGATGATGATATTTGCTATGCTTTGGTATGCAAACAAGCTATATTTTCGCTTGATGATATTGTTAGTTCGGTGCCTCCTGCTATCACTAACCTTTTGCAGGAGTATGAGGAAATTTTTCCAGCTAAGATACCCCGGGGCTGCCACCTATGAGAGGGATAGAGCATCAAATCGATTTAATTCTATGAGCAACCTTGCCCAACTGTGCTACCTATCGAACCAATCCTAAGGAGACTAAGGAAAATTAGCAGCAAGTCAAAGACCTTTTGGACCGCAGGTATGTACGAGAAAGCCTTAGTCCTTGTGCCATTCCTGTACTTTTGGTTCCTAAGAAAGATGGAACTTGGCGTATGTGTGTTGATTGTAGAGCCATCAATAATATTACTATTCGGTATCGTCATCCTATTCCTAGGCTAGACGACATGCTTGATGAGTTGTGTGGCTCTATAATTTTCACCAAGATTGATTTGTGAAGTGGCTACCACCAAATTAGAATGAAACTTGGAGATGAATGGAAAACCGCGTTTAAAACCAAATTCGGGTTGTAGGAGTGGTTAGTAATGCCTTTTGGTTTGACAAATGCACCTAGCACTTTCATGTGCTTAATGAATGAGGTTTTAAGAGCTTTTATTGGTCATTTTGTGGTAGTTTACTTTGATGATATATTGATTTACTGCAAGTCTTTTGATGAATATATGGATCACTTACGTGCTGTTTTTAATGCTTTACGTGATGCACAATTATTTGGTAACCTTGAGAAGTGCATCTTTTGCACGGATCGAGTTTCTTTTCTTGGCTATGTTGTAACTCCACAGGGAATTGAGGTGGACGAGATGAAAATTGAAGCCATAAAGAGCTGGCCAGTTCCCCAAACCATCACACAGGTGTGGAGTTTTCTTGGTCTTGCAGGATTCTACTACCGCTTCGTCAAAGATTTCAGCACCATTGCTGCCCCATTGCATGAGTTGATGAAGAAAGGGGTAGTGTTTCATTAGGGAAAGGCACATGAGGAGTCCTTTGACACTTTGAAGGACAAGCTCACACACGCACCATTGTTGCAACTCCCAAACTTTGGTAAGACTTTTAAGCTAGAATGTGATGCTAGTGGAGTTGGCATTGGGGGTGTTTTGATGCAAGATGATAAACCCATTGCTTACTTTAGTGAAAAATTGCATGGCCCTTTTCTGAATTATTCCACGTATGATAAGGAGTTGTATGCACTTGTCCGTTCTTTAGAGATGTGGCATCATTATTTGTGGCCTAAAGAATTTGTTATTCATTCTGATCATGAATCGCTTAAGTATCTTTGCTCTCAGCATAATCTGAATCGTAGGCATGCTAAATGGGTTGAATTTATTGAATCTTTTCCTTATATTATCAAACATAAGAAAGGGAAGGATAATATAATTGCTGATGCTTTGTCTAGACGATATACCTTGTTGTCTCAACTTGATTGTCAGATTTTTGGGCTTGAATCAATAAAAGAACAATATGCACTTGATCCTGATTTTAAGGACGTGTTGATGAATTGTAGAGAGGGACGTACATGAAATAAGTTTATGATCAATGATGGGTTTTTGTTTGGAACTAACCACCTATGCATTCTAGTTGGTTATGTTTGTCTTTTGTTGTTGCAGGAGGCACATGGAGGCGGATTGATGGGACATTTTGGTGCTAAGAAGACGGAGGAGGTGCAGTTGACACATTTATTTTGGCCAAGGATGAGGCAAGATGTACAACGGTACGTGGCTCGGTGCACCACATGTCAACAAGCTAAGTCATGGTTGAACCCACATGGTTTTTATATGCCTCTTCCTGTTCCTTCTACTCCTTGGGCTGATATATCTATGGATTTTGAGTTGGGTTTGCCAAGGACTAAGAGGGGGAGGGATAGTATTTTTGTGGTGGTTGATCGTTTTTCTAAGATGGCACATTTTATTCCTTGTCATAAGAGCGACGATGCTATTCATATTGCTGACCTTTTCTTTCAAGAAATCGTTCGCTTGCATGGTATGCCTTCTACTATTGTTTTAGATCGCGATGCAAAATTCTTGAGTCATTTTTGGCACACTTTGTGGAATAAATTGGGGACCAAGCTATTGTTTTCTACAACATGTCATCCCCAAACTGATGGGCAAACTGAGGTAGTGAATCAAACATTGTCCACCATGTTTAGAGTAATTTTGAAGCGCAATTTGAAGATGTGGGAAGAGTGTTTGCCGCATGTGGAGTTTGCATATAACAGGGTGGAACATTCCACCACCAAGGTTTTTAGGTAGTGTATGGTTTTAACCCCCGTGCTCCTATTGATCTTTTGCCTTTACCTACCATTGAGAGAACACATAGTGATGCTAGAGAGCGTGTTGATTTCATTCGTAAGTTGCATGAAACAACTAAAGCAAATATTGAAAGAATGAATGAAAAGAATAGAATTGTTGGTAGTAAAGGTAGAAAAGAAATTAAACTTGAACCGGGTGATTTGGTTTGGTTACATTTGAGAAAAATATAGATTTCCTGAGCTGCATAAGTCTAAATTAATGCTAAGAGTAGCTGGTCCTTATAAGATAATTGAGAAAATAAATGATAATGCCTACAAACTTGAGTTGCCACCCGAGTTCGGGATTAGTCCCACCTTTAACATTGCAGATTTGAAGCCTTATTTGGGAGAAGAAGATGAGCTTGAGTCGAGGACAACTTAGTTTTAAGAGGGGGAGGATGATGAGGATATCACTCCTTCGGATGTACCCGTTAACCCTCCAACCGTTATGCAAGGTCCAATGACCCAAGCTCGAATGCGTCAACTCAATTTAGAGGTGAGCTCGTTCTTAAGCGATCCTTTTCATACTTTTGAGAGTAGACTACTACATAATGATGTTATCTTGCTTAGGAACATTGGAGAGGGTCATGAGGGACTTAGAGGAAGTGGTGGAGGTGATGATGACCAGCAAAGACATCCACTAGAAACCAGAGGCCCGGTCCAACGTGATTTTGAGTCTGCCTCGGCCTCCAGGACAAGTCTACCTTAAACTGGTCACCCAGGACGCATCTAGACTCCATTTTTGACGATCCACATATGGTTGGAAAGATAATTTGATAAGGAATCCAATGCAGGTGGTCTCATGTCAAAAGCTCTTCGGCATCCACAGAAATTGTTGAAACAAGTTAGCATCCAGAATCTGTCTAGGTGCTGCGTCACCGTATTTGGTCCAATGGGCCATGTATCGTCTTTGAGTCCGTTAGGGGGCTCGTCCAGGGTAGGCAATGACCCTAAGACCTTTATATTCTTACATCACCACCATCATTAGGTTTTGGGTTTTTCTTAGATTAATCTATCAAGAACAATTTCACCGTTCATCGGTTTGTGAGACCCCAACTTCATGAGATTAATCATTCATCTGCAATTTGGTTGCTTTCTTTCTTGTTGTTGCTTGTGTTCTTCATTGCGCAGGCAGGGATTAACCTTCTTGGTGAGTTGGTGTGGATCGATCCAATGGTGATCCACACCAACTCCCTCGATCACCATTGGATGAACCAACCTATAACCACCTTAAAATCAACATTGTAGATCTTGGAAATGCATACGAGGTAGCAGAGGGTGAGCGGGCTCCAGAGCAGGCTGGCGGCATCCCTAGTGGGCCAGCCAGCCCACTATTGTGGCCATTTGGCCCAAGCTTCGGCGTGGTGTCCTTTGGAACCTTCTAGAGTTGTCTTTCATAGTTTTTGTGGGTTGAATGACTTGTTGTCGTCGGTTTGCTTGTTTGGAGTGTATGATAGTGGTCCTGGGAGCTGTATTCTGAATAAATCCTCCTGCATACAAATATGTACCAAAACATGTGGAATCCATTAGTTTAAACCCCTATTCCTATGTTTGGTGATGGAATTAAGTATAAATGTAGGTTATGTTGATGGTTTATAATTGGTATTAATGATCGTCAACAAAGTTCAAGCTCTCAACTAGCAACACATTGGATATGCTCATGTCATTAGATATTGCAATCTTACCAAGCCCTTTGACCTTTCCTTTTTCATTGTCACCAAATGTGATACTATCATAACCATTGCTATCATTGGTGTTGATTGAGTTGAACATTCTTGCATCACCGGTCATGTGTTGAGTGCACCCACTATCAAGAACCCAATGCCTTTCTCTGGCTTTGTAATTGACCTACAAAAGAAGATCACTTCTTTTTAGGTACCCAAACTTGCTTGGGTCCTTAAAGGTTAGTCACTAAGCTCTTTGGTACCTAAATGGCCTTCTTCTTTGGGCCAAACATAGATGTACCAACAAACTTAGTCTTCACTCCATTAACACCCTTGGTAAGCATGTAACAAGAATCAAATCTGACGAAGGATATATTTTGTTGCTTGTTCTTGTTGTTCTTGCAATATTGCTCTACATGCCCAACTTGCTTGCATCTATTGCAAAACCAACCATTGCCCTTCACAAAGCTAGCTTTGGGAGTGACAAAGGCCACCTTACCTTTCTTGGAGGTATAGCCCAATCCCTCTTTGTTGAGAGAAAACCATTGGCTACCCAAGCACTTTAGCAAGCGGCCATCTCCACCATAGGCATTGCCTAAGGCACGAGTGAGCTCATTGACCTCCTTCTTTAAGGTCTCATTCTCAACCATAAGTGAGGTATCACAAGTGAAACCATCACTCATAGGTGAACTAGTAGTGGTAGTGCTAGATGAGCTACATGAAGGGTTAGCGGGAGCAACAATGATAGGCTTATAAAAGATTCATCAATGATATCACAAGTTACTCGCACATCACATGACACAATTACTCTTTCACATTATTCAACAAGTGTGGAATGAGCTTTTTCAAGCTTGGAGTGAGCTTTGCCAAGCTTCTCATGGGCATCCTCTAGCCTCTCATGAGATGCATTGAGCTCATCAAAGGCTTGCTTAAGGGCTTTTAGTTCCTTATGCAAGTCTTTGCATTCCATTCTCTTAATGTCAAAGAGTTCTTTAGCATCTTCAAGCATGCCAATTAGTTCATCTTTAGTGAGTTCATCATCATTGTACAGCGGGTGCTTAGCTCACATGTACAACAACCTAAGAAGCTCCAACGCCATAACTTGTTCTAGATTTTCTTCGTCATCAGCAACCGTTGAGCACGTGTCATTATTGATGGAGGTAGCTGCAATAATTTGGTGAGTTCTGATTTGGTCAAGAAGCTTGGCTTGACCACATGTGCACACCCACGTCCATACCATATTTAGTGGCTACATGATTCTAGAAAAGCAAAGGTAACACAAACTTATAGAGTTTCATTTTCCATTGGTTCTTATGCTAATTCTATTGATTGTGATGTGGTACCTATGCAAGCCTATTCACTTTTATTGGGTCATCCTTGGGAACATGACAATGATACTACACACCATGGTAGAAGTAATAAATATACTTTTGTGCATAAAGGAAAGAAAATTACTTTGGTACCTTTGACCCCTGCTCAAATTGTACAAGCTGATAGAGAACGCGCTGCTAGTTTGAATGATGTTCAATCTGAAAATTAGCAAGTTGCTAATTCTATTCTCCCACCTAAAAAGGATAAGTCTACATCTATTTCTAAGGCCGAGGGGATTAAATTGAAGGGTGGTGTTATGCTTACAACAAAATGTGACTTTGCTAAAATTTCTGATGATGATATTTGCTATGCTTTGGTATGCAAACAAGCTATATTTTCGCTTGATGATATTGTTAGTTCGGTGCCTCCTGCTATCACTAACCTTTTGCAGGAGTATGAGGAAATTTTTCTAGCTAAGATACCCCGGGGCTGCCACCTATGAGAGGGATAGAGCATCAAATCGATTTAATTCTATGAGCAACCTTGCCCAACTGTGCTACCTATCGAACCAATCCTAAGGAGACTAAGGAAATTTAGCAGCAAGTCCAAGACCTTTTGGACCGCAGGTATGTACGAGAAAGCCTTAGTCCTTGTGCCATTCCTGTACTTTTGGTTCCTAAGAAAGATGGAACTTGGCGTATGTGTGTTGATTGTAGAGCCATCAATAATATTACTATTCGGTATTGTCATCCTATTCCTAGGCTAGACGACATGCTTGATGAGTTGTGTGGCTCTATAATTTTCACCAAGATTGATTTGTGAAGTGGCTACCACCAAATTAGAATGAAACTTGGAGATGAATGGAAAACCGCGTTTAAAACCAAATTCGGGTTGTAGGAGTGGTTAGTAATGCCTTTTGGTTTGACAAATGCACCTAGCACTTTCATGTGCTTAACGAATGAGGTTTTAAGAGCTTTTATTGGTCATTTTGTGGTAGTTTACTTTGATGATATATTGATTTACAGCAAGTCTTTTGATGAATATATGGATCACTTACGTGCTGTTTTTAATGCTTTACGTGATGCACAATTATTTGGTAACCTTGAGAAGTGCATCTTTTGCACGGATCGAGTTTCTTTTCTTGGCTATGTTGTAACTCCACAGGGAATTGAGGTGGACGAGATGAAAATTGAAGCCATAAAGAGCTGGCCAGTTCCCCAAACCATCACACAGGTGTGGAGTTTTCTTGGTCTTGCAGGATTCTACTGCCGCTTCGTCAAAGATTTTAGCACCATTGCTGCCCCATTGCATGAGTTGACGAAGAAAGGGGTAGTGTTTCATTAGGGAAAGGCACATGAGGAGTCCTTTGACACTTTGAAGGACAAGCTCACACACGCACCATTGTTGCAACTCCCAAACTTTGGTAAGACTTTTAAGCTAGAATGTGATGCTAGTGGAGTTGGCATTGGGGGTGTTTTGATGCAAGATGATAAACCCATTGCTTACTTTAGTGAAAAATTGCATGGCCCTTTTCTGAATTATTCCACGTATGATAAGGAGTTGTATGCACTTGTCCGTTCTTTAGAGATGTGGCATCATTATTTGTGGCCTAAAGAATTTGTTATTCATTCTGATCATGAATCGCTTAAGTATCTTCGCTCTCAGCATAATCTGAATCGTAGGCATGCTAAATGGGTTGAATTTATTGAATCTTTTCCTTATATTATCAAACATAAGAAAGGGAAGGATAATATAATTGCTGATGCTTTGTCTAGACGATATACCTTGTTGTCTCAACTTGATTGTCAGGTTTTTGGGCTCGAATCAATAAAAGAACAATATGCACTTGATCCTGATTTTAAGGACGTGTTGATGAATTGTAGAGAGGGACGTACATGAAATAAGTTTATGATCAATGATGGGTTTTTGTTTGGAACTAACCGCCTATGCATTCTAGTTGGTTATGTTTGTCTTTTGTTGTTGCAGGAGGCACATGGAGGTGGATTGATGGGACATTTTGGTGCTAAGAAGACGGAGGAGGTGCAGTTGACACATTTATTTTGGCCAAGGATGAGGCGAGATGTACAACGGTACGTGGCTCGGTGCACCACATGTCAACAAGCTAAGTCATGGTTGAACCCACATGGTTTGTATATGCCTCTTCCTGTTCCTTCTACTCCTTGGGCTGATATATCTATGGATTTTGAGTTGGGTTTGCCAAGGACTAAGAGGGGGAGGGATAGTATTTTTGTGGTGGTTGATCGTTTTTCTAAGATGGCACATTTTATTCCTTGTCATAAGAGCGACGATGCTATTCATATTGCTGACCTTTTCTTTCAAGAAATCGTTCGCTTGCATGGTATGCCTTCTACTATTGTTTTAGATCGCGATGCAAAATTCTTGAGTCATTTTTGGCACACTTTGTGGAATAAATTGGGGACCAAGCTATTGTTTTCTACAACATGTCATCCCCAAACTGATGGGCAAACTGAGGTAGTGAATCAAACATTGTCCACCATGTTTAGAGTAATTTTGAAGCGCAATTTGAAGATGTGGGAAGAGTGTTTGCCGCATGTGGAGTTTGCATATAACAGGGCGGAACATTCCACCACCAAGGTTTTTAGGTAGTGTATGGTTTTAACCCCCGTGCTCCTATTGATCTTTTGCCTTTACCTACCATTGAGAGAACACATAGTGATGCTAGAGAGCGTGTTGATTTCATTCGTAAGTTGCATGAAACAACTAAAGCAAATATTGAAAGAATGAATGAAAAGAATAGAATTGTTGGTAGTAAAGGTAGAAAAGAAATTAAACTTGAACCGGGTGATTTGGTTTGGTTACATTTGAGAAAAAGATAGATTTCCTGAGCTGCATAAGTCTAAATTAATGCTAAGAGCAGCTGGTCCTTATAAGATAATTGAGAAAATAAATGATAATGCCTACAAACTTGAGTTGCCACCCGAGTTCGGGATTAGTCCCACCTTTAACATTGCAGATTTGAAGCCTTATTTGGGAGAAGAAGATGAGCTTGAGTCGAGGACAACTTAGTTTTAAGAGGGGGAGGATGATGAGGATATCACTCCTTCGGATGTACCCGTTAACCCTCCAACCGTTATGCAAGGTCCAATGACCCAAGCTCGAATGCGTCAACTCAATTTAGAGGTGAGCTCGTTCTTAAGCGATCCTTTTCATACTTTTGAGAGTAGACTACTACATAATGATGTTATCTTGCTTAGGAACATTGGAGAGGGTCATGAGGGACTTAGAGGAAGTGGTGGAGGTGATGATGACCAGCAAAGACATCCACTAGAAACCAGAGGCCCGGTCCAACGTGATTTTGAGTCTGCCTCGGCCTCCAGGACAAGTCTACCTTAAACTAGTCACCTAGGACGCATCTAGACTCCATTTTTGATGATCCACATATGGTTGGAAAGATAATTTGATAAGGAATCCAATGCAGGTGGTCTCATGTCAAAAGCTCTTCGGCATCCACAGAAATTGTTGAAACAAGTTAGCATCCAGAATCTGTCTAGGTGCTGCGTCACCGTATTTGGTCTAATGGGCCATGTATCGTCTTTGAGTCCGTTAGGGGGCTCGTCCAGGGTAGGCAATGACCCTAAGACCTTTATATTCTTACATCACCACCATCATTAGGTTTTGGGTTTTTCTTAGATTAATCTATCAAGAATAATTTCACCGTTCATCGGTTTGTGAGACCCCAACTTCATGAGATTAATCATTCATCTGCAATTTGGTTGCTTTCTTTCTTGTTGTTGCTTGTGTTCTTCATTGCGCAGGCAGGGATTAACCTTCTTGGTGAGGTCAACTAGATCCATGTCTCAGTTGATAACCAGAGAAGTTGTGGTGCTAAGATTGTAGGGTTCGATCTTTTGATTTGAAGCTGGATCAGTGTGTCATTCTCTGCCATAATGATAGTTACCTCTACCTGATGGAAGATCGGGATCCCCGTTCCCATTAGAACTGTCCCTCTCTCGACCGTTTGTAACCCCTACTATGAACTTTCAATGCTAGTAACATGAGTAACAGCAATGAACTGGACGTAGGGACATTCTGCCTGAACCAGTATAAACCTCGTGTCCTCTTAGCACACCATCCGAGCTAGACGTGCAATATTAGAAATTTACTAGTTGGTGGCCACTCGAAACACCGATAGTTGGTGCGCTAGGTAGGGGCCTTTTGCACGTCTCAACATCCACACTAGGCCTTGGATGGCTAGTCACAACCTTAGCTGGGTCCCGGGCACACACGTGCACTTCGAGGACCTAGACTTCATTGTCACGACGAAGGGAGAGATGGCGACGGCTCTCGCCACCATCCAACCTCTCCACTCCGCTGGCCTCGACACGATCACCTAGGCACTTGAGGAGCTGTAGCTGCATGCATTGGTGGCTCGTGCCCCTAGAAGCGACTAGCTCCTCGACTTTGACTATGGGAGGTTAGAGCACCAGCTCGGCGCCTTCCTAGGACCCTGACCATCCTGGGAGGACCTGCGCCATCTCACCTTCTTGTTCGCTAACATCATGGCACAACTTGCCGGAGGGGAGCCGCTCTCTCCAGAATACCTCATCCGGAGCACCCCGATAGCGCTCCTATTTGGTCTCCACAACACCGCAAAGACCGATGGCCACCTTGTGGCACAACGCATGCCTTCGCCCCCCATGAATGATGGGTTCAAGGGGATGACCGAATATGTCACAGAGTCTTTCCACGACCTCCTCATAGAAGAATTGGAGTCACCCTCTAGCCCTAACTCTAGCAGGGGGAGCCATCACCCCTCTCGTGAGTGCTTCATGGTGGGTACCCCTGAGGGACATGTCAAAAGCATCCACGAGGAAGAAGCTACCCCAACGAACAACCTCGACAACAAGGTTGGGGGGATGCAGGGGTCCTGCCTCGCTTGTGGGTGGAGCAGCTGAAGGCCTAACACCAAGAGCTCAAGAAGTGCGACTCCAGCTCGAGTAGGAACATGTGGAGCTCGATCGAGAGATCGAGCACCATGGAGATGGTGGGCGTGCACGTGCCATGGTCCGCGACGTGAACCAAAGGATCATCGATGACAATGAAGCTTTCCCGTTCTTCACTCGGGTGAGCCAGAACATCGCCGCTATGGTAGCCTTGCTCTAGGGGCTTTCATGGCCCACTACGCCTGAGTATCGTTGGGCCCATCATGAGATTCGCATGCTACTCGAGCGTGCAGCAGCGCAGCAAGCCAAAAGCTTGTTGTCTTGATGATGTGAGCTCAATGCCAGCCAGCGCGCGCCCTCAGAGCAACCCAACAAGGATGCATTAGTCCACCAGGTGCCATTAGGCGGCAGGCTACGCACCATGTTCCCAGTGCATGAGCGTCTCGGTCGCAACCATGACTCATGCGACACCCTCGATGCCTGTAGGCGTACCCATGGTGATGCGAGGGAGGGAGCTAGCCATGGCTACCACCCTCGTCATGGTAGACGCTACGATAGCGGTGAGGACCAAAGCCCGAGCCTTGGCCTGCCGGGACCTCAGGCCTTCGGCCAACACATCCTCAACGCCGCCTTCCTGCCATGGTACCAACCACCAACCAACATCTCGAAATACTTTGGGGAAACAAACCCTAGACTATAGCTTGAGGATTATCGGCTTGCTAGCCAAGTCGATGGAGCAGATAATAACGACTTCATTATCCACAACCTTATATTATTCCTAGCCAATTCGGCATGAACATGGGTGGAACACCTTTCGCCCAACGGAATCCAAAGTTGGGCGAACCTAAAAGAAATCTTCATGGGGAACTTCGAGGGCATGTACAAGCATCCTAGAAACCCATGGAATCTCAAAAACTACAAATAGAAGGCTAGAGAAACCCTCCGTGGGTACATTCGGTGCTTCTCCTGGTAGTGCAACAAGCTGCTTAACATCGTCGATGCTGACATTATAGGAGCTTTCCTATCTAGGACCACCTGTGAGTCTCTGGTTCACAAGCTAGGATGTAAGGGCTTGCAAACCACCAAGGAGCTCCTCGACATCGCCACCAGCCATGCCTCAGGTGAGGAGGCAGTCAGAGCAATCTTCGACTGCCTCAAAGGCAAGGCGAAGCAGGATGAGGATGCTAGTGAAGGTGCCTCCAACTGTCCCATAAAGAAGAAGAACAAGCAGTGGCACGAGGGCTCGCTCGTGGCCACCGTCGACCGCAACGGGGGCTAGAAGCTCATTTAGGGTACCCCGGACCACTTTGAGAAGCTACTCAAAGGGCCATGCCCGAACCATTCCTTCCCCATCAAGCATCTATACAAGGACTGTAGCCTCATGAAGCGGTTCTTGTCCATAGGCTTCAACAAGGGAGGGCATAGGAAGGACCCTGAGCTAACCATGGATGATTCTGAGGGGAGGGACGATAGCTTTCCAATGCTGGATGGCTACCTCATGATCTTCGGAGGGTTGGCGGCCTATGACTCCAACTACCGCTAGAAGCTCGCACACCGCGAGGTCTATATGGCTTAACTGGCCATGCCTATCTTTCTCCAGTGGTCAGAGTTTGCCATAACCTTTGATTGGACCGACCACCTAGAGAGCATCTCACAACCAAGGAGATATCCGCTCATGGTCGACCTAATCATCGGCACAAAAGTGGCTCACCAAGGTCCTGATGGGTGGAGGTAGCAGCCTCAACATCATGTACGCTGAAACGCTTGATGCCATGGGCATCGACCGATCGCGCATCTGACCGATCGGAGCACCTTTCCATGACATCATGCCTAGAAAGTAGGCCGTGCCACTTGGATAGATTGATCTACCCATCACCTTTGGGGATCCATCCAATTATAGGATGGAGACTCTCACCTTCGAGGTGGTCGGGTTCCATGGAACCTACCACGCCATCCTAGTACGTCCATGTTACATGAAGTTCATGGTCATCCCTAACTACACCTATGTAAAGCTGAAGATGCTAGGACCATGCGAGGTCATCACCATCGGCACCTCCTTCTAGCGTGCCTACGAAATGCGAGGTCGAGTGCTATGATCACGCCACGGCAATCGTCACCTCCAAGGAGCTTGTGGCCATCAGGAAGGAGGTCGCCGAAGAAGCACCCAACCTCAAGTGGTCGGCCGAGTCTTTCGAGCCAATGGAGGGCACTAAGGAGGTCCTCATAGACCCCAATGGCTTCAAGAGAGAAGTGGTGCACATTGGCACCACACTTTCCTCCGAATAGGAAAGCACGCTCATCGGCTTCCTCTGAGCCAACAGAGACATCTTTGCATGGAAACCCTCGGACATGCTGGGCATTCCAAGAGAAATCCCTGAGCATGCCTTGAAGATCAGGCTAGGCTCCAAGCCAGTGAAGCAGCGCCTGCATTGCTTTGATGAGGGGAAACATAGGGCCATCGACAATGAGATCGTGAAGCTATTGGCGGTAGGGTTTATCAGGGAAGTGTACCACCTAGAGTGGTTAGCCAATCCTATCCTTGTATGAAAGAAGAACAGGAAATGGAGAATGTGTGTTGACTACATGGGTCTCAACAATGCGTGTCCAAAGGATCCCTTTCCTTTGCCATGCATAGACCAAGTAATCGACTCTACCTCAGGGTGCAAAACTCTTTGCTTCCTTGATGCGTACTTTGGGTACCATCAAATCACGATGAAAGAGTCCGACCAGCTTGTGACATCTTTCATCACCCCATTTGGATTGTTCTGCTATGTCACAATGCTATTGGGTCTAAAGAACGCAGGGGCTACATACCAGCATTGTATGCTCAAGTGTTTTGGAGACCTCATCGGGTGAACAGTTGAGGCCTACGTGGACGACATCGTGGTCAAGTTCAAATAGGCTAACCAGCTTGTAGCTGACCTTGAGCAGACCTTCGCAAAACTCCAAGAAAACGACATTAAGCTAAACCCCGAGAAGTGCATTTTCGGGATCCCAAGGGGTATGCTGCTTGGTTTCACAAGGATGGGCCCAATTTAGAACATGAAGGGGGTACAACGAGTTACAGGGTGCCTCACCACGCTCAGCCGCTTCATCTTGCGCCTTGGCAAATGAGGTCTCCCCGTCTATCGTCTTTTGAAGAAGGCCGACCATTTCGAATGGACACCCGAGGCCCAGGAGGCGCTTGACACAATCAAACAACTCCTAACGAAGGGCCCGATCCTGGTTCCTAAGACCGATAGAGAACCGCTTCTGCTCTATATTGTGGCCACCACACAAGTGGTCAGCGCCACCCTGGTGGTAGAGCAAGAAGAAGAGGGACACGCCCTTAAAGTACAACGCCCCATGTACTTCATTAGCAAGGTGTTGTCCGATTCTAGGACCCACTACCCCCAAATCTAGAAGCTCCTATACGCTGTCCTCATCGCCAAGAGGAAGCTACGTCACTACTTCGAGTCACATCTAGTGACGGTCATGACATCCTACCCCATCAATGAGGTCATCCAAAACCAGGATGCCATGGGTAGAATCGCGAAGTGGGCACTTGAGCTGATGGGATAATGCATCTCGTATGCCTCCTAGATGGCCATCAAGTCCCAAGTGCTAATAGATTTCGTTGTAGAGTGGATCGAGCTCCAAATGCCACCGGCAGTCATCGACCAAGAGTACTAGACGATGTACTTCAATGGATCACTGATGAAGAAAGGCGCTGGTGCAGGGCTGGTCTTTTTTTCACCCCTTGGGGCACACATGAGGTACATGTTTCGCATCTATTTCCCCTCCTCCAACAATGTGGCCAAATATGATGTGCTCATCAACAGCCTACGCATCACCATCGAGTTGGGTATCTGATGCCTCGACGTCCGAGGTGACTCCTAGATGGTCATCCACTAAGTCATGAAGGAGTCGAGCTGCCACGACACCAAGATGGTTGCATATTACCAAGAAGTCCACCAGCTAGAGGACAAGTTCGACAACCTCGAGCTCAATCACATCCCGAGGCATCTCAATGAGGTGTCCGCCGCACTTGTGAAGGCGGCGTCTGATTGAGAGCTGGTGTCGATGGGCGTCTTCACCAGTGATTAGCATAAACCCTTGGTCTGCTACATGGAGCCAGAACAAGTTGATGATAGGCCGCTTGCCCTGGGCTCAGGGGCTAACTAGCTATTGGCTCCATCTGACCCTGAGGTCATGGAGCTTGATGAGGATTCAACGATAGAGCCCGACCCTTTGTTGCTTGACAAGGATCCAACGATAGAGACTGACGGACAAGACGGAGGCTCGGTGGCTCGCACGTCGCATCAAGTCTTTTGTCCTTGTTGAGGGTGAACTCTACAAGTGAAGCCACACCGGGATCCTACAGCGCTGCATCCCCATCGAACAAGGGAAGCAGTTGTTGAGCGATATCTACGGTGGGATCTGTGGTCACCATGCCATGCCTAGAACCCTAGTAGGAAATGCATTCCATCAAGGTTTCTACTGGCCAACCGTAGTAGCCGACGCTAAATAGATTGTGCGCACCTACGAAGGGTGTCAGTACTATGCTCGGCAGACCCATCTATCGGCCCAAGCACTCTAGACGATCCCCATCATGTGGCCATTTGTGGTCTGGGGGCTCGATCTGGTGGGACCTCTCAAAAGAGTGCCTAGGGGCTATACTCACTTGCTTGTCACCATAGACAAGTTTACAAAGTAGATAGAGGCTCGACCGATCTCCGTGATCAAGTCCGAGCAAGCCATGTTGTTCTTCCTTGATATCGTCCATCGCTTTGGAGTACCGAACTCCATTATCACGGACAACGACATGTAGTTCACTAGGAAGAAGTTCCTCCAATTCTGTGATGAATATCACATCCATGTCAATTGGGCCGCCATAGCACACCCCCGCATGAACGGGTAGGTCGAGCGTGCAAACGACATGGTCCTACAAGGCCTCTAGCCTAGGATCTTCAACTGGATGAATAAGTATGATGGACAATGGGTCACAGAGCTTCCCATGGTGCTCTTGAGCCTGAGGACGACCCCCAGCCGAGCCACCGGCTACACACCATTCTTTATGGTCTATGGTTTTGAGGCTATCCTTCTGACTGACCTCGACTATGGAGCACTAAGGGTCAAGGCATATGATGAATAGGGAGCTGAGACGTCCCTCGAGGATGCCATGGACCAGCGGGATGAAGCGCATGACATTGCCCTCCTCCGCTTGGCAAGTACCCACAAAGCATTGCGCCGGTACCACAACCATCGAGTACGGGGTCAGGCCTTCAACATCGAAGACCCGATCCTCTGCCTCATCCAGAGTAGCAAGGACCACCACAAGTTCTCCCTACCATGGGAGGGACCATACGTCATCGTGGAGGTGCTCCGACGGGGCACCTACAAGCTCAAGACCATCAACGGTGGAGTCTTCGTCAATGCCTGGAACATCAAGCAACTATGTCGCTTTTACCCTTAATAAACACGCACTTTCTCTTATTAGTTTCGCTATCAAACCCCCCAACCTTTAGTGACACCCAACCCCAGCAACGGTGGGGGGTCAGGCCTCACTCGGGGGCTAATAAGAGCATACCTATCTGGTAGACATTCTCTATGTCCGACCCTCTCTCATGTTAAGGCCTAGAAGTGAGGTTTGTGGAAACGAACGCTGAGTAAAATTGGTCAGACTACAAGAGACCTATGCCTCGGTGGCTACGACGCTTTTGCTCACCAGCATGCTTAGAGTTTTTTCCACACCCTGGGCTTTTTTGGCCTTAGTCATGAAAAGTGTTGGTACACGTCTAAGAGTTTATCCACCTAGCCAACTTTCTCTATGCCTGACCCCCTATCACGTTAAGACCTAGGAGCTAGGGTTGCGGGAACAAGCTCTGAGTATAACTGGTCGGACTATGAGAAACCTATACCCCAGCGACTACGGCGCCTTTGCTCACCAGCATGATTAGAATTTGCTCACCCGCACCCCGAGCTTTATGACCTTGACGACAGAAAGGGTCAAAATGCACTAACCTTTTTATACAAAAAGGGAAGAAGGGCTAAAAGGCTATTTTGCTATAACGAAATTTAAGAGCTTGTCCATTTATTACAAGTTCAACGCCTGGCTTATATGCCTAACTAAATTCTTGCATGGGATGTTCTCATCCTCTATCTCAGCAGGTAAGTCCTATCCCAGTGGGGCAATAAAAGTCGATTGGATGGCTTAGTCCCTGCCGAGGGATGGGGAGGGAGCAGCAGGATGCCCCATGTAGGTTATGCCAACCTAGTTATGAATGATAGACCCAAATTCCACTCGAACATATCTGGTAAGAGCTCCCTGAACCTATCACTCATGCCATCGAGGTAACTCCTGTGCCAGCGGGTCACCTAAGTCGATCGAATGATTCGAGCCACTGCTGAGAGACAGGTCACCCTTACTTTATGCGCATTAATTTCGCTATCGAGCCCTCGACTCCAGCAACGGTAAGGGGTTGGGTCTCACTCAGGGTCTGGCAAGAGTGTCTATTCGATAGACATTCTCGATGCCCGATCCCTTTCTCGCGCTAAAACCTAAAGGCAAGGTGCTTTGGAAACAAACGCTGGGTCAAATTGGTCGGACTATAAGAAACCTACACCCTGGTGGCTATGACATTTTTTGCTCACAAGCATGATCAGAGTTTTTGTCCCCACACCCGAGCTTTAGCCTTCGCCTTCTCAGGAAGGGTTTGGAGGGGCCCACCTATGGAATCTCCATTGAGGAGAGGCCAGTAGGTCACCCAAAGTCGATTGGATGGCTTCGGCCACTACCAAGAGATAGGTAGGGAGCAGTGGGATGTCCCATGCAGGTCACACCAACTCTGTCATGAACGACGGACCTGGGCCCCACATGGACATATCTGGTAAGAGTCCCCAAATCCATCACTTGAGCCATCGAGGTAACTTTACCAACCCCCACTTTACTTTTCTAGTACATGAGCATTCATTCATCCATTCTCATACATTCATTTATACATTCATTCATACATTCATCCATACATTCATCTCATACATCCAAGCATTGCATATGCGATTATTGCATCACAATGCTTTGCGTCGCGTCATGAAGCGGTTGTGATCTCATTCTATATGAGCGGTGACCGACCGAGGTTCGAAGGCCCATGAAGGGCTCGAGGACACCTCACATCAAATAGAGCCAGGGAGAAAAACATAGATGAGCCCCAGCGGCCTTGCTCAACCCCCCTTAGAAGCGGATAGGGACATCTAGACCTTTCTCGTTCGATCCAAACCTTGAGCCAAGACCACTGAATCTCCATCGAGGAGAGGCCAGTGGGCCACCTGAGTCACTCTCTAGAGTGATAGGGGCATCTACTAGGAGGCAGGTTAAGGAGTAGTGGAATGCCACATGAGGGCTATGCCAACCCCATCAGCGAATGACAAACCCAGATTACACTCGAACATGCCCATTAGCGAGCTCGCCAAACGCAACACTCAAGCCATCAAGGCAAGTGTCATTAGCTCAGCACCTCCGGTTTCAAAAACTGTGGACAAGGTGACTCATGAAACCTGACCGACCCCCACTGAGCCCCATGGGGCTTGGGGGTTTGAGCTGCCTGACCGAAACATAGGAATCCAACTGACCGGGGTTTGAAGGCTGGCCTCATGAAGGGATCGAGGATGCCTCATGTTGAACAGAGCTAGGGGAGAAAGCACAGATGAGCCCTAGTAGCCTTTGCTCGACCCGCTCAGAAGCGGTTAGGGTCATCTCAACCTTCTTGTTCAATCCTAACCTCAAGCCGAGCCCACAGAATCTCCTTCAAGGAGAGGTCAGTGGGCCACCTGAGTCGCTCTTCGGAGCAACACAAGCATCTACCGGGAGGTGAGTTAAGGAGCAGTGGAATGCCATATGAGGGCTATGCTGACCCTATCATGGACAATGGACCTGGATTCCACTTGAACATATCCGATAGCGAGCTCACCGAGCGTGTCACACGAGTGATCGAGGCAAGTGACGTTAGCTCAACCCCTCCTATTGCAGAAACCACGGATGGGGCGATGATCACAAAGATGAGCCGACCCTTGATTGAACCCCTGGTATGTGTGGGGGCACAAGGAAAGTTGGACTCGTAAGGAGACCAAACACGTAGTCGTAGAACAATGGCTCAAATCCTAGGGAGGGGGTACACACAAAAACAAGAGATGCTTTCTCCTACTAGTTTTGCTATCCTCTCCTCGATCTTTAGTGACACCCGACCCCAACAATGGCAAGGGGTTGGGTCTCACTCAGGGGCTGATAAGGGTATACATACACCCTTTCTAAAATAGTCACCGTGCCCAACACCCTTCCTCCCGTTAACCCTAGTAGCAAGGTCTACGGAAATGAACGATTGAGCAAGGCTGGTCGGACTATGAGAAACCTATGCCCCAATGACTATGGCACTCTTGCTTACCAGCGTGATTAGAGTTTCCCTCCTACACCTCGAGCTCTACGGTCTTAACAAACAGAAAGGTCAGAACACGTGGACCCCTTTTCACACATAGAAAGGGAGAAAAACAAATCCATTCGCACCAAAACAAAAGAACAGACTTGGTCAAACAAAACAAAATGACAAGTTTGTTTAAATGATACACAAGGGTCGGCACTTGTCTGCTAATTACAAGAATGATCTACCAACCTATTGAACTAACTAACCCCTTTAGGGGAGAACTATGCATTTGATCTTGTTCGCCAGATCTTGCAAAAGGGGAGCCACCGCCGCTTCCATCCCCTCCAGCTCATGGACTTCATAGCCAGTTATGAAGCCATGGCTCATTGTCTCTAGATTGATGCTATCCCCATAGTGAGAATGAGCAATCATGAAGGATTTATTAACCTTGGTGCGAAGGGCATTCCTCTCAAGCTGGCACACCCGCATCATGATCTCAATGGCACAGGCCACGAGCAAACTGGTCCCCTCTAACTGCACCACCTCAAGGTCATCACGGACCACTCTAAGGGAAGTGCTAAGGATACTGAGCTCATCGCTCTCCACCTAAAGATTCCTCCTCGCCTCAGCGAGGTCCATGGCCAGCCTGGCAAAAACGCTTTCATCCTCTAGCTTCTAGGTCATCGTGTTTCCAAGCTCAGCCTAGAGGGAGCCGACCTTCTGCTATGCGTTGTCATCCTCTAGGCAGGCCTGGCCACACTCCTCATGAGCCATGCCACATTTTGAGTGGAGCTTTTCCATGGTTTGGAGTAGCTCATCCCGCTCCTTGCACAGCCGAGCGACTATCGTGGCATCTAGGCTCACCCTCTTCTCTAGGGCCACAAGCTTCTCCTTGGTCCCCAGCTTCAGCTTCCTTTCATTCTCAACCTTGGCCAGAAGGTCAAGGATCCACTGGCGAGTCTCGGCGTCCTTCAAGAGTAGCTCATCCCGCTCCTTCCTAACCTAGGCGGCCTCCTCGTTCTCCCTCCATGACCTCATCGACTAGGACTCGAACGCCTTCTCAGCCTCATCAGCGTCCTGATGGGCCTTGGACACCCATGACCGAAGACTATCTGATTCCTCGGTGAGTGGAGTGAGCTCGACCACCCTCTGCTAGGCGGCAACAAGCTGAACGGTCACCTCCCCATGTAGCCATGCCTCCACAATGAGGCGGTCCCAGCTCTCCTTCTGTTGATGAAGGAACCGAGACTTCCCTTAGCTGTGAGCTATGAGGGACTATAGGGAAATAATGGTCAGAATACAAAAAGTATATAGAGAAAGAAAATGGCAAGAAGCAGGATCAGACAAATACCTAGCCGGAGAGAATGACAACATCATGCAAGGCACCCCTGGCGTGCCCAAGGCTTCTAGTATGGACACGATCCCCACATCGAGGCACCATTGCTTGGGCCCCTGATGGCATGGGTCGCACCGGTGCCTCGGGTGCCGCTGCGGTTGTGCATAGTCATGACCCATCTGCCACAACTGCCACCACCTCCACCTACATTGGAGGGGTCACAACTGGTAGCATCGCCTCCACCATGGTCGGCGCCATGAGTGCAGTCGATAGCCCTGTCCGCCCCATCGTCAGTAGCGGTATCGCGGCCATGGCTGGCTGCTCCATGACCACCGAAGGTGCCCTTTGAGCCCTTGCATCTGCCTATCCCATTGAGGGCATAGGCGCCACCATGGGCAGCATCTGACCGACTGATGACATGGTCACATTGGTGCTGCTCTTGCGGGAAATAGGCTCAACACCAGCCGATGGTTGCCACCACAATTGGAGGGCGACGCTCTTCTTCGGCGTTAGCGCTACCTACCCATGCTACAAGGGACGAAAAGCATAAGTCACGATGAAATCTGACTAAAATAGGAAAAAAATAGAGGAACTGATAACTCACCTCTGTGCCATCAGGCGACATACACGTTTGGGGAGCGAAGCCCCAACCTCTACTCCACCTCATCAGGGCGAGGCCGTTTCGAGCCTGCCCCTGCTCTAGGGCAGAGGGGTCACTCCCATTAACTCTTGGGGCACGATGGTAGAGCCGCCAGCCTCTGCTAACATCTCAGGTGTGGCAGCAGAGCCGCTTGCCCCTATTGACTCCTGAGGGAGGCCGATGGTACATCCCATCCCCGCTGGCTCCCTAGACATACCCTCCCATCCATGGAACAGGAAGGGTCCCGACTCCTATAAGGACAAACCAATACCTGTCAGCGCATCCTCGTTCTCCAAGATGTCCCACTTGACATCGTTGGCTACCTCATTGTCGTCGCCATCGTCATCATCATCATTGTTGTTGGTGTCCTCCCCCTATTACCGTGCCTGCAACTTCAGCTGCCGCTTCCTCTTCTTGTCCTCCTTTGCCTTCCTCAGCCGCTCGCCCTCAACGCAATTCATCGCCCTCACGGACAAATCCCTCGGCAATGGTGTCAGGTGATCTATGAAGATGAGGTCCCTTGGCTCATCCCGCCCATCTCAAAGTTAGTATCGAGAGGTCAAGAAATCTATTGAAGAGAAGATATGAGAAGTGTAAACTTACGAAGATGACGTGGCCTCGTTCTAACCTCATCAGAGGATGTCCCGACACTAGGTAGATGAAATCAAAGGGGGCTCCCGCATCATCGTATGAGAGCTCTATTGCCTCCTTGATGTGTTGTGCGATCTCAGAGTTGGGGAGCGCCCCCTCGGCGAACACCGTTCCATCGAGCGATGCCTCGGGCGCCATCGTGTATAGCAGGAGCGCGCGCGTCATCAATGGTGCCACCCTCCTTGTGTGGTAGGCCCTGATGATGCCCGACCCCTTCAAGCCATTCTCCTTGAGGATGTGGATGGCAGCGATGTGGTCCTAGATCTTCTTCTTGCCCTTCTCTAGGATGCCCCACTTCCTCCACGACTCTAGTGCCTCTTCGATCAAGCGCCCATTGAACTCTGGTAGAGGGGTGGCGGCGTCCTTCTTAAGGTAGAACCACTATGAGTGCCACCCCTTGTTGGACGTTGATAGCTGCATTGACGGGTACTTTCCGGCGCACCCCATTAGCATGTGTAGCTCCTGCCTACAGATCTTCTCCCTCTTCTTTTGGAGGGTGACGATGAAGAAGTACCTCCACAAATCGAAGTGGGGCTGATCCCTAGGAACCTCTTGCATAGGGCGATGAATGTCACTATGTGCTGGATCCCATTGGGATTGAGATGCTACACTTCGATCTTGTAGTAGTGCAGCAACCCCTAAAGAAATCTATGGGTGGGGGTCGCAAACCCACGCTAGAGGAAGTGGGTGAACAAAACCACATAGCCATCGAGCAGCGATGGCACATCCTCCTCGCTAGGCAGTAGCCACTCCTCGGCCATAGTCCGCGCATGGAGAAGACCACGATGGATGAGGCCCTCCATGCACTAGAAGGTGATATCAGAGCAGCACCATAGATCCATTGGAGATGGGGGTAGGTGGATGCGAGCTCGACAACGGTGGGGATGCGAGATAGGAAATCTGAGCGATTGGCAGCGGTGGTCATGGCTACAGAGGCAAGGATGCAAGGTATTGAATCTAGGGGCGAACCCTTTGGTTTTATAGGGGTGATGGATGCGAGAAAACCAACCACCTACCTAGATCTCCATGCCTGCCACAATTTGCCACAATGTCCCACCATGGGACGTGCACACACAATCTCTGTCCGTTCTCTCAAGAAACTCGTCTAATGTTTCACCTCTCCGGATGGGCCACAACTCATCATGACTAAGAGGAATACAGATCTAAAAGCGCCTTTACAGCCCGACTAGGCTTAGGAGTTTGTAGGTTGGCCCATCGACGGATTCAACAACCGCTCTAGGCACCTTTAAGGTGAGAGGAGGAAAGGGATGGGCCCGCTAGCAACTAGTACACGAGCGCCGCTGGCATCCCAGGCCACGTTTGAGTCTTGGCCGGTTACGATCCATGGTTTTTTTCGAAGAAAGGTACTTAGCCCTCGGGAACAGTCGAACAGACCCGAGAACTATATGGATTGACCACTGAGAATCTAGGGTCAAACACCAAACTGACCCAAGCCGGATCCTCATGAATGGGATGCCAGGGACCCCACTTAGACTAGCCCATTAATAGCTCACCAGGCGCCATGATTCGTTCTTAGAGGAAAATCATGGCATGGCTCTGCCCCTCCATTTTTATCGGAAAAAATGCTTGAGGGAAGACAATCGCAAAGATGAACCGATCCTCGATTGGGCCCCTGCTCTAGGAGGGGGCTCAAGGAAAGGGAATCACCGCCCCTAGGTCATGCTGTGGGCAACAAAAGAAGGCCGAGGCCTTCAAAATCCTCCCATTCGGAAAAGCCTCTGAAGGAGTGTTCTACTCCTCCGTAGACTCAGGGGCTACTGTCCGGGTCCAATACTAGGGTACCTGAAGAGGAGGAGCTAATAACCATCAACATTGATTCATCCGAGCAGTCAAGAGCACGACTATGGCTCCAACCGACCCCTAGGTGTGCAAGCTCCGCCTCGCTCGGCCTCTGAGGGTGGGCTTCGCCTCGCCCAACACTGAGGTCATGGGCTCCACCTTGCCCGACCTCTAAGGATGGGCTCCGCCTCGCCCGACACCGAGGCCATGGGCTCCATCTCGCCTGGCCTTGAAGAGGTTTGCTGGCTAGTTAAATCTGGTCTATAGTTCGCTATTATGGCTGCAACGATCTGGTCGATCCCCACTGATGGCACTTTAGATCGGAGGATGCTAGTTGGTAGATTTATTCTCGATCAGGCGTGACCTTAACTATTTGCTATGCCTGCATTGGCTAAATAGTCGATTGCCGATGCTTTAACATCTACAATGTCTCCATGATTCTGTTAAATGTGAATAGATTTGTGTGCTTTAAGGGTTTAATTTGTTGTCGTTATCATGGCTACCATCGATCTGATCAAACCCCACTGTTAGAGATAACTGGTTAGGTCTGATGAGTTCATAGGTTAGTCCATGTTAAATAGTCGACTGTTCACATGTTGTAGTCTCTTTTCACCTGAATCGACTATTTTAGCCGATTCGCCTGAGCATCCACACATATAGCGTGTCTTTCGGAAAGCCTGTCAATGTATAGATGTTTTTATGGATTCTTCAGTTTTGGTTTGTTATTATCATCATAGCTGCCATCAATCCGGTCGAACCTCATTGTTGATGGTAACATATTAGATTCAGAGCGTTTGTAGATCCATTTGTACTAGACAATCGATTTGTTCGCATGCTATATCCTTTCTCGTTAGATTCATTGGCTCAATGCTTTACACCGGTATTATCTACCTAGCTGATGATCTTACTTACATCTGCGTGTATTGTGCTTGTCAACATAAAATCAATCGCAATCCATGAGCTTTATAGTCTGTAACAACCGATTTATGTGTGTATCGGCTATTTAGTCGATCTTCCCATTTGGCTACTCCTGAAGCAGCACACTTGGATCTATCCGGGCAAAACCAGCATGTTCCACCTTAAATTACTGATAAACTTTCTCTCCTTGTCAATTGCAGGTCAAATTGACTAGCACACCTCGAGAGGAATATGCAGAATTGGCTAACCCTACATTGAAGCCAAGCAGATCTCCAGCTTTGCTCCATCAAGCAGATCCTTCTGGCTTGCTGTGTGCTCAGCGCATCAACATGTTTTTGTGTCGACACACGTGGCATGCTCGGTGGGACCCCACAATTGTCATGATAGCTTACAACAATAATGACATCCTTATGGTACCTTATGAATATCTATCTGATGAAGATAAAGATGTTATCAACAAAGCTATAGAAGAATTTCAGAATAAGTGTTTGTTGTCCTACACCAAGACATGTGACAATAAAATTGTTTAGAAATATCCACTACCAAGAGTTTTGATGCATGGGCAGAAAGATGCAGATGAAGCCGAGGATAGGCGTTTCTTCATGGAGTCTATAAACAAATCTATTCATGATGCCATATTGAATCACAATATAGTTTTCTTAAACACATTCCACAATACCATGAAAGGGGTGTTTCATGGGTTTCCAATTAGTCAGGTTGGGCCGACTTATTACAACATTCCACATCCGTCGACTCAGGGGACTAATCAAGCCGATACTAGCCATCAAGAAGTAGCATTGGCTGGTAATGATGATGTCCAGGAAATTTAGAGCTCATGTGAGCAAATTCAAGGTACCACCACCAATCAAGTACAATGGATCAGTGATGTAGTATGTGTAACAGCCGATAGGGCAAGATCAGAACCAGATGGTTAATTTTGGCACATCAGGCCAAATACCGTTGTTGACTCAAAAAATAGCGCCATCAGTTCAAAGGATTTGTAGAGATATAGATCCTAACATTTATAACCAGAGACTTCAAGCATCAAACCAGCAATGGACCCGATAGATAGAGTTCCTACAAGGATATCATTATGGCACAGATTACAACACCCTTCACATGATTCCAAATCTGGGGTATCAAGGTACCCAAAATTTTAATCCATAGATGAGTCAGTAAATGCAGAGAAATCCAAATTCAAATGCTGACGAGTTGTTGCTTAGAGTGACCAAGATGATGAAGAATTAGTTTGGTTTGAAGCCAAAAGGGTAGACCTTCTCGTACAAACGCCCATGTCTAGAGTGGTATGATTTGGTCGCTCTTCCAACAAATTATAGGCTCTCAGAGTTTGCTAAGTTCACTGGCCAAGATAGCACAAGCACAAGAGAACATGTCAGTCGATATCTTACACAGTTGGGCGAAGCGTCCATTGAAGACGCCCATCGAGTTCATTTCTTCTCCTTGTCCCTGTCAGGACCAGCCTTCACTTGGTTTTCATCGTTGCCAGTTAACTCCATTGCTACCTGGGCTAACCTAGAGAAGAAATTTCAGACATATTTTTATACTAGGACAGGAGAAAAGAAAATTACTGATTTCATGACTATAAGGCAGAGAACTAATGAATCGGGCATAGAGTTTCTTCAGAGGTTCCGAGAGACCAAAAATTTGTGCTTCTCATTGAACGTTGCCAACATGGAGAGAGAAGCTGCTTGGACAAGAGTTTGACAACTTTTGTCAGTTGGCTCAATGAGTGGCAGCGCTCAATAGCCAATTCTAGAATATGCGTAGAGATACCCGATTCCAGAAGAGTACCGCAATTGCCAAAACCTACAATCCATATTCAGTTGATGACGACTATGAAGACGATGAAGAAGAAGAGGTTGTCATGGTTGAATGGAATTGGGGTAAGAAGACAGTAATGGTGCCAAATCCATGGGGAAGAGGAGTCGAAGAGAGCTATGATTTTGATGTCACAAAATCGGATAAGCTCTTTGATTTCTTGCTTGAGAAGGGATAGATCAAGCTGCCTGATAATCATATTATGTTGCCCCCTGATCAGTTGAAGAATAAGAAGTTCTGCAAATTTCACAACGCCACTTCTCATTCTACTAATGAGTGCAGAGTTTTCACATAAAGAGGGCTATGCAACAAGGAAGGCTCAAATTTGATACACCTCGAAAGATGAAAGTTGATGATAATCCTTTCCCAAGAGATTAGAACATGGTTGATGCTAGGTTGCTCAAAGGGAAGACTAAAGTCCTAACATCAACTAGATCAAGAGAAACTAGAATAGTCGATCCCGAGATGCAAATATTGGCTGATGAATATAAAGAAATTAGAAGGCGTCGTGACCAACAAAAGAGCCGATATGAGCAGGGAAAGATGTCATGGGATGGGGCGACAAGGCCGCGTGTTACATCTCGAATTTTGTTGAATAAATGGCAGTGACAGATGGAAAATGATTATCAGCATTGGTTAGAAGAGCAAGAATACCAGCATCAATAGGAGAAAGAGAGGTATGAAAGAAACCAAGCTAAATCACATTGGAATTGTCCTTTCTTCAGACATTGTTGGAATGAAGGTTTGAAATTTACTACTAGAAATAATTGCTCAGAGTGCAGTGAGCAATATTGGGAGTTTAGGCAGTCTTAAGCCAACCGCCGGTCTATCCAAGCTCGAGATGAGTATCATCATAATATGGATTGGCGCTTAAAAAATAAAAGTGTTCCTGATCGGCTAGGAAAGTGAGTTGTTGATCAAAACTGGGCTGATTATGAAGAAGAATACGTTTGGTAGGAAGGGCAATGGTGTCAAGGAGGTTTGACAAGAAGCTAGAAAAGGAGGGTGCAACGCCTAAGGAGCAGAGAGTTAGAATAGGTTTAGGCGTCTGGTAGACCTGAAGTGTGGCGTGTTAAATAAACAGCCGATAGGGGTCAACCATCGGCTAATATTCAAATAGCTTTTCTATTGCCGATAGAATTAAGAGCTCCAGCAGATCAAGAGGTCTATTCAGATTTCGATGAATTAGAGTATGAAGAAATAGTTGCCAAGTTGACAGTGATATAGCAGGCTATATTCGATAAGCCAGTCAAGCATTGGCACTTAAAGGCTTTATATGTAAAAGGTTTTGTTGATGGGAAGCCGATGAGCAAGATGCTGGTAGATGGAGGTGCTTCTGTCAATCTTATGCCTTACACTACTTTTCATAAACTTGGCAAGGGACTAGGAGATTTGATTGAGACCGACATGATGCTTAAGGATTTTGGGGGTAGTGCATCCATGACCAGAGGGGCAATGAACGTCGAATTGACAATCGAAAGTAAGACTTTGCTCACCACATTCTTCATCATTGATTGAAAAGGTTCATATAGTTTACTCCTTGGTTGCGATTGGATCCATGCAAACTATTGTGTGCCATCAACCATGCATCAATGTTTGATTCAGTGGCATAGAGATGATGTTGAGCTGGTTTGCGCTGATGAATCTGTGAGTATCGCACCAGCCGATCCAGTATATTGGGAGCTAGAAGACTTTGAGTGTTTTTCTATCAAGCTATGGGAAGGAGGCTTCATTAGAGTCAATGATGAAAGCCAACGGCTAATCCAAGTAGTCAGCTTTGAGAATTTGTTTTAATGGATAATCCAATAGATGGTACAGATGGTAAACTAGGACATGGCTTTACGTCAGCCGATGAATTAGAAGAGATAGATATTAGTTCTAGAGATAGGCCTAGGCTAATATATATATAAGTGCCAAGTTGGATCCTGAGTATAAGCAAGAGTTAGTAGATCTATTAAAGGAATTTAAAGATTGTTTTGTTTGGGAATACTATGAGATGCCTGGTCTAGACCGATCAATTGTTAAACATCGGTTGCCAATCAAACCTGGATATCGTCCGTTTCAATAAGCTCCGAGGAGGTTCAACCTAAACGTTCTTGATGATATCAAAAAGGAGACTAAAAGATTACTAGAAGCAAAATTTATTCGACCATGCCAATATGCAGAGTGGATATCGAATGTTGTTCCTATGTATAAGAAAAATGGGAAGTTAAGAGTTTGCATCCATTTTAGAGATCTAAACAAGGCTACACCCAAGGATGGTTATCCGATGCCGATAGCTGATATGTTGGTAGATGCCACAGCTGGGCACAAGGTTATTAGTTTCTTGGACGGCAATGCAGGATATAACCAAATTTTTATGGTTGAAGAAGACGTAGCAAAAATAGCTTTCAGATGCCCTGGCGCAATCGGTTTATTTGAATGGGTTGTGATGACTTTTGGTTTGAAGAATGCTGGTGCAACTTATCAGAGGGTAATGAATTATATTTTTCATAACTTGATCGGTAGGATTGTTGAAATCTACATTAACGATGTGATGGTAAAATCCAAGGGGTAGAAGGAACATCTAGCTGATTTGCGAGAGACTTTGGAGTGCACAAGAAAACATGGTCTAAAGATGAATCCTAATAATTATGCTTTTGGAGTATCAGCTGGACAATTTTTGGGTTTCATGGTCCATGAGAGAGGAATTGAAATTGGTCAAAAAAGTATGAAAGCAATTGATTAGGCAGTGCCCCCGACTACTAAAATAGAGTTATAATCTTTGCTTGGTAAGATTAATTTTATTAGGAGGTTTATTTCAAATTTGTCAGAAAGAGTTTTGTTGTTTTCTCCCTTGTTGAAGTTGAAAAATAATCAAGAATTTATGTGGGGTGATGTGCAACAAAAGGCGTTTGAGGAGATAAAAGAATACATGAAATGTCCACTTATGCTGGTCCCTCCCCAGTAAGGTAAGCCTTTTAAGTTGTACGTATCGACCGATGACCAAACAATTGGATCGGCCTTGATGCAAGAGTTTGAAGGGAAAGAATGAGTTGTTTTCTATCTAAGTAGAAGGCTTTTGGATCTAGAAACAAGATATTCTCCCATCGAAAAGTTATGCTTGTGCTTATATTTCTCTTGCACTAAGTTGCGACATTACTTGTTATCGGCTGAGTGTATAGTTGTTTCCAAGGCTGATGTGATCAAGCACATGCTATCATTGCCAATATTAAATAGAAGAATGGGGAAGTGGATTCTTGTATTGTCGGAATTTGACTTGAGGTATAAATCGGCTAAAGCAGTCAAAGGGCAAGTAATAGATGATTTTGTCACCCAGCATCATAAGCCAAGTATTGGCCATGTAGAACCGGTACCTTGGGCGTTGTTCTTTGATGGGTCATCATGCAAGCAAGGTGGTGGCACTGGAATTGTTATTATTTCACCTTGGAGGGCAAATTTTGAGTTTGCTTTTCCAACTAGACCAATGATTACCAACAAGCAAGCAGAATATAAAGCTATTCTTAAGGGGGCTTCAACTTCTTCATGAAGTAAAGGCCGAGGTAATTGAAATATTTGGAGATTCACAATTAGTTATTAATCAGTTGATCAGCCTATATGAAAGTAAAGAAGATACTTTGAGGAGGTACCATGATGAGTGCCAAAGGTTACTCAAGGAGTTTACTCATGTTTCGCTTCAACATATTCTGAGAGCACAGAATCAAGAGGCTAATCGCTTAGCTCAAAGTGCGTCAGGCTATTGAGTGTTTCAAGAGGTCTTAAGTAATAAAACCTCGAATAATGATTGGAGAGTTGAAATAGCCGATTACCTTAAGAATCCATCATAGAAGGTTACCAGGATGCTAAGGTATAAATCGACTAAGTATGTTTTGCTAGATGACCAGCTATATTACAAAATAGTCGATGGGGTGTTGCTGAAATGCTTAAATCAAGAAGAAGCTAAGGTGTTGATGGGTGAAGTACATGAAGGGATATGTGGAGCTCATCAGTCGGCTTATAAGATGAAATGGATTATTCGTAGGACTGGATATTTTTTGTCAACAATACTAGAAGATTGTTTTGAATATTATAAGGGGTGTCAAAATTGTCAACATTTTGGTAATATTCAGAAATCGCCGCATCTGCTATGAATCCAATAATCAAACCATGACCGTTTCGAGGTTGGAGAATTGATTTAATTGGCCAGATTTTTCTGCCTTCAAGGACATAAATTCATATTGGTAGCGATGGATTACTTCACTAAGTGGGTTGAGGCAATTCCTTTGAAGATGGTAACCTCAAAGAACATGGTTGATTTTGTCAAGGAGTATATTGTGTATCATTTTGGGATTCCTCAAACTATCACTACCGATCAAGGGACAATGTTCACATCAGAAGAGTTTGGAGATTTTGCTGCAAGTATGGGAATTAAGTTGTTAAATTCTTCTCCTTACTATGCTTAGGCTAATGGCCAGGCAGAGGCACCCAATCAGATTATGATTAAGCTGATCAAGAAAAAGATTGAAGAGCAGCCAAGGAAGTGGCATTCAACGCTTAATGAGGCACTATGGGCATATAGGATGGCCTATCATGGATCGATTAAAATGTCACCTTATGAACTTGTGTATGGTCATAATGTTGTCCTTCCTTGGGAGATTCAAATTGGATCGAGGCATGTCACATTGCAAAATGATTTGTTAGCCGAAATCTACAAGAATCTTATGATAGATGACTTAGAGGACTTGAGTTGCCATCGGCTACGTGCTCTTGAGAATATCGAAGCCAATAAACTGAGGATTGCAAAGTATTACAATAAAAAGGTCAAGAGCAAACAATTTTCTAAAGGAGACTTAGTCTGGAAAGTGAAATTGTCGATCGGGTCAAAGGACAGCAAGTTCGGTAAATGGTCACCTAATTGGGAAGGACCTTATCGGATTAAACATTGTGCGCCTAGTAATGCATATATTTTGGAAAACTAGGAGGAGAAGAAGAGTTTGACAGAGTAATCAATGGAAAATATCTAAAGAAATATTATCCTAGCATTTGGATTACTACTTGATAGCCGATTTGTTCGGTCATCGGCTCTAATAGCCGATACCAGAAGGGTATCGCCTCTAGTTCAAAAGCCAGTATGATATATATCGCCTATAGGGCAAGAACAAACACAGATTGGTACATGGAATATGAGTACAAGAAACCACTTAAAACGAAAAAATTGTTTGCTAGCTTCTCCTATTACAAGCTAAAGGCTAGGAAATACTTTATTCACTATGTCTTCGGCCTAGGAAGCAAGGGCTATGGAATTGGTAGCGTTGGAGAAATCCTTGACTAGGCGCTCATGATCCTCAGGGTGTTTGGTGGTTGGAAAACCATGGGGAAGAAGTCAAAGCTTGTGGCCAGAGCGAGCTTGCGCAGCAGCCAATGCCATGGCAGTACCATGATGAACAACATGGAGAGAAACCTCTCTGACATGGTTTGGGACGTCATACAAGTGAACCATGGGCGTGGCACCCCTAGCATTGACGAATCCTACTGCGTACTCTGTAGCTGATCGAAGGCTTTCTAGCTGGGCTGATAGATTTAGAAAGATTCGAGGAAGGGATAGTCAAGATCTTGAAGACAAAACTAAGAAGAGACAGAAAATTGTGGTAGGCATCTCACCCATGATTCTGGCCTCAGCCTTGGCCAACCTCTCCTTCACCTGGTCGGGATCGGAGGGTGATCGGCGCTAAACCAAGGTGGTTAGAGCCGATTCCACGATGGAGAGGCAGTCGGCGAGCTTCTAGCCAACTTGATTAATGGATGTGATCAGATCATCATTGTCGATCTGCTTCCTCGGGTAGCAGGGGAGCAGGTGCCGAATTGTTGATGAAGACGACCTCAAAAGTTGAGCGGAGTCAGCCCTATGTTCTGATATGATGGGAGCATCCCAGGTTGCACCCTCCTGATGACGAAGACGCTGGCGTGGTGACACAAACCCGTTAAAGGCCTCCTCAGCAGACCTCTTGCCGTTCTCCATGCCTTTGAACCTATGGGGAAGCAAAATCACACCAAAGACACGAAAGGTTTGGGATGAAGCAGGTTGTTTTTCGATCCACAGCCATGGGCCGTATATATAGCCCGAGAGGTGAGAAGATAGGCTTCGTCAAAGTTATGAAATTAAAGTCAGATATGGAAATGGATCAACACTCCAAAAATTTAGGGGACAGATCATGAAGAGATAACAGATTCAGACTTATTGCTTGCCATAATTACAAAATATCATGGGATTGATACGAAAGGTTTACATTAACTGACGATCAACCCGCTAGGACTTCTTTGGATTGAAGGGAGTCCAGATCCTCACAGGGCCGAAGGTCAGCATGGACCGAGCCATATTGGCCCGCTGATAGAAGTGCATCAGGGAAGAGAAAAGGTCACCTGCTTTAAACATACCCATATATCCAACTGATTCCTCGGTGGCTAAGAAACAATGGGAAAGAAAGCCGCCTGCTAAAAGACGCCCATTTCTCGATGGCTGGGAAACCATGGGGAAGAAGTATGTGGTTTCCCCGATGAGCATTTGACAAGGCGAACAAGGGAAAGGTGTCCACACATTTTAGCCCTTGCAAACACTAGAACAGCTCTGCGATCATGGTGAGAAAACTCAGGTGATGTCACAAGAGTTCTTCTAACCGTAGTGGCTGATCCTCGTGCTTGACAAGGCGCTGAAATGAGAGACACAATCACCCTGTGCACAAGAATTCTTCTAACCACTCAAGACCCTCATAGCAAGGAATTAGACCATGGAGGGTCTGGCCGAGCCAAAGGCACTCGAGGAAGGAAGCAGAAGAGAAACAAAACTGAGATGTTGAGTTGCTCTCGCTAGAGTCGGATAGACATTTATAGTCGATCTAGAAAGATGGATCCAAGCGCCCGTGAAACAATGGTATTCTCATGAAGCTTTGAAGCATGGGCTCATAAATAGGCAAGGACGGTGATAGATAGTAGGCCCCAGATCAAGATTCTCTACCCGTGACCATGGACCTATCGGGGGCACAGACGTGGTAATTTTGGAATAAAATTACTTTTATCCCAAAATTGGGGGGCCATGTGTTTACACTAAAATTTGGGAAGAAGAACGTGGGAACTCAAAGCTTTCAAGATTATGTCATCAAGGAATCGATTGCATAAGGGTCGATATCAGCTAGTTCAGATGCGGTACTGGAATCGGCTCTCTTCAAATGACGTCAGCAGATAACGACAATGAGCTATGGTTGGCGTCGGGAACTACATATCGGACTCTACAAAATGGGAAAGATTAGGGTCCAAGTTATCTTAAGTTAGAAATGTTTTGTTTTATACCAAAGATTGTAATGAATCGTACTTGAGTAGGATTCATGCTTAGGCTTTGGGTATAAATATTGGACCCCGATTATTGTAAAAAAGACATCAATCCAATCAATCAATACAAGTTACTTTTTTCGGCTTTACGCCAACCCTTAGGAGTAGTAGTATAGATCTCTACGAGTTCTTCAACATGTAGGGCTGCATCGGTCCGGTCGACCTTCGGCTTGTCTGTAAGTACCGTTATGGCTTATATTTTTGTTTGTACGGCTGCATCGGTTAAGTTCGACCTCCACTGGGAACTTTAGTATAAGCTAATTATCAACTCTTATCTAGTTCAAGTACGGCTGCATCTGTTAAGTTCGACCTCCACTGCCTGAATTAGATTAAGGTCAAGTTATCGGTTCTACCTAAGAGTGGCATCCTTTGGGTAGATTCATTAAGTTACCGATCTTAATGATATTTTTATTATTATTAGTTTTCAGCAACATCAATCTGCCCGAACGAGATCGATCTAGATCGGCCTCACATCTTTTTAGTCCGTCGTTTACTTTGTTACAATACGATATTTCTTACAATGAGCGATGGGTTATGTTTTATTGGCTGTTCTACTTCGATCTTGATCCTGCATAGTGCGCGGTTAAGGCACGTATGATCTTGAAGAGGTTTGCTGGCTAGTTAAATCTAGTCTATAGTTCTCTATTATGGCTGCAACGATCTGGTCGATCCCCACTGATGGCACTTTTAGATCGGAGAATGCTAGTTGGTAGATTTATTCTCAATCAGGCGTGACCTTAACTGTTTGCTATGCCTGCATCGGCTAAATAGTTGATCGCCCATGCTTTAACGCCTACAGTGTGTTTCCATGATTCTGTTAAATGTGAATAGATCTATGTGCTTTAAAGGTTTGATTTGTTGTCTTTATCACGGCTGCCATCAATCTGGTCGAACCCCACAGTTAGAGATAACAGGTTAGGTCTGATGAGTTCATAGATTTGTCTATGTTAAATAGTCGATTGTTCATATGCTGTAGTCCCTTTTCACCTGAATCGTCTATTTCGGTCGATTCACCTGAGCATCCACACATATAGCGTGTCTTTCGGAAAGCCTATCAATGTATAGATGTTTTTACGGATTCTTTGGTTTTGGTTTATTATTATCATCATAGCTGCCATTGATCCTGTCAAACCTCACTATTGATGGTAACATATTAGGTTCAGAGCGTTTGTAGATCCATTTATATTAGACAGTCGATTTGTTCGCATGCTATATCTTTTCTAGTTAGATTCATCGGCTCAATGTTTTACATCGGTATTATCTACCTAGCTGATGATCTTACTTACATTTGCATGTATTGTGCCTGTCAACATAAAATCAATCGCGATCCATGAGCTTTACGGTCCGTAACAGCCGATTTCTGTGTGTATCGGCTATTTAGTCGATTTTCCCGTCTGGCTGCTCCCGAAGCAGCACACTTGGAACTGTCTGGACAAAACTGGCATGTTCCACCTTAAATTACTGATAAACTTTCTCTTCTTATCAATTGCAGGTCGATTTGACTGGCACGTCTCGGGAGAAATACGTAGGATCGACTAATCCTGCATTGAAGCCAAGCGGATCTCCAGCCTTGCTCCATCAAGCAGATCCTTCCGGCTTGATGTGTGCTCGGCGCATCAACACGTTTTTGCATCGACAGGTTGGCTCCGCCTCACCCGGCCTCTAGGGGCGGGCTCTACCTCGCTCGGCCTCTGGGGGGGACTCCGCCTCGAGCGACCCCGAGGTTGGGGGATCCGTCTCGCCCGACGCAGACCCATACTGCCGCCAACCACTCCAGGTCCAAGCGAATGGGCCTGGATCAAAGCTCTGACACCAGGGAGGTGACCGGCACGCCCCAATATAAACCGTGGCCGTGACGGGCCATACCTGGAGATTCACATCAGCAACAGTGTCGGACGTACCGGTGCTGTTCTGCCTAACCCTCGTACGAGGACTGACAGGCGCGTCAGTTCACCACGACGTCCGCCAGTACGGAGTGGAGCGCTACAACCGGGAGACGACGCCTGCGCATGGTGCCAATGATAGACAGGGCCGCGATGTGGAGCTGTCCCTGTTGACGTCTACAGGGTTGGCGGGACGCGCGTGAAGAAAAAGAAGGATTTGGCGATCCTGGATGACTTCTTCTCCATCTCATTCTTCTCTTTTTCCTGCACTATAACCCGTGCTTTCTCTTGCCTATAAAAGGAAAAGCAGGGCGTCCCATAAGGGACATCGCAACACATCGCATCGAACTGGAACCCATCGAACCCCGAACCGACCAGAACACATAAGCATATAGCCGGGAAGCGACCGAGCTCTTGGCACCCGTTCGCTCCTCTCATCAGAGACTTAGGAATTGTCCCTCTCTTGACCGTTTGTAGCCCCTACTATGAACTTTCAGTGCCAGTAACAGGAGTAACAGCAACAAACTGGACGTAGGGACATTCTGTCCAAACCAGTATAAATCTCGTGTTCTCTTAGCACACCATCCGAGCTAGACGCGTAATATTAGAAATTTATTAGCCAGACGCGCAATATTATTCAAAGGATCATCCATTCACTTCCATGGATACACTTTCAATCAGAGAGCTCAGAAGGAGCCTTCCTTGGCCGAGAGCCACTTCAAGAACTCGTAGGTGGTGACCATGGTGGCCGAAGACAGCGACATGGACACCCACCTCGGCCCAAGCCCACGGTAGCAAGCAGCCCATCCTCCCTCCCGAACCAGCGCGCGCCGCGGCCGCGAGCGTCGGCGCCTGCGCCCCAGCGTCCATAACCTGCAGCCGCATCCTCACGGTGTCCAGCGGCATCATCACCAGCGCAGCCGCGCTCCCCGCCGCGGCGGCGCTTGCACCCTGCACGGCCATCGCGGCGCCGCGGCTGTTGTGGTGCGCGGGGCCCACGGCGCTCCAGAGGAGCCGCTGCGCCGTCACGTACGAGGCCCACGACGCCGCACTGGAGGGCGCGTAGGTCAGCACCGACACACCGAAGCCGCGGTACAGGCCGCGCACGCCGTCCGCTTCCAAAATGGACGATAAGTATAGATTCGTAAATCTTTCGCGATTCACATCGCAATGAAGTATCTTTATTCACGGTCACTTAGACACAATTACAAACACCCGAAAATTCAGACGACACCACATGGCAGAATCGGCTCCTAGTGCCAAATGTAGGCGTCGTACTCGAGGACGAGCAGGTTGTTGGGGTCCGGCGATTCAATCATCTTGCTGAGCGTGTATCCGCGCGCCATCCGGAACACGCCCGTGCCGCCGACGATGGGCCGCTCCATGAACGTGCCCAGCAGCGCGCGGCCGAGCAGCGTCAGGGAGCTGCCGCTGTAGGCCCCCTCCGTGAACACGAAGTTAAACACCGTCAGGAGCGCGCCGTCGGAGAGGGACGCGCCGACGGTGAGCCCCTGCGCGCGGCCGAGGAGTTGGGACGCCGGGTCGGCGCCCTCCCGGAGCATGTCGTCCACGACAAACACAGCGCCGAAGAAGGAGCTGTTGTTGCTGCCGCCGCGCGCCTTGGACACCTGCACCGCCGTGCTGTTCGGGCCGCCTGAGAAGTTCTCGTGGAAGTAGAAGTGGAGGTGCGTCGGGCGCCCGACGTTGCCGCCGCCGGCCTCTTCGACAGCCGCCGCCGTGGAGAAGACGAGGATGCAGAGCAGTGGGAGCATTGCGCGGTGACAGGGAGCCATGGGCGCAGCGGAAGGACGAATACAATGCCGTAGTTAGCTTTATTTGTTGCTTGTTCAACCGATCATATGCTTAGTTTTCTATTTAGTTCCTTTTATTACTTTTTATTATGCCGGCAGACAAATTTGAACTGTATGTGAACATTTTATATCAAAAGTCAACCTGGCCGCTACAGACGTAGCGATCGCCAGAGGCAACTACTAGCTAGGAGGATTTGGCAACATAAAAGAATGAAAGATACAATATTAGCGATAGCGATAGGATTGCTACCCGAGCATCAAGACGCCATAAATTAGTTCCACAGGGACAAGATTGACGAGGAGCGTGCCAAACACCTGGGAGAGCGTTCTGAGGTGGTGTTTAGATCAGTGACGGACCTAGCATTTATCATAGGGTATGCCACATAAAAATTTTAACAAGCGATTCGGTAAACAATTGTAAAAGTTACAAAATAATTTATTATGCTGGTATTAAATAACATAATAAATCTTAAATTTAGCAAATTACAATATAAATAGTTCAAATGCAATATTGATAGTTTGAAATATAGGCATAAAAGAGACTTAATCATCCGACTTTTGTGTGATATGTCCTCTACTATTAATCTTGGCAAACTAGGAACCAATCTCTAATCTAGTGATGAGTGATCTTGCCTAATCTCCCTGATAAACAAATAATTATTGATAAAACAATTATGTACATAAGTTTTTTATCTACAAAATTGGATGATAACAAACTGCAGCACCCAGCGGCGTAGAGGCGCACGGCGCAGCCGGCAGGGTGGTAAGGGAAGCCAAGCGGAGACTGGGAGACGTGCCTGCTTCTCGCGTGCAAGCGGCCATGTGGGCTACGTTGGGTTCCGAAGCGGTGAAGCGTTGTTAGCCAAGTACTTCTCAATCTAATCTTTGTATTTTTCCTGTTGTACATATAGTATATACCATAGGGGTTACTTGAGCCCAGGGACCACCTGGCATACCCCTAGGTCCGCCCCTGGTTTGGATCAACCCTAAATTGTAAAAGCTAGACTGTGAGTTATGAGTTTCTAAAAGCGTGCGAAACACCAGGGACTGGGAGGGCATTCTGAGGTGGTGTTTGGATCAACCGTAAATTGTAAAAGCTGGATTGTGAGCTATGAGTTTCTAAAAGCTGGATTGTAGAAGCTATAGAGACGGGCATCCTGTGAGTGCATATTTTCTTCCCCGGGCACGCCACTCCCAAGGTTCCGCCTTCATGCCAAGGGACGGGCAGCCCAATCGCTCTTTCATCTCGGATGTATTTAGGGCAGCAGTTCACGGCCTCCTCAGTTGTGTATGCCTCGATCATAGAGCCCTCTAGGTGAGCACGGTTAAGGACATATATGTTGAGGGCCAACATGAACCGCTCGTACGTCCACATCTGGTATGGATACATGGGGCTCAGTTCCTGTATATGATCCACCATGTGCATCAACAGGTGTTGCACAAGAAGTAAGATGGTCTGAAGCATATCTCGAGCTGGCAAAGAGTCTCTGCGATGAAGGCTTTCAGGACAAAAAGCTCAGCTTCATCGATGACCTTCTGGGTGATGCAGTTCAAGAAGTAGGACATCCGTGTAATGACCATCTTCACGTACTCTGGATCGATAGCCCTGATCACAATAGGAAGGAACACCATCAGCATGATGTGGCAATCATGTGAGTTGTAGTTGGCCATTGTGAGGTCTTTCATTGAGATTAGGTTCTTGATGTTGATAGAGAAACTGGTCGGCACCTTGACCCCCGTAAGACACTGGCACACAACCCTCTTCCGACCTAGGAGGTTGACTTTTTGGCCTGTTCTGCAGTTACCCCAGGTGAATGTTCATTCTGATGCCCTGGTTAACAAGATCCATTCGTGACTTCAGACCATCCTTCGTCTTTCCCTTAATGTCTAGCAGGATGCCAATCGTGTTGTCAAAGACATTCTTCTCTAGGCGCATGCAATCGATGGCATGGGGCATATCCAAGCTCCTTCTAGTATGACCCGTACTTGAAGAAACTCGACTTCTTCTTGAAAGAAACAACGACGACACGTGGTTCCTCCATCTTATCCTACTTTCTCTTCCTTGTCGTGTTCCCCTCTTTTTTCTTCTTCTTTGCAATTTGACCTCCATATCCTTCACCATGTCAAACACCCATTTTCCGTACCTCTCTTCCCGCACCGATTGGGTAGGTTGCCCCTTGTCCTTGTTATCGAAGTACTTATTCACCACACTAGATCGGTACCTGTGCCCTCTGGCGAGGAATCACATGTGCCTTATGTGCACCATCTTATTAGATCCCTTAAGGTAAGTGTTGATGCAAAAACATCGACACACAGCAAGCCGGAAGGATCTGCTTAGGATGAGCCCGGATATCCGCTTGGCTTCAACGCAGGGTTAATCGATCCTACGAATTCCTCCCGAGGCGTGCCAGTCAATTTGACCTGTAATTGACAAGGAGAGAAAGTTTATCAGTAATTTAAGGTGGAACATGCCGTTGTTTGTCCAGATAGTTCCAAGTGTGCCGCGTCGGGAGTAGCCAGACGAGAAAATAGACTAAATAGCCGATACAGACAGTAGAGCTTATGGATCACGATTGATTTTATGTTGATAAGTACAATACCCGTAGATGTAAGTGAAATCATTAGCTAGGTGGATATTACCAGTGTGAATCATTGAGCCGATGAATCTAATCGAGAAAGGATATAACATGCAAACAAAATGGCTGTCTAGTACAAATGGATCTACAAACGCTCTGAATCTAATCTGTTATCATCAACAGTGAGGTTCGACCGGATTGATGGCAACTATGATGATAATAACAAACTAAAACCGAAGAATCCATAAAACCATCTGAAAGGGACCGTGACGCCTAAGAGGGGGGGGGTGAATTAGGCAACTTAAAATTCTAACTCTAAACTATGGCCTCTTTTTCAACCTCTAGCAAAACCTATGCAAAAGATAATCTATCTAGATGTGCAACTATGGTTTTGCTAGTGTGTTGCTATCTCTACCGCAAATGATAATAATATGATCAATGTAAATGCGGAAGCTTAAAGAGCAAGGTAGAGATATGCAAACTCCCGTCGATGACTCCGGTATTTTTACCGAGGTATCGAGAAGCGCGCAAGCTTCCCCCTAGTCCTCGTTGGAGCCCCTCGCAAGGAATCCCTCGCAAGGGCCAAGCTCCCAGTCGGGTAACTCCATGGATAGCCTCGGGCCTTCCCCACGCGCAAGTGGGTCTCCGACGTGCCTTCCGACAAGCCTCTCCCGGATGCTCCCCGCCGTCTTCACTATCAAGCTTCCGACCGAAACGCCGCGGGCCTTGTTCCCTCCGGTACACGGTGGCGGCCACACCACAAACACGGTTGGTGTGATCTCGCAAGACTTCAAGCCCCTCTGATGTACAACACTTGTGCTCGCAAGCACGGGGTGGCAAGAGGTATGCAAACCTCACTTAAACACTAGGCAAACACCTAGAGCAAGCGCATAAGCGGTGGTCTAATCAACCTAAGCACTTCGCAAAGCACTTATGCTAATCACCTAATAAAACACTAAGCACTATGCATGTGGAGATCACTCAAATGGTGTATCAACACTCTTGGTATGTTTCCTTAGCTCCACACTACTCAAAGGACCGGTTGGGGGTTGTATTTATAAGCCCCACTGAGAAAGTAGCCGTTGGGGTCGAACTCCTGCAAATCTGCTACTGACCGGACGCTGAATCGTCCTGACCGGACGCGTCCGGTCGTCCCGACCGTTGCAGCCGCGAACTACCGATCGGACGCTACCAGCGTCCGGTTGCCTGCCACCGGACGCGTCCGGTCGCAGTTTCGCGCGCCTGGAACCTCTCTGTACTCGATCGGACGCTGATGCCCTATGTTCGGTCGGTTGCCGCCAGCGTCCGGTCGCCTATCTGCTGAGCCACCGGTCCAGCGTCCAATCGCGCTTCTAGCGTCCAGTCTAGAGTCCGGTCGCCTCTACGAGCTCGTTTTCTTCACGATCTTGCGTATGGCTTGGTTCCAATCTTCATGCTTGGACTTTGCTTCATATCTTGGGTCTTCACTTGTGCTTCTAAGGTCTTGTTTGAGGTGTTGATCATTAGATTATCACGTCGCCTTCGTCCAAGTCACGTCTTGCACCCTATTGAACTACAAAACAAACACTTGCAAATACATTAGTCCAATTTGGTTGTGTTGGTCATCAAACACCAAAATCCAAAGTAAATGGGCCACGGGTCCATTTTCCTTACAATCTCCCCCTTTTTGGTGATTGATGACAACACGACCAAAGCAAGCAAATAATAAAAATTTTGAATTTAAACAAAACTATCTACTTGCTAGGATGCAATGCAAGGAGCAAGGTTATATGATGCTAAGAGATACTACTTGAAAGACTATGACACCAATTGAAGACCTAACTTGCCCTTGCAAAAATCCCTATGTGGCATTATGGATTCCTACAAATTTTACCATTACTTAGACTAATCCATAATCCACTTTCCTCCTTTTCTCGGACCATTACCACTTGTAGACATCAACTTGATGCTTGCCTTTGGTCCTTCAAATTCTCCCCCTTTGGCATCAAACACCAAAAAGGAAGACATTAGTAGCACAAGGGAGGGTCAAATTTCGTGATCCTTTGTGTATAGAATAAAATGGATCACAAAATTTGACTCTCACATTATATAGACTAAGCTCCCCCTAAATGTATGCATACATATGGTAGAAAGCAAAGCATATGCATAATTAGCAACTTATTGCACAAGAGAGTTTAATCTATATAATGCATGGAGAAAGCATATAAATATGAAATGAAAATAACATGATGATGCCAATTAAGGAATGATGCTTAACTCCGGGCCAATTTCCTTACAATGAGACTACTACACATAGGTTTGAAAAATTGATACCATTTGAAAAAGTGTTAGTCTCAAAGCATCCAAGTTGTAGATTAAGTTCCCCCTAAATTTGTGCACACAAGTGTTGAATACTTGTAAAATTTGTGCACATTGATTTAAGTATCAAAATACCATTTGAAAGATAATATTTGGGAGAGATTATCTATAATTTGGACTTTGGCACATATTAGATAATTAATTGTAAAACAAGCTATGTGCCGTGCTCCTAAACAATTTTAAACCATGTAAGTTTGCTCCAAGGGTTGATAATGAAACCGAGCAAGCCTACCATATGATATACCTATTGAATGCATGACAAAATATTTAAGCATGTGAATGCAAACATTAGGCATAAAAGATAACTAGATGCTTTAAGAGTATACCAATTGAAAGACAATACCAATTGAAATAACTGCTAATTGAAAGTAATGACATCTAGTTACCTAACATGGGAAGAGGAATTTGGGTCCATAGTATTCACTAACCTACTTGGCAATGACCTTGTCCTTCATGATGCACCCCATGTAATGCACCCAAACTTTGCCAAGTCTCCAAATTCCCCGTGGTCTGACGGACTTCTCACTTCCCTTTTGGGATCCAAACCTTCTTGGTGCTCTTCATGTTGGAAATGATTTCCTTTGGCACCCAAAAGCGTTTGACCCCATTGTTGGCTTGCTTGTTCACCTTGATGGCCACCACCTTGTCATTTTTCTTCTTCTTCAAGAGATAAGGTGTGGAGGCCTTCTTGTCCACCTTGTTGGTGTAGGTGTTGGAGAGCTTGCTTGTTTGCTTTTTCTCCTTCTTCTTTGCTCCTCCCCCATTCTTCACCTTGCACTCATAGGACTTGTGGCCTTCTTTGTGGCACACGTAGCAAACCACGGTTTGTCCTTCATCAAGCTTCTTCACTCCCTTGACGGTGTTATCTTGATGAAGTTGGGTTTGCTTTGCCTTGCCTTTCACTTGAGTCAAGTCCTTGGTGAGGCGAGCTACTTCTTGCTTGAGTTGCTCATTCTCTTTTGCAACCTCATGTGTGCATGTATCTACAATCACTTTCTCAACACAAGCTTGGTTGCACAAAGGTGAGTCTAAACATAAATCATTGCAAGAGGTAGATGCATCCTTTTTAATTATGTCATTTCTTTTAGATGCCTTGGTGGGGATATTTTTGACGGCCTCAAGATTGGCAACTTTATTTGTTAGCTCATCACAATGTTTGCACATGATTTCCATTTTAGCAAGCAAACTTTGATAATCATTTTGTGAGCTAGCTAACTTTTCTTTTAATTTTTCATTTTTCTTTTCAAGTTGCTTATCATTAATTGTGCATGCACTTGTTGTTGCACTAGCCTCAAGTTGCTCAATTTTAGTAGATAGTTCAACATTGAGATTTGCAAAGTTTTCATATTGTTCAAGCAAATTCTTGTATGCTTCTTGTGAACTACCTAGCTCTTCTTTTAAAGTTTTGAGCTTCTTTTGTTGACTAGTGCAAACTTTAGCATATTTAAGATTTTGTTGCACAATTGTATTATAAGAAGGCAAATCATCATCACTATCGCTCTCACTAGAGGATGAGCTTTCATTACCTCGTGCCATAAGGCACACATGAGAAGAGCTTGATGATGAGTGCTTACGCCCTTGCCTCTTGTGATGATCTTCTTCACTTGAAGAATCATCCCATGACCTTATTGATGTGAGGGCTTTGTTCTTGCACGCCTTCTTCTTTGCCTTGGGTGTGGGCTTGTTTGGACAAACTTCCACAAAGTGCCCCTTCTCGCCGCATCCGTAGCATCCTCTCTTTCTTTGCTCATTTCTTTGATTGGTGAAAATGAGATCTTGAATTTGGATGGGCACACCCTTGACATTGAGCCTTTGGATCATCTTCTCCACCTTGTTGATTAATTTGATTGATTCTTCATCAAGGTCAGAGGTGGAGGAGGAAGATTGATCATCATCACTTGAATCTTCATCATCATCATCATCCTCATCTTCTTCTTCACTTGAGGAGCTTGAGCTTGAGCTTGACTCAACTTTCTTGCCCTTCATCTTTTTCTTCTCACTACAAGCAAGAGCTTTGCCTTTGCTTGATGAAGATGCTTCTCCTTGACTCATCTTACGTGACATTTCAAATGCCACTAGCTTTCCAATGACAATGCCTAGGGTCATGGTGCTCAAGTTCTCCATGTTGTGAAGGATGGTGATGATGCTTGCATATTTCTTTTGTGGTAGAACGGAGATGATCTTCCTCACGATGTCCGCATCATCTAGCTTTAATAATCCTATTGAATGGAGCTCATTGATGATTAGATTCAATCGAGAATACATATCACGAACAAGCTCATCATCATTTATAGCAAAGGAATCATAATTTTGCTTGGCTAGACAATGTTTTTGCTCACGGACATTACTTGTGCCGTCATGGAGCTCTTGGAGTTTTAACCAAATTTCATGTGCCGTATTTAAGGTGAACACTTGGTTAAACACATCCATGCTAAAAGATTCAAACAAGCAATTCTTAGCTCTAGCATTGAAATGATTTCTTTTTCGTCACTCTTTGTGGGTTTTTCGGGATTCTTGATGGGTTTCATCCCGTCACGAGTGACTCTCCATACACCCAAATCAACCGCCTCAAGGTGGCAAGCCATTCTAGCTTTATAGTATGGGAAGTTAGTGCCGTCAAATTGTGGAGGCCTAGCGGTATCCATCCCAACCACTCTACAAAAGCGTCGGCTCAACGGCGGTTAAGCCAAAAGTCCAAAAATGAGCCAACCGGCTCTGATACCAATTGAAAGGGACCATGATGCCTAAGAGGGGGGGGGGTTGAATTAGGCAACTTAAAATTCTAACTCTAAACTATGGCCTCTTTTTCAACCTCTAGCAAAATGTATGCAAAAGATAATCTATCTAGATGTGCAACTACGGTTTTGCTAGTGTGTTGCTATCTCTACCGCAAATGATAATAATATGATCAATGTAAATGCGGAAGCTTAAAGAGCAAGGTAGAGATATGCAAACTCCCGTCGACGACTCTGGTATTTTTACCGAGGTATCGAGAAGCGCGCAAGCTTCCCCCTAGTCCTCGTTGGAGCCCCTCGCAAGGAATCCCTCGCAAGGGCCAAGCTCCCAGTCGGGTAACTCCATGGATAGCCTCAGGCCTTCCCCACGTGCAAGTGGGTCTCCGACATGCCTTTCGGCAAGCCTCTCCCGGATGCTCCCCACCGTCTTCACTATCAAGCTTCCGGCCGAAACGCCGTGGGCCTTGTTCCCTCCGGTACACGGTGGCGGCCACACCACAAACGCGGTTGGTGTGATCTCACAAGACTTCAATCCCCTCCGATGTACAACACTTGTGCTCACAAGCATGGGGCGGCAAGAGGTATGCAAACCTCACTTAAACACTAGGCAAACACCTAGAGCAAGCGCATAAGCGGTGGTCTAATCAACCTAAGCACTTCGCAAAGCACTTATGCTAATCACCTAATAAAACACTAAGCACTATGCATGTGGAGATCACTCAAATGGTGTATCAACACTCTTGGTATGTTTCCTTAGCTCCACACTACTCAAAGGGCCGGTTGGGGGTTGTTTTTATAAGCCCCACTGAGAAAGTAGCCATTGGGGTCGAACTCCCGCAAATCTGCTACTGACTGGACGCTGAATCGTCCTGACCGGACACGTCTGGTCGTCCCGACCGTTGCAGCCGCGAACTACCGATCGGACGCTACCAGCGTCCGATCGTAGTTTCGCGTGCCTGGAACCTCTCTATACTCGATCAGACGCTGATGCCCTGTGTCCGGTCGGTTGCCGCCAGCGTCCAGTCTAGCGTCCGGTCGCCTGTCTGCTAAGCCACCGGTCCAGCGTCCGGTCGCGCTTCCAGTGTCCGGTCCAGAGTCCGGTCGCCTCTGTGAGCTCGTTTTCTTCACGATCTTGCGTACGGCTTGGTTCCAATCTTCATGCTTGGACTTTGCTTGATATCTTGGGTCTTCACTTGTGCTTCTAAGGTCTTGTTTGAGGTGTTGATCATTAGATTATCACGTCGCCTTCGGCCAAGTCACGTCTTGCACCCTATTGAACTACAAAACAAACACTTGCAAATACATTAGTCCAATTTGGTTGTGTTGGTCATCAAACACCAAAATCCAAAGTAAATGGGCCATGGGTCCATTTTCCTTACACCATCTACACATCGACAGGCTTTCTGAAAGACATGCTATACGTGAAGGCTCAAGCGAATCGGCTGAAATAACCGATTTAGGTGAAAAGGGTCTACAGCGTGTGAACAATCGACTATTTAACATAGATAAATCTATGGACTCATCAGACTTAACCTAACATCTCTAACAGTGGGGTTTGACCGGATCGATGCAGCCGTGATAAAGACAATAAATCAAACCCTTAAAGTACATAGATCTATTCATCTTTAACAGAATCATGGACGCACACCGTAGGCATTAAAGCATAGGCGATCGGATATTTAGCCGATGCAGGCATAGCAAACAGTTAAGGTCATGCCTAACCGAGAACAAATCTACTAACTAGCATCCTCCAATCTATAGTGCCATCAATGGGGATCGACCGGATCGTTACAGCCATAATAGCGAACTATAGACTAGATTTAACTAACCAGCAAACCTCTTCAAGATCATACACGCCTTAACCGCATACTATGCACAATCAAGATCGAAAATAGAACAGCCGATGAAACATAACCCATCACTTAGAGTAAGAAACATCATGTTGTGACAAAGTAAATGACGAACTAAAAGGATACGAGGCCAATCTAGATTGATCTTGACCGAGCAGATTGATGTTGCTGCAAACTAATATCAATAAGAAGATCAACAAGATCGGTAACTTAATGAATCTACCCGAAGGACGCCACCCTTAGGTAGAGCTGATAACTTGACCTTAATCTAATTTGAGCAGTGGAGGTCGACCGGATCGATGTAGCCGTACTTGAATTAGACAAGAGTCGATAACTAGCTTATACTAGAGTTCGCAGTGGAGGTCAAACTTAACCGATGTAGCCATACAAACAGAAGTATAAGCCATGACGGTACTTACAGACAAGTCGGAGGTCGGCTGGACTGATGCAACCCTGCTTGTTGAAGAACTCGCTAGGATCTACTCTACTCCTACTCCTAAGGGTTGGCACGGAGCCAAAAAAAAGTAAATTATATTTGATTGGTTGGATGTCTCTTTACAATAGTCGGGGTCCAATATTTATACTTGAAGCCTAAACATGAATCCTACTCAAGTATGACTTATTACAATCTTTGGTATAAAAGAAAACATTTCTAACTTAAGATAACTTGGACCCTAATCTTTCTCTTTTTGTAGAGTCTGGTATGTATTTCCCGACGCCAATCGTAGCTCATTATCGTTATCTGCTGACGTCATTCAAAGAGAGTCGATTCCAGTGTCGCATCTGAATCAACTGATATAGATCCTCATGCAATTGATTCCTTGATTGACACAATTTTGGAAGCTTCGAGTTCTCGCGTTCTTGTTCCTAAATTTTGGTGTAAACACATGCCCCCCAATTTTGGGATAAAAATGATTTTATTCCAAAATTTCTATTTATCTGCTTACCACGACGCAACCGTTCTATTCTGAGATATATGCGTGACTCTTGACTTCTTGGCTTAAGTCTTATATAATATCCCAATAGTATCTTTTCCAACTCACTCGGCCTATTAGTTTTCCCCTTCTTTCTCGAGTAAGTCTTAACAACCGACGCCACCATCACCAAAGTCTTAACCCTAGCAAATCCTCTACCCTATCAAATTTTATTCAAGCAGTCCTCCTCAGATTCAAATCTATTTTAGCTGCAATGGCGACCAATGACCACGTCCCTGAGGTATGCTTTCAAGTTCCCATTCTCAAAGTATCGGTCGCTACCCTGTATTTCCTTTCTTCTCAAATTTATTTCATCCGATTTCTAGAAAATGAGGAATGAAATCCTAATTCCATCAGCTGTTTCTCCCAATGTCTATCTTCTTGGGCCTATGGGTGACCCTGATCCATCTGATTTTATCCATTAAGAAACCAACCAAATTCCCTTCAAACAATCTATAGTGCATTCGTCCTACTGGAACACCAAAACTCCTTTTAGAAACTAGCCCAAAATGCCTAAGGGATGGAGAGACTGGTTTCATAGGGTATCTGAGAAAAAGGTTGGAGATTGGAAGGTTTATTATTTGAATCAATGTTTGACAATCTCGTTGTCTGGAATGGAGAGGAATGATTCACTCCTGATTTCTGCATCTTATTTCTGGTTCCATACCCTCAATAGATTTTATATTTTTCCTAGCATCCTTAAGGTACTAGGACATTCCCCACAAAATTTCATGGTCATTGGATTCATAGATAAATTACAAAAATTCACACAAGGATCATTCAATGATAAAAGGAAAATCTATAACTCAAAAACCATACATGCAATGACTCTCAAATTTTTACCAGAGCTTCTACTAAGCAAGAAGAGCTCACCAACAAAAGTTCATAATTTTTGGAGCATAGGAACTCAAGATATAATTTAAACAAGTTTGCATGCATTTAAAAACACATTTCAAGTTTCAATTTAATTCATCCAAAACTTCCACTACAAGTGTTCATGTTATATTTTTCCTAAATACAACACTTCACTATGATCCTAACAAAATTGGAACCACCGAATTTGAAGCTACCAAACTCTAGATATAGATTTTACAAAATAGCATCAAAACTAGAAATAATTGAACTGCTTTCTATTCATAGTGACTGACAGGCGGGGTCCACATGTTAGCTGGCCCACACGTTAGCGATACGAAAAATAGGGGATAGCGGTTAGCTTGATGGGTACCAGCAGAGCTCGTCGACGGCGGCGTCTCCGGCGACGACGACGGCACCAACGTGACCGCCTTGACCTCCCGCGTTGATTGGTACCCGAACCTCACTCTCTACCGACCCCTAAGCACCTCGGCCACGGAGCTCGGTGGCTCGGCCATGGCACATGGCAGAACTATGGGCTAACTGGAGACGGTGATTACGTGGTGGCGAGTGAGCTATGCGATGGCGCTTGCTTGTCGTCGATGGCGGAGCCCGCGTGCTGCCGCCGCTGCTGCTATTGTGAGCGGAGGAGGCGAAGGAGGGTGAATGAGAGTGAGCAGGGAGGGTAGGAGGACGCGGCTTCAAGCGGAGGACACTGGGCAGTGGTGTTTGGCCAGCCACGACACGTGGCGGCCACGTGGCGGTAGAGCTCTGCTACCGGTCGGCACTGTAGCAGGTCAGAAACTTCGATCCAATTACAAATTGTGCCGACTGACAGCGCCCTTTCCCCGAACCACAACTTCCAAACCATGAAGATCCAGGCTCCGGTGCAATTGACAAAGTGGGAGACCTACACGAGGGCTACAACTTTGCCAATTGGAGCTTGAGTTGATTCAGCTTGGTTAGGGAGCTACAAGGCTCACAAGTTGGGTATAGAAAACTAAAACTCGACTTTATGACTTAGAATATTTCAGAGTCTCAATTTGAACCCCAAAACTGACTTGTGGGCCCCTTTAGAGCATGTTCTGCATATTTTCATGACTTGGCTCCTAAACAGAGTTTTTTCCTCATAAAATTTACTACAACTTTGTTTTAGGTTGCTCAGACATGCAAACACTCTAAGCTATACTTTTTAAACAGTCAAACTCAGGAGCTCTAAGGGTCCACAATAGTCAAACCATGACTTGGAAACCTAATTAGGCAAAATGATCAACATGAACATTGTTCCTAATGACATTCTAAGTATAACTAAGTTGCTTAAGAGGATAATTAGCCACACCACACATTGGTCACACCAAAATCAAGCATCACATGTATTTAAACAAGGACAAACAAGTGACTTTGTGACTTCTGTTTCAAAACCTTGTTTCATGAGTTTGTGGCATTGTACTAGCTAACCATGTTTGACTAAAGTGTGTTGCACTTGAGTGTAGGGTTACACACTATTCATTTCCTAAAACAATCACACATTGAATGTAACAAAATGTTGCAATGTTTTAAAAGCATGTTTCATACAATTCTAACTCATGAATGGGTGAATGATGCTCATGTTTATGAAATGCAAGTGCAAATGTGGAAGCCAAACACCTGAGGTGTTATAGCCTTCCCCCTTATAAAAATCTCGTCCTGAGATTTGACAAGTGTACCATTGTTGATAGAATTCCTTATAACCGTCCCACAACTAATCTCCTCTTTCCCACATTGCATCGCGTTCACTACCCTGATTACTCCACATGACCTTGTAAAACTTGACCATCCGACTCCGAGTCACTCGCTCCTGAGTGTCGATTACTCGAACTGGCTTTTCTTCAAAAGTCAAATTAGATTTTAACTTGATATCCCCCAGTGGAACTCTCTCTTCAGGGATGCGAAGACATTTCTTCAATTGGGATACATGAAAGACATTGAAGATAGCACTCATCTCAAGAGGTAATTGGATCTTGTATGCTACCTTACCACTTTGTCCAATTATTTCAAACGGACCAACATATCTCGGCGCAAGCTTTCGCTTCACACCAAAGCGTTGGACACTCTTCATGGGTGAGACTTTCAGATAAACGAAGTCTCCAACTTTGAACTCAATAGGTTTTCTATGACGATCAGCGTAACTTTTCTACCTAGCTTGAGCTATGGCCATATGGGTTTGGATAGTACAGACTTGTTCTTCAGCTTCTTGAACAAAATCAATTCCATAATATCTCCTTTCACCAGCTTCAACCCAATTCATCGAGGTTCTACACTTCCGGCCGTACAAAGCTTCAAACGGTGCCATCTTGATACTCTCTTGATAACTATTATTGTAAGAGAATTTAGCTAGGGGCAACCACTTTTCCCATGAACCCTTAGCTGAGATGACACATGCTCTCAGCATATCTTCTAAGATTTGATTCACTCGTTTAGTTTGCCCATTGGTTTGCGAATGATAGGCAGAGCTTCTTACTAACTTAGTTCCTAATAATCCATGTAAGTGCTCCCAAAAGTGAGCAGTGAACTATGGTCCTCTATAAGAGACAATAGTGCGAGGTATCCCATGAAGTCGGACTATCTGATTAAAGTACAACTCCGCATAGTCAGTTGGATGGAAATCTATGCGGACAGGAATGAAGTGTGCAGACTTGGTTAGATGGTCTACAATCACCCAAATGGAGTTAAAATTCCTCTGAGTGGTAGGGAGTCCAATAATAAAATTCATACTTATCTCCTCCCATTTCCAACCTGGAATAGAGAGTGGCTGAAGCAATCCAGCTTCATGTGCACCGCTTTGACTCGACAACAAGTGTCACACCTAGCCACATAAGCGGCTATCTCTTTCTTCATTTTGGTCCACCAAAAGCGAGGCTTCAAATCATGATACATTTTGCTACTACTAGGATGAATAGACAATTTTGAGGAATGTGCTTTGGATAGGATTTGATTTCTAAGCTCTCTATCCTTCGGAACCACTAACCTATCCTTAAACCATAACACGTCATTCTCATCTACCAGAAAATGCTTGGTTTCATGCTCTTTCATCTTGCGCTTGATGTGGAACACACCTGAATTTGTCTTCTGTAGCTCGATAATTCGACTCTGTAGAGTACAACTGACAGTGATGTTGTGGAGGACTATAGGGTGTAGGAGTTTTGACAAATGGAAGTCACTTTCAATCAAAGAGTGGCAATGAGATTTCCTGCTTAAGGCATCCGTAATGATGTTTGCCTTGCCAGGGTGATAGTGCACTTGGAGGTTATAATCCTTGATCAACTTGAGCCATCTTCTCGGACACATATTCAACTCAGGTTGAGTGAAGATGTACTTAAGACTTTTATGATCAGTGTAGATGTTGCACACATTGCCGAGCAAATAATGTCTCTAGGCCTTCAAAGCATGAACAACTGTAGCGAGTTCTAAGTCATGCGTCGGATAGCTCACCTCATGCTTTCGAAGTTGGCGAGAGGTATAAGCAATGACTCTACCCTCCTGCATAAGAACACCTCCTAAACCTATACCTAATGCATCATAGAACACATTAAAAGGTTTCTTGACATCCAGTTGCACCAAAACTAGAGCCGAAGTTAGAAGAGTTCGCAGGGTGTGAAAAGCCGCATCACACTCGGAAGTCCAGACAAACCTCATGTCTTTTTGCAGCAACCGAGTCATAGGCTTGGCTATTTTAGAGAAATTCGAGATGAAGCGACGATAATAGCCAGCCAATCCTAGAAAACTCTAAACCTCGTGCACCGAGATGGGAGCCTTCTAGTCCAACACTTCTTGCACTTTGGTGGGATCCACCATAATTCCACCATCGGACAACACGTGTCCGAGAAAAGGTACCTCACCAAGCCAGAATTCACACTTGCTGAACTTTGCATAAAGCTCGTGTTCCCGCAACCTAGTGAGAACCACTCACAAATGTTCAACATGATCTTCTTCATTCTCAGAATAGATCAGGATATCATCGATAAATACCACCACAAATTTGTCCAACTCGGGCATAAACACCGAGTTCATCAAATACATGAAGTGTGTGGGGGCATTGGTCAATCCAAAAGACATAACAAGATACTCATACAGACTATATCTTGTAGAGAATGTAGTTTTTGGAACATCCTTAGGCTGAATTTTGATTTGACGATAACCAGATCTCAAATCGATCTTGGAAAAGACTTTTGCTTTAGATAACTGATCAAATAAGATATCTATGCATGGCAGAGGGTACTTATTCTTGATTGTGACTGCATTCAAAGGCCTATAATCTACACACATGCATAGTGATTGATCCTTCTTCTTCACAAAGATAGCTAGGCACCCCCACGAAGACGAACTAGGACGGATAAGGCCTTTCTTTAGAAGTTCATTCAACTGGGTCTTAAGTTCGGCTAGTTCATTAGGAGGCATTCTATAAGGCCTTCTAGAGATGGGTGTTGTACCAGGTAGCAACTCTATCTTGAACTCCATGTCCCGATCCAAGGGCAATCCGGGCAAATCATCGGGGAAAACATCCGGAAAATCACACACGACAGGGATGTCTGCCATCACCCTTGCTTGCACCACATTAGCCGCACAAGAAAGATTGATTTCCCTAGGTTGCTGTACTAGAAAACCTTCCTGATTACAAGGATCTTTGAGCATGACTACTCTAGTCGAGGTATCAATAAGCACTCCATGACTGCTCATCCAGTTCATTCCCAATATCACATCGATACCTAGCCCCGGTAAAACTACCAGATCAACCTGATAACTTCGCCCCTCTATCTCAATTTGCATGTCCCTGACTACAAGCTTGGTTGGGATAGTACCATTGGCAGCCCTAATACAATAACCCTCACCCTCAACAGTGTATGTTTTCTGCATAAACTTAGATGCAAATGTGGGACTAATAAAAGAATGCGAAGAGCGACCCTCAACACTTTCAATCAAATAGTACAACTATAGGATTTTGATCAACCAGAAACTTACCAGCCGTTACTACCTCTCCTGATAGGATATCAACAATATAGGTGTGGTTCACCTACCCCTGACGGCCACCTTGGTAGTTATTCTTCTTAGGGTAAGGACACTTCCTTGCCCAATGACCTGGCTTGTTGCAGTTCTAGCACGGCATGTTGCTTGGAGGAACATTGGAACTGCCTTGACTGGTAGTGCCCTTGGGAAGAGCAACTATAAAAGCCTTGCAAAATCCAGTCTTGCCTGGATTCTTCTTCAACGGTGGGCGGAACTTAGCAGCTGATGCCGAGGGATGGAATGGAGCCCTTTGTGTGACTGGAGCCTTGGATTGTGAGACACCTGCCTCATAGGCCCTCTTATGATTCTTCGAAGCAGCATATACAGCATTGTTGTTCTCTTGAGATAAAGCATCACTCACAAACTCATTAAAATGAGCACACTTGCAATTTCCCATGGTCTTCATCAATTTGGGGCTAAGTCCCCGCTTGAAACTAGCGATCTTCTTAGCATTAGTGTCAACAAACTTAGTAGCATACCTTGCGAGGTTATTAAAAGCCTACATGTATTCATTCAAGCTCTTGTTCCCCTAGTACAGCTTCATGAACTTCATATGCTTGATTGCCATGAGACCAGGAGGAATATAATTTCCCCCTGAAAGTAGACTTGAACTGATCCCAAGTGATTTGGGCATTAGCTGGCATAGTGAACCAATAATGACTCCACCAAATACCAGCTGGCCCATGTAGTTGGTGAGATGCATACTCAGTCTTCAGCACCTTAGTCAAGCAGAGCAGATGAAATTTCTGCTCGAGAGTGTTCAACCACTCATCAGCTTGGAGGGGCTCTTTAGCCTCCTTGAAGATCGGTGGTTTAGTGTCAAGGAAATCCTTGAAGTCTCTATACTAATTTGGTTCTGGTCCTTGGCGTGCACCACGACCATCACGATTTGCAATCGTGCGGAGAGCCTCAGCCATAGTGCGCTGTCCTTTAGCAAGAATTGCCATCAATTCCATTGGTGTGGGTGGTGGTGGCGATGGAAGATCATCATCATCACCTGTCATACCAATGGAACGAGTGTGAGGCATCTGTAACAATGCGCAACCAGCAATTGTTGGTGATGTTAGCACATTGGAGAGGAACAATGTAATTACGCCAAATTGAATTTACTGGAGAGAATGAAAAATTCATACAATAAATAGAGGCAATAATTCATTCTCCAATCACCACATCATCAATTAGATTACTAGCGCCAAACGCAGTGCATTCCAACATGACAAGTTTTAAACTTAACCAACAAGATACGCATCCCGAAGGGAGCGGATTAAAGTACATTACATGTCAGGTTTGAATTAAAGGTACATCCCACATCAGTCATAGTACTAAGTCCATTACACCAATGACTACAAAAGCTTAAACTAGTGAGACTTGCTAACTAACTAATCATCGAAGTGATCGTTGTCCACATCGGAGACACCTTGGAGTTCTTCAGGATCTTCCTCTTCTTCTTCATCTGCAGGTTCAGCTGCATTGACATCCATCTGCACATCCTCTTCTTCTTCATCGGCCTCAATCACCTGAGGTCCACCCACATTAGGATACCTTGGTATGGGGTGAGGAATAGGAAATAGACTGTTGTTCAGTTGATGGTGCTCAACCTGAAGCTCTTCAAGCTGCTCTTGGAGCTCATGCTCCCTTTGAAAAGCATTATGGTTAGCCATGATCTAGCCCTGACGTCTTTCTTTTGGCAACTCTAAGGCTGCATCTCTATGACGGGTCACACAATCCAACTCCTATGCTACCTCATCTCTCTCTATGGTGAGGTTCATAAGTTGGTTATGAAGCTCATCTCTCTCGCATGCAGTTTGCCCCCACTGCTGCAGGCGATAATTTGCAATACCCCGAATCTCATCTACTTCTTGCTGAGCTCACCCACATGCATCCGCCCTACGGCAATACTTGCGGGCATGCAACCTGAACTTGTGTTGGGCTGCCATTGCCTTGCCAGTTTCTTCTAACACACTCGAAAGGGTGTCCTGCCTGACTCGACAAAGCTTCAAGATGGCCATCATAGCACTCATTCCAGCATTGCCGCTCTAAACACGTTCACCATGGCCTCGAACCAAAGCCTGGCCAACTTCTTGAGTCCACTCAGCCTTAGTAGGAGCCACTCGGGGAATGGATGAAGCTGGTCCACCCACTAACTCATCCCCGAAGCTCTATGCTATATCCATAAGCACATCAAGGGCAGCAACTTGAGCAGCTTCCCATGGGCTTTGCCCATCAGTCTCAATGCTCCACCCATGCCACAATGGTCTCATGGGGTTCTGCGGCACTATCAAGGTCACAATGTACCATGGTACATCTCCCAATGGCACCGCCTGCCTCCACGTATAGCGGGGTGCCTCTGGGTACCCAACTGAGCTTAGCACCCTCTAGAGCAAGATGGGCGTACCGAACTGGTCCAAAAAAGTGCTGCTACCAGTAGGAAACACGGGCGTGGCCATCTATATCAAAAAGGGATGCAACTCTCATGAGAGGATTACTTTGTTGAGAGATGGAACTTAATAATTGGAATAAGCAATTATAAGGGAGGGAGTAATGCAATATGAATGACATGAGTGAATATGATGCATGTTCGTTCTGTACGTCCTCACAAACCTAAGCAAAGTTAAGTTTTAGCGGAATATACGGTGGCATACATACGTTCTCTCAATTAGTGGTAACTAGTCGATCTACATGGTGCGTTGTTAGCGTACCTACAGAAAACTTCATTGCAGCCCAACCCAACAAGATATAATGCTAACAATGAAAGTAGTAACTAAGATACTCACCATATATACATCCCCAGATATATATACTTTGGTATCCAAACTACCCGACAGATGTACCCACAATTAAGTACCTTCATATATACATGTATGCAACATGTAAATACTCTAGTAACCACAACTAACTCTCCCCTAGACCGATAGTTGGACGGTCATGCTCTCACAACTCACACTTACCTTAGCGTAGAGGCAATTGATCCATCCATTACCATTCAAGCGAATGGCACCCATGCAATAGCACGCCGCATGGACGACGAAATAGAAACAATCAATTTTCCCCAAGTTAGTAATTATATGTAAGCCACCTAGAAGTCCTTAAGTGGGCTACAAGGGATGTGGTCACCGGTACACTATAAAATTTTTGAACACTTATATATAACTATAAGTTGGAAAACCGTTTTCACAACAAAAGCTTTTGTTTTAAATACCCATATGACATGTTTAGTGTTGAATCTAGCTCTGATGCCAGCTATCACAGAACCGACCAATTTATAAGAGCACAAGTACAAAAACAATTGTCGGAACGATCAAATTCTCTCACTTGAGCCCATATAAACCCGGTAGTCAACTAAAACCTCGAAGGATTTCAAACCAACTTGCATACAACCAAGATCATAGTAATTCAACATAACATATCATACGTTACAACATTTCACAGATGGTTTGCAATTAGGTTACAACACCTTAGAGTCATCGTTATTACAAAACAAGTCTTGTAAAGTATGCGGAAGCAAATAGTTTAACTTACACACCCGAGTTCAAATACAAATACCAGTTCGCTAATCACAACCCGCAAAAGCATTCGGATAAGAGAAACAGAGATCATGCCCATGATCTAGTCTTCATCACCCACCGGGTGGAGACAATACTTACAAAAGCCCTGATATAGAAGGTCATCTACAACAAGAGAGAATAAACCCTGAGTACAAGGAGGTACTCAGCTAGACTTACCTATCAGAAACCAAAACAAAAGACACCAAGGATCATGCATAGCTTAATTTAGTGGATCTGGCTGACATTGTCTTTTTGCAGAAAAGCATAAGTAATAATGAGCAACTCTTATCCTGAGCTAGCAGTGACTTTTAGCCATTAACCTATCATCTATATTAGCATCTGTACTAAGCAATCATTTAATTAAGATGCAAACATTAATAAACATAGCAGGTATAAATCATGACAACATTATCATCATCATCCATTTAACCATATCATTAAATTAATTGAATCTACGTTGCCGCTGCTTAGTCAAGTTCTCACTATCTAGGAGAGATGGCAATTCGAATCAGTTCCTATCCAGCTGGAGGGGTATTCCTAACACAAACCTTGCTTCCCCGTCAGTGTCACAAACAAGTCACCTTTGGTACAATTCAGGAGTCGCGAGTCCGATCAGTGATGCAAAATCAGAGAACCACTCTGCCATGAGTGCTCGGTGACTTAACCCGCCCTTGGGCTTACGCCAATGGCTCTCCACACATCCTTACTTCCATCCAGATTGCGACCCCTGCTCACGTCCCTGGCCTAAATCGAACTACTAGGCTTTGCAGTCGGAACGAGTTATCTAGCCAGCTAAATGTTAGGCTGCGTTCAACATGACATAAGGATGTACAGCATATCGGTCCTTAAACGACACAGATGGAGTCACTATGTCCAAACCTACACAAGACTCCGCCCGATCTTAATTCATTATTAACATGGTTCTTTTCCACGATAGCAAATATAGCCAACCGTGATCCACCTCATCCTAAAGCTCGTAGGTGATAGGAAATCACCTGACTTCTACCGCACTAAGCATGGCTAAGCATTTAACCCGTTCCTGAAATTAAATAGGATTCAAGTGCGATATCTGGACAAGGATGGATATATAATGCAACAATTGGTTCCAACCAATTCCTATACTTAATGCATCATCAACAATAAGAGATACTCAAGATAATTGTAAAAACATGGGAGACTTAATATGCTCCGGGGCTAGCCTTTCAGGAAAGAGGACGGTTGGTGGTCAGGGCACTCGGGCAACTCCTCCTCGGCAGCTGCTTCGTCGATTGCCTGAACCTTGGGCTCCTCCTCCTGGCTCGCTCCCTCAAACTCCAGAAGCGTCACTCCCTCCGGCACACCTATTGCATGTATGCGCAAGATAAATATCATGGATGCACATGAATGAAGTTAGGAATGCTCGGGGAATGCACCTGCTTACTGCAGTTCGCATTTTCCGACTTAAGCTCTATTCAAATCACTTTAACTTACCAAGTTTATACAACCTAATGTACAATTGCTCATCTTCAGTTAAGGACTAGCACCTGCACCTAAGCATGTTCTCAAGTTAGGCTAGCACCTAAACAATCAACAAGAACATCGCAACTGAGCACACACAATCATTCGTATTTCAGCAAAACAGGAACTTATATAGCGGTATAGTAAACTGACCAAAACTGGAGATCTACAAATCAAAATGATAGGCAACAAGACAATTTGGAAAGCTTATGAAATTTCCTACAATTCATTTTCAGACCTCAAGGCATGATTCCAAACTTTACCAGGTCAAATTTACAGAACCACATAATCAGGTCCAACAAGACAGAGAGCAAGCAAAACTGTGATCAAACTTTGAATGACTGTAGCTCCTAAACTACTAGGCCAAATGCCCCCAAATTTTGACAGGAGCTTGATACATAAGTTATCTACAACTTTTGTATTCACCACATTCCCAGTAAACCAAAATATCATGGGGAACTTTGTAAAGTCCCGAGAACTATCCAGAAGGACATAATGCAAGGAAATATTTGTTAACTTATGTTGCAAATAATTAATTGGACAAAACCAACTTTACTCACTTATCACACATATCGCAAGAACACCAGAAAGTAAAGTGTTCACTACCAATTCATTTCTTTTAATGCCTTTCTTAATTTATTTAATTAATTAAGAGAAATGATAAACATATATGAGGACTACACCATTTAATCTATAAAATTTACAGTGGGTACTACATGCTCCAAGTAGACTACTATAAAATTTTCACATCATTTGAGCAATTATAACATCCTACACAAAAATGACAAGACATAAAGGCTTAAAATGACATAGTTAGGAAACCCTAGTGATAAGTGTCAAGCAACATATTTTATATTTTTCCTAGCATCCTTAAGGTACTAGGACATTCCCCACAAAATTTCATGGTCATTGGAATCATAGATAAATTACAAACATTCACACAAGGATCATTCAATGATAAAAGGAAAATCTATAACTCAAAAACCATACATGCAATGACTCTCAAATTTTTACCAGAGCTTCTACTAAGCAAGAAGACCTCACCAACAAAATTTCATAATGTTTGGAGCACAGGAACTCAAGATATAATTTAAACAAGTTTGCATGCATTTAAAAACACATTTCAAGTTTCAATTTAATTCATCCAAAACTTCCACTACAAGTGTTCATGTTATATTTTTCCTAAGTACTACACTTCACTATGATCCTAACAAAATTGGAACCACCCAATTTGGAGCTACCAAACTCTAGATATAGATTTTACAAAATAGCATCAAAACTAGAAATAATTGAACTACCTTTCTGTTCATAGTGACTGACAGGCGGGGTCCACATGTCAGTTGGCCCACACGTCAGTGATACGAAAAACACGGGACAATGGTTAGCTTGACGGGGACCGGTGGAGCTCGCCGATAGCGACGTCTCTGGCGACGACGACGGCACCAACGTGACCGCCTCGACCTCCCGTGTCGATTGGTACCCTAACCTCACTCTCTACCGACCCCTAAGCACCCCGACCACGGAGCTCAGCGGCTCGGCCATGGTGTATGGCGGAACTATGGGCTAACTGGAGACGGTGATTATGTGGTGGCGAGTGAGCTAGGCGACGGCGCTTGCTCGGCATCGATGGCGGAGCCGACGCGCTGCCGCTACTGCTGCTGTTGTGAGCGGAGGAGGCAAAGGAGGGTGAATGAGAGTGAGCAGGGAGGGCAAGAGGATGCAGCTTCAAGCGGAGGACACCAGGCAGCAGCGTCAGGCTAGCCATGGCACATGGCGGCAGAGCTCTGCTGCCGGTCGGCACTGTAGCAGGTCAGAAACTTCGATTCAGTTACAAATTGTGCCGATTGATAGCTCCCTTTCCCCGAACCACAACTTCCAAACCATGAAGATCCAGGCTCCAGTGCAATTGACAAAGTGGGAGATCTACACGAGGGCTACAACTTTGCCAATTGGAGCTTGAGCTAATTCGGCTTGGTTAGGGAGCTACAAGGCTCACAAGTTGGGTACAGAAAACTGAAACTCGACTTTATGACTTAGAATATTTTAGAGTCTCAATTTGAACCCCAAAACTGACTTGTGGGCCCCTTTAGAGCATGTTCTGCACATTTTCATGACTTGGCTCCTAAACAAAGTTTGTTCCTTATAAAATTTACTACAACTTTGTTTTAGGTTGCTCAGACATGCAAACAATCTAAACTATACTTTTTAAATAGTCAAACTCAGGAGCTCTAGGGGTCCACAATAGTCAAACCATGACTTGGAAACCTAATTAGGCAAAATGATCAACATGAACATTGTTCCTAATGACATTCTAAGTATAAATAAGTTGCTTAAGAGGATAATTAGCCACACCACACATTGGTCACACCAAAATCAAGCATCACATGTATTTAAACAAGGACAAACAAGTAACTTTGTGACTTCTGTTTCAAAACCATGTTTCATGTGTTTCATGAGTTTGTGGCATTGTACTAGCTAACCATGTTTCACTAAAGTGTGTTGCACTTGAGTGTAGGGTTACACACTATGCATTTCCTAAAACAATCACACATAGAATGTAACAATATGTTGCAATGTTTTAAAAGCATGTTTCATACAATTCTAACTCATGAATGGGTGAATGATGCTCATGTTTATGAAATGCAAGTGCAAATGTGGATGCCAAACACCTTAGGTGTTACAAAGGTCAAGGAAGGCAGGGTTATCCACAGCAGCTTTCAGGATAATCCTGGATCAGCCGAAGAAGACAAGCAACAAATCATAGAAGTTGATGCTATCTGGCTAGAAGTATTGAAAGCAATCCAGGATGCTCTAGACTTGTAATCTATATGTCAACATGTATCTAGTGTAGAATCAATGATAACCATATTTTCTGTCGCCTTATTGCATTTCTCATTTTGGATATAGAGTCGATTTGAAAATAGCCGATTCCAGACTCCTAACCTTAATCCGATTAAGTCTAGAAACATGGCCTTTATTAAGAGAACCCCTTGATCTTCTGTCCTTAGCCACCAATTTCATATTCTCTTTGGCATTAGTGAGGTGACACTTCGCCTTCTATTAATTGCGATTGCCTTTTGCACGTCCCGAGGCATCCACCACCATGCTCTGTGGCTTCAAATACTAGCCGAGGGCTCCGGCCTCGAACACATCTATACTCGCATCTGTTCCTATTCCTTTGCACTTCTTCGCCCTCACAAACTCTATAGCGGCATTCTTCCCCTTCTTGTAGATCCAATCAACTTCATGGCCGACGAAGACAACTGAGGCAAACTTGTGGCAGAGGAGATTCCAGAGGAGGACAAGCCGGTGAACCAGCGCCTTCGACATATGAGGAGAGATCGATATCTTCTATTCATGGCTATGAACTTTTCTAACTTGTTTATAGGTTTGTCTTGAATGATAGGCTTTGTCCTCTACCCAGGGCTGGTGAGCCCTCTGATGCTGCATCTTCTGCGCCAGCCTCATTGTTGGATTCCTCCGACTCTTACAATGGTGACGACACTCGGCGTTTCCTCCAAGAGTGGAGGGCAGCCTAGGACCGTTATTCTGAGGCAACTCAGGAAAATGGCTAGCTTAAGATCCACCTTGGGGTCTCTCAAGCCACCCTTCATGCCGCCAAAGAAGAGGCCAGCGCCCCTTGGGCATGGCTAGCTGAGTCCGACACCATGGTGGCGAATAAGATGAATTCCAGGAACGCTTCTATTCTGATTTCCATTGTCTTTATATTGATAGCTCTCCTATTTCTGTGATCGCCATCCCTGACGGTGCAGTTGGAGTCCCTCCAGCTGGTGGCGAACATGGCCATGGACGTCGTCAATGCTTAGGGCCCCATCATCAACGCCCACCTCCACAATGTTCCAGCCCACGTCTAGGAGATCGCCCTCCATGGCGTCCATCATGGCGCGTCCATGGCGCTGGCCATGGCACAAGTCCAGACCAGGAACGAGCTACACACCATGGAGTCCGGCTTCCCGATGGGCGATGGCCCCGAGGAGCACAAGGACTTGATCGTGGAATTCATTGATGCAGCAGAGGCCATCGTGGATATCACATCCGCTCAGGATGTGATAAACAATGTCTTCGATTAGTTTGTACTTAGGGCGAACTAATCAATGAACGAAATCTTTTGTCTTTCTATGATTGTATTTGTGTACCTTCTGCAGTGTCATGATTTTTTCCATGTTTATTTTTGCTCTATAGGTGATACATCTCATATTGTCTTTTCTCCCTTTTGGGGTTGATTTTGAACTAGAGGCAATACCCTTCTGGTACCAGCTATTACAGCCGATAACTGAGCAAATCGGCTATCTAGTGTTGATCCAAACGCTAGGATAATATTCCTTCAAACATTTTTCATCGATCACTCTTGATAGGTTGCACCAGAACTTTTTAGACCAAAGATTAAATAATCGATCGATCCAGGCCAAGCATCTCATTAAGCAGAACAACCTCTAATAAATTTATCAACTCTGTCTTGTATTTAGGATTCGATTTAGTGCTTACATACGTCGGTCTAGGCTTATCTTCATGACCAATGTTTATCTCCCTTAATCCACCGGTCGATGCGAAGCCAAGATTATCCATTAAAACAAACTCTCAGAGCCGATTGCTTTGATCAACTATTGGCCTTCATTACTAATCTTAATGAAGCCTCCTTCCCACAGCTTGCTAGAAAAACACTCGAAGTCTTCTAGCTCCCAATATACTAGATTGGCTATTGCGATACTCATAGATTCATCAGCGCAAACAAGATTGACATCATCTCCATGCCATTGAATCAAATACTGATGCATGGTTGATGGCACACAGTAGTTTGCATGAATCCAATCATGACCAAGGAGTAAACTGTATGACCCTTTTCCATCAATGACGAAGAATGTGGTGAGCAAAATTTTACTTCCGATTGTCAATTTGACGTTCATTGCCCCCTAGGTCTTAGACGCGTTACCCCCAAAATCCTTAAGCATCATATCAGTTTCAATTAAATCTCCTGGCCCCTTGCCAAGTTTACGAAAAGTGGTATAAGGCATAAGATTGACAAAAGCACCTCCATCCACCAACATCTTGTTCATCGGCTTCCCATCAACAAAACCTTTTACATATAAATCCTTTAAGTGTCGATGCTCGACTGGCTTATTGAGTATAGCCTACTGTATAACTATCAACTTGGCAACTATTTCCTCAAACTCTGATTCATCAAAATCTAAATAAACTTCTTGGTCCACTGGAGCTCTAAATTCTAACAGCAATAGAAAAGCCATCTGAATATTAGCCGATGGTTGCCCCCTATCAGCTATTTGCTTAGCACGCCACACTTGAGGTCTACCAGATGCCTAAGCCTATTCTAGTTCTTTGTTCCTTAGGCATTGCACTCTTCTTTTCTGGCTTCTTGTCAAACCTCCGGGACACCATTGGCCTTCCTGCCAAACATATTCTTCCTCATTATTTTTTTCTCCATAATCAGCCCAATTTTGATCAACAACTTGTTTCCCAAGCCTATCATGAACACTTCTATTTTTTTAAGTGCTGATCCATATTATGATGATACTCATCTCGAGCATTGATAGACCGGTGGTTGGCTTAAGATTTCCTAAACTCCCAATATTGCTCGTTGCACTCCAGACAGTTATTTCTGGTAGGCAATTTCAAACCATCATTACAACAATGTCTAAAGAAAGGACCATTCCAATGTGATTCAGCTTGCTTTCTTTCATACCTCTCTTTATTAACGCTGGTATTCTTGCTCTTCTAACCAACGCTGATAATCATTTACCTTCTGCCGCTGCCATTTATTCAACAAAATTCAAGATGTAACATGCGGCCTTGTTGCCCCATCCTTCGATGTTTCTCCCTGCTCATATAAGCTCTTTTGTTGGTCACGATGCCTTCTAACCTCTCTATATTCATCAGCTGATATTTCCATCTCAGGATTGACTGTTCTAGTTTCTTTTGATCTAATTGATGTTAGGACTTTAGTCTTCCCTTTGAACAGCCTAGCATCAATCATGTTCTGATCTCTCAGGAAAGGATTATCATCAACTTTCATCTTTCGAGGCGTATCAAATTTGAGCCTTCCTTGCTAAATAGCCCTCTATATATGTTGCCAAAAAACTCTGCACTCATTAGTGGAATGAGAAGTGGCGTTATGAAATTTGCAGAACTTCTTGTTCTTCAACTAATCAGGGGGCAACATAACATGATTATCGGGCAACTTGATATGTCCCTTCTCGAGCAAGAAATTGAATAGCTTGTCTGATTTTGTGACGTCAAAAATGCAACTCTCTTTGACTTCTCTTCCTCTAGGATTTGGCACCATTACTGTCTTCTTACCCTAATTCCATTCGGCCGCAGCAACCTCTTCTTCTTCATCGTCTTCATAGCCATCATCAACTGAATATGGATTGTAGGTTTTGACAATTGCGGTACTCTTCTAGAATCGGGTATCTCTGCGCATATTTTGAAATTGGCTATTGAGCATTGCCACTCGTTGAGCCAACTGACCTAAATTATCAAATTCTTGCCCTAGCAGCTTCTCTCTTCATGTTGGCAACATTCCTTGAATGGCCAATGTAGCTAGCTGATCATCAGTCAGGTTCAATGACAAGCACATATTCTTGGTCTCTCGAAACCTCTAAAAAAACTCGGTGCCCGATTCATTAGTTCTCTACCTTATAGTCATCAAATTGGTAATTTTCTTTTCTGTTGTCCTAGTGTAAAAATATGTGTGAAACTTCTTCTCTAGATTAGCCCAATTGGCAATGGAGTTAACTAGCAGTGATGAAAACCAAGTGAAGGCTGGCCCTAACAGAGACAAGGAGAAGAAACGAACTCAATGGTCCTCTTCAATGGATGCTTCGCCCAACTGTGTAAGATACCGACTGACATATTCTATTGTGCTTGTGCTATCTTGGCCAGTGAACTTAGCAAACTTTGGGAACCTATAATTTATAGGAAGAGTGACCAAATCATACCATTTTGGATATAGACATTTGTATGAGAAGGTCTCCCCTTTTGGCTTCAAACGGAACTAATTCTTCATCATCTTGGTCACTCTAAGTAACAATTCATCAGCATTTGAATTTGGATTTCTCTATAATTGCTGACCCATCTGTGGATTGAAATTTTGGGTACCTGAATACCCCGGATTTGGAATCATCTAAAGGGTGTTGTAATCTGTGCCATAATGATACCCTTGTAGAATATCTATCTGTTGGGTCCTTTGTTGGTTTGCTGCTTGAAGCCTCTAGTTGTAGATGTTAGGATCTATATCTCTACGAAACCTTTGAACTGATGGTGCTATTTTTTGAGCCGACGACAATATCTGGCCTGATGTGCCAAAATTGACCATTTGATTCTAAATTTGCCCCGTCGGCTATTGCACATGCTGTTCTGACGATCTAGGATTATACTATATCTGATTAGTGGTGGCACCCTAAACTTGCTCAAATGAGCTCTGAATTGTGTGGACATCATCATTGCTAGCTGGTGCTACTTCTTGATGGCTAGTGCCAGCTTGATTAGTCCCCTGAGTCGACGAATGTGGAATGTTATAAAAAGCTGGTCCAACCTAATCAACCGGAAACCCATGAAACAACTCTTTCATGGTGTTGTGGAATGTGTTCAAGAAAACTTCATTGTGGTTTGACATGGCATCATGAATAGACTTGTTTACAGCCTCTATGAAGAAACGCTTGTCTTTAGCTTCATCTGCATCTATCTACCCATGCAATAGAACTCTCGATAGTGGATATTTTTGAACAATTTTGTTGTCACGTGTCTTGGTGTAGGACAACAAACACTTGTTTTGAAATTCTTCTATAGCTTTGCAGATGATATCTTTATCTCCATCAGGTAGGTCTTCATAAGGCACCATAAGGATGTCATTGTTGTTGTAAGCCACCATGATGATTGTGGGGTCCCACCGAGCATGCCAAAACATGTGTTGACGCAAAAACATTGACACATAGCAATCTGAAAGGATTTGCTTAGGATGAGCCCGAAGATCCTCTTGGCTTCAACACAGGGTTAATCGATCCTACGAATTCCTCCCAAGGCGTGCCAATAAATTTGACCTGCAATTGACAAGAAGAGAAAGTTTATCAGTAATTTAAGATGGAACATGCCAGTCTTTGTCCAGACAGTTCTAAGTGTGTCGCTTTGGAAGCAGCCAGACGCGAAAATTGACTAAATAGCCGATACGCATAGAAATCAGTTGTTACGGATAGTAGAGCTTATGGATCACGATTGATTTTATGTTGATAAGTACAATGCCCATAGATATAAGTGAAATCATCAGCTAGGTGGATATTACCAGTGTGAATCACTGATTCAATGAATCTAATCAAGAAAGGATATAACATGCAAACAAATCGACTGTCTAGCACAAATGGATCTACAAATGCTTTGAATCTAATCTGTTACCATCAATAGTGAGGTTTGACAAGATCGATGGCAGCTATAATGATAATAACAAACTAAAACTGAAGAATCCGTAAAACCATCTACACATCGCCAGGCTTTCCAAAAGACTTGCTATACGTGAAGGCTCAAGCAAATCGGCTGAAATACCCGATTCAGGTGAAAAGGGACTACAGCGTGTGAACAAACGACTATTTAACATGGACAAACCTATGGACTCATCAGACTTAACCTACTATCTCTAACAGTGGGGCTCGACCAGATTGATGAAGCTGTGATAAAGACAACAAATAAAACCCTTAAAGTACACAGATCTATTCATGTTTAACAAAATCATGGACGCACACCGTAGGCGTTAAAGCATAGGCGATCGGCTATTTAGCCGATGCAGGCATAGCAAATAGTTAAGATCATGCCTAATCGAGAACAAATCTACTAACTAGCATCCTTCAATCTATAGTGCCATCAGTGGGGATCGACCAGATCGTTACAGCCATAATAGCGAGCTATAGACCAGATTTAACTAACCAGCAAATCTCTTCAAGATCATACATGCCTTAACCACATACTATGCATGATCAAGATCGAAATAGAACAGCCGATGAAACATAACCCGTCGCTTAGAGTAAAAAACTTCATGTTGTGATAAAGCAAATGATGGACTAAAAGGATATGAGGCCAATCTAGATCGATCTCGACCGGGCAGATTGATCTTGCTACAAACTAATATCAATAAGAACATTAGCAAGATCTGTAACTTAATGAATCTACCCGAAGGACACCACCCTTAGGTAGAGCTGATAACTTGACCTTAATCTAATTCAAGCAGTGGAGGTCGACCGAATCGATGCAGCCATACTTGAATTAGACAAGAGTCGATAACTAGCTTATACTAGAGTTCGTAGTGGAGGTCGAACATAACCAATGAAGCCATACAAATAGAAGTATAAGCCATGACGGAACTTATAGACAAGCTAGAGGTTGGCCAGACCGATGCAGCCCTGCTTATTGAAGAACTCACCGGGATCTACTCTACTCCTACTCCTAAGGGTTGGCACGGAGGCGAAAAAAATAAATTGTATTTGATTGATTGGATGTCTCTTTACAATAGCTGGGGTCCAATATTTATGCCCAGAGCCTAAACATGAATCCTACTCAAGTATGACTCATTACAATCTTTGGTATAAAAGAAAACATTCCTAACTTAAGATAACTTGGACCCTAATCTTTCCCTTTTTATAGAGTCCGATATGTATTTCCCGATGCCAATCGTAGCTCATTATCGTTATTTGCTGACGTCATTCAAAGAGAGCTGATTCTAGTGTCGCATCTGAATCAGGTGATATCGATCCTCATGCAATCGATTCCTTGATCGACACAATTTTGGAAACTTTGAGTTCCCGCGTTCTTCTTCCCAAATTTTTGTGCAAACAGTAAGCATGGCAGGTACCATCAAGGCAAACTACACAGCCAATCTTCCCTTTGATATGCCCCTAGTGATAAATATGATGGATTTTAAAGTGAACTTCTTTAGGGATGCATCCATTATGTTGACCCCTTCCCCCCTTAGTTTCTTCATGCCTCCATGAGTGGCTTCGGTCCAGAAATAAGGATGGTCAGCATAACGTAGCTGCGCTTCTGACACTACCAAGGAGGTAGGTTATAGATGCTAAGGATGACTGGCCAAGTGTTGTGGGAGCTACTGAGGTCACTAAATGGGTTCACCCCATCGGTACTCAGCGCGAACCTAACGTTCCTTGGCTCGTTGCCAAACTCTGAAAACAAGGCATCAAAATGCTTCCACTACCGGGCATCAGAAGGGTGTCGCAGGTTGTCATTGTCCTTTGTGTGATCATGTCACACCCCAAAATTTCTAATTTTGGGTTGTGCATAGAAAACATTAAATGAAATAAAAGATTTTAATATTTGGAATAAAATTTACCAAGTTTAGTTTGAGCTAGTGCAAATTTAGTAATAAAAAATAATTTTTTAAAGTTTTCTAATTTTGAAGGGCGTTTGGTTGATGTGAGGTTTGCATGTTGCTTGAGTTGGTGTTGTGAGTAAGTAAAATTTTGAAAAATGCATTTAGTAAGTCTTTATATTTCTTCGCCCTGTCTCTACCTTTTTGTATAATCAAATTCTTGGCTCTCTTGATCCTAATCTTTTCATTTGAAGATTCCCAAGGTCATTTTCTTATGCTCTAATCACCCCTTCGGTTGTATCATCTATCAACCTATCTCTCAAAACTTCTCGAGAATTTTTCCTGCTTCTGCTGAAACTTCTTTCTATTTTTCTATGAGCATAATCTAATTTTTTAGATGCTCCAAAATATTTTCATGAGCTCCAAATATTTTATTTGAGTTCTTCATCCTTCAATCTGTCTCTAGGATTTTTTAGGAATTTTTCTAAGCTTCGGAGCATTTTTTGTGATATAAATGGTAATTCTAGACTTTCTAGAATTATTTTTATTTCATGAAATTAATTAATTTCGAAATTAGAATAATCCTAAGCCCCAAATCTTCAACAATCCATGAAAGCCATGTGCAAAAATCCAAAATAATCTTAAAGGCTGGTGTCATTATTTACTAATGGGCTTTAATGTTTATTTAGGCCCATCAGTGTTCGCCTAAACGGATTAAACGGCCGTTTAAACGGCCAGTAAACAGTAAACGGTGGTAAACTATTTTGTTTAGGGGGTAAACAGAAATTAAACAGTTGACCGTTTAAACGATCAAAAAACAAAAAAAATGGCCTAAATGGAACGGAGATAAACAACATTAAATGAGCTAAACAGCTATTTAAATGGCCGTTTAGGCGAACACGAGGTAAATCTAGTTCAGTTTTGTATGGATAAATTTATATCCCTAAGTTTATTATATTTATAAATGTGTACACTTGATATGTTACTTGCAGAAATATCTATATTTGGTTCTTTTCACATGCATAAATATATATACATACCAAAATAATTAATTTTTACTCGGATAAATATGTATAAATGCTAGAATACTTGATTTTTTACATGCACATATATAATTATATGTATTTTTTTAAAGTACAAAACCGTTTAGACCATTTAACTTCATTTAAACACCGTGTAAACAACCTAAACGCTAAACGAAGGGCGACCGTGTAAAGACCGTTTACCGTTTAGGAAAACATCGAGTGTAGGTGGATGGTGCAATGTCAATTAGTACCATATCGCTAGTTGACGTGGAGGTGGGGAGTTTTTCTACCTATATATATATCAACCCCTTTGGCAAAGCACACCAAAACTATCATAAGGGGAGCCCCTAGTTTGGGAAATCCCTCGTGTAGTAAATTAGATTTTTCTCTTCCATCTCATGTCGTCGCCAGCCAACCCTGATGACGTCTCCAGTGAAAACCATCACCACAAGTCAGCTCTCTCTCTACGCTGTAGTATCTTTCTTTCATCAATCCATCATCGTTTGATCGTTTGCTCATGATTCTTTGTTTGTGGTAGTGTTTCTTGGCGGGCTCCACCATGGATGCCATTTTCTTCTTTGTTCTGGCCAACCTGGCCCTCGTCGCGCCCTACACCACCGGTGGCCATCATGCTGCAGCCCCTGACCAGGCCAAGGCCCCACCATTCCTTTTCTTCCTATGCTTCACATGAGGAGAAGGACGAAGGTAGAAGATGAATCATCTACGGTTCTGCCACTGGTTCGTAATATCTTCGTCGTTTGTTCGTTTTAATTCTTTTTTGCTCCATTCTTGTTGCGTTAGTTTCATATAGTTGCGCTCTACACAGTAGTGTTAATGTTTTCCATTTTACATGCTTTTCTATATATAGTTAAATATTAAACAGATTAATATACTTGCATCTATGTATTTTATATATAACTAATAACCTGATTAATTGCTAACATAAATGTGTTTCTAAATTATAATTTGCTTAGGATAAACAAGGTCATATAAAACTTTTTTATATGCTCTCACATGCACCTTTGTTTTGTAAATATTAAAGTTTAATCTTATTAAATTATATGATGACATTTATAACAAAAACATGATTAGCTATAACTCAACTTTTGAAACTAAATATGTTTTGATTAATCTGAATTTATACTATTCACATAGTTTTTCTTAATTAAAATAAATCAAAATCATAGTTGTTTCTTTTATAATATAAAACTCTCGATAGTCGTTTCTTTTTAACGATAGTTCCATTATCAGCGTTTCTTGCGTTCTCTTGATCGTAGCAGTGAGTTCTCTCTTAGCACGCTGTTTTAAAGCTCTTGCTCTGTTGTTCTTAGTTGTTTTTATTTGTTGCTTGTATGATTGCCTCTGTGTGGTGCTTGCTATGAGTGAACGAGAACTGTTTGTGGGCGCTGAAGATCAGAAGGTGATGACCAAAAGCTGATGGTGTGAGAGTGGAGCAAGTGTTTAAGGCAAGTATAGCATGGAATCATCCTTGTTGTCCTATTCACATTAATCACATTTTAATCATACAGCATGTGTCTACCTTGATTATCATTAAGGATATCCTAGCTCTTATATCTTATACCTTGACACCGTGGGTTTATGCATTGGGTAGTTGATGCTAGCGCTCAATTAACGACCGTGATCTTGTAACTTGACTAATGTAATATGCAATAAACACAAAAAGATGCTTTTTAACAACAAGGAATAAGGGGGCTAGAACATAGTTTTTGTGATGCTCTAGATTCCTCTCCCTATGGACTTATTTGTAAGTGGTCACCAGGACTTACAGTACAACCATGAGTGCTATATGGCTCTGGTTTTAGTCAAGTATGAGGACCTTTTCTAGCTTGTTAGTGGTTACCTTTATGGCACAAGAGGGGTGTGTTTTGGGTTGGGTGTAGTGCGGCATCTATTCCTAAGAGTACTTCTATGTGAGTGTGCCTTTCAAAAGGGGGACTCTACATTCGCAGGGCATAGAAACCAAGCAGCCCTAACTTGTTAGATGAACATTTGAAAGACTTCATAGTGAACCCTGCCGACCTTCCTTGGTAGTGGGTCAAGAGGCTCATGGCCTCAGGCAAAAGGGTAAATCATGGCTCGTGGTGAAAGTGTACAACCTATGTAGAGTGTAAAACTAGTATATCAGCCATGCTCACGGTCACAAACAACCTTGGAACTCTTATAGAATAGATGATCACTAATGATAATTTGTTTTTGCTATTCATTATTCATGTTTACCCGGTCATGTGGTTATTTGGGGCTTATGTTAAACTTGTTGCTACTCAATTGCTTAAAATTATGACTCGCTAAAAGCTAATCGTAGTAAATCAGTGTCAACCTTTTGAGCCTCATAAACCCCATGTTATATTTGCTGAGTACGACATGTGCTCACACTTGCTATTTCCCCACTCCCCCAAACTCTATAAAAAGTTGCTTGGAAGATTGATGAAGACAATGAAGGAGCTCTTAGGATACTATCAGAAGTGCTTGGCATACGTAGCCCCGAGTCAGTCGTCCCTATGAAGTTGGAGCCTGAAGAAAACATTAGTAACCGTTCCACTATACTCTGATGTAAGTGTTAATTATAAGTATGTTTCCGCTATATAACATTGTTTCTGATATCCTCTATTATGTTGTTGTATGTGTGGACTTCCTGGGTACACATTTGGCAAGCCTAGTTTTGTTCTTAAAACAGTTTCTTCATGTCCTCGATGAGCGGCTTTGGTCCAGAAATAAGGATGGTTAGTAGAAGGTAGCTACGCTTCTGACACTGCCAAGGAGGTAGGTTATAAATGCTAAGGATGACTGGCCAAGTGTTGTGCGAGCTGCTAAGCTCACTGAATGGGTTCACCTCATTGGTACTCAGCGTGAACCTAACGTTACCCATCAGTACTCAGCGTGAACCTGACGTTCCTTAGCTCATTGCTAAACTCTAAAAACTTAGCATCAAAATGTTCCACTATAGGGCACTAGAAGGGTGTCGCATGTTGTCATCGTCCTTTGTGCGATCACCAGATGCATGCCAGGACATCAGCTGGGCATCCTCGGGGTTCCCGAATATATGACGCAGGCAATCGATCATGGGAAGATACCACATCGATGGTTCAGGAATTCTCCTCTACATGTAACCTCCTTCCTCCTGCTCATGAGACAAGATTTGCATCACACTACTCTTCTTGGTGGCCTTCTTCTTTGGCCCACCCAAGGCTCCCTCATAGTTCACATCCACGCGACACCTGACATTCCTCTTGTATCGACTTGCGCCGTAGTGTGGATAACTCTCCAAGCTCGCATACTGGGTGCCTGGATATAGGATACAGTGGTTAGGGCAAGCATGTATCCTTTGAAGATTCAGTGTTACTGGTCGGATTAGCTCCTTCACTCGATATGTATTAGTAGGCATTTTTTAGCCTTTGGAAACATGGAACCAAGGATACGTAATAGCTCATTGAAGCTAGCGTCAGACTAGCCAATACGAGCCTTCAGCATCAGTATCTAGAGATCAAAACATCGCACCATCCATTGCTTCGGACAATCCTTATAGAGCGGATCCTTTGTCGCCTGCTTCATCTCTTTGAAATTCTCTAGCCACCTTAAACTCCCAAATAGAAGGTCATACGTGTCAAGGTTGTTAATTAATTGCTCAAAAAGCTTTGACTCCTCGGGGTCCACCAAGGCTGGCTCACCAAGATCCTCATCACTATCACCCCTGCCGTCAGCCATGTCTATAACACCCTCAGTGTTACACCCTAAATCATTTACTAAAATATGTTATGAGCATCATGTTTATGTGTTAATGCATGAGATAGAATGTGTAGATAAATTTGTTGTAACTTAAATGATCAATAAAAATGTTAAACGAAAGTTGATTCAATAGCTCATGTATATCAAGTAGGGTTAAAAACCAATTTTTATTAAGCAAAATACTATAAAACATGTGTGTGATGCTTAAATAAAGTTTGAAGTACAAACTTTGTAGATGATAGTGAAATACTTGCTGTTGAAAAATGATATTATTAGCTAATATTTCTACTAGCCTAGAAATTGCATATTGAAATCAAGTTCCACTCAAAAACTTTAAAAATTTCCAAGTTTGTCAACAACTAGACATTGCTATGTTTAACAAATTATTTTGAGAGATTGGGTTAAGGGGTGGTGTAGTGTTATAGTTCAATTTGGTAGTCTCATATGCCATCTTAAGTATGGTGAAGATGGTTAAGGTCCATAAGCAATCGTTTAGTTTTTATATGCACTTTAAAATTCATACACAACACAGTCTCGGGTTGGTTGGCCGCATGGGCGCAGTCACCACGCTTAGGATCTCGGCGTCGCCATGCCAGCTGTCCCGCACGGACACACGCTACCATGTGTGGTTGGCCACAGCTGCTCTAGCCTGGCTGTGGTTTGGCAGCCACTGGCTCCTAGCACGTAGAGCCGCTGCTGATACTTTGCGTAGCTAGGCGGTGCTACCGCTGGCCCCGCTGCGCTACCACACTATGACTAGCCCCACGCTAGGCCACAGCTGCTGCCGATGCCATTGCCTCACCATCATGTCGGTGTCTCACTTTACATCTCTGTGCTGCTGCCGACACAGTGCATTGCCGCCTCTGCCACATGCATGTGGTCGGGCTCGCCATTGCCTTGTCATTGATGGCACTGCGGTGCGTGGGCCACGCCATTCGTGAATGAGCATGCCTGTCAGCTAGTGCCTGCGTGTGGGCCTCCACAATCATGTTGACCGCGTCCCACCAAGGCGAGGATGAGCTGAGCCCACCTGCTGTGCCACGTCCCTCTCTTTCTCTCTTTCTCCCTCCACTGTCGCGCCATCAATTACCCTACGAATGATCACCTGGATTCAATTCATCGTATCCATGGCTTCACGATCATGTCCTCTCCCTACCCGACCCCACCCAACCTTGAAGCACGCACGGCCAAGCTCCAATTTTGGAGTTGCTCCTACTGCCGTGCCGATAAGGCCATGTCCGGCCATGGATGTGGGCAGCCCTCTGACCACCTATCCTGAGCCAATTCACTTACACCACCAGCTTTGCCTCGCCTCTCTCTTCACCCTATGCGCCTTAGCCAAATGGCAACCGCCTCCCCATCATCGCTGACGTGACCGAGCCACCAAGGTGCGCCGCCGCACGGCTCGGGCACACATGGCTAGCCTTCCTCCGTCATCCTCTGCCCCAACCATCACCTCAGATAGGTCCACTATAGTCTATTGATGCTCCCACGCTAGCCAGTTAGGTTCTTAGGTGCTCTAGATCGCCGAGGCAGCTATGTCGCCATCGTGGAGGGTCGTGCATTGTTGCAGCTCGCTCTAGTGTGTTCCGCCACCGCTTTGCGTAGCCTCCAAGATCGGAGATGGTGATCGACCCATTTGGTGGTCTATCACAAGTCCTAGGTGGTCGGTGCAGCCACGCTGTGCCATTGGCCGCAGCGCCGCCGTGTGCTGGGTCGCCGGGGGTGTACGTGAGGAATTCTAGGAAATCTAGGGGGTTAAGTGAGAAGGTTTAAGAGAGGGGGAATAGCATTAGGACTTAATTATAATTCATGAGAAGTGCAAGGTCTATTTTGCAAAAAGACGAGCGCGCGCGGGATTTCCCCGCCGTGGGCCATCTTCACGTGGGCCGACCTCAAGTGGGCCACACCATGGGCTATCGCGCGCTTGCACACGCGTAGTGTCACATGGACCGCATGTGTGGGCCACATGGGAGAATTTCTTTTTCTTTTTCATAAGGAATTAGAAATAGTTTTCTAATTTAATTTTTGAGCTAATCTTTGGTAAATCATATAAAATCATATAGGTGTCCAAAAATTGTGAAACAAATTTTGTTAGGTTCCAAAAATGGTGCTCTATCTATTAGTGTATTTATTTAATATATATACATGTGGATACTAGGAGCTATTAAATCATTTGAGTGTGTTTAATATTATTAGGTTAAATATTGTAGGAATTTTTATGGTAAACTGGTGATAGCTCTAGTCCTAAAATTTTTATGGTAGCTTTATTGTATTATTATGTGCTCACTGTAATTTTTGTACCCTTATTTTTGGATAATCATTGTTTGTATATGTTATGTACATTTACATTATAGGAATTTTATGGAAGCCACATGCATAGATATACCTATCCTAAGAGTCCTACTAGTGTAGGTTCAAGTAGCTACTATGCTTAGGGTTTTGGTAGCATGAGTAACCAGCCGCTACTCATAATAGGTGATTATTATAATTACTCTCACCATAAAATGATGAAAGGAAAAATGGAGACAGGGTAGGGATATGGTATGGGCATTGGTGGGTGTAATAGGTTGTGTCCCACGGCTAATGGGACTTAGCAAGGTTACACTATTTTCCCTGTTCATGCCGATTAAGGACCATCCATTGATGTGGATGATAGTCAGGTCACAGACTTATTATCCTAACCACATACTTGCTTATGGGAGCAGGAAGGCTCGTTATGCTCTTGGCATGGGTTTTGACTCTTTCTGGACTGACTTATTGGAGGCGGGGAAAGGTGGAGGTCTAAGCACCATACTAAGACTGGGTCTCAAGTGTGGGGGTTTAGAGTCCAAGTTTGGACAAGGACCTGGACCCTGTGATAGCAGTAGAATGGGTTGGTCTTGTTAGTGCCTGGGGTACAAATGGGATGTGTGTTTTGGGGTACCTAGCTAGGATACATTGGTTCGTGAATCACCATTTCCGTGAGACGGTACGACTTGGCTATGGTCTAGCACCGTAGTAAGAACCGGAAGATGAAAGATGGTGAAATGGTTCTAATTGCTTAACCCTTGCTTGAAAGTAGAATAGGAGCTTACCTAGAATGGTTAACTAATGAAGTAATTATGACTGCTAATAAAACTTGACTATAAGGATGAACTATTAGTAATGCTTTTCGCAAACAAAAGAAAACAACAAACCCATATTGCCTATCATACTCCTTGGAGTCAGGAACTATTCTCACTAGTCGGGTCAGTCTTACGATTACATTGTATACTCAGGGTTTATTTTACCCCTGTTACAGGTGCAGCTTGAGGAGTAGCTCTTGTGTGGAGGATTCTTCTGGTGGGCATAAACGGATCCTTGTATCGATTTCGCTAGATGTTTATTTTTATTCCACTGTTTAATTATCACACTCTGAACTCTGGTATTGTAATAAATGATTTCCAAGAACTCTGGTTGTATGAAATAGACTAAGTATTGTAAACTCATACTCATTATGGGATTCTAGATGTAAAACATGGATTGTTTTGAGCTCTCTCTTGGGGTGTGCTCGATGGAGCTGTCCGATGTAGCTCACTTTCGAGGTGCTTAGTGTCTAGTGGAACATGAGCGCCTCTAGAAGTGTGTTAGTTTGGGTGGTTCTGCCACAGGTGGTATTAGAGCCATGTTGTGTTTATGAGTTTAAAAACTCTTTTCAAAACCTAAAATTTATCCAATAAAAGCTTTGCAAAAAGTAGGATGTGATAAATTACGTAAATAAGTATAAGCCCTAGTGATATGGTCTATCTAGGATAGTGGCATTGGTTTTATCTAATCAATCTTCTACAGGTACACTAACTTACACTGCGTAAGAATCGTTAGCTTATGGAAAGTGAGTGCGATGTGCCAAAATTATATACGAATGCCGCGATAATTCGGCTTGAGCGAACGAATAGGTCGATCCATGTATCATGAAAAGAGAATCTTGCTTAAACTAAACTCCCCCACATGTATAATTTTTGGATAGTAAATTGATAGGATAATAGATAAAGAGAAATGCTTTAACTCTTAAGGAAAAGTTCTCACTAGTAACCATTTATCGGGCCTTAGCATCTCTTTAGCCGTTTGTTTCTAAGTATGGAGGCTTTGTCCCTAATGGTGGATTCCTATCTATTTACAGATGAACCTGAGGTATGGTCATAGGAGCACCAGTGTTGGGACAGGTCGTGGTCTTGGTGAAGACCAAGGCAAAAATGGTCGTGGTGATGATCATGGCAATGCCAACGCGGAGAGCCATGAGGCCTCATTCCTTGGTCCTCCTCCTCTGCCACCACCACCGCCTCCAATGACCCATGCCGAGATGATGGCTGAGATGTTGGCTACTCATCGTGAGTCAGCCCATGGCCTAGAGATGCTGGCACAAGCTATTGGTGGCTTCGCCCGTGGAGACCCCGATGGCAATGGCGGGAACAAGGGTGGTGCCTACAGTCCTAAGAGGCCTTGTTCCTATTAGGACTTTTTGGGGACACACCCGCCCATGTTCACGCTGACTGCTGAGCCTCTGGATGTGGAGCATTGGCTTTGTATTCTGGGGCAGAAGTTTCAGCTGCTCAATGTGACTGATGAGCAAAAGGTGTGCTTTGCCACACAGTAGCCTCTAGGATCTGCTAGTTCTTGATGGGACACTTTCAACGCCATGTAGCCTGTGGACCACCATGTGACTTGGTGGGAGTTTACCACTACTTTCTGTTAGTACTATATTCCAGTTGGTTTGCTGAACAGGATGTTGTCTGAGTTTCTAGAGCTGAAGCAAGGAAACATGACTGTGATGGAGTATGTGAACAAGTTCAACCATCTTGCACAGTATGCTAGGACTCATGTGGATACTATTGAGAAGATGGACCATTTCAATCGTGGTCTCTCTTGCATCTTGCAAGAGAAGCTGTATATAGGGGGCTATCAGACCTTTGGTGCTTTGATGAATGCTGCCATTGCTATGGAGGGACTTCGACGTGATTCTTAGGCTGAGTGGAAGCGCAAGAGGGTGATCACTGGGTCTTCTAGTCACCCTTAGTTGCAGAAGGTACAGGTTGTGAGAAGGGTGTCCTATCCCTCTCTGGGTGGACAGTCATCTCACTAGACTCAGCAGACTCACCAGGCACCTCCCACTTTGTACCATGCACCTACTCAGCAGGTGCAACACCCTTAGGGATAGCAAGTTCCACCTCGTCAGGGATAGGGGAACAAGTCGAGTGCTTGTTTCAAGTGTGGCAAGGAAGGCCACTATGCTCGTGAGTGCCCCAAGAACCAACTTACTCAGTCTTCTCAGCCTTCAGCCAACTCTTGTTTGGTCAAGAGGACTATCATTAGGAAGAAGGTGCCCATGAGCCGCTCGGGGCAGGTTAACTTCACCGAGGCTGAGGAGATCCCACAGGGAGAGTCTGTGATGGTTGTTATGTTCACCATTGATTCCCACCCAACATATGTATTATTTGATTCTGGTGCATCACACTCATTCATGAGTTTGGGGTTTGCACAAAGGCACAATATATCTACTATGGCTATTCCTATTGCCTATAGAATCAGAACTCCAGGTGTGCAGTTGTGCGTTAAAACTTAGACGAACACAGTAAGACTAGTGCTAGCAACTCACTCTTATCATCTCTAGTTCATGTTGTTGCCTAGGCAAGGCATAGATGCAATTCTAGAAATGAACTAGTTGAGAAGTTATGGGATAGTCCTGAACCTTAGGCAGAGAATTGTTGAGTTGAAGCTTCCTTGTTTTGAGAATAGAATGTCTCTCCTTATGCCTTCAATCCCCACCTTATCAGTTGTTGCTCATACTGAAGGCTCTCCTGATCTTGCTTCTATTCCTATGGTTTGTGAGTTTTTGGATGTCTTTCCTAAAGATCTACTTGGGTTACCACTGGATCGGGAGATTGAGTTTGCAATTGAGTTTGAACCTGGTACTGCTCCTATTTTGCGGTGTCCTTACGGCATGGCTCCAAAGGAACTAGCTAAGATGAAGAAACTATTAGAAGAATTATTGAAGAAGGGATTCATCCGTCCTAGTTCTTCACCATGGGGTTGTCTAGCTATTTTTGTGAAGAAGAAGGACGACACTCTTTGGATGTGTGTGGATTATCGCCCTCTCAATGCGGTAACCATTAAGAACAAGTATCCTTTACCTCGTATTAATACTTTGTTCGATTAGTTGGCTAGTGCCAAGGTGTTTTCAAAGATTGATCTTCATTCTGGGTATCACCAAATTAAGATCCGACCACAAGATATACCAAAGATAGCTTTCTCTACTAGGTATGGGCTTTATGAATACCTAGTCATGTCTTTTGGCCTCACCAATGCTCCTGCATTCTTCATGTATCTTATGAATTCGGTCTTCAAGCCAGAGTTGGATAAGTTTGTAGTGGTGTTCATTGATGACATATTGATATATTCTAAGGATAATGAAGAGCATGCACAGCATCTTCAGATAGTACTGGCTCGGTTAAGGGAACATAAGTTGTATGCCAAATTCAGCAAGTGTGAGTTTTGGTTGGATCGAGTGTAGTTTTTGGGACATGTCCTGACACCTGAAGGCATCTCTGTGGATCCTGGCAAGGTGCAGAACATGTTAAATTGGAAATCTCCAAAGTCAGTGCATTAGATTCGTCAGTTCCTTGGTCTTGTTGGGTATTATCGGTGCTTCATCCATGATTTTTCCAAAATAGCTCAACCAATGACCAAGTTGCTCCATAAGGATGTCAAGTTTGTATGGAGTCTAGCTTATGAAGAAGCTTTCCAAGCCCTAAAGAAGTTTCTTACCCCTGCTCTTGTTCTTGCCTAACCAGATATTGATAGGCCTTTTGATGTGTATTGTGATGCCTCTAGGACTAGACTAGGATGTGTGCTTATGCAAGGCGGACATGTGATCGCTTATGCTTCACGTCAGCTGAAAAGCACGAGTTGAATTATCCCACTCATGATTTAGAGCTAGCTACAGTTGTGCACGCTCTAAAAATTTGGAGACATTACCTGTTGGGAAATAAAGTACACATTTTTATGGATCACAAGAGCCTCAAATATATTTTCACTCAATCCAAGTTGAATATGAGGCAATGGAGGTGGCTTGATTTAATCAAAGATTATAACTTAGAAGTTCATTATCGCCCTAGAAAAGCTAATGTGGTGGCTGATGCCTTAAGTCGGAAGTCGCATCAAGTTGAAGAAGAATCTTTGTCTCTCAACCATTCTAAGGTGTTGGCCCATATTGCTCTAGTCTCAGATCTACTTGAGCAAATTATTATAGAACAAAGGCAAGATGCTTTAGAAATTCCGCATATCAAGAAGTTAATTGCCGAAGGGCGTGGTCCTCATTTTAGTGTTGATGATCAAGGTGTGGTGAAGATCAAGAACCAATTGGTGGTTCCCTCAAGTGATGAGCTTAGGAGAAAAAAATTGGATGAAGCTCACAACTCCAAATTATCCATTCATCCGGGAAGTAACAAGATGTATCATGATTTGTGTCACTTGTATTGGTGGCCAAATATGAAACAGGATATTACCAAATACATCTCAGAATGTGACATTTGTGGAAGGGTTAAGGCAAACCATATGTGTACGCTTGGATTTCTACAGCCCTTGCCTATTCCTATTTGGAAATGGGAGGATATTTCCATGGACTTTGTTGTGGGTTTGCCCCTCACAGCAAAGGGGTATGATTATATTTGGGTCATTGTGGATTGCCTCACCAAGTCTACTCATTTACTCCCAATGGATACAAGGTATTCATCCAAGAAGTATACCAAGCTATATTTTGATCGGATTGTAACCTTGCATGGAGTTCCTCTTACTATTGTTTTGGATAGAGGATCAGTTTTTGTCTCTCATTTCTAGGAGCAACTCTAGAAATGTCTTGGTACTTGTCTCCTCAGAAGTTCAGTTTATCATCCGCAAACTAACAGTCAGACAGAAAGAGTCAATTAGGTACTTGAGGACATGTTGAGAGCTTGTGTCATCTCTTTTCTAGAAAAATGGGATGAATGCTTGACTTTAGCTGAGTTTTCCTATAACAATAGCTATCAAGAGAGCATTCGAGGCCTTATATGGTAAGAAATGTAGGACATCCCTTAACTAGGTTGAAGTGGGTGACCATGGGTACTTTGGACCTGATTTTATCAAAGAAGCAAGAGAATAGGTCAGTGTTATTCAAAGACATTTGAAAGCAGCTCAGAATCATAAGAAAACTTATGTGGACAAGTGAAGAAGACCCTTGTAATTTGAAGTTGGTGACCATGTGTACCTAAAGGTATCCCCAATAAGAGGTGTGCATTGGTTCAGAGTCCATGGAAAGTTAGCTCCTCGTTATGTCAGACCTTATAAGATTTTGGAGCGATGTGGTGTGGTTGCTTATCAACTTCTGGATATTTTGTCAACAGTACATAATGTCTTTCATAATTCCCAATTAAAGAAATGTTTATGAGTTCCTAAGGAAGTGGTGGAAATTGAAGGACTTTCTCTCCAACCTGATCTTTCTTATATTAAGCATCCTATCAAAATCTTGGATGAAAAAGATAGAGTTACTAGAAACAAAGTGGTGAAATTTTATAAAGTCCAGTGGCAAAATCATTCGGCGAACAAAGCAACTTGGGAGCAGGAGAGTTATATTCTAGAGCAATATCCCCATCTTCTCCCTAGTGTGCCAAGGTAATAGTTTATGTTAAAAGCTCACTCTTACCCTTTTTCCTACACTAGGCACACATGAAATCTTAGGATGTCATGAGCATCATGTTTATGTGTTAATGCATGTGATAGATTGTGTAGATAAATTTGTTGTAACTTAAAATGATCAATAGAAATGTTAAACGAAAGTTGATTCAATAGCTCATGTATATCAAGTAGGATTGAAAACCAATTTTTATTAAGCAAAAATACTATAAAACATGTGTGTGATGCTTAAATAAAGTTTGAAGTACAAACTTTGTAGATGACAGTGAAATACTTGCTGTTGAAAAATGATATTACTAGCTAATATTTCTACTAGCCTAGAAATTGTAAATTGAAATCAAGTTCAGCTCAAAAACTTTGAAAAATTCCAAGTTTGTCAATAGCTAGACATTACTATGTTTAGCAAATTATTTTGAGAGATTGGGTTAAGGGGTGGTGTGGAGCTATAGTTCAATTTGGTAGTCTCATATGCCATCTTGAATATGGAGAAGAAGGTTAAGGTCCAGAAGCAGTCATATAGTTTTTATAAGCGCTTTAAAATTCATGCACGACACGGTATTGGGCTAGTTGGCCGCATGGGCGTGGTTACCACGCTTGTGCACTCGGTGTCGCCATGCTAGCTACCCTATGCTCACACGTGCTGCTACGCATGGTCGGCCATGGCTGCTCTAGCCTAGCAGTGGCCTAGCCACCACTGGCTCCTTGCGTGCGGAGCCACTGCTGCTGCTTTCACAGCCGGGCAGTGCTGCCGCTGGCACCATCATGCTGTCGCACTATGACTCGCTCCATGTCATGCCATAGCTGCTGTCGATGCCATCGCCTTGCCATAATGCATGTGTCTCACTCTGCATCTCTGCGCCGCTGCCGCCCTAGTGCGTTGCTGCCTCTGCCACACGCACGTGGTCGGTCTCGCCGTTGCCTTGTCATTGATGGCACTACGGCATGCAGACCATGTTGGTCACAAATGCACATGCCTATCCGCTAGCGCCTGTGCGTGGGCCTCCATGATCACATCGACCACGTCCCACTAAGGCAAGGACGAGCTGAGCCCACCTGCCGTGCCCCGTCCCTCTCTTTCTCCCTCCGCTGCCACCGTCAAGCCGCGCCATCAATTACACTATGAACGATCACCTAGATTCAATTCATCGTATCCATGGCTTCACCATCATGTCCTCTCCCTGCCCGACCCCACCTAGCCTTGAAGCATGCATAGCCAAGCTCCAATTTTGGAGTTTCTCCCGCCACCATGCCGATAAGGTCGTGTCCGGCCGTGGATGTGGGCAGCCCTCCTACCACATATCTCGAGCTAATTCACTTGCACCACCAGCTTCGCCTCACCTCTCTCTTCACCCTGTGTGCCATAGTCGAACCGCTACCACCTCTCGATCATCGCTGATGCGACCATGCCACCACAATGAGCCTCCATATGGCTCGACCGCACATGGCTAGTCTTCCTCTATCATCCTCCACCCCAACCATCACCTCAGCTAGATCCACGGTAGTCTACTGATGCTCCCTCGCTAGCTAGTTAGGTTCTTAGGTGCTCTAGATCGTTGGGGCAGCTACAGTGCCATCACGGATGGTCACTGTAACACCCTAGGTGTTTGGCTTCTACAAAATTGCATTTCATCTCATAAACATATGCATCATCCATGTCACCATGCCATTATTACTGAAACATACATATGCAACATTCGCAAATTCTGTTGTTTCATACTTGATTGCTTATGAATGGTAGTAGTGCAACAGGTGAATGTAACATGAGTTTCTCATACCTTGAAACATGGCAACATGGTAGGAATGTGGCAAGTTAAGCTTGCAACAAAAGTAATGCAACATGTGAAACATGGAATTGCAACAATTGAGTGAATTGATTATTTTATGCTTCATCACATGTGATCATTAGAAATTGGTATAACAATTGTGTAAAGTGGTTGATCATGGTCTAATACACCTTAACTACACTTAGGGTAATTGTTTGGACATTGTTCATGTAGATCAAAATGACAAAATTGCCCTTAAGTGGAGGTTTGACTTGAATTGACCCTTAGAGTGCCACTGTTTGACTGATTCTAAAGACCAACTTAGAGACCTTGCATGGCTATGCACTCTTTACCAAAGTTGTAGCTAATTTATCAAGGAACAAAAGTTGTTTTATGATCATCTCATGAAAATGGCTAGAACATGCTCAAACATGGCCCACAAGTCAGAATTTCATGCTGATTTCACACTTGGAAAAGATTCTAAGTCCTAACTGTATTTTCAGTTTGATTGAGCCTACCTTTGGCTTGATGTAACTTCTGATCCATGGCGAATTAGATGATGGTCCTTGAAAAGAAATTGTAGATGGATGGTAGACCTACATTTTTCATGTACACAGTTTTTGCATTGGATCGATCGTTTAGCCGTACCAACACGTTGAAGTCACGCTGTCAGTCATCGTCTTTGAACACTGAAATGAAAAATTCAGAAAACGTTTAGAACTGCCATGGCCGACCGGCGCAGGAGCTGCTCGCCGTGTCACGTTCATACTCTGCCGACGCCACCACGTCACGCGTCCGCGCTCCAGAAGAAGGCCAGCGCCTGCCCGACGCACTCGCCAGCTCCATTCGCTTCCCTCTCGCCTTCACCACGCGCAGCGCCAAGCCACAGCCATCTGCCATTGCCGGCCGAACCTTCGCCCTCGCCTAGCTCACACCCCTTTGCAAAAACACGTTGCCTAGTTTGCCCAGAGCCTCGCCGTGATTCCCTCTACCACCTCCACCGTTCAATCGAGTCTTGGTAAGCGGGTGTTCGTCAATTCTTCCACCGCCGCCATGGCTGACCTCGCCGAAGTTGGCGCTCCATGCGGCCAACTATCCTCGCGCCCTTGTCATCCCTTCTCTGCCTTGCGCTAGGTGCTGTGGACGCTACTGATGCTCGTAGGGTCAACCGATAGGGCCAGGACGCAGTAGTCTCATCGGAGCCGGCCATGCTGTGGTCGTGCGCCACCATGGTCATCACCACCCCCAGTAGCCGCAGCAATAGCATCGATTGAGGGCACCGCTAGATGCGCACGGATGAGGTGAACATCGTAGTACTGCTAGACTCGCCGGAGGAGTCACCGGCGATGAGTTGCGCCGTCGTCTTCCTCCATTCCCCTGTCTGTCTCTCTGTCGCATGGGGTCCACTCGTCAGTCACCGAGCTGAAGGCGGGAGCCAGTGTGGGCTACGCCGCATTTTGGGCCGCGCCAGCGCGTGTGTCGTGGGCCACCGGATCTGTTCGGGCCGGCCCAGCAGTAGAGTAGGATTCAAATTCATTTTTGGTTTTATTCTTTTCACAGATTTGTATAGATTCAAAAATATGTATCTCCTAGTTGGTAGATTCAAATGATGTGGTTCCAATTTTGCTGAGTTCAAGATAATGTCTAGTTTTTATTAAAAATATAATTTATGCTATGTTCTATTATGAAAATGGGAGTTTCTATTTATTTCTTTTAATCATGAAGGAAGTAGGGATAATTATATCTTTTTTCTATGTAGCTCCAAATGGCATGAAATTTTTATGGTGTACTGCTCATATCATGAATAGCTTGTAGTTAAATTTTCATAAATTTTGGACACTGTATGTAGGAGATAGAAAATTATCTTGTTTGCATGGATGGATCTTGTGTGAATTTTCATAATTTTTCTATAGATCTAGTTAGGGTAAAATTTGGTGAGTACTGTTCTTATGCTAGAATGATGCTAGGAAAAATTAGAAATCTATTGCTTGACACTTTTCAATAGGGTTTCCTAATTATGCTAAAAATAGACATGCCACTTGTTATTTTGGGTACAGCAAGTTCTGCTTGCCCAATGGCTTTGAAATTTTTATGGTAGTCTATGTGAAGCATGAGATAGCTACTGTAATTTTTGTAGATTTTTCTGAATAGTTTTACTATATATTGCTTTAATCACCTAATTAACTAAATAAATTAGAAAAGAATATTAAATAATTTATTTAGAAGTTGCCACTATACTTTCTAGTGTTCCTCTGGTATGTGCAACAAGTTGGTAAACTTGGTTTGGTCCAATTATGCTTTTGCATCATCACTAAATAATTAATTTAGTAACCCTATCATTTTTGGACAGATTCTAGGTTTACTGGAATTCAATTTGGTTAACGTAAGAATCATGCTTTGATGTTACAATTGATTTGTAGAGAATTTCATAAGCTTTCTAGAATGTCCTCATGCAAGTCATTTGGAATTGTAGAACTCTTGTTGTGATTGAATTAAGGGACTACTTGTGTGCATATGAAACTTTAAATGTTAATTTATGTATGCCTTTACTATTTCTAAGTTTGTGGTAATGTTCCTAGGTGTTAGGCCTTTAACTGAAGATGAGCATCTTTATCTTAGGTTATGCAAGTTAGGTAAGTTGATCTTGTTCTTTAAGTTAAGTTAGATACATGCTTAAAGTGATTTGAATAGAGCTATTTTACTCGGTAAACGGGTGTCCAGTGATGCTTTCGTAAACACTTACTGTGATTCATTCATCATGAGCATCATATCATTCCTTATGCATCCATGATATTTATCTCGTGCATCGGCATGCAATAGGTGTACCAGAGGGAGTAACACTGCTGGAATTCGAGGAACCGAGCGAGCAGCAGCAGCCGACACCGGAGGTTCAGGAGGTGCAGCCTTCAGGAGAAGTGCCAGACGAGGTCGCCGTTGAGTGCCCGGATCACCGTCCTTGCAACTTTGTGAAAGGCAAGCCCCGGAGCATATTAAGCCTCCTAATTTCTGAAATGCAGTTACAGTATTATTGTTACATATATATATTGTTGCATTAAGTTTAGGTGTTGGATGCAAACACTTGCTGCATTGGTTACCCAATCCTTGTCCAGATATTGTTACCCTAAATCCTATGTAGCTCAGGCTCGTGTAGTGCTTAGCCCTGCTTAAACACGGTAGAAGTCAGGTGATTTCCTGTCACCTGCGAGATATAGGAAGATACATATGGCACGATTGGCTATATTTGCTATCATGGAAAAGAACCAGTCTTAATTTGAAATGAAGACCGGACGAAGGCTTGCCAGTTTGCAGTGACTCCGTCTGTGTCGATTAAGGACTGAATCTTGGAGCCTTTCCTATTCATGATGAATGCATGCCTCTCTCTTAGTTGGCCGTGTCTAAAGACCGACCGCGAAGCCGAGTAGCTCACCTCAGGCCAAGAGTCGATAAGTATAAAGTGTGCCTCGAAAGGGAGCCATAGGCGTGAATCCAAGGGCAGGTGATTTAAAAGTCCTGATCGTCCTAGCAGAAGGGTAATCCCTGAGAGTGCTGGCACTAATCGAACCCATGAATTTGATTCCTAAGATGTTCCAAAGGTGACCCACGGCTACCCTTGCTAAGTATGCCAGGGTGAGAGTTAGGAATACCCCCTTAGCTGAGTTGTAATTCGATTCGAGTCGCCGTCTCTCCCTGGTTAGTGAGAACTTGACGGGCTTATCTCCAATGTAGATACACTAAATACCATAATGGTTCGGAAATGATGATATGATGATGACAGCCTGATTATACCTGCTATGGTTAATATTGTTTGCTCCTAATAAGTGAGTGCTCTAGTACAGGTGCTAATCTAGTGGATAGGTAAATGATGATAAGCTTGATGCTAAGTTTAAATTGGTTACTATAATCATAAGCTCTTTTATGCAACTATGTCAAGCTAGCCCACCTCATAAGCCTTGCATGACCCTTGGTGTCTTTTATTTCTGGTTTTGACGGGTAAGTCTAGCTGAGTACCTTCTCGTACTCAGGGTTTATCTCCCACCTGTTGCAGATGACCAGTTCTACTTTGGTTGCTTGCAAGTAGTGCCTTCTCCTAGCTGGGGATGAAGACTAGACCGTTGGGTGCGGTCTCTACTAGTTCTCGTACCTAATGATGCTTTTGTGGGACATGACTCAGACTTGGCAATGTATTTGAAAACTATGAAGTTATGTACTAAACTATGTTGCTTCCGCACATTCGAACTTGGTTTGTAATATTTATTTGAACTCTGATGGATGTAATCCGAATGCTACTTGTGAAATGTTGTAACGAATGATGTGTTGTGTTGAATCACTATGGTCTTGGTTTGTATGTCGAGAGTTGGTTGAAATCCTTCATGATTTCTAGACTACCGGGATTATGGGAGCTTAAGTACAGGAATTTGATCACTTCGGTGATTGTTTTTGTACTTATGTTCTTATGATTTGGTTGGTTCTGTTACAGCTAGCATCAGAGCAAGATTCAACACTAAACATGTCATTTGTGTATTTCAAACAAAAGTATTGCGAAAATCCTAAATTAAATACTAAGTATTGCCAGTGGTCATATCCCTTATGCCCAAATAAGGACTCTTAGGTGGCTTATTAAAGTACTAACTTGGGGGTTCCTGCTTGTTTCTGTTTTGTCGTCCATACGGCGTGCTATTGTATGGATGCCATCCGTTTGGGTGGTAATGTATGGATCCAAATACCTCTACGCTTTGGTAAGTGGGAGTTGTGAGAGCATGACCGTCCAACCGTCGGTCTAGGGGAGAGTAGTTGTGGTTGCTCGCATACTTACATGTTCGATCATGTATCTATGAGAGTACTTAAATGTGGGTATCTCTGACGGGTAGCTGTGATACTAGAGTATATGCATCGGGGGATGTATATATGAAAGTATTTAGTTTACATGCCTTTTTGGGAAATTATTGGGCTGAAATGAAATTTTTTGCAGGTACACTAACAACGTATCGTTGTAGATCAACTAGCTACCATATACGAGAGAACGTATGTATGCCACCGTATATTTTGCTAGCCTTTAAATTTTTCTAGGTTTGTGAGGACATACGGATCATGCATGCATCATGTTCAAGCATACATGGCATTTCTTGCATTACTCCCTCCTTAAAATATGATTGTCCCGACTAATTAAATTTCGTATCCCTTAAATGATTCTCCCCTTACGTTGCAACTTTTTGCTACAGATGGCGCGCACAAAACTCACTGCTCACAAGTCCGCTGGAGGCAGGGTGCCTCGTCACTGTTTAGCTCCTCGTGAGCCCCGTCCTGAGCGTACTAAGGCAGAAAGGCTGAGGGCAGAGCTGGCCCGGGTGACTGCTGAGAGGAATGCGGCTCAGCACCGTCTGGAGCAAGTAACACAAGAAAGGGATCAAGAGACCCTGGAGGTTCAGAGGTTGATAGTTGCTCACCGCAACTATGAACGTATGTTGATTCACATGATGAACCAACGGAATGAAGCCTGGCACGAAGAGAATGTGTTGAGAGCGCGATAGGTGGAGCTAGAGCAGTAGTTGGCAGTTGCCAAAGAGTACAATGGCCATCTCCATGAGGAGGTTCACCTGTTACATAATTAGCTTCACCCTCTCCTGCCACCTGATGATGAGGATGAGATGGGCTCTGGTGTCATCATGGCTAAAGGTGATGATGGCATTGAGGTCAATGGACCTGAGGACGTTCCACCTAAAGAGGAGGAAGATGAGGAGTTAGAGCCTGCTAGTGATGAAGATGGAGGAGAGATCTTCGACACTGACTCCGAGGACGATGCATAGTTTAGCTTACTACTTAGCTAATGCGCTAGAGCTAGTCTTTTGTGGATCCTCATGCTGAACGAGTAGCTTGTAATAAGTTAATCGTTGGGATGTAATATCGAACCTTAAGTTATCTTTGATGTCAGTTTGGAACCGCTATGGCTTGGATGTAACCTATCAAACGTGTTATGCTCAACGTATGTGAGCTTTTGATGAATTCTGTCTTTGCGGTCTATAGATCTCGTTGTTGGTTAAGTTCATCGCATTACTATGTCAATTGACGCGCTTGATGAGTTGTGTGATTGTGATGAATGATTATGCCTCTGTTGATTATATAAATGCATTCTCTCCAATGGAATCAGTTTGGCATAATTATACAATTCACCTACAAAAGTTTCCACATCGTCAGTGCTCATTGGCTATACCTTTTGCAGATGGCTTATAACCTTCGTCGCGGTCGTAGCATGGGAGATGAGGAACAACCACCTCCTCCACCGCCCACACCAGCTGAGCTAATGCAGACAGTCATGGAAAGTCAGCTCATGCTAGCTAAGGCTATGCGCCATATGGCTAACCGTGATGACCGACATGTCCGCCAGGGACCCGAGCCAAACTAGTACAACAGCTTTAAGGATTTCATGGACACAAAGCCTCATATCTTTCATGAGGCAGAAGAACCATTACAAGCTGATGAATGGTTGAGCACGATAGAGCAAAGGTTTGGATTGCTCCGTTTGATTGAAGGCATGAAGGCTTCGTATGTAGGACACCAGCTCCAAGGCCCTGCAGGCATCTGGTGGACCCATCACAGGACCACCTTCCCAGCTAACGTTGAGATAGTTTGGGACCAGTTCCAAATAGCTTTCTGGGGACACTTTATCCCTCCTGGTCTCATGGCCATTAAGCATACCGAGTTTATGAAGTTAACCCAAGGCAACAAGAGTCTTAATGAATACCTCCAGTCATTTAACAACCTGGCGAGGTATGCTCCCGAGTTTGTGGATACTAACGCCAAAAGAATAGCTAGTTTCAAGAGGGGACTTTCCCCTAAACTGATGAAGTCTATGGGCAACTGCAAGTGTGTCACCTTCAATGAGTTTATCAGTGACACCCTAACTCAGGAGAATAATGATAAGATATATGCTGCTTCCAAGACCCATAAAAGAAACTTTGAGGCTAGAGCTTCTCAGTCTAAGGCTCCAGTGGTATCCAAGACCCAGTACCATCCACCCAATGCTAATGTCCGGTACCGCCCACCTCAAAAGAAGAATCAAGCTAAAACTAGTTTCCGCAAGGGGTACACAATTTCCTTGCCAAAGAATACCTCTGGGCAGGGTAGCTCCAATGCCCCACCAGCAAATAGGCCGTGCTGGAACTGTAACCAGCCTCGTCATTGGGCAAATAAGTGTCCCTATCCTTCCAAGCAGAATGCTCAGGGAAACGTCCATTAGGGGCGTGTTCACTACACTACTGTGGAGGAAATTCCTACTAGTGAAGTGGTCACCACTGGTAAGTTCCTTATTAATAATCACCCTGCAGTTGTGCTCTTTGATTCAGGTGCTTCGCATTCCTTTGTGAGTTCTACTTTTGCGTCTATGCATAAGATGAATGTGATTACAATTGTCAAGGGTGGTTATTGTATTAGTGCTGCTGGAAATAATATCCTGACTAACCAAGTAGTTAAAGATGTAAAGATTGAGATTGGGGATCGAGAGTTCCTTATGGATCTTGTAGTTCTACCGGGGGTAGGAATCGATGTAATCCTAGGAATGAAGTGGATGAGCGAGAATGGAGTGTTGATCGATACATCAACCCGTATGGTAATGTTGAGGGATCCTGTGGATAAGAAGGGTTTTCTAGTGCAGTTACCTCGTGATATCTCTATCCACAATACAGCCAATGCTACCCTAGCTAAAGCCATTTAAGATATACTAGTTGTCTGTGAGTTTCCAGATGTCTTCCCTGATGACTTGCCTAGATTACCTCTGGACCATGATATAGAATTCAAGATAGAACTCATTTTAGGTATGGCTCCTATTTCTCGAAGGCCCTATAGAATGCCGCCCAATGAGTTGGCTGAGCTAAAAAGTCAGTTGAATGAGCTATTAAAGAAAGGTTTGATTCGGCCTAGTTCTTCTCCTTGGGGTTGTCCGGCCATCTTTGTGAAGAAGAAGGACGAATCTTTGCGCATGTATGTGGATTATCGCCCCCTAAATGCTGTTACTATCAAGAACAAATACCCTCTTCCTCGCATCGATATTCTGTTTGATCAGCTCTCCAAAGCTAAGGTATTCTCCAAGATCGATTTGAGGTCTGGTTACCATCAGATCAAAATTCGTCCTGAAGATATACCTAAGACAGCTTTCTCTACTCGTTATGGCTTGTTCGAATACCTTGTCATGTCCTTTGGGTTGACAAATGCTCCAGCACACTTTATGTACCTAATGAATTCAGTATTCATGCCAGAATTGGACAAGTTCGTCGTCGTGTTCATTGATGATATCCTTGTATATTCTCAGAATGAAGAAGAGCATGTTGAACATCTGAGAATTGTTTTAACTTGGTTACGTGACAACCAGCTTTATGCTAAGTTCAGCAAGTGCGAATTTTGGTTGAACAAGATACCTTTTCTAGGTCATGTGTTATCTGGTGAAGGAATTTCGGTTGACCCTACTAAGGTGCAAGAAGTCCTAGAGTGGAAGGCACCTACTACGGTCATAGAAGTCCGAAGTTTCCTAGGTTTGGCTGGCTACTATCATCGCTTTATCCCAGATTTCTCAAAAATCGCCAAGCCCATGACTCGACTACTTCAAAAGGATGAAAAGTTTGTGTGGACTCCAAAGTGTCAAGAGGCTTTCCACACTTTGCGGACCCTACTAACCTCTGCTCCTGTATTGGCACAACCTGACATCGAGAAGCCTTTTGATGTCTATTGTGATGCATGTGGCACCGGTTTGGGGTGTGTTCTTATGCAGTAGGGCTAGGTCATTGCTTATGCTTCGCGCCAGCTTCGAAAACATGAAGTCAATTATCCTACCCATGACTTAGAGCTAGCCGCGGTTGTTCATGCCCTGAAGATCTAGAGACATTACTTGCTGGGTAATGTGTGCAACATCTATACTGACCATAAAAGTCTCAAGTACATCTTTACTCAACCCGAGTTGAACATGCGTCAACGACGATGGTTAGAATTAATCAAAGACTACAACCTTCAAGTGCAGTACCATCCTGGTAAGGCAAATGTGGTTGCTGATGCCTTAAGCAGAAAGGTCCATTGCAATTCCTTAGTTAGTGAAGACTTTCATCTGGCACACCTCCTTCATCCTGTAGTACTCCACAATATCACTATGGATTGCTCTCTTAGAAGTCGAATTATCGAACTCCAGAAGACTGATGTGGGTGTGTTTCACATCAAGCGGAAGATGAAAGATCAGGAGACCAAGCACTTTAGGGTCGATGATAAAGGAATTCTCTGGTTTAATGATAGGCTTGTAGTACCCAAAGACAAAGAACTTAGAAATTAAATTATGGCTGAAGCCCATTCTTCTAAATTGTCCATCCATCCTGGTAGCAGTAAAATGTATCAAGATCTCAAGCTGTATTATTGGTGGACCAAGATGAAGAAAGAAATTGCAGCTTACGTGGCAAGGTGTGATAACTGTTGCAGAGTTAAGGCTATTCACATGAGGCCCGGATTATTGCAGCCACTCTCTATTCCTGGCTGGAAGTGGGAAGAAATTAGCATAGATTTTATTGTTGGATTACCCACTACCAAAAAGGGTTGTGATTCCATCTGGGTTATCGTAGATCGTCTAACTAAATCCGCTCACTTTATTCCGGTCAAGTCTACCTATCACCCGCACAATTATGCTGAGATTTACTTTCAACAAGTGGTACGTCTCCATGGTGTACCCAAATCAATTGTTTCTGATAGAGGACCACAATTCACGGCTCGCTTTTGGGAGTGCTTACATCAAAACCTTGGCACTCATCTAATCCGTAGTTCTGCCTATCATCCACAAACATCAGGACAGACTGAGCGTGTTAATCAAATTCTTGAAGACATGCTTAGAGCTTGTCTTATCTCTTGCAAAGGCTCTTGGGAGGACTGGTTGCCTCTCACTGAATTCTCTTATAACAACAGTTATCAAGAGAGTATCAAAATGGCGCCTTTTGAAGCTCTTTATGGCCGCAAGTGTAGAACTCCTTTGAACTGGGTGGAACCTGAAGAAAGAAGATTCTATGGTATTGATTTTGTAAAAGAAGCTGAAGAGCAAGTCTGAACTATATAGAAGAATATGACTATCGCTCAGGCTAGACAAAAGAGCTATGCTGACAAGAGAAGAAAACCTATTGAGTTTGAAGTAGGTGACCATGTTTATCTGAAGGTATCCCCTATGAAAGGAGTAAAATGTTTTGGAATCAAAAGGAAGCTTGAGCCTCGATATGTTGGACCTTACCGTATTATCGAGAAAAGTGGAAGAGTAGCATATAAGCTCGATCTACCACGTGAGATGGGAGCTATATTCTCGGTATTCCATGTGTCTCAGCTGAAGAAGTGTCTCCGTATTCCTGAGGAAAGAATAGCGACAAGGAAAGTCAACTTGAAATCTGATCTTTCTTATGAGGAGAAGCCCGTGCAAGTTCTGGATACTCAAGAAAGAGTGACTCGTACGCGAGTAGTTAAGTTATACAAGGTAGTTTGGAGTAATCATAGTGAACGAGATGCAACATGGGAGCAGGAAGATTATTTAAAGGAAAATTATCCGGCTTTCTATATTAAATGGTACGCTTTCCAAATCTCAGGACGAGATTTTTCTAAGGGGGGAGGGCTATAACACCCTAGGTGTTTGGCTTCCACAAAATTGCATTTCATCTCATAAACATATGCATCATCCATGTCACCATGCCATTATTACTGAAACATACATATGCAACATTCGCAAATTCTATTGTTTCATACTTGATTGCTTATGAATGGTAGTAGTGCAACAGGTGAATGTAACATGAGTTTCTCATACCTTGAAACATGGCAACATGGTAGGAATGTGGCAAGTTAAGCTTGCAACAAAAGTAATGCAACATGTGAAACATGGAATTGCAATAATTGAGTGAATTGATTGTTTTATGCTTCATCACATGTGATCATTAGAAATTGGTATAACAATTGTGTAAAGTGGTTGATCATGGTCTAATACACCTTAACTACACTTAGGGTAATTATTTGGACATTGTTCATGTAGATCAAAATGACAAAATTGCCCTTAAGTGGAGGTTTGACTTGAATTGACCCTTGGAGTGCCACTGTTTGACTGATTCAAAAGACCAACTTAGAGACCTTGCATGGCTATGCACTCTTTACCAAAGTTGTAGCTAATTTATCAAGGAACAAAAGCTGTTTTATGATCATCTCATGAAAATGGCTAGAACATGCTCAAACATGGCCCACAAGTCAGAATTTCATGCTGATTTCACACTTGGAAAAGATTCTAAGTCCTAACTGTATTTTCAGTTTGATTGAGCCACCTTTGGCTTGATGTAACTTCTGATCCATGGCGAATTAGATGATGGTCCTTGAAAAGAAATTGTAGATGGATGGTAGACCTACATTTTTCATGTACACAGTTTTTGCATTGGATCGATCGTTTAGCCGTACCAACACGTTGAAGTCGCGCTGTCAGTCATCGTCTTTGAACACTAAAATGAAAAATTCAGAAAACGTTCAGAGCTGCCGTGGCTGACCGGCATAGGAGCTGCTCGCCGCGTGGCATTCATGCTCTGCCGACGCCACCACGTCGCGCGTCCGCGCTCCAGAAGAAGGCCAGCGCCTACCCGACGCACTCGCCAGCTCCATTCGCTTCCCTCTAGCCTTCACCACGCACAGCGCCGAGCCACAGCCATCCGCCATTGTTGGCCGAACCTTCGCCCTCGCCTAGCTCACACCCCTTTGCAAAAATGCGTTGCCCAGTTCGCCCAGAGCCTCGCCGTGATTCCATCTACCACCTCCACCGTTCAATCGAGTCTTGGTAAGCGGGTGTTCATCAATTCTTCCACTGCCGCCATGGCGGACCTCACCGGAGTTGGCGCTCCACATGGCCAACTGTCCTCGCGCCCTTGCCATCCCTTCTCTGCCTTACGCTAGGTGCTGTGGACGCTACTGATGCTCGTAGGGTCAACCGATAGGGCCAGGACACAGTAGTCTCGCTGGAGCCGGCCATGCTGTGGCCGTGCGCCGCCATGGTCGTCACCACCCCTAGTAGCCGTAGCAATAGCATCGATTGAGGGCACCGCTAGATGCGCACGGACGAGGTGAACATCGTAGTATTGCTGGACTCGCCGGAGGAGTCACCAGCGACGAGTTGCGCCGTCGTCTTCCTCCGTTCCCCTGTCTGTCTCTCTGTCGCGTGGGGTCCACTCGTCAGTCGTCGAGCCGAAGGCAGGAGCCAGTGTGGGTTGCGCCACATTTTGGGCCATGCCAGCGCGTGTGTCGTGGGCTGCTGGATCTATTCGGGCCAGCCCAGCAGTAGAGTAGGATTCAAATTCATTTTTGGTTTTTATTCTTTTCACAGATTTGTATATAGATTCAAAAATATGTATCTCCTAGTTGGTAGATTCAAATGATGTGGTTCCAATTTTGCTGAGTTCATGATAATGTCTAGTTTTTATTAAAAATATAATTTATGCTATGTTCTGTTATGAAAAATGGAGTTTCTATTTATTTCTTTTAATCATGAAGGAAGTAGGGATAATTATATCTTTTTCTATGTAGCTCCAAATGGCATGAAATTTTTATGGTGTACTACTCATATCATGAATAGCTTGTAGCTAAATGTTCATAAATTTTGGACACTATTTGTAGGAGATAGAAAATTATCTTGTTTGCATGGATGGATCTTGTGTGAATTTTCATAATTTTTCTATAGATCCAGTTAGGGTAAAATTTGGTGAGTACTGTTCTTATGCTAGAATGATGCTAGGAAAAATTAGAAATCTGTTGCTTGACAATTTTCAATAGGGTTTCCTAATTATGCTAAAAATAGACATGCCACTTGTTATTTTGGGTACAACAAGTTCTGCTTGCCCACTGGCTTTGAAATTTTTATGGTAGTCTATGTAAAGCATGAGATAGCTACTATAATTTTTGTAGATTTTTCTGAACAGTTTTACTATATATTGCTTTAATCACCTAATTAACTAAATAAATTAGAAAAGAATATTAAATAATTTATTTAGAAGTTGCCACTATACTTTCTAGTGTTCCTCTGGTATGTGCAACAAGTTGGTAAACTTGGTTTGGTCCAATTATGCTTTTGCATCATCACTAAATATTTAATTTAGTAACCCTATCATTTTTTGACAGATTCTAGGTTTACTAGAATTTGATTTGGTTAACGTAAGAATCATGCTTTGTTGTTTACAATTGATTTGTAGAGAATTTCATAAGCTTTCTAGAATGTCCTCATGCAAGTCATTTGGAATTGTAGAACTCTTGTTGTGATTGAATTAAGGGACTACTTGTGTGCATATGAAACTTTAAATGTTAATTTATGTATGCCTTTACTATTTCTAAGTTTGTGGTAATGTTCCTAGGTGTTAGGCCTTTAACTGAAGATGAGCATCTTTATCTTAGGTTATGCAAGTTAGGTAAGTTGATCTTGTTCTTTAAGTTAAGTTAGATACATGCTTAAAGTGATTTGAATAGAGCTATTTTACTCGGTAAACGGGTGTCCAGTGATGCTTTCGTAAATACTTACTGTGATTAATTCATCATGAGCATCATGTCATTGCTTATGCATCCATGATATTTATCTCGTGCATCGGCATGCAATAGGTGTACCAGAGGGAGTAACACTGCTGGAATTTGAGGAACCGAGCGAGCAGCAGCAGCCGACACCGGAGGTTCAGGAGGTGCAGCCTTCAGGAGAAGTGCCAGACGAGGTCATCGTTCAGTGCCCGGATCACCGTCCTTGCAACTTTGTGAAAGGCAAGCCTTGGAGCATATTAAGCCTCCTATTTTCTAAAATGCAGTTACAATATTATTGTTACATATATATATTGTTGCATTAAGTTTAGGTGTTGGATGCAAACACTTGCTGCATTGGTTACCCAATCCTTGTCTAGATATTGTTACCCTGAATCCTATGTAGCTCAGGCTCGTGTAGTGCTTAGCCCTGCTTAAACATGGTAGAAGTCAGGTGATTTCCTGTCACCTGCGAGATATAGGAAGATACATATGGCACAGTTGGCTATATTTGCTGTCGTGGAAAAGAACCAGTCTTAATTTGAAATGAAGACCAGACGGAGGCTTGCCGGTTTGCAGTGACTCCGTCTGTGTCGATTAAGGACTAAATCTTGGAGCCTTTCCTGTTCATGTTGCTTCCGCACATTCAAACTTGGTTTGTAATATTTATTTGAACTCTGATGGATGTAATCCGAATGCTACTTGTGAAATGTTGTAACGAATGATGTGTTGTGTTGAATCACTATGGTCTTGGTTTGTATGTCGAGAGTTGGTTGAAATCCTTCGTGATTTCTGGACTACCGGGATTATGGGAGCTTAAGTACAGGAATTTGATCACTTCAGTGATTGTATTTGTACTTACGTTCTTATGATTTGGTCGGTTCTGTTACAGTCATGTGTTGCTGCAGCTCGCTCCAGCGTGTTCCGCCACACCTCACCACTACTTAGTGTAGCCACCAAGATCAGAGATGGTGATCGACCTGTTAGGTGGTCTGTCATAGGTCCTAGGCGGTCGATGCAACCGCGTTGTGCCACCGGCCGCCGCGCCGCTGTGCATTGGGTCACTGGGGGTGTGCGTGGGGAATTCCAAGAAATCTAGGGCGTTAAGTGAGAAGGTTTGAGAGAGAGGGGGAAATAGCATTAGGACATAGTTGTAATTCGGGAGAAGTGCAAGGTCTATATTACAAAAATGCCAGTGCACGCGGGATTTCCCTGCTGTGGGCCGTCTTCGTGTGGGCCGGCCTCACGTGGGCTACACTGTGGGCTACCGCATGCTCGCTTGCGCACGCTGCGTCGCGTGGGACAATATTTTTCTTTTTCATAAGGAATTAGAAATAGTTTTCAAATTTAATTTTTGAGCTGATCTTTGGTAAATCATATAAAATGATATAGCTGTCCAAAAATTGTGAAACAAATTTTGTTAGGTTCCAAAAATTGTGCTCTATCTGTTAGTGTATTTATTTCATATATATACATGTGGATACTAGGAGCTATTAAATCATTTGAGAGTGTTTAATATTATTAGGTTAAATATTGTAGGAATTTTTGTGGTAAACTAGTGATAGCTTTAGTCCTAAAATTTTTATGGTAGCTTTATTGTATTATTATGTGCTCACTATAATTTTTTTAGATTTAGAATAGACTAAGCATTAGGGTAGTTAAATGCTCTTTGTTTCAAATATGCATTAAATCATTAAGTAGAAATAAAGATTTATCCTTCAATTGTAAAGCTAGGTGTTTGTTAGTTGAACCCAACACTTTGCTTGGTAAAGATGATAGTTAGCTTAGTACCTTAGTCATTAGAGCAAGCTTAGTAGCTTAGTACGCGTATTCTTAGTTTAGGAGTTATTGTTGCTTAAATGTTGTGGGGGTATGGCCCCCGGTATCCTCAAGACAAGACATGGGCTGCGCCATCAGAGGTGGCCCAGCCTACAAGATCAAGATGTGCATGGCGCTGCTCGGCGTGCACCGCAAGACATTGTATAGTACCAAATAGGCTACTTTACTTGTAACCCTGCCCCTCCAGAGTATATAAGGAGAGGCAGGGGTCCCCTAGTTGATATCTCCATCAGATCTCATCGACATACAGCAATACAATCAGACGCAGGACGTAGGTATTACGCCTTCACGGTGGCCGAACCTAAATAAAACCTCATGTCTGTCTTGCGTCACCATCTCATTCGTAGCTTGCGCACCTGTCTACCGATAATCTACTACCTTGGGTATACCCCTAGGTAGACTACTGACCATATTTCGTCGACAGTGGCGCACCAGGTAGGGGATGTGCGTACTGCTCCCCAGACAAACAAGATGGTCATCGTCCCCAGTTCCATGGCTACGTCGAACGGCCTCACGTTCACCATTGACCGAATCACCTTGACCACTAGCTCCGACAACTTCATCGCCATGACCACGGAGAGGGCGTAGATCCAATCTACGTCGACCACTGCTTCCCCAGCATTAGCTACGGCTCTGACCACATTGGATATGGCTCCGGCCACACCAACATCATCTTCAGCCACGCTGACAACCCGTCGTTCACTTCCTCGCTACAAAGGGAGACAGATCGACAACACCGACTTGCTCGACTCCATCGATCAGGACGGCGTCGCTCGGACTACTTACTCCGACCACCTGCCGCGAAGAATGGCGCCGTGACAACCGCGACTGCCGCTATGATGACAGTTCGGAAAGCTCGAGCGCCGGGCAACTTCATCAACGCCGACCAGATAATGCCATACGTCGCCGACCAGACGTTCTATCTAAAGCTAAGTGACGCTTTAATATTTTTCTAAATATTCACCAATCTTCGTATATCACCATAATGTTTCTCCGAGCTATTTTCTCTATGCTTGCTCTCCAAATGTTTTTCTTTCATGTATACCATCTTAAAGATGACATACAGCTAAGTCTAAGGCGAACCCTCGAATAGTCACGTTGATGCTCGGATGCCTCCAGAGACGGCCCTATCTCTGGCTCCTCCCTACACGTGCACGAGCGTCTGCCCTCTGCGTTATGGGTGGTCGGCAGTGGCTCCTTGGTCATGCCTGTTCCTCCTACACATGCACGGGCTTTGCGCTTGACGTTATGGACTATGGGCTAGCTAGGGCTGGAGACTCAGCTACACACTAACTGTTCGGGTGGTTTATATTAAACATAAATATATTTTCACGCCAACTGATCACCGAACTACATACGCTGTTTCATCACCATTGCTGATTTTTCTCGTTTATTTTTACATCATGTACTACCCGTTCTACATGTTTGTATTGCAGGATCATCATCCACCTGGTGCTCGGACTTCTCCACCGATCAACTGGTCGGACCACTTGGCTCATGGACTCCATCGCCGACCAGTTGATCGAACTGATCGCCAGCTACACTGGTTACTCCTTGGTGCATGGATACTTCATGCTCGAGGACTAAGTGGGCACACTTCACCGCACGGACGTCGTCAGCTACGTCGGTGCTCGAACCTCGCCACCTATGCCGAGGACTCCTTGGTGCTCGGACCTCACCGCCTACGCTAAGGACTCCTCGGTGCTCGGACGTCGCCGCCTACGCCGAGGACTCCTCGCTCCTCGGTGCTCGAACATCATCAGCAACGCCGAGGACTCCTTGCTCCTCGGTGCTCGGTCATCGCCAGCGACACTAGGGACTCCTCGCTCCTCGGTGCTCGGTCATCGTCAGCGACATCGGGGACTCCTCGCTCCTCAGTGCTCGGTCATCGCGAGCGACACCGAGGACTCCTTGCTCCTCGGTGCTCGGTCATCGTCAGTGATGCCGGGGACTCCTCGCTCCTCGGTGCTCGGTCATCGTCAACGACGCCGGGGACTCCTCGCTCCTCGGTGCTCGGACATCGTCAGCAACACTGGGGACTCCTCGCTCCTCGGTGCTTGGTCATTGCCAGTGATGCCAGGGACTCCTCGCTCCTCGGTGCTTGGTCATCATCAACGACGCCGAGGACTCCTTGCTCCTTGGTGCTCGGACATCGCCGCCTATGCCGGGGACTCCTCGCTCCTCGGTGCTCGGTCATCGCCAGCGATGCTGGGGACTCCTCGCTCCTCGGTGCTCGGTCATCGTCAGCAACATCGGGGACTCCTCGCTCCTTGGTGCCCGGACATCGTCAGCGACGCTGGGGATTCCTCGCTCCTCGGTGCTCGGTCATCGCCAGCGACACTGGGGACTCCTCGCTCCTTGGTGCTCGGTCATCGTCAGCAATGCTGGGGACTCCTCGCTCCTCAGTGCTCGGACATCACCGCCTATGCTGAGGACTCCTCGCTCCTCAGTGCTCAGTCATCGCCAGCGACACCGGGGGCTCCTCAGTGCTTCCTTGGTGGTCGGATCTTGCTACATCTCATCGATGTGCTATCAAGCTGCTCCATGCTGTTCGGATTAGGGTGCTGGTCTTGGGCAGCACGTCTGGGGTCTTGATACGCACATGTCAGACAACGTGGACAAGCTTTCAGAATTCTTTTTCTTTGACCCTGCTACAAGATTCATTCTTCATCTTCCAGCAGGCTCAGGGACTAAGTGGGCACACTTCACCTTGCGGTGAATGTGCTTGTTCTCATCTTGAGGCTACGCCTAGGGACTGGCTGCTTGCTCGGCTGGTTTTCTACTTTCTGACCCTAGCACCATGCAACTACGTCACCTACTGTTAGGCTTGGGGACTAGCTGTGGGGGTATGGCCCCCGGTATCCTCAAGACAAGACATGGGCCACACCATCAGAGGTGGCCTAGCCCACAAGATCAAGGTATGCATGGCGCTGCTCGGCGTGCACTGCAAGACATTGTATAGTACCAAATAGGCTACTTTACTTGTAACCCTGCCCCTCCAAAGTATATAAGGAGAGGCAGGGGTCCCCTAGTTGATATCTCCATCAGATCTCATCGACATATAGCAATACAATCAGACGCAGGACGTAGGTATTACGCCTTCATGGCGGCTGAACCTGGATAAAGCCTTGTGTCTATCTTGCGTCACCATCTCGTTCATAGCTTGCGCACCTGTCTACTGATAATCTACTACCTTGGGTATACCCCTAGGTAGACTGCCGACCATATTTCGTTGACAAATGCTAAGTGTTGCATCATCATCGCATGCATGTAGAGAATGAGTTGGTGGAGATCATGACCACCAGTGATCACAAGTTCGAGGAGATCGTCGAGGAGTACAAGGAGAAGATTCTTGTGCAGGAGGAGGTCCTAGAGCCGCCACTGACTAACTCAGCTGACACCGCGCCTGCCCAAGGCAAGCCCAAGTGCATAACCCTTATCTTTGGATAATCATTGTTTATATATGTTATGTGCATTTACATTATAGGAATTTTATGGAAACCGCATGCATAGATATACATGTCCTAAGAGTCCTACAAGTGTAGGTTTGAGTAGCTACTATGCTTAGGGTTTTGGTAGCGTGGGTAACCTGCCGTTACTCACAATGGGTGATTATTATATTTACTCTCATGATAAAATGATGAAAGCAAAAATGGAGACAAGGCAGTGATATGGTATGGGTATTGGTGGGTGTAATAGGTTGTGTTCCATAGCCAATGGGGCTTAGCTTGGTTACATTGTTTTCCCTATTCGTGTCGATTAAGGACCGTCTGTTGTTGTGGATGGTAGTCAGTTCACAGACTTATTATCCTTAGCACATACTTACTTATGGGAGCGGGAAGGCTCGTTACGCTCTTATCGTGGGTTCTGGCTCTTTCCAGACTGACTAATTGGAGGCAGGGAAAGGTGGAGGTCTAAGCATCATACTAAGACCGAGTCTCAAGTGTAGGGGCTTAGAGTCCAAGTTTGGATAGGGACATGGCCCCCGTGATAGGAGTGGAATGGGTTGGTCTTGTTTGTACCTGGGGTACAAATGGGGCTTGTGTTTCGGGGTACCCAGCTAGGATACATTGGTTCATGAATTGCCATTTCTGTGAGACGGTATGACTTGGCTATGGTCTAGCACCGTAGTAAGAACTAGAAGATGAAAGATGGTGAAATGGTTCTGATTGCTTAACCCTTGCTTGAAAGTAGAACAGGTGCTTACCTAGAATGGTTAGCTAATGAAATAATCATGACTGTTAATAAAACTTGACTATAAGGATGAATTATTAGTAATGCTTTTCGCAAACAAAAGAAAACAGCAAACCCATATTGCCTATCATACTCCTTGGAGTCAGGAAACTATTCTGACTAGTCGGGTAAATCTTGCGAGTACATTGTGTACTCAGGGTTTATTTTAACCCTGTTGTAGGTGCAGCTTGAGGAGTAGCTCTTGTGTGGAGAATTCTTCTAGTGGGCACAGATGGATCCTTGTATCGATTTTGCTAGATGCCTATTTTCATTCCGCTGTTTAATTATTGCACTCTGAACTCTGGTATTGTAATAAATGATTTCCAAGAACTTTGGTTGTATGAAATGGACTAAGTGTTGTAAACTCGTACTCAATATGGGATTCTAGATGTAAAACGTGGATTGTTTTAAGTTCTCTCTTGGGGTGTGCTCGATGGAACTGTCTGATGTAGCTCACTTTTGAGGTGCTTAGTGTTTAGTGGAAGACGAGCGCCTCTGGATGCGTGTTATTTCGAGCGGTTTTGCCACAATGTCTTGGACAAAATCATCCATCATGATGAAATAAACATTCTTGCTAGCAACGCCGTGCCCAACTAATGATGATGAGGGTCCTCCACCATTGTCTTTTTGTCGCAGAACCGACCAATTTATAAGAGTACAAGTACAATGGCAGCCCACAAGTGGTCGCACTGTCATACTTGCACCCATATAAACCCGGTAGTCCATCGAGTACCACAACGGATCTCGATAAACGATTTACAACAACCAAGATCATACATGATTCAACATACATGTCACATATTACATAAAGTTCATAGATACATTTCCGTCATTAGAGTATGAAACAAAGTTATTACAAACCAAGTTTTATGGATAAAAGCGGAAGCAAATTAAGTTTGAAAGTAAAGTTTCCAACATAGTTTAATACAGTGCCGAAATACGATCACAGTCCATAAAACCAAGTAGAGGGATTAATAAAGAAGCCTGCCCAAGGCTTACTCCTCATCCACAGCGGGATAGAAGCAACTCTTGCAATAACCATGATACACAGTGCCATCTGCAATAATGGGAAATAAAACCCTGAGTATGAGAAGGTACTCAGCTAGACTTACCCATCATAAACCAGAAATAAAATGACTCCAAGGATCACGCAAGGCTGTATAAGTGGAGATAGTTTGACAACATTTTGCATCAAAGCGATTAACTCAGTTATACAATTATGATTCCATTGTCAAGTTAATTATAACTATCCATCTCTAAATTAGCAGCTAACCTATGCCAAACATGTGGTATATCATTTTAGAAGCATACAATAGTAACCATAGCCGGTATTGTAATTCCATATTCATTTGAACCATCATGTTCCATAACACAATTACTATGATGTTGGGGCTAGCCAAGTTTCTCACTATCCGGGAGAGACGGTGATTCGAATCGATTTCAACCAGCTGGGAATTTATTCCTAACACAAACCCAGGCAGACCAGATCATTAGTCGCCTTAGGTCACCTTTGGTACAACTCAGGTCCACATTTCACAGGTTTGTACCGCACCGCAAAGTCGGGGACACCAAATGCTAGGACGTTCAGGCCTAGCCTGCCCTTGGGCTCAGTCTAGCTCCCTGCAAGGAGCGCACAATAGAACGGGGCCCGGCCTGAGTTGAGCTACTCGGCTTCGCGGTCGGAACGAGTTATCTGGCCAGCTAAGTGATAGGCATGTGTTCCATCTTGTCAGAAGTGCCAACAATGGTACGGTCCTTAACCAGCACATATGGAATCACATGAGTCAACCTACACATAGACTCCATCCGGCCTCAATTTACATCAACCCATGGTTCTGTTCCACGATAGCAAATATAGCCAACCGTGCTCCGGTATCCACCTATATCTCGCAGGTGATAGGAAATCACCCGACTTCTACCGGTCTAAGCATGGCTAAGCATATATTCAATCCTGGACCTACACAGGGCTAACGGTGTATATATCTAGACAAGGAATTTATATGCATCAAGTGGTTCCATTCAATTCTTATAACCTAATGCATCAATCATAAGGACTTAAGTAATCATTTGTAAAATACTGGGAGACTTAGAATGCTCCGGGGCTTGCCTTTCAGAAAGGAAGTGGGGTGGTGGTCAGGACACTTCGGAAGCTCTTCTGGGTTCTGCTCCTCGCCTTCAAGAGCTACGGCTTGAGGATTCTCCTGCTGGTCCCCTTCCTCTACTTCGTCGAACTCCAGCAACGTTGTTTCTTCCTCCGATCCTAGATGCATGAATATGGCATAAGGTATTGCGAATGCGTATATGTTGACAAGTATAGTTGCATGATCAGTGATGAATGCATTCTTGTAAGTATTCTTAACAGCATGTTGTTTAAGGAATAACAAGTGTATCACATTTTACTGAGTATGTGCATATCTCTTCTTGATTATTTAATTAACTACTTCAACAATGCATCTACTATATCACCAAACAGCAGCTACTCATTCTACTCATAACTGAAGTTCTACTTATCCAAATGCTGTGATCCTGGACTTTCTGGAAAGCTTATAAAATTGTCTACAACTCTTATTTAATCACCAAAAGCCAATTCACAATTTATCTTAACCAAGACAGACAAGCCATCCAGTGCTGTCTAGAAATTTCCAGAGAGCAAGCAATTCGGAAATACTAAATTTGAACAGCCATAACTCTTAAACCCTTTGGACTATGGTCCTAAAATTTTAACACAAGAAACATGAAGAAGTTTTCTACAACTTTGTTATTAACCATTTTTACAGCAAACACCATTTTGACCATGCAACATACCTAATCATAGAATCTATCCGAAAACCCTCCCAACTTGAATTATAAAGCAACAATACTTTTACTTCATGTAAGTATTCAAATTTTGACAACACACAGTCTACCAACAGTTCAAGCATACCAAATATACTCAAGAAAACATAATGGTAAAGTTCAAACTATTTATTTAAATGCCTTTATTATTTTATTTAGATACTTAGGTTAAATAATAAACATATACTAAATGTGTATCATAAATTCTCAAAAATTTACACTGCCTTACTAAGGCTACCAAATGACTACTGTAAAAGTTTCATGCCATTTTACCAAGTAGAACATTCTATACAAAAATGACAAGGCAAAAAGGCTTAAAATAGCATAATTAGCAAACCCTAGTGAAAAGTGTCAAGCAACAGATGTTTTATTTTTCTTAGCATCCATATGGTACTAGGATAACCTCCAACAAATTTCATGAATATTGGATTCATAAATAATTTATAAAAATTCATACAAGGATTACCTAATTATAAAAGAAAAATCTATAACTACAAATCTATACATGCACTGACCCTAAAATGTTTACCAGAGCTTGCACATGCGAAGAATAGCTTACCACAAAAATTTTATAATTTTTGGAGCACAAGAACTCTAGATACAAAATAAACAAGTTTACATACATTCAAAAACACATTTCAAGTTTCAATTTAAATCCTCCAAAAATTCTTCTACAAGGGTCAAGTTTATATTTTTCCTAAATACTACACTTCCTAAGGAACACTACAAAATTTATTTCACAATTTTTGAATCTACATAGCCCAACTTATCAAATTTTCAAAGATTGCACTAAATCTATAAACAAATGACCAATCTCTTGAAACTGTGCCGCTGATAGCCGGGCCCCACGTGCTAGTTGGACCCGCATGTCAGCGACACGAAAACAGGGGAGATGTCTGGGACGGCGCTACCTCACCGGAGGTGTCCTCGCCAGCGATGAAACCTGGACCACTGTGACCTCCTTGACCTCGCGCTCACGACCGGGTAACTAGGTGGATGGATAACCGACGCGAAGGATGGCGGCAACGGCCATAGCGGCAACGGCCATGGCGGCTCGGTGGAGCTGGACGGCGGTGCTACACTGGCGGTGGCCACGGTGATGCAATCTAAAGCATGGACGAGCATCTTCTAACCAAGACGAACCTAACGCAAACGATAGCACCAAGAATGGTGGACGGAAAAGGCGTGACCACAACAACGGGCTCGACGGTGGAGTGGATGACGGCGACACGCCGGAGCCGGCCGAGGCGGTGTCATCTAAGGTTCGGCCTAGGCCCTACCGACTATGGGGATGCTCGTATACTCACGGTCATGGCACACGACGGACTGAGGCATCTCGGCCACGATGAGCTCACGCTCCGTGGAGGTGCCCGTGATGGCGGCGGCGACGGAGACGGCCAAAGGGCCCTTACCTTGGCTCAAATGCAACTGCAAAGGGGTCAAGGAGTCAGGGCAAAGCATGACGCATCTACGGTTGCAAGCAATGGCGCGCTGGTTGGTCGACGACGGAGGTACGCGGCGGCGATGGGCTTGGCAGTAATGGTGGAGGCTCGGCGCTGGCTCTCGCGCGCTTGAATGAAGCTACCGGGCGTAGACGATGGCAGATAAGGAGGTAGGGAGGGTGCATGGCGTTGATGTGACGGCCTGACATGAGGAGGCAGCACCAGTGTACTACCACCAGATGGCGCACGCGGCCTGGGCTATGTCGGCCACCGCGGCGTGAGCTCGGCCGCCATCAGAGTCCCACGATGGTGACTGACAGCGTGTTTTGGTGGCGTTAGTTCGCTTAAACCGTGAAGTATCAGTGCATACTATCTAAACCAAAATTGTAGCTCTAAGTACTAGCTACACTTTCTCTTCAAGAATCGTGTGCTAACTCGCAACCAAAACCGAGTTAAATCCTCCTAAAGTTCAGCTCATTAGATTGTCTAACATCCAAACTTAGAAAAAAATTCTAAGTGTAGTAAACAGTGCATTAGTGATTTTTGTGAGCCCAAATCAAGCATGTTAGGAGCTAAACCAGTCAATGACCCAAACACAAAAGTTGTTCCTCTTGCCAAACACTACAACTTTGCTTTAGTGACCACCTCCATGCAAGGTCTCTAGCACATAGTTCAAACTTGGTTAAACATGCTACATTCAAATGATGGTATACATTCAAACTAGGACTTAGTGACCAAATTGCCCTTAACCATGAATACCAAAGTTGTTCATAATGATACTCTAAACCTGTTTAAGCTAATTGCAAGGTCACACCATCATTTCATGCATTGGTCACACATAGGGCTATCCAGGTCAACACATGTAACATTACTTAAGTGCTTGATCATGAAAGGTGACCTTCATGAACAATGTTCCATTTGCTAACCTAAGTGTTGCTAACATGTTTTTTGTGACTCATCAACCAATTACATGTATACACTCATGATCATAAGCATATATACTAGGAAACATGAAATAACAAGCATTGTTGCATATGTTTTAATCAAATGTTTCAAGTGTAAATGCTTATATATGAATGCATAATGCTCATGCTCATGCTATGCAAGTCAAATTGTGCAAGGCTAACACCTAGGGTGTTACAGCCCCTCCCCCTTATAAAAATCTCGCCCCGAGATTTGCAAGACCTACCATTCTTAGAAAAAGGCGGGATAAACCTCTTGTAAATAATCCTCCTGTTCCCACGTAGCATCTTGTTCACTGTGATTGTTCCACACCACCTTATAGAACTTAATGATCTTACTCTGTGTTACTCTTTCCATCTCTTCTAACACTCGGATTGGCTTTTCTTCATAGGTCAAATCCGATTGAAGCTGTACGTTGGTGGGTGCAATAGCTTCTTCAGGTACACGAAGACATTTCTTCAACTGAGAAACATGGAAGACATCAAATATTGCACTCATCTCTGGGGGAAGTTGTAACTTATAAGCAACATTCCTCTTTTGTTCCAGAATCTTATATGGCCCTACATATCTAGGCGAAAGCTTCTTTTTCATTCCAAATCTCTTCACCCCTTTCATGGGTGATACCTTCAAGTATACATAGTCACCCACTTCAAAAGTCAATGGTCTTCTTCTTTTATCAGCATAACTCTTTTGTCTCGATTGAGCTGCCTTCATATGCTGTTGGATAACATGCACTTGCTCTTCAGCTTCATTGACAAAGTCAATACCAAAGTATCTCCTCTCACCGAGCTCAATCCAATTCAACGAAGTCCTACATTTTCTACCGTATAAAGCTTCAAATGGAGCCATCTTGATACTTGCTTGATAACTGTTGTTATAGGAGAATTCAGCTAAAGGTACCCATTTCTCCCATGAACCTTTGGAAGATATAACACAAGCTCTTAGCAAATCTTCCAAGATTTGGTTCACTCGCTCCATCTGTCTGGAAGTCTGTGGATGGTATGCCGAACTTCTAATTAGCTTAGTTCGCAAAGCCTGGTGTAAGTGTTCCCAGAAACAAGCTATGAACTATGGTCCTCGATCTGAGATGATAGTCCTAGGTACTCCATGTAGTCTCATGATCTAAGAAAAATACAGCTCAGCATACTTCCCCACATGATGCCTTGTGTTCACTGGTATAAAATGGGCTGACTTGGTGAGACGATCTACAATAACCCATATTGAATCATGACCTTGCAGTGTCATCAGAAGACCTGTGATAAAATCCATACTGATTTCTTCCCATTTCCAACCTGGAATAGGCAATGGCTGAAGTAATCTGGCAGATTTCATATGAATAGCTTTTACCCTGCTGCAGTTGTCGCACCTAGCGACATAGGCTGCGATCTCTTTCTTCATCTTAGTCCACCAAAAACAAGCTTTCAAATCTTGGTACATCTTACTACTACCCGGATGGATAGACAATTTGGACAAATAAGCTTCATCTAAAATTTGATTTCTAAGCTCACAGTCTTTTGGTACCATGAGTCAGTCCTCAAACCATAGCACACCTCTTTCGTCAAATCTGAAATGCTTGGTTTCTTGCTCTTGCATTTTTCTCTTGATGTGACTTATGCCTACATCTGTCTGCTGCAGCTCTATGATTTTGCTCTCAAGTGAACAACTGATAGTGATGTTGTGCAGTACAATAGGATGTAACAAATTGAATCCATCTTCCAATAATGCTTCCATAGTGTTGCAATGAGACTTTCGACTGAGTGCATCTGCTACTATATTAGCTTTCCCTAGATGATAGTGCACTTCCAAATTGTAGTCCTTAATCAATTCTAACCATCTTCGCTGCCTCATGTTTAGCTTTGGTTGGGTAAAGATATGCTTGAGACTTTTGTGGTCAGTATATATATATGACATACATTGCCCAACAAATAATGTCTCCATATCTTTAATGCGTGAACAACTACTGCAAGTTCTAAATCATGTGTAGGGTAGTTGACTTCATGCTTTCTCAACTACTGAGAAGCATATGCAATAACTCTTCCTTCTTGCATAAGCACACACCCCAAACCTATTCCTGATGCATCACAAAATACATCGAAAGGCTTCTCAATGTCGGGTTGTGCTAAGACAGGCACTGTAGTTAATAGAGTTCTGAGGGTGTGAAAAGCTGCTTCACATTCTGGTGTCCATTTGTACTTCTCATCTTTCTGAAGTAGTCTAGTCATGGGCTTAGCTATCTTTGAGAAATCTAGAATGAAACAACGATAATATCCTACTAACCCTAGAAAACTCCGAACTTCATGAACCAAAGTCAGGGCTTTCCAATCCATGACCTCTTGTACTTTTGATGTGTCTATGGAGATTCCATCTCTTGATAAGATATGACCTAAGAAAGGTACTTTGCTCAACCAAAATTCACACTTGATAAATTTTGCATATAGCTTATGCTCCCTCAATCTGGATAAAACAATCCTCAGATGCTCTTCATGATCTGACTCATTTTCTGAATAAATCAATATATCATCGATAAACATGACCACGAACTTGTCGAGCTCGAGCATGAATACCGAATTCATCAAGTGCATAAAGTAGGCAGGAGCATTTGTTAGTCTGAAAGACATAACCAAATACTCATATAAGCCGTACCTAGTAGAGAAAGCAGTTTTGGGTATGTCCTCTGGCCTAATTTTTATCTGATGATAGCCTGATCTCAAGTCAATCTTGGAGAATACCTTTGCCTTTGCCAACTGATCAAACAAGATGTCGATGCGAGGCAACGGGTATTTGTTCTTGATGGTTACAACATTGAGTGGTCTATAATCTACACACATTCTTAGTGACTTGTCCTTTTTTCACAAACAATGCTGGACGGCCCCATGGAGATAAGCTAGGTTGGATAAGACCCTTGTCCAACATATCCTGTAACTGAATCTTAAGTTCTGCTAACTCATTTGGTGGCATTCTATATGGCCTTCTTGAGATAGGTGCCATACCTGGCACTAACTCAATCTTAAATTCCATCTTCCTATCAGGTGGTAAACCTGGTAATTCCTCTAGAAATACATCCGGAAACTCACAAACCACGGGGATATCACAAAGGGTAGTGGTTTGGATAGCACAAGCTAAATGTTGGAGTTCAAAATTTTGAGAGAGTGGTACTAGAAAAGCATTCCCTCCCTTGGGTTCTCTCAACATAATAGTATGAGTGCTAGTGTCAATGAGAACACCATGATCCTTCATCCAATTCATGCCTAAGATTACACTTAGTGATAACCCGGGCAATATTATCAAATCTGTTGTATACTCCCTCCCTTGTATAGAGATGAGCACATTTTTTACTATCTTATTTGTAGAAATAGTAGCCCCTACTGAACTTATATTATAACCCCCTTGCTTACTTCAATTATTTCCTGATCATGTCTAGATGCAAATGCTTAACTCATAAATGAATGAGAAGCTCCTAAATCAAATAAAACAACAGTGGGATGCTTCTTGACAAGAAACATATCAGTCGTGACAACTTCTCCTATGGGCACTTCCTCAACAGCTGTATAATGCACATATCCCGGACGTGCCCTTGAGTTTGCCTACCTCTGATTGTTCTGATTCTGGTTGCCATTCTTCTTTGGGTGGGGGCATTCCTTGGCCCAATGCCCCACTTGGTTGCAGTTAAAATAGGGTTGGTTACTCCTAAGTCCTGTGGAGCTCCCCTGACTACCGTTTCCTTTTGGCAAGGCAATAGTGAATGCCTTATGGAATGATTTCTGAGGCCTGCTATTCTGAGCTTTAGGTGGTGGAGGCCTAAACTTGGGTGCAAGTGGGTAGAATTGTGGCCTAGCTATGATAGGTGCTCTGGACTATGAAGATTCGGAGGCACCTGCCTCGAATGCCCTCTTGCAACCCTTAGCAGCCACATGCATGTTATTATGGTTTTCCTGGGTCAAAGCATCACTAATAAACTTGTTGTAAGTGGTGCACTTGGAATTGGCCATGGTCTTCATCAGTTTGGTGCCTAGACCCCGCTTGAAGCTCTCTATCTTCTTCTACTCGGTATCCACGAAACCTAGAGCATACCTGGACAGATTGTTGAATGCATGCATATATTCTGTGAGGGTCTTTGTCCCTTGAGTGAGCCTCACAAATTCAGCCGCTTTCATGCGCATTAGGCCTGGGGGAATATGATGTCCCCGAAAAGCCAACTTGAACGGCTCCCATGTTACTCGTGCATTAGCAGGTAGAGAGGACAAGAAATGTGTCCACCAGATCCCTGTTGGTCCTTGCAACTGGTGAGAAGCATACTCAGCCTTTAGATGCTCGGTGACTCTTAGCAGATGAAACTTCTGCTCAATGGTGTTGAGCCACTCGTCAGCCTATAGTGGTTCCTCTGCCACCTTGAAGATAGGAGGCTTTGTATCCAGAAATTCCTTGAATGTACTGTACTGATTTGGCTTGGGCCCTTGTTGCTGTGGTTGGCCACGAGCTGTGTTCTGTGTGATGAGGCGTAGAGCTTCCTCCATTGTCCTTTGGCTTCCCAAGAATTGGGCAAAGAACTCCTGAGCAGATGGTGGTGGTGGTGGTGGCAAGTCATCACCATTGCCATCATGGTTGCTACTAGCTCCTGCACGGGTGCGTGTCATCTATGAAGTTGCAACAATAAGTGATTATTGGTTGATGCCACAAGATTGCAGATGAATTTATGATCATGCCAAACTGAAATTACTGGAGACAATCTCATACTCATACAACAAAAACAGAGGCATAATAATTCATTCTCACAACATGTCACCACCAATTTGATCACTTATCGAACTCATATCACGTTAATGTTCAAATCATGATCTCTGATAAATCAACTGAAATTTGCATTAGCGTTTAACCAAATGTGCGATAGTCATGCAAATAACAATATTACATGATAGTTCAATTCATCAACACCAAATTCAAACTATAGGTCCATTACATAACCAACGATGATACATTAAGCACTTCCACTAAGTACTAAGCGATCTAATCCTCATCATGATCACTATCGAGGTCAGAGATAGGATCATCTCCTTCCTCAGGCTCCACCTCTTCCTCTTCCTCGTCCTCATCATCATCTTCTTCCATATTTGGACCATCTTCTTCCCCATCTAGGATTGGGTTTAGCTGGTTGTTCAAATAGTGCACTTCATGCTGAAGGTTCATTACTTGAAGTTGAGCCTGTACAAGCTACTGACGTAAGCCCCTTTCAGCACGGTTCTGGGCGTTACTCATGTCACGGTGCCTATCTCGCTCTATCCTTATTGTAGCGACACGGTTTTCTACTGCATCATGCTGACATCTAGCTATGGACACCTCCGCACGGGCGGTCTCCAACTGCTCCCGTAGTCCTGCAAGCACTGCTTGATCATTAGCTCGAGCTTCTTGAGCTACTGCCCTCTGTTGATCCACTTGCTCCATTTGGGCATGAAGAGTGCCCAAAGCTACATAGGCTTGGTCAAATTCCCATCGGGCTTTACTTACGGCTTTCTTTTGCTTGCGCACACACTTCTTGAGCTTATGCTGCGTGGCTTCAGCTCTCATGAGTTTGTCCATGCAAGTGGTGTATGATTCCTGCTAGAAATCCCTGGTGTCCTGGCGTGCACAAAACATCTTCATCACCACAAACATTGCACTCATGGAGGGACTAGAGCTATTTGCTCGCTCATCTCGATCTTTGATCAATGTATTTTGGTTACGTTGTTCCCAATTTGTGGTGGACGGATCCACCTAAGGAAACATACTCGCTGCACTGCCAGTGAGTGCATCTCCATGCTATTAGCAGATTTGCCTCAAAACCTCACAGGCCACAACTTGGGCAGCCTCCCAAGGAGTCTTCCCTTCCGATTCTACCTTCCACTCCTGCCAGAAGGGCGGTTGTGTGTGGGCTGGTATAGTGAGCCTGCACCTCGTACCATGGTTGTCCTTCCAAGTACTCTTCAATCCAATGATAAAGGGGCAGGTTCATGGTACCCCGCAAAGTGCAGAACTCTCCACAATAGGGTAGGTGTTCTGAAAACCATCAGGAAATTCTCACATCCAACTGGTGCTGCCATCTGTACCATCAACATGTACACTTGGTGAGACAAGGCCATAATGGATAAGAGTTACATAACCGAGTAAGAAATTTATAAGGGGAGGAACAATGTAATTATTTGAATGATAATTATCATGATGCATGCTCGTTCCGTACGTCCTCATAAACTTAGGAAAAATTGTTTCTAATGGTAGACACGGTGGCATACATACGTTCTCTCATATATAGCATAACTAGTCGAGCTACATAGTTTCGTTAGTTAGTGTACCTGCATAAGAATTTCATTTCAGCCCAAACCCATAATCAAATATGCAGAATGTAAATCTAAATACTTCTATATATGTGTACCCACACATATACTTCCAGTATCAAGCTACCCGATAACAGTTTAAACCCCCAATTAAATATGCAGCACATACACATGCAAGCATGCATACGTAGTTGTACCAAAGCTAACTCTCCCCGACCGCACGCTCACATCTTGCAGTCATGCCACTCATCATCTTACCTTGGCATAGAGGCATTTGATCCATACATTACCATTCAAGTGAATGGCATCCATACAATAGCACGCCGTATGGACAACGAAGTAAAAACCCCCATGTTAGTACTTAAATAGCCACCTAATAGTCCTTACTTTGGGCATAAGGAAGTGATCACTGGCACACTTTAGATTTCAAATACCTATTTATATAGCTATTAGTTGCTAGAAAGGATTTTGGAAAATAAAAACTTTTGTTTTAAATACACATATGGCAATTAACGTTGAATCTTGCTCTGATGCCAGCTGTCGCAGAACCGACCAATTTATAAGAGTACAAGTACAATGGCAGCCCGTAAGTGGTCGCACTGTCATACTTGCACCCATATAAACCCTAGTAGTCCGTCGAGTACCACGACTGGGTCTCGATAAACGATTTACAACAACCAAGATCGTACGTGATTCAACATACATGTCACATATTACATAAAGTTCACAGATACATTTCCGTCATCAGAGTATGAAACAAAGTTATTACAAACCAAGTTTAATGGATAAAAGCGGAAGCAAATTAAGTTTGAAAGTAAAGTTTCCAACATAGTTTAATACAGTGCCGAAATACGATCACAGTCCACAAAAGCAAGTAGAGGGATTAATAAAGAAGCCTGCCCAAGGCTTACTCCTCATCCTACAGCGGGATAGAAGCAACTCTTGCAATAACCATGATACACAGTGCCATCTGCAATAATGGGAAATAAAACCCTAAGTACTGAGAAGGTACTCAGCTAGACTTACCCTATCATAAACTAGAAATAAAATGACTCCAAGGATCATGCAAGGCTTGTATAAGTGGAGATAGTTTGACAACATTTTGCATCAAAGCGATTAACTTAGTTATACAATTATGATTCCATTATCAAGTTAATTATAACTATCCATCTCTAAATTAGCAGCTAACCTATGCCAAACATGTGGTATATCATTTTAGAAGCATACAATAGTAACCATAGCCAGTATTGTAATTCCATATTCATTTGATCCATCATGTTCCATAACACAGTTACTACGATGTTGGGGCTAGCCAAGTTTCTCACTATCTAGGAGAGACGGCGATTCGAATTGATTTCAACCAGCTAGGAATTTATTCCTAACACAAACCTAGGTAGACCAGATCATTAGTCGCCTTAGGTCACCTTTGGTACAACTCAGGTCCACATTTCGCGAGTTCGTACCACGCCGCACAGTCGGGGACACCAAATGCCAAGACGTTCAGGCCTAGCCTGCCCTTGGGCTCAGTCTAGCTCCCTACAAGGAGCGCACAATAGAACAGGGCCCGGCTTGAGTTGAGCTACTCGGCTTCACGGTCGGAACGAGTTATCCTGGCCAGCTAAGTGATAGGCATGCATTCAATCTTGTTAGAAGTGCCAATAACGGTACAGGTCCTTAACCGGCACAGACAGAATCACATGAGTCAACCTACACATAGACTCCAGTCCGGCCTCAATTTACATCACCCCATGGTTCTATTCCACGATAGCAAATATAGCCAACCGTGCTCCGGTATCCACCTATATCTCGTAGGTGACAGGAAATCACCCGACTTCTACCGGTCTAAGCATGGCTAAGCATATATTCGATCCTGGACCTACACAGGGCTAACGGTGTATATATCTGGACAAGGAATTTATATGCATCAAAGTGGTTCCTATTCAATTCTTATAACCTAATGCATTCAATCATAAGGACTTAAGTAATCATTTGTAAAATACTAGGAGACTTAGAATGCTCCGGGGCTTGCCTTTCAGAAAGGAAGTGGGGTGGTGATCAGGACACTCCAGGAAGCTCTTCTGGGTTCTGCTCCTCGCCTTCAGGAGCTACAGCTTGAGGATTCTCCATGCTGGTCCCCTTCCTCTACTTCGTCGAACTCCAGCAACATTATTTCTTGCTCCGATCCTAGATGCATGAATATGGCATAAGGTATTGCGAATGCGTATGTGTTGACAAGTACAGTTGCATGATCAGTGATGAATGCATTCTTATAAGTATTCTTAACAGCATGTTGTTTAAGGCAATAACAAGTGTATCACATTTTACTGAGTACTGTGCATATCTCTTCTTGATTATTTAATTAACTACTTCAACAATGCATCTACTATATCACCAAATAGCAGCTACTCATTCTACTCATAACTGAAGTTCTACTTATCCAAATGCTTGTGCTCTTGGACTTTCTGGAAAGATTATAAAATTGTCTACAACTCTTATTTAATCACCAAAAGCCAATTCACAATTTATCTTAACCAAAATAGACAAGTCATCCAGTGCTGTCCAGAAATTTCCAGAGAGCAAGCAATTCAGGAAATACTAACTTTGAACAGCCATAACTCCTAAACCCTTTGGACTATGGTCCTGAAATTTTAACACAAGATACATGAAGAAGTTTTCTACAACTTTGTTATTAACCATTTTTACAGCAAACACCATTTTGACCATGCAACATACCTAATCACAGAATCTATCCGAAAAACCCTCCCAACTTGAATTATAAAGCAACAATACTTTTACTTTATGTAAGTATTCAAATTTTGACAACACACAGTCTACCAACAGTTCAAGCATACCAAATACACTCAAGAAAACATAATGGTAAAGCCCAAACTATTTATTTAAATGCCTTTATTATTTTATTTAGATACTTAGGTTAAATAATAAACATATACTAAATGTGTATAATAAATTCTCAAAAATTTACACTGCCTTACTAATGCTAGCAAATGACTCCTGTAAAAGTTTCATGCCATTTTACCAAGTAGAACATTCTATACAAAAATGACAAGGCAGAAAGGCTTAAAATAGTATAATTAGCAAACCCTAGTGAAAAGTGTCAAGCAACAGATGTTATATTTTTATTAGCATACATATGGTACTAGGATAACCTCCAACAAATTTCATGAATATTGGATTCATAAATAATTTATAAAAATTCATACAAGGATTACCTATTTATAAAAGAAAAATCTATAACTACAAATCTGTACATGCACTAACCCTAAAATTTTTACCAGAGCCCACACATGCTATTAATAGCTTACCACAAAAATTTTATAATTTTTGGAGCATAGAAACTCTAGATATAAAATAAACAAGTTTACATACATTCAAAAACACATTTCAAGTTTCAATTTAAATCCTCCAAAAATTCTTCTACAAGGGTCAAGTTTATATTTTTACTAAATACTACACTTCCTAAGGAACACTATAAAATTTATTTCACAATTTTGGAATCTACATAGCCCAACTTATCAAATTTTCAAAGATTGCACTAAATCTGTAAACAAATGACCTATCTCTTGAAAATGTGCCGCTGACAGCCGGGCCCCACGCGCCAGTTGGACCCGCATGTCAGCGACGCAAAAACAGGGGAGATGTCCGGGACGGTGCTACCTCGCCGGCGGTGTCCTCACCGGCGATGAAACCTGGACCACCGTGACCTCCTTGACCTAGCGCTCACGACCGGGTAACTAGGTGGATGGATAACCGACACGAAGGACGGCGGCGACGGCCATGGCGGCTCGGCGAAGCTAGATGGCGGCGCTACACCGGCGGTGGCCACGGCGACGCAATCTAAAGCATGGACGAGCATCTTCTAACCAAGACGAACCTAACACACACGATAGCACCAAGAATGGTGGACAGAAAAGGCGTGGCCACGACAACAGGCTCGACGGCGGAGCGGATGACGGCGACATGCCGGAGCCAGCCGAGGCAGTGTCATCTAAGGTTCGGCCTAGGCCCTACCAACTATGGGGATGCTCGCATACTCACGGTCATGGCACATGATGGACTGAGGCATCCTGGCCACGACGAGCTCGCGCTCCGGGGAGGTGCCCATGATGGCAGCGGCGACGGAGACGGCCAAAGGGCCCTTACCTTGGCTCAAATGCAACTACGAATGGGTCAAGGAGTCAGGGCGAAGCATGGCGCGTCTACGGTTGATAGCAAGTGGCGCGCTGGTTGGTCGGCGACGGAGCTACGCGGCGGCAATGGGCTTGGCAGTAATGGCGGAGGCTCGGCGTTGGCTCTCGCGCGCTTGAATGAAGCTACCGGGCATGGACGAAGGCGGATAAGGAGGTAGGGAGGGTGCATGGCGTCGATGTGCCCGTGATGGCCTGACGTGAGGATGCAGCGCCGGCGTACTGCCGCCAGATGGTGTGCATAGCCTGGGCTCTGTCGGCCACCGTGGCATGAGCTCGGCCACCATCAGAGTCCCGCAATGGTGACTGACAGCGTGTTTTGGTGGCGTTAGTTCGCTTAAACCATGAAGTATCAGTCCATACTATCTAAACCAAAATTGTAGCTCTAAGTACCAGCTACACTTTCTCTTCAAGAATCGTGTGCTAACTCAGCAACCAAAACCGAGTTAAATCCTCCTAAAGTTCAGCTCGTTCAGACTGTCTGACATCCAGACTTAGAAAAAAAATTCTAAGTGTAGTAAATAGTGCATTAGTGATTTTTGTGAGCCCAAATCAAGCATGTTAGGAGCTAAACCAGTCAATGACCCAAAAACAAAAGTTGTTCCTCTTGCCAAACACTACAACTTTGCTTTAGTGACCACCTCCATGCAAGGTCTCTAGCACTATAGTTCAAACTTGGTCAAACATGCTACATTCAAATAATGGTATACATTCAAACTAGGACTTAGTGACCAAATTGCCCTTAACCATGAATACCAAAGTTGTTCATAATGATACTCTAAACCTGTTTAAGCTAATTGCAAGGTCACACCATCATTTCATGCATTGGTCACACATAGGGCTATCCAGGTCAACACATGTAACATTACTTAAGTGCTTGATCATGAAAGGTGACCTTCATGAACAATGTTCCATTTGCTAACCTAAGTGTTGCTAACATGTTTTTGTGACTCATATCAACCAATTACATGTATACACTCATGATCATAAGCATATATACTAGGAAACATGAAATAACAAGCATTGTTGCATATGTTTCAATCAAATGTTTCAAGTGTAAATACTTATATATGAATGCTTGATGCTCATGCTCATGCTAATGCAAGTCAAATTGTGCAAGGCTAACACCTAGGGTGTTACACTTTATTCATCGTCGATGGCGATGAGTTTCTTCCAAATACACTATCACTCGTATCTTCTTCGCTCTGAAACCTCCAGACCATGTATACCTCAACAAAACCCCATTTGATCAAGTGAGATTGCAGCTCATCGCCTTCTAAGAAACACTTATTCTTGCAGTGAGAACATAGACATATGATTGCCTAGTCGATTCACACTCAGAGCATGCTTTTGAGCAGGTGTTAACAAACTTTTTCACCTAATCTATGAAGGGTTGTGATAGCCTCAATATCTGGTACATCCATTCTGACATTTCCATGCAAGTTAACCTTGTACATGTAGCGAACTGTTTACATCAAAATTTGGAATGAGTCTCGTAGAGACTTAAAAGCTCCTAAGGTCATGTCATCAAGGAAGCAATTGCATGCAGATCAGAATTAGCTGATTCAGATGCAGCACCGGAATCGGCTTTCTTCAGGCAGTGCTGGCAGATAATGACAAAGGCTACGATCGGTGCTAGGACAAAACATGATGGACTCTACAAAAGGGAAAAGATTAGGGTCTAAGTTATCTTAAATTAGGAATGTTTTCTTTTATGCTAGAAAATTGTAACGAATCGTGCTCGAGTAGGATTCATGTTTAGACTCTGTGTATAAATACCAAACCCCGGCTATTGTAAGAGACAACAATCAATCCAATATACAAGTCATTTACTTTTTTGGCTCTGGCCACTCCTTAGGAGTAGGAGTAGAGTAGATCTCGGTGAGTTCTTCAGCAAGTACGGAGGCTTTCTAGCTGAGCCGATAGATCTAAAGGATTTAAGGAAGAGGTGATCAGGGTATTAGAGGCAAAAGTTAAGAAGAAACAGAAAATTATGGTAAATACCTACTGATTCTAGCTTCAGCCTTGGCCACCCTCTCCCGCACCAGGGTTAGCCTTAGGGGGTGATCGGACCCTAAACTATGGCCAGAGCCAACTCCGCAATAGCGAGGCAGTCGGCAAGTTTCTCGCCGGTCCGGTTAATGGAAACGATCAAGTCATCATTATCTCTTGGCCTCCTTAGATAGCGAGGAAGCTGGCGACAAATTGGTGCTGGAGATGACCCCAAAGGCTGAGCAGAGTCAGCCCTCTGCTCTGAAATGATAGGAGCATCATGAGGTGCACCCTCTTGATGATGGATGTACTGGCACGATGATGTAGATCCATTAAGAGCCTCCTCAGCAGATCTATTGTTGTTCTCCATGATCTCAAGCCTATGGAAAAAGCAGAAACTATACTAAAGATGCAGGAGGTTTGAGACGAAGCGGGTGGTTTTTTCGATCCAGAGCCATGACCCATATATATAGCCCGGGAAGGCAAGAAGATAGACTTCGCCGGGGGTGTAAAACTAAAATCAGGAATGGAAACAGGATCAACACTCCGGAAACTCAAGAGACAGATAACGAAGAAATAACAAATTCAGACTTATATCTTCCCTGAATTACAAAATATCATGGGGCAGGATACTGAAGAATTTACATTGAACCAAAGACCGACACACCAAGACTTCTTTGGATTGAAGGGAGTCCTGGATCCCCACAAGGCTTGAAGGTCATCGTGAATCGAGTCACAGTCGGCCCGTTGATAGAATTGTGCTAGGAAAAGTGGAAAGGCCACCCAATAGATGCCCTAGCTGATTCTCGGTGGCTGGGAAACTATGGGAAAGAGGCATGTGGCTTTCCCGGTGGGCATTTGGTGGAACGAACAAGGGGAAGGTGTCCACACATTTTAGCCCTTGCAAACACTAGAACAGCTCTATGAGCATGGTGAGAAGACACAGGTGATATCACAAGACTTCTTCTAGCCATAGTAGCTGATCCTCTTGCTCGACAAGGCGCTAGAATGAGCGAGACAATCACCGTATGCACAAGGATTCTTCTAACCACTCAAGATCTTATAGTAAAAGAATGGACCATGGAGGGTCCGGCAGAGCTAGAAGCACTCGAGGGAGCAGATGGAAGAAAAACATGGCTGGATTGTTGAGTTGCTCTCACCAAGGTCGGATAAACATTTTATAGTCGGCCCAGAAAGATGAATCCAAGTGCCAGTGAAGCAGTGACTGCTCTTGTAAAAGTTTTGGGGCATAGGCTCATGAGCTATGGGTGGCAACAAATAGTAGACCCCTAGATCAAGATTCTCTGCCCGTGACTACGGACTGAATCAGGGATACAGACATGATAATTTTGGAATAAAATTACTTTTATCCCAAAATTGGGGGGCATGTGTTTACACCAAAATTTGGAAGGAGTCTCGTAGAGACTTAAAAGCTCCTAAGATCATGTCATCAAGGAAGCAATTGCATGCAGATCAGAATTAGCTAATTCGGATGCAGCACCGGAATCGGCTTTCTTCAGGCAGCGCTGGCAGATAATGACAACAGCTACGATTGGTGCTAGGATGAAACATGATGGACTCTACAAAAGGGAAAAGATTAGGGTCCAAGTTAACTTAAATTAGGAATGTTTTCTTTTTTGCCTAGAAAATTGTAACGAATCATGCTCGAGTAGGATTCATGTTTAGACTCCGGGTATAAATACCAAACCCCGGCTATTATAAGGGACAACAATCAATCCAATATACAAGTCATTTACTATTTTGGCTTCAGCCACCCCTTAGGAGTAGGAGTAGAGTAGATCTCGGTGAGTTCTTCAGCAAGTACGGCTGCATCGATCCGGCCGACCTCCACTGCTTGTTGTAAGTACCGTCATGGCTTATACCTCTGTTCGTATGGCTGTATCGATCCGATCGACCTCCACTGCGACTCTGGTATAAGTTAGTTATTGATTCTTGCCTAGTTCAAGTATGGCTATATCGATCCGGTCGACCCCCACTGCATGAACTAGATCAAGGTCAAGTTATCGGCTCTACCTTAGAATGGCAGTCTTTGATAGATTTATTAAGTTACCGATATTGCTTATTGCTTTCATTATTTATCTAAATTACAGCAATATCACTCTACCCGATTGGGATTGATCTAGATCAGCCTTATATCCTATTTAGCTCATCGTTTGTTAATGTAAAAATGATCTAATATGTACATTAAACGATGAGTTACGTTTTATCAGCTGTTTTACATCAATCTTGATTGTGCATAGCATGCGGTTAAAGCATGTTGCATCTTGAGTAGATTTATTAGGCTAGCAAAAACCGTTCCATGGCATGTGTGATTCTGCCTCACACCCCACTATTAGCATCGTGGAGTGGGGATCGTTATTCGGTAGGTCTACTCTGGATAAGGCATGACTCTAACTGTGCGCTATGCTTGAATCGGCTATTTTAGTCGATATCGAGTGCTTTCGAATAATGAATAGTTCACATCACGAGACCATTGAAGTAAGATAGTTGAAAGATGTGTTAGCCCCATGATCTTATTATAGTATTACGGCCTGCATGATTCTGCTTCATGCCCCACTGATATTAGTAATGAGTTAGGGTCATCGAGTCTATTGTTATTTCTATGCCTTGCAAGATTCTGCCTCATGCCCCACTGGTTATAGTGATAGATGAGATCTAACATGTTCATTAGATTTTATCTCTATTAAATGGTTAAATGGTGTTGAATTGTTTCTTTATATAAAAAAGGAGTTCGGTTGCTTGTAATCATTGGCTCAGCATAAACCAATCATTGTTGACATCTTATTGCTAGTGATTAATATCTACTCAAATAACGACATTTATCTTGAATGATAACCGATTCTTCTTATACAACCTAATGAGCTTTAACCAATTTATTCTCATGAATATGCTAGAATCGACTATTTAGTCGATCTCCTTTCATATCATCTCTCAGAGCCACACATTTGGGACTGTCTGGCAACACCGGCAAGTTCTGCCCTTAATTACTGATAAGCTTTCTCTCCTTGTCAATTATAGGGTCAAATTGACTGGCATGTCTTGGGAGGAGTGCGTAGGTCGACCATCTCTGCGCTGAAGCTAGGCGGATCTATAGCTCCATCAAGCAGACCCTTCTAGCTTGCAGCATGTGTCCTCGGCATGGGATGAAAACTCTATGTCGACACACGTTTCTGGCACACCCGGTGGGACCCCACAATTGTCATGGTGGTTCACAACAACAACGACATCCTTATGCTGCATTATGACGATCTACCTGATGGGGATAAGGGTATCATCAGCAAAGCTACAGAAGAGTTTCAAAACAATTGTTTGTTGTCCTACACCAAAACATATGACAATACAATTGTTTAGAAATTTCCACTACCAAGAGTTCTATTACACGGGTAGACAGATACAACTAAAGATGAAGATAGGTGTTTCTTTAAGGAAGTTGTAGACAAATCTATTTGTGATGCCATATCAAGCCATAACAAAGCTTTTATGGACATATTCAACAACGCCATGAGAGAGGCGATTCATGGATTTCTAGTTGGTCAAGGCAGACTAGCTTATTACAACATTCCAGATCTGTTGACCCAAGAGACTAATCAAGTCGGTACTAGCCATCAAGATGTAGCACCAGCTGGTAATGGTGATGTCCAGACAGTTCAGGGTTCATCTGAACAGGCTCAAGGAACTACTACGAATCAGATAAGTACAATCCTGGACCATCAGTACAGCATGTGCAATAGCCAATGGGGCAAAGTCAGAACCAGGTGATCAATTTTGGCACATCAGGCCACATACCGTCATCGGCTCAAAAAATAGCACCATCAATTCAAAGGATCCGTAGAGATATAGATCCTTATGTCTACAATCAAAGACAAGCAGCAAGCCAGCAAAGGGCCCAGTAGATTGAGATTCCACAAGGATATCACTATGGCACGGATTATAACACCCTTCACATGATGCCAAATCTAGGATACCAAGGCACACGGGATTTCAATCGACAGATGGGTCAGCAGGTGCAAAGAAATCTAAATCCGCAAGCTGATGAATTACTGTTGAGGGTTACCGAGATGATAAAGAATTAGTTTGGTCTAAAGCCAAAAGGGCTGACCTTTTCATACAAACACCCATATCCAGAATGGTATGATTTGGTCGCTCTTCCCAAAAATTATAGGCTCCCATAGTTTGCTAAGTTTACTGGCCAAGATAGTACAAGGATGATAGAACATGTCAGTCGGTATCTTACACAATTGGGCAAAGCATCAGTTGAGAATGCCCATCGAGTTTGTTTCTTCTCCTTGTCCTTATCGGGGCCAGCCTTCACTTGGTTTTCATCATTGCCAGTCAATTCCATTGCCAATTGGGCTGACCTGGAGAAGAAATTTCATACATATTTTTACACTAGGACTGGAGAAAAGAAGATTATCAATCTAACAACTATAAGACAGATGACTAATGAATCGGGCACTGAATTTCTTCAGAGGTTTTGAGAAACCAGGAACTTGTGCTTCTCCTTAAACTTGGCCGATGATCAACTAGCCGCTTTAGCTGTTCAAGGAATGCTGCCGATGTGGAAAGAAAAACAGCTAGGACAAGAATTTGACAACTTGAGTCAATTGACTCAACGAGTAGCAGCACTCAATAGCCAATTCCAGAGTATGCGTAGAGATAACTGATTCTAGAAGAGTACCACAGTAGCCGAAGCTTATGATCCATACTCAGTCGATGACGGCTATGAAGACAAAGAAGAAGAGGTTGCTGCGACTGAGTGGAATTGGGGCAAGAAGATAATGATGGTGCCAAATCCTTAGGGAAGAGGAGTTGAGGAGAGCTATGACTTTGATGTCACCAAACCAGACAAGCTCTTCGATTTCTTACTTGAGAAAGGGCAGATTAAGTTGCCCGATGGTCATGTCATGTTGCCCCCTGATCAATTAAAGAATAAGAAGTTCTACAAATTCCATAATGCTACTTCTCATTCCACCAATGAATGTAGAATCTTCCGGCAGCATATACAGAGGGCTATTCAGCAGGGGAGGCTCAAATTTGATACGCCTCAGAAAATGAAAGTTGATGATAATCCTTTCCTAGGAGATCTGAACATGGTTGATGCTGGGCTATTCAAAGGAAAAACTAAGGTCCTAACATCAACCAAATCAAAAGAAGCTGGAGCAGTCGATCCCAAGATGCAAATATCGGCTGACGAGTATAGAGAGATTAGAAGACGTCATGCCAAGCAAAAGAGCCGATACGAGCAGGGGAGACGTCAAAAGCAGATACGACAAAGCTGTGGGTTACATCTTAGATTTTATTGAATAAGTGGCAGCGACAGAAAGAAAAGGATTATCAGCATTGGTTAAAAGATCAAGCGTACCAGCATCAACTGAAAGAAGAGAGGTATGAAAGAAAACAAGTTGAATTACATTGGAATTGTTCTTTCTTCAGACATTGTTGGAATGAAGGTTTGAAGTTGCCTACCAGACATGACTGTCCAAAATATAGCAATCAATATCGGGAGTATAGGCAGTCTCAAACCAGCCGTCGGTCTATCCATGCTCAAGATGAAAATCATCATAATAACATGGATCGGCGCTTAAAAAATAAAAGTGTTCATGATCGGCTTGGAAAAATAGTTGTTGACCAGGACTAGGCTGATCATGAAGAGAAAGGAAACGAAAGAAAATATGTTTGGCAAAAGGGCCAATGGTGTCCAGGAGGTTTAACAAGAAGCCAGAAGAGAAGGGTGCAACGCCTAAGGAATAAAGAGATGGAACAGGCTCAGGCATCCGGTAAACCTCAAGTATGGCGTACCAAGCAGACAGCCGATAGAAAGCAACCATTAGCTAATATCCAAATGGCTTTTCTGTTGCCATCAGAATTCAGAGCTCCGGTAGATCAAGAAGTTTATTCGGATTTTGATGAATCGGAGTATGAGGGGATAGTTGCCAAGTTAACGGTTGTACAGCAAGCAATATTTGACAAAGCAGTCAAACATCAGCACTTAAAAGTTTTATATATGAAAGGTCTTGTTGATGGGAAGCCGATGAACAAGATGTTGATGGACGGAGATACTTCTCCTTTTGGTAACTTCCTAGCTTCTATAGGATCTTAGATCTCTTTTAGTAAATTATTTTCATAGTAAGGTTTCTTTTGATATATTTGATTATTTCTAAGCCATGTACCAGAGTGACAATCTTTGTTTTAATCCACATGTTAGAATATTTACTTGATTCCTGGACGCAATATCATATTTGCCTTATACCAATAAATTTTGCTTAAGCTAACTTACAGGCTGATTTAACTATTCCAGTAGGAATTGTTTTTATTAACTTACAAGCGTGGTTTTCTGAAACTGTCGCAAGCGTTGCCCGGAAGAATTTCCCCATGCTTTAATTTCACTGCCTGCACAAATTTTCTTGACAGTGAAACTTTTTCAGCTCACAATTATTCTCCCAGTTACATTACCATCTTAGGTGGCCAGCTAATTCCTGCTCTTGTCTTGCTTCAAGAGTACGTGTACAACAGGCTTCAGTTCATGTGACCTTGTTACTGCACTACAATGCATGCATGCCTCCATCCGTACCACCTGCAAGAAGTGCAAGTGATCACTTGCTGCTACGCGTTTCTGAATTGTTTCACCGTGTGCCTGCAGCAGCGTACTTCACGTTTGTGCAGGGGCTCGTGAAGCAGATGGTGAACCCGGCTCTCGGCCATGCTCATGGGCTCCAATGGCCTCACCAAGGCCTCACTCACCTCCCTCAATTGCCCTGCGCAAATCATGTCCAAGTCAACTAAGGTAAATTTGGTCCCCTTTTTTCACTGTTCCCCATACACTGGAAAATATAATACTCTAAAAAATATTGGAAGAACAATACCCAATGATTTCTTTTTCATCTGTACCTTCTATGCAGGGTCTTTTTGTTTTTGTTTTAGCAGAAATACAGTTCCTTTTTGCGAGGAAAAAGAAAAAGAAATATAGTTCTTGTGATATTACAATGAATTCTGAAAGACTGAAACATTGAACACACTTAGCCCAAGCAGTAGGAAAAGAATCAAATATGCCATGCTCTTTTATTATTATATATCCTTCAAGGAATCCCTCTTTGCAATTTTTTATAGAGAAACAATCTCAAGTTCTGAACACTGCATTCCTCATCCTGATGACCAAGGATCAGATCCACTCAAAAAGTGTTGCTACTTGGTAGCTACGTAGCTTGAGTTACTGAAAAAAGGAGTTGGGATACATGAAGCTGATTTGAATACAAATATTTTGGTTTATATGCATTTTGACTTGCCTTGGTGCCTCCCCCTTAGACTTCGATATAAATACTTTGTCGAGTCACTATCCGTGGTGTTACTTTTTATCTGCTTGCAATCTGATAATATGCCAAAAATGAAATGATTTACTACCTCTGGAATTATATCTTGAGATAATACACTCCTTTTTCATCCTCGATGTGATGTTGGTTTTGGGTCCAACTTCTTGTCATCATTAGTCTGACCATTGTCAAAATTGTGGTAAATTTCATTTTTGTTAATCTACTGCAGCCTAAAACCGACTCCTTTTCAACAGGCAAAGCTGGATACTGTCAAAATTGCATATGAAAGCCTACAGGATAACTCGTATTGGGCTAAGGTGCTTTACTGCTTTGTTGACCATGTAAACACATGCCGGGTGATTTTAGCACATGCCGGCAGTGGAGGGAATCAGAACTATTTTATTACAAAATAGTGGTATGTAAATTATTGTAATATCCATCAATGTTCAAGACATGATCCTTTTTATCGGTCATTGGTTGATGCTTATAAAATTTACAGGTTGATCAATTTTCTTTTGATGTATTTTGGATAGTTTGGTTGAAAGAACAATATTTATTCTTCAAATTAGAGATAAAATTATCTTTCGCTCAATGTTATGCTATAACAGTATAATTGTAGAATCTTATATATTTTACTGTGACAAAAATATTTGGTTATATAATATATAAGGCGTGAATCTTAATGAATTTTAGCAATGGGATTGCAATGCTGATTAGAACTTAGGCATTTCACTTTTGTTGTTTTTAATTTGATGGAGTTTTAAACCTACCTATAGTACCTGCATATTGTTGTAGTTGCTTCTTTGCACATTATAGTTTTGAAAGTAAAGCCAGAACATATACTCTGGATTTGATTCGCTGCCTGTGGTTCGCTAGGCGCTGGAATCTAGGTTGATGACTTTACGTTATCTCCATTTACTGTGTGCAAAAAACCATGGAAGAACATGTCACCACCGGACAAAGTAATGATAGGGATGAGCCACCTGGTGAGGAGGCCAACTATGATATGGAGATGTTAGGACTAGAGGGTTCCGTAGACGGTGGTATAGGTACAACCAATATGGAGCACAAAGAGTGCGGTGACCGGGACAATTAGGCACACTATGAGGGAAGCTCGTGCTGGACAGGTAAAACAGGGATTTTTTTCAGCTCCTTGCGTTTGGAGGTTACAGTCATAAAGAATTGTATTACACAGTATTGTTATATTATCGTGCGATCCGTGTGTTTTTAGTGTAAAAGTTTAGCTGTCCCGTAGCAACGCACAGGCACGCTACCTAGTATACATACAAAAACTGATTCTTCAGGTCATGTTCCCTACGCTACTTGGAACTGGTGACAGCTGGACTTTGCTGAAGGCAATTAGTGTAACTGAATATCTAAACTATGAATCAGGTGTGACAAGTTGTTCTGTTTTGCCAGGCTATTTCCATCTGAAAACTATATGCTGAATTTCTTGCTTTATATTGTATAATACAGGAAAATTCTCCAAAAATAAGGGTATTGGAGTCTTTGGCAATGATGTAAAAGATACAAATATTCCTCCTGAAGCATAGTGATATTACTTGCTTACCAATCGTCCTGAGGTTAGATCCAAGATTCATTCAACTAATAGATCTTGATGTAAATCATTATGGGTAAAAAAAGATATTTTTTGCTCTAACTTTCAGGCATCAGATACGCAATTCACTTGGGCAGATTTGCAAGCCAAGCTCAACAATGAGTTGGTAAATATTTTGGGGAACTTCATTAATCGAGTTCTGAGCTTCATTGCAAAACCAGAGGGTCAGTAGAAACGAATCATCTTACCCTTTTGAGTATGATTTATCCATAGCTCTCCGGATTTGTCCTAACATGCATCAGTGTCCTGTTTGTTGTGCCTCTCTGAACTGTTGTTGCAGGAGCTGGATATGGTTCCATCATACCTGATGCACCACATGCAGAGTCACATGCACGGACTCACGAAATTTCAGAAACTGTTGGTAAATTGGTTGAGCAGTATATAGATGCGATGAACAAGGTGAAAAATTGACTTCGAACCAATGGAGTTGTACTAGTAGATAATCTGAATTTGAACTGCTTCTATCAGCCTTAGGCATTCATGTAATATCAGTGGCTACCATTAACAGGTCAAACTAAAATGAGGGCTAAAGCTTGCAATGGCCATTTCCAAAGAGGGAAATGCATACCTGCAAGTAAGCCTTAGTTACATGTTTTCCAGGCTTTCTTTTGCATTGATTAAACAACCTCGTCTCTCACCAAATTTGTTCCTGCATATGCAGGGTAGTAAGTTTTGGGACCTTTACAAACAAGATCCAGTTGGTTGTGCCACTGTGATAAAGACTTCTATTGGCCTCGTTTACCTCCTGGCTTGTTTGCTAGAGCCTTTCATGCCATCCTTCTCAAAAGAGGTTTGGCCCAGACTTGAAATGAAGTGATGCAACTACATGCATTTGGAAAATTTGAATGTAATATATTCATTGATATCTTATTTAGGTTCTTCATTAGCTGAATCTATGACCAGAAGAGCATCTATTATTTTGTGATCGAAAAGGGCAGAGGGAAAAAGCAAAAAGGCCTTGGGATCTTATACCATCAGGCCACAGGATAGGGAAACCTACACCTCTATTCAGAAGATTGGTACTATGGGTTTTTTTCTTTCTTTTGAAGTATGTAATACTATGGTTTTAGATGCTCTCCATTTGTCCCACTACCTTGATTTTACTGACACCATACACTATATGCAGGATGACAGCACAGTGAAGGGCTTCAAGGAAAAATTTGTGGGCAGTCAAGCCGAAAGAAGACTGAGGGCTGAAATTGCTGCACAGTTGGAAGACACAGAAATACGTAGCTAGTACTAGTACTATTTGAGTATTTGTACTTTAACCTTATACCACATATCAAACCTAAAGAAAAATTCCTTTTGCATTTCCACTAAAAATCCACAGTTACAGTAATGTGGGTTGGATGGATGAATTAGGGTGTAGGAGTAAACATTGTACATGTTGACGGTACTTTATCCAGGAATCGTACATAAAGTTAGCTTCAAGTAGAAACTTGGTGATTACAGGTCTTATGCTCAATTGACTAGAATTCTCTCATATCGATGTATGAATCGCCTGAGGGCAAACAGGGGTGTGGGGTAAAAAATCTGACAAAGAGACACACCTTAATTTATCTGGGAGAATACCTTTGTAGATTCATAATAGGCCTAGAATAATATTATATTCTCTAAAGTACAAGAATGACTGAACTGTGGGTAAGAAGAAGCAACAGATCACCCACCCATTATATTCTCTAAGAAATCATGAAGAGCATACCTTTGTCAAATATATTCCTCTTGTGACCATTGTTCAGCTAAATGCTAAATACTAAACAGTCACCCACCCATCATTTATCCATTTAAATGGGTTAAACATTTGTTTAAACAGGCTAACCGATATTTAAACACACACGGCAGGCCACTCTAGCTTTTAAACGGCATTTAAACGGGCTAAACGACCATTTAGGCGAACAATACCTGTGATGCTATATTTTGGCAACTTGACACTCTCCAATTGAATCAACGATAAGCTTGCTTATTCTGTATTTATTTACTATTTCTTGCACATGTAAATGAGGAAAGGCATTTTGTGTAATATGGAAATGGAAGTGGTGAAAACATATGATAGAAAAGGAGTAGATGCTAAGGTAGAGAACATGACACCAATTCCATCATTATTCTGTGCTTGTTCCTTGCTAACATAATATGATGGGGCAATGTCAATCTAATCCAATCCTATCCCACCAGTCCTTTTCTATTGCAATTGTCACAGATGAAGTTTAGGTTGGAGTTAGAAGATAGCTTTTCACATGTCCTTGGAAAAATAATGTTCTGACAATGCCAAGAAGTTCATAATAAGAGACTATTTTTCAAATATACTTCATGTGTCGTGTCACCCCTTTTCCTTCTTTTTTTTATTTCTTTTTTAATGATCAAATATTGACCATCAGTTATCCACGCACTGCTATGCTTAGGATGAATCCTTTTGCCAACAGCTAATTTATCTTCACAAAATAAATTGTAATATGCCATAAGTTACTCTTGCTTCTTGCAAATTATTTGATTTAGTAGCTTTTGAAAGTTCTACTATAAGGGGTCTATTTCATCATGTACTTAAGAAATAAAATTACAAAACTCAACACTTGCCGTTGTGATGTACTGAAGTTCTTTACTTAGTAGAGCAACTCCTAATCTTGATTTTTTGGCAAGATGAAAAATAAACTTCCTTCAACAACTCCCAATCTACGGCGCTTGCAAAAACAGAGGCATCCACGCACAAAGATACGTGGACTCCTAGGGCGCCCATTTTTTTTCGACACTCCGTCGTCCCGACCGCCGCTGCCTGGAGGTTTGCCGGAATTAAACCTCCAGCCACTATTTTCAGATCTGAGAATACTATGTAGAGCCATGCATGCGGGCAACAGCCGCCACCATCTGGCAGGTTTACCGGAATTGGATCTTCGATGACTATTTTCAAATCTGAGAATAGTGGGAGGTAGAGCAGACAATGGAGATTCCGTTTTTGAGGTTCTGGGTGTGAGTTAGGTGCCGGGGATGGCCAGCTGTAGGGTGGCTGCTGGTGGCAATGGTGGCGGCGTTGGTGTGGCACAAGCGGTGATAAAAAAATTTCAAGTGGGCATACTTTTCTTTTTAGGAGCAACTTATTGAAAACTGTTGGTGATGGGCTTTTTTTCCCTTTCCAATATTTATTGGAAAGGTTGCAAAACCAAATTTTTAGGATTATTTTTTGGGTACTATTGGAGATGCCCTTACAAGGAATGAAATGGATGCACATCAAACACCTAAACTATCAATTGCTTCCATTTTCGAGAATCATTTGAAACAAGCTTCCAGTTAAGACAAATATAAAATTGACCTGGGATGACAATAATACGGGATTCAAGGCTAAGAATAGAACTACCAATCGGTCATATAACACAAGAAATTTCACAGGTGAACTCTTACATGTTGCGCTAAAGTGAACTCAACACTTGCGTATATCATATATGCATATACATACTTGCAAGAAATTTTCAGAGCAATCTTGCCATTTCATTGCATATACCATATATGCATATACATACTTCCTCTGTTCCAAAATATAGTTTATTTTTGCTTTGTCCTAAGTCAAACTTATCTAACTTTGACCAAGTTTATACAACAATGCATCAACATCTACAACTACAATATCAAATTAGTTTAACTCATGGTTTTTGAGGCGTTGTGGTGTCATGTGGGCCATGTGGCGCTAGGGGTATGCCTGGATGCCTAGGCGTATGGCGTAATTAAAACCTTGCGACGTCTTGTGGCGCCTAGGGTACGCCACAACGCCTCAAAAACCATGGCTTAACTAAAATCTCGTTTTTTCTATAAACTTGGCCAAAGTTAGAGAAGTTTAACTTAAGACAGCTAAGGAGAACTATAACTTGAAATGGAAGGAGTACTAAGGTACGATACTTACCATGTTACCAGCAGGCAGCAAACGCTAGTTTGACTGCTTTTGGGACTACAGGCTGTCCCTCCAAGTGTGGAAATTACATCCTAACATCCTCAATCTGCAAGACACAAAGGATCATGCATTGTTATCAGAAAACAAAATTCCATAAAGTATCATTTGAAAATGTTCAATTTATGAATAATGTGTATAGCATCTGATCTTTTAACTAGCAAATGAAAATTGCCACTTTCAATAATATATGGTGTCTCACGAATCAACATCTAATACCTAAAATATGCAAATTAGCAGGTCTCACCATAAGCACAAGAAAATTTTCAGGCAGGCTTACGGAGTTCAAGACCTTATGAAAAGGACATAATGATAGTTGTTTTTTTATCATATAATGATAGCTGTTAGTCTCTGTTATCACTGTTCTGCAAAGATAATAATGAATGGGATTCAGATAAGATGCCCCCGGAATCCCTGATAAGCTTACAGAGTTGCTCAAGGATTTTTACAACTGAAAAGATTATTTGTAAATTAAAATATTACCTTCTAATTTCTGGTATTCCCTTCGGCGTCACTGATAGGAACTTCATCACATGATTGATGGCAGTGAGAGGCTTATTGCCTGGCAGCTGACACATTTCACCATGTGATTATGCGATACAACTGAGCGCACCATTTTTTAGAACTAGATGTAGTTTCTGGACTAAAGATGCGACATGATGCCAGTTTCTGAAATGTCAATCAGGTTTGCAGTATGCCTCATTTGTAATGTAATCCCATGTAAGCAGTCATAAATTGCATTAGTGTCCACATGGGACTTATCTTTCAGGATAAATTCATGAACCACACCGTTTAGCTCAATGCAACTACATCCAGGAACCTTCTCCACTCCCAAGTGCCTCATCATAACCCTCACTTTGTCAGCCTTCTTCCTCATATTTGCCTCTGCATACATGTTAGCCAATAGCACGTAGATTCCACTATCACTTGGGTCAAGTTCTACCAGTTTCATTGCTGCCTTCTCACCAAGTGTGATATTACCATGCATCCTACAAGCAAAGAAAAGAGCACCCCAAACTACTGCATCAGGATCCATAGGCATGGTGTTTACAAGTTGTTCTGCTTCATCTAAATGCCCTGCTCTGCCTAGCAAGTCTATCATACATGAATAATGTTTCATTTTCCTCTCAAGGTGGTATTTCTCATGCATTAGGGAGAAAAATTGACGACCTTCTTTAACCAAACCAGCATGGCAACAAGCTGACAGAACCCCTATAAATGTTATCTCATCTGGCTGCAATCCAAGATCTATCATTCTTTGGAAGTATTCTATGGCCTCATCAGCATGTCCATGATTTGCAAGACCACATATCATTGCTGTCCATGTGAGTGCATTTTTATCTGGGATTTCTCTGAAAACACAGATCGCCTTCTTGATGTTGCCACACTTTGCGTACATGTCAACTAGAGATGTGCCAAGTGCAACACTAAGATAAAGCTGATGTCTGTCAATGTAATGGTGGACCCACATCCCCATTTCTAATGCTCCAAGCTGCGAGCAAGCAGATAGGAGATTAACCATGGTGATCTCATTAGGATCCACCTTTGATTCCTGCATCTCATGAAACAGCGCGATAGCCTCCCTGCCCTGCTTATTCTGAACATAACCAGCCATCAGAGCATTCCATGGGAATACATCCCTTTCAGGCATCTCATCGAACAGCATACGTGCATCCTCCATCAATCCCAGCCTCGCATGCCCCACGATCATGGTTGTCCAAGAAACAACAGTTCTGTTGTCGATCCTTTCAAACACCGACTTTGCTAACTCTAAACTACCACACTTGACATACATATCCATCACCGCGTTCATCAGCCTCACCGTGCACCTCAACCCTTCACTGTCCACAAACTCATGCAGCCTCTTCCCGAGCTCCAAGTCCCCCATCTGTGCACATCCCGACACTGCCCCGATCATCGTGACCTCGTCAGGCCTCACTGCCTTGTCATCTTCCGCCAACCTCCAAAACAACTCTAGCGCCTCCCGCGAGAGGCCACTCCTCACGTACCCACCAATCAGTGTGTTCCAGGAGACCACGTCCCTTGCGGGACTTTCATCGAACAACCTGCGGGCAAGAACCATGGACCCACAAACAGACCAGAAATGCAACGCGGCGTTCACCACGAAGACGTCAGCGCTGAACCCCAGTTTCTGCACATGTCCAAGAACCGCGGCACCGTACGACCTGTACTGCAGGCACGCGCAGACCTTGAGCAGGAATGGGAAGGTGAGGTGATCGGGGCGCGCGGAACCGGAGCGGAGGAGGGCGCGGTAGAGCGGGAGGCAGTGGCGGTCCACGAGGTGCGGATGCGGGCAGAGGGAGAGCGCGCGGAAGGCGGCATTGTAGGGGGATGCAGAGTCCGGCGGGGACGGGAGGGAAGCGAGAATGGCAAGCGCGTGGAGAAGCGGGCGCGGGGAGGCGGGGTCGGAGAGGGCAAAGGCGGCGACGAGGCGTTCGCTGAAGGGAGAGGTGGAGCGGGAGGAGAGGAGGCCGGAGACGAGGAGGTGCGCGTGGAGTTTCAGAAGGACGCGGAACGGCGGCGGGTCGACGGCGACGGCGCGGAGGAGGGCCAGCAAGCGGGAAGGCGGAGGCATCGTTTTGGGCGGTCGGAAGGCCCTAATTTTTTATAATTTAGCCCCTTTTTTTTAAACAAAATTTATATTTGGCTCTCTAAGAGACTTAAACTCATCTTTGGACCCTGGGGTCGGCGCCACAGATCTTGAAGCCGAGGTGCCTGGCCGAGCACAACAAGCCATCCTAGGTGGCGTTCACGTGGCCGACATCTCGGTGCCACAGATCTTAACGTCGAGCTCGGCGCCATGTATTCTGGCGCCGAGCATTGATTTAAAATCTGAAACCAAGTTTCCCTTGCCGACGTTGTTCTCATTTCTTCATCCCCTCTCGGTTTCTTCCTCTCCTTACCCCCGTCCAATCTCTTGAATCGACGGATTTGACCTTGGATACTTGGATTTGATCCATACATCTTCGCGAGCAAGGTATCCTCTCTCCCCTTATCAATTTTTACGCATTGATTTGGTATATATCACGTCTATTTGGCAACTCTAGATACGTTCGTACCTAATGTCTGAAGTGATTTTTTTTATTTTTTGTATTATGTGACGGTAGGATGCCAAGGCGTGGTAAAGCTAGTAAGTAAAAGTAATCACTTATCATCATGTTATGTTATGTTTTTATTTTTGTATTATGTTTTATGTTTTGTATTTATGTTCAATTGTAGTTATGGTCGGATGACCGGAAATGTCTTCAACCTGTTGCCTCTGCCTAGTGGTGTTCCAGTGCCCATGTGCTTTTTGCGGCGATCCTTGCAAGGTAGCCAAGTCCGATGAGGAGGACACGTATAGGCAGAGGTATCGGATGTGTGCCAATTTTGCGTTTGAGCCTACACTTCATCAGCGCCGCATTAACAAGATGGTGAGAAATTAATGTTGTTTAATATTTATTGTGTCAAATGAAGTATTGCATGATTTATTTGTTTTGTAACAATTGTATTTGTTGCAGACCTCTCGACCGCTCTGTGATTTTGAGCAGTGGATCGACACTGAGATCAAGTCGGAAGATAAGAAGTGGATGCAGAACTGTTATGGTGGGAGACAGAGGACAAGGAGATGATGGAGAAGAGACACAGAGAGGAGGCTCTAGAAAAGGAGCACAAGGAAGAGGAGGAAAGGAGGCGTGTTGCTTCACACAAGGAGGAGAGGGAGCAGAAGCTTGAGCATGCACAGCGAGCGAAGGCAGCAATAGAGGAGAATCTCAATGCCCAAAGGAAGGGAAAGTGGCCTCGTTGCACTCAGTAGTCTTCATGAGTTGCTATTTCTATGGTATATTCATGAACAATGTTGTCTAATCTTGGACTTTGCATTGTATTGTCATGTAATGCACTTTTAGTTTGTCGTCATGTACTTCAAATGTTGTTATGTTGATTAATGTGCTCTATTATTGGACCTTTCATAGTGTTGTTAGTTTCATTATTTATTGTCATAATATTTAGTTTAATATTGCATAGGTAGTGAAACGAGGTCACGTAGTGCAAATAAAACGTAACGAAGTAGTTGATTACCTAATTCAATACACACAACACATGAAATGACATATGATAACATATACTAAACTAGGTTACAGAGGTCCTGCACTAAACCTAACATGCCTTAGGTAATTGAAACAAACAACATGCTCATGAATGGCATGTGAGAACATGTGCCAAACAAGGGTACATATTTCCTTCGACTAACCCTAACATGCCTTAGATGATTAAAGCAAAAAAAATAAACACATGGATGTCGCCCGTTAAAAAGATTGGTTTGTCTTAGTAGTGTGGCCACATAGCAAATTGTGTTGCACCTTCTCCAAAGCATCCTCCTATTGTTGGTGGTGGTGGCGGCGGGGGTGGCGGCTGAGGACCCTTGTTCCTGTGATTAGGGCAGGTGCAATATGGATCATTGTAAAGTGCCTCTTGTGAACTGGCACCATTGTTATCATCTTCATGTTCGTCGTCTTTGTAACCACTGCTAACTTCCCTTTCTAGATCGAAGATACGGTCCTGCAGGTAGTAGATGTACTCCGCATGCGGATAAATAGGTCGAGGATCGACCCACCTAGTGAACCCACATTTTTCTTCGGATAAGGAAGACTGCAATAAATATGTCATGTAAGTTGTATAGAAGATGAACATATTGAAGAAACAAATAGTAATAGAAATTACACATGCTCACGAACATTTGAAGAAACGTCGGTCTCCATCTATTCCCTCGGTGAACATCTGCACTAGACAGTCCTCACCATGCATGCATTTTGGCCACTCGTCTTTCTGTTCATCGTATCCTCTCAGTGGTGCCTCTTTGGTGAAATCACTTTTGCTCTCGATTGAGAACCTCTCATAAAGAGCTTCCTCAAAAAAATCGAGACCAAGAGGACCCTCCCACCTAATGGTAGTTTCCTTCCCCTTTTCTCTCCCTCTAGACGACCCTTTAGACATTGGTATGGCAACAAAAGATAATGCTGAGGAGTGCTCTTCCTCCTTGTTGTGTGTTTGAATGAGAGAGAGTGAGGGGTTATTTATAGGTTGAGATGAGGAATGGAGGCCTCTCAATGTGCCATGTCAGCAATCCGTGTGCCTCTTCGCCTCAGCCCTTGGATCAAACAGTAATAAGATAGATGGTGGAGATAGAGTGGAGTTGTGCTTCCTTGCATGCCTTCATACCTATAGGTGTACTATTGTCTAAAAAGCCTAGATTCGTTCACTGTTACTAAAAAACCTATATTCATCTACAAAGCATCTGTACGATATGATTGGACTATACATGTTCTACTGGATTTATATTTAATCTGTATACTACATTTATGCCTTTGTAGCAGTTAAGTATAATTAATGATTCACAGAAAAAATTCATAAAAGTTTCTCTTGTTTTAGGAGCATCCACGGTTACAAGCAGAGACATCATTATATAATCCAAACATTTAATCGCCCAAAGACCACAATACAACCACATCGAACATCACAATCAACATAACATGTCCTGCATAGTCCAAATAGTGCACAATGTCCATACAGTCCCAAATAGTTATAGAAAAGTAACTACGTACTTTCTAAATATCCACACATGCAAAATAAGCAAAGTCCATGTAGCCCAAATAGTTTGTGTCATCGGATCTAAGTCGTTACCATAGTCTTAACCTACAAGTCGTCATCACTTTCTCCTAGTCTTACCCTTGCCCTTGTGGCCAAGAGCGTCGGTGCCTGGAGTGTACGTGCAAGGCGGACGACGTCTTCTCGTTCCTACAACCTACATAGCCTGAGTCGAAGGAGCGTCCTAGAGCTGAGACTCGGCAAGCTCATCATAACCACGCTCCTTGGCCTCCTCGTCGCCTTCGTCGTCGTCCTCGTCTTTGTGGCCTTGGAAAGTGTCCACAGTCGCAGCGCTAGTACCTCAGTGAGAAGAAGAACCGAGGCCTACAGGTGTGTCCCATTGTCGTGCGTGTGGCCCGTGTACGTCCATTGCAGCGCTAGTACCACAAACACAATGAGCTACAGCACGCCACAGTCTACGTGCTAGCCTCTATCATGCAAAGATGCAAAGATATTAAGTAGAAAACCATAGCTCAAACAACTTACTTAAACATAAAACAACAAGAGGGCTAGTGTCGACTTACTTCAAGAAAGTTGTTTAGTGTGTGCTCGTCCACGCCTGTCCTCGGAAACCGCAGATTGCTTAAGCGTGTTGCCCTACAAAAAAACAAATAATAATGTGATTAAAATCTGAAATTAGAATCTTACTGAAATTTTGATATTGACGGAAACAAAATAACACATGCAAAAGCGAATTGCTAAGATAAAAGAAATAGTCATCTTTAAACAAAAAAGGAAGTCATAACTCATAAGGCTTCATGATATAAACCATAAAAATCTTTTGTATATGTAAACACCAGAAAAAGTGAAACATGTCCCACATGTATGCAGAAAGAATGGTGGGAGAGGAAACAAGAGGATGTAGTTTCGGGCCTATTTGGAATGCATATTTCCCCGTATGTTATTATCCACACCATCACGCTGGCAGCCCAATCCACCAACCATGGCCTAAATGAACCCCAACTCATCCATGCCAATGTGTCATGACACAGAAAGGGAGGCCCTAGAGATGTGGAGGTCCCAGGTGGCTCTTGGCTAGGTGGATGGACCAGTGATAACAGCGCAGCTGTCATCACTAGACATAGCAACCTACTGTAGACAGAATGGGAAGACATAGCAACCAAATTTGCAACTGACAGAATGGGCATAAAGATATATAAATCTGAATGGTCGTATCTCTGAGGCTAGACCAGGGAGTAAAATGGATGAAATACAGTGTTGAAGCTGCAGATGAACGGGGAGAAAGAGAGATGAACGGGCATACTTGTCAATGCCATCTCCAAAAACACATTCCCCACTGATAGAGGAATGCCAATAAGCTTAGATTACTTAATGATGTGCCGGTGACCACATTCGCCTTGGTAGGGCGAGGGACCAGATCCCAAGTGTGGTTGTCCAAGAGAGCAGCATATTCTTCTTCCATAGCCCGACGCCAATGGTGATTGGTAAGAGCGTCACGACAGGACCGCTGTAGCGGGGACAGGGCCTCGGTGTGTAGAGCGAGATGAGGCTGCTGGTACCCAGATTTCCCACGGGTCGCCATGCCATGAGAATTTGCGATGGGCGGGATGGGAACAGCGCCGGCAGGAAGCGGAGGACCACACTTGACATAGCGCGGTGGAGAGGGAATGATGCCGGAGCGTCGAGGAGTAGCCTCAGCGAGGGGCTCAGGCGGAGGCGGCGAGCTAGGTGCCGGGGCACGCCGGGTGTAGACATGGACGACGAGTGGTTTGTCGAAGGAGGATGCCAGGGGCACCTGCACAGGGGGCGTCGTGGACGTTGGTGCAGGGGCGGACGCCGGGGGCACCTGCAGAAGGAGCGCCTGCAAGGGGGGTGCCATGGACGTCTACAGAGGGGGTGCCAGCCGAAGCGTGGTGACGCTGGGAGGGGGAGACCAGGACGTCGGTGTACCTAGGGCAGGGACCGAGGCGACCGACGGTCGGGGCACGGTGAAACCTAGTGGAGGTGGCCTAGACGTCTGCATGCCTAGGCCCGGCACCGGAGTGACCGATGGCACAGGCTAGGAGGGGGCGCGCAGAGGCGCAGGTGCTGGCAGGGAGCCTATGCCCCCAGGTATACCTGTAGGCAGAAAAGAGACTGATGGGGGGTCGTCATCAGTTAGAAAATCAAGCTCGTGTGTAGGTGGTGAAGGCCGACGAAGGGAGAAAGGAAACGTTGTTTCATCGAAAACAACATGACGAGAGATGATGATGTGGTTGGTGGCAAGGTCGAGGCACCTGTAGCCCTTGTGATCGGGAGAATAGCCAATGAAAACGCATAGAGAAGAACGCGGGGCGAGTTTGTGAGGAGTGGTGGCGGTGAGGTTGGGGTAACAAGTGCACCCAAAGGTCCAGAGGTCATGATAGGAAGGATGAGTGCCATAGATCACGAAGAAAGGGGTGCTCATGTTTAGAGTCTTGGTGGGGAGGCGATTGATGATGTGGGTGGCAGTGGGAAGAGCATCAGCCCAATAGGAGGGGGCATGGAAGTTTGGAAGAGCAAGGTGCGGGTGACATTGTTGGTGGTACGAATCATGCGCTCGGCTTTGCCATTTTGCTACGAGGTATAGGGGCAAGACATACGGAGAGAAACACCTTTAGCAAGAAAGAAAGCACGAGACGTAGAGTTGTCAAACTCACGGCCGTTGTCACATTGCACAGATTTGATGGTGCAACCAAACTGAGTGAGCACATAGGCGAAAAAATTAGAAAGAACAAAGAAAGTGTCAGACTCTAAGCGAAGAGGAAAAGTCCAAAGAAAATGAGAGCAATCATCAATAATAACTAGATAATATTTGAATCCGGATACACTGATAATTGGGGATGTCCACATATCACAATGGATCAAATCAAAATTATGAGGTGCTCTCGACAAGGAACTAGTAAAGGGTAAGCGGACATGGCGCCCAAGCGGACAAGCATGGTAGAGGGAGTCATCATCAGGCTTGCTGCAGATAATCGAAGAGGACTGGGCAAGGCTCTGAAGAGTTGCCTTGCCAGGGTGGCCGAGGCGACGATGCCAAGTAGCCGGGGAGGGGGTGGCCACAAGAGCGCAGGAACCGGAGGGCGACAACGGGAGCTGCAGGGTGTAGAGGGGCCCTGAGCTGTTACACCGAAGGAGGACGTTCCTGGTACGAAGATCCTTCACAGAAACACCAAGAGGGTCAAACTCAACAGAAACGAGATTTTTAGAGGTGAACTGTCTAACACAAAGAAGGTTTTTAATGATGTCAGGGGCTATAAGAACGTTGTTGAGATGGAAGGGACCAGGAAGAGAAGAGTAGCCAATGCCAACAACCGGTAAGGTGGCACTATTGCCCACCACAAATGGAGGAAGGAAAAGAGGAGGATGGCGACATGGTGACCATACCAGGGTTGGAAGCAATGTGAGAAGTGGCGCCTGAGTCGACAACCTAGTCCGAGGAACTTGGTGGCGGGGTGAGTGTGACGGTGCTGAAGGTGTTGGCGAGGGACTGAGGATCCCATGGTGACCATGCAGAAGGGGACGTCTGGGTGGGCGCCTGGTAGTATGCTGCAGGAGCCGGAGGACAATATGCTCTAGGAAGAGGCATGCCCGTCATCAGAGCTTGCTGCGGAGACGAAGGCGGGCCGATGCGAGGCGGTGGACCACGAGGACCACTGGGGTTGGACCTGGGCCACATATGGATGGACCCAGTCCATGGGTTGAGGAGGGAGGGCCACTGCGATCCGCCTGGTGAGCCACTGTGCGAACCGCCTTGGCCACGGCCGCCGTGACGACGCTGGCCATGGCTGCTGCCAGATTACACCCCCCGACGGCCTGTGGAGGGTGCAGGAATGTAGGCCCAGGTGTCGATGAGGAGGCAGGTGGCTTGCTGGACGAAGAGGCGATGAGAGCCGAGGGAGGCGCCATGTTGAGCTCGGCCAGTCGTAGGTCGGCGCGGACATCAGCAAACGAAGGGAATGGCCGCTGACGGGTGACGAGCTGCGACATGAACTGGAAGCGCTCGTTGAGGCCACGCAGAACATTCAGCACAAGAGTACGGTCGTTGATTGGCTCACCAAGATCGGCAAGTGCAACAGCCATACTCTTCATCTTGTGGTAGTAATCGTCGATGGAGAGGGTGCCGTGGGAGAGGATGCGAAACTCGGCATCGAGAAGCATGGTGCGGGACTCACGATTGTTCAGGAACTGTTGTTCGATCCCGAGCTAGGCTGCCCGAGCAGTGATGCCGTCATGCTCGTGGATAACGTCCAGGAGGTCGGAGGAGATGGTGTTGAAGAGCCAGGAGACGACCACACAGTCCATGCGCGACCATGTCGGGTCGGCGAAGCGGGAATCGTCACTGAGGACATGATCCTTCAGAGCGAATCGGACGAGGATGAGAAGGACATAGCCGCGCCACTTGGAGTAGTTGGAAGACTACAGATCAAGAACGATGGGGATCAAGTTCTTGATGTTCTGGACAGCGGCGGCCTGGCTGTGCAGATGAGCAATGGCCGTAGCTTCAGAGCGGTCGTCGTCGCCGTCCAGGGTTGCGTCGTCCCAAAGGGATTCCGTGCGAAGGCGCTCACGGAGGGCAGCTGCCTGCTGTTCCAGGACGTCAGCCTATGTGTGCTCTTGTTCAAGAGCAGCGGCGGTGGCACGGACGCGTTCCTGGGCAGCGGCGGTCGACTTGAGAAGGTCAGCCTCCTCCTGGAGTTGCTGACTGCGCTCGGAGTTGGTGATGCACAGGGAGACGGCCTCCTCTTCTAGTGTCTTGGCGGCGGCGAGGGCTTCGTCGCGAAGCAGAGTCACGGTGGAAGCTACCGAGGCACCGGAGGTGGAGCCGCCGGAGTCAGAGGTTGAGCCGCCGGAGTGGGGCGCGGCAGCCGAAGGGGCCACGGGGGCCATTGGCGCTGCAGCCGTCAAGGCGAGGCGCGGCGGCGGCTGAAGGGATGGGGGAGGTGCGGAAGTAGAGGGGTGGGCGGGAGATGAGAGGCCCAAGACGTGATTAGTCTGATACCATGATAGAGGAATGCCAATAGGCTTAGATTACTTAATGATGAGATTACAAGAGGATTGCATATATATAGAGAGAGGCTAAGCTAGAGAGTTAAGAGGGGGAAGTCCCAGGCAACATGCCAGGAGTCCCTAGGCAGCACACTGGGTAGAAACCCAAGAGGCAGCCGGTACAAAGTAATAGCTAGAGGAAATAAATACTCTAACACCCACCAATTGAAATCACAGCAGCAGCATGATAGCAGCTAGCATCAAACAAATACACTAGTTTTTAGAGAACATATACACTAGTTTTCAGATAAAAATAGTAACTAGTGTCCTTTGACAATGACTGTCATTTCTGAAAAGTAGTAGCTTGCAAAATCAGCCACATAATCCGCTTCTCAGTCAACATTCACTAGAAGAGGTGTATTGGTTGACAACAATAAGTAAAATAAGATCACTGCTACTACTAGTGTCTAAGCAAAATAAGATTTGCAGGCTCATTGACAAGTACAGGCCCAGCAAGGCGTCGATGAACTGACTAGTCATGAAAACTGAAAAGAACATGACTGAGCTAAGATTGTTTTGTTATATGTATACTGCTTGATTGTGTCGATTATCTTAGAGATTACTTAGCTAAAAACCAAACAGTGCAGAGCAAGCAGTGGAGGTGTACATAAATTGAACACTTGATCAAAATTAGCTAACCATGCATTGAAGCCAACTATCATGTAAATCATGTGTGCATGCTAATCCAGCTTGCATTAAGTGACATTTTATAAATTTGTTTGCTTAAACTATAATTGGCATAGATCACATACTATAATTCACATGGTATTTCAGATAATTAGCCCCAACATAATATGTTGCAGATAGAGGTGAAGACTCAAGAGCATACCCAGCTGAAATAAATAAGATGGGGTTATAGTTGACATTACCACTCGGTCCAGGATCGGCGCAGGCTCCACCTGTGTCCCGGCCCTCGTCGCAAGGTCGTAAGACGTTTGTTCGACGTCGGAGGACTCAATGTCGGCATAGTCTGTTTGGGTCCATTGCACCTTCAGCTTGGTCCTTGTTGCCCGGTTGTACCAAGATAGATACGCTCTGAAGTTCTCGTTCGTGTGGGGCAGGTCATTCTCATACAAGTTCTCATGAAAGTGATCCCAGTGGTCGATGTAGTCATGGTGCAAAGTCTCAAAGTCCGTCTTCTTCTTTTGTTTCCGACGATCGATCATGTAGGGTGCCAGAAATGAAATTCGTTAGTGGAGATGTAACTCAAATGCCTTTCTTTATATTACAAATATACGCTACATCATTTTTGCTATGCGTGCTATGAATAAATCAATACATATGCATATGTATGATTATAGATATATATATATTTATTTCATATTTATTTTACTATTCCAGATTTTTATTGATACTCTTCAGTATCCCAAAGGTTATCGATATTAACTACACTGAAGGACCTGGTGATAGAAAGTGGAGTAGTACAAATTTTCCATGGACTAAGGAGCTTGAGGTAATTTTCTTCAATACCATTTTTTAATTATTTACACCATCACTGATTTGTGAATACTATTTAACTTTTAGTGCATACGCAGGCCAAGAACAGAAATAAGCTTGGAATCTATTGCACTTGTCTCACTCATCCAAGACCAGATCATGCACTTGTCACAGGTAATGAACCATTTCATCTCCTTGTACATATTCCTCGGCGTTTTTTTTTCTTTCTGATTGACTACATTTTGGCTGGAGCAGGCAAATATTCCTGCAACTTATTTGAGTGGCAACTTGGACTGGTCTGAACAGCAAGAGATAATGAGAGATTTATAGTCATGCCGCTACAAGTTGCTGTACGTCACTCCAGAGAAAATATACTTGCAACCATTAGATTCATGCACTGTTGTTTCTGAGTACCGTAAGTTATCCAGCAATAATGTTTTCGAGATCAAAACTACTTGTCATGATTCTATTTTACTGACACGCTGCAGTTAGTCTCCAGGATGTGTTTGCTTTCTACTATTTGATCTCGGTGAGCTGTGTTGTTTCCAATTTAGACTAAAAAAAGTCTTATACCAATTTGTTTTAGCTTATAAGTTCAAGATCCTGCAAGAATACATGAGTTTGAACTCTCCCGAAACAGACCCTCTCCCTGGAATTTGCAAAAGACAATGCTATTTGTCCCATCCCATTTGGTGCAGCCAACTACAGTTGCAGCATCAGCACGGGAGAGTTTTATGGCGGCGGGGCAAGCTATGAAGCTAACAAGCTGCAGTACAATGGCCAAGACGACCTGATGGGCGATTTCTTCGACAAGGAAGTGGCAGAGGGTAAATGAGGGTGTTGCGTACCTGCATCTCTCGCACGATGCTGCAGATGGCAATTTTCCAAGCTGCATCTGATCGGCCGTGCTAAATGGAGCAAATAAAAACTTTGCTTGAGCTTATTAGGGTATAGAACATATTCCTTTGTTCTTTTTATTCTGTTTTCAGACAAGGCACGTATGTTGTTTTTTTCACTTAGCTGGCGTTACATCTTATCTTGAGAGAAGAAATGTGGTTATATCATCTTGACAATATCAACTCACAATGATAAGTAAGGGGTACCGGATGCATCCAAGATGAAAACGTCCTCTTTTTTATTTTTTTAGGGAAAAAAGATGGTCAGTTCTAGCAATCAAACATATCAAATCTATGCAACCAATGAATCAGGAAACTTTGGGTCAGAAGATTAAGCCCAATGGTTAACATGGCATGGACGTCATACTTGTCCAAGGAGACTTTTCATTTTGTCCCATTCAAGCAGATACAACTCTACAACACTTCCAGTTAGAGAGCAGTGTTTGTATTCCATTTTCCCATAATAAAATATCAAAAAGGCTGATGCACTCACAGTACTCTACTGCCACTTCAACAGTGTAAACAGACACAGACTACGAGTTTTGATAGGAGAAACAGAAAAACAAAGATGCCTTGCACAATAATTCTGACTAATATACGTTTTGTTGTGTATGCCCGGTTACCAGATACAAAAAAAAATTGAGCAAAGCAATTCCACGATGAGGCGCAGGACAGGACATTCAATAAGGCTTGTAGGAATTTGAATTTGTAATATGTTTCAGAGCTATCAATTGGAAGTAAAGAACAAAGAAGAGTCACTCAACAAAAACTGTATATGTAAATTGATGCTTTTAAGGTACTATTTTAGCATTCTTAGACTGCCCACAGCGTTGGGTTTCACCGGTGCTGAATTAGGAGAGAGAAGGATGAGGCATCAGCTCATGCCATTGTAGAGTGCGATGCCAAGTTGAAAAAATCAAGCACCGTGGCATGTAGGTTCACCGGTGCTGGAAGAATAAACAAGTGTATTCTTCACCCATCTGCTATGCAACTGGTGCTGGCTACTGGCCCCCATGGCATGGCTATTGGTGGCCCACACAAATGAAGCACCGGTGCTGACATTATGGGTAGACATGAGTCTTGGCATCGGTACCCACTTGCATGTACGGATCTGTTTTCAGCACCGCACAATGCTGTGGACAGTCTTATATGCTATCATTAGGCTGAAGAGAACTCCAAATTTCAGAGAGTAATAGCAGTTTAGTTTCAGTGGCAATTTTAAGTTCTATTGTAGCAGATTGAATTCTTGATTACTTAATAAAGTTCAAAGACGCTTACTTGTGCAAGTCTATTGATGTCGAGAATTGCTCCACGGGCCACTCCTGCCTCAACCCAAACTGGCGTGCAACCCGGAGTGGCAGGTGGAACTCAACCGCATAGAAACAGATCAACGGACACCTCATCAGGTATAGGTCTTCGTCCATCTTGCACATGATGCTGAACCCAATGTGCTCGTACTGTTCGTCCTCGTACGGCTCCTAAGTCACCTGCATTTGATTCTTCAGTCACGTAGTGCTTACATCAGGAAAACAATTTAGTATGTGAAATGCAGCTAACTCACCAGCCCTGGTGTGAGTGCGTCGAGCTCGTTCGCGAACTCGATGTAGGCGCGTTTACTCCGGGTGAAGGGACCCTTAACCTGGTCCCAAAGGTAGGCATACGTCGGCCAACGTCGAAGGCCATGCACCTCGAACCAGGGACGAGGTGCACCAACTTGGGGACGACCGACCGGTAAACAAGACCACATCCAAAGCTGAAGCAGGTAAACACATCCTCCTAATGAAGAGTTCGCCGAACTCCGGCGGCAAGCCTCACAAAGCTGCCGGTACAAGTACCCCAGAACTGCGGAACCCCAGCTGTAGCCCCCCGCTAGACAGGGCAGGTACATCCATGATACGGTGTCTCCCGTCGCGTCGGGGAACATAACACAACCAAAAAGATGTATGATCCATGCCCTGTAGTAGTAGGTAACTGTCTGCTCGTCTGCATGATCAGGACACTGGCCAAAGTTCTGCCTCAGCCAACTAATGAGTACTCTAGAGGAGTGGGCACCCGGTGTCTCTAGAGGAAGCTCTCTTCCAAGGAAGGCCTCCACTCTACCTCTCCAACCAGCAGCAGTGCAGGGGCCGATAACTGGGCGGCCACTTATACGGACACCCAGGAACTTCTGCATATCCTGAAGAGTAACGGTCATCTCTCCGCAAGGTAGGTGGAAGCTATGCGTCTCCGGTCTCCATCTACAAAACAAGAAAAAAGTACTAAGGTTATATGCACATCGAGAACCAAAAATATAAATAGAAGTGAATCTGTTCATAATTTTAGTACCTATTGACTAGAGCTGAGATCGCCGCGGGGTTGAAGGCAGGCACCCCACGGCGAACCTGGAATGATACAACGTCAAGTCCAGCCCTCTTAAGGAGAGGAGTGTACCTATCGTCGAACCGCATGTCCTCGAACTTATCGTGGGAACGAGGACGAAGAGGGTTTAGTTCCTGCAAAGAATAGAAATTATTATATTAATTCGTGAACACAAGTACATGTGCAGAGGAAAAATAACATGCAGAAGTAAAGTTATTACCTCCCCCTCCGCGGTGAGTCATCCTCGGTGGTTCTCCTCATAGTATGGCTCCAGCAAGTGGAACGGCTCCATCCTACAAAATATAATGACAAAGTACAGATAAGTTTTATATGAACAAATAAATAACTTTTTGGTACTAGTAAACATGCATGTGAAACATTAGTTATTTACACCTGACTAAGCGGTCAATGGCATGTACGTGAATTATGCCCAAGTCTACCACATTTGCCACATTGGTTCTGCTCGGGGTTAGTAAGAAAGGGGGTTGCTCTCCCTCGCCTTGTTCTACCGAAAACCTGGTCCATGACCATCTTGTGCCTCGTCCTCTTCCGGGTTCCATGTTTGTCTAGATTCGTAATGTATTTCGGCCCAGTGTAAGGTTGCCACTAACCCTCGTACAGGAAAGGCTCGAAACGGGGAGACCAAGTCTGTACAAGGCTGTCAACACTAAACTCCGATGGTATCTGGGTCTCGTAGGCAAGTTGCGATGTTGAGATGTTGCAACATAATGAGAACAAGGGAAGTGGTACTGCCTGGTTTTCCCACATCGGCATGAGAAATTACTAAGTACCACAATATAACTCCTTGATGGCCAAACCTCACCATCGGACGTTGTACCACCCCTTTCTGTGACCTGGTACTTGCTGGTACTGTGGTCAAAGCAATCGACATCATGTGTGACAGCCCTTTCCATTGCCTTGTCGAGATGCTTATTAGGTTTAGATGCCCATTTTTTATTATTACTCTATAGTGCCATTGCTTGAGCGTGTCTATCGTTAAACCATGCAACTAGCCTATAAAAGGTGAATGATACAATGGCATTGATGGGCATGGCACGTATACCCTTGAGTACACTATTAAATGACTCTGCCATGTTGCTAGTCTGAAACTCATACCTCCATCCACCATCGTCGTAGGCTCTTGTCCATTTCTCAGGTTCTCTCATCAATCCTCTCAGCCACTGCCTACCTTCTGCGTTTGTTGCCGTTTTTAGCTACTCCAACTTCTCCTCGAAGAATGGCACCTCAAGCATGCGAACATCCTCCTCGAATAGAGGAAAGTTGTCCTTCGTACCATCCTTCCGAAGTAAATTATCGGCAAGGTGTCGAGTGCACCAACGGTGGTGCAAAGGTGCATACCCTGGAATCTGCTCCTGTATGGCACTAAGTATGCCTTGGTGTCTATCAGATATGACACCTACCTCCCTATGAGGGCCAATGACATGGATCCTAACAAGCCACAAGAACCATCCCCAGCTATCTTTGTTCTCCCTCTCCACCAAAGCGAAAGCCAAAGGAACCAATGTGTTGTCTGCGTCACAGGAAATGGCTACCAAAAGTGTGCCCATGTACTTGCCAAGCAGAAAAGTACCATCAATGGATAACACTGGACGACAATGCCTGAAGGCCTCGACACACTAGGGAAAGCACCAGAATGCACGAAAGAATATATGTCTCCCGTTCTTCCATTCATTCGGCTTCGGGATATACTCGTAATGCATGCATGGATTTGCTGCTTTCATTGCATTGAACATTGCAGGCAACTGCTCGTACCCCTCCTCCCAGTCCCCATATATCATCTTCCAGGCCCATTGCTTTGCCTCCATGCTTTCCCATACTTTATGTCATACTTAGATATCTCCTTACTCATCTTCATAATTGTCCTGACCTTCAAGTTGGGCTAACCCTTCAAAGTTGTGTATAACTTTCTAGTAATGAGGGTAGAGGTCAACTGTCTATGCTTTTGTTTTAGATCTGTCTGGGCACAAGTGTGTGGACCTATAATTTTGGTGATCTTGAATTTCCCTGTGGCCTTCTGTTTGCGAGCACAGACCCTCCAATTGCAATCTACCATGTCGCACACCACTGTGTAACGGTGCTCCACATGGGAGTGCCTCACCTTGAATGGTCTCTTACGTCTCACAGAATATTCCTATAGCCACCTTCTTAAGGTGGGCAAGTCCATGAAGACCATGCCCAATTGAATTTCCACGCTACCATCAGCCTCAGGAGCCTCTAGCAGCTCGTCATCTCTTCCTTCTCCATAAGCATGTTGAGAATGACTAAGGTCGCTAAATTCATGAACCAGTGGATCACGATCAGGACACAAGCGTCTGATGAGCTCCATTTCTTATCCGCTCAAAGCTGCAACTGGGCGGTCATCATCAGAATCAACGGCCCTTGCTATGCCATAAGGCTCCTCATCATCCATAATATCAACATCTACACTATTAGAGGCCATAAACCCTGGGTCCACATTGGTTGATGGAGGAACAGGAGCACAACCATCATTATCAGGATTGTCTCCTGCATTTAAAGCACAAATATGGATACCACTGAGACAAAGAAATGTAATGAACAAAGAATAAGGAGAGCCAAAGTGTTACTAAATCACTTACTAGGATGATTCTAGGTTAAAGGGATCTCCTGAGGGGCACCTACAATATCATCAGTCTCACATTCTGCACGGACACCAGGACATACACCAAGCTCATTGGGGGCGGATTGAGCATCGGGCACCACAACCATATCTTCCACATCCACCTCACGGTTGGGTAATAGAGGCTCATAGGGTGCCAGATTCTCTGATGCTGGCGACAACCCATGAGGGGTTGAATGAACATTAGGGGGTGAATACCCATGAGGGGTGGGATCATTGGACAACTTCTGCACAACCAAATCCAAACATTGAAACTCATTCTTCATGACAGTTTTGACATATTTGTCCCATTGAGCCTATGATGCAATTGGGACCAACCGCCTCAAAATTGTCCCTGACCTGCCATGGTGAAGTACCCCCTCAACTAAGATGGCATCTTCATTTGAATTGCATTTAAGCTCATCATGAGCCCTACCAAACAATTCACAAAAACAATGACCGATCATTGAATATCGCTGGCACCCTTTGCATTCCAACAAAACTAATATTACCAAACTCATCTTCCTCCATGATACAGGGTGACTACGTTGTCCATCTAGTTGGTATGCACATCAACCAAGTTATTACGGGTATATTATTATAAGATAACTAACCATAATATCTAACTACATTTGCTAACTAAATTACCTAACTATCGGCCTAAACAAATAAGTATCTAACTGTCTAACTATCTCTATAACAAGATAAAAGATTTGGTAACTACACTTACTAACTAGCTAACTAAATCAATAGGTAACTAACTCCCTAATTATGTCTCTAACAATCTAATCTAACTAAATAAGCTACATACATATATTCCTAAGTATATAATATAACTAAATAAATAAACATCTAACTTTCAACCTATGTAATTAAAATTGCTAACTAAATTTGCTAAATATTCTAAAAAAATTACCAACTAAATTATCTAAAGTACATTAACTAATTTAAGTTAACTAAAAAATTACTAACTAATCTAAGTTACCTGGATGGCCTGCTCGCGCACGGCCCGGAGGGGCAGGGGGGCGCAGGTACCCGGAGGGGTAGGGGGCCCGGAGCCCAGCCGGCCGGCGGGAGCTCCGGCGAGCGGTGGCAGGCCGCCCTCGCCGCCGGACAGAGATGAGGAGGACGGAAGGGGCGATGAGGGCGGCCGGGCTTCGCACGACGACGGGGGCGCAGCGGTGGCCTGCTGCGGCGCTTGCGCGGAAAGGGAGGGAGCGCAGGGACCGGACGGGCGTGGGTGGCCTGCTGCTGGCGCAGGAGGTGCGGTCGACGGCGGCGCAGGAGGCTCAGGGAGAGCTGCGGTCGACGGCGGCGCAGGAGGCAGAGACAGAGCGCGCGCGCGAGAGAGAGAGAGCGTTGCGGCCGTGGGTTTTGAATCAATGCTCGGCGCCAAGATCTGTGACGCCGAGGTGTCGACCACATGAACACCGAGCTCGGCGCCAAGATCTGTGGCGCCAAGATCTGTGGCGGCGAGACGTGTTACCCCGGCGTCATAATTCATGGCGCCGACCCCAGGGTCCAAAGATGAGTTGAAGTCTCCTAGGGACCAACGTAAATTTTCTTTAAAAAAAGAAAGACCAAATTATAAAAAATGTACTTGGGAGGCGGCAGCAAATCACGGCTTCCCAATTGACCAAATTTTTAGCCCAAGCGGAACGGATTATCAGCCCAGATCTTTTACTGGGATGAACGCACGGTTGGTCGGTTGCCAGTCTCAAGGCCCATTATACATCATCTTCACCCTTCACGCTGTTTCTTTACCTCGGGCCAAACTCGGTGGTTGTGATTTCTGAAAAAACAAAACTGCAATTGTGCTTGGGAAAACATTTGATTACTGTCCCTACACGTTGAATTTTTGTGTGTAAGATTTATATCTTCTTAAGTGATAGATTTTCTTCATATTTTCCTTTTGTCTTTTGCTAGACCTTTCCACTATTATCATTAGCTTTTCTGCTCTATTTTCTCAAGGTATAACACTCAAACCCTCTTCAATGGCATGTTTTTCTATTGATAAAGAAGTACAAGACCTCAACCTTAAACAGGGAAGCCATGGGCCAGAGGCCACAAAGTTGCCGAGCAACCTACTAAAGATTGCATGCCATAGGTAGAGACATATCCTAAACCATGATAAACCCTACCTGCCACCAACTCAACACCAAAGTCACTCATCGTCTCTAGGTCACGCATCCATAGTGACAAAAAATTCTAGCAGTGGCTCCGCATCATCAGAAAACCAAGAGATTAGAAAGACAACACTACACAGAGAAGGCCATCTCCATGTGAGATCTGTCGTTGAAGTGTGTCATAGTAACACCATGTATCATGTATGCCAAATTTATGCCCAGATTGTGATGCGCATGCTCCAGTATTGGCATGGTCAACTTCCTAGTGAGCCGAAGACTATACCTGGTTGATGAGATGTCATAAGTCCTCGTTGTCGCTGCTTCTAGAGTAGTGAATAGGTCATCAATTGTTACCTTCTCTGTCACGCTTGCTGGATGTTGATGTAGAGGGGAGACTGTATTAAAGGGACCATAGCCAAGTCTAGGACTAGAGCAGTCACGAAGCTAGGAGGGGGACCTCTAGCTCCTCGTTGTCGTCGATTGCCCTTCTCCCTTTATCGAGAAGGGGTGTGACATCAAAGTTTTAGTGCGTAACCGTTCCATATCTTTGCGTTGAGAACTCCATCTCATGTAGGTCATGCCCGACATCACCAATGCTAGGTCTTATGCCCAGCGCCACTTTTGAGGTGTGAAAAAAAACTGGCCTTATGATGATTTGAAGGCACGCTATAAGTTAGGCACTTTGCTTTTGTTGGACGAGATGCAATAAAGTGTATGGTCGGACATCTATACTATTAAGAGGGGAACTCTAATGCTAAACGGTTATCTAGGTGTCACTAGGTGAAAACTAACTTTGCCTATGCATTGGACTAGCATAGTGACGTGGTGAGGTGAAAGTGAAAATGTTTCAAAAAGCTAACTCAATGCCCAAGTTGGAGATGTTCATGTTGGAACATATTGGAATTTAGTGGATTTGAGATGCTTGCGAAAAATAGGACTTAGTGCAGCTTCATTGTACTCACAAGATTTATTCGGTGCCCTAGTTAGGGGTCACGAGGAAAGCGATGACTTACGGTGCACAATTAAGGCTAATGATAGTGTATGCCCTCAGAGTTATATAGTGGCCCCCTTTTGACAGCACCATACATCTATACTACTAAGAGGGGAACTCTAATGCTAAACGGTTATCTAAGTGTCACTAGGTGAAAACTAACTTTGCCTATGCATTGGACTAGCATAGTGACATGGTGAGGTGAAAGTGAAAATGTTTCAAAAAGCTAACTCAGTGTCCAAGTTGGAGATGTTCATGTTGGCATATTGGAATTTAGCGGATTTGAGATGCTTGCGAAAAATGGGACTTAGTGCAGCTTCATTGTACTCACCAGATTTATTCGGTGCCCTAGTTAGGGGTCACAGGGAAAGCGATGACTTACGGTGCACAATTAAGGCTAATAGAGGATAGGGTATGCCCTCAGATTTATATGGTGGCCCCCTTTTGACAGCACCATAGTATGAGTTAGCACTGTTCACTCGGGGGTATTTTTATATAAACTCACCGGATAACCCAGCAATCTATCATACTCGTATACCAAAATGAACTAAACTACCATACTCCCTTAATGCTGTATACCAAAATGAACACCTCCTGCTTCCACGTCACCAGTTCGTTCTGTCCGTCTGATCAGCCACGCGGTCGTCCGATCAGCTGCCGCGCCCCTTCCCTCCGTCTGCCTCATCTCGAAGCTTCCACATGCCTCGCGCTGCCCACCCACGAGGACGAAATAAACTTGCGAGGAATCGGTCTCCCCAACCTGCCTTGCATCGCACCTACGCACGCCCTTCCCTGCAGGGGGCCGCTGGAGCCGTGCCGCCCCTGCACCCTCCGGCGCCCTAGCCTGCTGTGCGCCGCCCCTCCCTGTCGTCCACCGCCCCACAGCGCCGCCCCGTCCTGGCAGCCACTCCGGCGCACGGCCCGACCGGTCTGGCAGAGCCTTCGTCGGAGCCCTCCCCAGGTCGGGTTTCGCCGCCGCAGCTGTCCGCCCGCGTGACGCACGGTGCAACCAAAGGCAGAGATGGAGGGGCAGCCCTTGCCCCAACGCCGTCTGCTTCCTCATATGCACGGTAGGTCCTTCAGTTCCTGTTTCTTTTGCCCTTTGTGTCCTGCGCCTTTCAGGTGCTCGATGGAATGCCAAAACGAGAACAAAATCCTAGCTATGCAGCCGCTCGCTGTCCCTGAACCATTCAGGCCACCTGTTTTCTTCTATGGTAGGTTCCATGTTTTTTGTTTGCTTTCTGTTTTTAGTTCCAATCAGCTATTGTCCAACATTACATAAATTAAATATTATTTTCTTCCTACAGGAAATTCATTGACTCTCCATGGTTCACTCAGGATCAAAGGGAGATGATGCATGTGTAGAACCTGCTGCCACAGTCACCAAAAGAAAGATCAGTGCTAGATACGACTTCTCACTTTTGTTTCCTTGATTAATCTGCTCCATAACATTTGTTTTGACTCAGATGTAGGCAAAACATGTTCCTGTGGGTATATTACTTTTAAGGTTAGAGGATACACATATATCTCAGCGAAATTGGACTATATGTCCTCTCAGGAGGATAAGAAGATTCAATTTTATCATAGTGCACAAATATGATACATTTTCTATGGGTTATACATAAACGATTTGTCAGCTAACATCTCTTCCCCTTTTGTACGGACGGCTATTTGCTTAGACTTCATACAAAACGTGTACTGAAAAAAAAGAGAGAATGTGTTTTCACATTCAGTTTGCTTCTTGATTGCAGGAACCTATTTCCATTTCCAAGCTGCTCCTTCCAATCCAAATTGTATGTTGTTTTCTTTTTTTTCAAGATACATAGCTTTTCTTACGTGCCTAGATATACGTTGTCTAAATACATATGAAAAAATCTATGTACCTTCAAAAGCCAAAACGTCTTACAATTTGTTATGCAGGCAATACTTAATAGTTTCATATATAACCTTGATAATGTTCGACTACGAGAAAAAAAGAAACCTGTGCATACTTCTTCCCAACAAGCTATAAGATAGCCAAGAAATTTCTATGATTTACACTAATGTGACTGAAATAGGTTAGGTACTGGATGCCATTTCCTTCTTACTCGATCTGGTCACTTTTTCTTACATCCATAGTGTCCCTGATCTCTTTGTCTAAATTTGCAGGAGCATAATAGGCCGACAGGTGAAGATGTCAAGACCCATTGGACACAAAAGGCATGGCGGTAAATGCTAAAGTTTATTTGCTTGATTAATGCACATGTCGATCCAAGCTTTCCCGGCACAATCCTGAAAAGGGCTAATCCTTTAAATTTATATTGAGCACCTCATCCAGTAAACCACACTCTGCAAACAAAACACTGACAACACTATATTCAAATTATTATATCAGAATTCAGAGCAATTCCTCACGGGAGTAATGCCTTCTTTGTGGCAACCAAACTCATGCCTTCCATGCTAAAAAACATTCAGAACTCTTTGTTTCCCCTTACTGTTGCTTCATACTTTGGTGCCATATTCTTGATTTTATTTCCATATTTGGTTCCTACAATCACCACATGTTACTTAGCTTATGAGTCAAATTTCAACATACATAATGATAGTTTTCATGCCGCAGCTCGCTAAAATAGTACACAATAGAGGTATTAAAACAAATCTAGGATGCTATATTGCTATCTGATTATGTTGACCTCATATCTATATATAGATGCCTTAACCATTTTGGGGGCAATGTGTGTTAATCTTTTCCTTTGGCTTCATATGAAACTCAGGAACATAGCAAAGTGCATGATGTCCTACTTTATGGTCTGCAGACCAAGACTTCTCCAAAACAATGGTGCCTTCTGTTTCCCTTTTGTTAAATAATTTGAATTGATGGATTCATGGATGTCCTGCCAGTAGTCTCAATTTCTAATCAATTGTTGATTGTAGAGCAAAATGTTATTCGATGCCTTCTTTTTGTTACTTTCACTTGCTAACCATTCAATCGGTACATACCTAATCATTTAATATACAAATTTTATTTCCAAAGCCCTTGGAACATTGTCAAAATGAGCAATAAAGGAGTTAAAAGTAGATAGTCTCAGCTTGCTGCACAGCATCTTCATGATATCTTGCCCAGGGTATATTGTGAGGTGAGAAAACCATTACAAATGATAAATGCCTCATGGTTTAACACTAAACCACACCACAATGTGGAGTAGCACAATAATTAAAGATTATATCTACGTAAATTAACTAAACTGAACAGGATGAGGGATCACCGGATAAAATTGCCCAAAGCAGTTTATTGTTGTGCAGAACAGCCCAGCTGCTATGCAAAGGTCATCACAGGAATGTTTTCAGCAGTTTAGCACAATCGGCAAGGAAAAAGAAATGCACATAGAGTGTTGTCCGTGAGAAGCATTATTATTATCTACTAGGTATGCACGTGCAATTTCATAGTATATTACCATTTTATTTATGTAGCTATTGAAGTTGCCATAATGGCCCATAATGTTTCTTCATAATTTCACTTGCCACCTACTTACATATACAAATCAGGTCCTTATCTACAATGTTGGCATGCCATTTTTTCATGCAAAATTCTGTTGAATTTGAATATGTGATCAATGATGACGTCCATTGAGAGTACCCACTGATAGGCCGCAGGTTTTCATGTATATAAATCTTTTAAATTCTGGATGACATAATTGCCCCGCGGCAACGCGCGGGGTACTAACTAGTATATGTAAGAAGACATGATCTTTTTGAGCTCACATCCTGAAAATCGATGGAAAATTAAGTGTTTTGCTAAACATTACTTAAACTACTATTTTGGTGACTCTAATAACGAAAAAATTTAATAATATCATAAAGTGGTATAAAAAATTCTAAGAATTGGTATGGGGGCATAATGTGGGTGTATAAGCTTACCATAAAAATTTGAAAACATTTTAACAAAGTGAGATTGTGGTGTTCACAAATAGATACATCCATCACATAGTTTCATATAACGTTATGAGAGATGTACCATTTGTGAACAATATATGATACCTCTTTTTAAAAATCATTTAAAATTTTTGTTGGAATATTGTACACCTAACACATGTTGTCACGAAAGTTTGTAGAATTTCCTAATAAAGTTTAAAATTATTATAATTATTTTATGTTAACTTGGAGATAGAAGGATGAACTAGCATACAAATGATTTTTTTCATGCATCTCTGGATATGGCCTAGAGTGAAACATATACGAGCATAAATATAAAATTTATAATGTTCTTGAATCTTATTGGAGGTGCTCACTGTTTAATTTGAAATTACTTTCAATAAGTACACATAAATTCATTTAAACTATAGAAAATAGAAAATTGGTTTTGCACCCTAGGTTCCATCCTCGTGGGACATCTTTCTCTAGGCGATTAAGCCTAAATTCGTGAGCACGAGGCTTCGATATCAATTGAAAGGATTAAGATACCCAAGAGGGGGATGAATTGGGCTAATTCTAAAATTCTTTGCAATAATTAAACCCTACACTTAGCCCACTTCACCTCTTGTGCTTAGAATGTGTTCCTATTCATCTACCGCACAAAAGTTTTGCACCCTAGGTTTTAATCCTACTCTAGCATGGTAAATCTAAGAATGTAAAGACAAGAATTGAATTGCTCAAATGTAAATGCTTAAAATAAAGGGAGGAGAAGGAACACGGCGATGTTTTGCCGAGGTATCGGTGAGTCGCCACTTCTCACTAATCCTTGTTGGAGCATCCACGCAAGAGTGTAGCTCTCCCCCTTGATCCGCGCAAGGAAGTGCTCTCTACAGGTTGATTCTTTGACACTCTGTCGCGGTGAATCATCCACAACTGCTTACAACTTGAGTTGGGTCATCCACAAGCTCCGTCGGATGATCACCAAACTCCCGATCACCACCAAGTCGTCTACGTGATGGCGATCACCAAGAGTAACGAGCACGAACTCTCACTTAACCACAACAAGCCTAATAAGAAAGGTGGACGCACACTTGTTACTCTCCTTACACTAATGAGGCCTAAATTTTAGATTCTCAAATCTCAATCACCTCACTAGACTCTTGCTCTCCTTAGCACTCTTAAGGGTGTTTCTCAACTAAACAAATGTGCAAGAGACCTCCCTTGGATGAATAGAGAGTATTTATACACCCTCATTTAAAACAAACCGTTAGGAGGTTAAGTCAGCATTCTGTGGGGTGATCGGACGCTCCGGTCAAGGTGACTGGACGCTCCAATCAGTTATCCCTGCCACAGAGCCGTTAAGTTGTGATCGAACTCTGACCTGCATCCGGTCAGCATTGACCGGATATGTCTGGTCACAAAAACTGCTCTCTAGAGCCTTACTGATGTTGACCGGACGCTAGCGCTCAGAGTCCGATCACTTCGCTGTTCAGCGTCCTGTCAGTAACCGAATCCTGACCAGCATCCGGTCAACACTGACCGGACGCGTCTGATTAGGAGACTCCCTCTCTAGAACCTCTTTGGAGTTGACCGAACTCTGGCACCCAGCGTCCGGTCGCAACCAGACGGCTCAAGTTGATCAAATGAACTGACCGGACTCACCCTTCAGCGTCCAGTCACAACCAGACCAGCGTCCGGTCAGTCATTTGACCCTCCATTCACTTCCAACTCGAAATCATATGTGAATGAAGTTTGCTCCAATTGATCTTAGGGCTACTCCTGAGCTACCTAGTGCTAGATTGGACAAATGTGCATTACACCTAACCCACTAGACTCACCTAGATCAAGCTACTAGTCCATACCCCCTCAATAGTACGGCCAAAGAAAAAACAAAGTCCTAAACTACTCTAAGTGTCTCTTCAACACCAAACGACACTTAGAACTAGTCCATCCTTAACCTTGTCGTCCATCCTTTGAAAACCGAAACGATTTCTATCGTAGGGGCATGACAACCATGATTGCCCAATCAATTGCTATTACCATGACCTAACTTAATTGTCTCTGTAAAACACATGTTAGTTATAGTAATCTCGTATTGTCATTAATCACCGAAACCCAACTAGGGGCCTAGATGCTTTCAGTTCGATCTTGTTCTTGTTTTTTCCAGTATTTAAGCAATGATAATGTGAAAAAATGGTCTAAAAATTCTGTAAATTGGTATGGCCCCGTTCGCTTCGCTAAAAAGCAAGCCGAAATACTGTTTTGTCTGATTTGTTGTGAGAGAAAAATACTGTTCTGGCTAAAAAAATAAGCTAAAAAGTACGTATTATAAGAGAAGCGAACAGGGCCTATGAGATCATATTATGGGTTCCCAAAGTTGAATTAAAAAACAATAAAATTTTATGAATGTTGCATACATATTGTTTACAAATCGGTTCACAACAATGAGCAACCCATATTACGTGGTGATGTAAGTTGACTCTCATGAAAACTATCACTCATGAAAATAGATAATTTCGTGGCAAGGTACTCATTTTCATGCGGGGGTATTAAATACTCTCACGAAAATAGCTGATTTCTTGGTGGAGTGTGGAGCACTCTCATGAAAATAAGTTTTTATGGCGGGATTTACATCACCCTCTTAAAAAGATTAATTTCATGAGAGTGTGTTTAACTCTCGCGAAAAACCATTTCTCTCACGAAATCTCTAGTTTTTTTTTGTAGTAATAGTGCCACAAAACAACCATGCGTCAAACGCCTTTGTGGATACTATGTGTTCGAGTTTCTTAGAGACAATGAGAGATATACTACGAAATGCTATAGTATATTTTTTCCTATTATAATTGCTTGTATGGTATATAGGGTGTGAACAAATAGTAGTCCAATATGGCGGAAAAACGAAAAATATCAATGGGCAGGAAACTTTTGAATATTTTAAAATCTTTCCAAAGGCTGGTAATGTTATTTAGCCACCTCTGGAAAAACATGCAGAGACTTTTAACTTAGCTCCAGCACATGTGAAAATCATTTGAAGTGGCACCTATGATGATGTAACTCCACTACTACTATAAAAACATTTACACGAGATGTGTGTTTTTGTACCGGCGGTTCCCAAAGTGACGCCTATGAAAATTCACCATTTCCACTGGCAAATGCAAACACTTGGTAGTTAAAACCACTGTTACTCTTGCACATGGTCCTAGCCTCCTAGGCCAAGTGGTACGTGCGAGTTTGACTTTCGATTAAGCCAAGTAGGGCTGTGTTTAGTTGGGTGAAATTTGGAAATTTGGTTACTGTAGCACTTTCGTTTTTATTTAGTAATTAGTATTCAATCATGGATTAATTAGGCTCAAAACGTTCGTCTCGCGATTTTCAACCAAACTATGCAATTAGTTTTTTTTCGTCTACATTTAATGCTCAATGTACGTATCGCAAGATTCGATGTGATGGATACTGTAGCACTTTTTGGGAAAACTTTTTGGAACTAAACAAGGCCTAGTACTCGTACTAGGCAGTAACTTAAATGCATATATATTGGATTATCGAGAATCAATCTAGCGGGTCAATTCGATTCGAGCATATGTCGGCGACTATGCCAAGTGGTACGTGCGAGTTTGACTTTCAATTAAGCTAAATAATACTACTCCTAGGTCGTACTCTCGACGACTCCTCTGTATGTATGTGAAGCGAGTTTTATTTGCTGATTAAAATTGGATGGGCCATGAGGGAATTCGTGTGCATTCCCACACCTGAACCAGTCGATGATCGGTGTTGCCGACAACGGCCAGCTAGCTCCGATATGATCCCCTCCAGCCTCCGCCGCGCGCAGCATCGATATCGCCGCTCCTCCACCGGCACCGGCGTCGCGCCCGATGCACCGTCCAATTGGAGCGCTATAGCTACCTGTTGACCGCCGTGGCTGGAAATGCTCGACTGGCATCGTGCCCGGCCGGAGCGAGGCTTCGATTCTGCGCGACGCCTGGCCCCGATCGAAGCAAAACCAGCAAATCACAAAGATTAAACTAGCTCGCCGCGCCAATCTCCACGTCCTCGATCACATGCACCCATGCACGAGCACGCCCCGCCCGCGTACGTACGTCCACCGAGATTCGCGCGCGTTCGTTCAGACACAACACGTGTACTCCTGTCCACCGGCTGGCCTAGCTCTCTCGAAAGAATGAATGGAAGTACGTACGTACACACATGATGCCGGCTGAAGTGGTATCGTCGATCTGCAGTCCTGCTCTGACGAATACATTGCTTGGAAAAGCTAGCTAGCTAGCTTCCTGGTTTTGGCAACCTACCCTAGATGTAGCTAGCTACTCTCCCTCATGAGAAACGTGCCAGTGAACAGTAAATAGTATTACCATTTATATCTCAAAATAAATTTATTATAAAAATATATTCTATAACTAATATAATAATACTTACTTGGTCTCATGAGTGTTAGTATATTTTCATATAATTTTAGTTAAAGTTGAAACTATTTAATTTCTCCAAACGTGAGAATTACAATCTTTGATGTACGCAGGGAGTAGGTAATAACCCACCCGGCGGCAGGCCGGGCTACCTGGCACACGGTTATATATAGAGGGCGTGCCGTGTGCCATTCCCAGTTCACCACACATCGAGTTCCCTGCTATAGTAACACATACAACAGCTCGCTCACAGAGCTCCTAGCTAGCACAGCGCGCGCTGTACGTACACGTACGAGCCCTAGCCGCTTAGCTAGTACATGTACGCACAGCTGCTAGCTCGCCGCCAATCAGTCATGAAGAAGCATTCGGCCGCGGTTGTTGCTGTGCTAGCACTCCTTGCCTTGGCGACCGCCCTCACCGTGGTGGTGGCCGACCCGGCGCCGCCGTCGGGGTACACGAAGCAGGAGGACGTGAGCAGCGACTTCATCAAGCAGGTGGGCAAGTTCGCGGTGAACGTGTACAAGATCGCTCACATGATACCCATGAGCTACCTGAGCACGTCACAGTGCTGGTCCTCGCCGGCGGGGGGCGGCGCCAACAACTACTGGATGGTGCTCAGGGCGACCAACTGGACCGGCACCGCCGGCAGCTACGTCTCCACCGTGTGGGGCATCCCGGGCTCCGAGTCCAGGACGTGGAAGCTCCTCACCTTCAAAGGCACCATGTGAGAGATCGATCGAGATGCGCGCGCATCTATCCGTCGTCGTTCATGCCAAGTTTTCTAGCTAGTAGCTAGATAGATATATAGCCCTTATTATCGTCTATCGGCAGGCTTATATATAGCTTGTGTACTAGTAGTATGGTTGAGTCATTCCACCGTGTCGTGATTGCTGTTCTTGCTTTTTGTGCCGTTGATTTACCGAGTGCATTGTCATGCATTATTCTTAGTATACGAATTTCCCCCCGAGATGTATTTGTATTTTTTTTTCTGCGAAATATATACCGAATTTCTTATAAATTTATCAACGACGTCTACTGCTCCCTAGCCATGTACATATATGCTTTACTATAACTACATAGAGTTTTGGATAACCGCATTTGGTAGGAATTTCCAAATGCTTGGTGTCTAATTGTTTCCACAGAAAAAAAACCCTCAAATAATGCCACTAGAAACTATATGCCTTTCTTGAGTGCCATCAAAATTGTCCATTCCCCCAGTGTGCCACTATTTGGAATTTGTGTTTTCCTATATGTTGTCATGCAGTGTTAAAAACATGGCTCACTGACTAGATGGTACCACAACATATCTGGAGGCATTATTTCTGTCTAATTGCATTATTGGCCAATATAGCCCTTTTGATCAACTGACAATATGGGCCCACAACTTCAGTCCTTAGCTCCATTAGAGAGGAATTATAGAGATTCATGAGAAGAGAGAGCATGGAGCTTACACTTGAGATGATGGAGCATCTAGCAAACTTCATCTTGCACTCATGCATGGATCAAATCAAGAGTTACGGATGATTTCAAGAAAATGAGAAGAGAGTTTCTTGAGCTCACCCAAGGATGATGATAGAGCTAGATGGGGCCTCGATCTACACTTGGTGATTGAGAGAGGTGCTGATCTTCTCTTCCTTTTCTTCTTTTCTTTCTCTTCTGTAAATGTGATTGGAATTAATTGTCATCCATATCTTGTACAGGTGTATATATAGCCGGGATGGCATGCAGCCAACCACACAGGCAAGATTACAGCCACAATCAAGGGCAGCCTACTATAATTACATTGTGCTAACACTCCCCCGCAGTCGGAACGGGAGCACAACGAACGTTCAGGCTGGATCAAAACTCCTGAAACACAGAGGTGGGGAGACACTTGGTGAAGACATCGGCGTACTGAGATGTCGTTGGGACATGAAGAACCCGAACTTGGCTGAGGACGACTCGCTCCCGAACAAAATGGAGATCAATCTCAACATGCTTCGTGCACTGATGCTGGACTGGGTTGGTGGAGAGGTAGACACCACTAATGTTATCACAATAGACCAACGTGGCTCAGCGAGGCGGGTGGCGAAGCTCCATGAGTAACTGACGCAGCCAAGAAGCTTCAGCGACACCATTTGCCATAGCGCGATACTCGGCCTCTGCACTCGACCGAGAGACTGTGTGTTGACGCTTGGAGGACCAAGACACCAGATTATCCCCGAGGAACACTGCATAGCCAGAGGTCGATCGACGAGTGTCGGAGCAGCCGGCCCAATCAGCATCAGTATAGGCAACAAGCTCATCAGGTGACGAGGGGCGCAGAGTCAAGCCAAGTGACAGAGTGCCCTATAAGTAGCGTAAGATCCATTTGAGAGCAGCAAGGTGTAGCTCTCGAGGATCATGCATATAGAGACAGATCTGCTGGACGACATAGGCAATGTCTAGACGAGTGAATGTCAGATACTGGAGAGCACCAGCTAAACTGCGGGGGTCTGTGGAGTCAGCAACTAGAGGACCATCTACAGACAATTTGGAGTGCAGGTCGACGGAGGTGCTGCAAGGCTTGCAAGCACTCATCCCGGTGCGCTCCAAAATATCCAGAGTATACTGCCGTTGAGAGAGGAATAAACCATCGTCACAGTGTGCGACGGAAACACCAAGAAAGTGATGAAGCTGGCCCATATCTGTCATAGCAAACTCATGCTATAAGGCGGCAATGATATGTTGAAGAAACCCAACTGAGGAGGCAGTGAGAACAATGTCATCAACATATAATAGCAGATAGGCGGTGTCGGAGCCCCGATGATATGTAAACAATGAAGTATTTGACTTGGCCTCAATAAACCCAAGGTACAGGAGGTGTGTGGCAAACCTGGTATGCCAAGCACGAGAGCCTGCTTTAGACCATAAAGAGATTTGTTGAGTCAACATACAAAATCCGGACGAGACGAGTCAACGAAACCGGAAGGTTGGACACAGTAGACTGTCTCTGTCAGAGTGCCATGTAAGAAAGCATTCTTGACATCAAGTTGATGAATGGGCCAATGCTGAGAGAGGGCCAAGGATAGAACCACCTGAACTGTCGCTGGCTTGACCATTGGACTAAAAGTTTTATCATAATCAATACCAGGGCGCTGTGTGAAACCCCGTAGAACCCAGCGAGCCTTGTAGCGATCAAGAGAACCATCGGCGAGCAGTTTATGATGATAAATCCACTTGCTGGTTACTGGATTGACGCCAGGGTCCGAGGAACAAGACTCCAGGTGTCATTGGCGAGAAGTGCATCATACTCAGCTTGCATAGCAACACGCCAATTGGGATCTGACAGAGCATACCGAATAGAGCATGGCAATGGCGACATGGGCACAACGTGGAGGTTTAGACGATCCATGAGCTGCGCAATGCCAGCCTTGCCACGCGTGCGCATGGAATGCGCATTGGTGACTGAGGTGATGGAGATCGGCCTGGTGGCAACAGTGCGGCTAGTGCCGTTGGCAACAACCTACGCATGAGCGTCAGAGGCAGCAGAACCGGTAGCACTCGGAGGCGCCGTTAAGGATGAGGCGCCAGCGCGGCTGGCAACAGCCTGTGCGGGATGCACAGGGGCAACAACGCTGGTCGACTAGGGCAGCATAGTGGGACTAGGCAGTAGTGGCCCAGGCGACTGCAGCATAGGCGCATGCTTCGGAGTGGCTACAGGACCATGCACGTTCACAGGGCCATGCACAACATGTGGCACCGATGGTGGTGAACCCACAGGTGCGGCTACATGGCCACGCACGTGCACAGGGCCATGCATAGCATGCGGCACGGTGGCAGTTGACGGTGGAAGACCTGCAGGCACAGTACGAGCTCTAGGGAAGGGAGCGGTAAAATCATGTTCATCAACTAAAAAATCTAGGGCGGAGGATGCTATGGGCATGGTGGACATGGCAGAGAAAGGAAAAAAAGATTCATCAAAAATGACATGTCGAGAGATGAGAATGCGATTGGATTGGAGTTCAAGACATGGATAGCCCTTGTGTTCTGAGGAATACCCAAGGAAAACACATAAAGAGGAATGGAGGGCGAGTTTGTGAGGTGCCGTGGAAGACATGTTGGGATAGCAGGCACACCCAAAAACCCGAAGATGGGCGTAAGAGGGCTGAGTGGAATAAAGAGAGGTGTGAGGGGTCAAAAAATCGAGGGTTTTAGTGGGGAGCTGGTTCACAAGAGATGTTGCAGTGTGAAGGGCCTCAACCTAGTAAACTGGAGGGAGGCTCGCCTGAAATAAAAGGGAACACAGAATGTTATTGATGGTGCGAATAGAACGTTCCGCTTTTCCGTTTTGTTGGGATGTATATAGACACGACATGCGGAGTGCAACACCGTGGGAGAGGAGGAACATGTGGGCCTGTGAATTGTCGAATTCTCGACCATTGTCGCACTGGACGCTCTTGATGGTGATGCCGAACTGCGTGCGAATATGAGCAAAAAAATTAGAAAGAACAGAAAAAGTCTCGATTTGAGGCGAAGAGGAAAGGTCCACATGTAGTGCGACCAATCATCAAGAATAACAAGGTAATACTTATAGCCTGACACACTAACAATAGGAGACATCCAGAGATCACAGTGTATTAAATCAAAATTATGAACGGCCTGAGAGCTGGGGGAACTAAAAGGAAGACGCACATGACGACCAAGTTGGCATGCATGACGTATGTGGTCTAGATCATCCTTATTACAAGAAATAACACTAGAACTGATAAGTTTGGACAGAGCTTCACGCCCAAGATGACCGAGACGACGATGCCAAAGGGAAGTGGGAGCAGCGAGGAACGCGGTGGTGCTGGTGGAGGTGGGGTAGAACGGGTAGAGGCCGCTAGAGCTATTGCACCTGGCGATCATGTTCCTGGTGTACAAGTCCTTCACAGAAAGGCCAAAAGGATCAATCTCAATGGAATAGTTATTATCGGTGGTAAAACGACGAATGGAAATCTGGTTCTTAATTATGTTTGGAGAGACTAGGACATCGTTAAGAACAAGATTACGATGCGGAAAAGAAAAAGTGTGTGATCCAATGGCAGTAACAGGAAGGAGCGCCCCATTGCCCACAATGATAGATGAAGGAGCACTTGATGAAGGTGAAAAAGTGGTGGAGAGTTTACCAGTGTTAGCAATCATATGAGAACCAGCACCGGAATCGACATACCTCTCAGAGGAGGGCACTGGCGAAGTGAGCGTCATGGTGTTGAACGAGTGCACCAGCGAGTCCTAATTCTAGGAGCCCCCTTGGACAGGGTTCTAGGGCATCAATGGGGTCAACCAGGGCACCGCCGATGGAGTCTGGAAGACTGGCGAGAGTCCCTAGAAGGCCGGTGGTGGTGGTGAAGCTCCCCCATAGTATGAACCGTACAGGGGAGGGCCATAGACGCAGTCGTAGGTGCTGCCATAGATGCCACCGTGGTTGCCGCCATATTGTGGTACGGAGGCGAACATAGGTGGAGCTTGCAGAGGGTGGCCGGACCTGTCATACGACCACATATGGATGGTACCCGCCCATGGATGCATGAAGGACGGATGAGGTCCTGGTGGAGAGCCTCCCGTGGGTGCAGTTGGGGCACCACGACCACCACGGCCGCGCTGCTGGCCGTTGCGCTATCCACCATCGCCAGTGGTAGGCGCAGACAGAACACTAGGAGGGCACACGAGGGGAGGTGCAGGCGCCCCCTAGCACGGTGGTGCCAAAGTCGCAGGAGCCGATGGGCGAGGCACAGTAGCAACGAGGGTAGAGGACGGTGATGGTGGCCGTGCATCGTTCTCGATCTCCTCCAGCAAGAGATGAGTCCGAGCCTCCATAAAGGTCGGGAACGGGTGATGCATCTTGAGGATGGAGACCATGTGGCGGAACTTGTCGTTGAGGCCATGGAGAAGCATGAGGACGAGCTACCGATCGCTGATCGGATCGCCGTACTCGGCAAGAGAGCTGGCCATCGACTCGAGATGGTGGCAACAGTCGATGATGTTAAGAGAACCTTGATGGAGGTTACGAAACTACGTCTTGAGGAGGAGTGCACGAGATTCGCTGTGGCCAAGGAACTCGCCTTCGAGATAGCACCAGGCATGGTGAGCCAAGGACTGCCGCAGCGTTAGGGACTGTTGTAGGTCGTTGGAGACGGTGCCATAGATCCATGTCAAGATGACATAGTCCGTCTACGCCCAAGCCAGGCGCGTGGGGAAGGATGCATCCTCGAGGGCATGGCGAGTTAGGGCATATTTACCAAGGACAGTGAGGAACAAGCTGTGCCACTTGGTGTAGTTGTTGGCAGCCTGATCGAGCACGACGGGGATGAGGGTGCGGACGTTGATGATGGCGGTGGCCTGTGCCCAGAGAGCCCCATGGGTAGACTCATACGCATCCATGGCGGCGGCGCGGAGGCGCGCCTCCTCGGCGTGCCTCCTCGACACAATGGGCCTCCTCGGCGAGACGGCGGTCTTCATTAGCCTTGGCAGCCACGGCGGCCGCAGCGTCATCGTCGTCCGGCATCAGGATGGGGAAGGGCAGCGCGACGAACCAGTGGCTGTAGGGGCACTGGCGATTGGATCAGCGACGGTGCCCAACGATGGAGTCTGCGACGGGGCGGGCGATCGTATCGGCGGCAGTGGCTAGCGTTGCGGAAGGAAAGCGGATCGTAACCGCTATTGCTACCATGTAAATGTGATTGGAATTAATTGTCATCCATATCTTGTACATGTATACATATAGCCGAGGTGGCATGCAGCCAACCACATAGGCAAGATTACAGCCACAATCAAGGGCAACCTACTATAATTACATTGTGCTAACATCTTCATTTTCTTCTTCTTCTTTCCTTTCTCTATCTAGTTCACCCTTGTTCTTCCTTGAAGAGAGAGAGGGAGAGTGGAAATGAGTGAGTGTGTGAAGTGGGAGGGGTGCTGCTTTAGCTGAGGGGGATTGCCAATTCATGCTGACATGTGGGGCCAAGAGGGAGGATAGGAAGACAGCTCAACTAAATTGAATCTGTTGGTTAAGTAATCAGGCGGATGGTCCGAGAGATCATTGAAATTGGAGGATTTGATTTTGGGAGAGGGGTTAACGTTTGATGTTATGGGTTCTTGACCTTGACCATGGGGTTGATATGCACCCTTGGAGAGAGTTTAGTATGGTTCCTTGTCAACTATATTGGATAGTGTTCTCGAAGTCAACTAAGTGTTGACTAAGGTTGACCCTACTTAACTTAGGCCAATTAGGGAGAACCAATGAGGTTGGTGGACGAATTTGGAATCCTTGTTCTAGTAGAGATCGATATGAGTCACTTGGGATGATTATGAGACAGTTCCTTGGTTAAGAGGGCTTGTGCAAGGTCATCAAGGAAGGTTTTGAAAAAGTTTTATTTGGAATGACCATTGGATCATGACAAGTTCTCCCCCACTTGGAATGAAGCTCGCCCCAAGCTTCACCAAGCGTGGAACTTGTTCAAAAGGGGGAAAAGAGAGGGTGAAGGGGCGGTTAATCACTTCAAGGTTGAAACATCGTAGGTGGATGTAGTCTTTTGTCTCTATGCCCATGCACTTCCTACGACTACCGGATACGGTTGCAATCCACACACGTAGTTCGGGTTCCGTCACGGTACGAAGAGTAGGGACCACATACACTCGCACGTGTTTTTACTATGGTCTGAACATTGATGTGCTTTCTCAAGTGAACCACATAAATATTCTGTGTCTCAAGTGAGACACAAGTTCCATTCCTAGTGTACGAATTTATACAATCTTGTGAATCAAATATTTCGACATCAAAACGTCTTTAAATAAAAAAGTTGTGAACTACAAAGTTGCATAACTTTTTTAGATCTACAACTTTTATTTTTTTGTTTCTCTATCCGAGATCATCCTTACTACAACAAACTCACTTGTGACTATAGAGCAGATTGATTCCTTTGGTATATATGAACCCTATAAAATCTTGTTATGCATATTTTAGCATCAAAACAACTTCAAATGAAAAAGTTTCCAACTACAAAGTTGTAGATTTCGTCGAGTAATACAACTTTGGTATAAATTTCGTCTTCATTGGACATCATAGGAGAAAGTTATAAAGTTTTTGCAGTCTATCACTGTCGGGTCATGTCCCAATCTATCACTGTCAGTTCAAGCAAAAAACCGCCAGTGATAGAAATGAGCAGTGAAGACCCCAATATTACTGTCGGTTCAAAACACGACCCAGCAGTGATGAGCCAGTAGACACTATCACTGCTGGTTCGTAATGGGTCGGTAGTGAATGTCAGTTTTGTAGTAGTGTTGTAAGATTGTATTGCTTGTTGAACACTTGAATTTGGAGGAGCTAAGCTTTACTCTTTTTTATTACTAGTGTTTTCTGATGAAGTATTGAGGTGTGAGTTTTTACCTAGCAAAGTTTTAATGAGGCAACCAAAACAATATAAATCAGCTCAATAGTATTTGGCCCCCATGTCTTGTGTGATCATGTGACTAAGCCTGTGAATTTTGAATTTGCGATGTAAACTTGAAGTCTTGAAGATCAGGGAGAGGTGTAGCTTCACTAGCAGGCTATAGGCTGGCCCAGCCTGCTGTGTCTGTTGTACCTTTTAGGATGGCTCGGTACAAAAAATAGACCAGAGTGTGATGCCTGGGCCGAGCATCAAATATGTGGGCGGACATGGCATGGCCATAATGCCTGGACCAGTGAAACTGGGCCGTGCTTTTTCGGGCTGGTGGTCTTTTTGACGCTCTTTTTTGCATGTGCATGTGTGTGCTTTTCGTTGACAAAGCTGAAAGCTCTGCTTTGCGGATGAGTATCGTGGACTTGCCCCTTCGACACCCGGCAAATGGTGAGTCGAAGTGAAGTGTATTTACACGCCCATGAATTGCTGGACAAGAATCTACCAACAAAGGACATAGAAGACTACGCCTAGCTACGTGCATAGCCACTGTTCCCACACACTGCAGGATAGGAGCAATACCCAATAATGGCATCCATGCATGGTCAAGCTCACAGCCAATATAATGCACAAGCTTGGATGCGTTGTTCACGTACGTACGTTGCTGCCGTCCCAAGCCGAAGACCCCGTTTTTCGCCGTGTCCTCTCTTTGCCTCGGAAGTCGTGTTGCCCGAAGACTCCACACCCCACTTGCGGCGCTTCACACGGCGGGGGTCGCCGCCGTTCATCGCGCGCGCACAGCCATGTATGTGTCACAGCCTCGCTATAAATACGTGCGTGAGCTCTCTCGCATGCATGCAACAACTACTACACACCGCTTTTCTCAACTCGGGTATACTGCGTGCGTGCCTAGCTAGCGAGTGTAGTACACGTAGTAGCTCTCTCGTAAACGCAAAATGCGGTCGTCGTCGTCGTCGCTTGTTGTCCCCCTCCTCGTCCTGCTTCTCCTCGTCGCCGCCGGTGCGCCATCGCTGGGTGATGCCGCCGTAGTCTCGGTTCATCATCAACAGGGGGCCGACGACGATGGGCATGGCGGCTCGGCGGCAGCGGACAGCGACGCGTTCTACCAGAAGGTGGGCACGTTCGCGGTGTGGGTGTACAGCCTGTGGAACGACATCAAGCCAGTGCCCAAGCTGGAGAGCGTGCTCTCGGCTTCCACGAGGCCGGCGGAGGGCAGTGCAATGGAGTACCTCCTGGTGCTGCGCGTGGCCGGGCTCGGCAAGTTTCGGGCGCTCGTGTGGGGCGTGCCGACGGAGGGATCTGAGGACTGGAAGCTCAAGTACTTCGAGCCCATGGAAGGAGCGTGAAGACTGAAAGGTCTATACTACATGCCTGAGTGAGTGTGCAAGCATGACAAAACAGGACGTATATATACAAGTATGTATATGCTTATTATTACGTGCGCGATCTGTGGAAGGATGTGTTTTGTGTTCAGTGTTCTGATGGATCGATCTATACGTCAATGGTATAAATGTACTCCTATGTAACATGCCTCCTGATTATCAAATTTACTAATAAAGATACGACCACCCACCAGAGGTGGCTAGTAGCTAGAAAAAAAATAGATTATCGTTCCGTTTTTTCTGTTAACTGCAAAACTTTATTGGCTACAATTTGCGACTTTGTGGATCATTATATATGAATAGAAAACGTGTATGTGCATTTCAACAAAACCCAATACATCTTAGAATTAGACTTTATATCATCGACAGACACGAGTTATTCTTTCTTGTATGAGCACGAGTCATGATTCCAAGCTCACATACGATGCAGGTGTGAGAGCAGTTTGGGAAGTAAAAAAAAGCAGGACGGAAGAATCCTATCTCTTTTTAATTACGCTAATAAATATGTTTCTGCGTTCCAACAGAAAAATATTCATGGTAAACGATGACGAGAATGATACATATCTATTTATATTTTATCTTTTTTCTATAAAATTTCAATTCTATAATTTATTGTAATAATATATAATATTCCATTCAAATTAAATTATGATCTTGATAGATTTTTTCTCATGTTGCGAAGCACAAAATATTTAGACATAAATATATTATAATTTTAATTTCATATTATCTATGTGTTGGTACTGTTAAATATCGAGCTTCTCGACTTTCTTTGAGGACCCATAAAAATATGTAGTTCTAATATATGATTAAAGTCGGAAGGAGCGAGTAAGTTGTCGACGTGTCGAGGATTGATCTGTCCGTTGATGATTATGACGAGAGAAATCTCTCGATTTTTTAGTCCATAACCATTGCCGGGAATTGGCGATAGTAAACTGTTAAAGACTTTAGTTGATGATTTAATTAGTTGGACAATCGACTAATCCAAATTTTAATAAGAATGAGTTTTGTTTCTAATGAAAACAATAGTTGAAGATCCATAATATTATATTTATTATTTGTTTTCTATATTTATGAGAAAAACATCTTAGCAGAGTGATCCATAATATTATATTTATAATTTTTATATATTTATGAGAAAAAAACAAAAAAGCACCATAGAGAGTCCGATACAGAAAATGAAAGAAGAAAAAAAATCATCAGATAAAAATCAAGGAAGAAGAAAAAAACATTGGAGTTTGAGAAAGAAACGGAAGAAGAAAAGAAAAAACATTGGGAAAAAAACCACGAATAAGATGATTCTAAGCGTTGGAGATCTCACAGCACTCTCCGCCAAAGAAAGTCTAGCATGAGGTTGTCTCCCTAATGAACTCTGCCTTACGCGATTTCCCCCCGCAAAACATCCCCTCCCCGCGCGCTTCGCCATGTCACGCTCTCCCTGCCGCGGAACTGCCACCTGCACGCGGCTCCCGTCCACGCTGCCTGCCCCGACCCCCGAGCTCCCTCTGACCATGCTCCCCAGCCTTGAGCTCCATCCGACCCCTGCTCCTCGCTCCCTGCTCCCTCCAATCCCCTCGATCCGGCACACTTGGCCGCCTCCGCGGAGAGCGCCCTGACACCCTATGTCACGGAACCGACCAATTTATAAGAGCACAAGTACAAAAACAATCGCCGGAACGATCAAATTTCTCGAACTTGAGCCCATATAAACCCGGTAGTCAACCGAAATCTCGAAGGATTTCAAACCAACCTGTATACAACCAAGATCACAGTAATCCAACATAACATATCGTACGTTACAACATTTCACAGATGTTCGCAAATAGATTACATCATCACAGAGTCATTGTTATTACAAAACAAGTCTTGTAAAACATGCGGAAGCAAATAGTTTAACTCACACCGAGTTCAAATACACATACTGGTTTGTTGATCACAGACCGCAAAAGCATTCAGATAAGAGAAAGGAGATCATGCCCATGATCTAGTCCTCATCACCCGCCGGGTGGAGACAATACTTGCAGAATCCCTGATATAGGAGGTCATCTGCAACAAGAGGGAATAAACCCTGAGTACGGGAATGTACTCAGCTAGACTTACCCGACGAAAACCAAACAAATGACACCAAGGATTATGCATAGCTTAATGTAGTGGAGCTGGCTGACACTTTCTTTTTGCAGAAAAGCATAAGTAATAATGATCCACACTTAACCTGAACTAGCAGTAACTTTTTAGCCATTAACCTGTCATCTATATTAGCACCTGTACTAAGCAATCATTTTATTAGGGTGCAAACATTAATAACCATATCAGGTATTCATTGTGGCAACCTTATCATGATCCATTTAATCATATCGTTAAATTAATTGAATCTACGTTGCCGCTGCTCAGTCAAGTTCTCACTATCCGGGAGAGACGGCGATTCGAATCGATTCCTATCCAGCTGGAGGGGTATTCCTAAACACAAACCCTGCTTCCCCCGTCAGGGTCGCAACAAGTCACCTTTGGTACAATTCAGGAGTCGCGGGTCCGAACAGATCGGCATTCTCAGAGAACCACTCTGCCAAGGTTGTTCGGGACTCTAACCCGCCTTGGACTTATGCCAATGGCTTTCCGCACATCCTTACTACCTCCAGAGTGCCGCCACTGCTCGCGTTCCCGGCCTGAATCGAGCTACTAGGCTTCGCGGTCGGAACGACTTATCCGGCCAGCTAAGTGTTAGGATGCGTTCAACATGACATGAGGACGTACAGCGTATCGGTTCTTAAACGACTCAGACGGAGTCACTATGTTCAAACCTACACAAGACCCCGCCCGGTCTTAATTCATTATTTACATGGTTCTTTTCCACGATAGCAAATATAGCCAACCGTGATCCACCTCATCCTAAAGCTCGCAGGTGACAGGAAATCACCTGACTTCTACCGCACTAAGCATGGCTAAGCATTTAACCCGTTCCTGAACTTAAATAGGATTTCAGTGCGATATCTGGACAAGGAAGGATATATAATGCAGCGATTGGTTTCAACCAATTCCTATACTTAATGCATCATCAACAATAAAAGATACTCAATGTATTTGTGAAAACATAGGAGGCTTAATATGCTCCGGGGCTTGCCTTTCAGGAACGAGGAAGGCTGGTGGTCAGGGCACTCGGGCAATTCCTCCGCGGCGACTGCTTCGTCGGCTTCCTGCACTTCGGGTTCCTCCTCCTGGTTGGCTCCCTCGAACTCCAGCAACGTCACTCCCTCCGGCACACCTATTGCATGAATGCGCAAGATAAATATTATGGATGCACATGTATGAATGTCGGGGATGCTCGGGGAATGCACATGTTCGCTGTAGTTTGCATATTCCAACTTAAGCCCTATTCAAATCACTTTACTTACCAAGTTTATACAACCTAATGTATAATTGCTCATCTTCAGTTAACGACCTAGCACCTGCACCTAAGCATATTCTCAAGTTAGGCTAACCCCTAAACAATCAACGAGAACATTGCAACCACATACACTCAAGCAATTGTATTTCAGCAAAATGAATACTATGTAGCGGTACAGTAAACTAGCTATAACTGGAGATTTATAAATCCAATTGATATGCAACAAGACAATCTGGAAAGCTTATAAAATTGTCTACAAAACATTTTCAGACCTCATAGCATGATTCAAACCTTTACCAGGTCGAATTCATCAATCAACAGAAGTCTATCCTCACAAGGCAGAGAATCAGCAAAAACTGCAACCTAACTTTAAACAGCTGTAGTTTCTAAACTACTGGGCCAAATGCCCTCAAATTTTGACAGGAGCTAGCTACCTAATTTATCTACAACTCTTGTATTCAACTCATTCACAGAAAGCCAAATTATCATGGGGAGCTTTCTAAAGTCCCCAGATCTGTCCAGAGGGACATGATGCAAACAATTAATTATTAACTTATGATATAAACACTTAATTGGACAAAACTAACTTTACTGATATATCACACATATCACAAGAACACCAGAAAGTAGGGTGTCCATCACCAAAACATTTCTTTTAATGCATTTCTTAATTTATTTAATTAATTAGGGGAAATAGTAAACATATATGAAAGCTACACCATTAAATCTACAAAAATTACAGTAGACCCTACATGGTCCAAGTAGACTACCATAAAAATTTCACACCATTTTAGTAAGTACAACAGTCTACACAAAAATGGTAAGACAGAATGGCTTAAAATGGCATAATTAGGAAACCTTAGTGAAAAGTGTCAAGCAACAGATTTCATATTTTTCCTAGTATCTATAAGGTATCAAGATACTACCTACCAAGTTTCATGGCCATAGGACTCATAATTAATTTACTAAAATTTACCCAAGTATCTACCAATGATAAAAGAAAAATCTATAACTCAAAAACTACACATGCAATGACTCTCAAATTTTAACCAGAGCTTCTACTATACAAGACTAGCTTACCCACAAAATTTCATAATTTTTGGATCACAGAAACTCAAGATATGATTTAAACAAGTTTGCATGCATACAAAAACACTTTTCAAGTTCCTATTTAATTCACCCAAAATTTCTACCTACTGTGCTCAAGATATATTTTTCTTAAATACTAGACCTAACAGTGAGTCTAACAAAATTGGAACCATTCAAATTGGATCTACAAAACAGGAGATACAAAAATATCAAATCAGTATTCAAAACTGCATTTTTGAACTAGCCCTATGACTACACAGTCACTGACGTGTGGGACCCGGTCGTCAGCCGACCCCACCCGTCAGCGAGACGAAACAGAGGAGGCGGCGTTTGATGGCGCGGCGGTGGTCTTGCTCGCCGACGGCGAGGACTCCGGCGACACCAAGGCTACCTACGTGCTCTACGCGAGGAGAGGAACCGATTGGTGCTACTAGCTAGAGCTATGGTTCATCCGGGGTGGCTCGTCGCCGGTGATGGCGGCACGGCAGAGCTCCGCGCGTGAGCTGCCGGCGATGGCAAGCCACGGCTGGCTCCACAGAGCTCGGTACGAGCTCCACGGCACGCGGGGAAACTCAAGGAAGCAAATATCGTGAAAGAAATGGCTCCTAGCTAGCCCAACCACGGCGGCCTCATCTCCGGCGAGGACGCTGTCATGGCGGCGGTGGTGGAAAACGGCACTGCGCCCTTACCGAGACCCAAATGGCGCGGCTAATAGGTGGAGGAGGTAGAGCAGGCTACGGCGGAGTCGTTGGCGAGATGGCAGTCGCGCTTTTGCGGTGGTTCGCGAGCTCGGCGACGGCGAAGCTTCGCGGCAACAATGGCGGAGCGGCTGAGCTCGCTTGCAGCGCGCTGTGGGGCGACGAAATGAAAAATTGAGCTGGTGCACTGGTCGGTCAGGCGCGTGTTAGTGTGCCCGTCGTGGCTGGCCTTGCCAAGGCGTCCGCGGCGCGTGGCCGCGCGGTCAGACGGCCGGCAACGCGCGTCACCCACGCGGCAGCTGATTTCTGAATTGGTAACACTGTAGCTCGCCATTCAGTGCTCCATTCACCGACTGACAGGCCAAGTTTAACCGTGATTAGCTCCTAAACCGAGACGTATTAGAGAAAATAATGAACATGAAAGCTGTAGACCTATAGTAGAGCTACAACTTTGATTTAGAAATCAACAGCTAACTCTCCACGGATCACGAGTTATATCAAGCCAAGGTTGAGGTCATGAAACTGAAACTCAGTTACAACACTTAGAAAAATTTCAGAGTTTCAAATTAGATCTCAAAACTGACTTGTGGGCCATTTTTGAGCATGTTTTGCACATTTTCATGAGATGGCCATAAAATAACTTTTGTTCCTTACATAATTCTCTACATCTTTGCTTTAGGTTGCTCAGACATGCAAACATCCTAAGCCACACATTTTAAATAGTCAAACACAGGAGCTCTAGGGTTCCAAATTGGTCAACCATGACTTGGAAACCTAATTAGGCAAAACGATCCACATGAACATTGTTCCTAATGACATTCTAGGTGTAACTAAGTTACTTAGGATGATTATTAACCACACCCCACATTGGTCACACAAGGATCAAGCAAGGTATGTACTGAAACAATGAAAAACACAAGAAATGTTGCAAATGTTTCATAGTCATGTTTCACATGTTTCATGATCTTGTTGCATAGTATTAACTAATCTTGTTTCACTAAGTGAGTGTCACATGTTGCACTTAAGTGTTGCACACTTTACATTTCATAAAAGAACAACACACATGAAATATACAACATGTTGCAATGTTTCGAAATCATGTTTCATGTGATATAAGTTCATGAATGGATGCATGATGCTCGTGTTCATGAAATGCAGTGCAAATGTGGAAGCTAAACACCAGGGGTGTTACAGCCCTCCCCCCTTATAAAAATCTCGTCCCGAGATTTGAAAAGCGTACCATTGTTGATAGAATTCCTTATAACCATCCCTCAAATAGTCTTCCCTTTCCCACGTTGCATCGCGTTCACTACCCTGATTGCTCCACATGACTTTATAGAACTTGACTACCCGACTCCGAGTCACTCGCTCACGAGTGTCAATCACTCGAACCGGCTTTTCTTCAAAGGTCAAATCAGATTTTAACTCGATATCCCCTAATGGAACTCTCTCTTCAGGGACGCGAAGACATTTCTTCAATTGGGATACATGAAAGACATTGAAGATAGCACTCATCTCAGGAGGTAATTGAATCTTGTACGCCACTTTACCACTTTGTCCAATGATTTCAAACGGACCAACATATCTCGGCGCAAGCTTTCGCTTCACACCAAAGCGTTGGACACTCTTCATAGGTGAGACTTTCAGATAAACGAAGTCTCCAACTTTGAACTCAATAGGTTTCCTACGTCGATCAGCATAACTCTTCTGCCTAGCTTGAGCTGCGGCCATGTGGGTTTGGATAGTACGGACTTGTTCTTCAGCTTCTTGAACGAAATCAATTCCATAATATCTCCTTTCACCGGCTTCTACCCAGTTCAACGGGGTTCTACACTTCCGGCCATATAAAGCTTCATGAACTCTGTATGTTTGATCGCCATAAGACCAGGAGGAATGTAATTTCCCCTGAAAGCAGACTTGAACTGATCCCATGTGATTTGGGCATTAGCAGGCATAGTGGACCGATGATGACTCCACCAAATGCCAGCAGGCCCATGAAGTTGGTGCGATGCGTACTCAGTTTTTAGCACCTCAGTCAAGCGGAGCAGACAGAACTTCTGCTCAAGAGTATTCAACCACTCATCAGCTTGTAGAGGCTCCTCAGCCTCCTTGAAGATTGGGGGTTTCGTGTCAAGGAAATCCTTGAAATCACTGTATTGATTTGGATCCGGTCCTTGGCGTGGACCACGGCCATCACGATTCGTGATCGTACGGAGGGCCTTAGCCATAGTGCGCTGTCCTTCCGCAAGCATTGCTATAAGTTCCGTTGGTGTGGGTGGTGGTGGCGGAAGATCATCATCATCACTCGCACCGGTGGAACGAGTACGAGGCATCTGCACAATGCGCAACCAGTAATTATTGATGATGTCAGCACATTGGAGAGGAACAATACAATCGTGCCAAACTGTATTTACTGACGAGAATGAAAACTTCATACAATAAACAGAGGCAATAATTCATTCTCCAATCCCCACATCATCAAGTAGATTACTAGCGCCATATGCAGTGCATTCCAACATGACAAGTTTTAAACTTCACCAACGTTACGCATCCCGAAGGGAGCGAATTAAAGTACATTACCAGTATGACTGCAAAAGCTTAACTCATGAGACTTGCTAACGAACTACTCGTCGAAGTGATTACTGTCCACATTGGAGACACCTTGGACTTCTTCTGGGTATTCCTCTCCTTCTAACTTCTTGCCGAGAGATTTCACCTTATACTTGGGTTAAGCAATTATAAGGGAGGGAGTAATGCAATATGAATGTCATGAGTGAATATGATGCATGCTCGTTCCGTACGTCCTCCCAAACCTAAGAAAATTTAAGCTTTAGCGGACTATACGGTGGCATACATACGTTCTCTCAATTAGCGGTAACTAGTCGATCTACACGGTGCGTTGTTAGCGTACCTGCAGAAAAAACTTCATTGCAGCCCAACCCAACAAGATATAATGCTAATTACACAAGTCATACTAAGATACTCTCCATATATACATCCCCCGATATATATACTTCGGTATCCAAGCTACCCGAGAAATGTACCCACAATTAAGTACTTTCATATATACATGTATGCAACATGTAATTACTCCAGTAACCACAACTAGCTCTCCCCTAGACCGACGGTTGGACGGTCATGCTCTCGCAACTCACACTTACCTTAGCGCAGAGGCAATTGACCCATACATTACCATTCAAACGAATGGCATCCATGCAATATCACGCCGCATGGACGACGAAATAGAGACAATCATTTCCCCCAAGTCAGTAATTATATATAAGCCACCTAGAAGTCCTTACGTGGGCTATAAGGAATGTGATCACCAGTATACCATAAAAATTTTGATTTTTGAACACTTATATTTAACTATAAGTTTGAAAACTATTTTAACAACAAAAGCTTTTTGTTTTAAATAGCCGTATGACATGTTTAATGTTGAATCTAGCACTGATACCAGCTGTCACGGAACCGACCAATTTATAAGAGCACAAGTACAAAAACAATCGCTGGAACGATCAAATTTCTCGAACTTGAGCCCATATAAACCCGGTAGTCAACCGAAATCTCGAAGGATTTCAAACCAACCTGTATACAACCAAGATCACAGTAATCCAACATAACATATCGTACGTTACAACATTTCACAGATGTTCGCAAATAGATTACATCATCACAGAGTCATTGTTATTACAAAACAAGTCTTGTAAAACATGCGGAAGCAAATAGTTTAACTCACACCGAGTTCAAATACACATACTGGTTTGTTGATCACAGACTGCAAAAGCATTCAGATAAGAGAAAGGAGATCATGCCCATGATCTAGTCCTCATCACCCGCCGGGTGGAGACAATACTTGCAGAATCCCTGATATAGGAGGTCATCTGCAACAAGAGGGAATAAACCCTGAGTACGGGAATGTACTCAGCTAGACTTACCCGACGAAAACCAAACAAATGACACCAAGGATTATGCATAGCTTAATGTAGTGGAGCTGGCTGACACTTTCTTTTTGCAGAAAAGCATAAGTAATAATGATCCACACTTAACCTGAACTAGCAGTAACTTTTTAGCCATTAACCTGTCATCTATATTAGCACCTGTACTAAGCAATCATTTTATTAGGGTGCAAACATTAATAACCATATCAGGTATTCATTGTGGCAACCTTATCATGATCCATTTAATCATATCGTTAAATTAATTGAATCTACGTTGCCGCTGCTCAGTCAAGTTCTCACTATCCGGGAGAGACGGCGATTCGAATCGATTCCTATCCAGCTGGAGGGGTATTCCTAAACACAAACCCTGCTTCCCCCGTCAGGGTCGCAACAAGTCACCTTTGGTACAATTCAGGAGTCGCGGGTCCGAACAGATCGGCATTCTCAGAGAACCACTCTGCCAAGGTTGTTCGGGACTCTAACCCGCCTTGGACTTATGCCAATGGCTCTCCGCACATCCTTACTACCTCCAGAGTGCCGCCACTGCTCGCGTTCCCGGCCTGAATCGAGCTACTAGGCTTCGCGGTCGGAACGACTTATCCGGCCAGCTAAGTGTTAGGCTGCGTTCAACATGACATGAGGACGTACAGCGTATCGGTCCTTAAACGACTCAGACGGAGTCACTATGTTCAAACCTACACAAGACCCCGCCCGGTCTTAATTCATTATTTACATGGTTCTTTTCCACGATAGCAAATATAGCCAACCGTGATCCACCTCATCCTAAAGCTCGCAGGTGACAGGAAATCACCTGACTTCTACCGCACTAAGCATGGCTAAGCATTTAACCCGTTCCTAAACTTAAATAGGATTTCAGTGCGATATCTGGACAAGGAAGGATATATAATGCAGCGATTGGTTTCAACCAATTCCTATACTTAATGCATCATCAACAATAAAAGATACTCAATGTATTTGTGAAAACATAGGAGGCTTAATATGCTCCGGGGCTTGCCTTTCAGGAACGAGGAAGGCTGGTGGTCAGGGCACTCGGGCAATTCCTCCGCGGCGACTGCTTCGTCGGCTTCCTGCACTTCGGGTTCCTCCTCCTGGTTGGCTCCCTCGAACTCCAGCAACGTCACTCCCTCCGGCACACCTATTGCATGAATGCGCAAGATAAATATTATGGATGCACATGTATGAATGTCGGGGATGCTCGGGGAATGCACATGTTCGCTGTAGTTTGCATATTCCAACTTAAGCCCTATTCAAATCACTTTACTTACCAAGTTTATACAACCTAATGTATAATTGCTCATCTTCAGTTAACGACCTAGCACCTGCACCTAAGCATATTCTCAAGTTAGGCTAACCCCTAAACAATCAACGAGAACATTGCAACCACATACACTCAAGCAATTGTATTTCAGCAAAATGAATACTATGTAGCGGTACAGTAAACTAGCTATAACTGGAGATTTATAAATCCAATTGATATGCAACAAGACAATCTGGAAAGCTTATAAAATTGTCTACAAAACATTTTCAGACCTCATAGCATGATTCAAACCTTTACCAGGTCGAATTCATCAATCAACAGAAGTCTATCCTCACAAGGCAGAGAATCAGCAAAAACTGCAACCTAACTTTAAACAGCTGTAGTTTCTAAACTACTGGGCCAAATGCCCTCAAATTTTGACAGGAGCTAGCTACCTAATTTATCTACAACTCTTGTATTCAACTCATTCACAGAAAGCCAAATTATCATGGGGAGCTTTCTAAAGTCCCCAGATCTGTCCAGAGGGACATGATGCAAACAATTAATTATTAACTTATGATATAAACACTTAATTGGACAAAACTAACTTTACTGATATATCACACATATCACAAGAACACCAGAAAGTAGGGTGTCCATCACCAAAACATTTCTTTTAATGCATTTCTTAATTTATTTAATTAATTAGGGGAAATAGTAAACATATATGAAAGCTACACCATTAAATCTACAAAAATTACAGTAGACCCTACATGGTCCAAGTAGACTACCATAAAAATTTCACACCATTTTAGTAAGTACAACAGTCTACACAAAAATGGTAAGACAGAATGGCTTAAAATGGCATAATTAGGAAACCTTAGTGAAAAGTGTCAAGCAACAGATTTCATATTTTTCCTAGTATCTATAAGGTATCAAGATACTACCTACCAAGTTTCATGGCCATAGGACTCATAATTAATTTACTAAAATTTACCCAAGTATCTACCAATGATAAAAGAAAAATCTATAACTCAAAAACTACACATGCAATGACTCTCAAATTTTAACCAGAGCTTCTACTATACAAGACTAGCTTACCCACAAAATTTCATAATTTTTGGATCACAGAAACTCAAGATATGATTTAAACAAGTTTGCATGCATACAAAAACACTTTTCAAGTTCCTATTTCATTCACCCAAAATTTCTACCTACTATGCTCAAGATATATTTTTCTTAAATACTAGACCTAACAGTGAGTCTAACAAAATTGGAACCATTCAAATTGGATCTACAAAACAGGAGATACAAAAATATCAAATCAGTATTCAAAACTGCATTTTTGAACTAGCCCTATGACTACACAGTCACTGACGTGTGGGACCCGGTCGTCAGCCGACCCCACCCATCAGCGAGACAAAACAGAGGAGGCGGCGTTTGATGGCGCGGCGGTGGTCTTGCTCGCCGACGGCGAGGACTCCGGCGACACCAAGGCTACCTACGTGCTCTACGCGAGGAGAGGAACCGATTGGTGCTACTAGCTAGAGCTATGGTTCATCCGGGGTGGCTCGTCGCCGGTGATGGCAGCACGGCAGAGCTCCGGCGTGAGCTGCCGGCGATGGCAAGCCACGGCTGGCTCCACAGAGCTCGGTACGAGCTCCACGGCACGCGGGGAAACTCAAGGAAGCAAATATCATGAAAGAAATGGCTCCTAGCTAGCCCGACCACGGCGGCCTCATCTCCGGCGAGGACGCTGTCATGGCGGCGGTGGTGGAAAACGGCACTGCGCCCTTACCGAGACCCAAATGGCGCGGCTAATAGGTGGAGGAGGTAGAGCAGGCTACGGCGGAGTCGTTGGCGAGATGGCAGTCGCGCTTTTGCGGTGGTTCGCGAGCTCGGCGACGGCGAAGCTTCGCGGCAACAATGGCGGAGCGGCTGAGCTCGCTTGCAGCGCGCTGTGGGGCGACGAAATGAAAAATTGAGCTGGTGCACTGGTCGGTCAGGCGCGTGTTAGTGTGCCCGTCGTGGCTGGCCTTGCCAGGGCGTCCGCGGCGCGTGGCCGCGCGGTCAGACGGCCGGCGACGCGCGTCACCCACGCGGCAGCTGATTTCTGAATTGGTAACACTGTAGCTCGCCATTCAGTGCTCCATTCACCGACTGACAGGCCAAGTTTAACCGTGATTAGCTCCTAAACCGAGACGTATTAGAGAAAATAATGAACATGAAAGCTATAGACCTATAGTAGAGCTACAACTTTGATTTAGAAATCAACAGCTAACTCTCCATGGATCACGAGTTATATCAAGCCAAGGTTGAGGTCATGAAACTGAAACTCAGTTACAACACTTAGAAAAATTTCAGAGTTTCAAATTAGATCTCAAAACTGACTTGTGGGCCATTTTTTAGCATGTTTTGCACATTTTCATGAGATGGCCATAAAATAACTTTTGTTCCTTACATAATTCTCTACATCTTTGCTTTAGGTTGCTCAGACATGCAAACATCCTAAGCCACACATTTTAAACAGTCAAACACAGGAGCTCTAGGGTTCCAAATTGGTCAACCATGACTTGGAAACCTAATTAGGCAAAACGATCCACATGAACATTGTTCCTAATGACATTCTAGGTGTAACTAAGTTACTTAGGATGATTATTAACCACACCCCACATTGGTCACACAAGGATCAAGCAAGGTATGTACTGAAACAATGAAAAACACAAGAAATGTTGCAAATGTTTCATAGTCATGTTTCACATGTTTCATGATCTTGTTGCATAGTATTAACTAATCTTGTTTCACTAAGTGAGTGTCACATGTTGCACTTAAGTGTTGCACACTTTACATTTCATAAAAGAACAACACACATGAAATATACAACATGTTGCAATGTTTCGAAATCATGTTTCATGTGATATAAGTTCATGAATGGATGCATGATGCTCGTGTTCATGAAATGCAGTGCAAATGTGGAAGCTAAACACCAGGGGTGTTACACCCTAGCTCCAGGCCTCCCCCGATGGGCGTCCTCTGGCTCCGGCGTGGAGAGCACGTGGACACCACCGCTAGCTCCCGGCCCTCTGTCCGCCGGTGGCTGGTGCCCGTGAAAGCCCTAGTTTAGCTTTGGATAATTCATGAAATCTAGTGTACTAACCCTGTCATTAAGTGTTGTGATTGAGATAGGGTTGTACACACCAAGTGGTGGAGCTAGATGATGGTGATGGTGATGGTGGTGACTAAGGATGAAAATGGTACGGAAATATCCCGTACCGAACCACATCGTTTTCTACATTTAATCTGACCAAATTCGTATTTTCGGATAAATTCGAATTTGGTTTGAAATTCAGAACACCAAATTTGAATTCGGAACGAAAAAGGTTTCGACATTTTTCCGACCATTTTCTACTTTTCTACTTTTAATTCAGAATATCCCGAATTCGAAATTCGGTTTAAGCCAAATTTGACCCACTAGAAGTCCAGCCTTTAGAAAATTGTATCTTTTTCATACGATCTCAGATGAAAATATTTTTTATATGAAAATTGTAGCTCTCGATGAAATCTACAACTTTCTAGTTTTTAGTTTTATCATTTGAGGTCTTGAAGATGTTTTAAAAAATTAAACAATGTTTCAATGCTTGTTGCCTTCGAAAAATCATATCTTTCTTACATGGTGGTAAATGGGGATACTTTTTAAGAAAGTTGTAGGACTTGTTAATTATTATTCACACGTTAATTATTATGCACTTGGTCCTTGATGCGGGTCGGAACTGTGGCAAGCATAGTTGTTCAAGTCGGTGTAAGAGTACGGGTCTTCGGTGGATCGGGTGGACTCAACACCCTAGCTCCAGGCCTCCCCCGATGGGCGTCCTCTGGCTCCGGCGTGGAGAGCACGTGGACACCACCGCTAGCTCCCGGCCCTCTGTCCGCCGGTGGCTGGTGCCCGTGAAAGCCCTAGTTTAGCTTTGGATAATTCATGAAATCTAGTGTACTAACCCTGTCATTAAGTGTTGTGATTGAGATAGGGTTGTACACACCAAGTGGTGGAGCTAGATGATGGTGATGGTGATGGTGGTGACTAAGGATGAAAATGGTACGGAAATATCCCGTACCGAACCACATCGTTTTCTACATTTAATCTGACCAAATTCGTATTTTCGGATAAATTCGAATTTGGTTTGAAATTCAGAACACCAAATTTGAATTCGGAACGAAAAAGGTTTCGACATTTTTCCGACCATTTTCTACTTTTCTACTTTTAATTCAGAATATCCCGAATTCGAAATTCGGTTTAAGCCAAATTTGACCCACTAGAAGTCCAGCCTTTAGAAAATTGTATCTTTTTCATACGATCTCAGATGAAAATATTTTTTATATGAAAATTGTAGCTCTCGATGAAATCTACAACTTTCTAGTTTTTAGTTTTATCATTTGAGGTCTTGAAGATGTTTTAAAAAATTAAACAATGTTTCAATGCTTGTTGCCTTCGAAAAATCATATCTTTCTTACATGGTGGTAAATGGGGATACTTTTTAAGAAAGTTGTAGGACTTGTTAATTATTATTCACACGTTAATTATTATGCACTTGGTCCTTGATGCGGGTCGGAACTGTGGCAAGCATAGTTGTTCAAGTCGGTGTAAGAGTACGGGTCTTCGGTGGATCGGGTGGACTCAAGAACACAAGAATCAAAGAGAGGACATAACGGTTTATCCTGGTTCGAGCCAATCGATGCCCTACGTCCAGCAGCTGATGATCCTTATACTAAAATGCACTCAAAATTGGGGGGGTTATAATAGAGCGTAGAGAGAGATTTGGTAGGGGGTTAGCTCAGTGCTAATCCTAAGGTTGCCTCGCCGCCGGTGGAGTCTTTCCCTCGTTAGAGAGGAGGAAGGCGATGGGATGCGGTGGAGTAGCTCTCGGTGCTCCTCTCTGGGTTGCTCTGTTCTCGATGCTAAGCAGGAGTAGATGTAATGGAATGGAATGTCTTGGGTTCCTTTTGCCCTTCTAGGTCCGACCTTATCCCTTATATAATGAGATAGGTCGGGTATATGGTGGTTTAGGGAGATGAGTCTGTGGTCTACATACGCCGAAGTCTTGGAGGGTCTTGCAGCGGTGCTCTGTGGACCATGGCGGTGTTGTGGAGCCAAAGAAGCCTTTGGCGTTGTTTGGCTGCTCTGTTCTGACACTCTGCGTGTCAGGCTATGTCAGCTTGGACCGGCCTCCCCCAGGTGGACCTTATAGAGTGTTCTTGGTGGCAAAGGAGGTCGGTTCTAGGGGCTGACGCGTGGGCCCAGGAGCCGCCTAGCCCCTGGAGGTCGTGGGAAGCTTGTCTTCTTGTGTCACTATTGATGGTAGTTAACAACCATTATAAACCATCAATATAACTTGAATAAGGGCTTGAAAATAATCACCAACATAGGTTTAGGGGTTTAAACTAACAAATTCTACAAGTTTAGGTGAATCTATGTTTTCAGCAGTGTTTATCTAGAAAACCATCAAGGTGGACCTATATGTCAGAATTAATCATGATTTTCTATGATGAAAATAGCTCTAGAAGGTTCTAGAGGACACCAGAGGGCGAACCATTGAAGAAGACTACGAGAGGCAGGCCGGTTGGCCCCTGGGTCCCACATGGTAGCCCCACGTTGTATCGTCGGTTCTCCACTACCTTAGGGTTTGCATCTATGTCGTTCTTTCGAGTTGGTTTGATCCAAGGGCTCAGGATTGATGCTCCCCCTATATATACCAGCCCCTGCCATCCCTAGGGCATCACTGATCATAATCCTCCATCAGTCAAGAAGTCAGAAACCCTAATCATCCTCAGAGCTCCTCCATACTCTAGGGCATAGCTAGCTAGGCTAGATCTAGAGGGAGGCAAGCTTCGCTTGGATTCCTGATCTTGTCAAGAAGCGTGGCTTGGTATAGCCTCTTGTACCTTCTTTTATATCTTTCATTATTCCTATGTTTGCTACAATTGATTCGACATTGTTCTTAATATTGTTCAAATTCCTAGTTATCATGTTCATTGTTTGCTTTGATTATATGCTTAGTATAGCTAGATTATCATTATATTCAAGCATAAGTTCGTATAGCGCTCGCTCTAATGTACATGGGGTGAGTGGTCTACATTGTGTAAGCATGGTGCTTATACGTTGTTTACCTGCAGATGCACCCTATATTCCGAGCCATGTGGTAGATCATGGATGTGACACTCCCATTGAGTCCTTTGTAGTCCACTCCCCGAATATAGGTCAAGTAGGATCTAGTTACAAAGGAAGACATGCTCTGTTCTTGATCTTCTACTACTACAGAAACTCAATTCACCACCGGGACCTTCACCAACGGTTTTGAGATAACCGGCGGTGATACGTATCACCACCGGCTTATGACCTATGGGCCCCTTCCTGGTCAAATAATTGGCAGTGATGAACGCTTTCGCCGCCGGCTCAGCGTATGATCCGACGATGAGCAGAATCTCGCCCTTCACCGCCGTGTCCTCTGTCAAACCAGCGGTCGAAGGGTTTTCACCGTCGGCTGCTCGTCCTATGTCCGACGCTTGGAGAAACCGACAGAGATAATAGTTTTTTTACCATCGGTGCCAAGATGGACGTGTGCGCTATAGTAAGAATCGGTGGTGATCAAGTTATCACCATCAGATTACCGTATGAACCGGTGGTGAAGCAACCATTGTTTGAATGGACGTGTTGGGTACGCTGCCAGGCGAGGCGAGGATTGATGTCTAATTCTAGATTCATCCCATAATAGAGTTCATCCGATCAAGTGTCGGGTTACATTTTTGTGAGGAATTAAAATAAAAGCCAAGCAGAAGACAGTACACGTGACCATGTCCCTCTATTAAAAGCCAAGCAGAGGAGCCATTGGTGTTGAAATGTTATTGTAACACCACTATAACGCATGTGTGCACCAAACAAATAATTCAATTTACAAACAAAACAAAGATGGCACACTAGTTTAGCTGAAATAATGACAACATCCATCATTGAGGAAATTAACATGTCCATAGACAAGCAAACAACATCGGTCCATTTAAAATGCATGACAAACAGATACATCAAATACAACTTTATTTACTGCTCTATTCACCAAAATTGTTGACGCGTTTCTCCATTTGGTAGTCGTACTTCACATTTATATAGCAAGGAGACAGTCTTTGCCATTGGGCTATATTCGTTGGCGAGGGACGTTGCAAGCTCGGAAGATGGGAAAGCGGTTGGTGATGGGCCATCAAGAAGATGGACCTACGAGCCCAATAAGCCTTGTTGAACACAATTTTTTTTCTTTTCTTTTTCTGTTGCAATTTCTTGCCTGTTTCTTTTCTCCGCCATGTTTATTTTTCTCAGATGGACCTACGAGCCCAATAGTCCTTGTTGAACACAAATTGTTTTTTCTTTTATTTTTCTCAGACGCTGCTGGTCTGCCATGCAGGTCGTTGTTGCTTTCATGGCTATGATTCAATTTCTTGAGACACGTTTACACATACGCTTGGAACTCGAGCAAGACGACATTTGGTTCCTTAAGAACGAACTGCCGCATTGGATGATTCATTTTCCCAAGACATGTTTATACGGTACGTGATCCTTTAAGAATGTGGAGTTTTTGCCTGCATAAACCACCGACCCTAGTTCCCCAGCGCAGTCCGCCTCATCGTCATTGTGCCTTCGTACTCCACTCTGACGTTGCGTTTGTTGTCATTCATCGCACATGTGCTCCGACTCTGCTTCTTCCTCAGCTACGTAATGATGGATTGGCTCCCAATGTAGGTGGCCAAGGACATCGCTGACCGCATTGTTGAGCATTCATATGCCCCCATGGATGACCTTGCCAGCCTATGGGCAACCTACTCGGACATGTGCATGGTGTGCGGCACCGCCGAAGTCGACCGACGCATACCACTGCGTTGGGTGTTGTAGTGTCAAGGTTTCTAGGAGCCCTACTACTATGACGCTACCTATCACGCCCTTCTCACCACTAGGCTGGCTAGGGTGGGCAACCTAGAGGCCGGCTTCCTCGCCGGCTTGTGTCCCATATTCATGGAAGCCCGTAGGCCATTGACACCACCGATGGAATGGCTTCAGCACTCCATCGAGGCAGGCTATAAACTTGGTATGTACATCTACGCCCTCGTGCTCTATAGGTCCAATATCGTCCATGGTAATGACAACATTGCTCGGTGCCTATTGAGGGAGCTCGAAGGTGCTGATGAAGCGGGGTCGGCTGCACTGCCATGGAAGAACTAGACCTATACGCAGTTCCACCAAGACGTGTACGGGCGGTTGCAAGACATGGTGCCACATGATATAGTCCCCATTCTTTGCCCTGTTCTTCGCCTAGGACGGGCATCATCAGTGCACATGCGGCGGCTATGGCGAGCCCGTTGGATTTGAAGAATGGGACTTGTGGTCTAGGTTCTGCAGCGAGGAGTGTAGGATCTCAGGAGAGTGCTATAAGTTATTCACATCAGTGTTAGATTAATTCTAAATTAGTGCATGTTAACTTGTGTTAAACATCTATGTATATATATCTATGGTTGGTGACTTTATTTGAATTTGGCAACAACATCAACTATATATGTATCTTGTTGTTCAAAGTTACTATCGGGTTCATAAACCTAGGGTCTCCAATGGACCTGCTTCCCTGCAAAACCCGACCCAGCAGGCGGCGCAGCGACACCGTGCTCCTAGGCTAGCCTAGATACATAATGACAGGCCAAGACAATGATCCGGTCCCCAACTGGAAGGCCTAGCCAAGGTGGGACTGCAGTTCGACTCCAATCAAGGATACGCCTAGACCTCTGCTCGCTGCTCGTTCCTGACCGACTAGTAATATCTGACCAAGGACTGCCCAGCTCAGTGAGGGCTCAGGGATCAAGCGGAGCAGATAAGATAAGGCACTCAAGTCAACCAGCAATACCGAGGACCCCCTACCATGCCCTATGCACCTACAAAATGGTGCCACTAGGTCATGCCAGACAGACACTATACAACCTTCCAAACATGTCAGAGCACAAACAAGTATTGTAGGTGCCTGACGTTTGCCAGTACCAGGAGAACATGGTAGAGCCTGCCAGATGCATCTGAACATAAATAATATTGTGGGCACCAACGACCGTCTCGTACCCGACAGCAGTGGGCAACAAGACTAGGTAGCACACATAGACACTCTCTCTCTTTCTCTCTGACTTGTAAGGCCATCCCTTTCAACTATAAAAGGGGATGCGCTCTCTCCCAACAAGGGGGCACGACTCGAGGACTTGACAACCTGAGGACTCGAACAACTCAATTGCTCTAGATTCGATAGCTATACATAACATACGCTCCAATACTTAGCGCACGTTAGAGCACCTATCACTCTCTTCCATTTAGGTTCATAGTATGACCGGGCCTTTAACACCTCCCTTCTCATTCCTACTCATTTGTAACCCCACAGCAAACTTTGAGGACCTGGGCTCAGGAATAAAGTCACCGACCGACTGAAACTGGATGTAGGGCACGTTGCCTAAACCAGTACAAATCTTGTGTCATTGAGTGCTAGGCCACATCCGATCACAACACACAACAAACCTACAAATATTTACTTGTTGGCCACTTTTTGCATCGACAGTTACTTTATTTTAATTTGGCAACAACATCAACATATCTCTCTTATCAAGTGTGCAGCCATGTAGAGGATGCTGTACTGTGCCAGTTGCCAGTAACGCATCCATTTTTTAGTAAACAAGGCTAGCAATCGATGGCTGCATAAGATCATATGGCACTGGTTTCCATAGTAACTAATTGTCATCGGTTGAGGTAGGTAGGCATATCAAATGGTGCACATGTGTGGTATTAGATCAAATGACACTAGTTCTCCTAATAACTAATGGTGACTTGTTTCGAGCGTTCAGCGTATCATATGTTTACATGTGCGAGGGTATTCGAGTAACAGAATCTTCACCAAGCACTCTGACTTCCATGTACTCATGCACGCCTCCTAGTAACTAACGGTGATCCAAAGTCAACATCAGTGCGTTATGGTGGTGTTACAACTGCTGGGACATTCATATGGTGATGGTTGATGCTCAAAATTTGTGCCATCCATTAGTGTGTATTGATGAGAATCTGACTACATCCAAACAAGATCTTGATCTCATTAGTAAGGAAGCTCTCATCCTACTACACACTGACTGATCATAGGCTCTTCAAAATGGAGGAGGCCTTGTAGCAATAGGAACGCACTGGCCAACCTCATAGAGGATGTCATTCTCAAGATCCTCCACTGCATCCTCGCCTGCTCCTTATTGTGCTACAAATGTGTCTATCGCTCCTAGAACCACCTCATCTCCTAAAAACCATGAGGTGCTAACCCTAGACTATGGCTAGCTTCTTCTACTACACCGAGAATGGCAATCAAAACTTTACCAGCATCACCAGTGAACGCCCTGACTTGTCCTTCTTGCCCTTCCTCATTGATAATGTAGCTGTCTCAGATTGCTGCAATGACCTCATCCTATGCTTCTGCCTTGGGGCTACTGATGGATAGAGTTATGTCGTCTGTAATTCGGTAACCTAGAACTTGAAGATACTACCGCCTAGCATCCATTATGATGGTGAGGCCCGCTTGGGGTTTGATTCGATAGCCTCCTCGCACTTCTATGTGATTCAATATGTGGAGGAGGAGGGTGAGTGCGTAGGTGTGGAGATGTACTCATCTCAAACTACAACATGGATCTATAAGCAATCTCAATGGGGCCAGGGTATTGATGTGACATGTTTTAGATCAGCAAGTCTATTTCTTAACGGTTTTCTACACATTTTGGGGTACTTCAGATGGTTACTCTCAGATACTTGCTATGGATATGGAGGGAAACACATGGTGGAGAATTCGTAGGCCTAGTGGTGCTCAACCCTCCATCCATCAAGCTCAGGGTAACTTGTGTATATGTACTGTTGGTGATGTTGGTGGTCGCAATATGCCCTAGCTTTCAATCTGGATCCTTGAAGACTATGGTACTAATGAATGGACATTGAAGCATACTGTCAGCACGCTGAATGTGTTTGGATGGATTGATATTCAATTTGGTTTCCTGAATTCTGATGCGGACTACACAGTGATTGCAGTTCACCTAGAATGTAATATGATTTTCTTTGTTGGGGAACAAAGAACCATCATTGCATATGACATGGACCGCAGAAAAGTTCATGTCATCCCTACCCTTATCATTCGGTACTATAGATGTAGGGTGTAACACCCTAGGTGTTACGCTTGCACTTTTGCACTTGCATTGCATGAGCATAAGCATCATTCATTCATATATGACCATTAACATATGAAACATACAAGAGAAAAAATATGAAACATTCATATAAAACATATGAAACATACCTTTGTTATTCTATGTTGCAACATGTGTCTGTTTTATGGTCATGCTGGTTAATGAAAGTGGTTGATGTTGATCACTAAAACACCTTAGACACACTTAGAATGCAAGGTGGAACAATGTTCATGTTGATGACTTAGCTCAATTATGCTTCTAGGTATTAGTTTGACTAGAAACCCCTCTATAGTGCTTTTGTTTGACCTAACATGAACAATAGCATAGATTGTTTGCATGTTGGTGCACCCAAAATAAAAGTTGTAGTAAATTTTATAAGGAGCAAAGTTTGATTAATGACCTTGAGCTAGATCAGTGCCTAACCTAGTCAAAAAGTGCTCACAAGGTGAAATTGAGGGCTGTTTTGGGACTTAGAAATCTTCGAAGTCTTGGAATGACTTTTAGTTTCATCCTACTCCTCTTTAACGCATTGCAGTTTGAAAACCATGGCGATCTAGACCAAACCCATAGAAGAAAAGTTGGAGTTTACATGTAGCTCTACAACTTTTGTTAATGAAGTTTTTGCAAAGGACGAATGGACTAGGAGATAGAGGTGGAGGAAGTTGCGCTATTAGTCGGTTCATCAAAGCCTGATGGCCATTTTCAAATCGGCCGAGTGGCTGACCAGCAGCAGGCTAGGCACGCTATCTGGTGGCCATACTCTAGCACTAGCCCCACCAATCAGACCGAGGTGGGCTATAAAGCCACTACGTCACACCCCTGCTCTCTCTCTCTCGCTCACTCGCCTTGCTTCGCTCTCTCTCCCTCTCGTCGTAGCAAAGCCGAGCGCCATTGCTGTCATGAGCTTCACCGAGCTCGTGCGCAGCCCTCACAGCTCCATTTCCAAATTGCCTATGCTAATAGCTCTGCCTTGCTCCACTCTACCTCCTCGACCTAGTAGAGCCACCTTTTGAGCCCAAGGTAAAGGCCGACAGCCATTTCTACCACCGTGACATCGCTGGAGCGCTGCCGAGCTCCAAGCTCGCCATGTCCAGCATGGACCAAAGCACCTCCGCACTCTTTTTCTCTCGTTTCGTCTTCCCCTCTAACCCTAGAAGCTCACACTAGTGACCGTTTAACCTCTACCGGCATGTGTATGCCAGAACACAGTTGCTCACCGTCGTCCGCCATCGCCATCGGCGAGCCCTCCCCTATGAACCCTAGGTTCCATTTTCCCCACCCATCGACGCGACTTGATGAGAGGAACACAACAGTGGTGACCCTACCACCGGAAACCTCAATGACGACGAGCTATCATCGGTTAACCACTGTCCCCTACCTCTGTTTGACTAATGAGTGGGGTTCATTGTCCTCTGGGTCCCAGCTATCAGTGACTGTTAGTTTAGGTTTTCTTTTATTCTTTTTGTAGAAATGTGTGCAAACTTTTTGAAAATCATATCTCGAGCTAGGAGTATCCAATTTGGGTGAACCAAAATTTGTTGTGTTCATCTTGTTGTGTAGTTTTTAATAAAAATATGAAACTTGCCATGTTCCACAATAAAATAATTGTTTGCTATTTATCTTGTTTATTCCATAATAAACTTAGGAAATGCATAACTTGAGTTCGGTATGTGCAAAAATTGTGATTCCAATTTTGTTGGTCTTGTCTTGACATGTTGTAGCTAGGAAAAATATTGAACCTATAGTGAACACACTTGGAATATTACTTTGCTATTTATTCTAAATAAATGCTAGTATCTTGTGCAATTTTTCATGGTAAATCTATGCAACCAATGGGAAAGAAATCAATTGTACAGTGTTCTTGTGTTATGGTGAAGCTAAGAAAAATATTAAATCTATTGTTTGACACTTTTCACTAGGTTAAACTATTTATGCTATTATAAGCCTTGCTAGTTTGTCATTTTGGTAGAGGTTGTTATACTTGTTTAGTGGGCATGAAATTTATATAATAGCCTATTTGGAGCATATATGAGCTACTGTAATTTTCTTAGAATTTATTGTGCACTTTTGATATATGTTCCTTATTTCACCTTAGTGTCCAAATAAATTAATAAAGGCATTTAAATAATTTATTTGGGCTTGACCATTATGTTTTCTAAAGTGTATATGATATCTATGAACTGTTGGTACCATTGGTTGTGCCCAGATTTAATTGCTTGTATGCACTAAAATATTAATTGCTCTATAATTCAATTATAGTGACTGTTTTGGACAAGTTCTGTTGTTAAGTAAATTGCATGGGTAAAATGATGTTTGCTGTGAATCTTGTCAATAATAAAATTGTAGATAACTTACTTATCTTGCTTGTATCAAATTTTTATAGCAATAGGCTAAATGGTTTGAGAGTTATAGCTGTTGGAAGTTGGTCTCTAGAAATGCTTATTCTCTAGAATTTCTAGATAGATCTAGGGAAATTGCTTTGTTTGACCTTGATAACCATTGAATCATCTTGAGATGACTATAAGAAAGTTGTAGAAAGTTTTATAAGCTTTCTAGAAAGTCTAAGATTATAGTATTTGGCTTAGTAGAACTCCATATATGGACAAAATAATTAGCTATTATTTACAGTCCAGGAAATGACTAAGTTAAATTGTAATTGTTTGTCTTATGTGATGCTTGTGTAGATGCTTAGGCTAATTAAGATTAGTTGTTAGCTGTAGGTTCTAAGCCTTTTACTAATGATGAACAACTTTACCTTTGGTTACTTGAACTTGGTGAGTGTATGTTTCTTATACTATAGAAGAGATATGCACCTACTCAGTAAAGATCAACTAGAAGAAAGTTATACATCTACTTGGTCAATGAATGTTAAACTTATCATACATCTTGCGGATAACCATGCTCATGCATATACACTTCATCATGTCATCTCATCTCTTCTGCATTCATGATACTCATTTGTGCATATGCATGCAATAGGTTCCCCGAAAGGAGTGACGCTACTTAAGTTCGAACCCGAGCATCTGGAGGAGCAGCAGGCCACCCAGGAGCAGGAGGTTTAGGTGGAAGGATGAGTCAACATGGAAGATCTTCCTAAGTGTCTTGATCACCAACCTTCCTCATTTCTGAAAGGTAAGCCTCGGAGCATTCTAAGCCTCCTATATTTTCTAAATATCAACTTGAGTCCTTTTATGTTGATGCATTAAGTACTAAGGGTTGATTGGAATCACTTGTTGCATATACTTTCCTTGTCCAAACAAATATATCTTGAATCCTATGTAGGTCCAGGATCTAATATATGCTTATCCATGCTTAGTCCGGTAGAAGTCGGGTGATTTCCTATCACCTACAAGATATAGGTAGATATCTGGTCATGGTTGGCTATAATTGCTATTATGGAAATAACCATGTGTTTATGAATAAAAGGAGACCAGGCGGGATTGTGCTGGAGAAGCAACAAGGCTTGGAGGTCTTGGTGCCTATTTATCCCCGTCTGTGTCGGTTAAGGACCGATTCCCTGTACGTCCTCGTGTCATGTTGAACACATGCCTAGCACTTAGTTGGCCGGATAAGCCATTCCGACCGTGAAGCCAAGTAGCTCAACTCAGGCCGGGACCTGGTAAGTGAAAGTGTGCACACTAGAGGAAGTAAGGGTGTGTAGGGAGCTAGTGGCGTGAGTCTAAGGGCAGGCCAGTTCTGAACTTCTTGGGAGACTAGTAGTATCCCTAAGGGTGCGGCGCTGATCAGACCCACGACTATACCTAAGTTGTACCAAAGGTGACCCGACGTGACCCCAATCGGGGAAGTATGGGTTTGTGTTAGGATTAACTCCCTAGCTAGTTGGAATCCATTCAAGTCACCATCTCTCCTGGATAGTGAGAACTTGACTGAGCAGCGGTAACGTAACATTAATTGATGGAACTTGATGGTTACGATGATGCTCAAATTAATACACCGGATATGGTTACTAATGCTTGTTAACTTAATCATGTGATTGCTCTAGTACAAGTGCTAATCTAGAGATGCTTAATTGAATAAGTATGCAATTGGATGCTAAAGATATTAAATCTCCAAGTTATGTTACTTAAGCTTTTATGCAAAATGTTGTCAAGCTAACTCCATTGATAAAGCCTTGCATACTCCTTGGTGTCATATTATTTATGGTTTACAACGGGTAAGTCTAGCTAAGTACATTCTTATACTTAGGGTTTATTCCCTCTTGTTACAGATGATATGATGTATCATGGGTACTATAAGAACTGCCTTCATCCTGCCATGGATGAGGACTAAACCATGGGGCATGGTACTCCTAAGTTATCCGCTCTGTTATGCTTTTGCTGGAAATGATCGTGGTACTAGCATGTATTGAACTAAGTGTGATGTTGATGTCAAACTACTTTGCTTTCGCTATTTGAACTTGGTTTGTAATAACTATGTGAACTCTGATGTTTGTGAGATACTTGTGAACCATTTGTGAACTATGATGTAACATGTGACTTGTTATGTTGAATCATGTAGGATCTTGGCTTGTATGTTGGTTGGTTTGAGATCCTTCATGATTTCATCGGACTACCGGGTTTATATAGGCTCAAGTATGATAGTTTGATCGCTTCAGTGATTGCTATTATACTTGTGCTCTTATAAATTGGACGGTTCTATTATAGCTGGCATCGGAGCAAGGTTCAACACTAAAGTTATCATATGGGTATTTAAAATAAAGGTTTTGTTTTATAAAATCAGTTTGACAACTTATTGCTATATATAGGTGTGAAATATGAATTTTAAATTTAGAGTGTGCTAGTGGTCATATCCTTTATGCCGAGTTAAGGATTATCAGGTGGCTAAATAAGTACTAACATGGGGGTTTTTACTTTCATCGTCCATACGGCGTGCTATTGTATGGATGCAATTCACTTGAGTGGTAATGTATGGATCAATTGCTTCTACGCCTAAGGTAAGAGTGGCAAGACCGCAAGGGTGAGCGTGTGGTCTAAGGTGAGAGGTAGCTTTGGTACTACGGTATATATATGTCCCATATATATACTAAGGTATTTAATTGTGGGTTAGCTTTTATACGGCTGTAGATGCATATTTATATGTATGTATGGCACGTATTTACTTTTGGGTAGCTTTGATATGGAAGTATATGTATGGGTATATATATATATATATATGGAAGTATTTAGTTGCAACCTAGAGCCTAGATTTACATTTTGGCATATATAATTATTGGGTTGGGCTAAAATGAAATTCTTGTGCAAGTGCACTACCAGCGAAACGTGTTGCCCGATTAGTTATGTATATTGAGAGAACGTATGTATGCCACCGTGTATGTCGTTAGAATTTTAAATTTTTCCTAAGATTCATCAGGATGTACCGAACATGCATGCATCATGTTCACTCATGCATTTACATTTTTGCATTCCTCCCTCCCTTATAATTGCTTACTCCATTCATTAAATTTCTTCTCACATATGATATTCTCTCACAAGAGTTGCACACTTTGCTACAGATGGTAGCACCAGTAGCCCCACCTCGCAGTGACACATTCCTAGCTGTGGAGGGTGCTAAACTCAGTTGGGTATGCTGAGCCACACCGCTACTTCTAGAGGGAAGTGACAGCTGAGTGAGAACCATGGCATGATGTGCGGGTGACCATTCCAGCCCATGCAGACAATCCATAGTGACAAGGTTGGAGTATTGAGTTAGATGGCAGTCTCCTTGGGAAGGTGCCCAAGTGGTAGCTTTGGAGGCACTGAGTGAGATCTATCAGGAGTTTGGTGATGAGCTCGTTAACGGTCTAGCCAGAACCTTTTCCCGGGTGGATCCGTTGGTGACCGCTTGGATGTAGCTAGGCAATAATGCACTGGTGAGAGACCGTGATGAGCGAGCAAAGAGCTCTAGTGCTGGTATCAGCACTATGTTCAGCATCCTAAAGATGTTCTACTCTTGCCAAGACATCTATGTTAGCTGCATGCTAGAACTCCAAGCGAGCACAGACCACGCAATGCCAGCTACGAGGGCATGTGCGCAGGCATCGGAGGGCAACAAGAGTGGCTCAGCAGGAAACCGATAATGCTATTATAGCTTTGGAAGCTCGCCGAGTTCAGTTGGTGAATGCTATTGCAGAAACAGATGTAGCTAGGGCAGAGATATAGGATGTCCATGCTGAGAGGGACAAGGTCATTCACCTTGCTAAGGCTAAGGGAGGCAGCTAGAATTTGGACTGTGTTTCAGGCTGCTAGGCAGGCAACTGGAGTTTGATCACATAGAGCAGGAACTCATATGCCAGATTAGGGAGCTTCAGCTAGATGTTCATCGTCTCAACAACATAGTGAACCTAATTCTTCCTCTAGCTCCTATGGTGGAAGAAGATCCCAATGAGTTGATTGCTGAGGATGATGGCATGGAGGTGGACGCCGAGGCTTGAGCCTAAGGAGGAGGAGGAGGTCGAGCCTTTTGAGGACGACCACGGTGATGATGTGTGTGACATCAACCACTCCGAGGCATAGCTTAGCTATAGTACCTAGCTGGATGCGCTAGCTCTCTATCTTCGATCCTTTATGTAATGAACTCATAATTTAGGTTTTGATCTCATGATGTACTCCTTTGATGTAATCTTGAAACCTTGCATATTTAATCCATGTCATTGTTGAACCTTAATAAATGTCCAGTTTGTGTGCTAGCAAGTATTTGGCATGATCGGGAATGCATTGTGTGATCGCTAAGTAATATAATTAGTGATGTTGTGTTGTGGAAATGAATTATTATGCCTCTGTTTTATTGTATGAATGTAAATTCTCTCTAGTAAATTTAGTTTGGCATAATTATATCATTTCTCTACAATTTTTTCTGACATCATCAATAATTACTTGTGGTTGCAATTCTACAGATGATGCACACTCATAGGGGAGCTAGTGGAGATGATGTGGGTGGTAGTGGTTCCCGTGGCAATGACATTGAGGACCTCCCACCACCACCGCATCCCACACCCTACGGAGATGATGGCCCTAGCTCATGGAAACACAATGTTCCATGGGAGAAGTGTTGCACGGTCTTGCGCAGAATGCCGGCCATGGACAGGGAAGGGACCAATGCCATGGGCCTGAACCTAACCTAGTTCAGCGATTTTAAGGACTTTCTTGACACCAAACCTCCTATCTTTAAAGAAGCAGAGGAGCCATTGCAGATAGATGAGTGGCTGAATACAATTGAATAGAAGTTCTGTCTCTTAATGGTCACAGAGCACATGAAGGCAGAGTATGCATCACACCAGCTGCAGGGGCCTACTAGGCATATGGTGGAGTCATCATCGATCCACTTTGCCTGAGAATGCTCAAATTACCTAGAACCAATTTAAGGTTATAGTTAGGGGACATTATATTCCCCCGAGTCTTATGAGCATGAAGCATACAAAATTCATGAAGCTAATATAGGGTACCAAGAGACTAACTGAGTATCTATATGCCTTTAACAATCTATCAAGGTATGCCACAGAGTTTGTTGACACTAATGCAAAGAAGATTGCTAGTTTCAAGAGGGGGCTTAGTCCGAAGCTGATGAAGACTCTAGCTAATAGCAAGTGTGTCACTTTCAATGAGTTTGTTAGTGATGCTTTAACTCAGGAGAATTAGAACAACATCTATTTAGCATCTAAGAGTCGTAAGAGAGCTTATGAAGCAGGTGCGTCTCAGTGAAAAGCTCCTATTACTATGAGACCTCAGTTCCGCCCACCTGCTCCAAAGTATAGACCACCTTAGAAGAAGGTATAGACTAGTTAGACCCAAAAAGTGTATCGCAAGGGCTTTTCTGTTGCTCTACCAAAGGGTAGCATAGAATAAGGAAGCTCTAGCATTGCACCTAGCAACATGCCATGCTGGAACTGCAACAAGCCTAGCCATTGGGCAAGAAATTGCCCCTATCCCAAGAAGAACAACAACCAGAAGCAAGGTAATCCAAATGCACGTTAGGGACACGTGCACTATACCACCCTAGAAGAGATCCCTTTAGGTGAAGTTGTTACTGCGGTTACGTTTCTTATGAACCAACACCTTGTAGTTGTTTTGTTTGATTCTGGAGCTTCACATTCATTTATGAGTCAAACATTTGCATCCAAGCATGATAAGAGGATAGTTACTATAGATAAGGGTGGTTATTGCATAAGTGTAGCTAGAAATAATATCTCTACCAACCAAATAGTCAGAGATGCTGTGCATCTCAATAAGCAACCGAGAGTATACCTCAGATCTTGTAGTATTGCTAGGGTTGGGGATAGATTTAATCTTAGGTATGAAATGGATGAGTGGCCATGTAGTTATCATTGACACTTCGACTAGAACCATCATGTTGAGGGAACCCCAGAGTAACAATGCTTTCCTAGTGCCACTTCTTGGGAGTTTTGATCTCCAAAACTTAGCCTGTGCTATTTAGACCACGACCCTCCTTGATAATCCCGTGGTATGTGAGTTTCTGGATGTGTTTCTAGATGAATTGCCCAGGTTGCCACCTGGACAGGGATGTGGAGTGTGGGGGTATGGACCCTAGTACCTATAAGACAAGACATGGGTTGCACCATCAGAGGTGGCCTAGACCACAAGATCAAGGTGTGCATGGCGCTGCTCGGCGTGCACCACAAGCTATTGTATAGTACCAAATAGGATACTTTTCTTGTAACCCTACCCCTCTAGAGTATATAAGGAGAGGTAGGGGTCCCCTACTCGACATCTCAATGCAATACATCATAACACAGGATGTAAGTATTACGTTATATTGATGGCCGAACCTATCTAGATCTTGTGTCTTGGTGCTTGTATTACCATCTCGCTCCTGATCTCGCTCACCTCAATGACAAATCTACCATCGTGGGATACCCCTTGGTGGACTATTGAGCATGTTTTGTCGACAGTTGGCATGCTAGGTAGGGGTGTGCACTTGATCCATGGCAGGCCAGATGGGATCTCAAGATCAACGCCATTCATGGCAACTTAGCTTCTCGCAGCGGCGGTAGCGGCGGCGGCGGCGTCCTTCATCAACCTACAACGATCAAGCCTCGGTGCCCAAACGCAACTTGCAGCAATACTTTGGGTGTGCGGTAGTGGCCCTATGCTTTTGGCATGTGCTGGAAGGCCAACAGATCTTGATTAGGACAGCAAGGTCAAGACGTATCTGCACAAGAGTAAATGTCACCAAACTTGCATCTAGCACCACTATCGCGTCACTAGTGCATTTGGATCCACGGACATGAATTCGGCTACATCTTTTGATGTCGTCATCCCGTGTCGTCGACACATCATCGGCACGTGTCTGTGACTCATCGCCGTCTTGCGACAACCTTCATCGTTGACTCTTCAACAATCCATAGTTGACTGCTGCGGTTCGGTGTCGAAAGCCACATCCACAGACTTTGATCGAACACAATGTGCAGTATTGATCTCCATGGAAGCAAATCTGCATGCATGCAAGCAAATAAAGAAGGTGTACGTGTACATCTACATGCAAGCAAACTACAGATTGCTAAGGCGCTTGCACGTGTGCATGCCCGGATGCATCTACCAGTCAAGCATGCAAATGTCTACATGTATATCTACCCATGCAATGGACTCTATTAGGCTACGTCAGGACTTTGCATGTTTGTGGGCTCCAAATTTTGCACGGCCAATGTGGTCCGACCTACTACACCTCTACGACATGCGATACTCCGTTGGGTCATCTACTCCACCATACAACATCGTTTCTCGGACCAGATAATGATCTCCCTGAATCTGATCTGCCTAAGGCCAATTAGCGACATAAGGATGATGTTGCCTGGACTACTTACTACGACTACCTACCATGTCACAATGATGATTGCCACGAAGAACAACGCCATGACAACCGCGACCGCCACCATGACCACAGTTCAGAAAGCTCGACCGCCAGGCAACTTTGTCAGTGCCAACCAGATAACGCCATATGCCACTGACTAGACATTCTGTCTAAAGCTAAGTCATGCTTTAATATTTTTCTAAATATTCTCTAATCTTTATATATCGCCATAATGTTTCTCCGAGCTGTTTTCTCCATATTTGCTCTCCAAATGATTTTCTGAACCCCCGAACAGTCATGTTGACGCTCGGATGTCCCTAGAGATGGCCCTGTCTTTGGCTCCTCCCTACACGTGCTATGGGCTCCGCGCTCTGCGTTATGGGTGGTCGACTGCGGTTCCTTGGTGATGCCTGTTCCTCCTACACGTGCATGGGCTCTGTGCTCGACGTTATGGACTATGGGCTAGCTAGGGCTAGAGACTCAGCAACACACTAACTAGTTGAGCGATTTATAATAAATATAAATACATCTTCACTCCAACTGATCGCCGAGCTACATACGCTATTTTTTTCTCCTGAAGTTTATATATTTTTACATCATGTACTACCCTGTTCTACATATTTGTATTGTAGGATCATTGTCCAGGTGATCGGACCACCTGGTGCTCGGACTTCTCCACCGATCAACTAGTCAGACCGATTGGTTCATGGACTCCATCGCCAACCAGTTGATCGGACTGTTCGCCGGTCGCTTCTACTCAATGCTCACTTCGCCGCTGACCACTTGACCAGACTATTCGTCACTCATGCTTCATCACCAGCTACACCGGTTACTCCTCGGCGCTCAGATTCTTCATGCTCGAGGACTAAGTGGGCACACTTCACTGCACGCACGTCGCAAGCTACGCCGGGGACTCCTCGGTGCTCGGATATCGCCAGCTACATTGGGGACTCCTTGGTGCTCGGACATTGCCAGCTACGCCGGGGACTCCTCGGTGCTCGAACATCGCCAGCTACACCGGGGACTCCTCGATGCTCGGACATCACCAGCTATGCCGAGGACTCCTTGATGCTCGGACATCACCAGCTATGTCGAGGACTCCTCGATGCTCGGACATCGCCAGCTACACCGGGGACTCCTCGGTGCTCAGATGTCACTAGCTACACCAGGGACTCCCTTGATTGTTGGATCTTGCTACGCCTCATCGGTGTGCTATCAAGCTGCTCCATGCTATTTGGATTAGGGTGCTGATCTTGGGCAGCATGTCTAGGGTCTTGATACACGCATGTCAGACGACGTCGGCAAGCTTTTAGAATTCTTTTTCTTTGACCCTGCTACAAGGTTCATTCTTCATCTTCCAGCAGGCATGGGGACTAAGTGGGCATAGTTCACCTAGCAGTGAATGTGCGCTTTTCTCATCTTGAGGCTACGCCCGGGGACTGGCTGCCTGCTCGACTGGTCTTCTACTTTCTGACCATGGCACCATATGACTACATCACCTACTATCAAGCTCAGGGACTAGCTATGGGGGTATGGCCCTCGGTACCCATAAGACAAGACATGGGCCGCACCATCAGAGGTGGCCCAACCCACAAGATCAAGACATGCACGGCATTGCTCGATGTGCACCGTAAGCTATTGTATAGTTCCAAATAGGATACTTTCCTTGTAACCCTATCCCTTCCACAGTATATAAGGAGAGGTAGGGGTCCCCTACTCGACATCTCAATACAATATATCAGAACATAGGATGTAGGTATTACTGTCATACTGACGGCCGAACCTATCTAGATCTAGTGTCTTGGTGCTTGTATTACCATCTTCACTCCTAATCTTGCTCACCTCAATGACAAGTCTACCATCGTGGGATACCCCTTGGTGGACTGCCGAGCATCTTTTATCGACATGGAGGTTAAGATTGAGTTATTACCGAGTACAACACCCATCTCTCGAAGGCCGTATAGAATGCCACCAAATGTGCTAGCCGAGCTTAAGGTTCAATTGCAAGAGCTTTTAGAGAAAGGTCTCATTTGATCTAGCTCATCTCCATGGGGTTGTCCCACCTTATTTGTGAAGAAGAAAGATAAATTCTTGTGGATGTGTGTGGACTATCGACCACTTATTACTGTAATGGTCAAGAACAAGTATCCTTTGCCTTGAATTGATATCTTGTTTGATCAGTTGTCAAGGGCTAATGTGTTCTCCAAGATTGATTTGAGATTTGGTTACCATCAGATTAAAATCAGTCCAAAAGATATACCTAAGACTACTTTCTCCACTAGGTATGGCCCCTATGAGTATTTGGTCATGTCCTTTGGGCTAACAAATGCTCCTACATATTTCATGTATCTGATGAATTCAGGTGTTCATGCCCGAGCTAGATAAGTTCGTGGTTGTGTTCATCGATGACATTATGGTCTATTCAGAAAATGAGGAGGATCACACAGAGCACCGGAGAGTTGTTCTAACCAGGCTAAGAGAACATAAGTTGTATGCTAAGTTTAGCAAGTGTGAGTTTTGGCTTTGGAAGGTACCTTTTCTAGGGCATGTGCTGTTAGAAAATGGGATCTCTGTAGATCCCTCTAAGGTGCAAGAAGTTATGGATTGGAAGGCCCTGACTTTAGTTCATGAAGTTCAGAGTTTTCTTAGGTTTAGCAGGTTACTACCATCGGTTCATTCTGGACTTCTCCAAAATTGCCAAGCCAATGACAAGATTGCTTCAGAAAGATGAGAAGTTTGTGTGGACTCTGAAGTGTGAGGCTACTTTTCACACTTTATAGGACTTTGTTGACTTCAGCTCCTGTTTTGGCACAACCTGATATTGAGAAACCTTTTGATGTGTTTTGTGATGCATCAGGTATCGGGTTGAGATGTGTTCTTATGCAGGAAGGTCGAGTCATTGCTTATGCCTCACGTCAGCTAAGGAAGCTTTAAGTCAATTACCCAACCCATGACTTAGAATTAGCAGCTGATGTCCATGCATTGAAGATTTGGAGACACTATTTGCTTGGCAATGTGTGTCATATTTACACAGATCATAAGAGTCTTAAGTATATCTTCACTCAACCTGAATTGAATATGAGATAGAGAAGATGGCTAGAATTGATCAAAGATTACAATTTAGAAGTACATCATCATCCTAGCAAAGCGAATGTTGTTGCAGATGCTTTGAGCAGAAAGTCTCATAGCAATTCTCTGTTAGAAGATGGCTTCAGAAGACCGATCAGAGTGTGTTCCACATCAAAAGAAAGATGGAAGAGCTAGAGACTAAGCATTTTAGGATAGATGAGAATGGTGTTCTATGGTTTAAAGATAGACTGGTGGTGCCAAAGGATAAGGAACTTAGAAACCAGATCTTAGGCGAGGCTCACTCTTCTAAACTATCAATTCATCCGGGTAGTAGTAAAATGTATTAGGACTTGAAGACCTATTTTTGGTGGACCAAAATGAAGAAGGAAATTACAGCTTATGTTGCTAGATGTGATAATTGTTGCCGAGTCAAGGTTGTTCATTTGAAACCTGCTGGACTGCTTCAACCACTGTCTGTTCCAAGTTGGAAGTGGGAAGAAGTTAGCATGGATTTTATTATTAGACTTCCACCTACTCATAAGAATTTTGATTCCATATGGGTGATTGTGGATTGCCTAACCAAGTCTGCACATTTCATTCTAGTCAGAACCAACTACCGACTGGCATGAGTATGCTGAGTTGTATTTCTCCCACATAGTATGTCCTACATGGTGTGCCAAGAACCATTGTGTCTAACAGAGGACCTCAGTTCACTGCTTGTTTTTGGGAACATTTACATAAGATGTTAGGCACCAACTTAGTTAGAAGTTCTGCCTATCACCCTCAGACCTTCAGGCAAACTGAACATGTCAATCAAATATTGGAAGACATGTTGAGAGCTTGTGTCATCTCTTCGAAGGGTTCATGGGAAAAGTAGGCTACCTTTAGCTGAGTTTTCCTACAACAATAGTTATCAAGAGACTATTAAGATGGCTCCTTTTGAAGCTTTGTATGGCCATAAATGTAGAACTCCTTTGAATTGGGTTGAACCTAGAGAAAGGAGATACTATGGTATTGACTTCATCGAGGAAGCCGAAGAGCAGGTCCGTATCATCCAGAAAGCATATGGAGCTGCTCAATCCTGATAGAAGAGTTATGCTGATAGAAGAAGAGCACCCATTGAGTTTCAAGTAGGTGATCATGTATATTTGAAGGTATCACCGATGAAAGGAGTACAACTGTTTTGGCGTAAAAAGAAAGCTAGCACCTAGATATGTAGGTCCATATCCAATCATTGAGAAAAGTGGAAGAGTAGCCTATAAGATCTAGTTACCTCTAGAAATGAGGGCTATCTTCAATGTTTTTCATGTATCCCAATTAAAGAAATGCTTACGTGTTTCAGAAGACAGAGTGGAGGTTAGAGACATCAAGTTAAAATCGGATCTAGCCTATGAAGAGGAGCCAGTGCAAATCATAGATAGCAAGGATAGAGTAACTCAAAACCATGTGATCAAGTTTCACAAAGTGATGTGAAGTAATCATGGAAGTGAAGTGGATGCAACATGGGAAAGGGAGGATTATCTACGAGAGGTTTATCCAACTTTCTATAAAAAATGGTAGGTCATTCAAATCTCAGGACGATATTTCTATAAGGGGGGAGGGTTGTAACACCCTAGGTGTTAGGACTTGCACTTTTGCACTTGCATTGCATGAGCATAAGCATGATTCATTCATATATGAACATTAACATATGAAACATACAAGAGAAACATATGAAACATTCATATGAAACAAATGAAACATGCCTTTGTTATTCTATGTTGCAACATGTGTCTGCTTTATGGTCATGCTTGTTAATGGAAGTGGTTGATGTTGATCACTAATACACCTTAGACACACTTAGGATGCAATGTGGAACAATGTTCATGTTGATGACTTAGCTCAATTATGCTTCTAGGTATTAGTTTGACTAGAAAACCCTCTAGAGTGCTTTTGTTTGACCTAACATATACAGTAGGATACATTGTTTGCATGTTGGTGCACCCAAAATAAAAGTTGTAGTAAATTTCATAAGGAGCAAACTTTGTTTAATGACCTTGAGCTAGATTAGTGCCTAACCTAGTCAAAAAGTGCTCACAAAGTGAAATTGAGGGCTGTTTTGGGACTCAGAAATTTTATAAGTCTTGGAATGACTTTCAGTTTCATCCTACTCCTCTTTGACTGCATTGTGGTTTGAAAACCATGGCGACCTAGACCTATACCCATAGAAGAAAAGTTGGAGTTTACATGTAGCTCTACAACTTTTGTTAATGAAGTTTTTGCAAAGGACGAACGGATTAGGAGATAGAGGTGGAGGAAGTTGCGCTGTCAGTCGATTCATCAGAGCATGATGGTTGTTTTCAAACCAGCCGAGTGGTCAGACCAACAGTAGGCTAGGCATGCCATCTGGCAGCTGTATGCTAGCGCTGGCCCCACCGATCAGGCCAGGGTGGGCTGCAAAGCCACCGCGTCACGCTCGTGCTCTCTCTCTCGCTCACTCGCCTCACTTCGCTCTCTCTCCCTCTCGTCGTGGCGAAGCCAAGCACCATTTCTGTTATGAGCTTCGCCAAGCTCATGCGTAGCCCTCATCGCTCCATTTCCAAATCACCCACTCCAAAAGCTCTACCTTGCTCCACTCTACCACCTCGACCCAGTAGAGCCACCATTTGAGCCAAAGGTAAAGGCCTACGGCCCTTTCCGCCACCGTGACATCACCAGAGCGCCGTCGAGCTCCAAGCTTGCCTGCGGCCAGCTCAGACTGAAGCACCTCCGCTCTCTTTTTCTTACATCTCGTCTTCCCCTCTAACCCTAGAAGCTCATGCCAATGACCGTTTAACCTCTACTGGCGTGTGTACGCTGGAACACAGCTGCGCACCGCCGTCCACCATCGCTGCCGGTGAGCCCTTTTGAAAGGTCCTTGTTTGGTTTTGGTAATTGACTGACAACCTTAGGTGGACTAATGTGTTTAACTAAGATACACAGGTGATTAGTCCATAGGTACATGTGTGTGAACAACATATGCCATGACGGTGATGATGACTCAAAGATTTTGCAAAGCTCACACATGTGATGATGAAGGAGCTTATTGCTACATGAGACATGACATGGAGTCATGTGATCAAGGTGGAGAAGATCAAGACATGACTTGGCTTGATGGACCGGTTGCAAGCGTGATGGGCAAGTTTGAGGCTTTGGAGCGATGGACCGTGTGGCGATGAAGCTTGAGGAAGACTTGGTGCCGATGGACGATGGCAACGGTGAAAAGCAAGTGAAGTCAAGATCGATGAACCAATATGACCATGTGATGATATGAACTAGATCATATCATTGTTGATCATGTTGGTGCATGTGTTGCATCAACAATGGAGGAGGTGCAATGGAATGCGCAAGGCAAAGGTATAACCTAGGACATTTCATTTCACCGGTCATAGGTGAGTAGAGAAGTTTATGACCGGATTTAGGATAGATGGCCATACTATTAAGAGGGGCAAACTTGTTTGCATATCGGTCATCTAGTGCCACTTGAGTGATCTAACTTTGCATCAGTTGCTAGGATCGAGTGGCGTGGCAAGTTGAGTGGCTAACCCTTGAAAATGTTTGTGAAAATATGCTAACACACATGCATGAAGGTGATACACATTGTGTTTAGCACATAGGAGCAAGGGTTCGAAAACTTCACTGGTGGAGTGTCTGCCCATAGAGTGCAGGACAGTCCGACGGTGCCACTGTGTCACACCCAATTTTAAGGATAAAATAGAGTGCAAAATCTTATGTGCGTCTAGGGATCAGTCACACACATAAGCCGACAAATCATGAATAGTATCATCACAAATGTTTATTACATCACGATAATGACAGAGTTATCACATAAATAAAGTGGAAATAATAAAAAGATCTCTCGCGGAAGCTCTACTTCATAGGGACGTCGACTGGTTGACCACAAGTCTAGTAGTCCTTAGGAAAATCATCATACCCAAAGTCATCTGTTACCCATCCTGGGATTTTTATCCAAATAATGAAAATAAACAAGCATAAGTACATGTTGTACTAACAAGTGTAACACAGGGGTTCATGAGGCTCAAAGGCTTGACACAGGTTTAATAGCATTCATCTTTTAGTTGTCACAATTTTAGCTTATGAGTAGCAACAAGTTGTTTCAATTCCCAATGCAAAACACATGATCAAATGTAAACATGAATAATGAATAGCATAAACAAATAATACTTAGTGTTCCTCTATTCCATAAATGTTCCAAGGCCGCTTGTGACCAGTGAGCACGATTGATATACCAGTTTTATACTCTGCAGAGGTTGTACACTTTCACTATGAGTCGTGATACCCATATGCCCGGGTTAATTACTCCCAAAACACTTTCAAGGTGAGCAGGCAAGGGTCACTATGAAGCCTTTCAAAGGTTCATCTAACAATTTAGGGCCATTAGATTCACTCGGCAAATAGTTATAGGAACCCCCTGTCAAATGGCACAATTCCTTCACGGCTATACACATAAGAGTAGAGGCTGTCTTATACCCGATTCGGCAAGCCATTCTTACACCAATAAAGGTAACCACTAACAAGCTAGAAAAGGTCCTCATACTGAGCTAAAGCCAGAGCCATATAGCCCTCATAGCTTGTACTGTAAGTCCCGGATGATCACTTACAGATAAGTCCTTAGGGAGAGGAATCTGAAGCATTTAGAAAGTAGCTAAACACTCCTAGCCCCCTGTTTCCATGTTGCTAAAAAGTCATGTTTTAATGTTTATTGCATATACCATTAGTCAAGTTACAAGATCATGGTTTAATTGAGCACTAGCAAAGCTACCCAATGCATAACCCTTAGGTGACAAGGTAATAGTTCAATTCTAGGAAATCCCTATCAAGATGACACATGCAACATGAATTTAATGAATTAAAGTGAATAGGAAACAAGGATGATCCCATGCTATACTTGCCTTGAGCAAAGTACTCCTGCTGGTTCTGCTCGTCAAAGTCGTACCCTTGATCTCCCACTGATCTGCTCACCGTCTATACTCGATAACCACAAGCAACATACAAGGCATCCAGGAGCAATCATGCAAAGCAAACAAGGCTATAGATTAGAACAGTACACCAACAGCATAGAACCAAGATGAAAAGTTTGGAAAACAAATCTACATCTCGCTACAAACACACAGACGCGAAGATCATGAAAATCGGAGCTAAAACGGAGAAGTTATGAATTAAACAAGATTTCCTATAGGAAAATAATAGATTAAATCTAAGCTCAAATTATAAAAGTTGGAAACCTACTTTACAGTAGCATGAACATGTAGATCACTTATTTATGAACCTAACGCAACTTGAATAGATCAAATCGGAGTTAAAACGAAGATTTTATGGCTAAAACAAGTTGAATGGAAAAACTGTAAATAACTGAAAACGTATTTCAGTCCAACCGAACGAAAATACGCTTTCGAAAGAAAGAAATGTAATCTGTGAAAATGTTTGGACTGCAGGTTAACATTGAACTATTTATAAGGACTCATGCGCAAAATTCTAATCGAAGGGGTATCTTTCAATCTACACCGCTGGATTAGAAATTGATGGCTGAAAATTGATCTGGCGGAAGAGAGAGGAATCCAACCGGAACAGTGATGGCGGCAGTGAGCTCGGTGGCTCCATGGCCGGCTTCTGGAGCTTGCGGTACTCGGCTTCAAAGGCATGATTCGATGAAAGAAAAGTACAGGGAGAGAGAGGAAGGGATGGGGATCTCACCTGAACCGGAATACGCGAGCGGGAAACAATGACGGCGGCGCGGCGCTCGGTGGACAGCGGTGGTCGGTGGTGGCGCTAGAGCGTTGCTTGGCTGTGACCGCTTGGGCGAAAAATCCAAACGACAGATGAGATAGGAGACAAAGGAGGGGCACGGGCGCTATTTATGGGGTCGAAACCCTTGGGCGTCATGGCACCTTGGAGGTCATAGCAGCTCTGGACTTCGACATCGGTGCGGAACAGAGTCCGACCCGGCCACGGCGAGAGGAAGAAGGAGCCTGACTAGTGGGCCCAGCTAGTCAGTAGCGGAGAGGAACGCGTGGGTCTATGGAAGCGGCTGGGCGTGCAGCTGGGCCAGCAAAGCTAGGCCGGCGGCTTGCAGCGCTGGGCCGCGCGATGCGTAAAAGGGAAAACCGGCTTGGGCTGGCGTTGAGGAAAAAGGGGCACTAGGCTTTAGCCCGAGCGAAGAGGAAGGGAGAGCAGCGGCCTAGTAAAGGAAATGGGCCGCACGGGAAGGAAATTGAGTAGGCCAGAAACAAAGGAAGGAGAAAGAATTTATTCTTTTCTTTTTCTAATTTTTTTCAAAGCAAGTTCAAATTGAAATCTCAACTCAATTCAAAATCTGACTTCAAACCAAGCAATACAAAAAATTATGCAACAGCATGAATGCACACTCATTGTTGTTAACCTATATTTGATTTTATTTTTAATAAGATTATTATTTCCTAAATTCAAATGCCCATAAAATGCTTAATAAACCAATTTCCCCTATCTTAAAATGTTGTAAAATTTAGGGTGTTACAATTCTACCACCTTAAAATGAATCTCGTCCTCGAGATTTAGACGATGCTTACTCAAATAACTGTGGGTATGTTTTCCTTAGATCCTCTTGTCTTTCCCAAGTAGCCTCATCCTCTGTATACCGATTCCACTGAACCTTACACATCTTTATAACTCGGCTTCTCCAAAATCCTTACTGAAAACTCCTCATAAGTGAGATCTTCCTTAACTGTAAGCTCCTCTAATGGTATCTGCTCCTCAGGTACACGCAAATACTTCTTTAGCTGAGATACATGGAACACATCATGTACACCTAACAAACTCTCAGGAAATTCCAACTGATAAGCTACCTCTCCATGTCTCTCTAAAATCTTGAAAGGTCCAATATACCTTGGCGCTAACTTCCCTTTCATGTTAAACCTTCTCACACTTCTCATAGGTGACACCTTCAAGTACACATAATCACCTACTTCAAAAACCAATTCCCTTCTTCTAGTGTCGGCATAGCTCTTTTGTCGAGACTGAGCCACTCTCAAGTTATCTCTGATCATCCTTACTTGCTCTTCTACGTCTCTCAGAACATCTGGTCCAAACACTTGAGTTTTCCCGTTTGGTTCCAAAACAACAGGGTTCTACACTTTCGTCCATACAAAGCTTCGAAAGGTGCCATATTGAGACTTTTCTGATAACTGTTGTTGTACGAGAACTCTGCATAAGGCAAACTCTTGTCCCAACTTGTACCATACTGCAACGCACAAGCCCTCAACATATCCTCTAATATCTGATTAATTCTCTTAGTTTGCCCATCTATCTGGGGATGACATGCTGTACTAAAATTCAACTTGGTTCCCAACAAACTATGTACTTGCTGCCAAAAATGAGATGTAAATTGAGTACCTTGATCAGACACAATTTTCTTGGGAACTCCATGTAGACAAACTATTCTCTCCATATATAGCGCAGCCAATTGGGGGCCAGTATAGGTAGTCTTGACCGGTATAAAGTGAGCAACTTTAGTTAACCGATCCACTATTACCCAGATTGAATCATATCATCTCTGAGTACGTGGTAACCCAACTATAAAATCCATACCAACTTCTTCCCACTTCCACTCAGGTATCCTCATTGGTTGTAGCAATCCTGCAGGCCTTTGATGTTCAGCCTTGACTCTCTGACAGGTATCACATAAAGCCACGTATTCCGCAACATCTCTCTTCAGTCCGTACCACAAATACTTCTCTTTCAAATCCAAATATATCTAGGTACTTCCAGGATGAATAGAATAAGCAGACTCATGGGCCTCATGAAGAATTGCCTCTCGAATAGCCTTATCCTCAGGCACACATAGTCTTTTCCCAAACCAAAGAGTTCCATTGTCATTCATACGGAATCCCGGTGCCTTACCAATCACTGTGTTTTCCGCTATCTCTTTCAACTTTGCATCCTGTAACTGTCCCTTACGTATTTCTTGCTCCAATTTAGGCTCCAACACCAACTCCACTGCATTAGTGACAAAGCCCAAATTTAGTCGCTCCAATTCAGCACATAACTCACTTGACATCGATGTCACTTGCACCTCATTGGCATAACTCTTCCTACTAAGAGCATCGGCAACAACGTTCGCCTTTCTAGGATGATAGTGTACCTCTAGATCATAATCTTTGATCAACTCTAACCATCGACGTTTTCTCATATTTAGATCTGTCTGAGTGAAAATGTATGTCAGACTCTTGTGATCAGTATAGATGTCACTCTTATGCTCAATAAGATAGTGCCTCCATATCTTCAAAGCATGAACCACTACTGCTAACTCCAAGTCATGAGTAGGATAATTTAACTCATGCTTTCTCAACTGCCAGGATGCATAAGCCACTACTCTGCCTTCTTGCATAAGAACACATCCAAGTCCTTGATGAGATGCATCACAATAGATCGAAAAGCTCTTGTTTAGATCTGGCAAAATCAACACTGGGGCTGTAGTCAACCTCTTTTTTAACTCCTCAAAGTTAGCCTGGCACTTCACGGACCACACAAACTTAGCATTTTTCTCCAACAAAGCTGTCATAGGCTTGGCAAGCTTAGAGAAACCTTCTATGAACCTTCTGTAGTATCCCACTAATCCCAAGAAACTATGAATCTATCCCACATCTATTGGTGGCTTCCAATTCAATACATCTTTCACCTTACTTGGATCTACTACAATTCCACCATTAGAGACAACATGTCCTAGGAAAGAAACTTCCTTCAACCAGAATTCACACTTGCTTTGCTTAGCATACAACTTGTGTTCCCTAAGCTTCTGCAAAACCAACCTCAGATGTTCAACATGCTCTTCTTCTATTTTGGAGAATATCAATATATCATCGATGAACACCACCACAAACTTATCCAAAAACTCCATGAACACCTTGTTCATCAAATACATAAAGTAGGCAGGTGCATTGGTCAAACCAAAGGACATAACAGTGTACTCATACAAACCATACCTCATAATAAAAGCTGTCTTAGGTATGTCAGTTGCACGAATCTTCAACTGATGATAGCCAGAACGAAGATCAATCTTAGAGAAAACACAAGCACCTCTCAACTGATCAAATAGGTCATCAATTCTAGGCAACGGATACTTGTTCTTGATAGTAACTTCATTGAGTGACCGATAATCAACACACATCCTCTGAGTACCATCCTTCTTATCAACAAATATAACTGGTGCTCCCCAAGGTGACAAACTAGGACGAATAAAACCTTTCTCCTGTAACTCCTTTATTTGTTTCTTAAGTTCTTCTAATTCATTAACCCCCATTCTATATGGATGCTTAGCTATAGGTGCAGTCCTAGGTAATAATTCAATAATAAACTCAATGTCACGATCAGGTGGCATACCTGGCAAATCATCAGGGAACACATCTAGAAATTCATCCACCACTGGGTCCTCCTTGTTGCCGCTATCATCAAGCTGGTTCACTATGGCTGTCGGTTGTGCTTGTATTACAACATTAACACTAATTCTTTCTCCACTGGGTGTGGTCACAACAACTACCTTCACTTTACATTGGATCACTGCTTGTTGTTGCTTCATCCAGTCCATACCTAGAATCACATCTATACCAGATGCTCTTAACATAATGGGGCTCACTTTGAACTCTACTCCCCTTAAGAATAGACTAGTTGAAAGACAACGATATGAAGCTTGCATACTTCCACCCGGTGAGTTTACTAATATGGGGTTTTGCATGACACATAATGGTATGCTATGATTTCTAACAAATACTTGTGATATGAATGAATGCGAAGCTCCAGAATCGAAAAGAACAGTGACAGGGGTTGAGTTGACATTGAACGTACCAAGCATGACTTCTGGTTTAGCAAGTGCCGTCTTGGTAGACACATGGTTCACCCTCCCTGTGTTGGGTGTTGGCTTCTACGGCGTTCCCTTCTGATTACTCTGCTGACCCTAGGGTGTCTGTTGATTCTGCTTCCTGGGGCAATGATTAGCATAATGCCCAACTTCTCCACAATGATAGCATATGTTGGGGGTACTAGGTGCACTCGTCTTCATGGGGGTGTTGTTGGGGGTTCCCTGTCGTGGTGTCTGCGGACCACTCTGCTGCTGAGGGCATTGATTGCTAACTTGCTACTGGTTCGGGTTGCGCTGAGGATACTGTCCATGATTCCACTGACTGGGTGGTCCCTAAAACCTCTGTTGGAAGCCTTGTTGAGGATTAGTATGCGGATGAGTATTGCTCCCAAAGGCCTATCCCTGAAGCCTCCTCTTCTTGGCCTCCATCTCCTTGCGTTTGTTGTCAATAACAATAGCACGATTCACCAGCGTCTGAAAGTTGGGGTACGTGTTTGACATAAGCTGGAGTTGCAGACCATCATATAGACCCTTGAGAAAATGGCATTGCTTGTCAACATCATTAGCAACTTCATTCGGAGCATATCGTGACAACTAGGCAAACTTGTCATGGTACTCAGCGACGGACATGGATCCCTACTTCAGAGCTCTAAATTCCTCCTGCTTGAGCTCTATTAGTCCCTCTGGTATGTGATAAGATCTGAAATTCTCTTTGAACTCCTGCCAGGTGATAGGAGGAGCATTGGCGGGACGTCCATACTCGAATGACTCCCACCAGTCCTGAGCTTCTCCCTGGAGCTGTCCTAAAGTGTACAACACTTTCTGCTGATTATCACATTGTGCTATGTTGAGCTGCCGCTCCACTGCACGAAGCCAATCATCTGCTTCTAGTGGATCAGTGGCACGAGAGAACACCGGGGGACGGCCCTTCAAGAATTCACCACGCTTATCACACGGTGCTCCACCAACCTGTTGGTTCTGCTGATTCTGCACCAACGCTTGCATGATCTGCGTCTGTACTGCCAAGAATTGCTCAATAGATGGTGGCGGTGGTGGTGGTGGATGTGGGGGAACACCTCCACGACCTCGACCTCTTCCTCTTCCAGACATCTGTTATCAAATATTCAAAATTTATAAATTTCTAAGTTAGAATACATTCTGAAAATTTTCTGGACGAGTCTCAACATCAGCAGTTCTGTAAAACAGTCATATCTCCAGTTCCATAAATCCAAATAGGGTGTACTTTATATGGTTGGAAAGCTTACGAAAGTTTCTACAACTTTTATTCAGACCACTTTCCCAGATTCTGTCGTTAGATTACTCAAAAACAGGATACAACCGAAATCATTCCCAGATTCCAGACTGTGCAGAAACTTTAACTTGAAACAGAGATATCTCACGAACCAGATCAGATATGGGGGTGATTCCAGAGGCATTAGAAAGATACTTAAGTCTAGCTATTCTCCTAAAAATTCCATAATTTGTGGTCATGTAGATTTTAATTGGCACTTAAGATAAAGTTAGACTGCTCCGAAAAAACAGATTCCGAGAGAACAAGATGTAACAAACCCAACTATTTATTTATTGACCCAATCTTTAGTATTCTTAACTATGGAACTTGCGGACATGCCCACAAAGTTCCAGCACTCATTACAAAGATCCAACTCACACATAAACATAATAACAAATCAACTAAACACACCAACGTCCACACCGCACTAATAGACTCGACTAGACTCAACTTAACTCATTCTACTATCGTGTTATTATATAAAAAGGGACTCCAACATCTATGGACGATACTTGTGGGGAAGCTCCTCATACATCCTTGGCAAATTGAGGCACACCCTTTGTTCGTCTATCACCTGCCGGTGCCTCTTGATAGTTTCCTGCTGCGCCTTCAATTCTTTCTCCAATCGGTGAATCTTTGACACAGACTCATAGCCAAAGTGTACCATCGCTTCGGTGGTTGGATCCATGCCCTATGGGTCCATCATCGCCCATCCCAATTCTAGGTGTTGATGAGGGAGGAATCAATATTGATCATCCTTCATGTCCTCGAATCGGCGACCACGGAGGCCTATGCAAGCTTCAGCGGCTACATCTTCTATGCCGTCCTCCATGGTAGCACGGTGACCATAGTGCGCATAGTTTGAATCCAGCTGATATGTGCCTTTCTGTTCATCCTTCATAGTGATGCACACCCTAGTCATTCTAATAGGTATCTTCAAGAGGGTGTGTATGTTCCTCGTAGACGTATTCCATAGCTGCATCCCAGTCGCTGTAGTAGGTCTGAAGCATGCTCATGAGTCAGTGATGTGAAACAGAGGATTCACACCCCTGGCTGATACCACACCTTTGTTGTCCACCCCAGTGGCAGGATCAGCTCATCTTCTTCAACAATATCTTCCTCTTCATTTTCAGGACAAGTCGACGACCTCGACTTCTTGAGGTTCCTCCTGAACGGGCTCAGGCATAGATACTGGTGTTGGCGGATTGAATTCCTATTCCTGGGGTTCTTCCTCCTCAGGCTCCATGGACAAACCTTGAGGCGGGTACCCTCCAGTGCTGATGCGGGCAGTCTTGTGGGCACTGAGGCATCTACAGAATTAGACTTAGTTAGATTAGGTTAGAAGCAATAATTCTCATAATAGAATAAGACAAAAGAAGCATAAAACTTTAGCAAATAACAAGGGTGAGATAGAAAGCATGAAATGAGTGAAGCAAAAGAAGCTGAAATGACCATTGCTAACTAGGCTTGCGTCCTACAGTCAACACAGCTTTGATACCAATCTGTCACACCCAATTTTAAGGATAAAATGGAGTGCAAAATCTTATGTGCGCCGAGGGATCAGTCACACACATAAGCCGACAAATCATGAATAGTATCATCACAAATGTTTATTACATCATGATAATGATAGAGTTATCACATAAATAAAGCAGAAATAATAAAAAGATCTCTCACGGAAGCTCCATTTTACAGGGACGTCGACTAGTTGACCACAAGTCTAGTAGTCCTTAGGAAAATCATCATACCAAAGTCATCTGTTACTCATCTGGGATTTTTATCCAAATAATGAAAATAAATAAGTGTAAGTACATGTCGTACTCAACAAGTGTAACACGGGGTTCATGAGGCTCAAAGGCTTGACACAGGTTTAACAACATTCATCTTTTAGTTGTCACAATTTTAGCTTATGAGTAGCAATAAGTTGTTTCAATTCCCAATGCAAAACACATGATCAAATGTAAACATGAATAATGAATAGCATAAACAAATAATACTTAGTGTTCCTCTATTCCTTAAATGCTCCAAGGCTGCTCGTGACCGTGAGCATGGCTAATATACCAGTTTTACACTCTACAGAGGTTGTACACTTTCACTATGAGTAGTGATACCCATATGCCCGGGTTAATTACTCCCAAAACACTTTCAAGGTGAGCAGGCAAGGGTCACTATGAAGCCTTTCAAAGGTTCTTGTAACAAGTTAGGGCCATTAGATTCACTCAGCAAATAGTTATAGGAACCCCCCTGTCAAATGGCACAATTCCTTCATGGCTATACACATAAGAGTAGAGGTTGTCTTATACTGATTCGGCAAGCCATTCTTATGCCAATAAAGGTAACCACTAACAAGCTAGAAAAGGTCCTCATACTGAGCTAAAGCCAGAGCCATATAGCCCTCACAGCTATACTATAAGTCCCGGATGATCACTTATAGATAAGTCTTTAGGGAGAGGAATCTGAAGCATTTAGAAAGTAGCTAAACACTCCAGTCCCCTATTTCCATGTTGCTAAAAAGTCAAGTTTTAATGTTTATTGCATATACCATTAGTCAAGTTACAAGATCATGGTTTAATTGGGCACTAGCAAAGCTACCCAATGCATAACCCTTAGGTGACAAGGTAATAGTTCAATTCTAGGAAATCCCTATCAAGATGACACATGCAACATGAATTTAATGAATTAAAGTGAATAGGAAATAAGGATGATCCCATGCTATACTTGCCTTGAGCAAAGTACTCCTGCTGGTTCTGCTCGTCAAAGTCGTACCCTTGATCTCCCACGATCTGCTCACCGTCTATACTCGATAACCACATCAACATACAAGCATCTAGGAGCAATCATGCAAAGCAAATAAGGCTATAGATTAGAACATTACACCAACAGCATAGAACCAAGGTGAAAAGTTTGGAAAACGAATCTACGTCTCGCTACGAACACACAGACGTGAAGATCACTGAAAATCGGAGCTAAAACGGAGAAGTTGTGAATTAAACGAGATTTCCTATAGAAAAATAATAGATTAAATCTAAGCTCGAATTATAAAAGTTGGGAACCTACTTTACAGTAGCATGAACATGTAGATCACTTATTTATGAACCTAACGCAATTTGAACGGATCAAATCGGAGTTAAAACAATGATTTTATGGCTAAAACAAGTTGAATGGCAAAACTGTAAATAACTGAAAACGTATTTCAGTCCAACCTGAACTGAAAATACGCTTTCGAAAGAAAGAAACACAATTTGTAAAAATGTTTGGACTGTGGGTTAACACTAAACTATTTATAAGGACTCATGCACAAAATTCTGATCGAAGGGGTATCCTTCAATCTACACCGCTGGATTAGAAATTAACGGCTGAAAATTGATCTGGCGGAAGAGAGGAATCCAAGCAGAATAGTGCCGGCGGCAGTGAGCTCGGCAGCACCATGGTCGACTTCTGGAGCTTGCGGTACTCGGCTTCAAAGGCACAGTTCGATGAAAGAAAAGTATAGGGAGGGAGAGAGGAAGGGATGGGGATCTCACCCGAACTGGAATACGCGAGCGGGAAACATCGACGGCGACGTGGCGCTCGGTGGACAGCGGTGGTTGGCGGCGGTGCTAGAGCGTTGCTCGGCTGCGACTGCTTGTGCGAAAAATCCAAATGGCAGATGAGATAGGAGACAAAGGAGGGGCATGGGCGCTATTTATGGGGCCAAAACCCTTGGGCGTCACGGCACCTCAGAGGTCATAGCAGCTCTGGACTTCGGCATCGGTGCAGAACGAAGTCCGACCCAGCCACGGCGAGAGGAAGAAAGAGCCTGACTAGTAGGCCTGGCTGGTCAGCGGTGGAGAGGAACACGTGGGTCTGCGGAAGCGGCTGGGCATGCGGCTGGGCCAGCAAAGCTGGGCCACGCAATGCGCAAAAGGGAAAATCTGGCTTGGGCTGGCGCTGAGGAAAAAGGGGCACTAGGCTTTAGGCCCGAGCGAAGAGGAAGGGAGAGCAGTGGCCTAGAAAAGGAAATGGGCCGCACAGGAAGGAAATGGAGTAGGCCAGAAACAAAGGAAGGAGAAAGAATTTATTCTTTTCTTTTTCTAATTTTTTTCAAAGCAAGTTCAAATTGAAATCTCAACTCAATTCGAAATCTGACTTCAAACCAAGCAATACAAAAAATTATGCAACAGCATGAATGCACACTCATTGTTGTTAACCTATATTTGATTTTATTTTTAATAAGATTATTATTTCCTAAATTCAAATGCCCATAAAATGCTTAATAAACCAATTTCCCCTATCTTAAAATGTTGTAAAATTTAGGGTGTTACACACTGGCAGCCCTATATAGAAAAGACAAGGTTTCATAGAGTGCACCGGACTGCTAGTCACGTGGTGACCGGACTCTGGGGAGGAGCGTCTGATCAATTGTAAAAGAAGATGGTACACTCGGCCTATGACCGGACATAGGCGACCAGACCTAGCTAAACACTATTCAGCGTCCGGTCATGCTGATGTGGCTATGCACAGAAAAGAGGGAGAGTGATCGGATGCGGGGTGAGTCCGGTCGGGCGTGACCGAATACGTCTGGTTGTGACTGGAACCTTACTAGTAGTGACTTGGGTCCTATGTATGGTCTTGGCACTATGCTGCATCTGGTCGCAACTTAACTGTTTAGATTGAGCGCTTAGTATTTGAAGCTAGGGATGATGTGGCAGGCATCCATTGACCGAATGATGGCAGGGTGCGTCCGGTCGATACCGAAGCGTTCGGTCATCCCAAGTTTTGCCCAGTGAAGGGGTAACAACTAGTTTAGCCTATGGGGCTATAAAAGAAGGGTGTCTCAGTCATGGCTAGTTTTGAGCACCTTAGGGGACTTTGTGTCCATGATTGAGAGTGCTTAGGAGCCCTTTAACTCACTCTAGCTTGATAGTGTTCATCCGATTGAGTGAGTGAGCGATTCTAGTGCGATTGTATCATGAGGTTGCATCGAGTGGTACTAGGTGTTCGAGTTGCAAGCCGGTGGTGCTTGTTACTCTTGGAGGTTGGCACCTCCTAGACAGCTTGGTGATGGTCTCCATCGAAGCTTGTGCAGTGCTCTAGAGAAGAGCTTTGTGAGGGGCATTGTGCTTCCCTACGGGAGCCGCAAAGAGCAACTCTAGTTGACCATGTCATTGAGCTACCCTCACTTTTGAGGGAGGTTCTTGCAGTGCCCAATGTGCGAGCTTGGCGGGTGATGCCAATTAGCCGCCAAACCACCAAGTGAGCAGTCGACACAATGGGGACATAGCGTGTTGGCAAGCATGTGAACCTCAGGAGAAAATCACCGTGTCAACGTTGTTCTTCTCGTTGGTTTGCAATCCCCCTACACAAGCTTGTGATTACTTTCATATACATTGTGCTTGTGTAGTTGCTCTTGTAATTAGTTAGCTTGTGTAGCTCACTAGTTACCTTCTTGCTTATGTAGCATAGAAGTAGCTCCCTTGCATGACTAATTTGGTTTGTGTAACCTTGTTAGTCACATTGCTTAGTTTGTGTAGCTAAGTATTTGCGCTCTCTAATTGTGTAGGAGCTCTCTGGTGTATTGAGCATTGCTAGTGAGCTTAGGAGCCTTGTTATTGAGCATTGCTAGTGAACTTAGGAGCTTTGTGCTTTTGCTTACTAGAATTGTGTAGGAGCTCTCCGGTGTATAAAATACTAGTGGAATAGATTTGTGTGACCCTACTCCTAGAATTGGATAGGTGAGATCTAGCTAGCCCGGCACCTTTGTTGCCTAACTAAGATCTTTGTAAGGTGCTTGTGAACTTCGATAGAGGGGTGTAGTCTTGGCTAGACCAATTATTTTAATTCCTGTATTTGTTTCGGTTAGCCTGGCGTGACTAAATTTAGTAATGACTATTCACCCCCTCTAGTCGCCATCTCGACCCTACAACTCTCCGGTGAACCCTAGGTTCCATTTTCACCACCCATCGATGTGGCTTGATGAGAGGAACACAACAGTGGTGACCCTACTGCCAGAAACCTCACCGATGGTGAGCTATCGGCGGTCAACCTCTATCCCCTACCTCTGTTTGACTGATGAGTGGGGCTCGTTGACCTCTGGGTCCCTAGCTGTTAGTGACTGTTACTTTAGGTTTTCTTTTATTCTTTTTGCAAAAATGTGTGCAAACTTTTATTCTTTTTGCTAGATTGTCATTTTTGTAGAGGTTGTTATTCTTGTTTAGTGGACATGAAATTTATATACTAGCCTATTGGGAGTATATACGAGCTACTATAATTTTCTCAGAATTTACTGTGCACTTTTGATATATGTTCCTTATTTCACCTTAGTGTCCAAATAAATTAATTAAGGCATTTAAATAATTTATTTGGGCTTGACCATTATGTTTTCTAAAGTGTATATGATGTCTATGAATTATTGGTACTATTGGTTGTGCCTAGATTTAATTGCTTGTATGCAGTGAAATATTAATTGCTCTATAATTCAATTATAGTGACCATTTTGGACAATTTCTATTGTTAAGTAAATTACATGGGTAAAATGATGTTTGTTGTGAATCTTGTCAATAACAAAGTTGGAGATAACTTACTTATCTTGCTTGTGTCAAATTTTCACGGCAATAGGCTAAATGGTTTGAAAGTTATAGCAATTGGAAGTAGAACTCCATATATGGCCAAAATAATTAGCTATTATTTATAGTTTCAGGAAATGACTAAGTTAAATTGTAATTGTTTGTCTTATGTGATGCTTGTGTAGATGCTTAGGCTAATTAAGATTAGTTGTTAGCTGCAGGTTCTAAGCCTTTTACTGATGATGAACAACTTTACCTTAGGTTACTAGAACTTGGTGAGTGTATGTTTCTTGTACTATAGAAGAGATATGCACCTACTCAGTAAAGATTCAACTAGAAGAAAGTTATACATCTACTTGGTTAACAAATGTTAAACTTATCATACATCATTGTGGATAACCATACTCATGCATATACACTTCATTATGCCATCTCATCTCTTATGCATTCATGATACTCATGTGTGCATATGCATGCAATAGGTTCCCTAGAAGGAGTGACGCTACTCGAGTTCAAACTCGAGCGTCAGGAGGAGTAGTAGGCCGCCCAAGAGCATGAGGTTTAGGCGGAAGGAGGAGTCAATGTGGAAGATCTTCCTGAGTGTCCTAATCACCAACCTTCCTCGTTTCTAAAGGCAAGCTCCAAAGCATTCTAAGCCTCCTATATTTTCTAAATATCAACTTAAGTACTTTTATGTTGATGCATTAAGTACTAAGGGTTGATTTGAACCACTTCTGCATATACTTTCCTTGTCTGGTAGAAGTCAGGTGATTTCCTGTCACCTCCAAGATATAGGTAGATATCTGATCACTGGTTGGCTATAATTGCTATCGTGGAAATAACTATGTGTTGATGAATAATGGAGACCAGATGGGATTGTGATAGAGAAGCAACAAGGCATGGAGGTCTTGGTGCCTATTTATCCTCATCTATGTTGGTTAAGGACTAATTCATTGTATGTCCTCATGTCATGTTGAATGCATGCCTAGCACTTAGTTGGCTGAATAAGCCATTCTGACTGCAAAGCCGAGTAGCTCAACTCAGGCTAGGACCCGGTAAGTGAAAGTGCGCACACTAGGAGGAAGTAAGGGTGTGCAGGGAGCTAGTGGCGTGAGTCCAAGGGTAGGCCAGGCCTGAACTTCCTGGCAGACTAGTAGTATCCCTGAGGGTGCGGCACTGATCAGACCATCGACTGTACCTAAGTTGTACCAAAGGTGACCTGACGCGACCTCGACTGGGGAAGTATGGGTTTGTGTTAGGAATAACTCCCTAGCTGGTTCAAATCCATTCGAGTCGCCGTCTCTCCCATATAGTGAGAACTTGACTGAGCAGCAGCAACATAACATTAATTGATGGAACTTGATTGTTATGATGATGCTCTAATTAATACACTGGATATGGTTACTAATGCTTGTTAACTTAATCACGTGATTGCTCTAATACAGGTGCTAATCTAGAGATGCTTAATTGAACTGGTACTCAATTGGATGCTAAAGATATTAAATCTCCAAGTTATGTTACTTAAGCTTTTATACAAAATGTTGTCAAGCTAACTCCACCGATAAAGCCTTGCATAATCCTTAGTGTCATATTATTTATGGTTTACGACGGGTAAGTCTATCTGAGTACATTCTTGTACTCAGGGTTTATTCCCTCTTGTTGCATATGATATGATGTATCATGGGTACTGTAAGAACTGCCTTCATCCTGTCAGTGAATGAGGACTAAACCATGGGGCATTGTACTTCTAAGTTATCCGCTCTGTTATGCTTTTGCTAGAAATGATCGTGGTATTGGCATGTATTGAACTAAGTGTGATGTTGATGTCAAACTACTTTGCTTTCGCTATTTGAACTTAGTTTGTGATAACTATGTGAACTCTGATGTATGTGAGATACTTGTGAACCATTTGTGAACTATGATGTTACATGTGACTTGTTATGTTGAATAATGTATGATCTTGGCTTGTATGTTGGTTGGTTTGAGATCTTTCATGATTTCATCGGACTACCGGGTTTATATGGGCTCAAATATGATAGTTTGATCGCTTTGATGATTGCTATTGTACTTGTGCTCTTATAAATTAGATGGTTCTAAACATTGGGTCATGAAAGAGGACATGAGCAGGACCTTACTATATTCCTTATTTTCGCTTGTTCTTAGATTCATTAGCAGAGGAGTAAATAAAGCTACGTTTGATGTATCTCTCTGTCATGGTATGATCAAATGGACCAATGCTGTTTGTTTGTCAATGGACATGTTAATTTCCTCTAGGATGGATGTTGTCATTATTGCAGCTAAACTAGTGTGCCATCTTTATTGTGTTTGCAAATTGATTTATTTCTCTTGCACGAACAATGTTATGGCTCCCATCTCCCTATAGGTGTTACACCTCAAAAGCACTACAATGCTATAAAAACATTATGCAAAGGCACATAAGGCACCAACACAATATTGTCTCACCTTGATTAGCATACATCAGAGACACTAACACTAAGGTAGCAACCACAACTTTTAGTTCCAGATTAGAACAACGATGACACCAATTAGAACACCTATAAACCCAACAAACTAGAGATGCTAAAGTTGAATAATCAACCATAATTTGAACTTTCTTGTTGTCCTAGTTTCATCTGAGTGGTTCGTGCAGTACCTAACATGAACGGTTTACGTCCATCGACATATGAAACTATTTGCAATGATCTAACGGTGTCCATATGAGTTAACAAAAAATATTACCAACGCTTACCAGTGACCTGCGCTAGGGCTTCAGCAGCCGCAGCCTCGGCCGTGGCGGTCTCCTTGTCGGCTACAGCGACTGTCGTCTCCACGGTAGAAAAGCACTACTGATAGCCGCTCTGACTTCTACCTCTCGGTCCTCTCCTACGACTATCTATGAGTACAATGATCCCTCTTCTACAACGCTCTTATCAATACGACTATCATACGGTGTACGTTTACGAACTGCATGTCAGTGGGAGATCAATGGTGCCCGTGATGGCCGGTTTTATAAGTGTTAGTAGCGGTGGTAGGTGGGAGGAGTGGAGATCGTGCGTGGTGGTACTGTTTATAGATGATGATGAATTGTGATAGGGAATCAAATGTGTTAGGGACTCAAATGTTCCAAGGAAAGGTGGCATCATGTTCACCGCTCCATCGCCCGTGACTCACGTGGGGTGGCCGCAGATGTCATGGACCTTGACTATTGCCTTCCTCGGCATGTCTTGAGGTGAGGCTATTTAAGCCAAGGTAAGGGGAGCATCTCTAGCAAACTAGATCAAACGGTGATCTGGTTAGGTAAATAGCCGTATCCAACGGTGAAAATGTGTGCTATTAGATTAAACAACACTGGTTCTCTTATTAGTAAGTAACGGTAACATATGGAAGGGAATCTAGTCTATATAGTTTTTGCCTTAAAAAACAATTAATAACTGATTGGCTATGATGTGAGCAGTTTATGTAAATAGTCATATCACACGGTGCACTTCTACGCTATTAGATCAAATGACACTAGGTTCTCGTAGTAACTAACGGTGATTTGATTTGAACAATAGGCGTATCAGTACGTTGTGCATGTGTGAGGGTATTCGAATTATACCCAAAACACTTTGACTTCCCATGTACGCATGCACGTGTCCTTTGGTCCACCAGATATTGCGCATCATTAAGTACTGTTATAGATGAGCATGAAATGTGTTAGGAAATCAAATGTGATAGGGAATCAAATGTGTCAGGGAAAGGTGGCATCGTGTTCACCGCTCCATCGCCCGTGACTCACGTGAGTGGCCACGGATGTCACAGGACCCTGAACTATTGCCTTCCGCATCTTGAGGTGGGGCTATTTATGTAAAGGTAAGGGGAGCCTATTTGGCAAACTCCAACCTTATTCCTCCCTTAGCATAAAAAACCCAGAGAAAACCATGAGTTGCACTTAGGCTCCTAGTTGCCATGACCTCCCTTGTCCTACATCACCTCCAGCGCAGCTAGGAGAAGGCCTTCAAGATCAGCTTCCTCCAACACCTATGTGCAGCTATATGTTACGCTCGTTACCTCGATGTTAGTGGAAATTTTGCGATGATAGGGAGGAAAGCATGTAGCCATGGAGCTTCGTCGTGACATAAGACGCATTGTGCAGGGGTGGTGGCTTCATCCACATCATAGATGCAGATGTGACGGTGCAAGGGAGCGCTTGAAGATGCGATGGTGCAAGGGAACACACTTGTTTTCCTTCCTTCTCTTCTGCTTGGTTTGCTATGCAGGGTTGGTCTCCTCGCTGGGGTTCCTTCTCTGCACTAGAATTCATCGGGTACACGACAGAGAGCGCTTTAAGGGGTTTTGGTGTCCGCTTGGTACAAGTGACCAGGTTCTCATGCACAAGCGAAACCTCCCTCGTCCTGCATCGACTCTAGCACCGCTGGGAGGTGTCCTATGTAGTTGGGTATGGGTAAACCCCATACTTGAAAGGTCTTTGTTATTGTACATCTAGGAAGTATTCGATAGGTCTTTGTTATTGTACACCCATCGAAAGTAATGGAGTTTATCAATAAAAAGTTCATTTACCAACTTTATTGTTGTATGTTTGACTCCGTTAGATCAGATGACACTAGTTTCTGAAGTAACTAACAGGTGATCAATTTATGTAAATAGCCATATCAAATGGTGGGCATGTGTGCTATTAGATCAAACAACACTGGTTCTCTTATTAGTAAGTAACGGTAACAAGTGCAAGAAAATTTGAACCGCATCGTGCCCTCTGCTTCGTCATGCTATAGTAGCGATATATTAACCATCATGATCTTGTAGGCAACTCTGCTTGTTTTCCTTCCTTCCCTGAGCTCTCCCCTTCCCGTAGTCAGGTATGGGTTCGATAGGTCTTTATTATTGTAAACCTATTTATTATTCTAAACCTGTTTAATGTAATGGACTTTATCAATAAAGAGTTGCTTGCATCACTTTATTATTGTGTAATATTCACCTCGCTCGAGTCTTTCAGGAGGATGATACAGTGTACATGTGAGCTATTTCATCAAGCAGCAAGGGTTCCAAATGTAAATAAAGGTGATCTATTTAGTACCATAGGGGCATCATATGGTATACATATGTGCAATTAGAACAGTGGTACTTGGATGGCTCAAATAATTTTCTCTCTTGTGTATACACATGTTGCATGTACCCATGTTCATTCTGCTTCTGATTTTATAGAAGGATTTATTAAGAAGCGGTTATCTACGAGTACAATGATCCCTCATCTACATCGCTCTTATCAATGCACATTCATACGGTGTACATCGACATATCAACTTTGAGTTCCCATGTATGCATGCACACATCCCTTTGGTCCGCTAGATATTGCACATCATTAAGTTATAATGCTAGGGAATCTGAACTGCATCATATGGAATGCCGACTCAGTGTGTGAGTAATGAATGTCCTAGCTTCCAACACCGTCTCACCACTTTCCCCAGGAACCAGGCGTCTTCCATGATGTAGATGCATAGATCACGCAGACTCCTCTTTGCTTCTCCATCTTCAAGGGTGGCCTATTTAAGCTGGGGCTGGATGCGCTTCTTGGCAATCCACATACTCCTTCCTCCTTAGATACAGACAAAGCTCTTGAGCCAACCATCTATATTTTCTTCATGTCCATGGCGCTCCTTCTCCAACTCCTCTAGCGGCAGCAGCGGCATTTGGAGAAGGCCTTCAAGATTGGGTACTACCAGCATCTAGGTGCAGTGGGGGCTACTCGATCTAGGTGCTAGTGGAAGTTTTACAATTAAGGGGGTTCGCTTAGAGACTGGCTGTAAGGATCTTTGCAGCCTTCTCTCAACCCACCCATATCGTAGTTAGCTCTTCACTATTAATACATGGCCCACTTATCTCTCTCACAAGTTTCTCGATTCTTGGGTCTAAGCCGGCTGTAAGCTTACAACCCGCTTCTCTTTCCTGCCCTGCGCATTTCTTGTTCTGCTGATTCACCAGTCCCGACACCCTGGCGATCCTCCTTCCTCTAGAGCAGCATCACATTTCATTGTTATTGTACACCCAGTAGTATTCGATAGGTCTTTGTTATTGTACAACTGTGGAATGTAACTAAAGTTATCAATGAAATTACTATGATAATTGTTACTATGTTGTTTATGTATAGTTTTTGCCTTACAAAACAATTAATAACTAAATGGTTGTGACGTGAGTGGTTTACGTAAATCATCGTATCATACGGTGTACTTCTACGCTATTAGATCAAATGTGCCAGGGAATCAAATGTGCCTAGGGAATCAAATGTGGCATGGTTTCTATATATTGGCATGGCTTCTAAAAAATTGTTCTATAGAAACTATCCATTGGGACCATGGTTTCTATATATAGTGTCTATGAAAATTAATAGGTATAGAAACTATGTAGTTTCTAGCATTGGGACTGCCTTCTATATTTCTTATACTAATATTAATTGTGTTTATTAGTGCAGATGACTTGAATAACTTGTATTAAGAAATTGGAAACATGTGCAAGGGAATCTGAATTGCATCATACGAGAAGGAAGGTGACTGTAATGAGTTTAGAAAGGAATCGTACTTAGTGTATCATTATATTAAGGAGAATGAAGAGTTTATCATACAAATCCCTGTCATCCAGATATATACATATCAACATTGATCTACTGCATAATCTACCACATACTTGTGAAGAACCTATCACACTCATTGTGGATCCTACACTCCTCACTATAGAACATAACCCACTCCTCCTAGCCTTCCTATCCTACATGGTCACCACAGCCTCCTGCCTCCACACTGATGTCTATCCTAGCGACACACTAGGCATGGCTAGAGGAGGTAGAGGACTAGACTCACCCAGGGTCGACCGCCCAACCAAGTCCTACAACATGAACATGTCCTCTTGGAGGTGCCGTGTACATTTCTCGTTCATCCATGTCACATTTGCCGCTAGGGCCCGCTTCATCACATTCAACCTTCCTCAACAGCCGTCGGGCAATGTTATCATTGCTGGCACCGCTATTAGACCTATGGAGCACAAGGGAGAGAACAAATGCAACAACATCATGGCCTGGCATGGCAGAGCGCTCAAGCATATTGAGCCGTGGCATGAGCGCACTATGGTGTTCCATGAAGACGGCGCATATCCCAGCATAGAAGCAGGCCTCTGAGTTACCTGACGCTAGAAAGCTTGTTGGTATATTTTAATGCATAGATAAATCCGTAAGCACACGGATACCGCTGTAGCTTTCACCCGAAAAGTATTCCAAGTATCGTATCCATAGGCAAACATGTGAGACTAACTACTGTCTAACTTAACAAGGGGTAACGATTAGGTTAAGGGTTAATTTAACTAGGAGTAGCAACAAGGTTAGGATAAATAGGAGCGTAGAGGGGATAACTAAGGGTCTCTAGTTTTGACTTGGGTAAGCTTATGTCTTCCACTGTTCAACTGTGGACATTGCTAGGGAAAGACACCAGCAGAGGATGCTTTCCTTGGCAACTGAGTCCTACGTGCGTCTGCAGACGGGAGGTGGACTACAAAGGATCAATGATGCTATATAGTACTGATGTCACACACGCAATCTACCACCGATCCAGAATGCAAGGTGCATCCACATTTAACCTAAGTCTAAGCACCATGTTTACACTTACGATTAATACTCTACTTCCTCTAGTGTAGGAATAAAGCACTCAAAAGAGTCATGAACCTGAAGAACAATATAAACAAGATACTTACTTGAATCAGAAGTTGATTACCAGAGAAATCTCAAAAGCAAGCTCAATTAGAACTTGAATCCACCAAGGTACAAGCCATAGAGAGAGCACCAATAGACCTGACATCTCCTCCAAACTCTTCCCTCACTCTCTATCTCACTATTTCTAATTATAAGACGAAATCCTATAGAGGACTAATCTTCTCTTGATAGCTAGCTCTAATCCTCATAAGGAGAATATGAATTAGGGTTTTAGGATCTGATGAGGGAGGGAGGCAAGGGCTGGTATATATAGTCCTGAGGGTCCAATGTGAGCCCTTGGATCAAATTGCCTTAAGCAATGGCTTAGATGTATCCTCAGAGGTGATGGGAGAGTCCACAGTCGAAGGGGAGAATGATTGGGCTCTAGACTAGGCCGAGCAGCCTCCCTAGTGGGCCAGCTGGCCCACTATTGTGGCCTTTTGGCCCAAGCTTTAGCGTGGTGTCTTCTAGATCCTTCCCACATCGGTGTCACTGGTGGAATTCCATAATTTCCTTTGACGATTAGGTTCTCCTTGGCGGTTTTCTAGATAAACCCTGCTGAAAATATAGATTCACCAAAACTCATGGAATTTATTAGTTTAAACCCTAAACCTTCATTGGTGATTATATTTATTCCCTTATCCATGTTTAATTGATGGTTTATAATGGTCATTAACTACCATCAACAATTTCCGCAAGCTTAACCTTTCTAGTCCCTTAGCAAAGCTAAACTCAGCAATGGATCAGGAGTTGCTACTATGCTTTCATGCCTCAAAAGTACATGAGTGTTCAATAAAAAATTCTCCTCCAGATTAGAATAAACTGATCTGACTTTCAAACTTACCTATATTACCTTCAACCATGGGGCTTCATAGCCTTCACTTGGGTCTTGAGTAATTGACAGAGAGAATGATCAGGTCAAGCACTATGTCTCAAGTTTCTTTGTTCCACCATTGTTCTAGAGTTTTTTTATAAGTTTTCAAAATAAAACTTAGAGATTTTATTGTATGACACTCTCAAATCTCTCAACATATGTGGTATTTGTGGATCCTCACCAAGGCAACAATGATGTTATGCCTTCTTCTCTTCCTACTACTAAGGCTTTATATGGAGTTCATACGCAGGGAGAAAGCTGGTACATACTTGCAATGTATATATTGTAAAGTCAAAGAATGGTTCCAAAGAGAGTTGAGTCATACAATCAAATCAAGATGTGCATGTGTGTGGAATATATGGTGGCTAACCTAATTCCACTATGCTCCTTGAAAACTTATCTCTCTTTTGAAACTTAGAAACATTTGCTAGAGAGCGGGGGCTATCTTATTCATCTTTTTTTCTTTTTTAGGCGGGCATCTAAGTACCCATTGTTTTAGATATCTCAAACACTTGTCCATTTTTAACTCTTTTTTTCTTCTCCTTTTTTATGAATAACTTTTGCATAGACCCATGTCTCTTTTTTGCAACAAAACTTTGAGAGATAGCAACAAGAACTTGGAGCATTTATTTGGTGAATGGAAAACCTAACAAGCATGTTTTTGGGTTCACTCCTAGTGTAGGAGTAGAACATTTTTGGTGGATCTAAATGAAGGCATGTTCTTGTGCCTACCCCTAGTGTAGGAGTAGTGCATATGTGGGTGGTGTGTACGTGATCTTGATTTTAAGAGCATGACAAATCTCTCATAAGGGTCAACAAAGCTTGACAAAACTCAATGCAAAAGCAAGCAACATATATGTGGAAGTTTTTCTAGCCTAAATAACATGTGTGGCTCTGGTGGGAATTCAAGCTTTGTCATAGAGGAACTCATCATGTAGAATTTTTGTGTTTTTAAAACATAAATCTCTAGAACTTTAGTGTCACTAGGAACAAGATAAACAACAGCTCAGACCTTCCCATATCATATCTATTAATTACCTAGACTTAGATCAAGCATTCGCTACTGTCGATGTTTCGAGTACACACCAATGAGTGAATTTCTAATATTGCATGTCTGGCTTAGATGTTGTGCTAAGAGGACACAAGGTTTATACTGGTTCGGGCAGAATGTCTCTACGTCTAATTTGTTGTTGTTGCTCATGTTACTAGCACTTAAAAGTTTGTAGTAGGGGTTACAAACGGGCGAGAGAGGGATAGGTCCCAAGTCTTTGGTGGAAAGAATGAATGGGTGCTGAGAGCTTGGTCGCTGCTCAGCTATGTGTTCAAGGTTCGATGCTAGTGGTTTTGATCTAATGTGGTGTGTTGCCCTTTAATGGGACACCTTGCTTTCCCTTTTATAGGCCAAGGGAAAGCACGAGTGACAATAGGAGAAAAGAGGAGAACGAGAGAGAGAGGAAGTCCTTCAAGGTCGTTGGGCCTTTCTTTTCCTTTGTGTGGGCCCCACTAACACAGTAGGTGGTGATAGGGATAGCTCCACACTAGGAGCCTATCCACCGATGATGCCATGCCCTAGCGCTATCAGCGGGTCATGACATCCCACTCTGCTCCGGCGGGTGGCGCGACAAACCAGCATGTTGATAAGCGGTCGTATAGGGAGTAGGCAGTATAGTGACCACCCATCCATCACTATGGATGATGTGAGTTCCCTAGAATGACATGTCATGGGGATGGGTCATGTTGAGACATGATCGCTCCCTGCACGATGCCAGAAGTTTGACCTTGGGTTGTACTTTCTGGCCCGTAGTGGTTGGTGGCGGTGTGAGCTTCCGTTAGGAGCTGTGCTCAATGGATCGGGTGAGGTGGAGCCTGCCCTTAGACATCGAGTGAGGCGAAGCCTATCCCCAAATGTTAGGCAAGGAGGGTCACTCACCCTTAGAGGTTAGGTGAGACAGAGCCCACCCTTAGATGTCGGGCAAGGCAGAGCCCATGGCCTCGGTGTCGGATGAGGCAGAGCCCACCCCTAGAGGTTAGGCGAGGCAGAGCCGATGGCCAGAGGTCAGGTGAGGTGGAGCCCATGGCCTTAGTGTCAGTTAGGGTTGTAGTCGCACATTTGACTGCCTGGATGGATTAACGTATAACGACCATTAGGCCCTTCTCGTCGGGTACCCTAGTATTGGTCCCCGATAGTAGCCCCCGAGCTTTCGGAGGAGTAGAATACTCCTTCAGAGGCTTTTCTAAACGGGAGGACTCTGAGGGCTTTGGCCCTCTTCTATAGCCCATGATGTAACCTAGGAATGGTGGTTCCCTTTCGTCGAGACCAGACCCTTCGCGTGTATGGCCATGAGATCTGGTGGTTTGGAAAAGGTGTTTCCTGATTGGGCCCCTGATATCCTGTTCACAAGGATCTAGCTAGGGCCAGCTGGCGACCGACTCTAGATTCTTAGTGGTCAATCCATATAGTTCTCGGGTCTGTTCGATCGGTCTTGAGGGCTCTCTGCCTTCCTTAGGGAAAAAACCATGGATCATATCCAGCCGATACTCAAATGTGGGCCTAGATGCCCATAGTGTTTGTGCGCCTAGGTGCTGGTCGCTAGTGGACTCACCCCTTTCTACTTCCTTACCTTGAAGGTGCCTAGAGCGGTTGTCGAACCCGTTGATGGGCCAACCTTTGAGCTCCTGGGCCCAGACGGGCCATAGAGGTGTTTTTAGATCTGTATTCCTCGGACTTACGATGAGTCATGAACCGTCTAGAGAGGCAAAAGGTCTGGCGAGTTTTTAGAGGGAACAAATAGCGATTGCATGCATATATCCCACAGCGTGACATTGTGACAGATCATGGTAGGCATGGATGTAACACCCTAGGAGTTTGGCTTCCACATTTGCACTCGCATTTTATAAACATGAGCATCATTCATCCATTCATGAGTTTAGAATTGTATGAAACATGCTTTTGAAACATTACAACATATTGTTATATGCTATGTGTGAGTGTTTTAGGAAAAGGAATAGTGTGTAACACTCAAGTGCAACATGTGCAACACACTTTAGTGAAACATGGTTAGCTAGTACAATGCCACAAACTCATGAAACATGGTTTTGAAACAGAAGTAACAAAGTCACTTATTTTTCCTTGTTTCAACACATGTGATGCTTGATTTTTGGTGACCAATGTGTGGTGTGGCTAATTATCCTCTTAAGCAACTTAGTTATACTTAGAATGTCATTAGGAACAATGTTCATGTTGATCATTTTGCCTAATTAAGTTTCCAAGTCATGGTTTGACTAGTGTTGACCTCTAGAGCTCCTTGGTTTGACTATTTAAAAAGTATAGCTTAGAGTGTTTGCATGTCTGAGCAACCTAAAGCAAAGTTGTAGCAAATTTTATGAGGAACAAACTTTGTTTAGAGGCCAAGTCATGAAAATGTGCAGAACATGCTCTAAAGGGGCCCACAAGTCAGTTTTGGGGTTTATTTGGAGTCTCTGAAAAAATTCTAAGTCAGAAATCGAGTTTCAGTTTCTTGTACCCAACTTGTTAGCCTTGTAGCTCCCTAACCAAGCCAAATCAGCTCAATCTCCAATTGGCAAAGTTGTAGCCCTCACTTAGATCTCCCACTTTGTCAATTACACTGGAGCTTGGATCATCACGGGTTTGGAGTTTGAAGGTCATCAAGTATCGTTGTTAGGCGTCCATGGCTTAACTGAATGGAGGCTACAGTGTCCTGGCCGATTCAGAGTTTGAAGGCCACGTCTACAGCACCCTGACTGCATAGGCCACATCGGGCTTTCATGCGCCAAAGGAAGCCCCAGCACATGACCAAGAGCCTCCAGCGCCACATTTCTGTTTTTGCTTCTCCTTCGCCTCCTCCGCTCATCGCAGCAACTGCAGCAGCAGCGCACCGGCTCCACCGTCGCCATTAACGGCGCAAGCTCATGCCTCGTCACCCAAGTGCCACTGCATTAGCTCCTCCGTGATTCCATTGTTGCGCCACACCCACGATTGCTCACTAGCCATGCTCGGTAAGCCGTTTCGCCGCGCGTAGCCTCGCCGGAGTATCACCGCCGTGCCCCGTCATCGTGGCCAGGCCACCTCCATTGCCTTTCATCATGAAAGCTTGTGCATTAGCTTTGTAGTAGCATGTAGGAGCTCTACGCATTGGTAGATTGAGCTATCGTGGCAAACTCCGATGTCACGCCGTCAAGCCGAACCACCGCACTGCCATGGCCACCGCCGTCGTCTTGATCGTCGATAATAGGTCCATCCATGTAGCTTGATACGTTCAGGAGGTCGAGGCGGTCACGCTGGTGCCATCCTAGCCGCCGAAGACGCCGCCGTCGGTGAGCTCTGCCGGTCCGTGTCAAGCAAAGCCACCGTGCTCTGCTTTCGTCTCACTATCATGCGGGCCCAGCTGACCATTGGATCCCGCCTGTCAGTCACTATGTTATAGAAAGCTAGCTCATTTATTCCAAATTTGATTGTTGTTTTGTAAAAAATGTATCTCCAGTTTTGTAAATCCAAATTAGGTGGCTCCAATTTTGTTAGGATCATGGTGAAGTGTAGTATTTAGGAAAAATATGTCATGAACACTTGTAGTGGAATTTTTGGAAGAATTAAATTGAAACTTGAAATGTGTTTTTAGATGAATGCAAATTTGTTTAAATTATATCTTGAGTTCCTGTGCTAAAAAAATTATGAAATTTTGTTGGTGAGCTATTCATAATGAGTAGAAGCTCTGGTAAAAATTTGGGAGACAGTGCATGTATAGTTTTTGAGTTATAGATTTTCCTTTTATTATTGGATGATCCTTGTATGAATTTTAGTAATTTATCTATGAATCCAATGACCATGAAATTGATTGGAGGATGTCCTAGTACCTTAAGGATGCTAGGAAAAATATAAAATCTATTGCTTGACACTTTTCACTAGGGTTTCCTAATTATGTCATTTTAAGCCTTTATGCCTTGTTATTTTTGTGTAGGATGTTATACTTGCTCAAATGGTGTGAAATTTTTACAGTATTCTACTTGGAGCATGTAGTACCTACTGTAATTGTTATAGATTAAATGGTGCAGTTTTCATATATGTTTATCATTCCTCTTAATTAATTAAATAAATTAAGAAAGGCATTAAAAGAAATGAATTGGGAGTGAACACTTTACTTTCTGGTGTTCTTGTGATATGTGTGATAAGTGAGTAAAGTTGGTTATGTCCAATTATATGTTTACAACATGAGTTAATAAATACTTCCTTGCATTATGTCTTTCTGGACAGTTGTCGGGACTTTACAAAGTTCCCCATGATATTTTGGTTTGCTGGGAAAGTGGTGAATACAAAAGCTGTAGATAAATTATGTATCAAGCTCCTGTCAAAATGTGGTGGCATTTGGCCTAGTAGTTTAGGAGCTACAGTTGTTCAAAGTCAGATCACCGTTTTGCTTGCTCTCTGTCTTGTTTGGATCTGATAATGTAGTTCTGTAAATTCAACCTGGTAAAGTTTGGAATCAGGCCTTTAGGTTTGAAAATGAATTGTAGGTAATTTCATAAGCTTTCCAAATTATCTTGTTGCCTATCATTTTGATTTGTAGATCTCCGGTTATGATCAGTTTACTGTTCCGCTATATAAGTTTCTGTCTTGCTGAAATATGAATGTTTGTGTGTATGCTCAGTTGCGATGTTCTTGCTGATTGGTTAGGTGCTAGCCTAACTTGAGAACATGCTTAGGTGCAGGTGCTAGGTCCTTAACGGAAGATGAGCAATTGTACATTAGATTGTATAAACTTGGTAAGTTAAAGTGATTTGAATAGAGCTTTAGTCGGAAAATGAGGACTGCAGTGAGCATGTGCATTCCTCGAGCATTTCTAACTTCGTTCATGTGCATCCATGATATTTATCTTGCGCATACATGCAATAGGTATGATAGAACCATCCAATTTATACAAGATCACGTATGGCTGTCCCCGCTAACATGTTGACACGTACATACTCTCACTTATATAAACCCGGTAGTCCGCCGAGTGTCATGCAGGACCTCGGTAAATCAACATCACAACCAAGATCGCGTGATTAAGCAAATACACATCACATACATAGAGTTGCAGTGGAAATAATATTACAAATGGTTTCACAAATAATAGTATAAGTTTGGGTTTCAAAACCGATTAGTGAAAACAATATTGCTTTCAAAGGATTATATTAATATAAGTTCCAAATACATTGCTAGCATAAGTGACATACACCGTCTTCGGGTTCAGTTCCAACCTCACGTCCTTCACGTGGTTCATCTAGCATACCTAGATGAGATGCAAGATGCAAGTGCATGAATGTGATGAATGGTAACACAAGACGCACCACATAAGCATTCAAGACAAACACAAGATTATGCAAGACATAGACATCAATTTCTATTTAGCTAACATCACACAACTAACTATAGAGAGCAAGCACATCAAGCATGACACAAGTTTAACAAGGTCACAAGTATCATAACTTGACCATCAACAAGGGCATAAGCCACACTTAGCAACACATGGAGTAAACAAACACAACTAGCATCTGTCTATTTCTGGACTGCAAACAACAGCTTCATGTTTGGATCATAACTTGAGTTATACAAATCCAATTGCCATGCAACAAGACATTATGGAAAGCTTATGAAATTTTCTACAATTCATCTTTAATCATCTTAGCATGATTCTCTAGTTAACTAAGTCAAAAATACCCATTTACAAAAACCGGTCTAAACAAGACAGAGCAATCAATTCTGTAACCCAACTTTAAATAGGCATAACTCACAAAATATTTGGCCAAATGCCCTGAAACTTTAACACAAGATGTTTAAGTGGGTTATCTACAATTTTCTTATTATCATCATAAGATGATTCTATAGATAACAAGGCCAATTAATTCAATGAATGAATCTCTGTCTAAAACATGGACAGAAACTGATATGCCACTTCAAACAGCGACAAATGGAGTTATACATGTCCAATAAATGTGGTTCTAGACTTTTTATAAATCTTAGAAAATTCTAAACAACTTATTTGTAAACACCTAAAGCTAATTCTACCAGTAAGAAGGCCCCACAGTAAGAAAAAGGAAACCCTATCTGGGTTTGGGCAGAAACAGCCATAGAGATTTAAGCAAGTATAACTCAAGATCTACTTAACCAAAAATCATGATATTTAACTTTTTAAAAATCTTATGAAAAGTACTACAACTCATGTATTATCACCAAGACATGATTCACAACTTAACTAGGCCAATTAATTCAAACATGCAGACCAATTCAGGATAGGAGCAAAGCAACACAGGGAATTTGTTATTTTTATAACTCTTAAACCATTAAGCCTAATTCCTGAAATTTTTACCAGACATCAAACATCACCATAGTAACACTCCATAAACATTTCACATTTATTTGAGCACCACAACTGTAGTTATGAAAAATACAAGACATGACAAGTATTAAGAACCTAACTACATAAATCTATTTTTACAGCAACATATTTAAACTAAAACATGTCATATTATAGATCTAATGCATAGACAATTTCACAAGGATTCCAAAGAGTACTCATTCGCTATTTTATGATATTTCTACTAATTACTATGAATTTTCAAACTTGATCATCCAAATCTGCCAGAATTAAAAGAAAAGGAATATGAATCTTGCATAGGGGACCCTGCAGTTTTGTCAAATTAAATATGAACAAATAGATCCTTTTTGGCACTGTTCAACAGAGTCACTGTTTCATCAGTTAACCCCCTGGAAAACCCTCTATTTGCACGCATAGTCCTTCTTCTTCTTCTTCAAACTGACCGAGTAGAGAAACGTCGGGCCGGCCGGTGGCCGATTTGGTCGGCTAGAGAGGGGCGTCGGCGGCCACAAAGGGGCGGCGCTAGGGCTTGGCCACAGACAGCCATGGCCATGCCTAGCCCTAGCTGGCCAAGCTGTAGGTAACAACAACGCAGCAGCTGAGCAGCGCCAGGACAACATGCCGGCAGTGGCAGCTTCAGCGACGGCAAGCAGGGCGGCGAATCTGTCCAGAGAAGAGACGATGGTGGAGGAGCAGCGTGGCAGCCACAGTATTAGAAGCGGGAGAGGTTAGGGGAGTTGGAGGAGGCGCGCTATGGAGGAGGAGCAGCACAACAGCTTGGCAACCATGGCAGCCGCGCTCTAGCGTGCGTGCGCGCGGAGGAAGAGCGCCAGGGAGGGTGGAAGTGAGTGAGGGAGGCACGGAGACACACAGGCGCTCGGTTTTGGAGCAGCAGGGTGCGAGGCGGCACGTGGCATGGAGGTTGGACGCACGTCGGCCATGGTGGGGGCGTGCTCGGTGCATGGTTGCCATGGAGACAATTCATCGAGCACGGGGTGTGCGTCCCTGTGCTCGACTTGGAGTCTATTCTTTGGCATAATCCGTGCAGATTCCGACCTTGGCTCCAGTAGCAAAGTTGCTCTACTCAGGATGCTCTACAAACTTGATTAAGGGGTCACATCTGTTAGGTCTTTGGAACAACAGTTAATTAGCATCCAATTAGCAAGTGTCAATGCATTGACAGTGATTAACAAACTCCCAAAATCGAGGGTCACGACAAGGCCAACGAGTGCCATCTTTTTACACGCTCTTCTCCACAACGTATACTCCAACTTTTATCTTTGGACCAAATCGAGTTGCTTAACGAAATTCAGAGAATGCGAGACGCCAATGCCATTGTCGATGAATTTCTAGACTTAGAATATTTCTAAGTGCTGAAATCAATAGCAGGTTCCAACTTCGAGCCATGGCTAGACTTGGTTCCGAGCCGATCCATGGTATACTCCAAAAACAAAGTTTGTTGTGCACGAACTAAGCAACAACTTTCATTAAAGGTTCTTAGACTAGTTTGGCCTGATTAGGAAGACTCAAAGCTCCAAGCTAGGGTACCCGAACAAAAATGTTAGTTAGGACTTAGGCAAAATCTTGGGCTCCAAAACAGCACTACATTGAATCTTGTGAGCTCTGTTTGACTAGGTTATGTACCAAACTAGCTCTCGACCCTTAAACAAAGATTCTTCTACATATCATGAGCTTCAACTTTTATTTAATGTCCAACTTCAAAACAGGTGTAGAAGCTATAGTTCTACTTTGACAAAAGAAGGACCATGATAAAGCTTAAATTATCCTTTGTGATCCATTGGAGCATTTTTCTTGGCATTTTCTCAACATGAACCTTTCATGACTTTTGTTGTAGAGTTCATCTAGAGTCATTTGGGCAAGGTTGCAAGGTTCATTTAATGACCAATGTTTCTATTCACTTAATAAGGCAATTCCAACAAAGATGTAACTTATCATTTCATGTGACTTCTTGATTCCAAACTTCATGAAACTTTTCCATGGATCAATATAGATGGATATTGATGTGAGACACATGAAAGAAGTACATCCAAAATTACTCAAGCATACTTTTTGGAAAGGCCAACATGTAAGCAATGGTGCATGGTCCAAGTTTAAGTGTTGGCTCATTTTCATATGTTTGATCTAACATCTCCATCACCACTTAACGTGTCATGGTTGAGCTCAACTGGTAACAAACACCTGGGGTGTTACAGCCCTCCCCCCTTAAAGGAATCGCATCTCGAGATTCAGGACGAAAGACTTTTATGGAAGAGACACATGTTACTAGTTTCCAATATCAGCGATAGCTTTAGGCTACATAGCATTGAAGCATCAGAGGGACCAAAATGGTCGAGACAACTTTCTATACTTGTTCTTTGTAGTAAATTTTTGTCAGAAGAATTTCCTTCATTGGCTTCCCTAAAGCATTGTTACATTGGGAGGAATCCAAGATAGCACTGTCCTGCATACTTCATCCTCGATGTACGAAGAGTAATTCAAGCAGAGACTAACTACTTGTAACATCTACTTCCCTAGTGGATATAGCATAGACCTTATGGACTTTGCACTAGACCACAGTCGGTTGACGGATATTCCTTGCAATGGTGCTATATTTGTTCCCAAGGTTTGAAAAGCAGTTCTCTACTAAAGTGGCTTGAGCACAACTTCTCGTAAAGGATGTGATCATAGACGGGGTAAACATCCTTTGAGGGTATGAGAAGCTAGTTAACCAATATCCAAACTGGTTGTAGCGGTGCAATCACTCAGATATAAACTGATGGAAAGCTACATAATGTTCCATGTGTGCAGTGCTCATTCTCTGATAACAACACTGTATTACCTAAGTCCGTTGAGTGAGCGGTGAATGTGATAGCTAACTCTGTTGACTCAGCATTTTCGACAACCATTATTTAAGGTAATCCTCATATCCAAGCGGCAATAGTTATCTGAGTTGTATCTGAGGCACCCCTTGGGTAAAACACATGGAAGACACCAAAGGACAAGTTCGCCTTGGAAATCCTTGCTGAAGAAGGATGTTAGCAAGGCCTAGAGGTCAATGAAAGTTGCAAGTATACACCGACTGGAAAAATAGTACACTACTAAGGAGGTTGAGCACAATTTGCCATCATGGTGCAGTGGCACAGTAAGTTGGGTTGACTTGCACTATCGCAAAAGTGACTTTGTTGAACTACCTTGGACATTGAAGCTTCCTTTCTACTATCAATCAATAACTCATAAGAAAAACCTAAAATCTATTGTTTGACACTTTTCAAATTGTTTTTGACTCGCAAAGGCACAAATTGACTTGTAGAACACCTTGACTGCTCCAACATTTGTTGATATGAGAGGGCAAAAGCAATGCAAAATAGGGTGCCAAGAGTCTTCTCTAGGGCATCTAAAGTATTACAATCATCACATTGCCAACATGATCTGAGCTACAAACACAATCACCCAATATGAAGAATGATAGTAGTCAGATAAGAAGATTATAGATTCTATTTTCCCTCGGTAATCAGTTCATATTCTGCAAACTACTACTCCATTGTGCACAAATTTTGGTAGGCATTTAGATCCAAGAGTCCTTTAACTACTGACCAAAATTCAGCTTGAACGGACACTGTTTGACTATCCAAACAATTCATCTACCAAAACTGCTCTGTTCTAAAATGGCAGCAAACCGAGCTGACAAGACATCCCTCAAATCCGATGTTTTACTTAACTAATACTCAAACAAACTTGAGGCATCGACCTGTCTTAAGTGAGGAATGAGGTCACCAAAGTTTGAGGCCATTCCAACCATGTTTGAGTCACTAATCGCCGGCTTGAAGATAACAAATTTTAGTGTCGCAAAAGCTAGACCGATTTCTGGTTCTTCCTTTTCTTTGCTTCACACATTGAGGTGTGTGTTTTGCACTCTCCAATCTTTCTCATAGCAGCAGCAGCCTTTCTCTAGCTGAGGATGGAGGCTATAGTCTTCCTGACATGTTACTTAGGTAACAATTTCCGTTGTTGATCTAGACACCAACTTGACGATGCACAAGCATTGGACTGGTGGGCTATTTTTGTAGGGTACAATGCATACTCTCGTGAAGGGGTAGTCCTACATGATAAGGAATGTCTCTGATTACCCTGCTTTGCTTCATTTAATAGAGTCCTGAACAAATCCTTTGGCAACCCCATATACATAACGATACTAACCGAGACTAGGGACGTGCTTTCTCTAGCTCTTTACTTAGCCGATACATTATCTTGCACCACCCGTGTGATTGTCCAAGATATAATTGACTTGACAACACATGGCTTGGAGAAGAAAGCAGTACCGGCATTGCCGACTGGCTTTGCTATTTCTTTGTCTAACATTGTTCTGTTAGATGTGCCTTCATAGTTACCAAAGAATCGTTATCTAACTAGAGACTAACCTTCCTACTGGTAACTAATCAGTTGCCTCTCAACACTAAAAAGGTTCCAAATCTTCACTCTTGATAATAAAATTGTGGTCGAAGCATAACAGATGGTCGCCATTGAAGTCAGCAGAAAGGGGTCACACCAAAGAAGGTCGGTTGATCACCTTGCACAAAAAGGTCAAGGCTTGGATACAAACTCATAAGCACTAGGTGACCTACTACAACACATAATATCCTAGTCCATTTATCATCTGACTGATAACTTGTTCAACCTTAAGTGTGGTGCACCTTTCTGATCCAACGAGAATGACATAAGTTGCTCACTAGATGACTGACATCATTACAGGGACCGTCAAGTTGAGTCACTTGTCTACCATCTCTCGCAGTCTATTATTGTTTATGTCAGTGACCTGTTCTTCAAAGGTTATCCTTTGGACGACTCTAGAAGGAAGTCCCATGGTATCTAGTTCGACATACAGATCTTCTGACATGATAAGGAGAGATAACCGAGGAAGAGTTCACGTGAAAATAACACATCGGTGTAGTTCGGCAATGGATCATGACTAGGAACCTCGATACCAGCGCGTGCTGAGTAGCACAACCTTGTGTGCGTGCCCACAGGAGGCTCTCGGTTTCATCACGGCACCATAGATCGCTAATCATGGCACCATTACTGAACATACAACCCATAAGAAATCTCACATGGCACAAATTGGGTTGCATAGGAGCAAGCACTATGCGAAGGAAGGATAGCAAACAAAGGTAGTCACAAGGTTAGGAGTCAACAAGCAGGGGATCCGAAGATTAAAACACAGCGCAAGAGAGCATAGCCTAATTGCCGAAGGCAACTAAGCAGGAGACTCTTGCTGAATTTCCATATACGCCTTGTGTCCACCAAGTGATTACTAGATAATGATTAAACTAAGATTTGGTCTTGTCGAGCAGCAACATGAGATCAAGACTGATAAATATCTAGAGACTTGAGAGAGTTGGAGACAAAACAAACAAGATTTGAGGGACAGAGCCAAAGCACTGACTAGGGATTCAGTTGATAAAACAATAACATGATCTATGAGGAAAAAGGTTCCAAAGCCAGGGTAGATAGCGATTAGCGTTGCACCAGATCATCAGTAAAAGAAGGAGCAATGAGATCTAACAAGGATTTTTAAGTAGGGTCCTCCCACACAGGAGCGGGACAACCATGAAACATGCAAGCATTCAAGGGAACTAAGCTTGGGCCTAAGGTCACGCAAAGGCATGGATAAAGGTCCTCATAGCGCAACATTCAAGGGCTAGCAACCACGTGAACAGGCTCAGGCTCCTAAGAGAGAACTTAATTGGAGACAACAACCATGAGATTATCAAAACTTGGATGCTATTCTAGGATAGCGATCTTCAACACTCATATGCTTACCGAGGACAAAAGGGTGACAACTATGGCACTACATAGATAACGAGCATTCACACCTAGTTCATGGTCTTAAGCAAGCATTTCGAACACTCAATCTAATTAGCTTAAGCGACTATTACTAAGCACAAAGCTCACACATAACAAGCAGTACCTACAGCAACACTACTACACATAAACATGCAAAACATGGTGGTAAGGTACGGTTATCTTTTATTTCCTTTTTACTAAGTAGGTGGATATCTCTATGAAACAAGTTTTACTTACATTTAGCAATTTAGTTTTCAAAGGGGTGAACTTTTTGCTAACTATTAACTTGTCATCTATTTCCTTTGGAAGCAAACATACAAGGTGAAGCTAATCACACACTATCTTCAAGCACAGCTATTCAAGCGACATGGAACAAGGTATTTTGTCTAGCTTCACACAAGGAAGATAGTAGCATCACATTGATCACAAGTTACTTAGTATTAGAACAAGGTGAGGGAAGCATATTTATGCACAAGCACAATCATGATGCATGCTCGTCCTATTCGTCCTCACAAAATTGCCAGCCTAAGGCGGCAATCACGTTCTATGTCGGTGGCATAACACGTACTCTCTCGATATATAGCTAGTCGTCAGCCACATTCAATCTACACATTCGTGGTTAGCATACCTGCAGGCAAATTCATTACAGCCCATCCCCACAAGAGATAAATAAGCACACAATGAAAACAGTAAACTAAGATACTCTCCATATACACATCCCCAGATATATATACTTCAGTATCCATAGCTACCCGGTAGATATATCCACAATTAAGTACCTTCATATATACATGTATGTAACATGTAAATATTCCAGTAACCACAGCTAACTCTCCCCTAGACCGATAGTTGGATGGTCATTCTCTCACAACTCACACTTACCTGGGTGTAGAGGCAATTGATCCATACATTACCATTCAAGTGAATGACATCCATACAATAGCACGCCATATGGACGACGAAAGTAAAAATTGCAATAAAGTGCATCCCCCAAAGTTAGTACATAGATAGCCACCTAATAGTCCTTAACTGGGCATAAAGGAGGATGTCGCTAGCATAGTTTTGTAAATAAGTTTTGATAAATTTACCTGTAGCTAAAGTTTTAGTTAAAATAGTATTTTTAAAACCAAAACTTGGTTTTTAAAACTATGTACCTGATAGTATTATGCTTAATCTCGCTCTAATACCAGCTGTGACAAAACTGCCCAATTTATACAAGATCAAGTACGGCTATCCCCGCTAACACGTTGACATGCGCATACTCTCACTTATATAAACCTGGTAGTCCACCGAGTGTCACGTAGGACCTTGGTAAATCAACATCACAACCAAGATCGCGTGATTAAGCAAATACACATCACATACGTAGAGTTGCAACGGAAATAATATTATAAATGGTTTCACAAATAATAGTATAAGTTTGGGTTTCAAAACCGATTAGTGAAAACAACATTGCTTTGAAAAGATTACATTAAAATAAGTTCCAAATACATTGCTAGCATAAGTGACATCCTCAGATAAAAGCATATAGATGAGAAATAGTATAGAGTCACCGAGCCCACCGGCGGTTAACCACCATCTTCAACAGGCCAAAACCTCACCTACAACATGATGGGATAAACCCTGAGTACTCAAATGTACTCAGCTAGACTTACCCGTCATAAATCAGAAATAAAAATTGACTCCAAAGAGTATGCAAGGCTTTATAAAGTGGAGGTATCTTGACAACATTTTGCATAAAAAGTGATTAACTCAATTATACAATTATAATTCTATCCATCTCTAAATTAACAACTATCCTATGCCAAACATGTGGTATATCTTTTTAGAGCATACAATAGTAACCATAGCAGGTGTAGTAATTCCATATTTATCCGAACCATCAACTTCCATAATACATTTACTACAATGTTGGGGCTAGCCAAGTTTCTCACTATCCGAGAGAGACGGTGATTTGAATCGATTTCAACCAGCTCGAAATTTATTCCTAACACAAACCCAGGCAGACCAGATCATTAGTCGCCTTAGGTCACCTTTGGTACAACTCAGGTCCACATTTCATGGGTTCGTACCACGCCGCATAGTCGGGGACACCAAATGCCAGGACGTTCAGGCCTAGCCTGCCCTTAGGCTCAGTCTGGCTACCTGCAAGGGGCGCACAACAGAATGGGACCCGGCCTGAGTTGAGCTACTCAGCTTCATGATCGGAACGAGTTATCCGGCCAGCTAAGTGATAGGCATGCGTTCAATCTTGTCAGAAGTGCCAACAATGGTACGGTCCTTAACCGACACAGGCGGAATCACATGAGTCAACCTACACATAGACTCCGTTCGGCCTCAATTTACATCACCCCATGGTTCTGTTCCACGATAGCAAATATAGCCAACCATGCTTCGGTATCCATCTAAATCTCGCAAGTGACAGAAAATCACCCAACTTCTACTGGTCTAAGCATGGCTAAGCATATATTCGATCCTGGACCTACATAGGGTTAAGGTAGTATTTGTATCTAGGCAAGGCAGTTCCATGCATCAAGTGTTTCTAGACAACTCTTATCCTAATGCATCAATCATAAGGACTTAAGTAATCTTTTGTAAAATACTAGGAGACTTAGAATGCTATGGGGCTTGCCTGGAATCCAACACTAGGTCAGTATTTGTTAGATGACACTCGCTTGGTGAGCATCTCCTGTTCAGGCATGTACTCCAGGGATCCTTCCATCTTCAGGAAAAGTCCACCATACACCGTCTTCGGGTTCGGTTCCAACCTCACGTCCTTCACATGGTTCATCTAGCGTACCTAGATGAGATGCAAGATGCAAGTGCATGAATGTGATGAATGGTAACACAAGACGCACCACATAAGCATTCAAGACAAACACAAGATTATGCAAGACATAGACATCAATATCTATTTAGCTAACATCACACAACTAACTATAGAGAGCAAGCACATCAAGCATGACACAAGTTTAACAAGGTCACAAGTATCATAACTTGACCATCAACAAGGGCATAAGCCACACTTAGCAACACATGGAGTAAACAAACACAACTAGCATCTGTCTATTTCTGGACTGCAAACAACAGCTTCATGTTTGGATCATAACTAGAGTTATATAAATCCAATAGCCATACAACAAGACATTCTAGAAACCTTATGAAATTTTCTACAATTCATCTTCAATCATCTTAGCATGATTCTCCAGTTAACTAAGTCAAAAATACCCATTTACAGAAACTGGTCTAAACAAGACAGAGAGCAATCAATTCTGTAACCCAACTTTAAACAAGCATAACTCACAAAATATTTGGCCAAATGCCCTGAAAATTTAACACAAGATGTTTAAGTGAGTTATCTACAATTTTCTTATTATCATCATAAGATGATTCTATAGATAACAAGGCCAATTAATCCAATGAATGAATCTCTGTCTAAAACATGGACAGAAACTGATATGCCACTTTAAACAGCTACAAATGGAGTTATACATGTCCAATAAATGTGGTTCTAGACTTTTTAGAAATCTTAGCAAATTTTAAACAACTTTGTTGTAAACACCTAAAGCTAATTCTACTAGTAAGAAGGCCCCACAGTAAGAACAAGGAAACCCTGTCTGGGTTTGGGCAGAAACAGCCATAGAGATTTAGGCAAGTATAACTCAAGATCTACTTAACCAAAAATCATGATATTTAACTTTTTGAAAATCTTATGAAAAGTAATACAACTCATGTATTATCACCAAGACATGATTCACAACTTAACTGGGCCAATTAATTTAAACATGCAGACCTATTCAGGATAGGAGCAAAGCAACATAGGGAATTTGTTATTTTTATAACTCTTAAACCATACAAATTTATTTGAGTACCACAACTGCAGTTATGAAAAATACAAGACATGACAAGTATTAAGAACCTAACTGCATAAATTTATTTTTACAGCAACATATTTAAACTAAAACATGTCATATTATAGATCTAATGCATAGACAATTTCATAAGGATTCCAAAGAGTACTCATTTACTATTTTATGATATTTCTACTAATTACTATGAATTTTCAAACTTGATCATCCAAATCTGCCAGAATTAAAAGAAAAGAAATATGAATCTTGCATCGGGGACCGCTGTAGTTTTGTCAAATTAAATACGAACAAATAGATCCTTTTTGGCACTGTTCAACAGAGTCACTGTTTCATCAGTTAAACCCCTGGAAAACCCTCTATTTGCGCGCACAGTCCTTCTTCTTCTTCAAACCGACCGAGTAGAGAAACATCGGGCCGGCCGGTGGCCGATTCGGCCGGCTGGAGAGGGGCGTCGGCGGCCACAAAGGGGCGGCGCTGGGGCTTGGCCACAGACAGCCGTGGCCATGCCTGGCCCTGGCCGGCTAGGCTGCAGGCTACAGTGGCGTAGCAGCTGAGCTACGCTAGGACGACATGCCGGCAGTGGCAGCTTCAGCGACGGCAAGCAGGGCGGTGAATCCGGCTGGAGAAGAGACGGTGGCAGAGGAGCAGCGTGGCAGCCACAGTATTGGAAGCGAGAGAGGTTGGGGGAGTTGGAGGAGGCGTGCTGCAGAGGAGGAACAGTGTAGCAGCTCGGCAACCATGGCGGCCGCGCTCTGGCGTGCGCGTGCGGAGGAAGAGCGCCAGGGAGGGCGGAAGCGAGTGAGGGAGGCATGGAGACACACAGGTGCTCGGTTTTGGAACAGCAGGGCACGAGGCAGTGCGTGGCATGGAGGTTGAATGCGTGTCAGCCATGGTGGGGGCGTGCTCAGTGCATGGTTGCCACAGAGACAATTCATCGAGCACGTGGCATGTGTCCCTGTGCCCGACTTGGAGTCCATTCTTAGGCATAATCCGTGCAGATTCCGACCTTGGATCTAGTAGCAAAGTTGCTCTACTCAGGATGCTCTACAAACTTGATTATGGGGTCACATCTATTAGGTCTTTGGAATAGCAGTTAATTAGCGTCCAATTAGCAAGTGTCAATGCATTAACAGTGATTAACAAACTCCCAAAATCAAGGGTCACGACAAGGCCAACGAGTGCCATCTTTTTGCACGCTCTTCTCCACAACGTATACTCCAACTTTTACCTTTGGACCAAATCGAGTTGCTTAACGAATTTCAGAGAACGCGAGACGCCAATGCCATTGTTGACGAATTTCTAGACTTAGAATATTTCTAAGTGCTGAAATCAGCAGCAGGTTCCAACTTCGAGCCACGGCTAGACTTGGTTCCGAGCCGATCCATGGTATACTCCAAAAACAAAGTTTGTTGTGCGCGAACCAAGCAACAACTTTCATTAAAGGTTCTTAGACTAGTTCGGCCTGATTAGGAAGACTCAAAGCTCCAAGCTAGGGTACCCGAACAACAATGTCAGTTAGGACTTAGGTCTTGGGCTCCAAAACAGCACTACATTGAATCTTGTGAGCTCTGTTTGACTAGGTTATGGACCAAACTAGCTCTCGACCCTTAAACAAAGATTATTCTACATATCATGAGCTTCAACTTTTATTGAATGTCCAACTTCAAAACAGGTGTAGAAGCTATAGTTCTACTTTGACCAAAGAAGGACCACGATAAAGCTTAAATTATCCTTTGTGATCCATTGAAGCATTTTTCTTGGCATTTTCTCAACATGAACCTTTCATGACTTTTGTTGTAGAGTTCATCTAGAGTCATTTGGGCAAGGTTGCAAGGTTCATTTAATGACCAATGTTTCCATTCACTTAATAGGGCAATTCCAACAAAGATGTAACTTATCATTTCACGTGACTTCTTGATTCCAAACTTCATGAAACTTTTCCATGGATCAATATAGATGGATATTGATGTGAGACACATGAAAGAAGTACATCCAACATTACTCAAGCATACTTTTTGGAAAGGCCAACATGTAAGCAATGGTGCATGGTCCAAGTTTAAGTGCTGGCTCATTTTCATATGTTTGATCTAACATCTCCATCACCACTTAACGTATCATGGTTGAGCTCAACTGGTAACAAACACCAGGGGTGTTACTATAGGTGTGCCAGAGGGAGTGACTCTTCTGGAGTTCGAGGGAGCGAGCCAGGAGGTGGAGCCCGAAGTTCAGGCAATCAATGAAGCAGCCGCCGAGGAGGAGTTGCCCGAGTGCCCTGACCACCACCCATCCTCTTTCCTTAAATGCAAGCCTAGGAGCATATTAAGTCTCACATGTTTTTACAAATATCTTGAGTATCTTTTATTCGTTGATGATGCATTAAGTATATGAATTGGTTGGAACCAATTGTTGCATTATATATCTATCCTTGTCCAGATATTGCACTTGAATCCTAATTAAGTTCATGAATGAACTAAATGCTTAGTCATGCTTAGTACGGTAGAAGTCGGGTGATTCATGTCACCTACGAGCTTTAGGATGAGGTGGATCACGGTTGGCTATATTTGCTATCATGGAAAAGAACCATGTTAATAATGAATTGAGACCGGGTGGAGTCTTGTGTAGGTTTGGACATATTGACTCAGTCTGTGTCATTTAAGGACTGATACGCTATATGTCCTTATGTCATGTTGAACGTAGCCTAACATTTAGCTGGTCGGATAACTCGTTCTGACCGCAAAGCCTAGTAGCTCGATTCAGGCCGAGGACGTGAGCAGGGGTCGCAATCTAGATGGCAGTAAGGATGTACGGAGAGCCATTGGCGTAAGCCCAAGGGTGGGTTAAGTCACCGAGCACTCATGGCAGAGTGGTTCTCTGATTTTGCGGCACTGATCAGACTCACGACTCCTGAATTGTACCAAAGGTGACTTGTTTGCGACCCTGATGGGGGAAGCAAGGTTTGTGTTAGGAATACCCCTCCAGCTGGATAGGAATCGATTCGAATCGCCATCTTTCCTGGATAGTGAGAACTTGACTGAGCAGTGGCAACATAGATTCAATTAATTTAACAATATGGTTAAATGGATGATGATGATAAGGTTGCCACGATTTATACCTGCTATGGTTATTAATGTTTGCATCTTAATCAAATGATTGCTTAGTACAGGTGCTAATATAGATGACAGGTTAATGGCTAAAAGTCACTGCTAGCTTAGGTTAAGAGTTGATCATTATTACTTATGCTTTTCCGCAAAAGGAAAGTGTCAGCCAGATCCACTAAATTAAGCTATGCATGATCCTTGGGGTCATTTGTTTTGGTTTCCGATGGGTAAATCTAGCTGAGTACATTCTCGTACTCAGGGTTTATTCCCTCTTGTTGTAGATGACCTTCTTTATCAGGGCTTCTGTAAGTATTGTCTCCACCCAGCAGGTGACGAAGACTAGATCACGGGCATGATCTCTGTTTATCTTACCCGAATGTTTTTGTGGGTTGTGATCAGCAAACTTGTACTTGTATTTGAACTCGGGTGTGTGAGTTAAACTATTTGCTTCCGCTACTTTACAAGACTTGTTTTGTAATAATGATGACTCTGAGGTGTTGTAACCTATTTGCAAACCGTCTGTGAAATGTTGTAACGTGTGATGTGTTATGTTGAATTACTGTGATCTTGGTTGTACGCAAGTTGGTTTGAAATCCTTCATGGTTTTAATTGACTACCGGGTTTATATGGGCTCAAGTGCGAGAATTTGATCGTTCCGATGATCGTTTTTGTACTTGTGCTCTTATAAATTAGATGGTTCTGTGACAGCAAGCATTAGAGCTAGATTCAACACTAAACACGTTATACGGGTATTTAAAAACAAAAGCTTTTGTTGTGAAAACGGTTTTCCAACTTATAGTTATATATAAGTGTTTAAAAATCTGAAATCTTATAGTGTGTTGATGATCACATCCCTTGTAGCCCACTTAAGGACTTTTAGGTGGCATATATAATTACTAACTTGGGGAAAAGTGATTGTTTCTATTTTGTCATCCATGCCGCGTGCTATTGCATGGGTGCCATTCGCTTGAATGGTAATGTATGGATCAACTGTCTCTATGCCAAGGTAAGTGTGAGTTGTGAGAGCGTGACCGTCCAACTGTCGGTCTAGGGGAGATTTAGTTGTGGTTACTAGAATATTTACATGTTGTATACATGTACATATGAAGGTACTTAATTGTGGGTATATCTGTCGGGTAGTTTGGATACCAACGTATATATATCTGGGGATGTATATATGGAGAGTATCTTAGTTTACTACTTTCATTGTTAGCATTATATCTTGTTGGGTTGGGCTGCAATGAAATTTTCTACAGGTATGCCAACAACGCACCGTGTAGATCGACTAGTTACCGCTAATTGAGAGAACGTATGTATGCCACCGTATATTCCGCTAGAACTTAAATTTTCTTAGGTTTGTGAGGACGTACGGAATGAGCATGCATCATATTCACTCATGCCATTCATATTGCATTACTCCCTCCCTTATAATTGCTTATCCCAATTATTAAGTTCCATCTCTCAACAAAATAATCCTCTCACGAGAGTTGCATCCCTTTTTGATACAGATGGCCGTGCCCATGTTTCCTCCTGGTAGCAGCACCTTTTTGGACCAGTTCGGTACACCTACCTTGATCTAGAGGATGCTAAGCTCAGTTGGGTACCCAGAGGCACCCCGCTACACGTGGAGGCAGACGGTGCCATTGGGAGATGTGCCATGGTACATTGTGACCCTGATAGTGCCATAGAACCCCACGAGACCGTTGTGGCATGGGTGGAGCATTGAGACTGATGGGCAAAGCCCATGGGAAGCCACACAAGTTGCTGCCCTTGATGTGCTTATGAACATAGCACAGAGTTTCGGAGATGAGTTAGTGGGTGGACCAGCTGCATCCATTCCCCAAGTGGCTCCTACAGAGGCTGAGTGGACCCAAGAAGTTGGCCAGGCCTTGGTTGGAGGCTGTGGTGAACGTGTTCAGAGCGACAATGTAGGAATGAGTGCTATGATGGCCGTCTTGAAGCTTTATTGAGTCAGGCAGGACACCCTCTCTAGTGTGTTAGAAGAAGCTGGCAAGGCAATGGCAGACCAGCACAAGTTCAGGTTGCGTGCCCACAAGTATCGCCGTAGGGCGGAGGCATGTGGGCGAGCTCAGCTGGAAGTAGATGAGATTCAGGGTATTGCAAATTATTACCTGCAGCAGTGGGGGCAAACTACACGCGAGAGAGATGAGCTTCATAACCAGCTTATGAACCTCACCATAGAGAGAGATGAGGCAGTACAGGAGTTGGACCGTGTGACCCGTCATAGAGATGCAGCCCTAGAGTTGGCAGAAGAAAGATGTCAGGGCTGGATCATGGCTAACCACAATGCTTTTCAAAGGGAGCATGAGCTCCAAGAGCAGCTTGAAGAGCTTCAGGTTGAGCACCATCAACTAAACAACCGTCTGTTTCCTATTCCTCACCCCATTCCAAGGTATCCTAATGTGGGTGGACCTCAAGTGATTGAGGCCGATGAAGAAGAATAGGATGTGCAGATGGATGTCAATGTAGCTAAACCTGCAAATGAAGAAGAAGAGGAAGATCCTGAAGAAGTCCAGGGCGTCTTCGATGTGGATAGTGATCACTCGATGAGTTGTTAGTTAGCAAGTCTCACTAGTTTAAGCTTTTGCAGTCATTGGTGTAATGGACTTAGTACTATGATTGATGTTGGATGTACCTTTTAATTCGAACTTGGCATGTAATGAACCTTAATCCGCTCCCTTCAGGATGCTTATCTTGTTGGTTAAGTTTAAAACTTGTCATGTTGGAATGCATTGCGTATGGCATTAGTAATCTAATTGATGATGTGGCGATTGGAGAATGAATTATTGCCTCTGTTTATTATATGAATTTTACATTCTCTCCAGTAAATTCAATTTGGTGTAATTACATTGTTCCTCTCCAATGCGCTAATATCACAAATAATTGCTGGTTGCGCATTATTGCAGATGCCTCACACTTGTTCCACTAGTGCGTAATGGGAACGGGGATCCCGATCTTCCGTCAGGTGATGGTAACTATAGTTGTGGCGGAGAATGACACACCGATCCGGCTTCAGATCGAAAGATCAAACCCTGCAATCTTAGCACCACAGCTCCTCTGGTTATCAACCGAGTCACAGACTAGGTTGACCTCACCAAGAAGGCTAATCCCTGCCTACGCAACGAAGAACATAAGCAAGAACAAGAAAGATCGCAACCAAATTGCAGATGAATGATTAAACTCACGAAGTTGGGGTCTCACAAACCGATGAACGGCGAAACTATTCTTAACAGATTAATCTAAGTAAAACCCAAACTCTAATGGAGGGGCGGCGGCTGTTTATGAAGACTCTAGGGTCGTGCAAGACCCCTGGACACGCCCCTAATGGGCCCAAACTCGATACATGGTCCAACGGACCAAAAGACGGTGTCGCGGCACCCTGGCAGATTCTGGATGCTAAACTGTTTCGACGATTCCCATTGATTCTGAATAGCTTTTGATGTGAAACCACTTGGATTGGCTTCCTTATCAAATTAGCTTTCCATCCATATGTGGATCATCGAAAATGGAGTCCGGATGCGTCCTGGGTGACCAGTTTAAGGCAGACTGATCCTGGAGGCCGAGGCAGACTCGAATTCTTGTTGGACTGAGCCTCCGGCTTATGTTGGACGTCCTTGCTGGTGATCATCACCTCCACCACTTCCTCTAAGTCCTTCATGACCCTCTCCAATGTTCCTAAGCAAGATAACATCATTAGGTAGTAGTCTATTCTCAAAAGCATGAAAAGTATCGCTTAAGAACGAGCTCACCTCTAAATTGAGTTGTCGCTTTCGAGCCCAGGTCATTGGACCTTGCATGATGGTTGGAGGATCAGCGGGTACCTCTGAAGAAGTGATGTCCTCATCAGTGTGGCTAGTGATGATGATGATCTTCCACCGCCACCACCACCCACACCAACGGAATTGATGACAATTCTTGCGGAAGGATAGTGCACTATGGCTGAGGCTCTCCGCACGATTGCAAATCGTGATGGTCGCGGTGCACGCCAAGGACCGAAACCAAATTAGTATAGCGACTTCAAAGATTTCTTTGACACTAAACCACCGATCTTCAAGGAGGCTGAAGAGCCCCTCCAAGCAGATGAGTGGTTGAACACTCTCGAGCAGAAATTATGTTTGCTTCGCTTGACTGAGGTGCTAAAGACTGAGTACGCATCTCACCAACTGCATGGGCCAGCTGGTATTTGGTGGAGTCATCATCGGTCTACTATGCCTGCTAATGCCCAAATCACTTGGGATCAGTTCAAATCTGCTTTTAGGGGAAATTATATTCCTCCTGGTCTCATGGCAATCAAGCATATGGAGTTCATGAAGCTCACCCAGGGGAACAAGAGCTTGAATGAATACCTATAGGCTTTCAATAACCTTGCAAGGTATGCTACTGAGTTTATTGACACTGATGCCAAGAAGATTGCTAGTTTCAAGCAGGGACTTAGCCCCAAATTGATGAAGACCATGGGAAATTGCAAGTGTGCTCATTTTAATGAGTTTGTGAGTGATGCTTTATCTCAAGAGAACAACAATGCTGTATATGCTGCTTCGAAGAATCGCAAGAGGGCCTATGAGGCGGGTGCCTCACAATCCAAGGCTTTAGTCACACAAAGGGCTCCATTCCATCCTCCAGCATCAGCTGCTAAGTTCCACCAACCACTGAAGAAGAACCTAGGCAAGACTAGATTTCGCAAGGCTTTTATAGTTACTCTTCCCAAGGGCACTACCAGTCAAGGTAGTTCCAATGTTCCTCCAAGCAACATGTCGTGCTGGAACTACAACAAACCAGGTCACTGGGCAAGGAAGTGTCCTTACCCTAAGAAGAATAACTACCAAGGTGGCCATCAGGGACAAGTGAACCACACTAATATTGCTGATATCCCGTCAGGAGAGGTTGTAACTGCTGGTAAGTTTCTGGTTCATCAACACCCCTCAGTTGTACTATTTGATTCGGGTGCTTTGCATTCTTTTATTAGTCCCGCATTTGCATCCAAATTTATGCAGAAATAATACACTGTTGAGGGTGAGGGTTATTGTATTAGGGCTGCTAGTGGTACTATCCCAACCAAGCTTGTAGTCGGGGATGTGCAACTTGAGATAGAGGGGCGAAGTTATCAGGTTGATCTGGTAGTTTTACCGGGGCTAGGTATCGATGTGATACTGGGAATGAACTGGATGAGCAGTCATGGAGTGCTTATTGATACATCGACTAGAGTAGTCATGCTCAGAGATCCTTGTAATCAGGAAGGTTTTCTAGTACAACTACCTAGGGACATCAATCTTTCTTGTGCGGCTAATGCGGTACAAGCAAAGGTTATGGCAGACATCCCTGTTGTGTGTGATTTTCTGGATGTTTTTCCTGATGATTTGCCTGGATTGCCCCAAATCAGGACGTGGAGTTCAAGATAGAGTTGCTACCTGGTACAACGCCCATCTCTAGAAGGCCTTATAGAATGCCTCCCAACGAACTAGCCGAACTTAAGATCCAGTTGAATGAACTTCTAAAGAAAGGCCTTATCCGTCCTAGTTCGTCTCTATGGGGGTGCCTAGCTATCTTTGTAAAGAAGAAGGATCAATCACTACGCATGGGTGTAGATGATAGGCCTTTGAATGCAGTCACAATCAATAATAAGTACCCTTTGCCACACATAGATATCTTATTTGATCAGTTGTCTAAAGCAAAAGTCTTTTCCAAGATTGATTTAAGATTGGGTTATCATCAAATCAAAATTCGACCTGAGGATGTTCCAAAAACTGCATTCTCTACAAGATACGGCCTGTATGAGTATCTTGTTATGTCATTTGGATTGACCAATGCCCCCGCACACTTTATGTATTTGATGAATTCGGTGTTTATGCCTGAGTTGGATAAATTTGTGGTGGTATTTATAGATGATATCTTGGTCTATTCTGAGAATGAAGAAGATCATGTTGAACAATTGCGAGTGGTTCTCACTAGATTGTGTGAACACAAGCTTTATGCAAAGTTTAGCAAGTGTGAATTCTGGCTTTGTGAGGTGCCTTTTCTCGGACACGTGTTGTCCGATGGTGGAATTATGGTGGATCCCACCAAGGTGCAAGAAGTGTTGGACTGGAAGGCTCCAATCTCGGTCCACAAAGTTCGAAGTTTTATGGGATTGGCTGGCTATTATCGTCGCTTCATCCCGGATTTCTCTAAAATAGCCAAGCCTATGACTCGGTTGCTGCAAAAAGACATGAGGTTTGTCTAGACTTCCGAGTGTGATGTGGCTTTTCACACCCTGCGAACCCTTCTAACTTTGGCTCTGGTTCTGGCGTAACCGAATATCGAGAAACCCTTTGATGTGTTTTGTGATGCATTAGGGATAGGTTTAGGAGGTGTTCTTATGCAGGAGGGTAGAGTCATTGCTTATACCTCTCGCCAACTTCGGAAGCATGAGGTGAACTATACTACACATGACTTAGAACTCGCTGCAGTTGTTCATGCTTTGAAGGCCTAGAGACATATTTGCTTGGCAATGTGTGCAATATCTACACTGATCATAAAAGTCTTAAGTACATCTTCACTCAACTTGAGTTGAATATGTGTTAGAGAAGATGGCTCGAGTTGATCAAGGATTATAACCTCCAAGTGCACTATCATCCTGGCAAGGCAAACGTCGTTGCGGATGCCTTGAGCAGGAAATCTCATTGCCACTCTTTGATTGAAAGTGACCTTCGTTTGTCAAAACTCCTACATCCTGCAGTCCTTCACAACATCACTATCGGTTGTACTCTACAGAGTCGGATTATCGAGCTACAGAAGACAGATCTAGGTGTGTTCCACATCAAGCGCAAGATGAAAGAGCAAGAAACCAAGCATTTTGGGTAGATGAGAATGACATGTTATGGTTCAAGGATAGGTTAGTGGTTCCAAAGGATAGAGAGCTTAGAAATCAAATCATATCCAAAGCACATTCCTCGAAATTATATATTCATCCTGGTAGTAGCAAAATGTATCATGATTTGAAGCCTCGCTTTTGGTGGACCAAGATGAAGAAAGAGATAGCCGCTTATGTGGCTAGGTGTGACACTTGTTGTTGAGTTAAAGCTGTACACATGAAGGCTGGATTGGTTCAGCCACTCTCTATTCTAGGTTGGAAATGGGAGGAGATAAGTATGGATTTTATTGTTGGACTCCCTACTACTCAGAGGAATTTTAACTCCATTTGGGTGATTGTAGACCGTCTGACCAAGTCTGCACACTTCATTCCTGTCCGCATAGATTTCTGTCCAACTGACTATGCTGAGTTGTATTTCAATCAGATAGTCCGACTTCATGGGATACCTCACACTATTGTCTCTAATAGAGGACCACAGTTCACTTCTCGCTTTTGGGAGCACTTACATGGATTGTTGGGAACTAAGTTAGTAAGAAGCTTAGCCTATCATCCGCAAACCAATGGGCAAACTGAGCGAGTGAATCAAATCTTAGGAGATATGTTGAGAGCATGTGTCATCAAGGCTAAGGGTTCATAGGAAAAGTGGTTGCCCCTAGCTAAATTCTTGTACAATAACAGTTATTAAGAGAGTATCAAGATGGCACCGTTTGAAGCTTTGTATGGCCGAAAGTGTAGAACCCCGTTGAACTGGGTTGAAGCCAGTGAAAGGAGATATTATGGAATTGATTTTGTTCAAGAAGCTAAAGAATAAGTCTGTACTATCCAAACCCATATGGCCGTAGCTCAAGCTAGGCAGAAGAGTTATGTTGATCGCCATAGAAAACCTATTGAGTTCAAAGTTGGAGACTTCGTTTATCTGAAAGTCTCACCCATGAAGAGTGTCCAATGCTTTGGTGTGAAGCAAAAGCTTATGACGAGATATGTTGGTCCGTTTCAAATCATTGGACAAAGTGGTAAGGTAGCATACAAGATCCAATTACCTCCTAAGATGAGTGCTATCTTCAATGTCTTTCACGTATCCCAGTTGAAGAAATGTCTTCGCGTCCCTAAGGAGAGAATTCCACTAGGGGATATCGAGTTAAAATCGGATTTGACCTTTGAAGAGAAATCGGTCCGAGTAATTGACACTCGGGAGTGAGTGACTCAGAGTCGGGTGGTCAAGTTTTATAAGGTCATGTGGAGTAATCAGGGTAGTGAACATGATGCAACGTGGGAAAGAGAAGATTATTTGAGGGACGGTTATAAGGAATTCTATCAACAATGGTATGCTTGTCAAATCTCGGGATGAGATTTTTATAAGGGGGGAAGGCTGTAACACCCTAGGTGTTTGGCTTCCACATTTGCACTTGCATTTCATAAACATGAGCATCATTCATCCATTCATGAGTTTAGAATTATATGAAACATGCTTTTGAAACATTGCAACATATTGTTATATGCTATGTGTGAGTGTTTTAGGAAAAGAAATAGTGTGTAACACTCAAGTGCAACATGTGCAACACACTTTAGTGAAACATGGTTAGCTAGTACAATGCCACAAACTCATGAAACACATGAAACATGGTTTTGAAACAGAAGTAACAAAGTCACTTGTTTTTCCTTGTTTCATTACATGTGATGCTTGATTTTTGGTGACCAATGTGTGGTGTGGCTCATTATCCTCTTAAGCAACTTAGTTATACTTAGAATGTCATTACGAACAATGTTCATGTTGATCATTTTGCCTAATTAAGTTTCCAAGCCATGGTTTGACTAGTGTTGACCTCTAGAGCTCCTTGGTTTGACTATTTAAAAAGTATAGCTTAGAGTGTTTGCATGTCTAAGAAACCTAAAGCAAAGTTGTAGAAAATTTTATGAGGAACAAACTTTGTTTAGAGGCCAAGTCATGAAAATGTGCAGAACATGCTCTAAAAGGGCCCACAAGTAAGTTTTGAGGTTCATTTGGAGGCTCTGAAAAATTTCTAAGTCACAAATCGAGTTTCAGATTCCTGTACCCAACTTGTTAGCCTTGTAGCTCCCTAACCAAGCCGAATCAGCTCAAGCTCCAATTGGCAAAGTTGTAGCCCTCACTTAGATCTCCCACTTTGTCAATTACACCAGAGCCTAGATCATCATGGATTTGGAGTTTGAAGGTCATCAAGTATCGCTGTCAGGCGTCGATGGCTTAACTGAATGGAGGCTACAGTGTCCCAGCCGATTCAGAGTTTGAAGGCCGTGTGTATGCCGTGCGTCACCGGCACCCTAACTACGCAGGCCACGTCGGGCTGCCGCGCGCCAAAGGAAGCCCCAGCAGGCGACCAAGAGCCTCCTAGCGCCACATTTCTGTTTTTGCTTCTCCTTCGCCTCCTCCGCTCACCGCAGCAACCGCAGCAGCAGCGCACCAGCTCTGCCATCGCCATTGATGGTGCAAGCTCACGCCTCGTTGCCCAAGTGCCACTGCGTTAGCTCCTCCATGATCCCACTATTGTGCCGCACCCACGATTGCTCACTAGCCGCGCTCGGTAAGCCGTTTTGCCCCGCGTAGCCTCGTCGGAGTATCACCGCTGTGCCCCGTCGTCGTGGCCGGGTCACCTCCGTCCGCCTTTCATCATGAAAGCTTGTGCATTAGCTTCGTAGTAGCATGTAGGAGCTCTACGCGTTGGTAGATTGAGCTATCATGGCTAGCTCTAGTGTCACGCCATTGAGCGGAACCACCGCACTGCCATGGCCGCCGACGTCGTCTTGATCGCCGACAATAGGTCCATCCATGTAGCTTGATAGGTTCAGGAGGTCGAGGCGGTCACGCTGGTGCCATCCTAGTCGCCGGAGACGCCGCCGTCGGTGAGCTCTGCCGGTCCACGTCGAGCAAAGCCACCATGCTCTGCTTTTGTCTCACTGTCATGCGGGCCCAGCTGACCATTGGGTCCCGCCTGTCAGTCACTATGTTATAGAAACCTAGCTCATTTATTCCAGATTTGATTGTTGTTTTGTCAAAATTGTATCTCTAGTTTTGTAAATCCAAATTAGGTGGTTCCAATTTGTTAGGATCATGGTGAAGTGTAGTATTTAGGAAAAATATGTCATGAACACTTGTAGTGGAATTTTTGAAAGAATTAAATTGAAACTTGAAATGTGTTTTTAGATGAATGCAAACTTGTTTAAATTATATCTTGAGTTCCTGTGCTCAAAAAATTATGAAATTTTGTTGGTGAGCTATTCGTGATGTGTAGAAGCTCTAGTAAAAATTTGGGAGACAGTGCATGTATCGTTTTTGAGTTATAGATTTTCCTTTTATCATTGGATGATCCTTGTGTGAATTTTAGTAATTTATCTATGAATCCAATGACCATGAAATTGATTGGAGGATGTCCTAGTACCTTAAGGATGCTAGGAAAAATATAAAATCTATTGCTTGACACTTTTCACTAGGGTTTCCTAATTATATCATTTTAAGCCTTTATGCCTTGTCATTTTTGTGTAGGATGTTATACTTGCTCAAATGATGTGAAATTTTTACAGTAGTCTACTTGAAGGATGTCATACCTACTGTAATTTTTATAGATTAAATGGTGTAGTTTTCATATATGTTTATCATTCCTCTTAATTAATTAAATAAATTAAGAAAGGCATTAAAAGAAATGAATTGGGAGTGAACACTTTACTTTCTGGTGTTCTTGTGATATGTGTGATAAGTGAGTAAAGTTGGTTATGTCCAATTATATGTTTACAACATGAGTTAATAAATATTTCCTTGCATTATATCTTTCTGGACAGTTCTTGGGACTTTACAAAGTTCCCCATGATATTTTGGTTTGCTGGGAAAGTGGTGAATACAAAAGTTGTAGATAAATTATGTATCAAGCTCCTGTCAAAATTTGGTGGCATTTGGAGTATAGGAGCTACAATCGTTCAAAGTTAGATCATAGTTTTGCTTGCTCTCTGTCTTGTTTATTGTACCGCTATATAAGTTTATGTCTTGCTGAAATACGAATGTTTGTGTGTATGCTCAGTTGCGATGTTCTTGTTGATTGTTTAGGTGCTAGCCTAACTTGAGAACATGCTTAGGTGCATGTGCTAGGTCCTTAATGAAAGATGAGCAATTGTACATTAGATTGTATAAACTTGGTAAGTTAAAGTGATTTGAATAGAGCTTTAGTCAAAAAATGAGGACTGCAGTGAGCATGTGCATTCCCCGAGCATTTCTAACTTTGTTCATGTGCATCCATGATATTTATCTTGCGCATACATGCAATAGGTGTACCGGAGGGAGTGACGCTTCTGGAGTTCGAGAGAGCGAGCCAGGAGGAGGATCCTGAAGTTCAGGCAATCGACAAAGCAGCCGCCGAGGAGGAGTTGCCCGAGTGCCCTGACCACCACCCGTCCTCTTTCCTAAAAGGCAAGCCCCAGAGCATATTAAGTCTCCCATATTTTTACAAATATCTTGAGTATCTTTTATTCATTGATGATGCATTAAGTATAGGAATTGGTTGGAACCAATTGTTGCATTATATCTATCCTTGTCCAGATATCGCACTAGAATCCTAATTAAGTTTAGGAATGGACTAAATGCTTAGCCAAGCTTAGTGCGGTAGAAGTCGGGTGATTCCTGTCACCTACGAGCTTTAGGATGAGGTGGATTATGGTTGGCTATATTTGCTATCATGGAAAAGAACCATGTTAATAATGAATTGAGACCGGGCGGAGTCTTGTGTAGGTTTGGACATAGTGACTCTGTCTGTGTCGTTTAAGGACCGATACGTTGTACGTCCTTATATCATGTTGAACGCAGCCTAACATTTAGGTGGCCGGATAACTTGTTCTGACCGCGAAGCCTAGTAGCTCGATTTAGGCTAGGGATGCGAGCAGGGGTCGCAATCTAGATGGCAGTACGGATGTGCGGAGAGCCATTGGTGTAAGCCCAAGGGCAGGTTAAGTCACCGAGCACTCATGGCAGAGTGGTTCTCTAATTTTGCGGCACTGATTGGACTCGTGACTCCTGAATTGTACCAAAGGTGACTTGTTTGCGACCCTAACGTGGGAAGCAAGGTTTGTGTTAGGAATACCCCTCTAGCAAGATAGGAATCGATTCGAATCACAGTCTGTACCAGATAGTGAGAACTTGACTGAGCAACGGCAATGTAGATTCAATTAATTTAACGATATGGTTAAATGGATGATGATGATATGGTTGCCATGATTTATACCTGCTATGGTTATTAATGTTTGCATCTTAATCAAATGATTGCTTAGTACAGGTGCTAATATAGATGATAGGTTAATGGCTAAAAGTCACTGCTAGCTTAGGTTAAGAGTTGATCATTATTACTTATGCTTTTCCACAAAAAGAAAGTGTCAGCCAGATCCACTAAATTAAGCTATGCATGATCCTTGGTGTCATTTGTTTTGGTTTCTGATAGGTAAGTCTAGCTGAGTACATTCTCATACTCAGGGTTTATTCCCTCTTGTTGCAGATGACTTTCTTTATCAGGGCTTCTATAAGTATTGTCTCCACCCGACGGGTGACGAAGACTAGATCACGAGCATGATCTCTGTTTATCTTACCCGAATGCTTTTGTGGGTTGTGATGAGCAAACTGGTACTTATATTTGAACTTGGGTGTGTGAGTTAAACTATTTGCTTCCGCTACTTTACAAGACTTGTTTTGTAATAATGATGACTCTAAGGTGTTGTAACCTATTTGCAAACCGTCTATGAAATGTTGTAACATGTGATGTGTTATGTTGAATTACTGTGATCTTGGTTGTATGCAAGTTGGTTTGAAATCCTTTGTGGTTTCAGTTGACTACCGAGTTTATATGGGCTCAAGTGCGAGAATTTGATCGTTTCGATGATTGTTTTTTGTACTTGTGCTCTTATAAATTGGACGGTTCTATGACAGTGGAGATCTAGGTGGGCAGTTGGTTTCCTCGTGCTCGTCGCCCCTATAAAACCAAAGGGTTCACCCCCCGGGTTTTATACCTTGCCTTCTTGCCTTCGCATCTGCAACTGTCGCCGCCAGTCACCTAGGCTTCTTGCATCCGTGTCCCAACTGCTGTCGAGCTCACATCCACCCACCCCCATCTTCCAATGGATCCGTTGTGCCACTCTGACATCACCTTCCAACGCATGGAGGGCCTCATCCATCATGGTCTTCTCCGTGTGTGGACCTCAGCTAAGGAGTGGCTACTACCTAGTGAGGAGGATCTACTGTCGCCGCCCTATGGCTATGTTGTGTTGTTCATGCACTTCCATGAGCACAGGTTCGCCATCCCCGACCACAAATTTCTTTGAGGGCTGCTACATTACTACAAGATCGAGTTGCAACACCTCAATCCCAATGGGATCCAACACATGGTGGCGTTCATCACCCTGTGCGAGGGATTCCTAGGGATTAGCCCCCACTTTGATCTCTAAAGATACTTCTTTGTCATCACCCTCTAGAAGAAGAGGGAGAAAAGTGGCAGGCAGGATCTACACATGCATCTAGCTTTGGAACAATCTGGTCGGTGAGTACTCGCCGATGTGCCTGTCGACATCCAATAAGGAGTGACACTCACAGTGGTTCTACCTCAAGAACAATGCTGTCGCCACCCTACTAGCGTTCACTGAGCGCCTGATCGAGGAGGCCCTAGAGTCATGGAGGAAGTGGGGCATCTCAGAAAAGGACAAGAAGAAGATCTAGGATCACATTGTCGCCATCCACATCCTAAAGGAGAGCGTCCTAAAGGGGTCAGGCATCATCAGGGCCTACCACGCAATGAGGGTGGTGCCATTGATGACGTGTGTGCTCCCGCTATATGTGATGGCGCCCGAGGCGTCGTTCGATGGAACAACGCTTGCCGATGGGGCACTCTCCAACTCTGAGATCATGCAACGCATCAAGGAGGCGATGGAGCCTTTGTGGGATGACATGGGCTCCCCCATTGACTTCATTTAACCAATGCCAAGGCATCCTCCCATGCGGCTAGAGCCTAGTCACGTTGTCTTTGTAAGTTTCCCCTTTTCATGTCTTTTCTTCAGTTGATTACCTGACCTCTTGATCCTAACTTTGAGGGGGACAGGACTAGCTGAGGGACCTCATCTTCACGGATCACTCAGCTCCATTGCTAAGGGATCCATCTATGAGGGCAGCGAATCATGCCGAGGGCGAGCGGCTGAGGAAGGCAAAGGAGGACAAGAGGAGGGAAAGGCAGCGGAAGCTGCAAGCATGGGAATAGGGGGAGGACACCGACAGCGATGACGATGATTGTGATGGCAACGATGAAGAGGTACCTAACGATGTCGAGTGGGTCATCCTAGAGAACAAAGATGCACTAACAGGTAGTGGTTTGCCCTTGTAGGAGTCAGGACCCTTTCTGTTCTATGGAGGGGAGGGTACGTCTAGGGAGCCGATAGAGATGAGATGTACCATCGGCCTCCCTTAGGAGTCAATAGGGGTGGACGGCTCTGCCGATGTGCCTGAAATGCTGGCCAAGGTGGGTGACTCCACTACCACCCCCAAGAGTCAAGGGGAGTGAGCCTCTTTGCCCAGGAGTAGGGGGCGGGCTCGAAGCGGCTGCTCCCTGATGAGGCAGAGCAGAGGTCGGTGGGTTCGCGCCCCAAACATATATGTCGCCCAACGACACTGAGTTAAGTTATTAGTTCCTCTGCTTCCTCTATTTTGGGTGGATTTCATCGTGACTTATGTTTTTTATTTCTTGCAGCATTGGGAGGCAGCGTAATCCATTGGTGTCGGCGCCAAAGAAGAGCATCGCCCTTCAAGCGATGCAGCAGCCATTGGCTAGTGCCGTGACCGTTTTGAGTGGGAGCGATGCCAGTGTGACCGCACCTCTAGCTAGATAGGCACCGCCCATGGTGGTGCCCATGCCCTCAGTGGGACTGGTGGATGTGGGGGGCCCAAGGGGCGCCTTCGGAGGTTGCAAAGCAGCCGGCGATTGCGGCGATACCACTGCCATTGACGAGATAGACAGGACTACTGGCCACGCTTATGATGCTGACCACAGTGGGCATGACATAGCCAGTCATGACCCTACCAGTGTCGGTGGAGGTGTTGGTAGCTGTGAAAGACAGGTCACAACCGGGCGCTATCGTGGTGGCACCTAGGGTTTCGACGTGACCCACGCCATCGGTAGTCCGGGCGACGGAGTCTGGCATGGGCCGGACAGAGGGGGACATGGCCAAGGGGTCCCCGGTTGTTGTGGTGCTAGGGGAGAGGTCGACGTCTGTACCGCTGACCCCTTCCATCATCGGAGGAGGCATCCCAGTGGGGGCGTCACGACAAGATGGCTTCTTAGTGCTTGGAGCCTATGGGGAGTCGTCTTTGGCCCTAACGTTGGTGGGCAATGACTCACCTGCGTGGGGCGAGCCCCTACTCCGGTGGACAAATCCATAGGACCCGGTGTCGATGCTCTTCACCCTCGACAACGCCACTGAGAGCATGGAATGGGAGAGCCTCGATGTGGGGGTTGTGTCCATGCTCAAAGCCCTAGACCATGCTCGAGGTGCCTTGGCCGATGTTGTTGTTCCCACAGGCTGGGTATTTGCTTGATCCTGCTTCTCTCCCTTTCCTTTCTCCACATATTTTTGTATTCTGACCATCGTCTTCTTTTAGTCCCTCATTGCTCATAGTTGGGGGAAGTCATGGTTCCTTCATGAGTAGAGGGAAACCTAGGACTGCCTCGTCAAGGAGGCATAGCTATGCAGGGAGGTGATGGCTCAGCTTGCTGCCGCCCAATAGAAGGTGGCTAAGCTGACTCCCCTTGCTGAGGAGGCGGGCAGCCTTTGGTCATAGGTGGCCGAGGTCGGTCGGCATGTTGATGAGGCTGAGAGGGCATTTGAGGCCCTATCGGTGAGGTCACAGAGGGATGACGAGGAGGCCACCAAGGTTAGGAAGGAGAGGGACAATCTGCTCTAGAATGATGCCGATACTCACTAGTGGATCCTCGACCTTCTGGCTAAGGTTGAGAAGGAGAGGATGCTGAAGCTAGGAGCCAAGGAGAAACTCGTGGCCCTAGAGAAGTGGGTGAGCCTAGATGCAGCGGCAATTTCCCGGTTGTGCAAGGAGCGTGATGAGCTGCTCCAAACCTCAGAGAGGCTCCGCATGAAACATGGCGCAACTCACGAGGAGCATGACCAGGCCTTTCGAGAGAGGGACCAGGCCTACCAAGAGCGTGATGACACATAGCAGAAGGTCGGCTCCCTCTAGACTGAGCTTAGAATGGTGATGTCCCAGAAGCTAGAGGCCAAGAGCATTTCAGCCGGGCTAGCCATGGATCTCACTGAGGTGAGGAGGAATCTTTAGGCGGAGTGTGATGAGCTCGGTATCCTAAGCGCTACCCTTAGAGTGGTCTGCGATGACCTTGAGGTGGTGCGGTCAGAGGAGACTAGCTCGCTCGTGGCCCGTGCTATTGAGATCACAGCTCAGGTGTGCCAGCTCGAGAGGAACACCCTTTACACCAGGGTCAATTAATCCTTCATGATTGCTCATTCTCATTATGGGGACAGCATTGACCTAGAGGCAATGAGCCATGGCTTTGCGCCTGGCTATGAAGCCCACAAGCTAGATGAGATGGAGACGGTGGTGGCACCCGTTTCGCAGGACCTGGCGGACAAAATAGAGAACATAGTTCTCCCCTAGAGGTGTTAGTTAGCTAGATGGGTTGGGCAATTTACTCATGTAACAAGCGGACAAGCTCCGACCCCTCTGTACTATCTGAACAAACTTATCATTTTGTTTCGTTTGATCAAATTTGTTTTTCCTCCCTTTCTATGTGTGAAAAGGGGTTCATGCATTCTGACCCTTCCATTTGTTTAGACCATAGAGCTTAAGGCATAGGAGGGAAACTCTGATCATGCTAGTAAGCAAGAGTGCCATAGCCGCCGAGGCATAGGTTTCTCACAGTCCGACCAGTCTTGCTGAGTCATTCGTTTCCGTAGACCTTGCTACTAGGTTTAACATGAGGAGGGATGTCGGGCGTGGTGACTATTTCAAGAAAGGGTGTATGTATACCCTTATTAGCCCTCGAGTGAGACTCGATCTCTTGCCATTGCTGAGGTCAGGTGTTACTAAAGATCGAGGAGAGGATAGAAAAATTAGCAAGAGAAAGTGTCTCTTGTTTTCATGCGTACCCCCTACCTAGGATATGAGCCATCGTTCTATGACTGAGTGTTTGGTCTCCATGTGAGTCCAATCTTTCATCGATCCCCCATGAGTAGTAGGGGTCTGGTTGAGGGTCGGCTCATCTTTGTGGTCGTCGCCCCATCCACGATTTCCACAACCGGAGGGGTTGAGCTAACGTCACTTGCCTCGATGGCTCGAGTGATGCGCTCAGTGAGCTCGCTAACGGGCATGTTCGAGTAGAATCTGGGTCCATTATTTGTGATAGGGTCAGCATAGCCCTCATGTGGCATTCTAGTGCTCCTTAACTCGCCTCCCGACAGATGCCCGTGTCGCTTCAGAGAGTGACTCAGGTGGCCTGATGGCCTCCCTACAATGGGGATTCTATGGGGTCCGCTCGAGGTTAGGATCAAACAAGAAGGTTGAGATAACCCTATCTGCTTCTAAGTAGGTTAGGCAAAGGCTGCTAGAGCTCATATGTGTTTTCGCCCCTAGCTCTATTTGACATGAGGCGGCCTCGGGCCCTTTGCGGGCGGCCTTCGAACCTTGGTCTCTCGAGTTTAGATCGAGCGGTTGGAGCCCCCAAGCCTCATGGGGCTCGATAGGGGTTGGCTATATTTCATGTGTCACCCCGTCCTTAGTTTTCGCAATTAGAGGGGCTGAGCTAACAACACTTGCCTCGATGGCTCGAGTGTCACGCTCGGTGAGCTCACTAACGGGAACGTCCGAGTGGAATCTGAGTCCGTCATCCGCTGATGGGGTTGGCATAGCCCTCATGTGGCATTCCACCGCTCCTTAACTCACCTCCCGATAGATGCCCCTATCGCTTTAGAGCGACTTAGGTGGCCCACTGGCCTCTCCTCGATGGAGATTCTATGGGCTTGGCTCGAGGTTAGGATCGAATGAGAAAGGTCTAGATGTCCATGTTCGCTTCTGAGCGGGGTCAAGCAAGGCCACTAGGGCTCATCTAAGTTTTTCTCCCTTGGCTTTGTTTGACATGAGGCGGCTTCGAGCCCTTCATGAGCCAGCCTTCAAACCTCGGTCAGTTGCCGCTCATGTCGAATGAGACAACTACCACTTCATGACACGATGCGAAGCGTTGTGATGCAGCAATTGCATATGCAATCCTTGGATGTATGGGATGAATGTAAGATGAATGGATGAATGAATGAATGAATGGATGAATGGATGGATGCTCATGCACTAGAAAAGAAAAGTGGGGGTTGTTAAAGTTACCTCGATAGCTTGAGTGATGGGTTCGGGGAGCTTTTACCGAATATGTCTATGTGGGGTCTAGGTCCATTGTTCATGATGGAGTTGGCGTAACCTGCATGAGGTATCCCACTACCCTTTGCCCATATCTCGACCATGACCCGAGCTGTCCAATCGGTCTCGGGCGACCTACCGACATCTCCTCGATGGAGACTCCACAGGTGGGCCTCTCCAAATCCTTCCGGGGAAGGTGGAGGCTAAAGCTCAAGATGCAGGGACAAAAACTCTGATCACACTGGTTAGCAAAAACGCCATAGCCACTGGAGCGTAGGTTTCTAGCAGTCCAACCAATTTTTCTTAGAGTTTATTTCCGCACACCTTGCTTCTAGTTTTTTAACGTGAGAAATGGTCGGGCATAAAGAATGTTTATCAAATAGATATTCTTGCTAGCCCCCAACTGAGGCCTGACCCCTTGCATTTGCTAGGGTTGGTGGCTCGATAGCGAAATAAGTGTGGGTTAAAGTAAGGGTGACCCGTCTCTCGACAGTGGTCCGAATCGTTCGATCGACTTGGGTGACCTGCTGGCACAGGGCTTACCTCGATGGCACAAGTGATGGGTCCAAAGAGTTCTTACCAGATATGTTTGAGCAGAATCTGGGTCCATCATTCGTGATGGGGTTGGCATAACCCACGTGAGGCATCCTGCTTCTCCCTACCCTTCCCTCGGTAGCGGCTAAGTTGTCTAGTCGGCTTATATGACCTGCTAGGATAGGACTCACCTATGGAGATAGAGGATGAGAACATCCCGCGCAAGAATTTAGTTAGGTAGATAAGCCAGGCTACGAACTTGTAATAAATGGACAAGCTCTTGAATTCTATTATAGCCTAACAGATTTTTAGCCCTTCTCCCCTTTTGTATAAAAAAGGTTAGCGCATTCCGACCCTTTCCGTCATCAAGGCCGTAAAGCTCGGGATGTAGGTGAGCAAACTCTGATCATGCTAGTGAGCAAAGGCACTGTAGCCGCCGAGGCGTAGGTTTCTTGCAGTCTGACTAGTTTTACTCAGAGTTTGTTTATGTATCCCTAGCTTCTAGGTCTCGACATGAGAGGGGGTTAGGTATGGAAAAAGTTTGCTAGGTGAACAAACTCTTAGACGCGCACCGACCTCTTCGGTAGCTAAAGCCAAAAACCTCGAGGTGCAGAAAAAAAAACTCTAGTCACGCTGGTGAGCGAAGATGTCGTAGCCGCTGAGGCATAGGTTTCTCATAGTTTGACCAATTTTACTCAGCGTTTGTTTGCTCAAACCTCGCTTCTAGGTCTTAACGTGAGAGGTCGGGGTAGAGAATGTCTACCAGATAGGCACGCTCTTACTATCCCCCGAGTGAGGCCCGGCCCCACGCTGTTGCTAGGGTCGGGTGTCTCTAAAGGTTGGGGAGTTTGATACCAAGACTGATAAGAGAAAGTGTGCGCTTATTAAGGGTAAAAGCGACGTAGCTGCTCGATGTTATAGGCATTTGCGAAGACCTCGCTGTCGATGGTCTTGAGCTTGTAGGCGCCTGGCTGGAGCACCTCCATAATGATGTACGATCCCTCCCATGGCAGAGAGAGCTTGTGACAGTCCTTGCTGCTCTAGATAAGGCAGAGGATAGGTCTCTAACGTTGAAGGCTTGACCCCGCACTTGATGGTTGTGGTACCATCACAATGCCTACTGGTACATGGTCGAGTGGAGGAGGGCAACATTGCGCGCCTCATCCAGTTGATCCATGGCATCCTCGAGGGATGCTTTGGCTCCCTGTTCATCATACGCCTTGACCCTTGGTTCTCTATAGTTGAGGTTGGTCAGGAGGACAGCCTTAGAACCATAGACCATGAAGAATGGCGTGTAGTCGATGGCCTAGCTAGGTGTTGTCCTCAGGCTCCAGAGCACCATGGGAAATTTGTTCAATTGGTTGAAGATCCTAGGTTTGAGGCCTTGTAGGACCATGCCGTTCATGCGCTCAACCTGCCCATTCGTGCGGGGGTGCGTCACGGTGGCCCAATCGACATGGATGTGGTATTCATCATAGAATTGGAGGAACTTCTTTTTAGTGAACTACATGCCGTTGTCTGTGATGATGGAGTTTGGGACCCCAAAGCGATGGACGATGTCGATGAAGAACAACATGGCTTGCTTGGACTTGATCGCGGAGATCAACCGAGCCTCTATCCACTTTGTAAACTCATTTACGGTGAAAAGCAAGTGGGTGTAGCCCTAAGGTGGTCTTTTGAGAGGTCCAACTAGATTGATCCCCCAGACCATGAATGGCCATGTGATGGGGATCGTCTAGAGTGCTTGGGCCAGTAGGTGGGTCTGTCGAGCATAGTACTGACAGCCTTCATAGGTGCGCACAATATGCTCAGCGTCGGCCACCGCAGTCAGCCAGTAGAAGCCCTATCGGAACATGTTTCCGACAAGGGTTCTAGGTGCGGCATGATGATCGCAAACCCCACCATGGATATTGCTCAACAATTGTTTCCCTTATTCAGTGGGGATATAGCGCTGTAGGATCCTAGTGTGGCTTCGCTTGTAGAGTTCGCCCTCAAGAAGGACAAAGGACTTGGCATGATGCATGAGCCACCGAGCCTCTATCTTGCCCATCGACAGCACCTCACAGAGGAGTAGTCGAGGTAAGGCGCCTTCTAGTTGACCAGAGGGTCGGGCTTTGTTGCTGGATCCTTGTCAAGCTCCATGACTTCTAGCTTAGATGGGGCCGACGGCTGGTTAGCTCTTGAGCCCAAGGCAGGTGGTCCACCACCGGCTTGTTCTGACTCCTCATAGTGGATCGAGGGCTGGTGCTGATCGCTGGCGAAGACGCCGGTCGACACCAGATCTTGGCCAAACGCTGCTTTTGCCAGCACATCGCCCGCCTCGTTGAGATGCCTCAAGATGTGGTTGAGCTTGAGGCCGTCGAACTTATCTTCTAGCTGGTAGACTTCTTGGTAGTATGTAGCCATCTTAGCATTGTGGTAGCTTGACTCCTTCATGACTTGGTCGATGACCAGCTAGGAGTTGCCCCGGACGTCAAGGCGTCGGATATCGAGCTCGATGGCAATGCACAGACCGTTGATGAGTGCCTCATATTTGGCCACATTATTGGAGGAGGGAAAATGGATGCGAACCATATACCTCATGCATACTTTGAGAGGCGAAATGAAGACTAGCCCTACGCCGATGCCTTTTTTCATCAGTGATTCATCGAAGTTCATCGTCCAGTACTTCTGGTCGACGACTGCTGGTGGCATTTGGACCTCGGTCCACTCCGCAACAAAATAAGCCATCACCTAGGACTTGATGGCCATCTGGGAGACATATGCAATGCCTTGACCCATCAGCTCGAGCGCCCACTTCGTGATCCTTCCCCTAACATCCTGGTTTTGGATGACCTCGCTGAGGGGGAAGGATGTCATGACTATCACCGGATGTGACTCGAAGTAGTGGCGCAACTTCCTCTTAGCGATGAGGATGCCGTATAGGAGCTTCTAGATTTGGGGGTAGAGGGTCTTGGAATCCGACAAGACCTCGCTAATGAAGTACACAGGGTGCTATACTTTGAGGGCGTGCCCCTCTTCTTCTTGCTCCACCACTAAGGTGGCGCTAACCACTTGTGTGGTGGCCACAATGTAGAGTAGAAGCGGTTCTCCATTGGTTGGAAGGACCAAGATTGGGGCCTTCGTCAGGAGCTGCTTGACCGTGTCAACCGCCTTTGGGCCTCGAGCATCCACTCAAAGCGGTCAGCCTTCTTTAGAAGCCGATAAAGGGGGAGACCTTGTTCACTGAGGTGCGGGATAAAGCAGCTGAGTATGACGAGGCACCCTATAACTCACTATACCCCTTTATGTTCTAAATTGGGCCCATCCTTGTGATGACCAAGATCTTCTCTGGGTTGGCCTAGATGCCACGCTCAGAGACGATAAAACCCAGCAGCATACCCCTCGAGACGCCGAAAACGCACTTCTCGAGGTTGAGCTTAATGCTATTCGCTCAGAGTTTGGTGAAGGTTTGATCAAGGTCAGCTATGACCTAGTCAGCCTATTTGGACTTGACCACGATGTCATCTACGTAGGCCTCAATGGTTCACCTAATGAGGTCACCAAAACATTTGAGCATACAACGCTAGTATGTAGCCCCAGCGTTCTTCAGACCGAACGACATTGTGACATAGCAGAACAATCCAAATATGGTGATGAAAGACGTCGCGAGCTGGTCAGACTCTTTCATCAGGATCTGATGGTACTCGGAGTACGTATCAAGGAAGCAAAGGGTTTTGCACCCTAAGGTGGAGTCGACTACTTGGTCTATGCATGGCAAAGGGAATGGATCCTTTGGGCACTCTTTGTTGAGACCCATATAGTCAACATACATCCTCCATTTCCCACACTTTTTTTGTACAAGAACAGGATTTGCTAACCACTCAAGGTGGTACACTTCCTTGATGAACCCGACCACCAAAAGCTTTGCGATCTCCTAGCCAATGGCCCTGCACTTTCCCTTGTCAAAGCAACGCAGGCGTTGTTTCACTGGCTTGGATCCTAGCTTGATCTTCAAGGTATGCTTAATGACTTCCCTCAGAATGCCTGGCATGTCCAAGGGCTTCTATGCAAAGATGTCTTTGTTGGCACGGAGGAAGTCGACGAGCACGCTTTCCTATTCTGAGGAAAGCGTAGTGCCAATCCGCACCACCTTGCTCTTGGAGCCACTAGGGTCTATGAGGACTTCCTTAGCACCCTCTGCCGGCTCAAAAGACCTGGTCGACCACTTGGAGTCGGGTGCTTCATCGGCGACCTCCTTCTTGATGGTCGCAAGCTCCTTGGAGGCGATGATTGTTGTGGTGTGATCGTAGCACTCGACCTCACACTTGTAGGCATGCTAGAAGGAGGTGCTGATGGTGATGACCCCACCTAGGCCCAACATCTTTAGCTTTAGGTAGGTGTAGTTGGGGATGGCCATGAACTTCATGTAGCATGGACATCCTAGGATGGCGTGGTAGGTTCCATGGAACCCCACCACCTCAAAGCCGAGGGCCTCCGTCCTATAATTGGATGGATCCCCAAAGGTGATGGGTAGATCGATCTACCTAAGTGGCATGACCTACTTTCTAGGTATGATGCCATGGAAAGGCGCTCCGGTTGGTCAGATGCACGCCCGGTCGATGCCCATGGCATTGAGGGTCTTGGCGTACATGATGTTGAGGCTACTGCCTCCATCCATTAGTACCTTGGAGAGCCGCTTTGTGCTGATGATTGGGTCTGAAAGGATCAAGAAGCCCAAGAGGGGGTGAATTGGGATAATTCTAAAATTCTGTGCAATAATTAAACCCTACACTTAGCCCACTTCACCCCTTGTGCCTAGAATATGTTCCTATTGTTCTACCGCACAAAATTTTTGCACCCTATGTTCCAATCCTACTCTAGCTTGGCAATTCTAAGAATGTAAAGACAAGAAATGAATTGCTCAAATGTAAATGCTTAAAGTAAAGAGAGGAGAAGGAACGCTGTGATGTTTTACCGAGGTATCAGAGAGTCGCCACTCCCCACTAGTCCTTGTTGGAGCACCCATGCAAGGGTGTAGCTCCCCCATGATCCACGCAAGGATCAAGTGCTCTCTATGGGCTGATTCTTTGACACTCCATCGTGGTGAATCGCCCACAACCGCTCACAACATGAGTTGGGTCATCCACAAGCTCCACCGAATGATCACCAAACTCCCGATAACCACTAAGCCGTCTAGGTGATGCAATCACCAAGAGTAACAAGCACGGACTCTCACTTGACCACAACAAGACTAATGAGAAGGGTGGATGCACACTTGCTACTCTCCTTCCACTAATAAGGCCTTAATCTTGGATTCTCAAATCTCAATCACCTCACTAGGCTCTTATTCTCCTTAGCACTCTCAAGGGTGTTGTTCAGCTGAACAAATGGGCAAGAGACCTCCTTGGATGAGAGGAGTAAGTATTTATAACCCCTCATTCAAAACACAATGTTTGGAGGCTAAGTCATCACTCTATGGGGTGACCGAACGCTCTAGTCAGGGTGACCGAACACTTCGGTCAGTTATCACCGCCACTGTGTCAGAAAGAGCCATTAAGTTCTGACCGGACTCTGACCAGCGTCCAGTTAGTATTGACTGGACGCCTTTGGTCACAAAAACTACTCTCTGGAACCTTACTGATGTTGACCGGACGCTGGCACCCAGAGTCTAGTCACTTCGCTGTTCAGCGTCTGGTCAGTTACCAGATCCTGACCAGCGTCCGGTCAGCACTGACCGGACGCATCCGATCAGGAATCTCCCTCTCTAGAACCTCTCTGGAGTTGACCGAACGCAGGAACCCAGCGTCCGGTCACATTTCACTGAGCGTTTGGTCGCAATTAGATGGCTCCAGTTGATCAAATGAACTGTTCGGACTCACCCTTCAGCGTTCGGTCACTACCAGACCAGCGTCCGGTCAGTCATTTGACCCTCCATTCACTTCCAACTCAAAATCATATGTGAATGAAGTTTGCTCCAATTGATCTTAGGGCTACTCTAGAGCTACCTAGTGCTAGATTTGACAAGTGTGCACCACACCTAACCCATTAGACTCACCTAGGTCAAGCTACTAGTTCATACCCCCTTAATAGTATGGCTCAAGGAAAAACAAAGTCCTAAACTACTCCGTCTCTTCAACATCAAACGACACTTAGAACTAGTCCATCCTTAACCTTGTCGTCCATCCTTTGAAAACCAAAATGATTTCCATCATAGGGGCATGCCAACCATGATTGCTCAATCAATTTCTATTACCATGGCCTAACTTAAATTGCCTCTATAAAACACACATTAGTCATAGTAATCTCGTATTATCATTAATCATCGAAACCTAACTAGGGGCCTAGATGCTTTCAATCTCCCCCTTTTTGGTGATTGATGACAATACAACCTCGAGTATGTAAAAGAGATGAGGTTTTCAACTTGCTTGGTTCATATAAGCTTTTGACAATAAGAGCAAAGGAGTTAGACATGCTTATATGACCCAAGCCAACATGGTGTACTCAATAGATATGAAATAAGCATGAGTACATGAAATAAAGCTCATTTGAATCAGAGTAAAACGCGAAAGCAAGACAAATGAGCATAATGAAGTGACATGACATATATATAAATCAAAATAGAGAGCACACATGTCACATAAGTATCACATGTCACATAAATATCATAATCACACATATGTAGTTCAATGCATGAAAGTAAACATGAATGCATAATGTATCTATACTATAAAAGAGTGAAGGAATTATAAAATAGCTGTCACCTAAAAGTTTTCTACCCACTCTATATCTAGACCCTTGAATGGTTAAGCATCTTTAAATCTGACGGTGTTCCTTAATCAAATTGTGGGCCATCTACCGTCTTACGGCCTCTGTGAGACGTCTTACGCCTGCCGTTCAAAAGTATCAAACCCCTTCTTCAATCGCGATTTTTTTCACCCACCTCGGTACGTACCCGCCGTCATGATTCCCCCCTCTATGGCACTTTCCTTGCTTGCGCCGGAGTCCACACGACCCATCTACGTCTCCCCTCCAAATCACTGGTGTGGAGGCTGCGTCCTCCCCGAGCCGCTGAAGCCCTAATGCCACGGCGGCCCCCGGCGACGACATGGTCCCGACGCACATATCGGTTCTCAATCAGCGCATATCGGGTCTCAATCAGCGCCCCCTTCTCCATCTTTCTCGACCCACCGGCCGCCCCTGCCCCGGTCGTCGGCGTCGCGGCTTCGCGCAACCGTGCCTCCGCCGGACCGTCGTCGTCCGCCGCTGACCACTGGCCGCCCGCTTGGGCACTCGGCCTCGGCCCCACCCTGCCCTCGCCCCTCGGCCGCCTCGGCAGAGAGACCGATAGCCTCGCTCCATCCAGCAAGCTGGAACCTGTCGATTCGTGTTGTATTTTTCCTTGCTTGCATGCTTCAGTTAGGGAGCCTATTGGTGTGGTTTGGTCAAAGCTTAAGCAAAGATCGCTACTGTTTGCAATGATGCAAGCATTGCTCACTCTGAGCATCAGTATGTTGCTACTGGGATGCCCACAGAAGCTGCTATGAAGTTACGATCTGTTCATGTGACAAATTTTTCTTTCCTTTCATCTGGGGTGCTGTTATAGTTAAGTTGTTTCTTCTACTGCAAATTTATCTTATTTAGGAATGCCTAGATCTTGCAATTCTACAATGGGTCAGCAAAATTGCTGGTGCTGCGATTTGTCAGTTCTATGGATCAATTTCCTTTCACAAAAAACTAAGCTAGGAAACTCTCAAGGCCCTAGCACAGATGCAGTCGGCGCGCACTGCCGCGAGTTCATGATCGCGATGAAAGGTAACCAGCTCACTGCCTGCCCTCAGATTGTTAGCCTGCGTGTTCCTGTTTTTTCCATCCAGTTTATCTATTGTCAATTTTTTTATGCATGGTGTACTACAGTCCAACAAGGCAGCAAGCAATACAGCTAGACCATAAGGATAATAATTCTGCTTGTAAGCATAATGGATCTTATTGTATTTCAAAGAAACAGGAAAGTGCAGAGGAGACCTTATTGTATTTCAAAGAAACAGGAGAGTGCAGAGGAGATCAACTGGTGGTGCACTGATAAATTTCTAGATTATGTAGGAAGCATGCCTCAGAATTTAGGCACATCCTGGTGTGATTCCTTTTCGTATCCATTTATTGTCCTTAATTAGTCGTTGTTCTGTTTAGGAGAATTCTTTAGTATGAAATCCTCCTGGTAGAAGCCTGTCAGATTAATTTGATTTGACAGTGCTACTCCATGTATAATTTTACCATTTAGTAAATAGCCATGAAATACTAATGTACTTATTTTTTTTTATATGAATTGCCTGTCCGTTGGTCAATTGGTTCTCAGGCTCTTCAATGTGTTAAGCACATTAATCTTGGCTGTGTTCGGCTAGCTGGTTGGCTACAGTTTTCAGCCGGAGCAGTGTTTTTCTCTCACAATATTTTAGAATGAACAGTGTTTTCAGCATGAACAGTGAGAATTTAAGTCCAGCCGGCCACTGCCCTTATCTCAAACACAGAGCACATGTGCAACCAGTTTCTTACTTCATTATTTTAGGCAGCAGACAAGGACCATGTCATGCCTAAAGTCCACTTGGATGGTAAAGAGAAAGAGCTCCGTCAGGTAAGAAACCAAGAGGGTAATGCTCTAATTCAATACCATGTCATTTTGCATGTTCATCAGTGATAACTGCCATTTTGTATGATCTACCTTCCTTTTTGAAATCTCTTGTTAATTTGTTTGCATGGACTGACATGGTTCAAATAATATACCGGTCTTTTGCAAGGCTATCTTATATGTCATGCTAATTTGCAAAAAAAAAAAAAAACTCATGTAAAATTGTATTCTGAATGAAGGCCTATAGTTTTTACTACCTTTTACTTGATGTTTAAAGTAATTATGATTGCAGCATGATTACTCATGTTACTGCATTTTCATTTTGAGAAATTTATCAAACCTAAACATATATAAGAAGCGAGTGTTGGAGTAGTTAAACAGTACTCTGAAAAAAATTCGTCTTCAGAACTGGAGTGGCTATTTTCTTTTGGTCGTCTTCTTTTCTCCAGGAATCTTAATGCTACAGCAATATGGCGATATAAGTGGGTGCTAATTCACCCCATTTTGATAATGTTAGAAGAGGTGTTAGATAGCAAGCTAGGGCGATGCTCTTTTGTTTAATATAATTCTCACATGTTTCTATTCTATCATTTGCACATTGTATGCCCTTGTATATTGTTTACTGAATCACACTTAAAAGGGCGGTCCAAATCTTCCCAAAAGTAACATAAGTATACTATTTCTAATATTTGATTTCACTTATTGGTTACCTTTTTTCTTTATATCTTTTTATTAGATGGTTGCTCTGTTATTGTTTGCAAGCTTGATTTTATATCTTTGCCATCTTGAAGCTCCATGGTCATGGCATATTTCAGATTAAAGGATGATGAAAACATGGTGCACAGTGCATTTGGCCAGTGGTTCAATCATTCTCCAATTTGTCATTACAAAGGAGTTCAAGAGATTTCAGAATTGAAGCAAGTAAACATTAAAGAGGTGAACTCATCTTTTAGTTATTTGGAATGAACAAAAGCAAATTGTCATAAGGATTGTATTTGGGTTGTAAACACGGTCACCATAAGCATAACAAATATTTTTATATGCTATAGGAATTGACTTCAAAACATATCTTTGCTATTTTGTTAATCCTTTATAAGAAACTTGTATCAAACATGTGCGTGTGTGTATATAATGCTTGGTCCGTAGTGTCATAAGAGCAACTTGCATCGCACGTTAGATACGAGTATGTCTTACGATAGACACGTGCGTGCCGCACGTGCATGGCCACTAGTCACACATAAAGAGCCAAAAGAAATAAATTATATGCCCCCCTAGATATAATGCTCCCCCTAGATCTAACATACTCGATCCCTCTCCCAATTTGGCATCAAGCACCAAAACCTAAGGATCGAACAGTGAGGTAGGAGCAGACGAGTTGAGCACTGAGGTGTGGTGAGAAATCTAGAACTGTGCAGCATCATCCTCTAACCCTGAGCTCTGAGCGGTCTGACCCTCTGTCGCTGGAAGTGAAGCTGAAGTGGTCTGGGTCTGCTCTGGGACTGGCGTGGCCTGTGACTCTGCAGGTATCACTATAGGAGCTGGCTCTGATGATGCAATAGATGATGGGAGCATCTCTGTAGTCCCAGTAACTAGAGCAACTGTGGTAGGAGTAGGAACTCGAAACTCTAGCGGTGTACGCTGCCTGTAAGCTCGCTGAAAGTGGCACCGAGGCTCCTAGAAACTGGTGTGTCAGTCATAAGCACCGAGGAACTCTAAGGCAGAGTGAAGCCCATAACAATAGGTGTGAAGTGAGGACACTGGGCTGTCACTGGAGAAGCAAACCACTGGGACACCTGCTCTATAGGTAAAGCAACTGAGTAACTGGTTGTCTCTGACTCTAAAGCCCACTGGGCTATACTGTTGGAGACACTAAAGTGGTGGCAGGCTAGCCTATCTAAGGTGTAGTCTATGGAGGAGCGGCCCTAATAGCAGTGACGACATGCTGCATAAAACAAAGTAGCTACTGCTGGATTAGGAGCTGCTGCTACTGCATGGCCTACTGCTGTTGCTGTATGGCCTACTGCTGTCTCTAGAACTCGTCCTGTCTAGCCTACACCTATGCAAGTGTAGCTGCGGTCTGCTGGGCCTGGCGTGCCTGATCCTGCCTCATCCTCTCAAGAATAGCTAGAAGAGCGGGGTCTGTCTGCGGTGGCTATGGAGCTGAGCTGGAGCCACTGTACTCTCTATCATGTGGTCAAGGAGGCATCTAAGGAATAACCTGATAATCATCATCATAAGTGTCACTAGGGTCGCTCTCGACCACACCCTCCTGCTGAGCATCTAGCTCCTCCTCCTCTGTCGCTGCAATGTCCCTAATGATCTCATCCTACTGGGCTACTGTCTCTGGGACCTCTGGGCAATGACTCGGCTAGCTAGGTGTCCTCTCACTACTGTGGCGGAGCATCTGAGTCATGTTATATGGTGGAAACTCAATAGTGGCACCAGTATACTCTGCCATCATCTTAGGAGACTTCACTGTAACTGCCTTGCGAATCAAGAATGTGATCCAGTGAGCATAGGGCAGCTGTCGGTGACCTTTGAAACCCTCTGCAAGTGTATCCTACATCTCTGAAAGAATGACATCCCAAATATCAAATATTGTCTACTGCACCAGAGAGTTCACCAACCATAACTGAATGCGAGTCAATCCCTCGCGGTAACCCATCCTTAGGAGCAGGGTCCTCCTCGTGATAGCATCAAGAAGCCGAGCTATAGGAGTAAGGTCTTGTGGTGTCCTACTCGATCCCTCGCCGAATGGCTTTGTGAAGCATGATCAGATCAGATCTGTGGGTGGCACAAGCCCGCCATGAGGGCATCTAGGAGGCTCTGTCTGACCATAGCAAACCTCATGTAGATGAATGGGTGACTCTAGAATCCTGAGAATCTCTCTGACCCTCGAGCTCTGTAGCCTATAGTCATGACCTCTGAATGTGAAGTGTATGAATCTGTGCCCTAGGTCAATTCAAAGTGAATAGTAGAATTCATGGACCCATGATGGAATATATCGACCAGTCCATCCAAGTAGGTCTGTCAACCCTAGCAAATATGAGAGGTGGGGGCAGATCTGCTCGCCTACTGCTGCTACAAGTGACTCAATAGAGCAAACTCTCTATGATCTGAAAGCAACTCCACTATTCGGATAAGCATTGTAGAAGTCCTCCTACAGTGGTGTGTAGAAGTGCTCAGAAGCACGCTCATCCCGCCTCAGCGAAAACCAGTCCTCAAATTGCACAAAATGGAGCTGTTGCACCTGCTTAGCTATACCTGCCCTCAAGTCAAGGTTAGTCACTAGAGGTGGACCCTATGGTCTGGGAGGTAGACGAGAACCCCTCCGTTGTGTCTCAGGCCTCGACGTCACTTGAGCACAAGTATGACTGGAGCATCGTAGCTATGGCTAAGGTGCCTGCTCTGTCTCCTCGGTCTGCTCTACCTGCTCAGTCTACTCAGCCTGCTGAGTACCCTCTAACTGCAATGGTGGCTGTGCCTGCTGCTGTGTCTCCCCCTAAGGCTGACTCTCCTCTATGGCAACACGCCGTCCTCCAAGCATGATAGTTCTAGCAGGACTACCATGAAGACTCTCAACCCTCTCGACAATGGCCCTCTGAGCTGGTGATAGCTGATCTACAATATGGACACCACTCCTAGCTCCACCTTTCTCTGCTCGCTTAGCTGCTGCTACCACTGCTGCTGCTCTCTCAGCCTCTACATCAACGAGCTTCTGCTTCTTCGCAGTAGTCTTCTTGGCCTTGCCTTTCTCCTAAGCAGTCAAGTGAGGCGGAGGCCTTGGGTCCTCATCACCTGGACCACCTCTGGCATTCTTGACACGTGCCATTGCTGGAGCTGAAAAGAACTACTACCATAGACAAGAATCAACTGCCAACTGACACTCACGAGGCTTGGCCTCGATCCATACTCGCGGCCTTGGCCTCGAGTTGTCAGGATCCATACTCGCGGGCTTGGCCTCGAGTTCACTGACAACTGCAAAGATAACCATGAAAGCACCGAAGAAGCAAGCAATTGATATGAAATTAGAGGCGATGGCTTGCTACCTAACGAACCAGCGATCGAAGAGCAAAGGAACGATCACGGGGCACCACCGGGTCAACAATGTCTAGGGTTAGGGTTTCGGCACGACGTGGTGTGATGGCTAAGCAATGCAGTGGGCACGGTGGATGGCGGCTAGGGCATCGGCATGGATGCAGTAGGCATGGCGGTGAGTGCGCGGCTGAGGTGTAGGCACGGTGGCGCTAGGGCACGGGTGCACGGCGCTGGTGAGCTGCTGGCACATCGAAGTAGTGCGGCACGGGTGCGGTGGCACAGTGTGGCGCGAGTAGGCGGCGCAGGCTGGCGGTGTGGGTAGGCAGCAAGAGTAGGCGCCGTGAGCAGGCGGCGCGGGCAGAGAGCGCAGCGGCGTGGGTGAGCGACGGCAAAGTCTGCGGGATTCGGCTTGGTTAGGGCAAAACGCGAGCGTGGCGGTTAGGGTTATATGGTGCCCCCCATGACGGATAAGAAAAGGAAAGGAATAGAGTCCTAGAACCAACCGATTTCTACTGACCAGACGTTCTGGTGGCAACAACCAGATGCTACCACCTAGAGTCTGGTCGACAACAAAGAGGTCCAAATCCCCTCAAGTCGTGATCGGACGTGTCCGGTTACCCTTGACCGGACGCTAGCCAGAGTCTGATTGATCCTGTGTTCATCTTCTTCGCTTGATCGGACGTAGGGACACCATCTGATCGGACGTAGGAAAGGTACTATTTCAGCGTCTAGTCACTCCTGTGCAGCAACGGTTCACCTCATATGAACTGACAGAGACAAGTTTTTATGGGCACTAGGAACATGTAAAACATTGTTGAGATGTACTAGATCATGTGAAGGGGTATGAACATTGTTGAGATGTAGATCATACATGATCCGCTTGCCGTGTGTACTTCTTGTCACGAAACGTACCGCACCGCACTCGCACAGTCGCACCGCACCGCACCGCACGCTCGAACAAAACGAGCCAGACCTGCCGTGCCTCCCCAACCCATCCGTCTCTGGTACATCGGCGAGCGGCGACCGCCGGCACGAGCTCGCGCCACCAAACCTGATCGCGCTTCCCCCGTCTCAACTCCTAACCTCCCTATTTTGGCCTCAACTCCAGTCCCCACCTCCTGCCTCCTGGTCGGCGAACACCCCCAATTTCGCTGCTTTTCCTCGGTTGCGTCTCCTTTGGTGTGGTCTGCGTAGGGCATGGCGGCCTGAGTACCGGGCAGGACACGGATGAAGGAGCGGAAGCCGGCAGCCTCCTCCCCCGCGCTGGTCCGGATCCTCGCCGTCTGCGCGTCCCAGGTGCCGCCTCCTCTCTCGGGGAACCCTCCCTGCTGTATATGTGGTTTATTAGCGACGACTCGTGATTCGTTCTGTTCGGTGCTCCACCCAGGTGATGCGTGGAGTGCTAGTACGACTAATCTACTGGGGCTTATGGAGTGCCGACTAGTCGGTGCGGGCATGGATCGATTGACCCTTGTGATTTGTGGCTATCCGTTCGTTGCTCGTGCGGTCCGGTATTCCGGGGGTAGTAGATTTGCGGAGTTGCGTGGCTTTGGGGTCTAGATGTTTGCTAGTTGTTCTTCGCCATAATAGTAGTTTCCCTGTCATTCCTCTTCGGTGTCAGTTGATCATCGAATTGCCCTTCAGTTCTGATGCCGGAATCCAGTGCCAATCTAAGCACGGCTGAGAGTAGGTGCAGGCAAAATTCTCGTTCAGATATTTCTTATTGCAGTGGCCAATGGCCAGGTGTCTTATCTTGGGAATACAGCCTTATTTGTTATACATATGTGCAATGTTAACCAATGAAGTGGCTCAATCTGAAAAATGTGAATACTAGGAAAACATTCTAACTGACAAATGTCAGTTATTTACAGGCTGGCTTTGAAGCATGTTACACTTCCCTGTTTGAGTGACAGCATACAGAAAATTTGTCACCTATGGTTGCATGCTTTTTATGAAGAATACATGTTTCCGAAAAATCTAGTGCCACCTTGACTGGTCTTTGCTCTACTTATGTTGTGCTTGTTCTTGTTCGCTATCTACTGTAGGCAAAAGATTATGGGAGATGCATAGCAGCAAAGGTTCCTGAGATTGAACATAATATGTGTTCTAAGGAGTTTCTAGCACTCAGAGCATGCATGCAGACTGGGGTAATTTCCTGTGCCATTAAACAAATATATATAGGCTGAAATTCAACCATAAAGTTAGGTGCATATACTTGTGTGTCCAATTTGTATGTAAGGGACCATTATCCTTGGCACTGGACTGCCTTGAATCCTAAATTAATCTCCTGTTGCCTATGCTCTTTAGAAACGAAGGTATATACTTAAGAACACCATTACTGTTGAGGTTTGGTTCACTTGTACGAATTGTTATCACTGTGACAGAGAAGTGTCTTGGCTTGGAGATATTGCTTCATTAGGAATTTATCCAATTACATCTTAGTGGTATAATAAAACAATTTATACACCAAGGCCAAATGGTCTTTAGTCTATATAGACCATATCTCATGTTCTCTAATCTGTCGCCTTTATCCTTCAGTGTTGTGGTCCATTGGTTAGTACCTTTCTTAAAGATGAAACATGTGTATTTATGTTATTCTTTGGAATGTCTGAAATATGAATTGTTTTATCATCTACTTGTCTTTAAATTATCAACTTTGTAATTGTGCTTTCTCTTGTCTTGAAAGGTTAAGAACAAGGTTTGAGACTCCATATTTATAGGAAGTTTGATACTAATCTCTTTTGGTAATCACTGTGGATTTCAGGTGAGAATCGGAGTCCTTACTTTTAAACCAAAAGAAAATACTTGGTATTGTGGTGCTTTGTTATCATTTTTAATGTTAAAAACTGTACCATGCTGATTGCAGATCCCTTTCTATTTTCAGTCATCTTAACCTCATTTGCTTGGCTAAACAATCAGCAGAGCCTAAGCACGCAAGACACAAGAAATGTTGGGCAATCAGATACAAGGGGGCTTGGGCACACATGGGGCACTGTCTCATGCTTATGTTCAGCATCCTCCTCTGCGATGTGACATACCAGACATTCGGGGTCTGTTCTATGATGATGCAAATAAGTTTCTTATAGCTCCAACTGCTGATCGGGTATATGAGCATTTAATCAGCTGATGATTTTCTATTTGTTTCGAGAAATATGGTTATTACTAAAGTTAACCTGTCTAATTACTGCAGATATTGTACTGGAAAACAACTCTACCTACTCCATCTGGACCTCCAAACTCTGATCCAGTTAATGAAGGACCTGTCTTGTCAGTTCGATATTCGCTGGATCATAAAGCCATTGGGATTCAACGATCCAGACATGAAATTGAGTTTAGAAATAGGGAAACAGGGCAGACTTGTAGCAAAAAGTGCAGAGCTGATTCAGAAACTATACTTGGCTTTTTCTGGACAGATTGCCCAACATGTGATGTTATACTTGTAAAAACAAGGTATGTGCAACTTGTTACAGCTACAACTTCAGGAACAGAAATTGTCTAAAAATTAAATTAATCCCATTGCCATATAGAAGGATGTAACTATAAGCTGTTTATCAGTTAGACTAATAAGCCATTCTATTATTTGTGTTCAAAATATTATCAACTTTTACCGTAAAAATATATCATCAGCTTAAGTGTAATATAATGTCAAGTTCTTTCATAATTTAGTTCTATGTTAAAAGGAGGCAAGCATATTCTTAAGCTATTTATGCAAATAAGTTTTTGTTGCAGCGGTCTTGATCTTCTTGCCTATGAGCCTCAGTCCCATGCTTTTCACTTGGTGGAATCAAAGAAATTCAATGTGAGCTGGTATCTTTACACACACGAAAGTAGGCTGATTCTTCTTGCTTCTGGAATGCAATGCACGATGTTTACTGGCTATCAGGTAATGGCACCGCTTGAGACAAAATCATTGAAACTCCAAGTAAAGACATCATTTTTCCCTGTTCTGGGACAAAACCTGTCTCATGCTCGCTGATGCTGTGGTTGTCCTGCCTATAAGGCAAATCCCCAGTTGAGAATTTTTCAACTTCTATGTGAACAGATGGATCTGTTTTTTCAGCTTGCCATTTTTCTTTCGGAGTAAATTTATATTGATTACTCCCTCTGTCCATGTATAGTAGGCACGACTCAAAAAACACCAAGACCAAGGAGCTGGTCAATTATCGCGTGTTTCTAGGAGACTCTTCAGTTTCACCTTAAAATAACTGCAGCCCACCACTTCTCCATCACGCGCCGTTCTGGAGAGCACTCGGTTTGCACGCGCATGCAGATTTCCCCCTCCGTGGACTAACGTCTAGTGCTAAACAGCCAGCTGCATGTGCGAGAGCCGTAGAGTCCGAGCATAAATGCTGCATGCGGCCATGCACAGAGCCGCATTGTATTTGAGGACAAAAAAAAAAAAAAAACGGTTATGCCTACTATACATGGACGGAGGGCAGTATTTGTAGAGTATAGAACAAAGAACATCTTATAGATTGAAGGAAGCTTACGAGTCACTGCTAACAATTTTGCTGTGGCTTGTACTCCCTCTGTTCCAAATTACAAGACGTTTTGGCCTTTCTAGATATATTGCTTTTACTATGCATCTAGACAATAGTGTATATCTAAGTGCATAGCAAATGATACGTATCTAGAAAAGCCAAAACGTCTTGTAGCTTGGAATGGAGGGAGTATGTTCTAGGTAAAATATAGGTGAAAGCAAATGCATATATGTGAATAATGTTGTAGATCTTGTCCCAAATTCATGAGAGGCACGTTGACTCAATATGCTATTTGCCCACTGTCCCTATTTTTTGAACTCAATCTTGTGCTGAGTTTTTTGTGCATACAAAACTTTGAACCTGTCAAACATTTCGTACAACAATCATATTTGCAGGTGTGACTTGTTTTTCTTGCTTTTCTTTTGAGTCCTGACATTTTTTTCAGATTGAATACATAATTGCAGCAAGAGTATTTCTCGAGTTACCTTTATTTAAGTATTTAAGATCTGAACAGAAACTTTGTTTTTGTTTTAGTTGTGTGCTGAGGTTTTAAACTTTCCTTCCTTTCAGTTTTCTGCTGGTGGGATTGTCAAAATACCAAAGTTTGAGATGATGATGTCTAAAAGTGAAGCAAACAACAAGCCTGTTCTAGCTGCAGATTATGTTCACATTGTAACAGTGTATGCTCTCTCACTCCTGCTCATCTCTTTTGGAGCAACATTTACACTGACTTTTTCTCAAACTTGACAGCTATGGTAGGATTTATTGCTTGCAGCTTGACAGAGTTAGTATGTCATTGAATCTATATCGCTTTTATCGTGATGCTGTTGTACAGCAGGTTTGAACTACAAGTTAATTTTCCCTTCTTCCTTTTTTACAAGCTATGCTTGTCTCCTAACTCGTAACTTTAATTCCAGTGTACTCTGCCAACCTACTCAAGTCAGAATTGCAGTTAGTGCCGTTGACAACATAATTATGGTTCACCAAATAGATGCAAAAGTAGTCATACTTTACGATGTGTCCCTGGATTCTTATGCCCCAGTTTCTGCACCACTTCCACTGCTAGTGAGAGGGCTGCCCATCAATAGTAGACAAGTATCTCAGACTGCAGATAGCCAGTCTAGTGCTTATGGTGGAACCATCTATGGAGAATGTTGGAACTTTCTCATTCCAGACCTCATCTGCGATGCTGAGAATGGACTCTTATGGAAGCTCCATTTAGACCTGGAGGTAAGAAGTTGCTGATGGTCAATCTTTTGTATCACTCCTTTTTCATTGTGAATACATTTTTGCTCTAACATGCTTATCTTGAATTACAGGCTATTGCTGCTAGTAGCTCTGATGCTCCTTCAATTTTGGAATTCCTTCAGAGACGAAAGTCTGACACAAGCATGGTAATTTTATTTTACTACTTTGCAGATAAGCAAATTTGGTGTTCAATTTCGCCAACTATCACCATTATGGTACCAATTCCTGTTAATTGTTATGAATCAGGTTAAGACTCTATGCCTTGCTATAGTTCGGACAATCATTCTGGAAAGGAGGTCAGTTCCCACAGTTGCTAAGGCAATGGATGTTGTTCTTGATTCCTACACGCGTTTGATGAAAATGGGAGGGGCTTTTCCTGGGGTTAGGCGAACACATGAGCAAAATCAGCAGTCAGGTAGTCAGCCTAATGAGGGCTCCAATGTGGTTTCTCAGGAACCTAGTCCTGGAACAACAGTTAGTCCTGCTGTGAACCCAGACCAGGCAAGTGGGGCTGTGAATATATCTGAACAGTCAAATTCAGGAGTTGAGCATGCAATAGAGAGGGGATTACTAAATATAAATATATCTTCTGATTCTGCGGACAATACATCTGATGCTGTCGACAAAAGACAGCAAGCTGTAGGTGAAGCTAGCCGACCATTGTCTTCAGGCACATTGACTCAACATGGACAACATGCTGGAACCGTGGCAATTTCTCCAATTGAGATGTTCCAGTCTGTCTTTACACTTGTTGAAGATGAAATGATGGGTGATCCTGCATATCTTATTGCTGTCATCATGGAGTTTCTACGGAGGTATTTTTTGTTGATTTAATATCTTAAATTGTTGAGGATTGCCAATATTCCAGTTCATGGTACATTTTCTGTTTATTGAACACTTTGTTTTCTGCACATATTTACTGTTTATTTAGCATGCTGGGGTGTGCTGGTAGCAAAGAACAATGAATCTGGCCATATCACTGCCACAATTGGCATGTTGCTTCCATGCAATGACCATTCACTCCATTTTATGAGGCCAACATGATGACAATGGTGTTTCCTGTGAAATCATCTTACATCATCCATTTTTCTCTTTTATGGTGTATGCTTTGTTTTTTGTGTAGTGGATGTTGTCTATCTGCTCTCAGGACAAAACAGGATGGTCACAAAAGGTACTATGTTGTCTTATTTGCAGTGTCTCAAAGGCTGGGCTCAAGGCTCCTCACAACCTATATGTGATGATGGCAACACTACTAGCTCGTAGCAACCGTTATGCAGAAATAGCATTGTTTGTGTCAAACAAGGTCAGTTTATTGTTCTTACGCAATGTTTAATGACGATTATGTTGTTCGCTAGGTACATTTTATCAACCGTTATGCTAAAATAGCATTGTTCGCTATGTTGCGTGTTTTGGATTGTGAGTGGTTCTGAAGCACTAACGTAGCACTTAGCTTGTGCCTTGTAGTTTTCCTAATGGTTCCAACCATTGTTAGAGTTACTTCGCATGTACATTAGACTAGAGCAGTGTGTCAACTTGTCTTCTAATCCTCGCCCCCCCCCCCCCCCCCCCCCACACACACACACACAAATAACAGGTACATTTATCTGGCCTCTTTTCTTATCTTATCCAATTTCCCTTCCTTTTTCTTATAGTTATACATACAATTATGTATGTATTATATGACCAACTTTCTATGGGTCACATAGACACCCCAATAAGCAGTAGAAGTAGAAATGAGACGGAGAAAAGAGGATCTTGAATAAAAAGGATCCCATATTTTAATTTAGGAAAAAGAGCGTTTGCTTGGTTTTTATTTTATTAGGTTACTATCAATATACGCTTTTTGGGGTCTAAAGATGAGAGCAAATCCATAAAAAAAGGAGTCGGCAAATGGAGTGAGAATGAGGTGGATTCTTTCCGATTATTCATTGAGCATACACAAACAAAGTTGGAACTAGAAAATGCGTGTTTTCTGATTGGGCCCTCTGGAATTGAATGTGGTCAATCACATTTTGCTAAGTTGAATTATTAGGCTATTGCTTTAAGCTTTATACTTGTACGTACTACCACTATTAATATTAAACAAAAGTTGTGGTTCATATTCCGGTTGACTTGTGATGTTGATGTTGTTTATCATATAAAACACTCCGAAACATGCTGTCTTCATTTTGGCTACCGACCACTTCCTGCAGATTCTTGAGCCATGTAAAGAACTGGCAATGCAACTCATGGAGCTGGGTCTACAGCACCCGGCAACAAGGAAGCTGGGCATGGACATGCTGAGGGAGCGAGGCCTGCATCACGACTACGTGACTGCGATGCTGCAAGATGGGTACTACTTGGAGGCCTTGCGCTATGCCAGAAAATACAAGGTCCTTGGCTTTGCTTTGATTTGCTCTTTTCCCCCTTCACCTTGCAAATAGTACGTTTTGTTGCACCTGGTCATTGACACTGACGCGAGGATTGGCCCAGGTGATCACCGTGCAGCCTGCCCTGTTCCTTGAGAAAGCCGTGGCGAAGAACAGCGCCCACAACCTGGCTGCAGTGCTGAGCTTCTTCTGCGAGTTCACTCCGAGCTTCAAGACCACATCGGACTTCGGCAGATACCGGCATATCCTGTCTGAAATGGTTTGAGCAGCTTTGTGTAGTGCAATCCTGTTGCACCGAAATGACTTAGCACGTTCCCTGTAGCAAGCAACGTCGCCTCGGAGGATATTTTTATTTAATTCTTTTGGTCACTCTTGCAGAAATAAAAACATAAGTAGTAGCACTGTTGTAAATAAAATACGTTTATACCGAGGAAAGAAGTCTGGTTTTTTATTTTCGAAGCAATACGTCAAACTTTATTCATTTAGGATTGTTACATCATTGATTACAAGATCTAAAATAAAGTAAGGGGGCTCATCGACGCAAATACAATTATGCCTGTGTTGCCGAGCTGCTCTTGCTAAATTATGGGTCACCTGGTTTGCCTCCCTACTTCAATGCTCAATAGATATCTTGAAAGCCACTTTATATAGGCCCCGTTTGGTAGGGCTTCACTTCACTAGTGAAGTCATTTTTTTTTTTTTTTTTTGCTTTAGCTCCACGAACAGTTTTATCGGTGGAGCTGAAGCGGTTTTGGTAAACCGTTTGGTAAAATAGCTTTCCTGTGAGAGCATGTTTTTAGGGGCCTGGAGGAGGAGCCGGGAGAAGCTACTTTTTTTTGCTTCATCCCACCCCAAATTACTGTGAGAGTATGTTTTTAGGGGCTTCATAAGTGAAGCTATTTTACTTTACCCCGTTTGATAGAAAACGGCTCCTAAAGCCGGTGGAGAAGCCCTGCCAAATGGGGCCATAGTATTACAATCATCATATATTACAGTTGCTGAGTTCATCATCATATATTGCAGCTGCCGAGTTCGCTGAAAAGCCTCCTTCCTTCATAATTTGTACCACCTCTATACAATCGGATTGGATGATCAATCGGTTGCACCCTATGTGTTGTGCTAGCATCAAACCCTCCTTAAGCGCATAAGCCTCCGCCATTGGTGCATCGACAAGATGTGGTACAAAGCTGTGAGTTGCTGCTAGCACACCTCCAGAACTATCACTTATAATTGAACCAACACTTCGGCAGCCCCCATCTTCTTCAAACGTTGCATCAATATTCACCATAACTTTACCCTCAGGAGGCTTCTTTCATCCTTGCCTTAATCTTGAAGTTTTCTTCATTGCCAATTTATAATTATTTGTCAGTGCCGCAATAGCCATGGCAGACCTCGAAGGTTGCTGGACGGTCTCTCCATGAACCACTTGCTGTCGCTCCCACCAAATGTACCAGCTGGCAGTGAGAACCAGCTCCACGAAACCCACCTCAAGAGTATGAACTTGATCATCTCTTGTAATGATTTCCTCAAGGTGGGTTTAATATCTTCTCCCAAATACCCAGAAGGTATTTAGAAGGCGTTGAATCTTCTCCCAAATACCCAGCGAACACCAACTTATTAAACCCACCTTCGATCAGTATTCAGAAGGTGTTGAATCTTCTCCCAAATACCCAGCGAACACCAAACTTCCTTCACTTGGTCACATGTGAAAATCATATGTTTAATATCTTCAGCTCCGTTCTGACATACTGGGCAACCTCCTGTGTCTCCAATATGCGGATTTGCAAAGAAGTCTGGTTTAAATAGCTAAGCTGACCGCTTCGTGTTCTCGCTCGCCGACTGTGCAGCTAGAGCTAGCCATCTCGTCACTGGATGCTAATCCTAGCCAACGACCGCTTTGGTCTTGGTCTGGAACTCGAGCGCAGGCTGATACTTGAGGCTGACGCTGCGCTGAAATCCGGCAGCCGACGCCGGTTGTTGACGACGAAGCTGGACTCCGCGGCGGCCTTGGTGAAGGCTAGGTCTACAAATGACCGGGTACTCTATTGTAGCTGCTGAGTTGCTGGCGGAGCAAAACGACCACCAGGCCCAAGACTGGAAGCGGAGCTACAGCGAGAAAGTGGACGAACTCCAGCAGGTACAATCTGAAGTTGATTCCATAATGGCCAAAGCAGAGCAGATACGTCGTGATGCTGACAAGAATCTTGCTCAGGGACTTTCCACGGTGAAAACACAGCAAGAACAGATCCAGGCGCAAGAGGCCAAATTAAAGTCTCTGAAAGAAGCCATAGAGCCGCTCCTAGATATGATTCCCGAAGTCGAGGGAGGTGGAGAGGCTACGCTTCTGGAGCGCATTAAGTCAGCGCCCACTCGGGTTGGTCAGTATATCACGGAGATGGTTGAATCCATAGTTAAGGGAGTACTCTCCATCATCCAAGTGCATCTCCCCAGTGCGGACATGAGCATGATTCACCGCAAGCCACGAGGGAAGACTGAGGCTGAATTAGCTGCTGACTTGGCTGCTGCAGAGGAAAAGGTTGAGGGAGTAGCCAAAGCATATGCTGGAAAGCTAAAGCTTCTGTAGTGCTAGCCCCTCATTTTGTAATGCCTGTAAGAAACAGTTATATAGTGCAAAAAACACTTAATGAAAGTACAAGTTAGCATAATTGCAATGTACTTCTAGTTTTGTTGTTTTACTCCAATGTATCTGTGCCGAGTAAGTTAAGGATAGGATGGACATATATGACCAGACATTTGACTAGAGCGCATCCGCCGCTAGAAACGGGTCTGTCCAAGTGCTATGATAAGCACTAATAAGGGTGGATGTAATTGACCAGACACATAGGAGCTAGCTTGCTGCCATAAGTGAGTCTATCCGTGTGCGACGATGGGCACTAGAGGTGGGTATACTTGACCAGACGTCTCAAAGAGTAAGGATAGTCTCTGTACGGGTCTACCTGGGTGGATGTGATGACCAGATGTTTTAAAGAACTAGGTTGTTTTAAGTACGAGTCTATCCGGGTGCAACGACAGACACCAAGTGAAGGGACTTTAGTTGACCAAGCGTCTCATCAAGCTTTCGTAGCCAGAAGGACGAGTCAACCCTCTTCCGCTTCCGCATCGGGATTGTTACTAGAATCCTTTTGGTATGTGCACCGTGTGCGAGTCCATCCATCATTACTATGGACCTCGTCACAAAGTAGCATAGAGCTATGTGTCGGGAGCAACAGTCAAAGGCCGCAAAACTGGATAATGACATAGTAGTCGGTATATCCAGTAGCCGGTAGCATAGGTAGTCGGAAGACCACAACGCTAGTACATTGGAGCTTAGTAGTAAGAAGGTGTTGGTATTTCTTAATGCATACAGAAATAATCCGCAAGCACACGGAATAATCGTTGTAACATTTTACCCTAGAAGTATTCGGGGAATCGTATTTCCACGAGGAACGAAGGTGTAAGAGTCTCTTAAGCTAGTTCACCTAATGTAACAAGAAGAAAGATAGCTTCGGGTAGTGAGGTTTTCTAGGAATAGAGATCCTAAGCTAAGATAGCTTTGCCACTATATACTTACTTCGGGCATCGGAGCACACCTGGTCTACTAGGTGACCCCGGCCTATGACTCTATGCCGTACCCGGACGTGGGGGGTTACGAGGGATGGACAGTGTAACAACCCGGATTTTTTCTGGAAACCAAAAATACGAGCTTTCCAAAAATTTTCTTTCAATTGAGTGAAACATGTAATTGTTAGGTCAAACACGAGTCCAACTCGCTAACAAGACGTGGCCTACATGTAGATGGTTTGTAGGTGATTGCCGGAGTTTTCGAGTTGTCCTGTGTTTGAGTCTCGTTTTTGTTGGAGAGCACAAGTCCATAGCAAATCCTTTTGACTCCTTCTGGAATCTCTCATGAATCCTTCTATCTCTCTCTCTCTCTCTCTCTCTCTCTCTCTCAATTCATCTCTTTAGTTTCGAACCCCTTGACCTAATTTCTATAGTCAACCAACTATCTTTATCAACTCAATGCCCGTGAATTGCCAACCCTTGACATGGATCCCACTGCCCCTAGTTGACCTCTAGTGGACCCCACCAGGAGGTGTATAAGTTGGCGACACATGTATACAATATAGGAGCCTTGGTTTATTTAAAAAATAGGAAAGCCAATCTGGCCCAAGCACATGACCAGCCAGCCCAAGATGCGCGACCGGCCCAGCACTCCCATCCCCTTCTTTCTGCACCGGCCCAGCAAGCGGCAGGAGCCCAACCGAGCCCCCCTCTCCTTGCCCAGCCTGGCCTCCTGCCTTCGGCCCACGCGGGTAGCAGCAGCAGCCCAACAACCCTGGCCCGTCTCGCACCCCACAGGCCCATGAGCGTGAGCCTGCTGGCCCAGACCCAAGCTGCCCCAACCCTAAACCCTAGCGAGCAGATGCTCCTAGGCACCGCCATCGCTCGGGTGGCAAGGCACGCGCCCCTGCACCCACGTCCTGACCGCGCCCCTTGGCTCAGGTGCCCGCGATTTGCGCCGCGTGCTCCTCTCCCTGGCACGGACGTCGAGGATGGACGACACCTCAGGAAACCTAGCCGTCCACGCCCTTAAATAGCGCCGCCCCTTCTCCTCCATTTCTCAGCCGCCGCCTTGCTCTGGAGCTCCTCCCAGCCACCGCCGCCCTAGCCTGCACCCTCCTTCACCACGGCCTCGCCCCGAGCCTCGCCACGCCAGAGGCACACCACGGCAGTGCCGCCTCCCTGCTCCGCGTCACGACCAAGCCACTAGCAGGAGCCCGTCCCTGCCTCGTCGGGGCCCCTGACCATGGCGACGCCGACCGCGATCCCCTGCTCCTTCCCCGCATGCGACACGAGCACGTCGACGACCACGTCGTCGACACCGTCGTCATCTGCCTTGCCTGGCCGTCACTGCACCGCACCGACCCGCTCTGCCTCCAGCCACCGGCTTTGGAACACCGCGACGTCGTCCGTGGCCACGTCTCCGCGAGCGCATCCGCGACAACCACCACGAGCCGAGCCTGAGGACCCCGCGACGTCCACGCAGCTACACCACCTCGTCGATGTCCACCTCAAGCCTCTGCTTCGCGCCTCGTCCTCGGCCACGGCCACGCCAAGCCCGACGGTGAGCACTGGACTCCCAAGCCCCCACCTTTGTTCATGCCTTTGTTGCCTGCCTGTGCCGGCCTTCGATGCCGGCTTGACCCCGGAGCATTCCTGGAGTCCACAGCGCCTCACCACGCCGGCAGCCACAACCACCTCGCCTCGAGCCTGCAGAACTGCTGGTGCCATGCCAAGCCACTCCATCGTCCTCTGCTCCAGGCCGGTCTACGCTCGCGAGCCCCCTGGACACACGCACGCACGCACCTACGTACACGGCCAAGGCCCTGCCTTGCCGGGCCGATGGCGCTCGGGAACACAGCCGCCACCATGCCTTGCCACAGCCGTTCTGGCCATCTCCGGCCACCTCGTGTCACGAGGATGCGCCGTCGAGCTTCACCGTGACCCAGCACACCCTGCCACGTCGCTGTCGCCAGTCACCTGGAGCCCCAGCTGCCGTCTTCTAGCCCACCGGAGTACTCGCCACTGCCTCGCGAACCCTTAGCGCCCTATGTCCATGCCTCCGAGCCACCAAGTCACCCGAGGGCGTCAGCTCGCCGTCGGCGGGGGACTCCATCGGGAACAGAGGAGCAAGAGGAAAGGAGGAGCAACAGCGTGGTGCACCAGTTTCACGTGAGCCATAGACCGAGGGAGAAGGAAATGGACCTGGACCACCATGAACCGAGCCTTCGGTCCACTGGACCCTGCCTGACGGTGCACCGTGAGCCACGCTCGTGGACCCGAGCCTAGTAGCAGCCCAGCGCCTCCACACGGACTGCCTAACCAGCCGACACATGTCCGGGCCGGGCCGGCCCAAATCGGCCCATATCCGGCCCTTGACCTGGCCCTCCGGTGCCTACTTGAGCCCGGTCAGTGTTGACCGTTGACCAGTCAATGTTGACTGATGACATGGTCCCACCTGTTAGTGATTGCAAGCGCCTGGCCCAGTCCCATGCTGCCACGTATCGAGCCCTGGATTATCCTTTCCTTTTCTTTTTTAAGAAAAGGATTTAACCTCTCGAAATTCATAGAAAATCCATACGACCTCAGAAAAATGTGAAACTAGTTCCCACATTTTTCTAAAATCGAGCTCTACATGGTGGACTTGTCCCCACTTGTTGTTCGTGCCGCAAAACTCAAGACCGAGATCTGCCTCTCTTTTAGACTTGCAAAGGGCCCCGACTGCCTTGGCCGAATACCCTCGTCGCCAACCCTAGCTGTGTCCTACAGCAGTAGCCACCCTCTGGCCACCTGCTACCACACCCGGCCAGCAATAGCTAGCCCTTGGCCACCTATAGCACGCTGCAGCTAGTCGTAGCCAGCCACAGCTAGCCACAGTAGGCCGTAGCTGGCCGCAGCTGGCCAGAGGTAGCCATAGCCCTCCGGGACAAGTTACAACAACCCTTGGGTCTCCACATCTTTGCCACGAAGTTGAATCCTAGTCAAACGCCATTCCCGACACCGACGAAAGCCCCTTCTTGCTCATTCTTATACTCGTTCGTACACTTACAACACGTGATCTTGATCTATTTATATCTGTCTGTGCCGTGCCCTTGTGCAGGTCTACCCATCCCCCCAGCTATGGAATGTGCTACTCCACAGTCATGTCAAGTTGTTGCGTCTTTCGGTCGTGTTTGGTTCTTATCGCGGTGTTGTTGCCTGTGTGCCGAGCCTTCGAGCCGGCTGAGGGATCGTACCTCGTTCGGACGCTACGATCGTGGGATCCGTCTCGCCATGACCGTGATGCCGAGTGTAACTCGACCCCTTGCTTTTTAGTTGACTTCATAGTACCATGAGTGTTAGCTCCTGTCTTTAGCCCTAGAACATGGTCGTAATGGATTCGATGTCGATACTAACATCGATGCGGATATCACCCACACGCCTTGAGCCCTCTATGACCAAGTCCTGTGGGAGATGACCTGGGAGATAACAATCATGGAATGATGGATGCCAACTCGTTGGTGTAGCTTGTGGCCATGAGTTCGCCTCGCCATGACCATGGAGCTACGCCACTCTTTTGCTTTTACTTGCCTCTTCGTGCTCAAACCCCCGTATGCTTGTACCTTGTATGACCATCATATTTCTTTGATTTCCGCGGTGACAACCGCACAACTATGAATTAGAGAGATGTCTTAGTGCCCGTGCACCTAAGTCGGGTACCCTATGAGTGGTTTGCGCACTTGGTGTTTGTCGCTTCCTTTCGATGCCCTATCTTCTGTCGTGGCGTGTGTGTTGGAAGAAGTAGACCTTGTCCCTTGTTGTTCTTGCTCTGGTTGCACCGTTAGCCCGCTCTGTTCGATTCCGTCTTGCCCATGGCGATTGGATCAAAGACCGGACTATCTCTTTTTAGTAGCGAAGCAATGGCCTATGTCGTACCTTGGACCCATGCGTGTCGACCCGATCAGCCATCTAAAACCATCTTTCCCGAAGATGTGTCTGAGAACATGACATGGATGTGCCTACTAACCCCCGCTTCTTTTGTTTTGCTGAGCAACTCTCTTCTTAGCTCCCGACGTTATTATGTCATGTGGATCGAGAGGACCCATTGCTGTCCAATCTCTTTGCGCTACCGCATTCTACCATAGCGGGCGAGCCGAAGTACGTTGGAGCCAAGTCACAATAGTGTTAATTGTTCTTGTTTGCTACTCGTGTCCAATTGTGACTTGCGGGATAAGGCTATAAGAGCCGAACCCCATCGTTCTTCTTTCTTGGGGCCCGACTTCCAATCCCCGTCAATTCAGTGACACCGGATCGAAAGATCATGAGCCGTGGTGTTTGCTCTGGATAAGCTCTGGCTTAAACCATTTATTGTAAAGCCATACTGGCTTAGCCATGACTTAAGCTTGTGCTCAGCATACCACCACTTGTGTTTCTTTGGCCCGAGGGAATCGGACAACCACCGAGAGGGCTAAGCCATGTATCTTTTATTATCTCATTGGTGTTATTGGATCTTCCTGTGCCTTGTCATCTTTTCAGGGTGTCGAGTGTTCTCTTGCCTTGCGTGACGCTTAGCGGAGTAGCTGGCGATCGGACCAAGAGAACGTGGACGATGACAAGGACTGCGGAATGGAGTCGACGCAGGAGGAGGTGACCCCGCTAATGGAACACCAACAAATGGAGAATTGTGCCACTACTACCTCTACATCACAGGTGTCATGGCAGCACCCTCTTTTGGAGAATCCTATTAGACATTGCATAATATCTAGAACTGCTAGCGCATTATAATTATTCCCTTGCTAGTGCTTTGATGCATGCTACTACCTAAGCCATTATTACCCTAATGCAACCCACTCTACCATGTCACCCTGCTTTGCGCATTCGCTCACTTATATATGCTTACTTGCCTGCTTGCTTGCATATTATACCACTATACTTACTTTTAACTCCACTTCGCATTATATCTAGGATGTGATGCTGGCGGTGAACCCCTAGGAATGGTTTGGCTATGGGTGCTGGACTTGGTGGTGTGTGAGCGTGCTGCGTGTGTCTTGGGTGCATGGAGAGTGAGGGTTGTGTCGACCGAGCTGGTTGTGTCGACCGAGCTGGAATAACGATGAGCCTGGGGCAAGTCTTGCCATGTGGTGCTACCTTGGCACTTGGATATGGAATACCTGTGGCAGGTAAATGGTAATTGGTGGTGGCCTTGGGTGTGAACCTGTGATGGGAGGAGCCCAGGGTGGAGGTGCTGTGGTGGCACATAAAATGGAAACCCTGATGAAGATATTCTGGCTTGGTCAATCCCTAAGGACATACTAGTACTCAGATTCACCGGGAATCCCTTACATCCCACTCGCCCTATATGGTGCGGGATGATCGGACTACTTGGTAGAGTGATGCCACTACTGCTAGGCGAATGTGTGCAAGGAGGTACGAGGCGCACGATTTTTCCCCACACCCTTCTGAGACTTCAGGAGGCCTTGTGGACCCGACTCTTGACATTCGGAGAGCCCCGGCTCTGTCTATGACTCACAGTATCATCCATCCCAGACTAGACTTGGGATGTTCTAGGGCTAAGAGGTAGGGTGGCATCGTTCTAGGCTAGCAAGCGACTGGAATTCTGCCTAGGAGATACATGGCTCCGAGGATGGCTAATCTTGTGGGTATGTGAAACCTCTGCAGAGTGTTTGGTTGATCGATCGATACATATGCCGACTTGTCGGCTATGGACCTTTCCTGGGTTTTGCTTAAACTAGATAGGAGATGAGTCCTTCTTTCCTCCCTCCAGGGTTGGGGTATTTTCTGGTCATGAGCCTTGGGGGCTGCGGGCCATTGAGATAAGGCCGAGAGGGAGTTGGCCTATTGACCTGAGTGTGTGAGATGAGATGTGGTGTGGTGGTGTGGAGATGGTTTGGGATGGATGGTTGGTGGATGGATATGGATGGTGTGGTGGTGAATGTGTTAAAAATTAGATATTATTATTATATTACTAATGTTATTTACTTCTCATGCGCTAAGGATGCAAACCACAGCCAAATATTAGGATCGCCTAGATCCCTTGTTTATCTTTTCCACTAAAGCTCATCGGTGCTGACCATGGCCTGCACACATCTGGCGGTGTGCAGATTTCCTACTTCTCAGAGATGCTATCTTTAGAAGGATTAGAAGGTCTCGTGCCTACGCTCAAGTTTGGTTCGGAGATGGAATCTACGCTGCACACGCCAACTCTGATGATGCCCGTGAAGGAGGAGCCTTCACTTGATAGACTTCCGCTAGATTAACTCTGTAATAGGTGTGTTCCTTAGTGATGTAATACCTTTTATCTTGTAATCTTATGATATATGACAGTGATATCGACTGATATATGATAATATGATGGAATCAACTATCGGTTTCATCATATTATAATTCGTTCTGTGGATTTTCCCTTTGTGGAAAATTTGAGGATGTTTCAGACAGGGCTGCCATCACCTACCGCCTACCCCTCAACCATAGAGTGCGAGGCAAATGAAGGTAGCCTCTAGCCTAGACACCACATCTACACTATCGACTACTACTCTAGCATGATCAGGGTTATCTGTCTCTATTAGGGCCCTCTACTAGAGCATCTGCCTCGAAGACGAATGACGAACCCGCAAGTAAATAATGAACAAAACTAACTTAAAGTAGAACTCACCACTGAAGATAAACACGAACCTTATACTCCAAGTAGTATTTGGATCGTAGAGGTACAATTGGAGAGGAGCTGATGATTTTCAGCATTCCTTCCGCTAAGTGTACAAGGGGCCCCAAGTACACAAGAGAAGGTAGCCGACAACTCTGGTACTTCTCCACTCTTACTCACTCCCTACACTAAAAATAGCTAAATACTAAAAATAGGAGTGTAGCTCTTCTTCTTGTCACATTGTTTCTCTCTTGCGTTGATTATATGAGGAGGAGGCATTCCCATCTATATATAGGAGTGGAATCATCGGTTGTAGGGAATATTCCACAGGATCCCGCATGTAACCACCTTGGGAGAGCCACCAAGAGACGCCATGTGGACGGGGGAGGCGGTGCCTGCAACACCTGGGTGCAAAATGCTTGTTAGTATTTCTTAACACATACAAAAATAATCCGCAAGCGCATAGAATTATCGTTGTAGCATTTCACCTGAAAGTATTCAGGGTATTGTATTTCCACGAGAAACGGAGGTGTAAGAGTCTCTTAAGCTAATTCACCTAATGATAACAAGAAGAAAGATAGCTTGGGTAGTGAGGTTTTCTAGGGATAGAGATCCTAAGCTAAGATAGCTTTGCCACTATATACTTACTTTGGGCACCGGAGCACACCTGGTCTGCCAGGTTTCATTCCATCCTACTATGTCTCATATTTCAATCACTTAGATAAAATGGGTTCCCTATAATAAGTTGTTCGCAAGTGTAGGAATATTGACAAGGAATAAAGAATATGTAAAATTTTAATCATAGGATGACATGGAGATGGAGCGTCACTTTTTAGTTTGCATTTTTGAATTATTGAGTTTATTTTAGTGATTAGAATTATGCTTGTTTTAAACTCAAAATTATAGGGAGTTGAGGGTAGTGTTGCACAAACCATCGTTGTAGAGGAAGGTGTTTAAGGGATTCAGATGTGATTAGGCTAAACTAGAAGTTCTAACCCTCTCTGGAGCCATTTTGTCCTGTCCTTCCCGCATGGTGGATCTTCTGAGGTTGTGCAACATGTTGGTGGGAGATCTTAAAAGTGTGTTCGTTATGCATGAGAGATCTCCCCCACACTTATTTTTGTACCTATTTTATTTAATAAAGAGAAACAAAAAACAAAACAAACAAGGGCTCTACCAGCTTAAACACCAGGGAGCTTAAATTTATTCATTACTATCATTATTATTTTTATTATTAGTAGTAGGAATTATTATATTTTATTTATTTATTTATTTATTTGTTCACCCAACTTTTTATCTTTAAGCATAACTCAAGCAAGGCTAAGGTAAAGATACAATGTATACATAGCCTTGATTTGTCTCCATAATTGATTAACTCCATTGTTTACGAAAGTAATACTCCAAAGTTCATTAATCAAATTTCAACACCATGTCAAATTTTGATTAAAGAAGGCTATTTTAACCAAAGCACCATGCTTAATTTAAAAAGCCTTTGGATGTACCACGTGTGAAAACATCCAAACTAGAGCATACACCATAAGCAAGGGAGATATGATTTGGTGTGAGCAAGTTATTTTCTCATGGAGACAAAAATGAGCAAAAGAGTTGGTGGACTTTTATTTGCCTTTGCATACCTGAGTTTCACTTACCGGCAGCATGTGGATGGAGTTTCAAAGTTGCTGCAGCGGTTGCATGATTGTGTATGGGTGCCGACTCAGGCTAGCATCAAGGCTAGGCCACACACACAATTAGTGTGTATGGACTATGGGCCTTGGTGGTATTAACAAAGGTTTAGAGGAGAGCCCTTCTTGCTTGTGAAAGCAATGTTGGGTGGAGTTAGGCAACACATTGGTGTTGGCCATCCTACGCCTTCTCTCTCCTCTTCTTTCTTTCTTTTTTTCTTTTTTATCATATATATACATTTTTCTTCCCCTTTTTTTTATCATATATTGTCTCTTTTTTATATCTCTCTTTTTCTCAGTTTTCTTTCTTTTTCATATATTTTTTTCTTTTAGCCCCTTCTTTTTTTAGCAAGGCAGAGCTGACATCATTTTTTTCTTTTAACCAAGATAGCCTTTGGTGTGTATGGAACTTGTGGTGAGACTCTCACCGTTCTCCCCCACACTTGGACTTTTGTGTAAAAGTCAAGCGTGCCCATGTTGGGGTCTCCTTTTGAGTGTGTTCCATCACCAACAATTATCAAGGTGTATAATTTGATGTAGCTCCCATGGTTTCAAGCCTTGTATGTCCCCTGTTCTTCTTGATCTTGACCTGAAATGGTTAGCGACCAAGAATACCCAAAGGTGCATTCTAACTTAATAGTATGTTCTTGCTTTTATTAATAGGAAAGTTGTTGTTTTGTTTTATGATAATCCGGGGTATCTCCCGGTAGTGCTTAGTTTATGGTCATAAGCTTTACCGCCAAAGCCAGGACAGAGTTCGTAGCCAGAAGTTGTGCTTGGCTTCGATGGTGGTGGCTCTAAGAACATGTCCTAAGGAGCAGAAAGTTTTTTTCGAATGGTAGGACTTCATGGTAAAAAAGAATAGAAGGAATAACTTTTTTTTTCTTTTTTTTTGAAAAGGAAGATAAAACACAAGGATACACGGGCGGTGTGGGGGTATATCCCCAGGTACCCACAGCAATGGACATGGGCCACACCGCCAGGGGAGGTCCGACCCATAAGATTAAGGCCTACGGTGCCCAATTCTAGTCGGCGTGCACCACAAGGCAGTTAGAAGACATCTTGGCGATGAAGGAAGATCTGTTCGGATATGCTAGATATCATATTCCTTGTAAATACTTACCATATAGCCGAATAGATCTAGGTCTAAACTGACTTGTAACCCTACCTCCTAGACTATATAAGGTGGGTAGGGACCCCCTCGAATTCATCTCATATACAATACAATACCCCAAAGACACAGGACGAAGGGTATTACGTTAATCAGATGGCCCGAACCTATCTAAATCGCTATCTCTACGCTTGTGTCACCATCCGGTTCCTATTACGCACACCTCTACCAATTCGTCTATTACCATGGGCATACCCCTCGATAGACTACCGACCATTTCATCGATAGTGGCGTGCTAGGTAGGGGCTGTGCGTGCTGATTACATGGCCAACCAGATGGTCACTTTCTCGAGCTCCATGGCCTTTCCCGAGCTAGGCTAGATCTTCACGGTTGGATCCATGACTTGGATCATCGGCCTCGATGGCAACATGGAGATCGTGGAAGCGGTGCAGGATCACCCTGCACCAATCGCGCTAACACTTGCAATGACATCTCTGATCTCGATGCCCCGCCACTTGGTTAGGAGATCCATCAGCAATGATGATCTGATCACATCCATCGATCGGGTCACAGACTGCTTAGCAGAATGTCAGCTCCTCATGGGTTTGGTCTTAGATCAATCTAGAGCGAGTGATGAATTTCCCGTACTCCAAGATCACCAAGCCGCTACAAACGAGCGACCTACTCAGCCACTTTGTTCAAGGCAGCCAGATTTTGATCTGGTGATCATGGCAACTTCGGAAGGGCATACCATTCAACGCCGACCACTCCCCACCCCGACAAAGATCATGCTGAAGCCCTATTCTTTTGGGCTGGTAAGTACGAGTCTGATCTATTAGGACGCCTTGCACCATCTTTTTGTTGACCACACCGAGCGTAGCCGCGTCGACGACCTCTATCAGATCGACTTCCTTAAGGCCGACCAGCCTACACCAATGGTAAACATGGTGCAAATCCAAACAGATCTTCTAGACGAAATGCTCCTGTTTACACCAAAATTTGGGAAGAAGAACGCGGGAATTCCAAGCTTCCAAGATTGTGTAACCAAGGAATCGATTGCATAAGAATCGATATCAGCTAGTTCAGATGTGGTACTGGGATCGGCTCTCTTTGGATGATGTCAGCAGATAACATCAATAAGCTATGGTTGGCGTCGAGAGAAACATGTCGGACTCTACAAAAAGGGAAAGATTAGGATCTAAGTTATCTTAAGTTAGGAATGTTTTCTCTTATACCAAAAATTGTAATGAGTCATATTTGAGTAGGATTCACACTTAGGTTTCGGGTATAAATATTGGACCCCGGCTATTGTAAAAAAGAGATCTAATCAATCAATACCAATTACTTTTTTGGCTTCATGTCAACCCTTAGGAGTAGGAGTAGTGTAGATCTCGGCGAGTTCTTCAACAAGCAGGGCTGCATCTGTCCGGCCGACTTTTGGCTTGTCTGTAAGTACCGTCATGGCTTATACCTCTATTTGTAAGGCTGCATTGGTCCGGCCGACCTCTTATGAGCTCTAGTATAAGCTAGTTATCGATCCTTATCTAGTTCAAGTATGGCTGCATCGGTTAAGTTCGACCTCCACTGCTCGAATTAGATTAAGGTCAAGTTATTGGCTCTACCTAAGGTTGTCATCCTTTGGGGAGATTTATTAAGTTACCGATCTTGCTGATGTTCTTATTGTCATTAGTTTCAGTAATATCAACCTGCCTGATCGAGATCGAACTAGATTGGCCTCATACCCTTTTAGTCCCTCGTTCATTTTGTCACACTGAGATGGATGTTACTTTAAACGATGGATTATGTTTTCATTGGCTGTTCTACTTTGATCTTGATTGTGCATAGTACGCGGTTAAGACATGTCTGATCTTGAGAAGGTTTACTGGTTAGTTAAATCTGGTCTATAGCTCGCTTTTATGGATGTAACAATCTGGTCTATCCCCACTATTAGTACTTTAGATTGAAGTATACTAGCTGATAGATTTGCTTTTGACCAGGCGTGATCTTGGCTGTTTGCTATGCCTGCATCGGCTAAATAGCCGATCGCCCGCACTTTAACGCTCATAGGATGTTTTCATGATCCTGTTAAATGTGAATAGATCTGTTTACTTTATAGGTTTAATTTGTTATCTTTATTATGGCTGCCATCGATCCGGTCGACCCCCACTGTTAAAGATAATAGGCTAGATTTGATGAGTTTATAAATCTGTTCGTATTAAATAGTCGATTGTTCTCATGGTATGATCCTCTTTCTACCTGAATCGGCTATTTTAGCCGATTCACCTGTGTTTTCACACATATAGCATGTCAATGTATAGATCATTTTATGGATTCTTTGGCTTTAGTTTGTTATTATCATCATAGTTACATCGATCCAGTCGCACCTCACTGTTGATGGTAGCATATTAGATTCAGAGCGTTTGTAGATCCATTTTTACTAGATAGTCGATTTATTCGTATGTTATATCCTTTCTCATTAAACTTATCGGCTCAATGCTTTACACCGGTTATACTTATCTAGCTGATGATGTTACTTATATCTAGGCACATTATGTTTGTTACTATAAAATCAATCATGACCCACAAAAATCGCAGTCCTTAACAGCCGATTTCTTCTCATATCGGCTATTTAGTCGATTTTCCCGTCTGGCTGCTTCCGAAGCGGCACACTTGGAACTGTCTGGGCAAAACCGGCATGTTCCACCTTAAATTACTGATAAACTTTCTCTCCTTGTCAATTGCAGGTCAAATTGACTAGCACGCCTTCAGGAATTCGCAGGATCGGCTAGTCCTGCATTGAAGTCAAGTGGATCTCTAGGCTCATCCCAAGCAGATCCTTTTGGCTTCCTATGTGTTGACACTTTTTCATGCCGACACGCATTCTAGCACGCCCGGTGGGACCCCACAATCATCATGGCAACTTACAACAATAGTGACATCCTTATGGTGCCTTATGAAGACCTATATGATGAGGATAAAGATATCATCAGTAAAGCTATAGAAGAATTTCAGAACAAGTGTTTGTTGTCCTACACCAAGACACGTGACAATAAAGTTATTCAAAAATATCCACTACCAAGAGTTTTGTTGCATGGGCAGTCAGATATGGACGAAGCTGATGATAGACATTTCTTTGTAGATGCTGTAAACAAATCTTTTGTAGATGCTGTAAACAAATCTGTTCATGATGCCATGTTGAACCATAATATAGTTTTCTTGAACACCTTCCATAATACCATGAGAGAGGTGTTTCATGGATATCCAATTGATTAGGTTGGGCTGGCTTATTACAACATTCCACATCTGTCGACTCAGGGGACTAATCAAGCCAGTACTAGCCATCAAGAAGCAGCACTAACTGGTAATGATGATGTCCAGGCAGTTTAGAACTCATTTGAGCAAGTCCAAGGTACCACTACTAATCAAATACAAAATAATCCTGGATCAGCAGTGCAGTATGTGCAACAGCCAATGGGGCAAGTTCAGAATCAAATGGTTAATTTTGGCACATTAGGCCAAATACCCTCATCGGCTCAAAAAATAGCTCCATTGTGGGGGGTATGACCCTAGATACCCATGAAAAACTACATGGGCTATGCCCCCAAGGGTGGTCCAGCCCACAAGATGAAGCCTTGCGGAGCACGGCGCTGCTCGGCGCACCCCGCAAGACACCGGGAAGATATCCTGAAGATTCTATGAGATCTGTTAGGATACGTTTGATCCCATGATTCATGTAATCTGATATTACTTTCTGGTTATCTCCTAGATCTAACCAACTTGTAACCCTGCCCCCAGACTATATAAGGCAGGCAGGGACCCCCTCAAAACACATGCAAGATCATATGAGAGCCAATACAATCCAATAGACCATAGGAGTAGGGTATTACATCACGCTGATGGCCTGAACCTGTCTAACTCTTGTGTCTCTATTGCCTTCTTGTTCTCAATTACACGCATCTCTGCCGATCAATCTACCTTCGTAGGATACCCCTCAGAGAACTGCCAATGATATTCTATCGATAGTTGGCACGCTAGGTAGGGGTGTGCTTGTTGTTTCCATGACAAATAGGATGGTGTGTTTTGCAGGCTCTTCATCCTTCCCATAACCCGACCAGATCTTTATAGTCGAATCAATCTCCTAGGTCATCAATGCTGATGGAGATGAAGAGCTCATTGAGCCGGTGCAGATCGATTCTACGCTGACCACACCAGCACCTACAATAGCAGATCCAATCTTGGAACCACCTCCAAGGTCACCTTCACCAACAACTCACCGCCTGCTCCCCCGCTACCCAAAGAAGCGGATCAGTAATAACGATCTAATCGCATCCATCGATCAGGTTGGCTAGAAGCTAGCCGACTGCCTCTCCATCGCAGAATCGGCTGTGACCACTTTGGTTCAGCACTGACCACCCTCTAATTCCGATCTATCAAAAGCTAATCAAGAAACTCCAGGGGTTACAACCCTACCCTTTTGGCTCACCAGCATCGCCGCCACTTATCAAGATGCCCTAAGGGGCAAATTCACCGACCAGGTGGGAGACATCTATCCTCTCGCCGACCAAATCACCGACCAACTCTCGTCGACTATGAACATGCTGCACATCGGCCGATGACCCAAAGCATCCCTCCACGCCATCCTGGAGGAGAATCTAGACTCTGAGTCCTAGGGATCCATGGAGACTGTCGCCGAAACCACCACCGTACAACCTCCTTTCCCACCCTTCCTAGGAGGCAGAATTTTTAATGTCAGCATTGATAGCCCTCCATGGGATGGAGAAACCAATGAGGACCGTGCCACCCATGTCAATAGGAACACCAACCGTGCGCAGCGGCGAGCAAATGAGGCAACCATTGTGCTAGCCAAGGCTGCTCGCAATGAACAACTTGACTCACAAGGGAGGCCACGCCCACTCCAATGCAACCTCGATGATGAATTTATCTGTGTCGACAGCCACGATGTCTATAGGACCCCAAGTGCCAACTTGGCCATGGTTGCCAATGAGCTCGCCCGGCTTGAGTAAACGCCAGAAGTCCCTAAGGTTGCCGCAATGCTCAAAGCTACACACTGCCAGGTCAATGAGATCCACCAGGATCAAAGACCTTCCTACTCGATGAGCTCGATTCGTCGATCCGCCGTGCCAAGATCCAATCGCCGCCCTAGCCGAAGCCGTTTTGCTGACCAGCATTATGAAGATGGATAACCCCTCTAGGGGGAGCTAGGGGGAACCGCATTGACTACCCTCGCCAACATGACCAAGAAGTTGACCAAGACATCTGAGCGCACATCAACAATCTTTGAGACGCGCGATGTCATATCGACGTGTGTCGTTTCCCTCACCACAAAGAGGAAGTACGCTGGCACCAAGAATATGAGCAAGAGTTCAGTAATCCAGACACAACCCTCCAGCCGCTTAATGCCGGCAATGTTGTCGATCACAACGATGATGATCCTGAAGGGCCCCGAGCATGCACAAGAGCACTACGAACACTCTATTGGCCCCATGGTTTCAAAATCACCGGGGTCGAGCCCTACGAAGGACGGATGAACCCCACACAGTGGCTACAAGCTTATGCCACCACCGTGCGCGTCTCTAGGGGAGCTACCAGTGTCATGGAGAACTATCTTCCCATTATGCTCATGCCAACCATGATGAACTGGCTCACTAGCCTCGCCTTGGATTCCATCGGATCTTGGGAATAGCTAAACAAGGTCTTCATCGACAACTACATGGCTATGTGTACTCGGCCAGGCACCAAGCACGATCTGAATTGCATCTATCAGAAACCGTCCGAGCTCCTCTGTAGCTACATTAGACGATTTTTTGAGATGAGGAATTCTATTCCCAACATCACAGAAGTAGAAGTCATTACCGCCTTCGTCAATCAGTTCAAAGGATTCATAGAGATATAGATCCTAACATTTATAACCAGAGACTTGAAGCAGCAAACCAGCAAGGTACCCAATAGATAGAGATTCCACAAGGATATCATTATGGCACAGATTACAATACCCTTCATATGATTCCAAATCCGGGGTATCAAGGTACCCAAAATTTGAATCCGTAGATGGATCAGCAATTGCAAAGAAATCCAGATTCATGTGCTGATGAGTTGTTGCTCAGATTGATCGAGATGATGAAGAACCAGTTCAGTTTGAAGCCAAAAGGGCAGACCTTTTTGTACAAACATCCATATCCAGAGTGGTATGGTTTGGTCACTCTTCCTGCAAATTACAGGCTCCCAGAGTTTGCAAAGTTCACTAGCCAAGATAGCACAAGCACAATAGAACATGTCAGTCATTATCTTACACAGTTGGGCGAAGCATTCATTAAAGAGGCCCATCAAGTTTGTTTCTTCTCCTTGTCCCTATCAGGACCAACCTTCACTTGGTTTTCATCATTGCCAGTTAATTCCATTGCCAATTGGGCTGACCTAGAGAAGTTTCATATATATTTTTATACTAGGACAGGAGAGAAGAAAATCATAGATTTGATGACTATAAGGCAGAGAACTAATGAATCATGTGCCGAGTTTCTTCAGAGGTTCCTTGAGACTAGAAATTTGTGCTTCTAATTGAACTTGACTGATGATCAGCTTGCTACTTTGGCCGTTCAAGGAATGTTGCCAACTTGGAGAGAGAAGCTGCTTGGGCAAGAGTTTAACAATTTAGGCCAGTTGACTCAACGAGTGGCAGCACTCAATAGCCAATTCTAGAGTATGCGTAGAGATACCTGATTCCAAAAGAGCACCACAATTGCCGAAGCCTATAATCCATATTCAGTTGATGACGGCAATGAGGATGACGAAGAAGAAGAGATTGCTGTGGCTGAGTGGAATTGGAGTAAGAAGACAATAATGGTGCCAAATCCTTGGGGAAAAGGAGTTGAAGAGAGTTATGATTTTGATGTCACAAAATCAGACAAGCTCTTTGATTTCTTGCTTGAAAGAGGACAGATCAAGTTGCCCGCCAATCATGTTATGTTGCCTCCTGATCAATTGAAGAATAAGAAGTTCTACAAGTTTCATAACGCTACTTCTCATTCTACTAACGAGTGCAGAATTTTCTAGCAACATATACAAAGGGCTATTCAGTAAGGGAAGCTTAAATTCGATACACCTCGGAAGATGAAAGTTGATGATAATCCTTTCTCGAGAGATCAAAATATGGTTCATGCAAAGTTGCTCAAAGGGAAGACTAAGGTCCTAACATCAACCAGAGCAAAAGAAACTGGAACAGTCGATCCCGAGATGCAAATATCGGCTGATGAATATAGAGAGATTAAAAGGCGCCACGACCAACAGAAGAGCCAATATGAGTAGGGAGAGACGTCAAGGAATAGGGCGATAAGGCTGTGTATCACATCTCAAATTTTGTTGAATAAATGGCAATGACAAAAGGAAAAGGATTATCAGCATTGGTTAGAAGAGAAAGAATACCAGCGTCAGCAGGAGAAAGAGAGGTATGAAAGAAAGCAAGCTGAATCACATTGGAATTGTCCTTTCTTCAGACATTGTTGGAATGAAGGTTTGAAATTGCCTACTAAAAATAATTGCCCAGAGTGTAGTGAGCAATATTGGGAGTTTAGACAATCTCAAGCCAACCGCTGGTCTGTCCATGCTCGAGATAAGTATCAATAATAATATGGATCTGTGATTAAAAATAGAAGTGTCGACGATCGGCTCAGGAAGTGAGTTGTTGATCAAAATTGGGCTGATTATAAAGAAGAAGATAATGAGGAAGAGTATGTTTGGCAAGAAGGGCAATGGTGTCTAAGAGGTTTGATAAGAAGCTAAAAAAGTAGGGTGCAACACAAAAGGAACAGAGAGCTAGAACAGGCTCAGACATCTGGTAGGCCTCAAGTGTGGTGTGCTAAATAAATAGCCGATAGGGGTCAACCATCGACTAATATTCAAATGGCTTTTCTGTTGTCGTCAGAATTCAGAGCTCTAGCAGATCAAGAAGTCTATTTAGATTTTGATGAATCAGAATATGAGGAGATAGTTGACAAGTTGATAGTTGTACATCAAGCTATATTCGATAAGCCAGTCAAGCATCGACACTTAAAAGCTTTATATGTAAAAGGTTTCATTGATGGGAAGCCAATGAGCAAAATATTTGTGGATGGAGGTGCTTCTGTCAATCTTATGCCTTATACTACTTTTGGTAAACTTGGCAAGGGACTAGGAGATTTGATTAAGACCGACATGATGCTTAAGGACTTTGGGGGTAATGCATCCAAGACCAGGGGGCAATGAACGTCGAATTGACAATCAAAAGTAAAACTTTGCTCACCACATTCTTCATCATTGATGGAAAAGGATCATATAGTTTACTCCTTGGTCATGATTGGATTCATGCAAATTGTTGTGTACCATCAACTATGAATCAATGCTTGATTCAGTGGCGTGGAGATGATGTTGAGCTGGTTCATGCTGATGATTCTGTAAGTATCATAACAACTGATCCAATGTATTGGGAACTAGAAGACTTTGAGTGTTTTTCTGGTAAGCTATGGGAAGGAGGCTTCATTAAGATCAATGATGAAAGCCAACAGCGATCCAAGCAATTGGCTCTAAGAGTTTGTTTTAATGGATAATCCAATAGATGGTACAAGTGGTAAGCTAGGGCATGGCTTGTAACACCTCTGGTGTTTTGACCTAGCACTAAAATTTGACATGTCATCATGTGCATTGCAAAGCATTCATAAAGTAGAAAATTTTGAATACATTCACTAAATAAGCTTTATTTCATAATGTTGTTATTTTATGTGATGTGATTCAAAACCCTAAATAAAGATCATGACCACAAGGGTCAAATTTCATGTGATCATGTGAGACCATGTGTCATTTGACCCAAATAACCCTAATGGGCCATGTTACTGGTCAAAAATCAAAGTTAAAGTAAAAAGGTAAACAAATCAAATTTGAATTCAAATTCAAATCATAAAGGTCCTTTTTGCCCCTTTTGTCTAATTCAAAATCCATTTGGAATTTGGGGTTGTGACAAAAAGCAAAGTTGAAGATTATTTTATAAGGATCAACTTTGGTATTCAAAGTTTTTCAAGTTTACATATAAAATTTGGAGTAATTTTGAAATGATTCAAATGCTCAAATGCACCCCAAATTCAAATTTCAAAATGAATGTAGAATTTGAAAATGTTCCTTGAAGCAAAGTTGTAGAGTTTGAAAAGTTGAGCAACTTTCATTTTTGGAGATTTTCAACTTCTTTAGAAAATTTGTGAGTAATTTGCAAAATGGACTCAGTGGCAAATCTGTAATTACTTCAAAAATCAAGATAACCACAGGACGCCACCGCCTCACCACCGGCGTCCTTTCTCTGGCCTTCTAGGCGCACCTGCGAACACCCTTGGCTTCGCGCTGGCGTGGGGAGCACGGTGCGTGTCGAGTCCGTGTGCTCCTAGCCGAGCTATAAGACCTAGACAACGTCGTAGGCTTTTCTTTCCTTCCCTCTGTTTTCCCAACACCGCCGTCTCAACTCCGGCGAGCTTCTCTCGTCTCCTCAGCGCAAGTTAGCCCCGAAAAAGCCATGTTCCAGTTCTGCCTGCTCCTTGTGCATCCGACCGAGCTGTTGCTACCGCTTGATTTCACCGACGACCTCAACGTTCATCTTCCGGATTCATCTTCCTCATGGCCGGCGACCTCAACGGAAACTCCGATTCACCATGGCCAGCATCATCCGGTGAGTCATTGCTGTTGCTTGTTGACTCGATGGCTTTGTCTTGATGCTGTAGTGCTTATTCCACTCTTGCCTACTCGTTTTACCCACTACAGTCGCTGAAACATTGTCGTCGATGAGGTCCGCTCCGCCATGATCCCAGTCACCGTCGAAACGCGTCACCTTAGCTTCTCCGGTCTCGCTTGTTGCTTCAACACGATCGGGGTGAGCCACTGATGCTTCCTGAACTCTCTGTTTCACCGTTACCGGCCTTGTTTCACCGGTGTAATGCTGCCGTGCCACCACGTCTGCCATGGCCGGTGTCAGCCTTGTTCTATGTCATAATCAACCTTCGTAGTGACACAGATCAATGCGCCAAGCTCTTGTGAACATGTTGGTACTTTGGCCGTCGCTGTTGGGCTCACCGTCGGTGAGTTAGCGCCGATCAGCGCCGTCGAAGCCATGGTCAATGCCCGAGGTTGGGGATGACAGGTGGGGGCCGGCTGTTAGTGAGAGAGAGAGAGAATAGTGTATTTTGGTATTTTTCTATTTTTGAATAGTGCTAAATCTATGGAAATTTGTAGGAAAATAATCATAGCTCCAAAAATTCTAAAACTTTGTGTGTAGCTTCTGTACATGTTCTAGTATGGTTCAAAAATTTCAAACTTGAAATTTGAATAAATTTTTAATGTTCAAATATTCAGTCCATTAATTGATAAATGCAAATTCCATGATTTTTGTAGGCCACTGTATAATTCCAAAAATTATGAAATTTGTTTTGGTACACTAATTTGTCATGAGGAAGCTTACATAAAATTTTGATGTCATTTGGAACAAGTTTATTTTTGGGCTTATTTCCAAATTAATTCAAAAATAAACAAAGCAACCCTAAGTGTTTGATTAGTGTTTGATCTTGTTTTGATCATGTTTTGTGATTAGTAGGGTTTCAAGATTAGTTTGGTCAAGTCACATGTATGATCCTTGATGGTAGATTTGCAAGTTGGTTTTATTGGCTTGCAACTGTACCGTGAAAAACAGTTGTATTCAAAGTGTTGTTATATTTTATGTACCATGACAGCATCATCTTTACATTATCATCATGTTAAAGCATATGTTATCATTTTGTGTAGAATTCAAGAGTGAAATGATTCTAGTTGAGCAAGTTCTAGAAGAATCCCCGGTTGTCACGGGATTCAATAATTGTGGTACTGATCCGGAACCCGAGATCGTCAACGAAGGCAAGCCCCGCTTTATGCATTAAACCATTACCTTGTTTACTTTGAAAAGTTTATCACCTATGTTACCTATTGCATTAAGTTGATTTATTCAAATGTTACCTACTTGATGCATTGCCTACCTTGTTAATTGTTTACCATCCTTGAAGATGATTTCTTTTACAAATGCGTAGAATGCTTAGTATGCTTTATGATAGGCTTTCAAAGTAAAAGTTTCGATACAATCAAAGATGGCATACTGGCCAAAGAAAGAAAGAAGATAGAATGAACTAGAGACTAGTCGGGTGACTTATCTTGAATGTTGGGTAATGTTACCGACTATGTCACTTAAAGGCCACTCATTGTGGATCTTCTGAACGAGACACTTTGTAGTACTAGTCACATACTCCGGTAAGCCTACTTCGGCTAATCCGATACTAAGACAAATGCCCACGCACTAGGAGTGGAGAGATGGCGGGAGTAGCGTGTACCCAATGATGAGGACATCACCTGCCTGGATACAACCACATTAGCAACTTTTGATTCACAGGTGAAACAATCCTTTACCATGATTGTATTTGATACATTTGATGAATTGATGCTGCACCATGATGTGTGTTCGTTGTCATTTTCAGAAATACTTACATGGATCAAGGGAAGGTTTGATTGCATATGGAAAGCATGGAAGGTTAATGAAGTTGATTGGGGACCAAATCCATGTATTCCTAACGTCCTCCACCTGGACACCACGTCACTTTTGGTCCAAGGAAAGAAAGAGATCAAATCCAACACGTTTTGGGGCTGGATTCGGACTCCAGGACAGCTCCAACTTGTGATGTTCACCACGGTCGCATACGGACTCGGATTGGGACGTTCTAGCACTTTTTGGAAAGCTTATCAAGTCTATTTTCCAACGGATCTAGACTCATGGCTATATCTTATCCGATGCTTCCGTAGTCGTCGTTTTCACGCCAGGACCTTTTCTGCCTTTGGTGCTGCGTCACCCTATTTTGGGCCGATGGTCCATGTATCAAGTTGGGTCCATTAGGGACGCGTCCTAGGGTTGGAGAACGACCCCAACACCCCCCTGGTCGTTCCCCTAGGTATTAATAAGGATTAGAGCCGCCACAAACAGATGGGGTTTTTGTTTAGATCAAGTTTAGCCATTGCTACTTCCTTGTAGACGCGTGTGTCGACTAGACCATCCGTTCTACTCGATTCAGAACCCCAACTTTGTGAGTTCAGATTGGTTTTTCATCTCCATATTTGCAATTGAGTTGCTTGTTCTACTTGTTCTTGCTTGTTCCTCGATTGCTTGCAGGAATTACCCTAGTGGTTTGGTTGATCGTGCTCCACAAGATCGCGACGGCTATTGGAGGTGGTGTATCGGTTGCTAAGGCGCATCATCCTTGGATGGTTGTAGTCGGGCCGTGAACGTCATCTCCATCCCCAAATCGAGTTATCCACCTTCTCTCATCGAAAGATCGGGATTCACCCTAGCGGGTTCATATCAGTTGGTAATCAGAGCAAGGTTGATCGGTGAGAGACTTCCAGTTCTTTGCTGTTTTTAATCTCCTTTAGTCCAGAAAAAGCCAAAACAAAATTAGTAGATTAGTTCTTCATAATCCCAAAAACCCTTTGAGCTTAATACTATTACTGCTTAGTTAGGGCTTATTGAATTAATGGTTGCATCGTCGTGTCAAGTTGCTGGTCTTAGCGTCTAGTCGTTTAGAGTTTCGAGTTCTAGTCACGTTTCTGTCACCATCGCAGATTTGAGTTTATTTGTTTCTCTCTACGAATCCGAGTGGATTTCCAAATTCCTTTGTTTTGTTTACCACCATTATCCTAGCCACGTCCTTGGAGGTTTCATCCACGTCCATATTTCCATCTACAAAAAGGAAATCCAACAAGATCAAGGTAGAATTCGATTCGGAGTCCTGTTTTATCCTGAAAAGAAAAGCACCATATTTCCTTTGTCAGGAGTCCGAATAAGGAGTTTAAATATAATCTGGAAACCTTAACTTGTGCTCTTTCCAACAGATCTGACATTGCTCCTAAATTCATTTTGAGCGCTTCGTAATCGCCCTGGAGATTTGCGCATCTCCTGGTTTTGCAAAACAGCCACTGGTTTGACTTTGCTACTGAATCACCCTTCCCAAGGATACATTTAATTGCTATAAGTAGCTTGTTATCTCTTGTTGCAAAATTTCAGCTTTGTGCTACTTGAAAGAAAAAGAAAGAAAAGAAAGAAAGAAAAGAAAGAAAGAAAAGAAAGAAAGAAAGAAAAGAAAGAAAGAAAAGAAAGAAAGAAAAGAAAGACAGGAAGAAAGAAAGAAAGAAAGAACAGAAAGAGAAAGAAGAAGAGAAGGATTTTTCTTTTGTTGTTATTCCTCTCCTTGGGATCCTTCTTTGTTGCAGCTCAGTGACTTCGTTTGTGTCTAGGCTCGCGTCTCTAGCATGTACTAGCCTAGGACCAGCACAATAACGTCATTGAGCGTTTGTTCAATTTGCTTGCAACTAACGTGGTTCTAGTACTTCCTTGCTTTAGCCCACCTATAGCTCCACATATTTCGACTACAGCTTGACAAGTGTTGTTGTTGCGGCACCGATACACTTCATTCCATGGTTGTAGACTTGTTGGTTGCCGTCACCTCCTGTTTGGCTTGGTAAGAACTTGTAAGGGCTTGTTTTAACAAGTTGAGTTTGAGAGAATTACAACCGACACATCCTAGTAGTTGATAGGAGGATACATATTGTTTTTTGTGTTTCTTGTTTTCTACTAATCATGGCAGGTGATATGGAGATTTTTGAGCTGTTGAAACTAGACCCTCATATTCAGGATATCATTCAACACTTGCCGTTATATGATGGTAAGTTTGATCCTCAAGCTTACATTGATTGGGAGTTAAAAGTAGACAATGAATTTGATGAGCATGACCTGTCCGAGAAACAAAAGATTTGTATTGCCTCTAATGTTTTGATTGAATATGCTTTACTAGAATGGAAACACATTTGTAGGCATAACAAAGTTCTAGAATCTTGGGAAGACTTCAAATTTCTTTTTAGAGATGCATTCGTTCCTTCATATTATGCTGATTATTTGCTTGCAAAATTAGACAACTTGAAGCAAGATAGTAGGACTGTAAAAGAATACTACCATGATTTTAAGATTTGCATCATGTTTGGTGGATTAGATGAATGCATGGAAGATGTTATGAGTAGGTTCATGAGAGGGCTCAATTCTGAAATTCGAACCTTGTTAATTAGTAAATCATACAAACATATTGGTCAATTGTTTTGTCTTGCTCTCAATGCTGAAAAGGAGAGTCTATTATCTGTGAATACTTGCAAGAATGATGTGACCCATAATGTCCAAAATTTGTCCACTCTGCATGCTAATGAAGAGCAACAAATAGTGGAACCCACTACTGATTTTCCTTTGTCACAAAATGAATTACTTGTTGTTCCTTGTGATAAAGAGGAGTTGTGTGCTGATGATTCTTTTACTCCTATGCCACAAGTAGCGAATAAGTGTGATACTTTTGGTTTGGAACCATACAAATGTGCTGAAGATAAGCTTTTTCATCCTATTACATGTGCACAAGATGAACTGAACTTGCTGTCCTCTTTAAATACTTTGGGTTATATTGAATTTGATATTCTGTGTAATCTAAATTGTCTAAAAGAGAAACTTAAATTTGATTCTGGTTTGCCAAGTTTTAATCATTGCTCGCTTCATGCAATTGGCAAATATGACAGCAAAGGAGAATATTTGGTGCATAAAGTTTATATTTGCTCTAATCTAAAATATCCTTTTGGGCCACAATACCAAGATCAAATTGAGGGCTGCACTAACACTAATAATGTCTTGCAAAGTTTTCCTAGTTTTTCCAATATGCAACAGGGTAAGGCCAAAGAAGGGGAGCATTGCTGGTTGTGGCCATGCAGCATAGTCATCGCTCCATGCTCCAACATCAAAGCAAGCACCTTTGAATGCCATTGGGGCAAGTCGAGGACGACTTGCAGCCAAGAAGGGGAGAATGATGAGGACATCACCTGCCTGGATACAACCACATTAGCAACTTTTGATTCACAGGTGAAACAATCCTTTACCATGATTGTATTTGATACATTTGATGAATTGATGCTGCACCATGATGTGTGTTCGTTGTCATTTTCAGAAATACTTACATGGATCAAGGGAAGGTTTGATTGCATATGGAAAGCATGGAAGGTTAATGAAGTTGATTGGGGACCAAATCCATGTATTCCTAACGTCCTCCACCTGGACACCACGTCACTTTTGGTCCAAGGAAAGAAAGAGATCAAATCCAACACGTTTTGGGGCTGGATTCGGACTCCAGGACAGCTCCAACTTGTGATGTTCACCACGGTCGCATACGGACTCGGATTGGGACGTTCTAGCACTTTTTGGAAAGCTTATCAAGTCTATTTTCCAACGGATCTAGACTCATGGCTATATCTTATCCGATGCTTCCGTAGTCATCGTTTTCACGCCAGGACCTTTTCTGCCTTTGGTGCTGCGTCACCCTATTTTGGGCCGATGGTCCATGTATCAAGTTGGGTCCATTAGGGACGCGTCCTAGGGTTGGAGAACGACCCCAACACCCCCCTGGTCGTTCCCCTAGGTATTAATAAGGATTAGAGCCGCCACAAACAGATGGGGTTTTTGTTTAGATCAAGTTTAGCCATTGCTACTTCCTTGTAGACGCGTGTGTCGACTAGACCATCCGTTCTACTCGATTCAGAACCCCAACTTTGTGAGTTCAGATTGGGTTTTCATCTCCATATTTGCAATTGAGTTGCTTGTTCTACTTGTTCTTGCTTGTTCCTCGATTGCTTGCAGGAATTACCCTAGTGGTTTGGTTGATCGTGCTCCACAAGATCGCGACGGCTATTGGAGGTGGTGTATCGGTTGCTAAGGCGCATCATCCTTGGATGGTTGTAGTCGGGCCGTGAACGTCATCTCCATCCCCAAATCGAGTTATCCACCTTCTCTCATCGAAAGATCGGGATTCACCCTAGCGGGTTCATATCACTCATGGCTAGAAAGTGGCCGGATTTGAGGTGTGCTGTGCTCTCGGGTGGCGTGGAGACGGCTTAGTATAGGAGGATCTGGTAGCGAGGTTGATATATGCAAGATTAAGTTCTACATATGTCATGTGATAAGGAATCCCCAGCTGGGACTTGAATTAATTCGAATTGCCTGTGCTCCGCGGATATGGAGACTCGATTCATTACAGAAGCAATGCAGGACTGGTGAATTACTAAAATATAAGAAAAGAATGGAATATGGGAAATGTACATTTAGTTGAGATAATGAACTAAAAGGACTTAGGGGTAAAACTTGAAAATAGAATAAGAATAGTAAGCTTTTGGCAAAGAACTTTTGAATCTTGCTACATCCTTACCTTGTCCCAACACCTGCATCTTTAAAGTCTTTCACCCACTGTTACGTTGGGTTAGTCTTGTTGAGTACTTTTCTACTTAGGGTTTGTTAACCCTTGTTGCAGGTGAGTCGCATGCGCAGGCTTGTTTTGGTCCCTGCTACATGTCTGTGTTTGAAGTCAATGACGATGAGGAGTGATGAATGTCCTTTGGACAAGGCACTAGTTTGTATGATAAATAAAGTTAATGTAATATTATCCCGCTACTATGGTTGTAAGACACTTATGGTATTGTAAGTTTGAAAACAACTAGTTTGTAAACTATGTTATCTTAAGACTTCCGCTATCTTTTACTCTGATGTATATATTTGAATAAACTGTTGTAATCTGCAATGTCTGTGATTGGGATCCTGTTTGAAAAGAGAATCGTGGATCATTCGGGTTTCCCGAGGACACCTGACAGACCTATTGAGTTGTTGGGAACTCATGAACGCTATCCGAGGTCTGTTAAGACAACAATAGGTGCACGTGGGCCTGATTTCTTAGGAGATTCTACCACAGCTGGTATTAGAGCAGTTCCCATCTAAGATCATTGTAGGTTACTTTGGAAAACCTTCAAATTGATTTGGATCAAAGAAAGTAAACTTGATATTTTAAAGTTCAAATTTCTTTCTACTTACCTTTGATCTAGACTCAATCCGGTCTTATTTGAAAGTTCGTGGCGGATAATATGATTTGGTTTGTCCTATGTACTAAAAATTGAGTACTTATGATTATATAAATCTTTTGTACTTAGATTCGTAAGATCGATTCATGCATCATGCTTGAGCACCTTGCATAATAATTCCCCTTAATAGTGGTTGAGTAAGTAATGTCAATCCCATTCTTGCTAACCTCCATTATCCTCAAGCCATTCTTATAGTCCTACCCTAAATTCTACAGGCTATGGCAAAGACCAAGGTAACCACATGCAAGTCCACCGAACCTCATGGAGTCCCTCGTCACCAGTTGGCACCACGAAACCATGAGCTTGGTGAAGGAAGTTCCAAGAACCTAGGAGATGAAGGATCTTCAAGCAACCCCGTCAACATTGAGAACCTTTCCAAGGAGCTCAACACTCTTTGTCGAGCTCATGCCAAAGATCAAGAAGAGCTGGTGGAAATGCAAAGGGGCATCACCATGACCATGGAGCTGCGGAATGAAAGCCTGGACATGAGAGGATGCGGCCAATGAATGCGTCCATGAGTTAGAGTTCTATGTAGAAGACCTGGAGATGGACAATGCCATTCTTCATGAGAATGTCCACATGCTGTACGCTCAACTTCATCCTCCTCATGGGGATGGTGAAGTTACAGATGAAGAAATGATTGTAGATCCTAGGAGAAGTCAGAGATTACAGAAGAGGAGGAGGATCCTGAGGAGTTAGTATACTTCTCAGATGAAGATGAGGTTTCGTCCGATATGGGCACGGATGCCGATGACTAAGAGCTCGGAGTAGTAATAGTTCCTTTACTGCTTTCCTAGTAAACCAGGGTTGTCTTGTGGGATACAAGACATGTAAATTAAATAAGTAACCCTTTGTAGCATGAAACCTTTTAAATGCTTTCAATAAAGAATAATGTAAGTAAACGTGTTTCTCTAACTAGATGCCTCATCCTATCACCCGAACTGGTGCTAGTGGCTCACATGACGATGATGAGTGCCCAAATCCTCCACCAATGCCTTCAACTATGGCGGATGCCATCGCCGCACTTGTCAATGCAACGGCAGAGAATGCTAGGTTGTTAAGGGAATTGACGCAGAACCAACAGGCACCATACCCTAATCGTGGCCGCCGAAGAATGGAAATGACAGTCAACCTATGTTGATTTTACTAACACACGTCCGCCTATGTTCTCTAAGGCAGAAGAGCCTTTAGAAGCTGACGATTGGCTTAGGACAATAGAACAAAAGTTTGAGCTAATTCAGTATACCGAGATTTAGAAACCAAGGTTTGCGGCACAGCAACTCCTGAGGAGCTGCTGGTGCCTGGTGAGGCAAATTTGGTAGCAGTACAGCCCGCTGGTCACCAAATCACCTAGAGGGAGTTTAAGGATGCCTTCAGGGCACACTATATTCCAGATGGTGTGATGACCATGAAGTTAGAAGAGTTCTTGGCTCTTAAGCAAGGGGAGCACCTGGTGATGCACTATGTTGGGCGTTTCAATCACCTGTCGCAGTATGCTATAGAGTATGTGAATACTGATAGGAAGAAGAAGAATCATTTTCTTAGAGGCCTAAACACTAAACTTCAGACCATGATGGCAACTTGTGGTAACGCAACTTATCATGAGACAATCAACATTGCTATCGCTTCGGAGGAGAATTACCGCAGACACAAGGAGGCGAAGAAAAAGAAGATATCTGCTTTCGGATCATCAAGTGGAAAGCGTCAAAAGATAGTCTACCATCCTCAGAATCATGGCCATACGCCATTCCGCCCACTACAAGGCCAAGGTAGGCAGCAAATCTTTATTCGCCCTACAACTAATACGCCTTATCCTCATCAAGCACCGCAGCAGCAAAATAATACAAATAATGCAAACCACAATGCTACTCCCTAGAATCACAATTATCCATGCTATAATTGTGGTAAACCCGGACACTTTTCCTAAGAATGTCCGTATCCGAGGAAGAACAATCCTGATGCACCCAAAGCCCCTATTACTCAAGCTCAGAATCAGTACAAGGGCAATGCTCAGAATAGTCAGAAGGGTCAGGCTGAGAAGAAAACTGGAAGGGTCTTCTATACTCAGGTGGAATCTATTCCAGAAGGAGAACCAGTAATGATGGGTATGTTTCCCATTGCTAAGCATCCTGCAATTACCTTATTTGATTCTGGTGCATCCCATACATTCATCAATCGTATATTTGTTATGAAGCATGGGATAGCTATTGGGGAAACAAAAGAACCATATCATATACAGTCACCCGGGGAACGAATCTATACAAGGGAGGTAGTTCAGCATGTACCTATTGATTTGGGAGGTTATGAGTTCCCTACCAATATGCTGATATTAAAGGATCAAGATATAGATGTGATCCTTGGTATGAATTGGTTAACCGAACACGGGGCTATCATAGATGTCCTACGTAGAACCATAAGGGTAAATGCACCTGACAGCAAAACCCAACTTCTCATCCAACTTCCCTTTCCTAAGAGTATAATGGAAACAGTCTGTGCAACTATTGTTGAAGAAGCCAAGAAAATTCTAGTGGTATGTGAGTTTACGGATGTCTTTCCCGATGATCTACCTGGTCTGCCACCAGATCGAGATGTAGAGTTTAGAATTGATCTGAAGCCAGGAACGGCACCTATGTCCAGAAGAGCATATAGGATGCCACCCAAAGAACTAGTAGAATTAAAAATGCAACTACAAGAGTTGTTAGACAAGGGTTTCATTCAACCCAGTTCATCACCTTGGGGATGCCCTGCTATCTTCGTGAAGAAGAAGGACCAAAGCTTAAGGTTATGTGTTGACTATCGGCCGTTAAATGAAGTCACCATAAAGAACAAATACCCCTTACCCCGAATTGATTTGCTTTTTGATCAACTTGCGGGAGCTAAGGTGTTCTCGAAGATAGACTTGAGATCAAGCTATCACCAGATTAAGATCAGACGAGAAGATGTGCCGAAGACAGCGTTTACTACCCGATATGGTCTATATGAGTATCTAGTCATGTCTTTTGGGCTGACCAATGCCTCGGCTCATTTCATGTACTTGATGAACTCAGTTTTCATGCCCGAGTTGGATAAGCTTGTTGTGGTGTTCATTGATGACATTCTTATCTATTCTAAGAGCAAAGAGGAACATGCAGAACATCTCCGCATTGTTCTACAAAGATTAAGAGATCACCGACTATATGCCAAATTCAGTAAATGTGCATTTTGGTTGGAGGAAGTATAATTTTTGGGTCACGTGTTATCTGCTGAAGGTATAGCTATTGATCCGAGCAAGGTAGAAGAAGTCCTTAACTAGAAAGCATCTACCACTGTTCATCAAGTTTGTAGTTTTCTGGGGTTGGCAGGGTATTATCGTCGGTTCATCCCTGACTTCTCTAGAATTGCGAAGCCAATTACTGGACTATTGAAAAATCAAACTAAGTTTGTATGGTCAACAGAATGTGAGGAGGCCTTTCAGACATTGAAGAAGTTGCTGACAACTACACCAGTTTTTGCACAACCGGATATCGAGAGGCCATTTGATATCTATTGTGATGCATCTGGAATTGGTATTGGCTGTGTTCTGATGCAAGAAGACAGAGTCATAGCATACGCTTCTAGACAACTCAAGAAACATGAAGAACATTATCCCACCCATGATCTTGAATTAGCCGCCGTTGTTCATGCACTCAAGATTTGGCGACATTATTTATTGGGCAATATCTATCATATCTATACGGATCACAAAAGTTTGAAATACATCTTCACTCAGTCAGAAGTTGAATATGAGGCAAAGAAGATGGTTGGAACTTATCAAAGATTATGACTTAGAAGTGCATTATCATCTAGGCAAGGCTAATGTGGTTGCCGATGCCCTGAGTCGCAAGAGTCATTGCCATTGTCTGACTGTGAAACCTATGCAACAAACATTGTGTCAAGAGATGGAGCATCTAAATTTACAAATCATAGAACAAGGTTCCCTGTCCAATATTGTAATTGAGTCCACTATCAAAGATCAGATCATTACTGCTCAACAGAAAAGTAAGGGCATAGCCCATATCAAGGATAAAGTCAGATCTAGAAGACCAACATGTTTCAAGATTGATGAATTAGATGTCATATGGTTCAAGGATAGATTGGTAGTACCCAAGAATCTGGAGCTGCGAAAGTAGATTCTTGATGAAGCTCATTCTACAAGATACTCCATTCATCCGGGTAGCAATAAAATGTATCATGATTTGAGAAAGAGATATTGGTGGACCAAAATGAAAATAGAAATAGCTCAATATGTGGCCAAGTGTGATATTTGTCAGAGAGTCAAAGTAGTTCATATGAAGACTGCAGGTCCATTACATTCGTTGCCAGTTCCATCTTGGAAGTGGGAAGATATTTGTATGGACTTCATCGTGGGATTGCCCAGGACATCTGCATGCTACAATTCAATATGGGTTATTGTTGATTGCCTAACCAAGATAGCTCATTTCTTACCAGTCAGAGATAAATATCGAGCGGAACAATATGCAAAGCTTTATCTTGATAGAATCTTCAGTCTGCATGGGGCACCCAGAACCATTGTCTCTGACAGGGGGTCATTGTTCATATCCAAGTTTTGGAAAAGTCTACATGAGTCTTTGGGAACTAAACTTATCCGTAGTTCTGCTTATCATCTGCAAATAGATGGACAGACTGAGAGGGTAAATCAAATTCTTGAAGATATGCTAAGAGCATGTGTCCTTTCCTATGGTGCTAAATGGGATGAATGCCTTCCTTTAGCTAAATTCTCATATAACAATAGCCATCAAGAGAGCATTAAAATGGCACCATTCGAAGCATTGTATGGCCGTAGATGCCAGACACCTTTAAATTGGTTAGAAGCTAGAGAATGTTGGTTCTTTGGACTGGATGTGGTCAAGGAAGCTGAAGAGAAAGTTAAACTCATACAAGCCAATATGAAGGTAGCTCAATCCCGATAGAAAAGCTATGCTGATACGAGGAGACGACCGCTAGAATTCAAAGTGGGAGATCATGTCTACCTCAAGGTATCGCCGATGAAAGGAGTTCATCGTTTTGGGATTTGGGGAAAGTTGGCGCCCCGTTATGTCGGTCCTTTTCAGATCCAACAACGATGTGGACCGGTCACCTGTCGCATCAAGCTACCAGATCACATGTCAGCGGTGCATGATATCTTCCATATATCCCAGTTAAAGAAGTGTCTTCAAGTACCTGACCAAGTGGTCGACTTTGGTGATGTAGAACTAGAACCTGACTTGACTTACACTGAGTACCCTATTAGAGTCTTAGATCAGAAAGATCGAGTCACTCGAAGACATACAATCAAGTTCTACAAAGTACAATGGAATCAACACACTGAAGATGAAGCTACTTGGGAGTCCGAGGATTACTTAGAAGAAAACTTTCCTGACTTCTTCACTTCTATCTAGTTGCAATACCTTGTCTATATTGTAACTTGTCTCATTTGTCAACAGAATGGAAAACCCCCTCACTAGCCTTTTGAATAAAGTTGTAATGTGATAGCTTGACACATTTCCTTTTCCATTACTTAGCTCTAGGTTTTAAATCTCGGGACAAGATTTCTTTAAGGGGGAAGGGTTGTAACACCTCTGGTGTTTTGACCTAGCACTAAAATTTGACATGTCATCATGTGCATTGCAAAGCATTCATAAAGTAGAAAATTTTGAATGCATTCACTAAATAAGCTTTATTTCATAATGTTGTTATTTTATGTGATGTGATTCAAAACCCTAAATAAAGATCATGACCACAAGGGTCAAATTTCATGTGATCATGTGAGGCCATGTGTCATTTGACTCAAATAACCCTAATGGGCCATGTTACTGGTCAAAAATCAAAGTTAAAGTAAAAAGGTAAACAAATCAAATTTGGATTCAAATTCAAATCATAAAGGTCCTTTTTGCCCCTTTTGTCTAATTCAAAATCCATTTGGAATTTGGGGTTGTGACAAAAGGCAAAGTTGAAGATTATTTTATAAGGATCAACTTTGGTATTCAAAGTTTTTCAAGTTTACATATAAAATTTGGAGTAATTTTGAAATGATTCAAATGCTCAAATGCACCCCAAATTCAAATTTCAAAATGGATGCAGAATTTGAAAATGTTCCTTGAAGCAAAGTTGTAGAGTTTGAAAAGTTGAGCAACTTTCATTTTTGGAGATTTTCAACTTCTTTAGAAAATTTGTGAGTAATTTGCAAAATGGACTCAGTGGCAAATCTGTAATTACTTCAAAAATCAAGATAACCACAGGACGCCATCGCCTCACCACCGACGTCCTTTCTCCGGCCTTCCAGGTGCGCCTGTGACCACCCTTGGCTTGGTGCTGGCGTGGGGAGCATGCTGCGTGTCGAGTTTGCGCGCTCCTGGCCGAGCTATAAGACCAAGACGACGTCGTTGGCTTTTCTTTCCTTCCCTCTGTTTTCCCGACGCCGCTGTCTCAACTCCGACGAGCTTCTCTCATCTCCTCAGCGCAAGTTAGCCCCGGAAAAGCCATGTTCCAATTCCGCCTACTCCTTGTGCATCCGATCAAGCTGCTGCTACCGCTTGATTTCACCGAGAGCTCGCTGTCGATGTTCATCTTCCTCACGGCCGGCGACCTCAATGGAAACTCCGATTCACCGTGGCCAGCATCATCCGGTGAGTCGTTGCTCTTGCTTGTTGACTCTATGGCTTCATCTCGATGTTGTAGTGCTTATTCCACTCTTGCCTGCTCGTTTTACCCACTGCAGTCGCTGGAACGTTGTCGTCGACGAGGTCCGCTCCACCGTGATCCCGGTCACCGTTGAAACGCGTCACCTTAGCTTCTCTGGTCTCGCTTGTTGCTTCAACACGATCGGGGTGAGCCACTGATGCTTCTTGAACTCTTTGTTTCACTATTACCGGCCTTGTTTCGCCGGCGTAACGCTACCGTGCCACCGTGTCCGCCATGGCTGGTGTCAGCCTTGTTCCGTGTCGTAATCAACCTCCGTAGTGCCACAGATCGATGCGCCTAGCTCTTGTGAACATGTTGGTACTTTGGCCGTCGCTGTTGGGCTCACCATCGGCGAGTTAGCGCTGGTCAGTGCCGTCGAAGCCACGGTCAATGCCCGAGGTTGGGGATGACAGGTGGGGGCCGGCTGTCAATGAGAGAGAGAGAGAGAGAATAGTGTATTTGGTATTTTCTATTTTTGAATAGTGCTAAATCTTTGGAAATTTGTAGGAAAATAATCATAGCTCAAAAAATTCTAAAAAATTGTGTGTAGCTTCTGTACATGTTCTAGTATGGTTCAAAAATTTGAAACTTGAAATTTGAATAAATTTTTAATGTTCAAATATTCAGTCCATTAATTGATAAATACAATTTCCATGATTTTTGTAGGCCACTATATAATTGCAAAAATTATGAAATTTGTTTTGGTACACTAATTTGTCATTAGGAAGCTTACATAAAATTTTGAGGTCATTTGGAACAAGTTTATTTTTGGGCTTATTTCCAAATTAATTCAAAAATAAACAAAGCAAACCCTAAGTGTTTGATTAGTGTTTGATCTTGTTTTGATCATGTTTTGTGATTAGTAGGGTTTCAATATTAGTTTGGTCAAGTCACATGTATGATCCTTGATGGTAGATTTGCAAGTTGGTTTTGTTGGCTTGCAACTGTACCGTGAAAAACAGTTGTATTCGAAGTGTTGTTATATTTCATGTACCATGACAGCATCATGGTTACATTATCATCATGTTAAAGCATATGTTATCATTTCATGTAGAATTCGAGAGTGAAATGATTCTAGTTGAGCAAGTTCTGGAAGAATCCCCGGTTGTCACGGGATTCGATAATTGTGGTACTGATCCGGAACCCGAGATCGTCAACGAAGGCAAGCCCCGGTTTTATGCATTAAACCATTTTTGTTTACTTTGAAAAGTTTATCACCTATGTTACCTATTGCATTAAGTTGATTTATTCAAATGTTACCTACTTGATGCATTGCCTACCTTGTTAATTGTTTACCATCCTTGAAGATGATTTCTTTTACAAATGCGTAGAATGCTTAGTATGCTTTATGATAGGCTTTCAAAGTAAAAGTTTCGATACAATCAAAGATGGCATACTGGCCAAAGAAAGAAAGAAGATAGACTGAACTAGAGACTAGTCGAGTGACTTATCTTGAATGTTGGGTAATATTACCGACTATGTCGCTTAAAGGCCACTCATTGTGGATCTTCTGAACGAGACACTTTGTAGTACTGGTCACATACTCCGGTAAGCCTACTTTGGCTAATCCGATACTAAGACGAATGCCCACGCACTGGGAGTGGAGAGATGGCAGGAGTTGTGTGTACCCTCGTGGCTGGAATGTGGCCGGATTTGAGGTGTGCTGTGCTCTCGGGTGGCGTGGAGATGGCTTAGTATAGGAGGATCTGGTAGCGAGGTTGATATATGCAAGATTAAGTTCTACATATGTCGTGTGATAAGGAATCCCCAGCTGGGACTTGAATCAATTCGAATTGCCGGTGCTCCACGGATATGGAGACTCGATTCATTACAAAAGCAATGCAGGACTGGTGAATTACTAAAATATAAGAAAAGAATGGAATGAGAAGGAATGGAATATGAGAAATGTACATTTAGTTGAGATAATGAACTAAAAGGACTTAGGGGTAAAACTTGAAAATAGAATAAGAATAGTAAGCTTTTGGCAAAGAACTTTTGAATCTTGCTACATCCTTACCTTGTCCCAACACCTGCATCTTTAAAGTCTTTCACCCACTGTTACGTCGGGTTAGTCTTGTTGAGTACTTTTGTACTCAGGGTTTGTTAACCCTTGTTGCAGGTGAGTCGCATGCGCAGGCTTGTTTTGGTCCCTGCTGCATGTCTGTGTTTGAAGTCAATGACGATGAGGAGTGATGAATGGCCTTTGGACAAGGCACTAGTTTGTATGATAAATAAAGTTAATGTAATATTATCCCGCTACTATGGTTGTATGACACTTAGGTATTGTAAGTTTGAAAACAACTGGTTTGTAAACTATGTTATCTTAAGACTTCCACTATCTTTTACTCTGATGTATATATTTGAATAAACTGTTGTAATCTGCAATGTCTGTGATTGGGATCCTATTTGAAAAGAGAATCATGGATGATTCGGGTTTCTTGAGGACACCCGATAGACCTGTTGAGTTGTTGGGAACTCGTGAACGCTATCCGAGGTCTATTAAGACAACGATAGGTGCACGTGGGCCCGATTTCTTAGGAGGTTCTGCCACATGGCTTCACGTCGGCCGATGAATTAGAGGAGATAGACATTGGTCTTGGAGATAGGCCTAGGCCAACGTATGTGAATGCTAACTTGGATCCTAAGTATAAGCATGAGTTGATGGAGGAATTTAGAGATTGTGTTGCTTAGGAATACAATGAGATGCTTGGACTAGATCGATCAATTGTTTGATCTTTGGTCTGAAGAGTTCTGGTGCAACCTATCAAGAAGCGACCAATTAAAAATATCTAAAGGGATATTATCCTAGCATTTGGATCAATACTTGACAACCAATTTATTCAGTCATCGACTCTAATAGCTAGTACCAGAAGGGTATTGCCTTTAGCTCAAAAACTACCCCAAAAGGGGGAAAGCCGATACAGTATGTATCGCCTATAAAGCAAAAACCATCATAGAAATGATTATGGTATACACAACACACTGCAGAGAATACACTGAGATATAATCATAGAAAATAGAGATTTTATTCATTGATTAGTGTTCCCTAAATACAAACTAATCAAAGACATTGTTTATCACATCCTGAGCGGATGTGTGTCCACGATGGCCTCCGCTGCATCGACAAAGTCCTCAATCAACTCCTCGTGCTCCTCGGGGCCATCTCCCATTAGGAAATTAGTCTCCATGGTATGGAGCTTGTACACGGTCTAGACCTGCACCGCGGCCAGCGCCACCGATGTGCCACGATGGACGCCATGAAGGGCGATCTCCTAGACACAGGCTAGGACATCGTGGAGGCGGGCGTTGATGAGGGGGGCCTAGGCATTAACAGCTGCCATAGCCATGTTCGCCGCCAGTCGGAAGGGACTCCAATTGCATCATCAGGGCTGGCAATCATAGAAACAAAGGAACTATCAAGATAAAGATAGTGGAAATTAGAAGAAGAGTTTTCTTGGAGTTCACCTTACACACCACCATGGTGTCAAATTTGGCCAGCCGTGCCCGAGCAGCATTGGCCTCTTCCTTGGTAGCGAGAAGGGTGGCTTGAGAGGCCCCAAGGTGGATCTCAAGCTGACTGTTTTCCCAAGTTGCCTTGGAATAATGGTCCTAGGCTGCCCGCCACTCCAGGAGGAAACGCTAGGCGTTGTCGCTGTTGTAGGAATCGGAGGAGTCCGACGATGAGTCTGGTGCGGAGGCAGCATCAGATGTAGCATTGGAGGGCTCATCGGCCCTGGGAGGATGTCACACCCAATTTTGCATAGCAAAACCAAGTACTCATATATGTGCGCCCAGGATGTCCAAACACACACATATATCAAAAATTGCAATAGTATGAAAGTAAAGTACTTATTACATCGCATATCTCATTATAAAATGAATACAAAGTTTGCTCAAAGGCAATATTATTACAATCATAGAGGAATAACTAGCCCAACTACCACAGGGACTCCAACTGGTGAACGTCTCCCTAGTAGTCCTAGACATCCTCTAGAAACTCTTCATATCCATTATCTATTACCCATCCAGGATTTTCATTGGATGTAAAGCAAGTGTAAGCTCTCCATGCTTAGCAAGTATATCAAAGGGATCTATGAGGCTCAAAAAGGCTTGACACTGTTTGACTACGGTTCGCAATTTTAGTTGATCGAATTTTAGCATCCTGAATCACTACTTTAATGAACAGTCCCAATTCCCAAGTGATATCAAAGTATAGTCATGTTTATCTCAATTCCCAACCATCCATCATCCACAGTTACCACTAATCTCGAAGGATCCAGACCGCTCATATCCGTGAGCATGGCTGTTATAACAGGTTAATTATTTTGGCAGAAATTGTACAACTTTACCCACTGAGCCATGATTCCCAATGCCGGGGTTTGTGAGACCCACTACACCTCTTCCCAGGAGGTGTGGTAGAGTTTCACTATGAAACCCTTAGCTAGTTGCACTAACAGGTCATAGCTACAAAGGAATGGCACACGTGGGCATCACAGCATGGTGCACACCCTAACAGAAAAAGGAAAGATACCCTCTTACCCCTTACTAGAGCTATAGATGAGCTAGTACAATCTAGTTAATAGGTTAAAGTCAAAGCCATGTGACACTCGGTGTTGTACGGTCCCTCCTAGGTTGCCACTTCAGGATTAAGTCCTTATGGAGAGGCACTAGAGTACTCAACCCCGTACTCTAGCCCCCTATCTGTTGCTAAAAGCAAATTGCATATAGCCTTTAATCAAGTTTAACAATTATTTCATGTTAAGCGCTGCAACATCTATCCAAAATGCCTACCCAAAAACCTGAGGTATCAAGGATATGTGGTACAAGTAATCATCTAGGTAAAGTCCTTAAAGGCATTTCAAATTAAACACATGCATGAATATGAATGGTAATAGTTCATAGGTAACAAGGGGCCTTTGGTACACTTGCCTTCCTCAAAGTTGTCCTAGAAGTATGACTGATCTTACTGTGGGTCCTCAGTCACCTCAAATGGCTCACCCTCTAATCGTGATCCAACCACCAATCAAGCATCATACCAATCATTACATGCATACAAGATAGACTTCCATTAGAATAGTATAGCAAACAGTGAAAACATAAGTTGAAAAGCTTATAAATCTATTCTACACATTGCTACGAACATGTGAGCGAAAGAATCACTCAAATCAGACTTAAAACACGGAAATTATGCATGAAATAAGAAGTAATGGCATTCATGTAGATAAACTGAACCTATTTTTGAATTAAAACAATTAAAAATATGAATATTCACGTTTATTGGACTGCGGGCACTAAATTTGGAAAGTACATGGTCTAAAGTGAATAAAAACAGGACTGAAAAATAACTACTTTGAATTGAAATGGACTGCGGGTTGATTCTGAGAAAACAGAGGGGTTTTTTCTGAAAAATGCACGCGACTGACTGCGGGTTTGACCTACGGCTGACTGGGCGAATGCGTGGCACCCTCTGGTTGGCGCGGTGCACCACACATGCGTGGGCGCACTGATGTGGCACTGCAGACTGCGTCCATGGTCCAACTGATGGACCGATTGTGATCCAACTAGTGGGATCTAATCCCAACCGTCTAGAGCTGATCGGATGGCACGGTGAGTCCTACGCCACTACACAGGAACTTTGGCGAGCACACCATGGCCGCTAGCAAGGCAGTCACGGTGGCGAACCTCTAGTACGGTGGTTCTAGCCATCTCGAGACGAAACAAAAGCATATACATGATCTATGGAACCTCACGAACTCGTTGAGAGGCAAATCGGGGGTGGAATCACGCTGGTGGGTTGGTTCTACGGCGGCTCCATGGCCGGCTTCAACTGGGGATCACCGGTACGGTGTTCCAGGGTGTGAAACAGAGAATGGAAGGTATGGGGAGGGTCGGGAGCTCACCACGAGTCTAGTGAAGGCATTCTCGGTGTTCGGGACAGCTCTAGAGGCGAGGTCGATGGTGGTGGTGCTCTGGAGAGAGGAAGAACACGCGGGTGAGGGGGAATCCAAGGAATCCATCACCAAAACTTCAAATAGAACGTACCTACGGGCGTGGAAGTTCACTATGGAGCTTTGAGGCACGTCGATGTCGAGTTTAGAGGTGTGGGCGAGGGAGAGCTACGGCGGCGGTGGGATTCGGCCACGAACAGAGGATGGGAGAGGGAGAAGGGATGGCGTAGGGATTTATAGGCCAGGCAGTGAGCGCAAGAAGGAAGGGAAGCAGGCGGATTCGGGCAAGATTGGCCGCTTTCCTTCTGTGGGCGACAACGGTCGCCTTCCATGTCGGGCAGCGCTGAAGGCGGCCGGAGAAAGGAAAGAACCATGGGGAAAAGAAAGGAAACCAAGGAAGAAGAAAGGAAAGGAAAGAATGGGGCGCTAACAGGTGAGTGAGAGAAGAAAGAGAGTGGCGAGCGCGGCATTGCGGGCCACGGTGCCTAGCTGGGCCGGTGCTGGCATGCGGTGCGCTGCGGAGGAGGGCTCGTAGCGTGTGGGAGAAGGCCGGTGCGGCAGGCCGCTGAGTGGGCTGGTGCGCCTGGCTGGGCCGCGTGTGGTGCGCGCACGGGAAGAAGGAAAAGGGCCACGCCATGCAGTTGCGGGCCAGTGCGGGCAGTGGAAAAAAAGAAAAGACCAGGCCTAAACCTAGGGTTGCGCCAGAATGGAAGATGAAGTTTTTCCAAAATCAAATCTTTTTTCCAATTCCATTTCCTCTATTTACAATTCTAAATCAAATTCAAATAAGATTTGAATTCAACTTCAAATCAACTACCCTACACTCATCCAAAAACCATATGCTTCGGCATGAATGCAACAAACATGTTTCTAAACCTTATAGTTTATTTTATTTATCCAGTATTTATTATTTGGCCTAAGTTAAAAATATCTAGAAAATGTAATAAAGGTTAAGAATAAATTGCTAATTTGTAGTAGAATTTTTGGGTGTTACAAACCTACCCCCTTAAGATGAATCTCGTCCTCGAGATTCGGATGGTTCAAAGAGATTGGGATAGTCAGTTCTCAGATCTTCCTCTCTTTCCCAAGTTGCCTCATCCACGGAGTGTCTGTTCCACTGAACCTTGCACATTCTTATTATCTTGCTCCTTGTGATTCTCTCTGTTGTTTCCAAGATTCTCATTGGATATTCTTTGTATGATAGATCTCCTCGGATATCCAGTTCTTCCAAAGGTAGTTGTTCCTCAGGTACTCTCAAACATTTCTTAAGTTGCGACACATGGAAGACATCGTGAACACCTAAGAGTTGCTCTGGTAATTCAAGCTGGTAAGCAACTTCTCCTCTCCTGTTGATGATCTTGAATGGTCCCACATACCTGGGTGACAACTTTCCCTTGGTATGAAATCTCTTAACTCCTTTCATAGGTGAAACTTTGAGATAAACAAAGTCACCGATTTCAAACACCAAATCTCTTCTTCTCGTGTCCGCATAGCTTTTCTGACGAGACTGTGCAACCTTTAAGTTTTGCCTTAATGTTTGTACTTGTTTTTCTACCAGTTGGAAAACATCTGGTCCAAAGACTTAACTTTCCCCCGTTTGATTCCAAAACAATGGGGTTCTACACTTCCTGCCATACAATGCCTCAAACGGTGCCATCTTGAGACTCTTTTGGTAGCTATTATTATAGGAGAATTCGGCATAAGGTAAACTCTTATCCCAACTTGTCCCATACTGCAGAGCACAAGCTCTTAGCATATCCTCTAAGATCTGATTTGTTCTCTTGGTCTATCCATCTGTCTGAGGATGATAAGCTGAGCTAAAGTTCAACTTCGTATCCATGGACTCATGCAATTTCTGCCAAAAATGTGATGTGAACTATGTACCCCTATCCGAAATAATCTTCTTTGGTACTCCATGTAAACATACAATCCTTTCCATATATAACTCTGCTAACTTTGCACCCGAATAAGTTACCTTGACCAGAATGAAATGTGCTACTTTTGTCAGACGGTCTACAATCACCCAGATAAAGTCAAATCCTCTCTGTGTACGGGGTAATCCAACTATAAAGTCCATTCCAACTTCTTCCCATTTCCACTCAGGTATCTTCATAGGCTGTAGCAAACCTGATGGCCTCTGATGTTCTGCTTTTACTCTTTGGCACGTGTCACATATGGCCACATGTTCAGCTACATCTCTCTTTAGTCCATACCACCAGTATCTCTCTTTAAGATCAAGATACATTTTAGTACTCCCTAGGTGTATGGAATAGGCTGAGTCATGAGCTTCCCTCAAGATAGACTCCCTAATAGTCTTCACTTCTGGCACACAAATCCTTTTACCAAACCATACTGTCCCTTGATCATCCATATGGAATCCTGGGGCTTTACCAATCACTATATGCTCCACAATATCCTTGATCCTCTCATCATTCAGCTGTCCCTTATGAATCGCTTGTTCCAGAGTAGGTTCTACCTTTAACTCCATGGTGTTGGCCACAATACCCAAATTCAGGTATTTGAACTCCTCACACAACTCTTTAGGTAGTTGAGTTGTATAGGCCATGTTCACATAACTCCTTCTACTCAAGGCGTCTGCTACAACATTAGCCTTTCCCGGGTGATAGTGTATGTCCAAATCATAATCCTTGATTAACTTTAGCCATCTACGCTGCCTCAGATTTAGATCTAATTGTGTGAATATATACTTTAAACTTTTATGGTCTATATAAATCTCACACTTATGACCAATCAAGTAATGCCTCCAAATCTTGAGAGCATGCACCATAGCTACTAATTCCAGATCATGAGTCGAATAATTCAACTCATGTTTTCTCAGTTGTCTAGATGCATAGGCAACAACTCTACCTTCTTGCATAAGAATGCCACCTAGACCTTGCTATGAGGCATCACAATAGATGGAGAAGCTTTTGGTGAGATCAAGTAAGATAAGCACTAGGGCAGAAGTCAATCTCTTCTTTAACTCCTCAAAACTGTCCTGACATTGCTTAGTCCATACAAATTTGGCATTCTTTTCTAACAAGGCAGTCATGGGTTTTGCTAACTTAGAGAATCCCTTGATGAATCTCCTATAATACCCAGCCTTACCAAGAAAACTCCAAATCTCACCAACATCCTTAGGTGGCTTCCAACTCAACACATCTCTAACCTTCTTGGGATCCACTGCTACTCCTCCATTAGAGATTATGTGACCAAGGAAAGATACTTCTTTTAGCCAGAACTCACATTTGCTAAACTTGGCATAAAGCTGATGTTCTCTAAGCTTCTACAACACCAACCTCAAATGTTCTTCATGTTCTTCTTCATTCTTAGAGTACACTAATATGTCATCAATGAACACGATGACAAACTTGTCAAGGTACTCCATGAACACTTTGTTCATCAGATACATGAAGTAAGCATGTGCATTTGTCAGACCAAAGGACATGACTATGAACTCATACAGTACATATCAGGTCACAAAAGCAGTCTTGGGGATGTTAGTACGCCTTATCCTCAACTAATGGTATCCAGATCAAAGGTCGATCTTGGAAAACACACAAGCCCCTTTCAACTGGTCAAATATGTCATCAATTCTAGGCAGTGGGTACTTGTTCTTAATTGTGACCTCATTAAGTGACCTGTAATCTATGCACATCCTCTGTGTACCATCTTTCTTCTCTACAAATAGTACTGGTGCACCCCAAGGTGAAGAACTAGGTTGAACATAGCCCTTATCTAACAATTCCCTTAATTGTTTCTTAAGTTCTGCTAATTCATTCACTCGCATTCTATAGGGTCTCTTAGCTATGGGTACAGTTCCAGGTAAAAGTTCAATTATAAACTCGATGTCTCTCAGGTGGCATACCTGGCAATTCCTCATGGAAGACATCTGGGTACTCATTTACTATCCTTATATCTTCTAAGGTTGTGCCCTCCAACTGATTAACCCAGCAGATTTCTGCAGCTGACTGAGTTGCTACATACACAACTTCCTCTCTAGATGAAGTGGTAAGATTCACAGAACTATTGCCATAATTAATAACTACTTTCTGCAACCTTAACCAATCCATACCCAAGATGACATCAATATAGGTTGAGTTTATGACTACAAGATTTGCTTGAAATTCTACCCCCTTATGCTGAGACTAGTAGCTAAGCATATCCACTCTGCTTTCATTACCCCTCCAGGTGAGCTTACTAACATGTGTTTCTTCATAACACTTACTGGAATACCATGCTTCTTTATGAATGTATATGCTATGAAGGAATGCGAAGCACCAGAATCAAAAAGTACTGTAGCGGAGTTTGAGTTGACCGGAAACGTACCGATCACCACATCTAGTGCCTCCTGAGCTGTTTCAGCAGTCACATGGTTCACCTTTCCCCGAACATAATTCTGCTGCGAGTTAGCCGTCTTCTTGGGGCATCTATTGAGTAATGTCCCGTCTCTCCACAATTGAAGCATTTATTATCATTAACTGCATTTGGCGCTTTTGGTGCGCCATTCCTCTATGGAGCATTGGGGGCATTGTTCCTCACAGGTACATTGTTGGGCTACTGCTGGCGCTGAGCTAGTGCCTTGTACTACTGCTGCTGCTGCTGTGCATGCTGGGGTTGCTGGATGCGATTGGGACCTAACTGACCTTGATAGCACTGCTGAGGTTGAGCTTGTTGAGGGTTGGTACGGAAGCAAGAGTTTCTCCTGGATTGTTGTCCTTGAAACTTCCTCTTTTTGTCCTCCATCTGTTGGCACTTGTTGTCGATCACTAAAGCCTTATCCACCAGCTGCTGGAAGTTAGCAAAAGTATGAGACACCAACTGGTACTGGAGGCCATCATTCAGACCCTCCATAAACAGCTCCTGCCTCTTTCCGTCCTCATCTACCTCAGTCAGTGCATACCGTGACAATTGTATGAACTTGTCATGATATTCAGCAACAGTCATGCTCCCCTGCTTGAGAGCCAAGAACTCCTTCTTTAGCTTTATCAGTCCCGTAGGCACGTGGTGAGAGCGGAAGGCACTACGGAACTTAGCCCAAGCGATGGTATTAGCTTTGGTATGGCCGAAGCAGAATGAGTCCCACCAATCTAGTGCAACTCCTTGCAACTGTCCAGAAGCATATAAACCTTCTCCTTATCATCACATTGGGCAATCTTCAGTTGCCTCTCAATGGCACGTAGCTAGTTGTCAGCCTAGAGTGGGTCGGCAGAGTGCTTGAATACAGGTGGGTGTCCTTTCAAGAACTCTCCCCTCTTATCTCTGGCATGAGGGGGTGCATTCCCATTCCCTTGCCCCATGTTCTGCATATTCTGGGCCATCTGCTAAAGCAACTGTGTCTGCATCATCATCAGCTGCTCCATGGTGACTGGGGGAGGTGGTGGCAGTTCCTCGCCTCCCTGGTTGTTCCTCCTAGTGTTCACCATCTGTAGATGCATCATATAAGCCTCACATGTCCAAGCTTATAACTCTTAAAAGATACTGGTGTAACAAGAGTAGGTGTAGGCAAGAGATATATGTAGGGTATACAAGAAGATATTTGTTCTGAACTTTTCCGGCGAGTTGGACAACAGCAGTTTAGTAAAACGAGTATATCTCACTCTCTGTTTATCATATGATTGCGTATTTTACCTTTCTGGAAATCTTATGAAAGTCTCTACAACTTTCATTTAGAACACTTTTTCAGATTCTGAAGTTTACTTAGTCAAATACAGACGACAAGCAGTACTGTTCCAGAATTCCGACAGCACAGAAACCTCAACTTACAACAGCTGTATCTCACAATTTATAATAGGCATTGAGGTGATTCCAGAGCCAAAAGAAAGATGTTGAAGTCTGCCTATCTCCATAAAAATTTCATGATCATTGGACATCTATATTATGAGATATGAACTGATAAATACAGACTGCTCAGAATGATACAGAATGGACAGCATGATAAAACAAAACCCAACTATTTATTCATAATATCCTTAAACCTTAACCTTAACTAAATGACCGTGGACATGCCCACAAGTCATCACAATCATATCAAAGATCCAAATCAAACATTATTCATAATAATAAACATCCAACCATGAAAGTGACACTTGTTCAACCATTAAAAGAAACTAAACACTCTCTCGCGTAACTACGCGTGTTTATTACATATTTTTAAGACTCTCCTATGGGTATGGGTCAACATTGGTGCTGGTGCTAGGGTCTCCAAACTCTCCTCTATTCCTTAGGGGCGACTGATGAGGTACTCCTAGCTCTTCTACATCTGGACCTCCTAGCTGCTGCTTCAGTGTAGTGTTTTCACGGGCAAGCTGCATATAGGCCTTCCCCATGACATCGAGCTCATCTAGGGTCTGATCCAAGTCGGTGTTGGTCTCAGCCAAGCACAACAAGGTAGGCCTCAGCCTTAGGTTCACCTCTCCAAGTGGTGCAGCGATGTTGCATGTAGACTGGCCGCTCCGACGGCGGGGAAGATAGTGGTCATCCTCCTAGGCGATGTCATCAAAGTGGCGGTCGCGGTTGACCATCAACACCTGTCGAGTTACATCCCTAATGACGGCCGCACGTGTGAGCCATGCAGTGGTGGCGCGGTGGATGTAGCGCACCCGAGTGCCCTCTCGGATGTACACTTTTGTCTCCCAAAAGCCGGTATAGTCGGGGTGGGTCCAATGCTCCGTCCTGTACTGAACAGTGCCTCCAGGGTGGTAGCGATGTACAAGTGCGAGAAGCCTGGGGTGGTAGTAGGCATCACCCTCCAAGTCATAGTGGATCTCCATGGTCCATCCCTGAGCCAACAGTGCATTGTGATCATCATCACTATCATCACCTCCATTTCCACCATCTCCTCCATCATCACCATCATCACCACTGTCTCCACGATCTCCACCGTCATCACCTCCATCCGCATCAGAATCATCAGAGTCATCTCCATCGTCAGGGTCACCAGCTCCCTCCTGGGCACCCTGTCCATGCTCCTCCATAGGATCCTCCTCAGACTCCTCTATCTCAATGGGCTCCTCGAACATGGGTCCCTCTTCTGTTTCTTCATCCATTGGATCTTCCAGCAAGTCCTCTAGAGGTTCCCCCATGGGCACCTCCATAGGCGGTTCCTCCTCCTGGTTCCTTAGAGCTTCCACCAGATGTGCTGGGACATGCTTGCCCAATGTGAACCTGGTCCTCCTGGTGGGCATCAGGATGATCCTCTTGCGCGGGGGTCTACTTGGTATGGGCCATCTACAAGAATGAAAAGGTTGAGTATTAGAACAAAATAATTTTTGGCAATAGATAAAGAACAGAATATAAGCAAAAAATTTATAGCAAATTAAAGGTAGTAAAATAAAGATAATGTGATCCTAAAAACGTCCATTTCTAACTTGGTTGTTCATCCTATAGTCAGTTATAGCTCTGATACCAATTTATCGCACCCAATTTTGCATAGCAAAACCAAGTACTCATATATGTGCGCCCAGGATGCCCAAACACACACATATATCACAAATTGCAATAGTATCAAAGTAAAGTACTTATTACATCGCATATCTCATCATAAAATGAATACAAAGTTTGCTCAAAGGCAATATTATTACAATCACAACGGAATAACTAGCCCAACTGCCACAGGGACTCCAACTGCTGAACGTCTCCCTAGTAGTCCTGGACATCCTCCGAAAACTCTTCATATCCATTATCTGTTACCCATCCGAGATTTTCATTGGATGTAAAGCAAGTGTAAGCTCACCATGCTTAGCAAGTATATCAAACGGATCTATGAGGCTCAAAAAGGCTTGACACTGTTTGACTACGGTTCACAATTTTAGTTGATCGAATTTTAGCATCCTGAATCACTACTTTAATGAACAGTCCCAATTCCCAAGTGATATCAAAGTATAGTCATGTTTATCTCAATTCCCAACCATCCATCATCCACAGTAACCACTAATCTCAAAGGATCCAGACCGCTCGTATCCATGAGCATGGTTGTTATAACAGGTTAATTATTTCTGCAGAAATTGTACAACTTTACCCACCGAGCCGTGATTCCCAATGCCAGGGTTTGCGAGACCCACTACACCTCTTCCCAGGAGGTGTGGTAGAGTTTCACTATGAAACCCTTAGCTAGTTGCACTAATAGGTCGTAGCTACAAAGGAATGGCACACATGGGCATCACAGCATGGTGCACACCCTAACAGAAAAAGGAAAGATACCCTCTTACCCCTTACTAGAGCTACAGACAAGCTAGTACAATCTAGTTAACAGGTTAAAGTCAGAGCCATGTGACACTCGGGGTTGTATGGTCCCTCCTAGGTTGCCACTTCAAGATTAAGTCCTTATGGATAGGCACTAGAGTATTAAACCCCGTACTCTAGCCCCCTATCTATTGCTAAAAGGCTCCATTTTATCACATTGCATCTAGCCTTTAATCAAGTTTAACAATTATTTCATGTTAAGCGCTGCAACATCTATCCAAAATGCCTACCCAAAAACCTTAGGTATCAAGGATATGTGGTACAAGTAATCATCTAGGTAAAGTCCTTAAAGGCATTTCAAATTAAACACATGCATGAATATGAATGGTAATAGTTCATAGGTAACAAGGGGCCTTTGGTACACTTGCCTTCCTCAAAGTCGTCCTAGAAGTACTACTGATCCTGCTGTGGGTCCTTAGTCACCTCAAATGGCTCACCCTGTAATTGTGATCCAACCACCAATCAAGCATCATACCAATCATTACATGCATACAAGATAGACTTCCATTAGAACAGCATAGCAAACAGTGAAAACATAAGTTGAAAAGCTTATAAATCTATTCTACACATTTCTACGAACACGTGAGCGAAAGAATCACTCAAATCGGAATTAAAATGCGAAAGTTATGCATGAAATAAGATGTAATGACATTTCTATAAATAAACTAAACCTATTTTTGAATTAAAACAATTAAAAATATGAATATTCATGGTTATTGGAATGCGGGCACTAAATCTGGAAAGTACAGGGTCTAAAGTGAATAAAAATAGGACTAAAAAATAACTACTTTGAATTGAAATGGACTGCGGGTTGATTCTAAGAAAATAGAGGGGTTTTTCTGAAAAATGCACGCGGCTGACTGCGGGTTTGACCTACGGCTGACTGGGTGAACGCGTGGTGCCCTCTGGTTGGTGCAGTGCACCACACATGCATGGGCACGCTGATGTGGTACTGCAGACCGCATCCATGGTCCAACTGGTGGACCGATTATGATCCAACCGGTGGGATCTAATCCCGACCGTCCAGAGCCGATCGGATGGCACAATGAGTCCTGCACCGCTGCACAGGAACTCCGGTGAGCACACCATGGCCATCGGCAAGGCAGTCATGGCAGCGAATCTCCGATATGGTGGTTCCAGCCATCTTGAGATGAAACAAAAGCATATACACGATCTACAGAACCTCGTGAACTCATTGAGAGGCAAATCGAGGGCGGAATCACGCTGGTGGCTCGATTCACGGCGGCTCCATGGCTGGCTTCAATTGGGGATCACCAGTATGACATTCCAGGGTGTGAAACAGAGAATGGAAGGTATGGGGAGGGTCAGGAGCTCACTGCGAGTCTGGTGAAGGCGTTCTCAGTGTTTGGGATGGCTCTAGAGGCGAGATCGATGGCGGTGGTGCTCTAGAGAGAGGAAGAACACATGGGTGAGGGGGAACCCAAGGAATCCATCACCAAAACTTCAAATAGAAGGTACCTACGAGCACGGAAGGTCACTGTGGAGCTTCGAGGCACGTCAACGTCGAGTTCAAAGGTGCGGGTGAGGGAGAGCTACAGCGGCGGTGGGATTTGGCCATGAACAAAGGATGGGAGAGGGAGAAGGGATGGTGCAGGGATTTATAGGCTGGGCGATGAGTGCTAGAAGGAAGGGAAGCAGGCGGATTCGGGTGGGATTGGCCGCTTTCCTTCTGTGGGCGATGGCGGTCGCCTTCCATGTCGGGCAGCGCTGACGGTGGCCGAAGAAAGGAAAGAACCGGGGGAAAAGAAAGGAAACCAAGAAAGAAGAAAGGAAAGGAAAGAATGGGGCGCTGACAAGTGGGCCGAAGGCGCAGTGAGTGGGAGAAGAAAGAGAGCGGCGAGCGCGGCATTATGGGTCACGGTGCCCAGCTAGGCTGGTGCTGGCGTGTGGTGCGCTACGGAGGAGGGCGCGTAGCGCATGGGAGAAGGCCAATGCGGCAGGCCACCGAGTGGGCTGGTGCGCCTGGCTGGGCCGCGCGCGGTGTGCGCACGGGAAAGAAGGAAAAGGGCCACGCCATGCAGTTGTGGGCCAGTGCGGGCAGGGGAAAAAAGAAAAGGCCGGGCTTGAACCTGGGGTTGGGCCAGAATAGAAGAAGATGATTTTTTTCCAAAATCAAATCTTTTTTTCTAATTCCATTTCCTCTATTTACAATTCTAAACCAAATTCAAATAAGATTTGAATTCAACTTCAAATCAACTAGCCCTACACTCATCCAAAAACCATATGCTTCGGCATGAATGCAACAAACATGTTTCTAAACCTTATAGTCTATTTTATTTATCCAGTATTTATTATTTGGCCTAAGTTAAAAATATCTAGAAAATGTAATAAAGGTTAAGAATAAATTGCTAATTTGTAGTAGATTTTTTGTGTGTTACAGAGGAATAGGATGAAGGCTATCATTCAGGACAAACCTATAAACAAGTTAGAATAGTTCATTGCCATGAGCAGAAGATATCGATCTCACCTCATACGGCGGAGGCGCTAGCTCATCGGCAGGTTCTCCTCTAGAACCTCCTCCGCCGCGCTCTTGCCTTGGTTATCCTCGCCAGCCATAGGGTTTGGTTGGATCTACAAAAAGGGGGAAGAAAACCACTATAGGGTTTATGAAGGTAGAGAAGTACAAAGAATAGAAGCAGTTGCAAGTATAGATGTATTTGAGGCTGGAGCCCTTGGCTGGTATTTATAACCACGATGCGAGGTAGTAGATATCTTGGGACGTGCAAAAGGTAACCACAATTAACAGAAGGCGAAATGTCGCCCCACTAATGCTAGAGAGAATGCGGCGTTGATAACTGAGATGGAAGATTGAGGAGTTTTCTTAATGGAGGCCATGTTTTCAAACTTAATTGGATTAAAGTCAGGGGTCTGGAATCGGCTATTTTCAAATAGGCTCTTTAGCCGAGACAAGAAAAACAATAGATTAACATAAAATATGGTTATCATTGGTTGCACACAAAATACATGTTGGTATGTAGATTACAAGTTTAGAACATCCTAGATTGCTTTCAATGCTTTTAGCCGGATAGCATCAAATTCTGTGATTTGTTGCTTGTCTTCTTTGGTGATCTAGGAATATTCTTGAGGCTACTGTATATGACCTTGCCTTCTCTAACCTTGGTCAGCAGTTCCCGTTTCTTCTGCTTAATGGCATTGGGTATTTGAGCTAGATTGGACTTATGACGATCGATGGTAGCCTTCATGTTCTCCAGCTCCTTCTCAAGTTCTGCATGCTTGGTTTCTAGTTGGTTCAGCTCTGGCTCAATCCTAAGGGGGGAGTTCTTCAAATTATCGATCAGCTATGCCAGCTCTTTGGCCTCTTGTCTGTTGGAGTTCTTCTTGGCCAATAAAGCTTCATGATTAGATAGATTCCTCTAAGCCTTTTTCACCTTTGGGGGTTGATCTTTAATGATGGATAAAGGTGATAAGACTTTGATGAGATCTGAGGATAAATTATCCTTAATGGCTAAGAAGACTCTTTCCATTGAATCTACATCTTGGACCAAATTGGCTATATCATTTTCAAGCACTGACAATATGTCCCTTAGCCAATTTTTGGTCTCTTCTGATAAAGCTTCTTTAGAAGAGGTGGCTGATGAGCTGATTTTATCTTCATCTATATACTCTTCAAGATCGAAAGAATAGCTCAGAGTTGGAAAAATAGGTATCTATACATAAGGAAATCTTGTTAGGATGATCGAATCAACTTATAATAAGATAAATGGTGAAGTGGATACAATACCTTTTCTGGGTTAGTCTCTATCTGAGGAGAAGGAAAAGCTGATGATGCGCCAATGACATCTGGTTGAATCGGCTCTGAACTTTCAACGTTGGTATCTACAAACATCGAGAAAGATTTTTTAGTTCATGTTTGTTGTAGAAGAATAGATATATGATTTTCTTACCATCAATTGTGTGCTGAACTAGGGAATTGACAGTCTGGGTGACAACAACAATAGGATCACTTTCAAGGGATAGACTGCCAGACTCTTGCTCTTGCATGGGTGTTTCCTCGAGGAGTATCTGGCATAATAATTAGTTAGAGAAGGGTGAAAATTGAATAAAATTAAGAGTTTGGGAGAGATACCTTGGCAACATTAGGAAGTGAAGTGGGATGTGTCTCATATTTTGCTGTCCTAGAGGCATCGGTTGGTTCGGCTAAAGTTGGCTCCTTTTGAGGATCGGTCGGTGAAGGATGGGTTCGTGCTGATTTAAATGCTGGGGACAAAAGTTCAGCACCCAGATCAGGTTGCGATACAATGGTTGATAACTGCAAGGAAAGAATTAGAATTAGAGATTGAAAATCATTTTGGGAAGAGGATGAATTGTTTTACCTGAGCAGTTGATGGTCTTGTTCTACGAAGCCTTTTCCCAGTAATGGTTTTCTAGGTTGTCCCTTGGGCTGCCTTGCGTTTTGAAGATTGGTATGTTACCATTTTAGAGTCAGCCTAGGTTTTCATTAGCTTCTTTAGTGGAGGTGCAATTGATCCCAATCTCAAGGTTGGACATGGCGGATAATACTATATGGCATACCCTTTTCTGTCTATAATTGGGGGGGATTGAATTCAGCATCCTGCAAGGGAGCTCTGTTAGATAAGTTGACAAAGGGATTTTGGTAGATGATCTTTATGAAAGCAAATGAGTTAGCTAGTTACCTCACTATCAGAAAAAAATCTTCATCCAGAGCTATGCAGCTAGGATGAACTGGCCCATAGAAAAGGTGGGTGTGCCATTCTTGCCACCAGAGATCATATAAATGGAAAGTGAAAGAGGCTCTAGTCCATTCATGTAGCTAGAGGGAAGGAAGATCTAATCCTAACTGAAAAACTCTAGAAGCTTCCATTACCTCACTGATGCCTTCTCTCAGTTTTAGTATATCTTTGAAAAATAACCTGGGGGCAGTTGACCAAGACCAAATTGATGAGCTACAAAAGAAGGGTTGTAAAACTCATAGGTTGGAAGGTTGCGTACAAGGAAGGAACCTGTAGACATTTTGCTATGGCCATGATGAAATTCGGCTAGAAGAACGCAAGGTTTGATGAAGGAATTGAAGATTGTAGGTGTCGTTTTGTCTAAGCAGCCTGATTCAAATTGAAATTTGAATGGGAAGACCAACTCATTGTTCTCATCCTCATCATAAGGTAGCCAAGTTAGAATGTCTGCATCAAACCCTCTATAAAACTTCTTGAATCGATGGCCAACATTGACAACAACTGATATGGCCGATGCAGCTTCACCGTAGTTCATGCACTGACGGGTTCTTCCTTCTTCACCTCTGTATGCCTCATCAAAGTTGGAGGTGGGAAAGCTCAAATTCTAGAGATTTGGCTTCACAATCTTATGCATATACAAATTTAACCACATTTGTATTAACCACCAAGGGCCGCTGAAGGTGTGCACTGCTTCATTCTTTAGTAGCTGAGCGGCCACCTGATACATCAAATGGTAAGCTGATCCTAATAGATACTTTCCAAGAGGGATCTCAACGCCTGCTGCTAGATGCTCTGCCATGAGTTTATGATTATAAGTCAGACCACAAGATGACCTATAGAAGATGAATCTTTCTAACCACATGTTCAGAAAGGCCACATGTTCTATTTCGCTAACAGTCGATTCATTCCTGATGTGGTTCTAGATATAGCTTGCCCATCCTGTGTAGTTTGATATTTTGGCCAGTTTCTTTGACCCAGCACCTAAGAGGTTATGTGGCTGCATTGGTTCTGTTATTCTAAGGCCAGTCAACATATAAACATTGGCCAAGGTAATAGTCATTGGGTCGTGACCAAAGACAAAAGCATTCAAGGTGTTGGACCAGAAGTAAGAAGTGGCAATTAGGAGTGAATCGTTTCTCTCCGTTCCAGACAGTGAAAGAGTCAAACATTGGTTTAAATCATAATCTTCCTAGTCTCCGCCCTTTTTTGTCAGACACTCTACAGAACCAGTCTCTCCATCCCTTAGGCATTTTCGGCCAATTCCTAAGGGGATTTTTGGTATTCCATGAAGATAGATCTACCAAGGACTGCCTTAAAGGAATTTCATTGGTTTCTTGTTTGATAAAATTTGAAGGATCAGCATCTCCCATGGGTCCAAGGTAATAAGCATTTGGAACAACAGATGAAGGGATCAAAATTTCATTTTTCATCCCCTGGAAAGCTAGATGAGATAAGCTTAAGAAAGAGAAGAAATACAGAACAACAACTAATACTTGAAGGGTGGAGATTTGGAGACATACCTCAGGGATATAGTCATAGGTTGCCATTTTAGTTAGAATAGATCTAAATCTAGAAAAGGTTGCAGAGGAATGACTTGATGAGCAGCTTGAGCAGAGGAAAAACTACTAGGGTTGGAGCTCTAGTTGCGGCGACTCTGGTTGTTGAGGCTCGCTCGAAGAAGGAGAAAGTAAATGGGCCAAATGAATAAAAAATGATACTGTTGGGGTATTATATAAAATTTGGACCAAGAATATCAAGAGTCACGCATATATCTCAGAATAAACGGTTGTGACATGGTGAACAGGTGAATAGAAATTTTTGAATAAAATCACTTTTATCCCAAAATTGGGGGCATGTGTTTACACCAAAATTTGGAAAGAAGAATGCGGGAATTCAAAGCCAAAGCCAGGATAGAGTTCATAGCCAGAAGCTATGCTTGGCTTCGATGGTGGTGGCTCTAAGAACTCATCCTAAGGAGCAGAAAGTTTTTTTTGAATGGAAGGACTTCATGGTAAAAAAGAATAGAAGGAATAACTTTTTTTCTTTGTTTTGAAAAGGAAGATAAAACACAAGGATACACGGGTGGTGTGGGGGGTATAATCCTAGGTACCCATGGCAATGGATATGGGTCGCACCATAGGGGAGGTCCGGCCCATAAGATCAAGGCCTATGGTGCCCAGTTCTGGTCGGCGTGCATCACAAGGCAGTTAGAAGATATCTTGGCGATGAAGGAAGATCTGCTCGGATATGCTAGATATCGCATTCCTTGTAAATACTTACCATATAGCATAATATATCTAGGCCTAAATCAACTTGTAACCCTACCTCCCAAACTATATAAGGTAGGTAGGGACCCCCTCGAATTCATCTCATATACAATACAATACACTAAAGACACAAGATAGAGGGTATTACGTCGATCAAATGGCCTGAACCTATCTAAATTGCTGTCTCTATGCTTGTGTCACCATCTGGTTCCTATTACACGCACCTCTCCCAATTCTTCTACTATCGTGGGCATACCCCTCGGTAGACTGCCAACCATATTTCGTCGACAATGGCATGCTAGGTAGGGGCTTTGCGTGCTGATTCCATGGCCAAGTAGATGACCACTTTCCTGAGCTTCATGTCTTTCTCGAGCTAGGCCAGATCTTCATGGTCGGATCCATAACTTAGATCATCAGCCCCAACGGCAACATGGAGATTGTGGAAGCACTGACATCTCTGATCCTGATGCTCCATCGCTGGGTTAGGAGATCCATCAGTAATGATGATCTCATTCGCATCCATCGATCGAGTCATAGATCCACTTAGCAGAATGTCAGCTCCTCGTGGGTTCAGTCTTAGATCAATCTAGAGTGAGTGATGAATTTCCTGTACTCCAAGATCACCAAGCCTGCTACAACTGAGCGACCTACTCGGCCACTTCATTCATGCCAGCCAGATTCTGATCTGGTGATCACTGACAACTCTAGAAGGGCGTACCTTTCAATGCTGACCACTCCCCGCCCTGATAGAGATCATGCCGAAGCCCTATTCTTTTGGGCTGGTAGGTATGGGTCCAATCTATTAGGATGCCTTGCACCATCTTTTCACTGACCACGCCAAGCATAGCCATGTCGACGACCTCTATTCGATCAACTTCCTTAAGGCCGAACCAGCCTGCACCAATGGTAAACATGGTGCAAATCTGAACAGATCTTCCAGACAAAACGCTCCTGTTTACACCAAAATTTGGGAAGAAGAACGTAGGGAATTCGAGGCTTCCAAGATTGTGTCATTAAGGAATTAATTGGATAAGGATCGATATCTGCTGGTTCAGATGCGGTACTGGGATCGGCTCTCTTCGGATGACATCAGCAGATAACAGTCAATAAGCTACGGTTGGCGTCGGGAGAAACATGTCGGACTCTACAAAAAGGGAAAGATTAGGGTCCAAGTCATCTTAAGTTAGGAATGTTTTCTCTTATACCAAAAATTGTAATGAGTCATATTTGAGTAGGATTCACAGTTTAGGTTCTGGGTATAAATATTGGACCTCGACTATTGTAAAAAATAGATCCAATCAATCAATATCAATTACTTTTTTGGCTTCACGCCAACCCTTAGGAGTAGGAGTAGTATAGATCTCAGCAAGTTCTTCAACAAGCAGGGCTGCATCAGTCCGACCGACCTTCGGCTTGTCTATAAGTACCGTCATGGCTTATACCTCTGTTTGTAAGGCTGCATTGGTCCGACCGACCTCTTACAAGCTCTAGTATAAGCTAGTTATCGATCCTTATCTAGTTCAAGTATGGCTGCATCGGTTAAGTTTGACCTCCACTGCTTGAATTAGATTAAGGTCAAGTTATCGGCTCAACCTAAGAGTGGCATCCTTCAGGTAGATTCATTAAGTTACTGATCTTACTGATGTTCTTATTGTCATTAGTTTTAGCAACATCAACCTGCCCAATCGAGATCGAACTAGATCAGCCTCATACCCTTTTAGTCCCTCATTTATTTTGTCACACTGAGATGGTTCTTACTTTAAATGATGGATTATGTTTTCATTGGCTATTCTACTTCAATCTTGATCGTGCATAGTATGCGGTTAAGGCATGTCTCATCTTGAGAAGGTTTACTGGTCAGTTGAATCTAGTCTATAGCTCGCTATTATGGATGTAATGATTCGGTCGATCCCCACTGTTAGTACTTTAGATCAGAGTATGCTAGCTGGTAGATTTGCTTTCGACTAGGCATGATCTTGGCTGTTTGCTATGCCTATATTGGCTAAATAGCCGATTGCCCGCACTTTAACGCTCATAGTATGTTTTCATGATCCTATTAAATGTGAATAGATATGTTTACTTTAAAGGTTTAATCTATTATCTTTATTATGGCTGCCATCGATCCGGTTGAACCCCACTATTAAAGATAATAGGCTAGATTTGATGAGTTTATAAATATGTTTATATTAAATAGTTGATTGTTCTCATGCTATGATACTCTTTCTACCTAAATCTGCTATTTCAGCCGATTCGCCTAGTGCTTTCACACATATAGCATGTCTTTTAGAAAACCTATCAATGTATAGATGGTTTTATGGATTCTTTGGCTTTAGTTTGTTGTTATCATCATAGCTGCATCGATCTGATCGAACCTCACTGCTGATGGTAGCAAATTAGATTCAGAGCATTTATAGATCCCATTTGTACTAGATAGTCGATTTGTTCGCATGTTATATCCTTTCTCGTTAAACTTATTGGCTCAATGCTTTTTACACCGGTTATACTTATTTAGCTGATGATGTTACTTATATCTGGGCACATTGCGTTCGTTACTATAAAATCAATCATGACCCCGTATCGGCTTTTTAGTCGATTTTCCCATCTGGCTGCTCCCGAAGTGGCACACTTGGAATTGTCTGGGCAAAACCAGCATGTTCCACCTTAAATTACTAATAAACTTTCTCTCCTTGTCAATTGCAAGTCAAATTGACTAGCACACCTTCAGGAATTCATAGGATCGGCTGGTCCTGCATTAAAGTCAAGTGGATCTCTGGGCTCATCCCAAGCAGATCCTTTCGGCTTATTGTGTGTTGACACTTTTTCATGTCGATAGCTCCACACCATCCTGGAGGAAAGTCTTGAGCCATACTCTGAGGCCTCTACCAATAGCTGCCCATCTTTCCCTTCAGGTTTGGGGAGAGAGCTTTTCATGGTTGGCCACAACAGCATTGCTATCGATGGAGAGACCAGTGTCCTATGCCTGTGAGCACGAATGCCAAGAACACTGAATCACCAATGATGTCGCAATGAAGAAGCAGAAAATGCCACCCAAGCCATCAGAGGTGGCCCGACACCTCTCACCTGTAATCTCCAACAAGATTTCCTCATGGTGGATAATTAGTGAGTGGAGCAGGCGCCGAGCGCCAATCTGGCTATGGCCACCCACGAGTTGGCTAGACTCCCACAAACACTAGAGATACTCAAGATTCAAGCAGTTGCTCAAAGCAGATTAGGCCTAGGTCAATGACATCTAGAATTGGATGTGGCCACCTACTGAATTGGCTAGACAGTGAGGCCATCTCTACTTTCACCTAGAGGACTCCATCACCATCAGGAGCTATGCTCCAAAATTTACTGCAAGAGGTCCCAGACCATTGGCGAACTCCTCAAGGCTGCAAACTCATACTGTAGACTCCGAAGAAGCTGATCGGCCAGAGGGATCAAGGGCTACACAGCCACTTCGCTACCGACCGAAAAAACTCCATCGACAATGTAGAGCAGCCACACACTAAGTGAAATTTCAATGCTACTTATGAAGAACTCCTTGATGGTCCATGCCTAATTCACAAGAATAGCAAGCACACCATGCGACAATGCCATGGTATGGCCAAAGCTTTCCCCAACTGAGGAGCAAAAATGGCAAACGTGCAAGGACTGACAAGTCAGACGACAACAAAGGGAAGGAGCATCCTAAGGGCATATGACCTACTACCCAAGATGCCAATAGGACCATCACCACAATCTTCGGAGGATGCGCCACCTCCGAGAGCAAATGCTAGTAGAAGCTCACCGCTCGATAGGTCATGTCGATCACCAAGTATGACATGGTTGCCGATCCCAAATATCTAGACTGGTCAGAGCATCCCATTACATTTAGTAGGGCCGACTAGTGGGCAGATATCCCATAGCCTAGGTGTTTCTCACTCAGTGCTGGATCCAACCATCCGCAATGTGCGATTCTAGAAGGTCCTCATCGATGGTGGGAGTGCCCTTAATATCCTCTTCACTGGAGCCCTAACTGAGTTAGGCCTCACAAAGGACGATCTCGTCCCTATTGATTTTCCATTTTGGGGTATTGTACCTGGCAGAGCATCCCAACCTTTGGGGTAGATCACCTTTCTAGTCTTGTTTGGCACCGCCAACCACTTCCATACTGAGTACATAAACTTCTTTGAGGCAAACTTTGACACCGCCTACCACGCCATCCTTGGCCGACCAGCTCTTGCCAAGTTCATGGTCATGCCCCATTATGTCTACATGGTGTTGAAGATGCTGATGGAGCAAGGCATTCTCACCTTGCACGCCAATGTCTCCACCACCTATGACTATGAACGAGAAGGAATCAGCCATCACCGAAGCAAAGGACCTCTCAGCCAAAATGGAGGTTTGCAACGCTGACTCCAAGAAGACCCCTAGTAGAGGAGCAGGCGATTTTGACTCAGGAGCCACCTCGGTCTATGACTAAGTCCAAAGACACAAAGGAGGTTGAGCTTGTGATTGGCAATAGAAGCAGGACCCATCTCGACCCCAAATAGGAAGACATGCTCGTCAGCTTCCTCTGTGATAAACTGTACCATCTACAACAATGGGAATAAAACCCTGAGTACGAGAAGGTACTCAGCTAGACTTACCCATCATAAACCAAAAATAAAGTGACTCCAAGGATCATGCAAGGCTTTATAAGTGGAGCTAGCTTGACAATATTTTGCATAAAAAGATTACCAATTCAAGTATAGCTATTCATCTCTAGATTAGCAACTAACCTATGCCAAACATGTGGTATATCATTTAGTAGCATACAATAGTAACCATAGCCGGTGTAGTAATTCCATGTTCATCATAACCATCATTTCATAAAATAGTTACTACAATGTTGGAGCTAGCCATGTTTCTCACTGTCCGGGAGAGACAACGATTCGAATCGATTTCAACCAGCTGGGAATTTATTCCTAACAGAAACCTAGGTAGACCAGATCATCAGTCACCTTAGGTCACCTTTGGTACAACTCAGGTCCACATTTCATGGGTTCGCCTAGTGCCGCACAATCAAGGACAACCAGCTGCCAGGATGTTTAGGCTCATGTCTGGCTCCCCACACATCCTTACTACCATCCTGAGTGTGCACTCTAACAAAATAGGGCCTGACCTGAGTTGAGCTACTCGGCTTCGTGGTAGGAATGAGTTATCCGGCTAGCTAAGTGAGAGGCATCATTTAATCATGTCAGAAGTGCCAACAACGGTTCGGTCTTTAACCAGTACAAATGGAATCACATGAGTCCACCTACCCATAGACTTTGCCAGGCCTCCAATTACATTACCCTATGATTCTTTTCCATGATAGCAAATATAGCCAACCATGCTTCTGTATCCACCTATATCTCGTAGGTGATAGGAAATCAACCGACTTCTACCGGTCTAAGTATGGCTAAGCATATATTTGATCCTGGACCTACACAGGGTTAAAGGTATATGTAACTAGACAAGGAAGTTTTATGCATTAAGTGTTTTCAATCAACCCTTATAACCTAATGCACCAAATATAAAAGACTCAAGTGATATTTTGCAAAACAAAGGAGACATAGTATGCTCTGGGGCTTACCTTTGAGGAAAGAGGTTGGCTGGTGATCTGGGCACTCAAGGAGGTCCTCGAGAGTTTGCTCCTCTTCTCCTAGAGCTATAGCCTAAGGCGTCTCCTGCTGATCCTCCTCTTCTTCCTCGTTGAACTCCAAAAGAGTTATCTCTTCGGACGATCCTATATGCATGAGCATGAAATAAGATATCACGAATGCATATATGATGATATGTATAATATGATATGATGTGATGAATGCATCCTCATAAGTGTTTTCAATAGCATTGCATTAAGGGATAACAAGTCACATTTTCTTTTACTGAGTTGGTGCATATCTCTTCTCTAGTAACTAAACAATTTCTCATCTAAGCACTTTTTTGGACTGCAAGACAACAGCCACATTTTTTTACCATAACTAGAGTTATACACATCAAAATAATATGGTTGTGGACATTCTGGAAATATTATGAAATTTCCTATAACTTTATTTTAGTACACTTAATGTGATTCAATAGTTATCTTGGTCAAACAATTCAATCATTCAAATCTATCCAGAGAGCAAGCATTTCGGACAGCAGATTTCTAATAGCCATAATTCTTAAACCATATGGCCTATGACTATGAAAATTTAGCACAAGGAAGATCAGAAAGGTATCTACAATTTTGTTATTAACTATCTTTACAGAAAAGATCATTATCATTGTGAAATCATCACCACAACAAAAAACTATACATGTAGCCATCTAATTGAATTATATAGCGATAATTAACTAGTTGCATACAACCAATTACTTCTAAGCTTAACTAATAACATAAACAGACCATATGCATCACAAGCACCACAAAAACATTATGATTAAACATAATTAAATTATTTATATCCATTTATTAATTTCCTTAAATAATAAGGTGATTTAAAGGATAAATATTTTCTCTACTTAATAAATTCTAAGAAAATTATAGTAGCCTACAAATTACCTTAATAGTCTACTCTACAAATTTCATGCCATGTGGATAAGTATAACTACCTCTACAAAATTGACAAGTTATATAGGCTATTTTAGCAAAAATAGTTTAGCATAGTAAAAAGTGTCCAAGCAATAGATTTAATATTTTTCTTACATTCCTCCAAGCATAATAATACTGTGTAAAAATTTGCATGATCATATGTTATGTATGTTTACCCCAATTAATTACACTAGAAACTAGTAATTAATTAGGATTAAATATGAAGACCATATTTCAAGTGTGCTTACTATAGGTTTAGTATTTTTCCTATCTATAGCATGTCAACACAAGACCAGCAAAATTGAAATCACAATTTTATCACCTTTCTAACTCAAGTTATGCATTTTACAAGATATACACTACTTTAAAAGCACTTATTTTGCTCAATTTAATTCTCTTAGAAAAATACAGTAAACAATAGATTTTATATTTTTATCAAATACTACACTTCATGAGGAATCCAACAAAATTTGGTTCACCAAAATTGGACACTCCTAGCTTGAGATATGAATTTTCGAAACATGCATTCAATCTGGAAAAATAAATCAGAAAATCAAAACATCACATAGGCTGATAGCTGGGGCCATGGTCAATGGGACCCACCCATTAGCGAGACCAAGACAGGGGACGACGCTGACCGGCATGAACTCACCGACGGTGAGGTCTCCGATAGTAGCGTCTTCACCGTTGCACTCTTGTCACCCCCCGCGCATCGACTGGTAGGCTTAGTTGGCTCGGTGGCCATGGCGGACGGCGGGGCAGCGGTATGCCAACCATTTCTGGCTATGGCACACTCAGGCAAGGATGGCTACTCTATCCAGGTGACGTAGCGAAACTACATGGTATAGGTGAGGGCTCTAAGTGGCATCGGTGAGCTTGGCCACGTGCATGGCCGTGCGGCGGCGCACGGAGCACAGTGGTGCTCTCACTATTCTAGCTAAACAGTGGGGAAAGGTGGGTCTCCGTCATGCCACTAGCTAGGTCTAGGGTTACTTGACCTAAGATGCGAGAGAAAGGAGGGAGATGGTGAACCAACTCGATGGCTACGAGCTCAAGTGCCATGGCTGCCATGGCGGATGTGGGCGGAGCGATGACTCATTCCAGCGCTGTCAAGTGGTGGCATCATTCCAAGCTCTGGCCTAAGAATCTAGACTATAGCATGGTGCTAGACCAGAGAAGATGGAGCTATGTGGTGTGGTGGAAGGGTCGGGCCATGGCGAGCCGTGAGCATGGCGGTGCTCCGGTGATGATGGCAGCAACGATGAAGCTAAATGATGCTATACCTAGGGTCGATAGGTGATGCTGGTGGCTTGAGGAGGTGGAGGTGATGGCGGAGGAGCTATGGCCGAGATGAATCGATCGGCGAGGCTACATCAGCAGTGAGCGACTATGGCGGCTGAAGGCTCTAGTTTGGTTTTGGTGAATTGATGAAACCCTAAGTGCTAACCTAGTTTATCAAGTGATCATGAGATAGGTAGCATACTCCAAGTGGTGAAGCAAATGAAGATCATAGCATGATGATGATGATGCCATGATGATGATCAAGTGCTTGGACTTGGAAAGAAGAAAGAGAAAAAACAAAAAGCTCAAGGCAAAGGTATAAACCATAGGAGCTATTTGGTTTTGGTGATTAAGACACTTAGAGAGTGTGATCACATTTAGGTTTGATAGCCATACTATTAAGAGGGGTGAAACTCGTATGGAAATATGGTTATCAAAGTGCCACTAGATGCTCTAACTCATTGCATATGCATTTAGGATCTAGTGGAATGCTAACACCCTTGAACATGTCTATGAAAAAATGCTAACACATGTGCACAAAGTGATACACTTGGTGGTTGGCACATTTGAGCAAGGGTGAAGAAGTTAGAGGTGAAAAGGAGTTAGTCATGCTGGTAACAAGGTGATCGGACGATGGTCTCAGAGGGACCGGCACGTCCAGTCAAGTGTGGCAGTGAAGACGCCAGTGTCAGTCATTGACCGGATGCTGAGGTCCAGTGTCCGGTCCTATTGTTGGGCAGGACAGAGAAAAGTCACAGAGTGACCAGACGCTTGCAGGGTCCGGTCAAGCATGACCGGACACGTCCGGTCGAAGAAAATCATTTCTGGAACCTTACTGGAATGACCGGACGCTGGAGGCTCAACGTCTAGATAGTTTGTGTGCTGTGTCCAGTCAATAGATGACCATTGAAATCTGACAAACAGTATTTGAAGCAGGGGACACGTGGTGTATATCACATGACTGGATGCTGAGGGCCAGTGTCCGGTCAATTGGACCAAAGCATCCGGTCACCCCGCACTGTGCCCAGTGAAGGGGTACAACGGCTCTATTTCGTGGGGGCTTCTACTTAAGCCCCATGGCCGGTTGAAGCTCATATCACTTGGCCATTTACATTGACATAGTAACCTTGTGAGCTTAGCCAAAGTCCTCCCACTCATCTCCATCATTGATTCATCATCTTTGTGAGATTGGGAGAGAATCCAAGTGCATTGCTTGAGTGTTTGCATCTAGAGGCACTTGGTGTTCATGTTTCGCTATGGGATTCACTTGTTACTCTTGGTGGCGAGGATCATTGAGCGGAGGGTGGTGATTGTCTCTGGCTCCGATCGTGGTGATTGTGAGGAGTTCTTGACCTTTCCCCGGTGGAGAGCCAAAAGGTACTCTAGTGGATTGCTCGTGGCTTATGTGATCCTCATCTTGTGTTGGTTGTGTGGCACCCTATTGAGGGTTTGGCATGTGAAGCCAATTAGCGCGTGAACCTCCAAGTGAGTGAATCGCCACAATAAGGACTAGCTTGCCGGCAAGCAAGTGAACCTCGGTAAAAATCATTGTGTTCATCATTTGATTCTGAAGTGATTGGTCTTCATTGTTATTCATCCTTGTGATTGATTGGTTCCTTCCTCAACAAGGCGGTATAACCCTCTTGATCACTCTCTTTACATTTACCGCAAAACTAGTTGTCAAGCTCTTTAGTGTAGCTAGTTGTGAGAGCTTGTTTGCTTGTTTGGTGTGGCTCTTTAGTTAGCTTTTGAGAGCACATGAACATAAGGTAGTGTCATAGCTATTGTGTGGATAGATACTATCTAACTAGAATTGTGGTAGGTGCCTTGCATTTTGAGTAGGCTAGCGCAACACTTGCTTCGCCTCATAATTGTCTAACCATTTTGTTAAGTGTTGTTGTAGAAATTTTTATTAGGCTATTCACCCCCCTCTAGCCATTAGGACCTTTCAAGTGGTATCAGAGCCGAGGTCACCGTGATTTGAGGCTTAACAACATTCGGTGTAAAAATGGCTCAAATCAACAACACCAAGAAGCCACCCCAACTTGATGGCTCAAATTATCCTTATTAGAAGGCTAAGATGACAACATATATCAAGTCAATCAATAGGAAGATTTGGAAAGTGGTAGAAACAAAGATTGAGATAGAAGATGAAGAGGCTCCCACTGCCACCGAAGAAATACTTCTCCAAAACAATGACATTGCTCTTAGTGCCATCCATGATGCTTTGGATGAGAGAACCTTTGAGCAAATCAAGAACATTGAGAGAGCTCATGAGGCATGGAAGAAGTTGGAAGAGTCATTTGAGGGCACTCAAGCCATGAAGGGTGCAAAGGCATATATTCTCAAAGAAAACTATGCAACCTTCAAGATGAAGGAAGATGAGAGTGTGTTGGACATGTTCCATCGGATGGAAGTGATTGTCAATGATCTCAAAAGCACTTGGTGAGAAGATAAAGGATAAGGACTTCTCAAATAAGTTCTTGAGATGTTTACCCTCAAGATTTGGCATGTTGGTCACCTTGCTAGTAAGGACCGGTTTGAACACAATGACACCAAACCAAATCTTGGGAGATATTATGACCGATGATGCTTATAGAGATGAAGATGAGAAGGAAGAAAAGGAGAAGAAAGATGACAAGAAGGATGACAAGAAGAAGAGCATGACATTCAAGGCCACATCATCCAAGGGCAAAGCTAAGCAAGAAACATCAAGTGAAGATGATGATTCATGGGATGATGATGATGATGAGAAGATGGCTCTCTTTGTCAAGAGATTTGGCAAGTTCATGGTGAAGAAGGGCTACCATGCTAGAAGGAAGAAGTCTTCATCCTAGAACAAAGAAGAGTCAAGAAGGTGCTTCAAGTGTGGAAGCAAAGATCATCTTGTTGCTCAATGTCCATATAATAGCGACAATGATGATGACAACAAGAAGAACAAGAAGAAGGACAAGAAGGAAAAGAAAGAGAAGAAGGACAAGATGGTCTTCAAGAAGAAGAAGGGTGGTTCATATGTGGTCACTTGGGATAGTGATGCTTCCTCAAGTGATGATGATGATGATAGTGATGATAACAAGACCACCAAGAAGAAGGTTCTTGCAAGCATTGCTATCAACGAGAAGCCTTCTCTCTTTGAATCTTCATCATGCTTCATGGCTAAGGCCACTAAGGTACAAACTAGTGATGATGAAAGCAATGAAGAACATGATGATAAAAATGAAAATAAAAATAATCATGATAGTGATAGTGAAGATGATGAACCTACTAAGGATGAATTATTTGACATGCTAGAAGATGCTAGAGAAAACTTTGACATCAAGAGAAGGGAATGTAAAAGCTTGCGTAAGGAACTAAAAGCCCTTAAGCAAGCCTTTGAAGAGCTCAATGCATCTCATGAGAGGCAAGAGGAAGCCCATGAGAAGCTTGGCAAGGCTCACAAAAAGCTTGAAAAGGCTCATTCCTCTTTGCTTGATGAGCAAAATAAAGGAAGCATGTTGAAACTTGCAATGTAGGTTTAACTTGTGATTTAATTGATCCATCACTATCTATACCTATCATTGTTGCTCCTACTAACCCTTCTTGTAGTACTTCCACTTCCACCTCATCTAGTAGTGATGGCCTCACGTGTGATACCTCACTAGTGGTTGAGAATGAGAACCTCAAGAAGGAGGTCAACAAGCTCACTCACACCTTAGCTAAAGCTTATGGTGGTGAGGACCGCTTGCTTATGTGCTTGGGTAGCTAAAGAGCTTCTCTCTACAAAGAGGGATTGGGCTATACCCCCAAGAAAGGCAAGGCGACCTTTGCTCCTTACAAGACTAGTTTTGTGAAGAACAATGGTCGATTTTGCACTAGTTGCAAGCAAGTTGGTCATAAAGAGCATGAATGCAAAAACAAGAGCAAAAATGCTAATGTATCATCAATTAAGCTTGATTCTTTCTATGTGCTTACCAAGGGTACAAATGGTGTGAAGGCTAAGTTCATTGGTAAACCATGGATGGGCTCAAAGAAGAAAGCCATTTGGGTACCAAAGAGCTTAGTAACTAACCTTCAAGGACCCAAGCAAGTTTGGGTACCTAAAAAGAACTAATCTTCTTTTGTAGGTCAATTACAAAGCCAGAGGAAGGCATTGGGTTCTTGATAGTGGGTGCACTCAACACATGACTGGTGATGCAAGAATGTTCAACTCAATCAACACCAATGGCAATGATGGTTATGATAGTATTACATTTGGTGATAATGGCAAAGGCAAGGTCAAAGGGCTTGGTAAGATTGCAATATCCAATGACATGAGCATATCCAATGTGTTGCTAGTAGAGAGCTTCAACTTCAATTTGCTATCCGTGGCTCAATTGCGTGATCTTGGATTCAAATGCACATTTGGGGTAGATGATGTAGAGATCATAAGTGTAGATGGCTCTAACTTGATCTTCAAAGGCTTTAGATATGAGAATCTATACTTGGTTGATTTCAATGCTAGTGAAGCTAGATTATCTACATGCTTGTTCACTAAGTCTAGCATGGGTTGGTTATGGCATAGAAGGCTTGGTCATGTTGGAATGAAACAATTGAATAGATTGGTTAATCATGACTTGGTTAGAGGCTTGAAAGATGTTGTGTTTGAAAAGGATAAGCTTTGTAGCTCTTGTCAAGCCAGAAAACAAGTTAGAAACACCCATCCCAAGAAAAGCATGATGAGCACTAGTAAAGCATTTGAGTTATTGCATATGGATTTGTTTGGGCCAACACAATACACTAGCATCAGTGGTAACAAATATGGCTTTGTGATAGTGGATGATTATACTACATACACATGGGTATTCTTTCTAGTGGACAAAAGTGATGTGTTTGCAAAATTCAAATCATTTGTCAAGGGCATTCACAATGAGTTTGAAACAACCATCAAGAGAGTTAGAAGTGACAATGGTAGTGAGTTTAAGAACACTAGAATTGATGAGTTGTGTGATGAATTTGGAATTAGACATCAATTCTCGGCCAAGTACACTCCACAATCAAATGGCCTTGTTGAGAGGAAAAATAGAACACTCATTGATATGGCAAGGTCTATGCTTAATGAGTACAATGTGAGTCAATCTTTTTGGGCCGAAGCTATCAACACGGCTTGCTATTGTAGCAACCACCTCTATTGTCACCCATTGAAAGAGAAGACACCATATGAGCTCTTCAATGGTAGGAAGACCAACATTGCATATTTTCGGGTCTTTGGTTGCAAATGCTATATCTTGAAGAAATGCACTAGATTGGGCAAGTTTGACAAGAAATGTGATGAAGGATTCCTACTTGGTTATTCCACTACAAGCAAAGCATATAGAGTTTGGAATTTGGATAGTGGTACTCTTGAGGAAGTTCATGATGTTGAATTTGATGAAACCAAGGGTTCATAAGAAGAGAATGAGAACTTGGAAGATGTTAGAGGCATTCAACTTTCAAATGCCATGAAGAACATGGATATTGGTGAATTGAGGCCTAGGCAAATGAATGATGATGAAGATGATCAAGTGCAAGTGCTCTCTAACTCAAATGTGCAAGATGATACAAATCAAGCTAGTACTAGTGGCTCTCATGACAATGAACAAGATCAAGTGGCTAGTACATCATCTCAACCCAATGATCAAGCAAGTGCAAGCAATCAAGTTCCAATGCTCTAACCAACAAATATTGCAAGGGATCATCCTTTGGACACTATCATTGGTGATATTTCTAGAGGTGTACAAACAAGACGAAGATTGGCATCATTTTATGAGCATTTCTCATTTGTGTCATCTATTGAACCAAAGAAGATAGATGAAGCATTGAAGGATGTTGATTGGGTGAATGCTATGCATGAAGAATTGAATAACTTCACAAGAAATCAAGTATGGGAATTAGTAGAGAGACCAAAAGGACACAATGTGATTGGAACCAAATGAGTCTTTAGAAACAAGCAAGATCAAGATGGGATAGTAGTAAGGAACAAAGCAAGATTGGTAGCACAAGGCTATACACAAGTTGAAGGTCTTGACTTTGGAGAAATATATGCCCCGGTTGCTAGATTGGAAGCAATAAGAATCTTGCTAGCCTATGCTTGTGCCCACAACATCAAGCTCTATCAAATGGATGTTAAGAGTGCATTTCTCAATGGCTACATCAATGAAGAAGTATATGTTGAGCAACCTCCCGGTTTTGAAGATGATAAGAAGCCCAACCATGTGTACAAGTTGAAGAAGGCATTGTATGGTTTGAAGCAAGCACCTAGAGCATGGTATGAGGGATTGAGGGACTTCCTACTCTCTAAAGGGTTTATGATGGGCAAGGTTGACACCACTCTTTTCATCAAGAAGATTGGAAAAGATTTATTTGTGTTACAAATCTATGTTGATGACATCATATTTGGATCAACAAATCAAGAATTTTGTGATGAGTTTGGAAAGATGATGGCTAATGAGTTTGAAATGTCCATGATTGGAGAGTTGAGTTACTTCCTTGGTCTTCAAATCAAGCAATTGAAGAATGGTACCTTTGTAAGTCAAGGCAAGTACATCAAGGACATGATCAAGAAGTTTGGAATAATTGATAGTAAAGCCATTAGCACACCAATGGGAACCAATGGCAACTTGGATAGTGATGCAAGTGGAAACATGGTGGATCAAAAGTTGTATCGGTCTATGATTGGAAGCCTACTCTATGTGACCGCATCAAGGCCGAATGTCATGTTTAGTGTATGTATGTGTGCAAGATTTCAAGCCTCACCAAGAGAAAGTCATTTGAAGTCTACAAAGAGAATTTTGAGGTACTTGAAGCATACACCAAATGTTGGTTTGTGGTATCCCAAAGGAGCAAAGTTTGAGCTAGTTGGTTACTCTGACTCGGATTATGCGGGATGCAAGGTTGAAAGGAAGAGCACCTTGGGCACATGTCAATTGTTGGGAAGATCACTTGTTTCATGGTCATCAAAGAAGCAAAATAGTGTTGCATTATCAACCGTCGAAGCCAAATACATATCCACCGGTAGTTGTTGTGCACAAGTACTTTGGATGAAGGCCACTTTGAGTGATTTTGGAATCAAGTTCAAGAAAGTGCCATTGCTATGTGACAATGAGAGTGCAATCAAGTTGACCAACAATCCGGTTCAACATGCAAAAACAAAGCACATTGATGTCCGCCACCATTTCATAAGAGATTATCAATAAAAAGGGGACATTTGTATTGAGAGTGTAGGCACCAAAGATCAACTTGTCGATATATTCACCAAGCCATGGGATGAGAAAAGGTTTTGCAAGCTAAGGAATGAGTTGAACATATTGGATTTCTCAAATATGTGTTGATGCACCCCCACACTCATATGACATGCCTCTTCCTTCGAGCAATCCAAGGTAAAAGTTGATTGGCATGACATACATCCTTGCTAAGGACATGTTTAGTGCATCTAGTCAGCTCTCCATTTTATTAGGCTCATTCATGAAAATCAAATGAATTTGATGTTTATATGGTATCACTATTGCTTCTATACTTAACTTGATCTAGTGGTAGCATATGACATGTTTATATTCTTGTAAACCTAGTGTTTAATCTAGAAAATGAACTCTAAGTGTTTAACTCAACATGGTAGAAGATAACCCTTATTTGGAGGTGTGAAGAAGCTTGTCCTTGGATCAAACTGAGTTAAATATCTTTGGTAAATGATCTAGATTGGACCAAATTTGGGAAAATGATCCTCACCCCAATGATTGACATTAATAATCTCTACCTACCTATATTTTAAACCTTTGTGGTCATTAATGACAAAGGGGGAGAAATAGTGCACAAAGATAGTGAAAAGACAACACAAAGGGGAGAGAGAAATAAAGATACAAGTGATAGTGGGAGAACTTGACATAAGGGGAGAAATATGACAAAGGAAAGGGATCAATTAAAAATTTGAGCACACAAGTAGGGGGAGCAAGCTCATAAACTTGTATGGTGCATTTGAATGTGCATCTCATATGTTTGCTTGCATGGCATAAGTTCTAAATTTAAAATATCCATGCTTGTGTGATGTATGCTAGTTGTAAGATTGAATGATGAAATGAAATCACTAGATAACTTTCATTTCCAAGTAAGTTTTTACAAGTGGTATCTAGCTAACAATGGTGCTAAGGATGGTATAATGGTGCACTCCGATTGGTATCATGCTTCAAAGGTCCATCTTTTATACCTTAGCATCATTTGGTAGACATTGTCTCCTGTATTTCCTATCTACTCATATGTGCAAGCTACAATCCAAACTCTTAGCACATATGTAGGGGGAGCAATTGCTACCATATGAAGTTCATGAAACTTGTCCATATCCTTTTACACATGGTAAACATGCTTGGGCAAGGAACATGGATTCAATTGAATTTTAATTCATATCTTTGTATAAGTGTTGTCATCAATTACCAAAAAGGGGGAGATTGAAAGCTCTAGTTTGGTTTTGATGAATTGATGAAACCCTAAGTGCTAAACTAGTTTATCAAGTGATCATGAGATAGGTAGCATACTCCAAGTGGTGAAGCAAATGAAGATCATAGCATGATGATGATGATGCCATGATGATGATCAAGTGCTTGGACTTGGAAAGAAGAAAGAGAAAAAACAAAAAGCTCAAGGCAAAGGTATAAACCATAGGAGCTATTTGGTTTTGGTGATCAAGACACTTAGAGAGTGTGATCACATTTAGGTTTGATAGCCGTACTATTAAGAGGGGTGAAACTCGTATGGAAATATGGTTATCAAAGTGCCACTAGATTCTCTAACTCATTGCATATGCATTTAGGATCTAGTGGAATGCTAACACTCTTGAACATGTCTGTGAAAATATGCTAACACATGTGCACAAGGTGATACACTTGGTGGTTGGCACATTTGAGCAAGGGTGAAGAAGTTAGAGGTGAAAACGAGTTAGTCACGTTGGTCACAAGGTGACCGGACGATGGTCTCAGAGGGACCGACGCGTCCGGTCAAGTGTGGTAGTGAAGATGCCAGTGTCAGTCATTAACCGGATGCTAGGTCTTGGACTGACCGGACAGCTGAGGTCCAGCATCTGGTCCTATTGTCCAAGCAGTGCAGAGAAAAGTCGCTGAGTGACCGGATGCTTGCAGGGTCCGGTCAAGCATGACCGGACGTGTCTGGTCGAAGAAAATCTTTTCTGGAACCTTACTGGAAATGACTGGACGCTAGAGGGTCAGCATCCAGTCAGTTTGTGCGCTGTGTCTGGTCAACAGATGACTGTTGAAATCTGATGAATAGTATTTGAAGCAGGGGACACGTGGCGTATATCACGTGACCGGACGCTGAGGGCCAGCGTCTAGTCGATCTGACCGAAGCGTCCGATCACCCCACACTGTGCCCTTTGAAGGTGTACAACGTCTCTATTTCGTGGGGGCTTCTATTTAAGCCCCATGGCTGGTTGAAGCTCATATCACTTGGCCATTTACATTGACATAGCAACCTTGTGAGCTTAGCCAAAGCCCTCCCACTCATCTCCATCATTGATTCATCATCTTTGTGAGATTGGGAGAGAATCCAAGTGCATTGCTTGAGTGTTTGCATCTAGAGGCACTTGGTGTTCGTGTTTCGCTAGCAGGATTCGCTTGTTACTCTTGGTGGTTGCCGCCACCTTGATAGCTTGGAGCAGCTGAGGATCGTTGAGCGGAGGGTGGTGATTGTCTCCAGGCTCCTGATCAGTGGTGATTGTGAGGAGTTCTTCACCTTTCCCCTGGTGGAGAGCCAAATGGTACTCTAGTGGATTGCTCAGTGGCTTGTGTGATCCTCATCTTGTGTTGGTTGTGCGGCACCCTATTGAGGGTTTGGCATGTGAAGCCAATTAGCGCGTGAACCTCCAAGTGAGTGAATCGCCACAACGAGGACTAGCTTGCCGGCAAGCAAGTGAACCTCGGTAAAAATCATTGTGTTCATCATTTGATTCCGAGGTGATTGTTCTTCATTGTTATTCATCCTTGTGATTGATTGGTTCCTTCCTCAACAAGGCTGGTGTAACCCTCTTGATCACTCTCTTTACATTTATTGCAAACTAGTTGTCAAGCTCTTTAGTGTAGCTAGTTGTGAGAGCTTGTTTGCTTGTTTGGTGTGGCTCTTTAGTTAGCTTTTGAGAGCACATGAACATAAGGTAGTGTCATAGCTATTGTGTGGATAGATACTATCTAACTAGAATTGTGGTAGGTGGCTTGCATTTTGAGTAGGCTAGCGCAACACTTGCTTCGCCTCATAATTGTCTAACCATTTTGTTAAGTGTTGTTGTAGAAATTTTTATTAGGCTATTCACCCCCCCTCTAGCCATTAGGACCTTTCAGCAGAGCTGTGGCGACGCACAACGAGCTCGACGTGGAGCTTTGGCGAGGCAGAGCAAAAGGGAGGAAGTGAGAGCGAGTGAGTGGATTGAGCAACAGGGGTGCGACGCTTATGTTGTCGCTCTAGCCTAACCAACCGAGCCAACGCTGGTGTGCTACCATGATGCGGCGGCCGTGGCCTATGGCCGGTCGGCCACTACCGTGTGTGCGGAGGCGGGTTCAGACGCCGCGAAGCCAACGGACAACGTGATTTCGACCCATATAACTCCTAATCCATTCGTCCATTGCAAAAACTCCATTAATGAAAGTTGTAGAGGTACATGCCATCTACAACTTTGCTTTATGAAGCATCCCCTAATTTGCAATAGTTATCCAGTTACAATGCTCCCAAGTGGGGTACATCGAAACTAAAAACAACATTAGGACTTGGAAAATTTTGTAAGTCTCAAAACAACATTTCCTTGCTACTTGTGAGCTATTTTTGAGCATGCTATGCACTAAATTAGACCTTGAACCAAAAATAAAAGTTGTTCCCTAGTCAAGTACTACAACTTTTATTTTAGGAGTAGCTTCTGATGATGTAGGCTCTTCTATAGAGCTTGTCTCCTACTAGGATGTAGTTCTTGCTGATGATGCGGCTCTTCAAATGAGATGCATTTTAGGAGTACTCCTGATGATGCGGCTCTTCTGTAGAGCTTGTCTCCTACTAGGACGTAGTTCTTGCTTCTGCGAACAACTCAGGGTAGCTTCTTCTTTTTCCAGTTGGCAACTTATTTTCTTTGATGTAATCAATAAAAACCTAGGTCCATGAAGTGGTGATTACCAAGATCTAGGTGTCTTTGGCTGAGATTTCAGGGGTTATCTCACCGGGTTGTTTGATAGAGGGGGCTGATAACTCCTCTATGAATACATCGGGTAGGACCTTCGCCTTGTCTGATCCTAGCTTGGCGAGGATGTCTGCCGCAATATTAGAATCACGCAGGATGTGTAGAATTTCTAATCCTTGAAAATGTTTTTTGAGCTTTCGTATTTCAGCATAGTAAGCACCCATGTTTTCTTTGGTGCTAGTCCCAATCTTTGTTGACTTGATTGATTACCACTGCTGAATCGTCATAAATAAGTAAATGCTTGATTCCGAGGGTAATTGCCACTCAGTAGCCCGTGGATGAGGGCTTCGTATTCTACTTCATTGTTTGTAGCTTGCCATAGAATCTGAAGGATGTACTTGAGTTGCTTTCCTGTCTAGAGAAATTAGGAGGACACCTACACCAGCTTCGCCTAGCTTGAGTGATCCATCAAAGTACATCTTCCAATGATCAAGGATGGTACTTGACACAGGCTAGTTGAATTTCTGTCCATTCGGCAACAAAATCAGCTAGGGCTTGAGATTTAATTGCCTTTCGTGGGGTGAAATCGATATTGAGAGCACCAAGTTCAACTGCCCACTTAGATATGCGCCCTGTTGCAGTCTCTGTTGTGTAAGATGTCTCCGAGTGGGAAATCTATCACCATGGTAATCTTGTGGCTTTCAAAATAGTGACGAAGCTTGCGTGAAGTGATTAGGAGGGCGTAGAGTAGTTTTTGCACATGCGGGTACCAGATTTTTGATTCTGATAGTACTTCACTGATGTAGTATACGGGGCATTGTACTTTATATACACGCCCTTCTTCTTCTCTTTCCACGACAATCACTGTGCTGATCACAGTAGAAGTTGTCGCAATGTATAGCATCATGTCTTCGTATTTCTTTGGAGGTGTGAGAATAGGTGAGGATGTGAGATATTCCTTGAGTTTCTTGAAAGCTTCATTGGCTTCTTCTGTCCACTTGAACTTGTCTGTCTTTTTTAGCAATTTAAAGAAAGGTAACCCTTTTTCGCCCAGTCTTGATATGAAACAATTTAGTGCCGCCATGTAGCCTGTTAGCTTCTGCACATCTTTGACACTTCGAGGAGGGCCCATCTCTATTATGGCTCGAAATTGCTTGGCGTTTGCTTTGATTCCACGATGGCTGACCAGGAATCTGAGTAGTTGTCCTGAAGGAACTCCGAATACACATTTGTTTGGATTCAATTTCCACCTCCATCTTTTTAGGTTTTCGAAGGTTTGCTTTAGGTCTTCAATTAGTGTATCCAGGTTCTTTGTCTTTACCACTACGTCATCCATGTATGCTTCTACATTTTCGCTGATCTAATCACCAAGGCATGTTTGGATAGCTATTTGGTAAGTCACACCTAGCATTTTTGAGTCCAAATGACATGGTTTTGTAGCAGTAGGCACCGAATGGAGTGATGAAAGATGTCTTGCTCTGGTCTTTTTCCTTTAATGCAATCTGGTGATATCCTGAATAGCAATCAAGGAAGGATAATAGGGCAGATCCTACTGTTGAATCAACTATTTGATCAATGCGTGGTAGTCCGAACGGATCTTTCGGGCAGTGTTTGTTGAGATCTGTGTAGTCGACACACATGCGCCACTCGTCCGTATTCATTTTCTGCACCAGAACTGGGTTTGCTAGCTAATCTAGATGGAGGATTTCTCTGATGAATCCGGCTGCCATTAGTTTTGTAATTTCTTTTTTAATTGCTGCCTTCTTATCTAGTGAGAATCATTGTAGTCGTTGCTTCACAGGCTTGGAGCCTTCATTGATATCAATTCTATGCTCAGCCAACTCTCTTGGGACCCCTAGCATGTCGGCCGGCTTCCAAGCGAAGATATTTTTGTTGTCCCAAAGAAAGTTGGTGAGCGTGAGTTCCTATTTTGCCGACAGGTGGGCGCTGATGGTTGCCGTTTTTGAGGGATCATAGGTGCCCAGGTCGATTTGCTTGACGTCAGCTTCTTTTGGTGGTGCTAGGATGCTGGGTTTTTTAGCCGGTATCTCTAGCTCTTTTGGGCTCATTTCTGCTGCAACAGTGGTTATTTCTTTTCTTCCATCGTTGGCCTGTGCTTTTGCTACAATTTGGATTGCCTGAACATCACAGTCAAATGTGCGCTTCAAATCACTCCAAAGAGAGAGAACACCATTAGGCCTTGGCATCTTAAGCAACAGGTATGGATAATGCGGTATTGCCATGAATTTTGCTAGTGCTGGGCACCCGAGGATCGCGTGATATGATGAATCAAAGTCCACGACTTCAAACATGATGAACTCTATACGGTAGTTCGAGGGAGTCCCAAAAGTAACCGGTAGAGTGATTTGTCCAAGTGGCATTGCTGCCTTGCTGGGTACTATGCCTTAAAAAGGCATGCTTGTTGGTGTGATCATCCCGGCGAGTTGTAGTCCCATCTTCCTTTGAGTTTCTGAAAAAATGATGTTGAGTCTAGCTCCTTCGTCAATTAGTACTTTTGTAATAGTCATTCCAGCAATGGTTGGATCTAGAACTAGTGGGTAACGGCCTGCATTTCCTACATTGATCCATTGGTCTTCTCTTGAAAATTGGATTGGATACTCTGACCAATTGAGATATCTTGGTGTAGCAGGTTCTGCTGCCATGATGGTTTGTAACGCTAGCTTTTCTTGATGTTTGCTTCTAGAATCTGGAACCCCAGCAAAGATTACTGCCACTGTCCCCCTTGATTTTTGGAATCCCTTGTCTTCGTGGTTGTCTTCTTCTTTTTCTGATTGCCTTCTTTGGTGTTCTCCTTACTATCTTTCCTCGTGTATCGATCTTTGAAGGTATAGCAATCTCCGATGGTGTGATTTCCTTTGGGGTGCAAGGGGCAACGCATGTTTTCAATGTCAGTCATGCCTTCTTGGCTTTGAAAACTTCCTTGACTTGTCAGTCACTGCTACGGATGTTGTCTGGACCACGTTTTCTTTCCTGATGTCTGTTGTTTCAAGGATTTTGCCTATCCTGGGTTGTCTCTGTTATTTCTATCCGGGAATCTTTCTCATGTCTTTTCCTCTGTAGTAATAATCTTTTCCACTATTCATCTGAATTCTTCATTGTTTCTTGGATTTTCTTTGCAGAAGTCTTGAAATTGCCACCTAGCCATGATTCCGTCAGAGAAAGCTTCGATTACTTCTCATTGTGTGATGTCATGTACTTGAGCTCAGTAGTTCGCCAAATCATCGATAGTAATTTCTGAGACTTTCACCTCCTTTCTGCTTGAGTCCTTTTAACTCTACTGTGGGTGATTGGGTGTGTAATAATACCCACTGAAATTTTCATAGAAAGCTCTTTGCAAGTCCTCCCTAATTTCTGATTGATCCTAGGATTTAATTTATCAAACCATTGAAGTGGCATGGTTTCTAGGGCCATGGGAAAGAACAAGGTCTTGATGTCATCGTCTCCTCTGGCCAATTCAATCGATTGCAAGTAAATCCTAAGCCATTGCTTTGGTTCGGTCTTGCCATCATACTTGGAGTGGTTGGATAGCTTGAACTTGTGAGGTAGTCGTATTGAAGCAAGTCTATTTGCAAAATAGGGGAATCTATCGTGGGTTCTGGCTTTTGTGTAATTCTGATTCAGCACCCCTTCTTGCCAACTATTGTCTTGGTGAGAGTAGTTTTGTGTGGCTGTCCGAGTAGGTGCTTTGCTTCTGGTCTTTCTTGGTTGTTCAACTTGGTCATTTTGACTATGATTTCTTCTACTTTCTTTGTTGTGACTTCCACTTGGTCCAAGTCTCTCGAAAGCAGACTTCCTTTGATTTTGATCTTCCTGCTCATGAGATGTTGACCTATCAAGTAGTCTTGAGCAGGGCCCTTCCGTCGTGTGTCCTTAGGACTATTGATCGGAGGAAGTCCCAGAGCTGTTCTTGTTTTTCATTGGGATGTGAAGTCGCCCTGAGTTCTTCTAGTGCTTCTCGGATCTTATCAGTAGGGTGTATTCGCTGCTTGTCCTTCTTCGAACCTCTCACTCTGATTTTCTTCTATTGTACTCAGCTAGGTCTGACTCATATTTGGTCCAAATGTCCTTTCATTGCTTAGCATGGCATTGATGTCCTTGTTTCAATTTGTTCTTTCTCTCTCTGGCTTGCCTCTGACTCTCAGTCTCACCATTATGCCCCTGGATAAATGGTGATATGTTGGATTCAGGATTCATCTAAAGACCTGACGTCGGGTGCTTCTGGGGGGACCAATGGTGATCGAGGATGGCAAATCATGAATACTTCTCTAGCGTGAGTTGTTCTGTCATCGTCTTTGGTTTCCAGTACTGCCAGAGTTGTTGATAACTTTAGTAGAGGCTTCAAGGTCACAGATCGAGTCTCCTTCTTGGTAGGGTAGAGCTGTTGTTGTCGCATTATCGACTAGTTGAGTGCCGCTATCCTCAGGAACGAAACCTGGCTAGTGGATGATGTAGTCTTGAGACTGTTATAGTTAAGATGAGTCCTTCCTGGGCTCCTTTCAGTAGCATTCTAAGCACTGGATTGGTGGATCCTTTGGGCCAGTGTTTGATAAGATGTTGCCATGTTGTGGAGTTCAAACAGAAGAGGACCCAACTTTTTTAAAGTACTCTGAGTGTACTCCGAGTAGTATTCTTGATAGGTTGACATCGTGTTCTGGAGCTTTGTCAGAAGAGAACTTGGTTTTCCGAAAGAACTCAGATAAGACTCCGTCTCAAAAGCGGAACCTAAGTTTGAATCGGATGCGTTAAGTTCGTGAAATCTGAGTTGGATTGGACATCACGAGTTGCACGAATCTTCTAGCAAGTTGATCTGTCATTGTCGCCAAAATGAAAAAGTCCTAATGATGATCTAAATTTTCGAGGAGACAACCTTGGAGCTTGCCATCGTCGCCTGCCTCACAGATCCATGAACCAAAGATGAAGGTTGATCCCTTTGAGAAGATCATGTTGTTGAGGTCCATCGAGCTCTCGGATGCAAAGTCACCGAAAGCCCCTACCTAGCACGCCAGCTGTCGATGTTTGACCACAGATAGCCTGCCATGGGGGTCCCCAGGGCAGTATGTTCGGGCTTCAGCGTATGCGGAACTCGACGGTTAACGCAAGAGACAGTCAATTTATCCTAGTTCGGACCCTCGATCTTTGATCAAGTAATAGCCCTACGTCCAGTCGGCATTAGCCTTTGCATTGGATTGATTGTAAAGTGTTGTGTTGCACAATTGTTCTCTGAAATCTCGATCCAAGGAGCCCTAGCCCTCCTTTATATAGTCAGGAAGGCTAGAGTCCTAGTCGGTTTACAATGAGAGTTCCTAGTAGGATTATAGAATAATACTGCTACTAAGAGTACATGGGAAGAATCCTAATTAGACTAGGTCTTCTCCCTTCCTTATGGGGTATCCCGTGGGTCCTGTACTGACTAGTCGGTTGGTAGTACGGCAGCAACTGGCAGGTGACAGGCATTGGCAGTGATCCCTGGTTGTGATGGCGGAGGCCACAGTCGGAGGTAACCCTTGTGGCCCCTCCTCCACCAGGCTATGGTAGGAAGAGGAGAGGGAGACTGGCCTCCCTACCTCGATGGGCGAAGGGCCACATAGGCTCACCCTCCTGGTCAGAGCCGAAGGTGCTAGGAGATGCAGGCCAGGCTAGAACCAGAACATCTACTGGTGACCCATGAAGTCAAGGTGCTGGAGAAGCCATCTGATGGCGAAGCCGGTGACAAGGTGGAGCCGCCGGCACTGTCACAGGAGCTAGCGGTGGTTGGATCGTCGGCTGGGCCTTCCAGTGGGTGTGGGGTGAGCCATAATCTCGTGTGGCCCTACCCTGGTGACCCAAGGAAGGCTCAGTTCATCCTCCATGATGATGAGGAGGTGGCACTCTGGCACTTCCTAATGGAGAGCGGAGTGTCGATGGAGTCTGATCTCGCCCAAACCAGGGCAAGGCTTGAGGAGGTCTTGGAGTGGGTCAAGTCCTTCCATCAGATGGTTATAGTTGACCTACCCTGCATCGCATAGGTAAGTCCTGTATGGTTTGTCATTGATTCCTTTGTTCCTTGCTGGTTGCTTTAGTGTGTTAGCTCCTTGCTTTGCAGGGCTTGGAGGGGATGTCATGCCGCAAGTCCCTTTTCCTCTGGGAGGAGCATGCCTAGATGGCTAAGCTCGAGCACAAGCTAGAGTCCGCCTACCATGAGTCCCAAGATTGGGCAGCAGAGCTGAACGAGGCGTAGGTGGCGGAGCTACTCGCTACGGAGCAGGTGTCCATCGTCGAGCGGGGGCTTGAGGCGGTAAAGGCCCACTAGGCAGAGACTGAGGTGCCACTGCAGAAGTCCCTAATGGAGACCAAGGCAGTGCTCTAAAGATCCCTAGAGACCCTGAAGATGGAGCGGAACACCCTAGAGTCGAAACAAAAGGCCCGGTCGGAGGCATATCAGGAAGTGCTCAGCGCTTCGGGGCCGGGTCATGGGAACGGAGGAGGCGAACAGCCCGGCTGTGCAAGCAGGTGACTCGACAGAAGGAGGGACTCTCCATCCTCGAGAATGCCCAGCCTCAGGTACATACCTTTTTTTGCTTTTTGGCAGTGTTGGTTTCTTATTTTAGCTTGTTTCTGAGCTTGTCATCCTTCTTCCAGAGCTGGGTGGAAAGGTAGAGTCATTGGAGTAGGACCTTTAGATGACCAAGGCAATAATTGGCCTGAAATAAGGTGGCACTGGACAAGTCCCTTGAAGAGCGACATGCTCTCGAGGGGAAACTTGACCATATACACAATGTTGCCTAGCTCGTCATCTTGGAGGTCTTTGGGTCGGTGCCAAGTACCAGTGCGCCCGCCATCCGGCTGGTGGAGGTTTCGGATGAGGTTCGGGACCTCATCACTGATGGGCTATTCTATGGGACATCGGGGGTGTTGACCTTGGTGGTGACATACCACCTTGACCTAGACTTCACCACCATCTGCAGTGGGTATGCCGATGGCTGGAGCACGGAGGACATCCAGTCGCTCGAGGAGAGCATGCTGCCACATGCAAAGTTGGTGGCTGAGCAAGTCTCCACGTAGTGGGTGATGGATGCTCATCGTGTGGACATGGCTACCAGCCTATGTCAGGAGGACATCGCCCAACATGTGGATGGCATGGAGCCTAGGTCCAAAGCGAGCATTGCCCCACCTCTGACCAAGCCAAACGTTGCCCAGTCGGAGGATGAGCAACCCCTACCCTCATCGGTCGAGCCGGTAGCCGATGCTGCCAAGGAGCCATAGTAGAAGTTCTTAGAGTAGAAATTCTTTAGCAAATGTAAAAGATATTATCGTGGTGGAGTCCCTTATGTAAAGTGTTTTTTGTGATGGAACTACTTCGTTCGGGGAAGCTTGTCATGTTCATTCCTTATTTTTACCTTAGCATAACTTTGTTTTTTATTCTTTCTTTTTCGTACCTGCCCGTTCGCACTATAGGCTGCAACCTTAAGAGCCTAGGCATGGCCCGCGAGGCTCAACTGCTCGTAACCGTAGGTAGAGGCGGGGTGCAATCTATTGGAATATTTAGAGCAAAGTTACATAAGGTAATTAAAGGAACAGACTACCCTTTCATTCGGGGAAAAATGTATTTATCATATGATAGTAAAAAGAGGGGTGACATTGCACCCCCGTGGAGCCCCCATGCAACCCGAGCCAAAAGTGTTTGGGTCAGAGCACTTTATAGGAGCAAACATTAAGTAAAAATGGTAAGACTGAATTTTAGGGGAACAAACGACGTAGCTGTTCGTGGTCCCAAGTGTTGGTGAGAACGTTGCCATTGTCGTCCTTTAGTCAGTAGGCACCCGGTCGGATTACCTCGGTCGCTGTATAGGGACCTTCAGTCATTCGGATCCTTGCCCGCTATGCCCTCTTTCTTGGCCATTGCCTCTTTGCCTTTTCCTTCCTTCGGCCCGCTGGCCTATTGTAGAAGGCACTTGAGGAGCTCGTAGTCCTTGTAGAGGTGTTTGACAGGGTAGGTGTGGTTGGTGCATGGTCTCTCCATGAGCTCGTTGAAGTGGTCCGGTAGGCCCTGGTCTCTCCATGAGCTCATGGAGGTGTAGTACTCCGAGCCGGTCGGCGATGAAGTCTAGGCTTTCGAAGAGGAAGGCCTAGGATGGCTCGAAGACGGGTGGAACCTGCAACCTAATAGGTGGGAGTGCGGGAAACTCCAGCGAGCCAAAGTGAGTCGTATCGCTTGAGCCCGCCATGGCGAAGGTGGTGGAAAAGTGGGCCATCCGATGACCAAAAAGTGTGAATGTATAGTGTCTTCCCCATGGACGGCGCCAACTATCGGTGCAGAAAGCGACCAACATGTAAATATTTGTAGTTTTACTATACTTTGTGATCGGAGGTGGCCTAGCACTCAATGACACATGGTTTATACTGGTTCAGGCAATGTGCCCTACGTCTAGTTTGAGTTGGTCAGTGACTTTATTCCTGAGCCCAGGTGCTCGAAATTTGCTATGGGGTTACAAACAAAAGGGAGAAAGATGGGAGGTATAAGAGGTCAGGTTGGACTCCAGTCTAAAGGGCTGAGAGTGACAGGAGCTCCACTATATGCTAAGTGTTTGAGCGTGTGCTCGAGGTTTGAACCTAGTGGTTCTCCTGTTGTATGTGTTGTTTGAGTTGTTGTGGATAGATCCATCTCTTTTGTTGGGAGAGAGCGCATCCCCTTTTATAGATGAAGGGGATGGCTTTACAAGCGAGAGGGAGAGAGTGTATGTATGCTATGGCTTATTGCCCACACCGTCGGGTACAATATGTTTGTAGGCGCCCACAACACTATTAATGTTAGATGCATGTGGGAGGTTGCGTCATCTTCTTCTGGTATGGTAGATGTCGGTGCCCACCATACTGTTGATGCCTAGAGGTATGCAGGGGGTTTTACCATGTTCGTCTATTATGGTAAATGCTGGTGCCCACAACACTATTGATGCCTAGAGTCATGTGGGGGAGCCTTACCGTGTTTGTCTAGAATGGGAGTTGATGGCGCCCACAACACTATAGGGAAAATGTCGGCGCCCATAACACTGCTTGGGTCTTGTCAGGAAGGTTGCAGGGCACCCTTCTGACATGCCTCGTTGGTATTGTCCTACAGGTGTACAAGGTATGGTCCTTAGTATTGCGGTTGACTTGAATGCCCTACCTTACTTTCTCCATCCGTTTCCTGGTCCTCACCGAGCGGGCGTCCCCGGTCGATTGGTCCTAGTAGGCTCTGATTGTGCCAGTTGGAGAAGAGCTATAAGCAGTGGTTCGGTGCATCCCCGGTCAGAGATGTGGGTCGAAGTGCGAAGTGGTATTTGGCCAGGCCTTCCGGTCGAAGAGGCCGTCCAGAGGCGGGCTGGAGTCAGAAAGTGAGCGTTGTTCCTCCTCAGTGAGGCCTTCTGGTCAGAGAGGCGGGCCAGAGCAGAAGCGGGCGCCATTCCTCCTCGGCCAGGCCTTCTAGTCAGAAATTGGATTGCCCTTCTAGCCTGTCATTTAGGTTTTTGGGCTGATGCATGAGTTGCGCATTGTTCGCAATGTTGTCTGCTAGGACAAGCCTTTGTTGGGAAGCTGGTCCATGAGGGACCCTGGGTTTATGAACCCGACACTACGTGATTCTAACCTTTAGCATGCTCGCTACTAAGGTCGGAGATAGGATCGTCCTCATCCTCTAGCTCCACTTCTTCTTGCTTCCAACTATCATCTTCGACCAACATCTCTGGATCAACGCATTGCTGTTATGCTATGCCCAACTATTGTGGATGGATCCACCCGAGGAAAAGTACTAGTGACACTATCGGTAAGCTCATCCCTGTGCTGCTTACAAATCTGACTCAGCACCTCAAAGGCCACTACTTGGGCAGCCTACCAAGGAGTTCTTCCTTTAGATTTTGCCTTCTATTCCTACCAGAAGGGTGCTTGGTTACGAGCTGGTATGGTCAGTTGTACTTCATACCATGGTTGTCCCTCTAGGTATACTTCATTCCAGTAATAGAGGGGCGGTTCATAATACCCCTGCATAATGCAAGACTCTCTAAAGTAGGGTAGGGGTACCAAACATCAATAGGAAATTCTCACTTCTAGCTGGTGCTACCATCTATACCAACAACATGGTGCAACTCTCATGAGACAAGGTCATAATGGATAAGAGTTACATAACTGAGTAAGAGATTTATAAGGGGAGGAACAATGCAAGTATGAAATAATGATTTATCATGATGCATGCACATTCCGTACGTCCTCACAAACTAAGGAAAAATTAAAACTTCTAACGGCATACACGGTCGTGTACATATGTTTTCTCATATATAACGTAACTAGTCGGGCTACACATTTCGCTATTAGTGTGCCTGCACAAGAATTTCATTTCAGCCCAACCCCACAATTATATATGCAGAATGTAAATTTGGGTTCTAGGTTGCAAGCTAAATAATTCCATATATATATATATATACTTTCGTATCAAAGCTACCCAAAAGTCAGTACATCCTATATATACATATAAATATGTATATATAGCAGTATCAAAGCTAACCCACAATTAAATACTTCCATATATATATGAGGAATATATATACTTCAGTATCAAAGCTAACTCTCCCCATAGACCGCACGCTCACATCTTGCGGTCATGCCACTGTGTTGATGTTTGGCATCTTACCTTGGGCGTAGAGGCATTTGATCCATACATTACCACTCAAGTGAATGGCATCCATACAATAGCATGCCGTATGGACGGCGAAATTGAAAACCCCTAAGTTAGTACTTACTTAGCCACCTGAAGTCCTTAACTTTTAGATTCAAACTCTAGGTTGTAAGCACCTATATATATATAGCTATAAGTGGCTAGAAACTGGTTTTGGAAAATAAAAACCTTTGTTTTAAATACACATGTGGCAATTAATGTTGAACCTTGCTCCAAAACTAATTGTAGCAGAACCGACCAATTTATAAGAGCACAAGTACAATGGCAGCCCGCAAGCGGTCGCACTATCATACTTGAACCCATATAACCTGGTAGTCTGTTGAGTACCACAAAGGGTCTTGATTAACCATCAGCATACAACCAAGATTGTACATGATTCAACATACATGTCACACATTGCATAAAGTTCACAAATACATTTCATCCATTAGAGTATGAATTAAGGTTATTACAAACCAAGTTCAGTAAAATAGTAGTGGAAGCAAATTAAAGTTTGAAACTAACATCTGCCATCATAGTTCAAATACAGTGCCAGCTCATGATCACATCCACAAAAGCGTATGAGAAGTATTAATAAGAGATGCCTGCCCAGGGCTCACTCATCATCCACGGTGGGACAGAAGCAAGTTCTTGCTATAGCTATGATAAACTATACCATCTACAACAATGGGAATAAACATACCCGTCATAAACCAAAAATAAAGTGACTCCAAGGATCATGCAAGGCTTTATAAGTGAAGCTAGCTTGACAATATTTTACATAAAAAGCTTACCAATTCAAGTATTGTCGGTGCAGAAAGTGACCAACACATAAATATTTGTAGTTTTGTTGTACATTGTGATCGGAGGTGGCCTAGCACTCAATGACATAGGGTTTATACTGGTTCAAGGCAACGTGCCCTACATCGAGTTTGAGTCGGTCAGTGACTTTATTCCTAAGCCCAGGTGCTCAAAGTTTATAGTAGGGTTACAAACGAGAAGGAGAAAGATGGGGGGTACAAGAGGTCCGATCAAACTCTGGTCAGAGGGGCTGAGAGCAACAGGAGCTCCAATAGGTGTTATGTGTTTGAGCGTGTGCTTGAGGTTTGAACCTGGTGGTTCTGTTGTTGAGTGCTAGTGAACTTGATCCTGAATCAAGCTTATCCTATTTGGAGAGAGCAGCATCCCCTTTTATAGATGAAGGGGATGGCCTTACAAGTGAGAAGGAGAGAGTGCGTATGCCACTAAGTCTTGTTGCCCATGCCGGTGGATACAGGATGATGGTAGGTGCCTACAATACTGTTTGATGTCAGATGCACGTGGGAAGTTGCATCGTCCTCTTCTAGTATGGTAGATGTCGGTGCCTGCCATACTATTGGTGCCGAGAGGCATACAGGGGGTTTTACCATGTTCAGCCTGGCATAGTAAATGCTAGCGCCCACAACACTATCGATGCCTCAGAGGCACGTGGGGGAGCCTTACCGTATTTGTCTGGTGTGGGAGTTGATGGCGCCCACAACGCTGTAGGGGAAAATGTCGGCGCCTATAACACTGCTTGAGCTCTGTCATGCCAGGGGGTCATAGGGTACTATCCTGTAGGTGTACATGGTATAGTCCTTGGTATTGCAGTTGACTTTGAGTGCCCTACCTTACTTTCTTTGTTTGTTTCCTGGTCCCTACCGAGCGGCCGTCCCCGGTCAGTTGGTCTAGTCGACTCTGATTGCATCAGCCAGAGAGGAGGTGTAAGCAGGGGTTCAGTGCATCCTAGGTTAGAGAAGCGAGTTGGAGTCAGAAGTGGTGTTGGGCCAGGCCTTCCGATCAGAGAGGCTATCCGGAGGTGGGCTAGAGACCGAAGTGAGCGCTCCTGTCGAAGAGGTGGGCTAGAGTCAGAAGCGGGTGCTATTTCTCGTCAGCCAGGCCTTCTGATCAGAGATTGGATCATCCTTCTAACCTATCATCTAGGTATTTGGGCTAGCCCATGAGTTGCGTGTTACTCGCAATGTTGTCCATTGGGCCAATCTTTTGTTGGGAAACTGGTCCATGAGGGACTCCAGGTCTATGAACCCAACAGGAGCCCCCGAGCCATCGAGCGATTCGGGTAGAATTGTCTGGGGGATTTTTGTCTCAATGGCGGGTGCACGCGAGCGCACTCGTGGGTATAGCCCCCGAGCCCCCAGGCAATTTGGGCAGAATCATCTGGGGGGGGTTCGTGTTGCCAGCGGGGAAAGTTTTCGTTTCATCAGTAGGTGCGCGCGAACGCACCCGTAGGTGTAGCCCCTGAGCCCTAGGTGATTCGGGCAGAATCGCCTAGGGGGTTTTGTTAGCAAGCGTGTGTTCGTGCATTTTAGTCAAGATGGAGTTGTCAACCAAGGTGCCATGCGTAGCCGAGGCAGTTTTTTTGGGATCCCCGCGTAGCCGAGGTAGTTAGTTTTAGGGATCGGGCGAGTCGGTGCTCGGGATCCTAGCCTTGGTGCACCCCGCGCAGCCGAGGCAGTTAGTTTAGGGATCGAGCAAGACAGAGCCCATGGATCCTGGCCTCAGTGTAGTCCGCGTAGCCGAGGTAGTTAGTTTAGGGATTGGGCGAGTCAAAGCTCATGGATCCTGGCCTCGGTGCAGCTAGCACAACCAAGGTAGTTAGTTTAGGGATTGGGCAAGATGGAGCTCGTGGATCTTGGCCTCGGTGCAGCCCGCGTAGCCAAGGCAGTTAGTTTAGGGATTGGGCGAGTCGGAGCTCATGGATCTTGGCCTCGGTGTAGCCCACGCAGCTAAGGCAGTTAGTTTAGGGATCGGGCGAGATGGAGCTCGTAGATCCTATCCTCGGTGCAGCCCGCGTAGCCAAGGCAGTTAGTTTAGGGATCAGGCGGGATGGAGCTCGTGGATCCTGGCCTCAGTGTAGCTGATGTAGACTAGGCCCGATCTTCCGAAAGGTATGATAGCATCGATTGGTGGAGACTCGATGTTCATGATCTAGGACTTCGAACCAAGATTGATTTGGACCCCCGCAACCGTTACACCACTGCTCTGTTGGTTATCAACCACGCAAACGCGATTGACCTCACCGAGAAGGCTTTCCTGCAAGCGAATCGAGAACACAAGCAAGAATGGGATGAACGCAATCTGAAATTGCAAATAAATATGAGGCTTATGAAAATAAGAAAGAGTTCAAGTCTTTATTCGAAAGGACTAATTGCCAAAGGCGAACAAGATCAAGAACTAGGGCTCTGGTTCACAGCAAGCGGCCTTGGCAGCGACAGTTGCAGCAAAATGAAGTTTGTTTCATGAGAAAATCAAGAACTAAACAAACCCCAAACCCTAAGGAGAGCAGTGGATGCTATTTATAGAGTCTTGGGTGTCAACCCCCTGGACGCACCCCCTAATGGGCCCAAACATGATACACGGTCCAACGGACCAAAAGACGGTGTCGCAGCACCCTGGTAGATTCTGGATGCTAAGTTGTTTCGACAATTCCTGTTGATTCTGAAGGTCTTCTGACGTGAAACCACATGGATTGGCTTCCTTATCAAATTATCTTTGCAACCATATGTGGATCATCAAAAATGGAGTCTAGGTGTGTCTTGGGTGACCAGTTTAACGCAGACTGGTCTTGGAGCCCGAGCCGGACTCGAACTTGATTTGGGTCTCCACCTTGGGGACTCGAACCGGATGAGCTTCGGGCCTCCTTCTCAGTTAGGACACCCTCGCTGATCTCCTTGGTCTCCATATGGTTCTCCAAACATGGTCATATGTATGGAGGTCATGTCCTCATCATCCTCCCTTTCTTGATGAAAAGCTGTCCTCGGCGTCGATTTTGTTTGAAGTCGATCCTGCACAACATGAGGACAATCGAGTTTTCCAAAATAATAAAAATGGACAATGTTGTGAGAAAGAATATGACCACATGTCTAGGTTTGTATCATGTCTTGTCCTATAGACATGTAGTCTGCTTGATTGAAATACACACGATCTTTGCCAATAGTATCCTACAAAAGATTAGTACTAACAAGAAACATATGCTCTTTCTTTGGATTCCACTTGTGTTCGAAAAGCAAAACTAGAGGAATATGGCATAACAACAATGTTGATTTTACTATCCTCTAGTTGATCATTACTTTGCACAACAAAAGGAGAATTCGGATTTGTACAAATCTAAACTCGTTGTACCAAATATTGCCATTGGTTGTTATATTTACCAAAAACATGATATGTATGTCTAGAGAACCATGGTAAATCAGCATATGCATAAAGTTTCTCCTCTAAAGAACTAAGATTACACGGAACATCAAATTCAATATAACCCAAAGTATTTAAATAAGACAACAATTTTGGCTCATCAACTTCACTAGCATTATGAATAACAAGTCTATTTCAGCACAAGTGCTTGATTTCAGCACACATATAGCATGATCATTCTTCAATGATTGCATGGGTATAACATAAATATCATCATGCAAGTCATCTTTGTCACAAAAAACATCAAGCAAATCATCTTGTGACAAAGGTAAATCAAACGAAGGCTCCACTAAAATTTGCTCTATCATAGCATGATTGGTGGAAAAATTTAGCACATCAAGAGAACTCTCACCTTCCGTGAGTTTAGCATCGTGGGCTTTACCTTTGCTCTCATGTTCAGCAGGAGTAATAGTTGATGGTTCTGAATTGTCACATGAGACTATGAGCATATTATTTTCTGTCACGTCATCCTCACTCTTTTGTACATTGTCCTGCAAGAGGTTAGGCATAGCAGGAGGAATAACAAGAGATTGATCTAGTTGATGCACCTCATCATTTGAATTAATTACAAGAGATGGATTAACAAAATTTTCTCTCATAAGATCTTTCATATCATTCCAAGTTTGAGGTTTATTAGAAGGATCTAAAGACTCCCACCAAGATAAAGCAGAATGTCGCAAAACACTAGATGCATTTTTTACCTTCCTCCTTGGACACATAAAGCGAGTAGCAAATTGTTATCTATGGCAATTTCCCACTCCATGTACTCATCAGCACATATACCATCATAAGTCGGTGGATATGAACAACCTGTCATTGTTAGAATCAAACAAAAAATACACGAGTATGTATTTTCCTATGAACTACTATAGGATGTGGTCAAGGAGTAAAGTCACACACTCTCAAGCGTCTTACCACGGTCTTACAAGTGTTCTTACCAAAGCAACAGGCGGTGCAATCGGTCGGTGACTATGATACCATTGTAGCTTGAGTGTAACAGCTGTAAGGTGAACCTATACTTGGTTAGAAGAAAGTGGAGCTTGGACAGGCACAATATACTAGCAAGGAATAGCAAAATTCGCAACTGAATAGCAAAGCTAAATAAGTATCCCAAGTACTTGTCTTAGTTGCTGGCCTACTCATGTTCCAAGTACTAGATGTATCAAGTGATGTGAACAGCAAGAATATGATTAGGAACAAGGTAGAAATCAGCACACACAAACACAGCTCAAATAGTGCTCTCTATGTGCTCCTCTAGATATTGTTCCTCTTTTGCCCCTCTCTTTTTCTCTATTTTTGGGTTGTCGTTGTTTTTTTGAGAAATTTTGAATTTTTCTTTTTATTTTTTTTAATATTTTCTCTTCACTTAGGAGCACAAAAGAAGTAACCATAGAAAACATGAGCTTAAACAAGTGAAAGACGTGGCCTGTGGAATTTCCAGAAGATGTGCTCAAAATCAACAAAAATCTTATGACCACAAAAACAAGATCTTATGACCACTTTTTGACCAAAATAAAAATCTCCGACCCCAACAAAGCAAGGGATGGACGGATCCAAATTTTTTTCTGATCGATTTTGATATATTGAACGTCGAAATCTGAGTTCGTATGCGAAAACTAGACCAGTTTTAAGAACAGACTCCGAATTAGAGGACAAAACGGGAACAATGCGCGCAAAATTGATCACAGCAGCAAGGATTTGATGGAAACAGTGAAGACAAGTGTAACAAATAAGCTGGTGTGGACTAGGGTTTGATGGATACAAAGGAAACTCAACAAGACTTGGAGATGTTCATGGATTATAATGAAAAACAAAGGGGAAAATACAAACTGGACTAAAAACGATCTAAAACCAGCAACCAGAACTTGACCTAGGGCACAAACTCAACAACGCGAAACAGAGACAAAATTGCATGGCACAATGAGGCTATAGGACAGAGAATATTTAACGATGTATATTTTTTTGCTTTTTTTGCACTATAGGTAATGCAAAAACAGTAACAATCTAAAGGGGGAAACAAAGTTATACCTAACGGGCAACAAGGTCTCTGATACCACTTGATGTAGACTAGGCCCGATCTTCTGAAAGGTATGATAGCATCGATTGGTGGAGACTCGATGTTCACGATCTAGGCTTCGAACCAAGACTAATTCGGACCCCTGCAACCGATACACCACTGCTCCGTTGGTTATCAACCACGCGAACACGATTGACCTCGCCGAGAAGGCTTTCCTGCAAGTGAATCGAGAACACAAGCAAGAATGGGATGAATGCAATCTAAAATTACAAATAAATATGAGGCTTATGAAAATAAGAAAGAGTTCAAGTCTTTATTCAAAAGGACTAATCACCACAGGCGAACAAGATCAAGAACTGGACCCTAGTTCACAGCAAGCGGCCTTCGCGGCGACAGTTGCAGCAAAATGACGTCTGTTTCATGAGGAAATCAAGAACTAAAAAACAAAAAACCCTAAGGAGAGCAATGGCTGCTATTTATAGAGTCTTGGGCGTCACCCCCTAGACGTGCCCCCTAATGGGCCCAAACACGATACACGGTCCAACGGACAAAAGACAGTGTCGCAGCACCCTGGCAGATTCTGGATGCTAAGTTGTTTTGACAATTCCTGTTGATTCTCTAGGTATTCTGACATGAAACCACATGGATTGGCTTCCTTATCAAATTAGCTTTCCAACCATATGTAGATCATCGAAAACAGAGTCCGGATGCATCCTGTGTGATCAGTTTAAGGCAGACTGGTCCTGGAGCCCGAGCCGGACTCGAACTTGATTTGGGTCTCCACCTTGGGGACTCGAACCGGATGAGCTTCGGGCCCCCTTCTTGGTTAGGAAACCCTCTCTGATCTCCTTGGTCTCCATATGTTTCTCCAAGCAAGGTCATATGTATGGAGGTTATGTCCTCATCATCCTCCCTTTCTGGACGAAAAGTCGTCCTCGACGTCGATTTCTTTGAAGTCGATCCTGCACAACATGAGGACAATCGAGGTTTCCAAAATAATGAAAATGGACAATGTTGTGAGAAAGAATATGACCACATCTCCAGGTTTGTATCATGTCTTGTCCTACAGACATGTAGTCTGCTCGATTGAAATACATACGATCTTTGCCAATACTATCATGCAAAAGATTAGTACTAACAAGAAACATATGCTCTCTTTCTTTGGATTCCACTTGTGTTTGAAAAGCAAAACTAGAGGAATAAGGTATAACAACAATGTTGATTTTACTATCCTCTAGTTGATCATTACTTTGCACAACAAAAGGAGAATTCGGATTTGTACAAATCTAAACTCGTTGTACCAAATATTGCCCTTGGTTGTTATATTTACCAAAAACATGATATGTATGTCTAGAGAACCATGGTAAATCAGCATATACTATAAAGTTTCTCCTCTAAAGAACTAAGATTACACGGAACATCAAATTCAATATAACCCAAAGTATTTAAACAAGACAACAATTTTGGCTCATCAACTTCACTAGCATTATGAATAACAAGTCTATTTTCAGCACAAGTGCTTGATTTTAGCACACATATAGCATGATCATTCTTCAATGATTGCATGGGTATAACATAAATATCATCATGCAAGTCATCTTCATCACAAAAAACATCAAGCAAATCATCTTGTGACAAAGGTAAATCAAGCGAAGGCTCCACTAAAATTTGCTCTATCATAGCATGATTGGTGGAAAAATTCAGCACATCAAGAGAGCTCTCACCTTCCGTGAGTTTAGCATCGTGGGCTTTACCTTTGCTCTCATGTTCAGCAGGAGTAATAGTTGATGGTTCTGAATTATCACATGAGACTATGAGCATCTTATTTTCTGTCATGTCATCCTCGCTCTTTTGTACATTGTCCTACAAAAGGTTAGGCATAGCAGGAGGAATAACAAGAGATTGATCTAGTTGATGCACCTCATCATTTGAATTAATTACAAGAGATAGATTAACAAAATTTTCTCTCATAAGATCTTTCATATCATTCCAAGTTTGAGGTTTATTAGAAGGATCTAAAGACTCCCACCAAGATAAAGCAGAATGTCGCAAAACACTAGATGTATTTTTTACCTTCCTCCTTGGACACATAAAGCGAGTAGCAAATTGTTATCTATGGCAATTTCCCACTCCATGTACTCATCAGCACCTATACCATCATAAGTCGGTGGATATGAATAACCTGTCGTTGTTAGAATCAAACAAAAAATACACGAGTATGTATTTTCCTATGAACTACTATAGGATGTGGTCAAGGAGTAAAGTCACACACTCTCAAGTGTCTTACCACAGTCTTACAAGTGTTCTTACCAAAGCAACAGGCGGTGCAATCGGTCAGTGACTGTGATACCGTTGTAGCTTGAGTGTAACAGTTGCAAGGTGAATTGTACTTGGTTAGAAGAAAGTGGAGCTTGGACAGGCACAATATACTAGCAAGGAATAGCAAAATTCACAACTGAATAGCAAAGCTAAATAAGTATCCCAAGTACTTGTCTTAGTTGCTGGCCTACTCACGTTCTAAGTACCAGATGTATCAAGTGATGTGAACAGCAAGAATATGAGCACCCTGGCAGATTCTGGATGCTAACTTGTTTCGATGATTCCCATTGATTCTGAAGGTCTTTTGATGTGTAACCACTTGGATTGGCTTCCTTATCAAATTAGCTTTCCAACCATATGTGGATTGTTGAAAACCGAGTCCGGATGCGTCCTGGGTGACCAGTTGAAGGCAGACTGGTCCTAGAGCCCGAGCCAGACTCGAACTTGATTTGGGTCTCCACCTTGGGGACTCGAACCGGATGAGCTTCGGGCCTCCTTCTTGGTTAGGACACCCTCGCTGATCTCCTTGGTCTCCATATGGTTCTCCAAGCATGGTCATATGTATGGAGGTCATGTCCTCATCACCCTCCCTTTCTTGATGAAAAGTTGTCCTCGGCGTCGATTTTGTTTGATGTCGATCCTGCACAACATGAGAACAATCGAGGTTTCCAAAATAATGAAAATGGATAATGTTGTGAGAAAGAATATGACCACATGTCCAGGTTTGTATCATGTCTTATCCTATAGACATGTAGTCTGCTCGATTGAAATACACACGATATTTGCCAATACTATCCTGCAAAAGATTAGTACTAACAAGAAACATATGCTCTCTTTCTTTGGATTCCACTTGTGTTTGAAAAGCAAAACTAGAGGAATATGGCATAATAACAATGTTGATTTTACTATCCTCTAGTTGATCATTACTTTGCACAACAAAAGGAGAATTCGGATTTATACAAATGTAAACTCGTTGTACCAAATATTGCCCTTGGTTGTTATATTTACCAAAAACATGATATGTATGTCTAGAGAACCATGGTAAATTAGTATATGCATAAAGTTTCTCCTCTAAAGAACTAAGATTACACGGAACATCAAATTCAATGTAACCCAAAGTATTTAAAGAAGACAACAATTTTGGATCATCAACTTCACTAGCATTATGAATAACAAGTCTATTTTCAGCACAAGTGCTCGATTTCAGCACACATATAGCATGATCATTCTTCAATGATTGCATGGGTATAACATAAATATCATCATGCAAGTCATCTTTGTCACAAAAAACATCAAGCAAATCATCTTGTGACAAAGGTAAATCAAGCGAAGGCTCCATTAAAATTTGCTCTATCATAGCATGATTGGTGGAAAAATTCAGCACATCAAGAGAGCTCTCACCTTCCGTGAGTTTAGCATTGTGGGCTTTACCTTTGCTCTCATGTTTAGCAGGAGTAATAGTTGATGGTTTTGAATTATCACATGAGACTGTGAGCATCTTATTTTCTGTCACGTCATCCTCGCTCTTTTGTACATTGTCCTGCAAAAGGTTAGGCATAGCAGGAGGAATAACAAGAGATTGATCTAGTTGATGCACCTCATCCTTTGAATTAATTACAAGAGATGAATTAACAAAATTTTCTCTCATAAGATCTTTCATATCATTCCAAGTTTGAGGTTTATTAGAAGGATCTAAAGACTCCTACCAAGATAAAGCAGAATGTCGCAAAACACTAGATGCATTTTTTACCTTCCTCCTTGGACACATAAAGCGAGTAGCAAATATGTTATCTATGGCAATTTCCTACTCCATGTACTCATAAGCACCTATACCATCATAAGTCGGTGGATATGAACAACCTGTCGTTGTTAGAATCAAACAAAAAATACACGAGTATGTATTTTCCTATGAACTACTATAGGATGTGGTCAAGGAGTAAAGTCACACACTCTCAAACATCTTACCACGGTCTTACAAGTATTCTTACCAAATCAACAGGCGGTGCAATCGGTCGGTGACTATGATACCGTTGTAGCTTGAGTGTAATAGTTGCAAGGCGAACCTGTACTTAGTTAGAAGAAAGTGGAGCTTGGACAGGCACAATATACTAGCAAGGAATAGCAAAATTCGCAACTGAATAGCAAAGCTGAATAAGTATCCCAAATACTTGTCTTAGTTGCTGGCCTACTCACGTTACAAGTACCAGATGTATCAAGTGATGTGAACAGCAAGAATATGATTAGGAACAAGGTAGAAATCAGCACACGCAAACACAGCTCAAATGGCGCTCTCTATGTGCTGCTCTAGATATTGTTCTTCTTTTGCCCCTCTCTTTTTTCTCTATTTTTGGGTTGTCGTTGTTTTTTTGAGAAATTTTGACTTTTTCTTTTTATTTTTTTTTATATTTTTTCTTCACTTAGGAGCACAAAAGAAGTAACCACAGAAAACATGAGCTTAAACAAGTGAAACACGTGGCCTGTGGAATTTCTAGAAGGCGTGCTCGAAATCAACAAAAACCTTGTGACCACGAAAACAGGATGTTGTGACCACTTTTTGACCAAAATAAAAATCTCCAACCCCGAACGAGCGGGGGATGGACGGGTCCGAATTTTTTTTCTGATCGATTTTGATATATGGAACGTCGAAATCCGAGTTCGTATGCGAAAACTAGACCAATTTTAAGAACGGACTTCGAATTAGAGGACAAAACGGGAACAATGCGTGCAAAATTGGTTACGGCAGCAAGGATTTGATGGAAACAGTGAAGACAAGTGTAACAAATAAGCTGGTGTGGACTATGGTTTGATGGATACAAAGGAAACTCAACAAGACTTGGAGATGTTCACGGATTATGATGAAAAACAAAGGGGAAAACACAAACTGTACTAAAAAATTATCTAAAACCAGCAACCAGAAGTTGACCTAGGGCACAAACTCAACAACACGGAATAGAGACGAAATTGCATGGCACAATGAGGCTATAGGACAGAGAATATTTAACGATGTATATTTTGTTTTGCTTTTTGTGGACTATAGGTAATGCAAAAATAGTAACAATCTAAAGGGGGAAAGAAAGTTATACCTAACGGGCAACAAGGTCTCTGATACCACTTGATGTAGACTAGGTCCAATCTTTCGAAAAGGTATGATAGCGTCGATTGGTGGAGACTCGACGTTCATGATCTAGGCTTTGAACCAAGACTGATTTGGACCCCCGCAACCATTACACCACTGCTCCATTGGTTATCAACCATGCGAACGCGATTGACCTCGCCGAGAAGGCTTTCCTGCAAGTGAATCGAGAACACAAGCAAGAACGGGATGAATGCAATCTGAAATTGCAAATAAATATGAGGCTTATGAAAATAAGAAAGAGTTCAAGTCTTTATTCGAAAGGACTAATCGCCACAGGCGAACAAGATCAAGAACTGGGGCCCTGGTTCACAGCAAGCGGCCTTGGCAGCGACAGTTGCAGCAAAACGACATCTGTTTCACGAGGAAATCAAGAACTAAACAAAACCCAAATCCTAAGGAGATCAACGGCTGCTATTTATAGAGTCTTGGGCATCACCCCCTGGACACGCCCCCTAATGGGCCCAAACACGATACACGGTCCAACGGACCAAAAGATGGTGTCGCAGCACACTGGCAGATTCTGGATGCTAAATTGTTTCGACAATTCCCATTGATTCCGAAGGTCTTCTGATGTGAAACCACCTGGATTGGCTTCCTTATCAAATTAGCTTTCCAACCATATGTGGATCATTGAAAACTGAGTCCAGATGCGTCCTAGGTGACTAGTTTAAGGCAGACTAGTCCTAGAGCCCAAGCTGGACTCGAAGTTGATTTGGGTCTCCACCTTTGGGACTCGAACCGGTTGAGCTTCGGGCCTCCTTCTTGGTTAGGACACCCTCGCTGATCTCCTTGGTCTCCATATGGTTCTCCAAGCATGGTCATATGTATGGAGGTCATGTCCTCATCATCCTCCCTTTCTTGATGAAAAGCCGTCCTCGGCGTCTATTTTGTTTGAAGTCGATCCTACACAGCATGAGGACAATCGAGTTTTCCAAAATAATGAAAATGGACAATGTTGTGAGAAAGAATATGACCACATGCCCAGGTTTGTATCATGCCTTGTCCTACAGACATATAGTCTGCTCGATTGAAATACACACGATCTTTGCCAATACTATCCTGCAAAAGATTAGTACTAATAAGAAATATATGCTCTCTTTCTTTGGATTCCACTTGTGTTCGAAAAGCAAAACTAGAGGAATATGGCATAACAACAATGTTGATTTTACTATCCTCTAGTTGATCATTACTTTGCACAACAAAAGGAGAATTCAGATTTGTACAAATGTAAACTCGTTGTACCAAATATTGCCCTTGGTTGTTATATTTACCAAAAACATGATATGTATGTCTAGAGAACCATGGTAAATCAGCATATGCATAAAGTTTCTCCTCTAAAGAACTAAGATTACATGGAACATCAAATTCAATGTGACCCAAAGTATTTAAAGAAGACAACAATTTTGGCTCGTCAACTTCACTAGCATTATGAATAACAAGTCTATTTTCAGCACAAGTGCTCGATTTCAGCACATATATAGCATGATCATTCTTCAATGATTGCATGGGTATAACATAAATATCATCATGCAAGTCATCTTCGTCACAAAAAACATCAAGCAAATCATCTTGTGACAAAGGTAAATCTAGCAAAGGCTCCACTAAAATTTGCTCTATCATAGCATGATTGGTGAAAAAATTCAGCACATCAAGAGAACTCTCACCTTCCGTGAGTTTAGCATCGTGGGGTTTACCTTTGCTCACATGTTCAACAGGAGTAATAGTTGATGGTTCTGAATTATCACATGAGACTGTGAGCATCTTATTTTCTGTCACGTCATCCTCACTCTTTTGTACATTGTCCTGCAAAAGGTTAGGTATAGCAGGAGGAATAACAAGAGGTTGATCTAGTTGATGCACCTCATCATTTGAATTAATTACAAGAGATGGATTAACAAAATTTTCTCTCATAAGATCTTTCATATCATTCCAAGTTTGAGGTTTATTAGAAGGATCTAAAGACTCCCACCAAGATAAAGTAGAATGTCACAAAACACTAGATGCATTTTTTACCTTCCTCCTTGGACACATAAAGCGAGTAGCAAATATGTTATTTATGGCAATTTTCCACTCCATGTACTCATAAGCACCTATACCATCATAAGTCGGTGGATATGAACAACCTATCATTGTTAGAATCAAACAAGAAAACACACAAGTATGTATTTTCCTATGAACTACTATAGGATGTGGTCAAGGAGTAAAGTCACACACTCTCAAACGTCTTACCACGGTCTTACAAGTGTTCTTACCAAAGCAACAGGCGGTGCAATAGGTTGGTGACTATGATACCGTTGTAGCTTGAGTGTAAGAGTTGCAAGGCGAACCTGTACTTGGTTAGAAGAAGGTGGAGCTTGGACAGGCACAATATACTAGCAAAGAATAGCAAAATTCGCAACTGAATAGCAAAGCTGAATAAGTATCCCAAGTACTTATCTTAGTTGCTAGCCTACTCACGTTCCAAGTACCAGATGTATCAAGTGATGTGAACAACAAGAATATGATTAGGAACAAGGTAGAAATCAGCACACACAAACACAGCTCAAATGGTGCTCTCTATGTGCTCCTCTAGATATTGTTCCTCTTTTGCCTCTCTTTTTTCTCTATTTTTGGGCTGTCGTTGTTTTTTTTTGAGAAATTTCAACTTTTTCTTTTTATTTTTTAGATATTTTTTCTTCACTTAGGAGCACAAAAGAAGTAACCACAAAAAACATGAGCTTAAACAAGTGAAAGACGTGGCCTGTGGAATTTCCAGAAGACGTGCTCAAAATCAACAAAAACATTGTGACCACAAAAATAGGATCTTGTGACCACTTTTTGATCAAAATAAAAATCTCTGACCTTGATTATACGGGGGATGGATGGATCCAAATTTTTTTCTGATCGATTTTGATATATGGAACATCGAAATCCGAGTTTGTAAGCGAAAACTAGACCAGTTTTAAGAACGGACTCCGAATTAGAGAACAAAACGGGAATAATGCGCGTAAAATTGGTTACGGCAGCAAGGATTTGATGGAAACAGTGAAGACAAGTGTAACAAATAAGCTGGTGTGGACTAGGGTTTGATGGATACAAAGGAAACTCAACAAGACTTGGAGATGTTCACAGATTATGATGAAAAACAAAGGGGAAAACACAAACTGGACTAAAAAATGATCTAAAACCAGCAACCAGAACTTGACCTAGGGCACAAACTCAACAATGCGAAACAGAGACGAAATTGCACGACACAATGAGGCTATAGGATAGAGAATATTTAACGATGTATATTTTTTTTTGCTTTTTTGGACTATAGGTAATGCAAAAACAGTAACAATCTAAAGGGGGAAACAAAGTTATACCTAACGGGCAACAAGGTCTTTGATACCACTTGATGTAGACTAGGCCCGATCTTCCAAAAGGTATGATAGCATCGATTGGTGGAGACTCGACGTTCATGATCTAGGCTTTGAACCAAGACTGATTTGGACCCCCACAACCGTTACACCATTGCTCCGTTGGTTATCAACCACGCGAACGCGATTGACCTCACTGAGAAGGCTTTCCTGCAAGCAAATCGAGAACACAAGCAAGAATAGGATGAACACAATCTAAAATTGCAAATAAATATGAGGCTTATGAAAATAAGAAAGAGTTCAAGTCTTTATTCGAAAGGACTAATCGCCACAGGCGAACAAGATCAAGAACTGGGGCCCTGGTTCACAGCAAGTGACCTTGGCGGCGATAGTTGCAGCAAAACGACGTCTGTTTCACAAGGAAATCAAGAACTAAACAAAACCCAAACTCTAAGGAGAGCAATGGCTGCTATTTATAGAGTCTTGGGCATCACCCCCCTAGAGGCGCCCCGTAATGGGCCCAAACACGATACACGGTCCAATGGACCAAAAGGCGGTGTCGCAGCACCCTGGCAGATTCTGGATGCTAACTTGTTTCGATGATTCCTATTGATTCCAAAGGTCTTTTGATGTGAAACCACTTGGATTGGATTCCTTATCAAATTAGCTTTCCAACCATATGCGGATCGTGGAAAACAGAGTCCGGATGCATCATGGGTGACCAGTTTGAGGCAGACTAGTCCTAGAGCCCGGGCCAGACTCGAACTTGATGTGGGTCTCCACCTTGGGGACCCGAACCGGATGAGCTTTGGGCCTCCTTCTCGGTTAGGACACCCTCGCTGATCTCCTTGGTCGCCATATGGTTCTCCAAGCATGGTCATTTGTATGGAGGTCATGTCCTCATCAGTAGCCCACACAACCGAGGCAGTTAGTTTAGGGATTGGGCGAGTCGGAGCTCGTGGATCCTGGCCTCGGAGCAGCTCACGTAGCCGAGGCAGTTAGTTTAGGGATTGGGCGAGTTAGAGCTCATAGATCCTGGCCTCGGTGCAGCCCGTGCAACCAAGGCAGTTAGTTTAGGGATCGGGCGAGTCGGAGCTCGCGGCTCCTGGCCTTGGTGCAGCCCACGTAGCCGAGGCAGTTAGTTTAGGGATCGCGCGAGTCAGAGCTCGCAGATTCTGGCCTCAGTGCAGCCCACATAGCCGAGGTAGTTAGTTTAGGGATCGGGCGAGATGGAGCCCATGGATCCTAGCCTCGTTTTAGCCCACGCAGCTGAGGTAGTTAGTTTATAGATCAAGCGAGTTGGAGCTCGTGGATCCTGGCCTCGGTGCGGCCCATGTAGCCGAGGTAGTTAGTTTAGGGATCGGGGGAGACGGAGCTCGTGGATCCTAGCCTCGGTGCAGCCTACACAGCTGAGGCAGTTAGTTTAGGGATCAGGCGAGATGGAGCTCATGGATCCTAGCCTTGGTGTAGCTAACGCAGCCGAGGCAGTTAGTTTAAGAATTTGGCGAGTCGGAGCTCAAGGATCCTGGCCTTGGTGCAGCCTGCACAACCGAGGTAGTTAGTTTAGGGATTGGGCGAGTCAGAGCTCGCGGATCTTGGCCTCGGTGCAGCCCATGTAGCCGAGGCAGTTAGTTTAGGGATCGGGCGAGTCAAAGCTCGTGGATCCTGGCCTTGGTGCAGCCCGTGTAGCTAAGGCAGTTTAGTTTAGGGATCGGGAGCCCCCAAGCCCCATTGGGCTTGGTAGGGGTCAGTTTGAGTTTTGTGCATTACCTCATCCTCGATTTCTCACAACCAGAGGGGCTGAGCTTTGCGCTTGCCTCGATCGCTCGAGCTCAAGTGATGCGCTCGGTGAGCTCGCTAATGGGTATGATTAAGTGGAATCCGGGTCCATCATTCATGACAGGGTCGGCATAGCCCTCTTGTGACATTCCACTGCTCCTTTACCTATAACCCGGCAGATGCCTAGGTTGTTCTGAAGACTAACCTAGGTGGCCTGCTGGCCTCCCCTCGATAGAGATTCTATGGGTTTGGTGAGAGGTTTATGATTGAACAAGAAGGTTGAGATGACCCTGTCTGCTTTGGGACTGACTAGGCGAGGGCCGCATGGGGCTCATCTGTGTTTTCTCCCCTGGCTCTATTTGATGCGAGGCAACCTCAAGCCCTTTGTGGGCTAGCCTTCGAACCCTGGTCGGTCGTTGCTCTTGTTGAATGAGGCAACTGCCGCTTCATGACGCAACACAGAGCATTGTGATGCATTTCGCCGCACGTGCGATGCCTTAGTTCCTGAGCCCCTAGGCGATTCAGGCCTAAATCGTCCAGGGGTGCGGGCGTATGGAATGAATGTATGAATGATTATATAAAGAAATAGCGGGGGTCGGTAGTGTTACCTTGATGACTCGAGTGATGGGGTTTGAAGAGCTTCAATGGAAAATGTCTGACCGAGACCCGTGCTCGTCGTTCGTGATGAAGTCAGCATGGCCCACATGGGGCATCCCTTTGCTCCTTACCTGTCTCTTGGTGTTTTCTTGAGCCATTCGATTGACTTTAGGGAGCCTGATGGTCTTTCTTGGGGGGAGATCCCATAGTTGGGTCTTTCCAAGTCCTGCTTGGGAAGGCAAAGGGCTGCCTATGCATGGTGATGCTTTGGTTTTTGTGCCCGGTGTGCGGTAGTGGTAGGCCATACCTAGGCCATGTCCCATCTAACCAGGCATCGTTCTGTTGGTCAGTGTGCATCCCATTGGTCAGGGTGCGTCCCATCATTTCCCATCCGCATTGAATGGGGTAAGGGAGAGAGTTTTTTGCTCTGATCCTTTGCCCTTCTTCAGTTGTCATGTTTCCTCCTTAAATAGGGGGAGGGAGAGGGCTTCTCATCATAGTCCTTTGCCTGTTCTCCAACTATTGCCTCTCCTCCTTCTTTCTCCTCACTGAGAGTGCCTATATGCCATGGCAATATCGAGCCAGAGGCTGCTCGAGGCGGTGCTAGCCGTCTTTGTCTGAGAAGGGGTGGCTTCCGCCAAAGGAGGTGGCGCGCTAGATTCGTCTATGAGGCCTTTTTTAGGATGGAGCCATGCATGTATTCTTTCTGGTGGATCTTCATCGGGTGAGCCTTGTCGGAGGGGAAGTTTCCTAGGATCATGCTGGTGGAGGGTTCTGTGCCTATGGCTACTCAGGTTGGCCAGTTCATAAAGTTTGATGAGATCTCTTCCACCCATGGTGGCCATACCTCGGTGGCAGCATCCCTGCCCAGGAGCTGCCTTGATTGCATGAGAAGGTCAGGAGCTCCATGCTCTTCTACTGAGCATCTATGGGTGTGACACCCTTGAGGTACCTGTTGCGCTCACCGAAGTCAAGGGAGCGGAACTGGATGGGGTCCTTGAGATACCCATTGCGCTCGCCAAAGTTGAGGGAGCAGAATCGAGCGGTGGTTATGTCGAGTGGTATGTGTCGTGGCTCCTCCTTTGGCATCAGCTGATGCCGCTGAGCGGCCATAGTAGTATTTGGAGTAGAAGTAGTCAGCAAATGTAATCATTAAGTTTGGGGGAGCCCCCGTGTGAACAGTTTTTGTATCAATGAATACATCAGTTCTGTTTTTTTATAGAATCACTATCTATCTATTCCTTGTTTTTTATCCTAGCATACCTTTGTTTTTATCCTTTCTTTTTCACACCTGCCCATTCATTCCATAGGCTGCAACTTTTAAGAACCTAGACATGGCCTGCAAGGCTCGGCTACTCATAACTGTAGGTCGTGGTGTGGTGCGTTCGGTTGGGAGTAAGACCAAAGTCATGTAGGGTAATCAAAGGAATGGAATAGGGGACAAAGTTTTTACCATGTGATAGTAAAAAAAGAGAGGTAGTATTTAGTATTGTACCCTCATGGAGCCCCTGAGTGACCCAGGCTAAAAATGTTCAGGCTAGGGTGCTTTACAGGAGCAAGTGTTGACTAAAAAGCAGTAAGACTAAATTCAGGGGGAAAACGATGTAGCTATTCAATGTTCCATGTATTGGTGAGAACGTTGCCGTTGTCGTCCTATAGTCGTTAGGCGCTCGGTCGGATTACTTTGGTCACCGTATAGGGTCGTTCCCATGGTGGAGAGAGTTTGTGTTTTTCCTACATCGATTGGGTTCTCTAAAGCATGAGATCACTGACTTCCAAGATTCTCCCCCTGATCTTCCTTTCATGGTACCTACAGAGAGTTTGCTAGTAGTGAGCAAAGTAGATGATGGTCGTCTCATGGGCCTCCTCAAGCAGGTCGACTATGTCTTGCTGAGCCTCCACAGCTCAGTCGCGGTCGAAAGCCTTCACTCTTGGGGCACCGTGGTCGATGTCGGATGGTAGCACTGCTTCAACTCCATAGGCTAGTTAGAAGGGCGTGAACCCTATGGATCAGTTCAGGTTCATTCTCAGGCTCCAGAGCATCACCGGGTCCTCTACAACCCATTGCCTGTCGTACTTGTTGAGTCGGTCAAAGATGCGTGGCTTAAGTCCTTGGAGGACCATGCCATTGGGATGCTTGACCTGACCATTAGTACATGGGTGTCCGATTGAGGCCTAGTCAATCTTGATGCCATATCCATCATTGAAGTCTAGGAACTTCTTCCCGGTGAAGTTAGTCCCATGGTCAGTGATGATGCAGTTAGGAATGCCAAACCGATAGATGACGTCGAGGAAGAATTTGACCGCCTCTTCTGAGCAGATGTTGGTGATGGGCTTGGCCTCTATCCACTTGGTGAACTTGTTGACCACCACGAGTAGGTGAGTGAAGCTGCCTAGGCCTTTTTTGATGGGTCCTACCATGTCGAGGCCCCAGACCACGAATGGCCAGGTGATGGGGATGGTTTGGAGCTCTTATGCTGGCAAATAGGTTTGTCGAGCATAGAACTGGCATCCTTCACACCTACGGATGACCGCCTCTGCATCTCATAGTGTGGTGGGCTAGTAAAAACCTTGGCGAAAGAGTTTTCCGACCAGCAACCTTGGTGCCATGTGGTGTCCATAGATTCTAGCATGGACCTCGAGGAGGAGCTGCTTCCCTCGGTCGGTCAAGATGCACTTCATGAGTATTCCCGACAAACTTCATTCGTAGAGTTCGCTTCTGATCTCAACAAAGGTCTTGGTGCATCGGGCAATTCATCACACTTTGGTCCTTTCAGATGGGAGAATCTCCTCAAGGAGGTAGGCAAGTAGCGGTGCTCGCTAGTCGGATTGATTGAGTGCCAACACAGCGACGTCGTTGGGTGATGTCATCATAGAGGCACTGGGGTCAAAGCCCCCAAGCACTGGCCTGGCGTTGGGGTCGAAGCTCCTGGGTGCTAGCTTGGCATTGGGGTGTGTCTCAATCAGACCTTCTAGGACGCGGGTGGATGGCTCATGGAGATCGTTGATGAAGATCCCACTCAGGGACGGATCCCGCCTGGCGGCCAATTTTGTGAGAAAATCGAGGGCATCATTGTCCTTTTAGGGGATGTGATGTAGCTTGATTCCCTAGAATTTGTCCTTGAGTTTGTGCACCTCTTGGTAGTATGCTACCATGAGGGGGCTTTTGTAGGAGGACTCCTTCAAGACCTGATCGACGACTAGCTCTGAGTCACCGCAAACATAGAGTCGCGTAGCACCAAGTTCGATGGCGATGCATAGTCTATTGATGAGGGCCTCATACTCTGCGACATTGTTTGAGGCTGAAAAGGGGAGATCAAAACCACTTTAGCCCTCGATTTGGGCACCATGACGGACCCATCAAAGTACATTGTCTAGTACTTGTGGGTGATGTCTGGGGTCGGTAGCTGGACCTCCGTCCATTCGGCAACAAAATCCACGAGAGCTTGAGATTTAATGGTGGTACGAGGGATATACCTAATGTTGTCACCCATGAGTTCGAGTGCCCACTTAGAGATCCATCCCGCGATGTCACGGTTGCAGACGATGTCTTCGAGCGAGTATGAAGTGACGACCGTGACTTCATGGTCGATGAAGTAGTGCAGGAGCTTCTAGGTCACCATCAGCATGGCGTATAGGAGCTTCTACACCTAGGGGTACTAGACCTTAGGGTCGGTGAGTACCTCCCCAACAAAGTATATAGGCCACTGGACCTTAAGGTGGTGTCCCAGCTCCTCCCTTCTGACGACCAGGGTGGCGCTCACCACATGGTTGCTTGCCGTGATGTAGAGGAGGAGGGGTTCTCCCCATTCGGGAGCGATGAGGATTGGGCCAACATCAGGGATGCTTTGAGGCTCTCTAGAGCCTGCTTAGCTTCCTTAGTCTAGACGAAGGCGTCTATCTTTTCTAGGAGCTTGTAGAGTGGCAACCCCCGTTCACCGAGTCGGGAGATGAATCAGCTCAGGGTGGCCAGACAGCCAGTGAGCCTTTGTACGCCCTTGACATTGTGTATAGGGCTAATGTTAGAGATGGCTGTGATCTTTTTGGGGTTGGTCTCGATGCCACGCTCAGATACAATGTATCCTAACTGCTTCCCCTTTGGGACCCCAAAAACACATTTCTCGGGATTCAATCTAATGTTGAACCTTTGGAGGTTGTGAACATTGCGGCCAAGTTTGTGATCAGGTCACAAGCTTGAGCTGTTTTGACCACTATGTCAATGACATAGACAATGATTGTTGGTTTTGGTCGTTCAGCTTGATCAGGTTGATTGAGCGGGTCGATTTGGTTGGTGAAGCATTGCTGCATGCACCTTTGGTAGTTGGCGCCAGCATTCTTTAGGCCAAAAGGCATGGTTACGTCGCAGTACCAACCATATGAGGTGATGAACGAGGTTGCGAGCTGATCGAACTCTTTCATCATGATCTAGTGATAGCCCGAGTAGGCATCCAGAGAGGAGAGGATCTTGCAACCCGAGGTGGAGTCGACTATCTGGTCTATGCATGGCAAAGGAAAGTGATCCTTTGGACACACTTTGTTGAGGCCAGTATAATCAATGCACATTCTCCATTTCCCAGTCTTCTTTTTAACAAGAACAAGATTGGCAAGCCAGTCAGAGTGGAATACCTCTCTAATAAATCCGGCTGTGAGGAGTTTGGCAATCTCTTTGCCTATGGCCCTGCGCCTCCCATCGTTGAAACGGCGCAGGCATTGCTTAGCAGGCTTTGAGCCTGGGATGAGGCATAGCGCATGCTCGATGATGTCTAATGGTATGCCCGGCATGTCAGATGGCTTCCATGTGAAGACATCATGATTGGTATGCAGGAAGTCGACGAGCTTGCATTCCTATTTGGCCGAGAGCTGGGTCCCGATCCACACTATCTTGGTTGGGTCAGTGGGGTCGATTCCCACCGCCTTGGTTTCCTCGAGCGAGCAAAAGGCCGTCAAGGAGTTTGGTTTGTTGTAGTCTAAGACTACTAGGGTCGACAACTCCCTGAGCCATGGAAGCTCGGATGAGTTTATGACCATGGTGGTGAGCTCAAAATGCTCACGGTCGCACATGAAGGCATGCGAGAAGGCGCTGCTGATGGTGATGACGTCGTTTGGTCCCGGCATCTTCAGATTGAGGTAGGTGTAGTTGGGGATTGCCATGAATTTGGCATAGCATGGCCGCCCCAAGATGGCATGGTAGAACCCTAGAAAGTCCACTTCGAAGGTGAGGACATCCGAGTGGAAGTTGGCTCGGTTGCCAAATGTGATGGGCAGGTCGATCTGCCCGAGCGGGTATGCCTACGCTCCTAGGATCACCCCATGGAAGGGAGAGCCCACTAGGTAGAGTTCCGACCGGGGGATGCACATTGCGTCGAGGGTGTTGACGTAGAGGATGTTGAGGCCGCTGCCTCCGTCCATCAGCACCTTGGTGTGGCGCTTCTTGTGGACAATGGGGTTGTCGATGAGCAGGTAACATCTTGGTCTCATGATGTGGGAGGGATGGTCCCTCTGATCAAAGGTGATCAGAGATTCCAACCAGCTGAGGAAGGAGGGGATGGCCATCTCGGCGGCGCATGCCTCCCTATAGCGCACCTTGTGCTGGTGCTTGGACCAGATGGCGTCAAATCCACTAAAGATCATGATGCATTCCTCAGGGTCGGGGAAGTCGTCTCCGTCCTTGCCCGCCGCACCTCCTTTCTTGGTTGTCGTCTCTTTGCCGTCTCCTTCTTTCGGCCTGTCGACCTGTCATAGGAAACATTTGAGGAGCTCGCAGTCCTTATAGAGTTGTTTGATAGTAGGCATGGTTGGTACACAAGCTATCCATGAGCTTGTTGAAGTGGTCAGGCAGTCCCTATTAGGACTACTTGCCCATGCGATCAGCCGTGGCGACCAACGCGGTGTTGTCCGGTCGGCGCTGATCCTTTTTTGTTCTTCTTGCCCCTCTATGTGGAGGGGCCTTCATCTTGGTCCATGTGCTTGGCCTTGCCTTTGTCTTAGCCTCCATTGAAGACTACTCCAACCGCCTCCTTGCCAATGGTGTGGTTAGTGGTGACGTAGAGCAGGTCATGGGTGGTATGGGGCTCCAGGCAGCGAAGCTTGTGGATCAAGGACTCATAGGTCATTCGAGAGAGGAATGCGTTGATGACATCTGCGTCAATGACATCAGGGAGGGAGTTGCATCATTGTGAGAACCCATGGATGTAATCCCATAGGGACTCGCTGGACTCCTGCTGGTAGCTCTTGAGGTCCTAGGAGTTACCAGGGCGGACATACGTCCCTTGGAAATTTCTAAAGAAGACCCTCTCAAGGTCTGCCCAGTAACTAATGCTGTCGTGCAGGAGGAATTCAAGCCATGCATGAACATGTTCCCCCATGCAGATAGGGAGATACTAAATGATGAAATAGTCATCATCCACCCCTTCGGCTCGGTAGGTGAGCCAAAAATTGTCGAGCCAAATACCAGGGTTTGTCTCCTCAGTGTACTTGGTGATGTTGGTGGGCGGTCGGAAGCGCTGTGGGAACAACGCTCTCTAGATAAGTTGGTCAAAGACCCATGGTCATGGGCCCTCTAGGCTAGGACTCTAGTCATCTAGCTGGTAGCCATGCCTGGGGTGTGTTTCACCACTCCCCTCGATGGTTCAGCTAGGACCCGTGTCACCTGCCCTCACCACCGCCTAGTGGACGTCATCATCATGCCAGGCCTGATGCCGGTTGCTAATGATGCTATGAGCGTCTTGGTGTGGATTGGGCCATTCACGTACCGGTGGTCGGTGTAGAGAAGGTGCTAGGTCAGACCACGGCATAGATGCTACTTCCCGAGCTACGCTTGATGGCTATAGCGGTGAGCAGATGGAGCGATCCATCTAGCACGTTCCTGCTCCCCCACTGGGGAGAGAGGGTGCATGTTGGAGTCACAATGTGGAGCTTTTCACCTATTGAACAGCGGCGACTTCTACCAACGCCTAGAGGTTCTGGTAGACCGCCCGCTCCCAAGGGTCGATGGGCTCAAAAACATCGCGCAGAAGCATTGCCGCAGCGACGATGTTCTAGCTAGCCCGAGTGAACTATGGGGGGTCGTTCCCCTTGTTCATGATGTCATGTTGGACCTAGCGGGCGTGACCCCAGGTGCCACCCACCAGGTCATGTGTATGGGATGCAACGTGCTGCACTGAGCACGCTGGCACAGGCGGTGGCTAGTTCTGCCACTATTGTCGTAGCTCCTCGTGTGCCCTTGTGCAAGCACGAGGGCCCCCGCACATAGGTCTAGAGGGGTGTGAGTCTACATAGACTCCGCAACCACCGACAGTTGTCTCGGAGCGTCCGCCATAGCGCACTCTCGGGATGAACGGTGGCTAGGTGCCATGTCATCGATGCTGGAGCCATCGCTCTCACCCTCATCATTTAGGAGTTCGTGGACAGTGGTAGGAGCATAGCTCACCATTCCCATGAATTTGGATGTGAGAGGGGATGGCACCAGCATCCTTCAGAGGTCCCAAGCGCACGTGTCTGTGGGGGACATGAGGCCATAGGGGAACCGATCGTATGGTGTTCATGGTGCGGACAATACGGTCCCTCTAGATAATCAGTGGGAGATAGTAAATAGAGAGTAAATAATAGTATGCAGATTACTCACAGCAGGGTTTGAGCAGAGAGTTTGCTCGGAATGAAGCATAGATGCCTTGTCATTGAAGTCATCGTGCGTCTCAGAGCCAATGGAGGGCGCCCTTCCGATGGGCACCGGAATGAGTGCCTCCTCGTGGAGGTGTAGTACGCCGAGCCAGTCTGTGACGAAGTCCAAGCTTCCAAAGAGGAAGGCCTAGGATGGCTCAAAGATAGCTGGAACCCACATCCCAACAAGTGGGAGTGCGGGATACTCTAGTTAGCCAAAGTGAGTCGTGTCACTTGAGCCTGCCATGGTGAAGATGGCAGAAAAGTGGGCCATCCGATGACCCAAAAGTGTTGAACGTACAGCGTCTTCCCCATGGACGGTGCCAACTGTCGGTGCAAAAAGTAACCAACACGTAAATATTTGTAGTTTTGTCGGACATTGTGGTCGGAGGTGGCCTAGCACTCAATGACATAAGGTTTATACTGGTTCAGGCAACATGCCCTATATCCAGTTTGAGTCAGTCGGTGACTTTATTCTGGAGCCTAGGTGCTTGAAGTTTGTAGTGGGGTTACAAACGAGAAGGGGAAAGATGGGGGTATAAGAGGTCTTGTCGGACTCTGGTCAGAGGGGCTGAGAGTGACGAGATCTCCACTAGGTGTTATGTGTTTGAGTGTGTCCTCGAGGTTTGAACCCGGTGGTTCTATTTGTTGTGTGCTAGTGAACTTGATCGATCTGAATCAAATTATCCTATTTGGAGAGAGCGCATCCCCTTTTATAGATGAAGGGATGGCCTTACAAGTGAGAGAGAGAGTGCGTATGCCACTAAGTCTTGTTGCCCACGCCGGCGGGTATAGGATGATGGTAGGTGCCCACAATACTGTTCGATGTTAGATGCATGTGGGAAGTTGTGTCATCTTCTTCTAGTATGGCAGATGTTGGTGCCTGCCATACTGTTGGTGCCGAGAGGCATACAGGGGGTTTTACCATGTTCGCCTAGCATAGTAAATGCTAGCGCCCACAACACTATCGATGCCTCAGAGGCACGTGGGGGGAGCCTTATCGTATTTGTCTGGTATGGGAGTTGATGGTGCCAACAACACTATAGGGGAAAATGTCGGTGCCTACAACACTGCTTGGGCTTTGTCATGCCAGGGAGGTTGTAGGGTACTATCCTATACATGTACAGGGTATGGTCCTCAGTATTGCAGTTGACTTTGAGTGCCCTGCCTTACTTTCTCCGTCTGTATCCTGGTCCCTACTGAGCGGCATGCCCGATCAGTTGGTCCTAGTCAGCTCTGATTGCGTCAGCCGAAGAGGAGCCATAAGCAGGGGTTCGGTGCATCCCTAGTCAGAGAAGCGGGTTGGAGTCAGAAGTGGTGTTGGGCTAGGCCTTCCAGTTGGAGAGGCTGTCTGGAGGCGGGCTGGAGACCGAAGAGAGCGCTCTAGTCGGAGAGGTGGGCCAAAGTCGAAAGTGGGCGCCGTTCCTCCTTGGCTAGGCCTTCTAGTTGGAGATTGGATCATCCTTCTGGCCTATCATCTAGGTATTTGGGCTAGCCCATGAGTTGCTTGTTGCTCGTAATGTTGTCCATTGGGCCAAGCTTTTGTTGGGAAGTCGTTCCATGAGGGACCCCGGGTTTATGAACCCGACAAGTATATAGTTATAATTCATTCATCAAGTTAATTATAGCTATTCATCTCTAGATTAGCAACCTGTGCCAAACATGTGGTATATCATTTAGTAGCATACAATAGTAACCATAGCCGATGTAGTAATTCCATGTTCATCATAACCATCATTTCATAAAATAGTTACTACGATGTTGGAGCTAGCCAAGTTTCTCACTATCCGAGAGAGATGGCGATTCGAATCGATTTCAACTAGCTGGGAATTTATTCCTAACACAAACCTAGGTAGACCAGATCAACGGTCACCTTAGGTCAGCTTTCCTACAACTCAGGTCCACATTTTGTGGGTTCTCCCAACACCACACAATCAGGGACAACCAGCTACCAGGACGTTTAGGCCTAGCTTGCCCTTGGGCCCATGTCTAGCTCCCCGCACATCCTTACTACCATCTAGAGTGTGCACTCTAACAAAACAAGGCCTAGCTTGAGTTGAGCTACTCGGCTTCACGATCGGAATGAGTTATCCGGCAAGCTAAGTGAGAGGCATGCGTTCAATCTTGTCAGAAGTGCCAACAATGGTTCAGTCCTTAACCAGCATAAATGGAATCACATGAGTCCACCTACCCATAGAATCCTCCCGACCTCCATTTACATTACCCCATGGTTTTTTTCCACGATAGCAAATATAGCCAACCGTGCTTCGGTATCCACCTATATCTCGCAGGTGACAGGAAATCACCCGACTTCTACCGGTCTAAGCATGGCTAAGCATATATTCGATCCTAGACCTACATAGGGTTAAAGGCATATATAACTAGATAAGGTAGTTCTATGCATCAAGTATTTTCAATCAACCCTTATAACCTAATGCATCAAACATAAAGGACTCAAGTGATATTTTGTAAAACATAGGAGACTTAGAATGCTCTAGGGCTTGCCTTTGAGGAGAGAGATTGGTCGATGATCCAGGCACTCAGGGAGGTCCTCGAGAGTTTGCTCCTCTTCTTCTAGAGCTATGGCCTGAGGCATCTCCTGCTGATCCTCCTCTTCTTCCTCGTTGAACTCCAAAAGAGTTATCTCTTTGGACGATCATATATGCATGAGCATGAAATAAGATATCATGAATGCATATATGATGACATGTATAATATAATATGATGTGATGAATGCATCTTCATAAGTGTTTTCAATAGCATTGCATTAAGGGATAACAAGTCATATTTTCTTTTACTGAGTAGGTGCATATCTCTTCTCTAGTAACTAAACAATTTCTCATCTAAGCACTTTTTTGGACTGCAAGACAACAACCACATGTTTTGACCATAACTAGAGTTATACATATCAAAATAATATGGTTGTGAATATTATGGAAAGCTTATGAAATTTCCTTCAACATTCTTTTAATACACTTAATGTGATTCAGCAGTTATCTAGGTTAAATAATTCAATCATTCAAATCTATCCAAAGAGCAAGCATTTCAGACAGCATACTTCTAATAGCCATAATTCTTAAACCATCAGGCTTATGACTATGAAAATTCAGCACAAGCTAGATCAGTAAGTTATCTACAACTTTGTTATTAACCATTTTTACAGAAAAGATCATTATCATCGTGAAATCATCACCACAACAAAAAACTATATATGCAGCCATCTAGTTGAATTATAAAGCGATAATTAACTAGTTGCATACAACCAATTACTTCTAAGCTTAACTAATAATATCAACAGAACTTGTGCATCACAAGCACCACATAAAACATTATGGTTAAACATAACTAAATTATTTATATCCATTTATTAATTTCCTTAAATAATAAAGTGATTTAAAGGATAAATATTTCCAGTGCTTAACAAATTCTGAGAAAATTACAGTATCCTACAAATGACCTTAATATTCTATTGTACAAATTTCATGCATTTGGATAAGTACAACTACCTCTACAAAATTGACAAGTTATATAGGCTTATTTTAGCAAAAATAGTTTAGCATAGTGAAAAGTGTCAAGCAACAGATTTAATATTTTTCTTACATTCCTCCAATCATAATAATACTGTGTAAAAAATTTATGATCATATGTTATGTATTTTTATGCTAATTAATTTCACTAGAAACTAGCAAATAATTAGGATTAAATATGAAGACTATATTTTGAGTATGCTTACTATAGGTTTAGTATTTTTCCTAGCTAGATCATATCAAAAAAAGACCAGCAAAATTGGAATCACAATTTTATCACCTCTCTAGCTCAAGTTATGCATTTTACAAGATATACACTACTTTAAAAGCACTTGTCTTGCTCAATTTAATTCTTCTAGAAAAATACCCTAAACAGTAGATTTCATATTTTTATCAAATACTACACTTCACGAGGAATCCAACAAAATTTGGTTCACCAAAATTGGACACTCCTAGCTTGAGATATGAATTTTTAAAACATGCATTCAATCTAGAAAAATAAATCAGAAAATCAAAACATCACATAGGCTGATAGCTGGGGCCCGCGGTCAATGGGCCCCACCGGTCAGCGAGACCAAGACAGGGGACGGCGCTGACCGGTGAGAACTTGCCGATGGTGAGGTCTCTGGCAGTAGCGTCTTCACCGTTGCACTCTTCTCACCCCCACACATTGACTAGTAGGCTTAGTTGGCTTGGTGGCTCGCTGGAGCAAGCTCTACGACGGCCATGGTGGACGGTGGAGGTCGGGTGGCGGTACACTAGCCATCTCTGGCTATGGTACACTCATGTGAGGATGGATACTCTGTCCTAGTGACGTAGCGAAGCTACATGGTGTAGGTGAGGGCTCTAAGTGGTGTTGATGAGCTTGGCCACGTGCATGGCCGTGCAGCGATGCACGGAGCACAGTGGTGCTCTCACTGTTCTGGCTAAATGGTGGCAAAAGGTGGGTCTCCATCATGCCACTAGCTAGGTCTAGGGTTACTCGACCAAAGACGCAAGAGAAAAAAGGGAGACGATGAGCCAACTCAGTGGCTGCGAGCTCGAGTGCCACGGCGGCTAGGGCGGACATGGGCAGAGTGACGACTCGTTCTAGCGCCGTCAAGCAGTGGCATCATTCCTAGCTCTAGCCTAAGCATCTAGACTATAGCGCAGTGCTGGACCCAAGAAGATGGAGGTATGTAGTGCGGTGGAACAATCAGGCCACGACAAGCTATGAGCGCGGCGACGCTTCAGTGATGACAGCGGCAACGGTGAAGCTAAATGACACTATACCTAGGGTCGATAGGTGATGTTGTAGGCTCGAGGAGGTGGTGGTGATGGTGGAGCAGCTATGGCCAAGACAAATTGGTCGGTGAGGCTATGTTGGCGGTGAGTGGCTGCGGCGGAGCTACGGCGATGCACAGTGAGCTCGGTGCGGAGCTTTGGCGAGGCAGAGCGAGAGGGAGGAAGTGAGAGCGAGCGAGTGGAGTGAGAAGTAGGGGCGCGGCGCTTATGTGCTAACTCTGGCCTGACTGGCCAGGCGAACACCGGTGTGCTACCACCACACGGTGGCCACAGCTTGTGGCTAGTCGGCCACTGCCGTGTGCACGGACATGGGTTTAGACACCGCGAAGCCGACTAACAGCGTGATTTCGACCCATATAACTCCAAATCCGTTTGTCCATTGCAAAAACTCCATTAATGAAAGTTGTAGAGCTACATGCCATCTACAACTTTGCTTTAGGAAGCATCCCCTAATTCGCAATGGTTATCCAGTTACAATGCTCCCAAGTGGCATTAGGACTTAGAAACTAAAAACAACATTAGGACTTAGAAAATTTTGCAAGTCTAAAAACAACATTTCCTTGCTACTTGTGAGCTATTTTTGAGCATGCTATGCACTGAATTAGACCTTGACCCCAAAATAAAAGTTATTACCCTAGTCAAGTAGTACAACTTTTATTTAGGTCACACAACCATGCAAACAATCTAAGCTATTGTTCAACTTTAGTCAAATTAGTATGATGAAAATGACATTTCAAATGAAACCAACACTTCGAAGCAAAATTGGCCTATGTCATGAATACAAACATTGTTCCATTTACCATTTTAAATGTGTATAAGGTGTTTTCATGACCTCACAACCATCTTATACATTGGTCATACATGATTGCAAGCATAAGCATATATATAAAATAACATTTCATGTGACCATGTATAGAATGAGATGAAATTCCATATGCTCATGTTCATGAATGCTTGGATGATGCTTGTGCTCATGAAATGCAGATTCCAAATGCAAAGCTTAACACTGGGGTGTTACACCTTTGGCTTACCTCACATTGATGAGGTTGTAGATTCAACAGTCGGTTGTGAGCTCTTGTGCTTTCTTGATTGCTATTCTAGTTATCACCAGATCTCCTTAAAGGAGGAAGACCAGATCAAGACTTCATTCATCACACCCTTCAGTGCCTATTGCTACACCACCATGTCCTTTGGGCTAAAGAATGCCGGTGCCACCTACTAGAGGGCTATCCAACGATGCCTCCAAGAGCAAATTTAGAAGAAAATCGAGACCTACGTCGACAATGTGGTGGTTAAGTCTAAGACTACCAATAACCTCATTGCTAACCTCAAAGAAACCTTCTAGAACCTAAAGAAATTCCAATGGAAGCTGAATCCCACTAATTGCATATTTAGTGTTCCATCTAGTATACTCCTAGGCAACATCATCAGCCGCCACGACATCGACGCAAACCTAGAGAAGATAGAAGCGATCACCAAGATCAAACCACCGACCTGCGTAAAGGATGTCCAGAAGCTAACAGGATGCATGGCGGCTTTAAGCCGTTTCATATCCCGATTGGGGGAAAAGGGTTTACCTTTCTTCAAGCTGCTCAAAGCTTTGGGGAAGTTAACCTGGATGCCTAAAGCCGACAAGGCCTTTGAAGAGCTCAAACAATTCCTCATGACGCCTCTAGTTATGATAGCACCACAGCCTGGTGAAACCTTATTGGTCTACATCGCCGCAACCAATTGTGTCATCAGTACAGCCATTGTCATCGAACGAGAAGAAGCCAGGCACGCCTATAAGGTTTAGCGCCCTATATACTTCATCAGCGAAGTCTTGAATGAGTCTAAGGCTTGGTATCCTTAGGTCTAGAAACTATTATACACTATCCATATTACGTTTAGGAAGATCCGCCATTACTTTGAGATGTATCAAGTAGCAGTGGTTACTGAGTATCCGCTGGGTGACATCCTATGTAATAAGGAAGCTAATGGCTACATCATTAAATGGGCAATAGAGCTTGGCACGTATTCCATTGTTTTTAGGGGCCACCAGACGATAAAGTCTCAAGTGCTCGCCGACTTCATTGCCGAAAGGACTGACATGCAAGCTCCTGTCTTAGCCGATCAACCCGAGCACTGGGTCATCTACTTCGATAGCTCCCTCAACCTTGATGGTGCTGGGGTAGGTATCTTTTTTATTTCTCCATCCAGGGATCACCTCCGATATGTCCTCCGAATTCATTTTCTAGCCTCCAATAACGCCGTCGAGGACAAAGCTTGTCTCCATGGTCTCTGTATTGCTGTCGAACTTGGTGTTAAACGCCTCTTGGTATATGGCAACTCCACGCTTGTCATTAATTAGGCCAACAAAGATTGGTCTTGTACCAGTGACAAGATAGATGCTTACTGCTCAGAAATTAGAAAGTTGGAGGGCAAGTTCAACGGTATTAAATACCACCACGTCATACGAGATCAGAACCAAGCAGCCGACTAGTTATCTAAGCTAGGGTCGACCAGAGCCGAGGTCCTAGCTAGTGTTTTTATCTAGGATCTCTAAACTCCATCCATTAAGAAGGAGCAAGTAGTTCATGAATCTTCCCTACAGAGCAATTGGTCTTGGTAATTCCCACGCCGAGCAGTGATTGATGAGAGCCTTTTAACAAGTACTTGACACTATAGATGTACCAGCTAACAAGACCAAAATGGAATGCTAAATTCACCATAGCAAGCATTACGTGCTAGTCGATGGCAAGCTAACGCGGAAGAATGCAAAGAAGGAATTGCTTCAGAAGTGCATATCTCAGGAAGGAGTGGCATTGCTTCAAGAAATCCATGCTAGATCCTACGGCAACCACGCAGCCTCTAGGAGTCTAGTCGACAAAGCCTTCCGAGTAGGTTTCTACTGGCCTTCAGCAGTAGCAGATGCCGAAACACTCATCCAACGATGTGAGGGTTGCCAATTTTTTACCAAATAGATCCACGTTCTAGCTCAGGCTCTGCAGACGATTCCTGCCTCTTGGCCATTCGCAAGCTAGGGACTGAACATGATTAGGCCATTCAAGAAAGCCCCAGCAGATTCTGATGGGTTTATGTCAATATTGACAAATTCTCCAAGTGGATCGAGTATGAGCCTCTCGTCCAGTCTACTGCAAAGAAAACAGCGGAACTCTTCAACGACATCATCCATTGGTTTGGGCTACCGAATAGTATCATCACTGACCTTGGTTCTACATTTACCGGTAGCGACTTCTAGGATTTCTACGAGGATCGGTGCATATCCATTAAGTATGTATCGGTCGCACACCCTAGGGCCAATGGCTAGGTTGAGCGAGTGAACGACATGATTTTAGATGCCCTAAAGAAGAGGTTATATGAGCAGGATCAGAAACATCTGGGCAAATGGCTCAAAGAACTACCAATTGTGGTCTAGGGACTTAGGACCCATCCTAGTCGCAATACTAGAGTCTCCCCCTATTTCTTGGTGTTTGGATCAGAGGCCGTTCTACCCGCCTATGTCGCTTTCTGAGCACCAAGGATAGAGAATTATGATGAAGAGAACAACGATCCATGGATTTGCTTGTCCTAGTGATCTACCCAACCAAACGCTGCATATCCATGGATGGTCCCATCCCATCCATGGATATACAAGCAACAAAACGCATAGTACACAACCAATTCTATGAGAAGATTCTAGCTGTTGTAGCTATAGCAATGCTGCTTTTAAGAGCGATGTACATAAAAAACTAAATGTCTTATAATTTAAGATGGAAGGAGTACCATATTGAACACAACTAAAAAAATGAAACCAAGGACTACTTCTCTAAAGTTTGTCGAACGCGAGAAATGATAACCATACTGTTCTTTGTTTTTTCATGGCCAAATAATATTAGGATTGATATTTGAACGGATTTGGCTACATTTGTTGCTTAACTTATGCAATAATTAGCATGATTCTCTTGGTTCCAAGAGATAAAGCCAGATTGATTCTTTCATTTAAAAAAATACCGTGAAAGAGATCACATTTATAAATAGCGGCACTGACCGGATTTAAATTTTTAGATGGCAAATGAGAGATGTGGTATTGACAGGATTTAAATTTTTAGATGACAGGTGTGACATATAGAAAATTTTTCCTATTACTTTTATTCATGAACACTAGAATTTAAATTATTAATCTTATCTAAATTAATGTACGCTTTATATTTTTTTTGTAAAATCTAAAATATCTTAAAGAGCTCTTAACTCAATACTATATTATATAATACCTAAATAATTATTAATATTTGTGATGAATAAAAGCGAAGTTCTCACACTCAGATCATACGGCGTACTAAGGATATGTGTTTTTATATATTACTATAAGAATTCTCCGCTTATTGCGGTGGGAATCATAGGTGGAATTATACTACTTAAATTTACTTATATCAATGGATAAATATCATAATACCTATTGGACATTTTTGGCACTTTGAAATGGACAACTAAATATATGTTAAAATGATGTGGTTTGTTGACGTGAATAGCTTCAGTGAAGACATAATTACATGTTCTAGTGGGATGTGATCGTGGATGCTGACGTTGGCACTTTCCATGGCGAGATAGAATGCTAGTAGGGATTGAAAATATAAGATATATATGCCGATGTCTACAATAAAATGAGAAAACCACTCGTTGATTTTCTAATGTGTATCATTTTCCTATAAACATATTTATCATTTATTTTAAAAATAACAAAAATGCTAAAATAAGATTGTGCACGTTGTGGCCTTAAGGCCCGCACACCCTAGCGTCTCGCCAGGACTCATCCCCTCCCTGACCATACTCGCTCGCTCTCTCTATCTCTCTCTCTCTCTCTCTCTCTCTCTCTCTCTCTCTCTCTCTCTCTCTCTCTCTCTCTCTCTCTCTCTCTCTCTCTCTCTCTCTCCGGTGACCGGCGGCCTTTCTTTTCCCCGGCGCCCGGCGGACCCCTGCGCCCCACTGCCTCCTCCCACGCACGGCCATGGTGGATCTGGCCACGGCGGCAGATCTGACATCATGTAGGCCCCTTGTCTTTCTCCTCCTCCTCCTCCTCCTCCTGCTACTACTACTGATAGATCTAGTTTTTAGGGTTCTGGCGAGCTCTCTCTCCACTAATAAAAAAGTCCACATCTAAGACATTTCACTTTTGTCATAGTAAAGGCCAAAAATATCATGGAAATATATCTGTGACGATGTTATGACAAAATTCTGTTCGACACCTTTGTAGAGTCATAACTGTTGCACATTGATGATTTGGTGTATTTCGTCACAGATATCATTACAAACATGACGATTTTGCCCCCATCACTGAACTGTTTTAGCCAGCGTTCCAGTGTACACATGTATGATGAAGAGGTTGACATGTGTATGATGACAAGGTTGACACGTGTATGGCAGGGAGGTTGACACGTGTACGATTACATGGTTGACACGTGGCGTTCTCTTGTGCATTTACATGGTAGCATGAGGCAGATGACGTGGCAGCACGTGAGCGATGATGTGGCATCTGTTACATAATGGCATTTGTTTTTCATCATAAAAATTTGGCAAATTTAATATAATGCACAGGAAGTACCATTCGTGCCCAGCCTCAGCAATCATTCCAGAAAAAGAACTTATTTTCACACATCCAACACAAGTTCATACATCAAGCACAAACGTAGGTTCATACATCACAAACTTAATGTTCATACAACCAAAGTTCCCAAACATAGGGGAACCACAAGTTCACACACATCATTGGTTCACATCATTGGAACCACCAATTCACAAACAAATTAGTTCCCAAGCAAAGGTAACAAGTTCACAAGCCATAACCGACAAAGTTCACAGGCGACGTAACCACACTGCTCAACACTAGGGCACTACAGAGGAACCCAACAAGCATAGGAACAAACAAGCTAAGTAGCTCTATTACCTAAGTTGAGGTTCAAGATGTGCTGAAGGATCAGATCATTCGCTTCTTGTTTCTTCTTGAACTCCTCCATCTCTTGTTGGGTCCTGAGCACAACTTCTTAGGTCTTGGCCAATGATTCTTCTGTTTCTTCACCTTTCTTGTTCAGGGTGTTGAGTTCTTGTTGAAGTAGATCAACCCGTATCTTCTCTACATGTAGTTGTTCCTGAAGTTGTGCTTCTCTTGTAGCTGATGCAGTAGATTTTGACCCTAGTGTTTCAAGACTGGCATTCTTCAAGAATGTAGAAGCAGCACTGGTTTGTCATAGGACCTTAGAAACAATTTCAATACTAGATCTTGGTGTCTCTAAACCTTCAAAAGGTTGGGCCAACATATTTTCCATGGCACTCTACAGCATAAGATGCAAAAATGATAAGTTAATTATACAGAATCCATGTTACAAGCAAAGATATGAAAATCATCAGAGAATCCATGTTACAAGCAAAGATATGAAAATCATCAGAGAACATATAGGTGCATATATATATATGTGTAAGCACTTGAGCTGAATTTACATTAACTTGTCATGACACATTACATATATGAACATCCTATCCAATAACTTACCATTTCAGCAAGCATATGAGCACAGATATGAAAATCATCACAGAACATATAGGTGCATATATATGTGTATATAAGCACTTGAGCTGAATTTACAATAACTTGCCATGACACATTTCAGATTTGAACATCCTATCTAATAACTTTCCATTTCAGCAAGCATATGAGAATCCATGCACACAAAATATATAACTGCATATATAGGTGTAAGCATGTATGAACATCTTTTCTATGTACTAATCCCGGCCAGCAATCATGTGTTAGTCCCATCCAGCAACCAATTTCACAAGCACAGATAGGACCATCCACACACATCATACAAATGAGCATCCTTTCCATATGTTCATCCCATCCAGCAACCAATTATGAATATAAATTGACATATGTACTCAACCCATCCAGCAATGATGTGTAGGGACTTACAACTGTCTCTTTGACTTGATCTGTCATACTCTTCTTCTTGCTGGTATGGATTTCCTTGAACATCTCTGCTACATTGATGTCGCGTTCCTTGTTTTTCTCCCTCTATATTTAGTTTGAGAAAGAAATGCAGAAAAATTAGCTTTTGTATCTACACACAAATAGAAAATGTATTGTTCTAGATTTTTAGCACTTACATATGTGTACAAGTGCGAGATGTAGCTGTGAGATCCTGTTGACTGATGGTGTTTGACCTTAGTACAGTTGCACTTGTTATTCATAGCTACTTCCTGAAAGGCAAACATGTAAGTTGTAGATAAAATAGATAGAACAGAGAAGTTGTTGTCTTATGGTACATCATACCTTCCCTTTTGGACTAGACCACTTAGCCATGAGTTCAAGCCATTGGTCATTAGTCAGACTCAAAACAAGGGAAGTTGTTCTTACTTGATTAGCTAGGGCACCAATGAAGTACTTCTTCAATAAATATTTACTCTGGCGTACCCTAGATTGGAGTAGATTGGTGTAGGCTTGCTTTGTTGGCTCATCATTTTCATCAACTGCCAACCTGGTCTGTAGAAGTCAATCAGCCATGAGATTTAGCTATTAGCATTTGATACAATGACTTATCGAAAGTACCAAATAGATATGGAAGCTATCGATTTACTTACAGATAACTGGCCCATGAATTCTTTTAAATGGTTTTCTTCATCCTTCTTGTATTCTTTCCAATGAGTTAGGATAGGCATGCTGGACCTAATGACAAGTCCAGCCTCTAAAGCTAGCTTAGCAGCTTGTACAAGCTTCTCAGGCCTTTTCTTCCCTAGAGCAATTTCAATCGGCAACCTTCTTCCCATAGCCTTTGTCATATTGTCCAGCAATTTGCCCATTGTTGGCGGTCTTGGTTATCTTCGAGCATGTTGTGGACCTACAAAGTTTGCGCTGAGAGTGTTAGAGTAGTCCACAGTTAAATCAAAGAATGTGAGAATGCATGATCTATTACTTGCCTTCAGGAATAGTCTCTAACTATTTAGAGACAGCATGTTCATCTACATTAGTTTGCTCATCAAAAGCAGACCAGTCCAGAACAGGACTGGTGGGATGATCTTCTTCTTCGCCTTGCACCACAGGGGCTATGTTATTGTTCTTGGGCTATGGATTTAACTAGTCCTCAGCATTGTCTTGTTGGAAGTTGGTGCTATACTTTTTTCTAGACCTTGTTAAAACTCCAGGAACCGTATCACTTCCTGGAGTTGCCCTCACCTTTTTGTTCCACCTAGAGTCATCCTGGCTTCTTCTTCTTGGTTAGTTGACCCCACTTGTTGTTGTTGTTGTCAATTTCCTAACACACAAGGGAAAATATGTTATTAGAACTTGAATGAAAATAAGTATCAGAATATATATCGGATAGCGTGATGCAAAAACCCCCAACCAAGATTGAGAAGAGACCTTTTCTATGCTAGTATTAACACATTCATCATCGTCTTCCTAGCCCTCTTTAGCTCTAGGAAGATATTCGAATGAATCTGATCGCTCATCAGGACCATTCTTGTGTGTTTGCTTGTTAAGATTCTGAGAACTTGCATTACGAAGAGAAGCGGCCAAGGTAGGGAGACCCAAGGCTACCACCTTCTTGTTGTTCTCCTCAATTTGCAAGTCTCGAAGCCATTCATAGTACCCTCTTTGTATACAAATTTTAGTCCAATTGATCCCTAAACCCTAAACCCTATCTAGTAGAAGGCCTACCTAGACAACTAGAAGACGGCACTACATAGGGAACCAAATATGAAGAACAAAACCCTAAACCCTAAAATGAGAAGCACTTGGCCGAACCTGGGCTCGGGGGGTAGCGGCATGGTGTGGCCCATTTAGGCATCATCGATGGTTGCCTCCGGTGGGGTGGACATCATGGTGTGGCTCGATGAAGTGGTGCGGCTCCTATGTCTCTGTCTCCGATGGGGTGGATGTTGTGGTACGGCTCCTACATCTCCGTCTCTAGTAGGGTGGACATCATAGGTCACAACTTCTCTGTCTCTATCTCCATTGAATGTCACACTTCTAGGTTGCGATGGAGTGGACCTGGGCGGCAGAGGAGTGGATCTGGGTGGTAGCGTAGTGGCTATATGCGAGGGTGGTGGCGGAGTGGCTCTAGGACGGCGGTGGTTGCGGTAGAGTGGATCTAGGGCGATGGCGGAGTGGATCTAGGAGGAAGATTGGTGGAGTGGAGTTAGGGGTGGCGGTGGAGTGGGTCTAGGAGGCCGACGGTGGAGTGGATGCAGGAGAAGGTGCGGTGGTGGAGTGGATCTAGGACGTGTAGTGGTAGTGGAACAGGTGGAAACGAAATGAGGTGGTTGTGGCTAGGTCTCGGTCCGATGGGAGGGGATTGACACATATATAGTCCTCAGTGAAGTTACTATTTTGTCCTTGGTCTACTGTTTTAGGAGCCATCATGCTAGAGGGCAGTAGGGGTTTTCGCAGCCACAAAAAAATGGGCGGGGAGAAGCGTGCCGACGCCAGAAGCATTTAGGCGGGAACTAGAAAGCATTTTCTTTTTTTAGAATAAAACTAAATGGTTTTTTTCTTTTTGTGTGTTTGTACTATTGAAGTGTAAAATGATATTTGTTTGTATGAATTTGACATCAATTTCTATGTGTTTGGGATACAAAGTATTTTTGTATATAATGATATTTTTATGGTAGTATACTAGTTTACAATGTTGTTTTTTAGTACTTATAACCTTCTTTGATATATCAAGGACAAATTATAGACTCATTAGATGTGAAAGATGAAAACCTTCTTTGATGTACACATTAAATGTGCAAGATGATAATATTTGAGGTCTCAAATTATAGGGCGACATACATGATCCCTTATTTTTGTAGCTATATACACATACACATTGTACTTAAATATAATGTGTGTGCATGAATGAATTTAAACACTTAATAAGTTGATTAGCACTTCATAAGATCACATACAATGTGTGCCTGAATGAGTTGATTAGCACTTCATAAGATCATATACGACGTGCATATTCTTGGATTGCTTCATAATGCTTTGATACTATATAACACACACACATATAGCTAATATGCACTTCATATAGCTAAGCACTTCATAAGATAAGATCATATACATGCTTGGTTATATCAACACACATAGTTATGCACTTCAATTGATAAGATCATATACATGCTTGGTTATATCAACACACATAGCTATATGATGTGTAAGATCGTATGCACTTCATATACATGCTTGGTGTACTTATACACTTGATATGGACCATACGATGACCATTAGAGTGCGAGTTTTACAATTATTATACTTTAATGTAGGACATGAACATTGCATTGAAAATCTGGTTCAGATTAGATTCAAAATGAGCTGAAATCATGGATTTGACCACAATTTGACCATCATGGACCCACCAGTCAGCCTCACCCCATGCTGAACCCAGTCCAGACATATGAAGGGCTAACCCTAGTGGACCAACCCTATCAGCCTCTAGTCCCAACGGTCTGATATCCCCCCAATCCCTCCCCAAATCACCAAATTCCCCAAATTGGTCAGGTGCCACTGGAGTAGCTTCGATGCCTCACTGCTCAACACCGGCCAGCACCTGCCCCCATCGTGCACCCATAGCACCGGCCACCAACCGTCACGCCACCAGTCAGCACCCGCCCCCGTCGAGCACCCACTCCACCATCAACCACCCACCGCGCCACAGTCGTGCCCCAACTCCACCAGCCAAGACCCACCGTGCAGTAGCCATACCCCCACTCCATCGGTCACCTCACCCCCCGCTACGCTGTAGACGTGCCCCCACACCACAGGCAACCACCCGCTGCGCCACTGGCCAGCACCCGCCACCGCCATGCACCCACTCCATTGGTCACCTCACTCCACCAACTAGGGTTAGAGCTCCATGGCAACCACTGCTGGCTCAAGTTCGTCACGCAACTCCATGGAGCGGTATAGGGAGTGGTCCAGGGAATGGTCCCCGTACTCCTCTCCAATTCCTTATCATAATCCCCCCTACTCGTACACACCAGCTATCAACTGCTACTATGATCAGAAAACTCCCAGGTGGATCTCATGGAGTAATGGGAATCCAGGAAGGAGGTACCATTCATGCTACAAATATCAGGTGAGTTCAATTTACATTGTGATGGGGTGATTTGAATCTAGGAAATAGCTTGTCTGACAATTTGCTAAATTGTTGTGGATGCTAGGATAGTGGATGCAGTTTTGGGTGTGGTTGGATCCCAATCCAACAGATCAAAATCCTTGTTGATTTGTGAGATGTAGTTAAGGCCTTCCATAACAAGAACAAAACTCTGGAGCTAGAGAAGAATGAACTCAGTTTTTTGCTTTTATGAAGCACATGTGGAGAATGCTGAACTAGTGAAGGAGAAGGAGGAGGCTAGGGCACTTGTGAAGGAGCTTGAGGCCAAGGCACTTACCAAGGAGCTAGAGGCCAAGGAGCTATAGGCCAAGCTACAGATGGTGGCCTTGTTCAGTAAAGGTGCCAAGGAGTGTTGTGGTTCATTGATCCTTCTTGCTGTGTTTTTGGCACTCTTGGTGGCCATGTTCAGTAAAGGTGTCGAGCCCCTGAAGTTACAGCCGCTATGAATGAGTTGTCTAAATGTATGAATTAGCTTAGTCTAAATTAGCTTTGTCTAAATGAGTTGTTGAATGTATGAATTAACTGAATGAATGAGTTCCTGGTATTATTGTATGAAACTATGAGTTGCCTAAATTAGTTGTTGAAATGAGAAAATGTTGGCATATGTTGGCAACATCCCAAAAAATGACAAATTGTATGAATGAGTGCTTGATAGAATGCTCAATTAGTTTTATAGAATTTGTTACAATTCCATAACATCAACATCCAACTAAAAAGACAGTGAATTGCCAACAAATGTTTGTTCTCCATCAACATCCCACAAAAAGATAGCTACAAATGATAGTTAATCTAATCATCATCATTACATTCCATGGGATCCCTATCATTGTCACTAAAATACTCAAAGATAGTGTCATCTTCACAACCATCAGTCACTATTTTTAGCCATGTCTTCTTCCCTTCTATTGATAAGAACTTGTAAGTTACCAGCAATAGTAGATTTCTCTCCATCTACATGTCGGTGCACTGGTGCAGGCTCATCTAAGCCATCATCATCATCATCTTGCACCCCAAGCTCATTATCAGAACCAGTTTCATCTCGGTGATAGTGCTCAATTATGTTTCATTGACATCATACATGCTCCTATGCTCAAAATTTTTGGACAACACGCCAATTTTTGCCAAACTGTGTGTCATGCACGTAGAAGACCTTTTTTGATTGAGTTGCTAATATAAATGGGTCTGACTTGTACCAAAACCTCTATATTTTGATGGATCTAAAAAGGCCATCATCTCTAATGGTTCTACCTTTGCCATCTTGACTGAACCATTCACATCGAAAAAGTACCATAGTTCGAATGAATTCCAAATTGGAGTTGTAGCTCAACTCAACTATCTCTTTGAGCTAACCATAAAATTCAGTCGACGCTCCATTATGTGTTCCATCCACCAGCACACCACTATTTTGTGTATGCCTTTGTCTTTCACGGTCGATAGTGTTTTATCGAACACCATTCACACTGCATGATGCCCATAATTTCACTCTAAGGTCAGGATGACATGATATTGCATATAGCCCTTCACTAACCTCTTCATAATTATCCTTCCACAACATCTTGATCTAATAAGACAACAAAATAAGTGAAAAATTGAAATATATGAAAAGAATAATGTAGGACAACATATGAAGTTAAAAATAAATCTAGAACCACTTACACGACTCCAAAACCAAGCAGGAAATTCCTTTTCCAACCTATTCTCAACATCATGGCCACCTTCTTTCTCTAACTCTACTCTAAACTTGTTGCACACATAGTTCATAATATGTATTGGTCATGCATGTTTAGCATAGTTGTTTATTAGCACACACAATTTACAAAAAACACTCACCTTAAATATGGCTCCACCTCGTCATAGTTGTTTAGCACATACCAACAAAGCTTGTTAAATTCTTTGTCCTCAATATATGTCTGCCTATTGGATCCCAAGAGTTAAACACCATGCTAGAAGATAGAGAGGTCAGCATCTGATGCTCCCTGATCCCATTTGTCATCATCCTAATTAAATCTAGTGACAACATCTTCCATGTACCTTGAGCAAAAGGTCAAGGCCTCATTAGCTATGTACGCCTCAGTGATGGATCCTTCAGGTCTAGCCCTATTCCTCACATACCCCTTCAAAGTGCCCATTTGGCGTTCGATCGGGTACATCCATCCATATTGGATAGGACCTCTTAGGAGTGCTTCATCAGGAAGGTGGACAACCAAGTGGACCATCACATCAAAAAAGGCATGAGGAAATACTTTCTCCAGCTTGCATAGTATCATAGGGATTTCTACTTTAGACATTTGATTACATCAACCTTTAGTTTCCTACTACAAAGCTCCCGAAAAAATTTACCCAACTCTACAACTGCTTCATATATGTCCTTGTGCACTAGTCCCCAGAGACCGACAGGTAAAATTCTTTGGAGTAGGATGTGGCAATAATGGGTTTTGAGGCTGGTTGACGGTAGTTCCGACCATTATAAACATCAATATAACCCAAAATAATGCATGAAAATGATCACCAACATAGACTTAGGGTTTTAATCTAACAATTTTCATGAGTTTTGGTGAATTTATGTTTTCAGCAGGGTTTATCTAGAAAACCATCAATGGGGATCTAAACGTCAAAGGAAAAATCAGAATTCTGAAGCAAAACCAACTCTAGAAGGTTCTAGAGGACTCTAGAAGCCACATCACTGAAGTAGAGGACGAGACGGTGAAAGGTGGGGCCACCTGGCCCCACCTGTAGGCCACCTGGCCCCACAGGGGCCCACCTATCAACCTCGTCGCTATGTCAGTTTCCCGCCGCCTCCTAGGATGCATCTAAGTCGTTGCTTAAGTCAGCTTGATCCAAGGGCTCACATTGTATCCTCTAGGCTATATATACTAGCCCCACCCCACCTCCGTATCATCAGGTCATAAGTTAGGGCTAGACAAAAAACTAGGGTTTCTAGAGATTAGAGATTAGAGCTCTAGTTCTTCAAGTTTCTAGTATAGATTAGCTCAGGATTCCGGATCTACTGTCTAGAGACTGGTATAGCCATTGTATCTCTATATTTATGACTTTGTGCTACTTTAATATCATTATGTTGCTATTTATTATATTCCTAGTTTGCTCTAGTTGTATGCTCGATATAGTTATGATTAATGATGAGTTTATGCATATGTTCGCAAAGCGCTTAGCTCAATATGTATGTGAGTTAAGTGGTCGACACTATGTAAGCATGGTGCTTAGATATTGTTTGTAACACCCTAGGTATTTGGCTTCCACATTTGCACTTGCATTTCATAAACATGAGTATCATTCATCCAATCATGAGCTTAGACTATTTGGAACATGCTTTTGAAACATTGCAACATATGTTTATATTCCATGTGTGTTTGTTTTATGAAATGGATAGTGTGCAACACTCAAGTGAAACATGTGCAACTCACTCTTAAAACATGTCACATACTTTAGTGAAACATGGTTAGTCAGTATTATGCAACGAACTCATGAAACATATGAAACATGGCATTGAAACAAAAGTAGCAATTCACTTGTTTTTCCTTGTTTCAATGCATGTGATGCTTGATTTTGGTGTGATCAATGTGTGGTGTGGTTAATTATCCCCTAAAATACCTTAACTACACTTAGGGTACATAGTGGAGCACTATTCATGTTAACTAAATTGACTAATTATGTCCCTAATTGAGGTTTGACCAAATTGAAAACCCTAGAACCAATTTGTTTGACCTTTTAAAAAGTGTTACTTAGAAGCTTTGCATGGCAATGCACCTTTTGGCAAAGTTGTAGATAATTTTATAAGGAACAAAAGTTGTAAAGGTGCCAAGCTATGAAAATGTGCAGAACATGCTCAAAATTTGATCACAACACAAAATAGTTTCGTGTACTCGACTTGGAGATGATTTTACTCCTTAACCGGTGAGAATTAGGCCTTGGTCTTTTAACAGAATTTTTAGATGGTATATAGATCTACAACTTTCGTTTACACTATTTTCGCTAATGATCCATGGATTAGGAGCTTGATTGTCACCAAGTTACATTGTCAGGCTACCTCGCTTGCGCTGCTGACAGAACTGAATCAAGCTACAGTGTCCCAATCGGCTTCAGTGTTCAAACGCTGTGTGTACACCACGCGTCACCACCGGCCTGACCAGCCAGGCCACATTGGGCTGCCGCATGCCAACTCAAGCGCCAGAACTCGCCCATGACCTCGTGCTCTCCCATTTCAATTTTCTGCTTCTCCTTCGCTCACCACAGTGACCGTAGTAGCCGTAGCAACGCCCTGCAGCGCCACTGTGGCAGAACCTCCTAAGGAATCGGGCCCACATGCACCTATCGTTGTCTTAACAGACCTCGGATAGCGTACACGAGTTCCCAACAACTCAACAGGTCTGTCGGGTGTCCTCGGGAAACCCGAATCATCCACGATTCTCTTTTCAAACAGGATCCCAATCACAGTCATTGCAGATTACAACAGTTTATTCAAATATATACCAGAGTAAAAGATAGCGGAAGTCTTAAGATAACATTATTACAAACCAGTTGTTTTCAAACTTACAATACCATAAGTGTATACAACCATAGTAGCGGGATAATATTACATTAACTTTATTTATCATACAAACTAGTGCCTTGTCCAAAGGCCATTCATCACTCCTCATCGTCATTGACTTCAAACACAGACATGCAGCAGGGACCAAAACAAGCCTGCGCATGCGACTCACCTGCAACAAGGGTTAACAAACCCTGAGTACAAAGGTACTCAACAAGACTAACCCGACGTAACGGGGTGTAAGACTTTAGAGATGCAGGGTTTGGGGCAAGGTAAGGATGTAGCAAGATTCAAAAGTTCTTTGCCAAAAGCTTACTATCCTTCATTCTATTTTCAAGTTTACCACTAAGTTCTTTTAGTTCATTATCTCAACTAAATATATATTTCCATATTCCATTCCTTTTCTCATATTTTAGTAATTCACCAGTACTACATTGCTTCTGTAATGAATCGAGTCTCCATATCCGCGGAGCACCGGCAATTCGAATTGATTCAAGTCCCAGCTGGGGATTCCTTATCACACGACATATGTAGAACTTAATCTTGCATATATCAACCTCGCTACCGGATCCTCCTATACTAAGCCGTCTCCACGCCACCCGAGAGCACAGCACACCTCAAATCCGGCCACATTCCAGCCACGAGGGTACACGCTACTCCCGCCATCTCTCCACTCCCAGTGCGCGGGCATTCGTCTTAGTATCGGATTAGCCGAAGTAGGCTTACCGGAGTATGTGACCAGTACTTGGTTGTTATATTTACCAAAAACATGATATGTATGTCTAGAGAACCATGGTAAATCAGCATATGCATAAAGTTTCTCCTCTAAAGAACTAAGATTACATGGAACATCAAATTCAATGTGACCCAAAGTATTTAAAGAAGACAACAATTTTGGCTCGTCAACTTCACTAGCATTATGAATAACAAGTCTATTTTCAGCACAAGTGCTCGATTTCAGCACATATATAGCATGATCATTCTTCAATGATTGCATGGGTATAACATAAATATCATCATGCAAGTCATCTTCGTCACAAAAAACATCAAGCAAATCATCTTGTGACAAAGGTAAATCTAGCAAAGGCTCCACTAAAATTTGCTCTATCATAGCATGATTGGTGGAAAAAATTCAGCACATCAAGAGAACTCTCACCTTCCGTGAGTTTAGCATCGTGGGGTTTACCTTTGCTCTACATGTTCAACAGGAGTAATAGTTGATGGTTCTGAATTATCACATGAGACTGTGAGCATCTTATTTTCTATCACGTCATCCTCACTCTTTTGTACATTGTCCTGCAAAAGGTTAGGTATAGTAGGAGGAATAACAAGAGGTTGATCTAGTTGATGCACCTCATCATTTGAATTAATTACAAGAGATGGATTAACAAAATTTTCTCTCATAAGATCTTTCATATCGTTCCAAGTTTGAGGTTTATTAGAAGGATCTAAAGACTCCCACCAAGATAAAGTAGAATGTCACAAAACACTAGATGCATTTTTTACCTTCCTCCTTGGACACATAAAGCGAGTAGCAAATATGTTATCTATGGTAATTTTCCACTCCATGTACTCATAAGCACCTATACCATCATAAGTCGGTGGATATGAACAACCTATCATTGTTAGAATCAAACAAGAAAACACACAAGTATGTATTTTCCTATGAACTACTATAGGATGTGGTCAAGGAGTAAAGTCACACACTCTCAAACGTCTTACCACGGTCTTACAAGTGTTCTTACCAAAGCAACAGGCGGTGCAATAGGTTGGTGACTATGATACCAGTTGTAGCTTGAGTGTAAGAGTTGCAAGGCGAACCTGTACTTGGTTAGAAGAAGGTGGAGCTTGGACAGGCACAATATACTAGCAAAGAATAGCAAAATTCGCAACTGAATAGCAAAGCTGAATAAGTATCCCAAGTACTTATCTTAGTTGCTAGCCTACTCACGTTCCAAGTACCAGATGTATCAAGTGATGTGAACAAGCAAGAATATGATTAGGAATAAGGTAGAAATCAGCACACACAAACACAGCTCAAATGGTGCTCTCTATGTGCTCCTCTAGATATTGTTCCTCTTTTGCCTCTCTTTTTTCTCTATTTTTGGGCTGTCGTTGTTTTTTTTGAGAAATTTCAACTTTTTCTTTTTATTTTTTAGATATTTTTTCTTCACTTAGGAGCACAAAAGAAGTAACCACAAAAAACATGAGCTTAAACAAGTGAAAGACTGTGGCCTGTGGAATTTCCAGAAGACGTGCTCAAAATCAACAAAAACATTGTGACCACGAAAAATAGGATCTTGTGACCACTTTTTGATCAAAATAAAAATCTCTGACCCTGATTATACGGGGGATGGACTGGATCTGAATTTTTTTCTGATCGATTTTGATATATGGAACATCGAAATCCGAGTTTATATGCGAAAACTAGACCAGTTTTAAGAACGGACTCCGAATTAGAGAACAAAACGGGAATAATGCGCGTAAAATTGGTTACGGCAGCAAGGATTTGATGGAAACAGTGAAGACAAGTGTAACAAATAAGCTGGTGTGGACTAGGGTTTGATGGATACAAAGGAAACTCAACAAGACTTGGAGATGTTCACAGATTATGATGAAAAACAAAGGGGAAAACACAAACTGGACTAAAAAATGATCTAAAACCAGCAACCAGAACTTGACCTAGGGCACAAACTCAACAATGCGAAACAGAGACGAAATTGCACTGACACAATGAGGCTATAGGACTAGAGAATATTTAATGATGTATATTTTTTTTTGCTTTTTTGGACTATAGGTAATGCAAAAATAGTAACAATCTAAAGGGGGAAACAAAGTTATACCTAACGGGCAACAAGGTCTTTGATACCACTTGATGTAGACTAGGCCCGATCTTCCAAAAGGTATGATAGCATCGATTGGTGGAGACTCGATGTTCATGATCTAGGCTTTGAACCAAGACTGATTTGGACCTCCACAACCGTTACACCATTGCTCCGTTGGTTATCAACCACGCGAACGCGATTGACCTCGCCGAGAAGGCTTTTCTGTAAGCGAATCGAGAACACAAGCAAGAATAGGATGAACACAATCTAAAATTGCAAATAAATATGAGGCTTATGAAAATAAGAAAGAGTTCAAGTCTTTATTCGAAAGGACTAATCGCCACAGGCGAACAAGATCAAGAACTGGGGCCCTGGTTCACAGCAAGTGACCTTGGCGGCGATAGTTGCAGCAAAACGACGTCTGTTTCACAAGGAAATCAAGAACTAAACAAAACCCAAACTCTAAGGAGAGCAATGGCTGCTATTTATAGAGTCTTGGGCATCACCCCCCTAGAGGCGCCCCGTAATGGGCCCAAACACGATACACGGTCCAATGGACCAAAAGGCGGTGTCGCAGCACCCTGGCAGATTCTGGATGCTAACTTGTTTCGATGATTCCTATTGATTCCAAAGGTCTTTTGATGTGAAACCACTTGGATTGGATTCCTTATCAAATTAGCTTTCCAACCATATGCGGATCGTGGAAAACAGAGTCCGGATGCATCATGGGTGACCAGTTTGAGGCAGACTAGTCCTAGAAGCCCGAGCCAGACTCGAACTTGATGTGGGTCTCCACCTTGGGGACCCGAACCGGATGAGCTTTGGGCCTCCTTCTCGGTTAGGACACCCTCGCTGATCTCCTTGGTCGCCATATGGTTCTCCAAGCATGGTCATATTGTATGGAGGTCATGTCCTCATCAGTAGCCCACACAACCGAGGCAGTTAGTTTAGGGATTGGGCGAGTCGGAGCTCGTGGATCCTGGCCTCGGAGCAGCTCACGTAGCCGAGGCAGTTAGTTTAGGGATTGGGCGAGTCAGAGCTCAGTAGATCCTGGCCTCAGTGCAGCCCGTGCAACCGAGGCAGTTAGTTTAGGGATCGGGCGAGTCGGAGCTCGCGGCTCCTGGCCTTGGTGCAGCCCACGTAGCCGAGGCAGTTAGTTTAGGGATCGCTGCGAGTCAGGAGCTCGCAGATTCTGGCCTCAGGTGCAGCCCACATAGCCGAGGTAGTTAGTTTAGGGATCGGGCGAGATGGAGCCCATGGATCCTAGCCTCGTTTTAGCCCACGCAGCTGAGGTAGTTAGTTTATAGATCAAGCGAGTTGGAGCTCGTGGATCCTGGCCTCGGTGCGGCCCATGTAGCCGAGGTAGTTAGTTTAGGGATCGGGGGAGACGGAGCTCGTGGATCCTAGCCTCGGTGCAGCCTACACAGCTGAGGCAGTTAGTTTAGGGATCAGGCGAGATGGAGCTCATGGATCCTAGCCTTGGTGTAGCTAACGCAGCCGAGGCAGTTAGTTTAAGAATTTGGCGAGTCGGAGCTCAAGGATCCTGGCCTTGGTGCAGCCTGCACAACCGAGGTAGTTAGTTTAGGGATTGGGCGAGTCAGAGCTCGCGGATCTTGGCCTCGGTGCAGCCCATGTAGCCGAGGCAGTTAGTTTAGGGATCGGGCGAGTCAAAGCTCGTGGATCCTGGCCTTGGTGCAGCCCGTGTAGCTAAGGCAGTTTAGTTTAGGGATCGGGAGCCCCCGAAGCCCCATTGGGCTTGGTAGGGGTCAGGTTTGAGTTTTGTGCATTACCTCATCCTCGATTTCTCACAACCAGAGGGGCTGAGCTTTGCGCTTGCCTCGATCGCTCGAGCTCAAGTGATGCGCTCGGTGAGCTCGCTAACGGGTATGATTAAGTGGAATCCGGGTCCATCATTCATGACAGGGTCGGCATAGCCCTCTTGTGACATTCCACTGCTCCTTTACCTATAACCCGGCAGATGCCTAGGTTGTTCTGAAGACTAACCTAGGTGGCCCTGCTGGCCTCCCCTCGATAGAGATTCTATGGGTTTGGTGAGAGGTTTATGATTGAACAAGAAGGTTGAGATGACCCTGTCTGCTTTGGGACATGACTAGGCGAGGGCCGCATGGGGCTCATCTGTGTTTTCTCCCCTAGGCTCTATTTGACTGCGAGGCAACCTCAAGCCCTTTGTGGGCTAGGCCTTCGAACCCTGGTCGGTCGTTGCTCTTGTTGAATGAGGCAACTGCCGCTTCATGACTGCAACACAGAGCATTGTGATGCATTTCGCCGCACGTGCGATGCCTTAGTTCCTGAGCCCCTAGGCGATTCAGGCCTAAATCGTCCAGGGGTGCGGGCGTATGGAATGAATGTATGAATGATTATATAAAGAAATAGCGGGGGTCGGTAGTGTTACCTTGATGACTCGAGTGATGGGGTTTGAAGAGCTTCAATGGAAAATGTCTGACCGAGACCCGTGCTCGTCGTTCGTGATGAAGTCAGCATGGCCCACATGGGGCATCCCTTTGCTCCTTACCTGTCTCTTGGTGTTTTCTTGAGCCATTCGATTGACTTTAGGGAGCCTGATGGTCTTTCTTGGGGGGAGATCCCATAGTTGGGTCTTTCCAAGTCCTGCTTGGGAAGGCGAAGGGCTGCCTATGCATGGTGATGCTTTGGTTTTTGTGCCCGGTGTGCGGTAGTGGTAGGCCATACCTAGGCCATGTCCCATCTAACCAGGCATCGTTCTGTTGGTCAGTGTGCATCCCATTGGTCAGGGTGCGTCCCATCATTTCCCATCCGCATTGAATGGGGTAAGGGAGAGAGTTTTTTGCTCTGATCCTTTGCCCTTCTTCAGTTGTCATGTTTCCTCCTTAAATAGGGGGAGGGAGAGGGCTTCTCATCATAGTCCTTTGCCTGTTCTCCAACTATTGCCTCTCCTCCTTCTTTCTCCTCACTGAGAGTGCCTATATGCCATGGCAATATCGAGCCAGAGGCTGCTCGAGGCGGTGCTAGCCGTCTTTGTCTGAGAAGGGGTGGCTTCCGCCAAAGGAGGTGGCGCGCTAGATTCGTCTATGAGGCCTTTTTTAGGATGGAGCCATGCATGTATTCTTTCTGGTGGATCTTCATCGGGTGAGCCTTGTCGGAGGGGAAGTTTCCTAGGATCATGCTGGTGGAGGGTTCTGTGCCTATGGCTACTCAGGTTGGCCAGTTCATAAAGTTTGATGAGATCTCTTCCACCCATGGTGGCCATACCTCGGTGGCAGCATCCCTACCCAGGAGCTGCCTTGATTGCATGAGAAGGTCAGGAGCTCCATGCTCTTCTACTGAGCATCTATGGGTGTGACACCCTTGAGGTACCCTGTTGCGCTCACCGAAGTCAAGGGAGCGGAACTGGATGGGGTCCTTGAGATACCCATTGCGCTCGCCAAAGTTGAGGGAGCAGAATCGAGCTGGTGGTTATGTCGAGTGGTATGTGTCGTGGCTCCTCCTTTGGCATCAGCTGATGCCGCTGAGCGGCCATAGTAGTATTTGGAGTAGAAGTAGTCAGCAAATGTAATCATTAAGTTTGGGGGAGCCCCCGTGTGAATAGTTTTTGTATCAATGAATACATCAGTTCTGTTTTTTTATAGAATCACTATCTATCTATTCCTTGTTTTTTATCCTAGCATACCTTTGTTTTTATCCTTTCTTTTTCACACCTGCCCATTCATTCCATAGGCTGCAACTTTTAAGAACCTAGACATAGGCCTGCAAGGCTCGGCTACTCATAACTGTAGGTCGTGGTGTGGTGCAGTTCGGTTGGGAGTAAGACCAAAGTCATGTAGGGTAATCAAAGGAATGGAATAGGGGACAAAGTTTTTACCATGTGATAGTAAAAAAGAGAGGTAGTATTTAGTATTGTACCCTCATGGAGCCCCTGAGTGACCCAGGCTAAAAATGTTCAGGCTAGGGTGCTTTACAGGAGCAAGTGTTGACTAAAAAGCAGTAAGACTAAATTCAGGGGGAAAACGATGTAGCTATTCAATGTTCCATGTATTGGTGAGAACAGTTGCCGTTGTCGTCCTATAGTCGTTAGGCGCTCAGGTCGGATTACTTTGGTCACCGTATAGGGTCGTTCCCATGGTGGAGAGAGTTTGTGTTTTTCCTACATCGATTGGGTTCTCTAAAGCATGAGATCACTGACTTCCAAGATTCTCCCCCTGATCTTCCTTTCATGGTACCTACAGAGAGTTTGCTAGTAGTGAGCGAAAGTAGATGATGGTCGTCTCATGGGCCTCCTCAAGCAGGTCGACTATGTCTTGCTGAGCCTCCACAGCTCAGTCGCTGGTCGAAAGCCTTCACTCTTGGGGCACCGTGGTCGATGTCAGGATGGTAGCACTGCTTCAACTCCATAGGCTAGTTAGAAGGGCGTGAACCCTATGGATCAGTTCAGGTTCATTCTCAGGCTCCAGAGCCATCACCGGGTCCTCTACAACCCATTGCCTAGTCATACTTGTTGAGTCGGTCAAAGATGCGTGGCTTAAGTCCTTGGAGGACCATGCCATTGGGATGCTTGACCTGACCATTAGTACATGGGTGTCCGATTGAGGCCTAGTCAATCTTGATGCCATATCCATCACTGAAGTCTAGGAACTTCTTCCCGGTGAAGTTAGTCCCATGGTCAGTGATGATGCAGTTAGGAATGCCAAACCGATAGATGACGTCGAGGAAGAATTTGACCGCCTCTTCTGAGCAGGATGTTGGTGATGGGCTTGGCCTCTATCCACTTGGTGAACTTGTTGACCACCACGAGTAGGTGAGTGAAGCTGCCTAGGCCTTTTTTGATGGGTCCTACCATGTCGAGGCCCCAGACCACGAATGGCCAGGTGATGGGGATGGTTTGGAGCTCTTATGCTGGCAAATAGGTTTGTCGAGCATAGAACTGGCATCCTTCACACCTACTGGATGACCGCCTCTGCATCTCATAGTGTGGTGGGCTAGTAAAAACCTTGGCGAAAAGAGTTTTCCGACCAGCAACCTTGGTGCCACTGTGGTGTCCATAGATTCTAGCATGGACCTCGAGGAGGAGCTGCTTCCCTCGGTCGGTCAAGATGCACTTCATGAGTATTCCCGACGAACTTCATTCGTAGAGTTCGCTTCTGATCTCAACAAAGGTCTTGGTGCATCGGGCAATTCATCACACTTTGGTCCTTTCAGATGGGAGAATCTCCTCAAGGAGGTAGGCAAGTAGCGGTGCTCGCTAGTCGGATTGATTGAGTGCCAACACAGCGACGTCGTTGGGTGATGTCAGTCATAGAGGCACTGGGGTCGAAAGCCCCCAAGCACTGGCCTGGCGTTGGGGTCGAAGCTCCCTGGGTGCTAGCTTGGCATTGGGGTGTGTCTCGAATCAGACCTTCTAGGACGCGGGTGGATGGCTCATGGAGATCGTTGATGAAGATCCCACTCAGGGACGGATCCCGCCTGGCGGCCAATTTTGTGAGAAAATCGAGGGCATCATTGTCCTTTTAGGGGATGTGATGTAGCTTGATTCCCTAGAATTTGTCCTTGAGTTTGTGCACCTCTTGGTAGTATGCTACCATGAGGGGGCTTTTGTAGGAGGACTCCTTCAAGACCTGATCGACGACTAGCTCTGAGTCACCGCAAACATAGAGTCGCGTAGCACCAAGTTCGATGGCGATGCATAGTCTATTGATGAGGGCCTCATACTTCTGCGACATTATTTGAGGCTGAAAAGGGGAGATCAAAACCACTCTAGCCCTCGATTTGGGCACCATGACGGACCCATCAAAGTACATTGTCTAGTACTTGTGGGTGATGTCTAGGGTCGGTAGCTGGACCTCCATCCATTCGGCAACAAAATCCATGAGAGCTTGAGACTTAATGGTGGTACGAGGGATATACCTAATGTTCATCGCCCATGAGTTTGAGTGCCCACTTAGAGATCCATCCCGCGATGTCACTGGTTGTAGACGATGTCTTCGAGCGAGTATGAAGTGACGACCGTGACTTCATGGTCGATGAAGTAGTGCAGGAGCTTCTAGGTCACCATCAGCATGGCGTATAGGAGCTTCTACACCTAGGGGTACTAGACCTTAGGGGTCGGTGAGTACCTCTCCAACAAAGTATATAGGCCACTGGACCTTAAGGTGGTGTCCTAGCTCCTCCCTTTTGACGACCAGGGCAGCGCTCACCACATGGTTGCTTGCCGCGACATAGAGGAGGAGGGGTTCTCCCCATTCGGGAGCGATGAGGATTGGGCCAACATCAGGGATGCTTTGAGGCTCTCTAGAGCCTGCTTAGCTTCCTTAGTCTAGACTGAAGGCGTCTATCTTTTCTAGGAGCTTGTAGAGTGGCAATCCCCCGTTCACCGAGTCGGGAGATGAATCAGCTCAGGGTGGCCAGACAGCCAGTGAGCCTTTGTACGCCCTTGACATTGTGTATAGGGCTAATGTTAGAGATGGCTGTGATCTTTTTGGGGTTGGTCTCGATGCCACGCTCAGATACAATGTATCCTAACTGCTTCCCCTTTGGGACCCCAAAAACACATTTCTCGGGATTCAATCTAATGTTGAACCTTTGGAGGTTGTGAACATTGCGGCCAAGTTTGTGATCAGGTCACAAGCTTGAGCTGTTTTGACCACTATGTCAATGACATAGACAGATGATTGTTGGTTTTGGTCGTTCAGCTTGATCAGGTTGATTGAGCAGGTCGATTTGGTTGGTGAAGCATTGCTTGCATGCACCTTTGGTAGTTGGCGCCAGCATTCTTCAGGCCGAAAGGCATGGTTACGTCGCAGTACCAACCATATGAGGTGATGAACGAGGTTGCGAGCTGATCAGACTCTTTCATCATGATCTAGTGATAGCCCGAGTAGGCATCCAGAGAGGAGAGGATCTCGCAACCCTGAGGTGGAGTCGACTATCTGGTCTATGCATGGCAAAGGAAAGTGATCCTTTGGACACACTTTGTTGAGGCCAGTATAATCAATGCACATTCTCCATTTCCCAGTCTTCTTTTTAACAAGAACAAGATTGGCAAGCCAGTCAGAGTGGAATACCTCTCTAATAAATCCGGATGCTGAGGAGTTTGGCAATCTCTTTGCCTATGGCCCTACGCCTCCCATCGTTGAAACGGCGCAGGCATTGCTTAGCAGACTTTGAGCCCAGGATGAGGCAGTAGCGCATGCTCGATGATGTCCAATGGTATGCCCGGCATGTCAGATGGCTTCCATGTGAAGACATCGTGATTGGCATGTAGGAAGTTGACGAGCTCGCATTCCTATTTGGCCAGGAGCTGGGTCCCGATCCACACTATCTTGGTTGGGTCAGTGGGGTCGATTCCCACCACCTTGGTTTCCTCGAGCAGGCAAAAGGCCATCAAGGAGTTTGGTTTGTTGTAGTCTAAGACTACTAGGGTCGATGACTCCCCTGAGCTATGGAAGCTCGGATGAGTTTATGACCATGGTGGTGAGCTCAAAATGCTCATGGTCACACATGAAGGCGTGCGAGAAGGCGCTGCTGATGGTGATGACGTCGTTTGGTCCCGGCATCTTCAGCTTGAGGTAGGTGTAGTTGGGGATTGCCATGAATTTGGCATAGCATGGCCGCCCCAAGATGGCATGGTAGAACCCTAGAAGTCCACCACTTTGAAGGTGAGGACATCCAAGTGGAAGTTGGCTCGGTTGCCAAATGTGATGGGTAGGTCGATCTGCCCGAGCGGGTATGCCTACGCTCCTAGGATCACCCCATGGAAGGGAGAGCCCAGCTAGGTAGAGTTCCGACCGGGGGATGCAGCATTGTGTCGAGGGTGTTGACGTAGAGGATGTTGAGGCCGCTGCCTCCGTCCATCAGCACCTTAGGTGTGGCGCTTCTTGCTGGACAATGGGGTCGTCGATGAGTAGGTAACGTCCTGGTCTCATGATGTGGGAGGGATGGTCCCTCTGATCGAAGGTGATCAGAGATTCCAACCAGCTGAGGAAGGAGGGGATGGCCATCTCGGCGGTGCATGCCTCCCTATAGCACACCTTGTGCTGGTGCTTGGACCAGATGGCGTCAGATCCACTGAAGATCATGATGCATTCCTTAGGGTCGGGGAAGTCCGTCTCCAGTCCTTGCCCACCGTGCCTCCTTTCTTGGTTGTCGTCTCTTTGCTGTCTCCTTCTTTCGGCCTGTCCGACCTGTCATAGGAAACATTTGAGGAGCTCGCAAGTCCTTATAGAGTTGTTTGATAGTAGGCAGTGGTTGGTACACAAGCTATCCATGAGCTTGTTGAAGTGGTCAGGCAGTCCCTACTAGGACTGCTTGCCCATGCGATCAGCCGTGGCGACCAACGTGGTGTTGTCCGATCGACGCTGATCCTTTTTGTTCTTCTTGCCCCTCTGTGTGGAGGGGCCTTCATCTTGGTCCATGCACTTGGCCTTGCCTTTGTCTTAGCCTCCGTTGAAGACCGCTCCAACCGCCTCCTTGCCGATGGTGTGGTTAGTGGTGACGTAGAGTAGGTCATGGGTGGTATGGGGCTCCAGGCAGCGAAGCTTGTGGATCAAGGACTCATAGGTCATCCAAGAGAGGAATGCACTGATGACATCTACGTTGATGACATCAGGGAGGGAGTTGCATCGTTGTGAGAACCCATGGATGTAATCCCATAGGGACTCGCTGGACTCCTACTGGTAGCTCTTGAGGTCCTAGGAGTTACCAGGGTGGACATACGTCCCCTAGAAATTTCTAAAGATGACCCTCTCAAGGTCCGCCCAGTAACTGATGCTGTCATGCAGGAGGAATTCAAGCCATGCATGAACATGTTCGCCCATGCAGATAGGGAGATACAAAATGATGAAATAGTCATCATCCACCCCTTCGGCTCGGTAGGTGAGCCGAAAATCGTCGAGCCAAATACCAGGGTTTGTCTCCTTGGTGTACTTGGTGATGTTGGTGGGCGGTCAGAAGCGCTATGGGAACAACGCTCTCAGGATAAGTTGGTCAAAGACCCATGGTTGTGGGCCCTCCAGGCTAGGACTCTGGTCATCTGGCTGGTAGCCATGCCTGGGGTGTGTTTCACCACTCCCCTCGATGGTTCAGCTGGGACCCGTGTCACCTGCCCTCACCACCGCCTGGTGGACGTCATCATCATGCCAGGCCTAATGCTGGTTGCTAATGACGCTGTGAGCGTCTTGGTGTGGATCGGGCCATTCATGTACCGGTGGTCGGTGTAGAGAAGGTGCTAGGTCAGACCATGGTGTAGACGCTACTTCCCGAGCTACGCTTGATGGCTATAGCGGTGAGTAGATGGAGCGATCCATCTGGCGCGTTCCCGCTCCCCCACTGGGGAGAGAGGGTGCATGTTGGAGTCACGATGTGGAGCTTTTCGCCTATTGAACAGCGGCGACTTCTACCAATGCCCAGAGGTTCTGGTAGACCGCCCGCTCCCAAGGGTCGATGGGCTCAGGAACGCCGCGCAAAAGCATTGCCGCAGCAGCGATGTTCTAGCTAGCCCGAGTGAACTATGGGGGGTCGTTCCCCTCGTTCATGATGTCATGTTGGACCTAGCGGGCATGACCCCAGGTGCCACCCACCAGGTCATGTGTATGGGACGCAACGTGCTGCACTGAGCACGCTGGCATAGGCGGTGGCTGGTTCTGCCACTGTTGTCGTAGCTCCTCGTGTGCCCTTATGCAAGCACGAGGGCCCCCGCACATAGGTCCAGAGGGGTGTGAGTCTACACAGACTCCGCAACCACCGATAGTTGTCTCGGAGCGTCCACCATAGCGCACTCTCGGGATGAACGGTGGCTAGGTGCCATGTCATCGATGCTGGAGCCATCGCTCTCACCCTCATCATTCGGGAGTTCGTGGAAAGTGGTAGGAGCATAGCTCACCATTCCCATGAATTTGGATGTGAGAGGGGATGGCACCAGCATCCTTCAGAGGTCCTAAGCGCACGCGTCCTGTGGGGGACACGAGGCCATAGGGGAACCGATCGTACGGTGTTCATGGTGCGGACAATACGGTCCCTCTAGATAATCAGTGGGAGATAGTAAATAGAGAGTAAGTAATAGTATGTAGATTACTCACAGCAGGGTTTGAGCAGAGAGTTTGCTCGGAATGAAGCGTAGATGCCTTGTCATTGAAGTCATCGTGCGTCTCAGAGCCGATGGAGGGTGCCCTTCCGATGGGCACCGGAACGAGTGCCTCCTCGTGGAGGTGTAGTACGCCGAGCCGGTCTGCGACGAAGTCTAGGCTTTCAAAGAGGAAGGCCTAGGATGGCTCGAAGATAGCTGGAACCCACATCCCAACAAGTGGGAGTGCGGGATACTCTAGTTAGCCAAAGTGAGTCGTGTCACTTGAGCCTGCCATGGTGAAGATGGCAGAAAAGTGGGCCATCCGATGACCCAAAAGTGTTGAACGTACAGCGTCTTCCCCATGGACGGTGCCAACTGTCGGTGCAAAAAGTAACCAACACGTAAATATTTGTAGTTTTGTCGGACATTGTGGTCGGAGGTGGCCTAGCACTCAATGACATAAGGTTTATACTGGTTCAGGCAACATGCCCTATATCCAGTTTGAGTCAGTCGGTGACTTTATTCTGGAGCCTAGGTGCTTGAAGTTTGTAGTGGGGTTACAAACGAGAAGGGGAAAGATGGGGGTATAAGAGGTCTGGTCGGACTCTGGTCAGAGGGGATGAGAGTGACGAGATCTCCACTAGGTGTTATGTGTTTGAGTGTGTCCTTGAGGTTTGAACCCAGTGGTTCTATTTGTTGTGTGCTAGTGAACTTGATCGATCTGAATCAAGTTATCCTGTTTGGAGAGAGCGCATCCCCTTTTATAGATGAAGGGATGGCCTTACAAGTGAGAGAGAGAGTACATATGCCACTAAGTCTTGTTGCCCACACCGGTGGGTATAGGATGATGGTAGGCGCCCACAATACTGTTCGATGTTAGATGCATGTGGGAAGTTGTGTCGTCTTCTTCTAGTATGGCAGATGTCGGTGCCTACCATACTATTGGTGCCGAGAGGCATACAGGGGGTTTTACCATGTTCGCCTAGCACAGTAAATGCCGACGCCCACAACACTATCGATGCCTCAGAGGCACGTGGGGGGAGCCTTATCGTATTTGTCTAGTATGGGAGTTGATGGCGCCGACAACACTGTAGGGGAAAATGTCGGTGCCTACAACACTGCTTGGGCTTTGTCATGCTAGGGAGGTTGCAGGGTACTGTCCTATACATGTACAGGGTATGGTCCTCGGTATTGCAGTTGACTTTGAGTGCCCTGCCTTACTTTCTCCGTCTATATCCTGGTCCCTACTGAGCGGCATGCCCGATCGGTTGGTCCTAGTCAGCTCTGATTGCGTTAGCCGAAGAGGAGCTATAAGCAGGGGTTCGGTGCATCCCTAGTCGGAGAAGTGGGTTGGAGTCAGAAGTGGTGTTGGGCTAGGCCTTCCAGTTGGAGAGGCCGTCTGGAGGCAGGCTGGAGACCGAAGAGCGCTCCAGTCGGAGAGGTGGGCCGGAAGTCAAAAGTGGGCGCCGTTCCTCCTCGGCCAGGCCTTCTAGTTGGAGATTGGATCATCCTTCTGGCCTATCAGTCTAGGTATTTGGGCTAGCCCATGAGTTGCTTGTTGCTCGCAATGTTGTCCATTGGACCAAGCTTTTGTTGGGAAGTCGTTCCATGAGGGACCCCGGGTTTATGAACCCGACAAGTATATAGTTATAATTCATTCATCAAGTTAATTATAGCTATTCATCTCTAGATTAGCAACCTAGTGCCAAACATGTGGTATATCATTTAGTAGCATACAATAGTAACCATAGCCGATGTAGTAATTCCATGTTCATCATAACCATCATTTCATAAAATAGTTACTACGATGTTGGAGCTAGCCAAGTTTCTCACTATCCGAGAGAGATGGCGATTCGAATCGATTTCAACTAGCTGGAAATTTATTCCTAACACAAACCCTAGGTAGACCAGATCAACGGTCACCTTAGGTCAGCTTTCCTACAACTCAGGTCCACATTTTGTGGGTTCTCCCAACACTGCACAATCAGGGACAACCAGCTACCAGGATGTTCAGGCCTAGCTTGCCCTTGGGCCCACTGTCTAGCTCCCCGCACATCCTTACTACCATCTAGAGTGTGCACTCTAACAAAACAAGGCCTAGGCTTGAGTTGAGCTACTCGGCTTCACGATCGGAATGAGTTATCCGGCAAGCTAAGTGAGAGGCATGCGTTCAATCTTGTCAGAAGTGCCAACAATGGTTCAGGTCCTTAACCAGCATAAATGGAATCACATGAGTCCACCTACCCATAGAATCCTCTCGACCTCCATTTACATTACCCCATGGTTCTTTTCCACGATAGCAAATATAGCCAACCGTGCTTCGGTATCCACCTATATCTCGCAGGTGACAGGAAATCACCCGACTTCTACCGGTCTAAGCATGGCTAAGCATATATTCGATCCTAGACCTACATAGGGTTAAAGGCATATATAACTAGACAAGGTAGTTCTATGCATCAAGTATTTTCAATCAACCCTTATAACCTAATGCATCAAACATAAAGGACTCAAGTGATATTTTGTAAAACATAGGAGACTTAGAATGCTCTGGGGCTTGCCTTTGAGGAAAGAGATTGGCCGATGATCCGAGCACTCAGGGAGGTCCTCGAGAGTTTGCTCCTCTTCTTCTAGAGCTATGGCCTGAGGCATCTCCTGCTGATCCTCCTCTTCTTCCTCGTTGAACTCCAAAAGAGTTATCTCTTTGGACGATCATATATGCATGAGCATGAAATAAGATATCATGAATGCATATATGATGACATGTATAATATAATATGATGTGATGAATGCATCTTCATAAGTGTTTTCAATAGCATTGCATTAAGGGATAACAAGTCATATTTTCTTTTACTGAGTAGGTGCATATCTCTTCTCTAGTAACTAAACAATTTCTCATCTAAGCACTTTTTTGGACTGCAAGACAACAACCACATGTTTTGACCAGTAACTAGAGTTATACATATCAAAATAATATGGTTGTGAATATTATGGAAAGCTTATGAAATTTCCTTCAACATTCTTTTAATACACTTAATGTGATTCAGCAGTTATCTAGGTTAAATAATTCAATCATTCAAATCTATCCAAAGAGCAAGTATTTCAGACAGCATACTTCTAATAGCCATAATTCTTAAACCATCAGGCTTATGACTATAAAAATTCAGCACAAGCTAGATCAGTAAGTTATCTACAACTTTGTTATTAACCATTTTTATAGAAAAGATCATTATCATCGTGAAATCATCACCACAACAAAAAACTATATATGCAGCCATCTAGTTGAATTATAAAGCGATAATTAACTAGTTGCATACAACCAATTACTTCTAAGCTTAACTAATAATATCAACAGAACTTGTGCATCACAAGCACCACATAAAACATTATGGTTAAACATAACTAAATTATTTATATCCATTTATTAATTTCCTTAAATAATAAAGTGATTTAAAGGATAAATATTTCCAGTGCTTAACAAATTCTGAGAAAATTACAGTATCCTACAAATGACCTTAATATTCTATTGTACAAATTTCATGCATTTGGATAAGTACAACTACCTCTATAAAATTGACAAGTTATATAGGCTTATTTTAGCAAAAATAGTTTAGCATAGTGAAAAGTGTCAAGCAACAGATTTAATATTTTTCTTACATTCCTCCAATCATAATAATATTGTGTAAAAAATTTATGATCATATGTTATGTATTTTTACTGCTAATTAATTTCACTAGAAACTAGCAAATAATTAGGATTAAATATGAAGACTATATTTCGAGTATGCTTACTATAGGTTTAGTATTTTTCCTAGCTAGATCATATCAAAAAAAGACCAGCAAAATTGGAATCACAATTTTATCACCTTTCTAGCTCAAGTTATGCATTTTACAAGATATACACTACTTTAAAAGCACTTGTCTTGCTCAATTTAATTCTTCTAGAAAAATACCCTAAACAGTAGATTCCATATTTTTATCAAATACTACACTTCACAAGGAATCCAACAAAATTTGGTTCACCAAAATTGGACACTCCTAGCTTGAGATATGAATTTTTAAAACATGCATTCAATCTAGAAAAATAAATCAGAAAATCAAAACATCACATAGGCTGATAGCTGGGGCCCGCGGTCAATGGGCCCCACCGGTCAGCGAGACCAAGACAGGGGACGGCGCTGACCTGCGAGAACTTGCCGATGGTGAGGTCTCTGGCAGTAGCGTCTTCACCGTTGCACTCTTCTCACCCCCACACATTGACTAGTAGGCTTAGTTGGCTTGGTGGCTCGCTGGAGCAAGCTCTACGACGGCCATGGTGGACGGTGGAGGTCGGGTGGCGGTACACTAGCCATCTCTGGCTATGGTACACTCATGTGAGGATGGATACTCTGTCCTAGTGACGTAGCGAAGCTACATGGTGTAGGTGAGGGCTCTAAGTGGTGTTGATGAGCTTGGCCACGTGCATGGCCGTGCAGCGATGCACGGAGCACAGTGGTGCTCTCACTGTTCTGGCTAAATGGTGGCAAAAGGTGGGTCTCCATCATGCCACTAGCTAGGTCTAGGGTTACTCGACCAAAGACGCAAGAGAAAAGAGGGAGACGATGAGCCAACTCAGTGGCTGCGAGCTCGAGTGCCACGGCGGCTAGGGCGGACATGGGCAGAGTGACGACTCGTTCTAGCGCCGTCAAGCAGTGGCATCATTCCTAGCTCTAGCCTAAGCATCTAGACTATAGCGCAGTGCTGGACCCAAGAAGATGGAGGTATGTAGTGCGGTGGAACAATCAGGCCACGACAAGCTATGAGCGCGGCGACGCTTCAGTGATGACAGCGGCAACGGTGAAGCTAAATGACACTATACCTAGGGTCGATAGGTGATGTTGTAGGCTCGAGGAGGTGGTGGTGATGGTGGAGCAGCTATGGCCAAGACAAATTGGTCGGTGAGGCTATGTTGGCGGTGAGTGGCTGCGGCGGAGCTACGGCGATGCACAGTGAGCTCGGTGCGGAGCTTTGGCGAGGCAGAGCGAGAGGGAGGAAGTGAGAGCGAGCGAGTGGAGTGAGAAGTAGGGGCGCGGCGCTTATGTGCTAACTCTGGCCTGACTGGCCAGGCGAACACCGGTGTGCTACCACCACACGGTGGCCACAGCTTGTGGCTAGTCGGCCACTGCCGTGTGCACGGACATGGGTTTCAGACGCCGCGAAGCCGACTAACAGCGTGATTTTCGACCCATATAACTCCAAATCCGTTCGTCCATTGCAAAAACTCCATTAATGAAAGTTGTAGAGCTACATGCCATCTACAACTTTGCTTTAGGAAGCATCCCCTAATTCGCAATGGTTATCCAGTTACAATGCTCCCAAGTGGCATTAGGACTTAGAAACTAAAAACAACATTAGGACTTAGAAAATTTTGCAAGTCTGAAAAACAACATTTCCTTGCTACTTGTGAGCTATTTTTGAGCATGCTATGCACTGAATTAGACCTTGACCCCAAAATAAAAGTTATTACCCTAGTCAAGTAGTACAACTTTTATTTAGGTCACACAACCATGCAAACAATCTAAGCTATTGTTCAACTTTAGTCAAACTAGTATGATGAAAATGACATTTCAAATGAAACCAACACTTCGAAGCAAAATTGGCCTATGTCATGAATACAAACATTGTTCCATTTACCATTTTAAATGTGTATAAGGTGTTTTCATGACCTCACAACCATCTTATACATTGGTCATACATGATTGCAAGCATAAGCATATATATAAAATAACATTTCATGTGACCATGTATAGAATGAGATGAAATTCCATATGCTCATGTTCATGAATGCTTGGATGATGCTTGTGCTCATGAAATGCAGATTCCAAATGCAAAGCTTAACACTGGGGTGTTACACCTTTGGCTTACCTCACATTGATGAGGTTGTAGATTCAACAGTCGATTGTGAGCTCTTGTGCTTTCTTGATTGCTATTCTAGTTATCACCAGATCTCCTTAAAGGAGGAAGACCAGATCAAGACTTCATTCATCACACCCTTCAGTGCCTATTGCTACACCACCATGTCCTTTGGGCTAAAGAATGCCGGTGCCACCTACTAGAGGGCTATCCAACGATGCCTCCAAGAGCAAATTTAGAAGAAAATCGAGACCTACTGTCGACAATGTGGTGGTTAAGTCTAAGACTACCGATAACCTCATTGCTAACCTCAAAGAAACCTTCTAGAACCTAAAGAAATTCCAATGGAAGCTGAATCCCACTAATTGCATATTTAGTGTTCCATCTAGTATACTCCTAGGCAACATCATCAGCCGCCACGACATCGACGCAAACCTAGAGAAGATAGAAGCGATCACCAAGATCAAACCACCGACCTGCGTAAAGGATGTCCAGAAGCTAACAGGATGCATGGCGGCTTTAAGCCGTTTCATATCCCGATTGGGGGAAAAGGGTTTACCTTTCTTCAAGCTGCTCAAAGCTTTGGGGAAGTTAACCTGGATGCCTAAAGCCGACAAGGCCTTTGAAGAGCTCAAACAATTCCTCATGACGCCTCTAGTTATGATAGCACCACAGCCTGGTGAAACCTTATTGGTCTACATCGCCGCAACCAATTGTGTCATCAGTACAGCCATTGTCATCGAACGAGAAGAAGCCAGGCACGCCTATAAGGTTTAGCGCCCTATATACTTCATCAGCGAAGTCTTGAATGAGTCTAAGGCTTGGTATCCTTAGGTCTAGAAACTATTATACACTATCCATATTACGTTTAGGAAGATCCGCCATTACTTTGAGATGTATCAAGTAGCAGTGGTTACTGAGTATCTGCTGGGTGACATCCTATGTAATAAGGAAGCTAATGGCTACATCATTAAATGGGCAATAGAGCTTGGCACGTATTCCATTGTTTTTAGGGGCCACCAGACGATAAAGTCTCAAGTGCTCGCCGACTTCATTGCCGAAAGGACTGACATGCAAGCTCCTGTCTTAGCCGATCAACCCGAGCACTGGGTCATCTACTTCGATAGCTCCCTCAACCTTGATGGTGCTAGGGGTAGGTATCTTTTTTATTTCTCCATCCTAGGGATCACCTCCGATATGTCCTCCGAATTCATTTTCTAGCCTCCAATAACGCCGTCGAGGACAAAGCTTGTCTCCATGGTCTCTGTATTGCTGTCGAACTTGGTGTTAAACGCCTCTTGGTATATGGCAACTCCACGCTTGTCATTAATTAGGCCAACAAAGATTGGTCTTGTACCAGTGACAAGATAGGATGCTTACTGCTCAGAAATTAGAAAGTTGGAGGGCAAGTTCAACGGTATTAAATACCACCACGTCATACGAGATCAGAACCAAGCAGCCGACTAGTTATCTAAGCTAGGGTCGACCAGAGCCTGAGGTCCTAGCTAGTGTTTTTATCTAGGATCTCTAAACTCCATCCATTAAGAAGGAGCAAGTAGTTCATGAATCTTCCCTACAGAGCAATTGGTCTTGGTAATTCCCACGCCGAGCAGTGATTGATGAGAGCCTTTTAACAAGTACTTGACACTATAGATGTACCAGGCTAACAAGACCGAAATGGAATGCTAAATTCACCATAGCAAGCATTACGTGCTAGTCGATGGCAAGCTAACGCGGAAGAATGCAAAGGAGGAATTGCTTCAGAAGTGCATATCTCAGGAAGGAGTGGCATTGCTTCAAGAAATCCATGCTAGATCCTACGGCAACCACGCAGCCTCTAGGAGTCTAGTCGACAAAGCCTTCCGAGTAGGTTTCTACTGGCCTTCAGCAGTAGCAGATGCCGAAACACTCATCCAACGATGTGAGGGTTGCCAATTTTTTACCAAATAGATCCACGTTCTAGCTCAGGCTCTGCAGACGATTCCTGCCTCTTGGCCATTCGCAAGCTAGGGACTGAACATGATTAGGCCATTCAAGAAAGCCCCAGCAGGATTCTGATGGGTTTATGTCAATATTGACAAATTCTCCTAAGTGGATCGAGTATGAGCCTCTCGTCCAGTCTACTGCAAAGAAAACAGTGGAACTCTTCAACTGACATCATCCATTGGTTTGGGCTACCGAATAGTATCATCACTGACCTTGGTTCTACATTTACCGGTAGCGACTTCTAGGATTTCTACGAGGATCAGGTGCATATCCATTAAGTATGTATCGGTCGCACACCCTAGGGCCAATGGCTAGGTTGAGCGAGTGAACGACATGATTTTAGATGCCCTAAAGAAGAGGTTATATGAGCAGGATCAGAAACATCTGGGCAAATGGCTCAAAGAACTACCAGTTGTGGTCTAGGGACTTAGGACCCATCCTAGTCGCAATACTAGAGTCTCCCCCTATTTCTTGGTGTTTGGATCAGAGGCCGTTCTACCCTGCCTATGTCACTTTCTGAGCACCAAGGATAGAGAATTATGATGAAGAGAACAACGATCCATGGATTTGCTTGTCCTAGTGATCTACCCAACCAAACGCTACATATCCATGGATGGTCCCATCCCATCCATGGATATACAAGCAACAAAACGCATAGTACACAACCAATTCTATGAGAAGATTCTAGCTGTTGTAGCTATAGCAATGCTGCTTTTAAGAGCGATGTACATAAAAAACTAAATGTCTTATAATTTAAGATGGAAGGAGTACCATATTGAACACAACTAAAAAAATGAAACCAAGGACTACTTCTCCTAAAGTTTGTCGAACGCGAGAAATGATAACCATACTGTTCTTTGTTTTTTCATGGCCAAATAATATTAGGATTGATATTTGAACGGATTTGGCTACATTTGTTGCTTAACTTATGCAATAATTAGCATGATTCTCTTGGTTCCAAGAGATAAAGCCAGATTGATTCTTTCATTTAAAAAAATACCGTGAAAGAGATCACATTTATAAATAGCGGCACTGACCGGATTTAAATTTTTAGATGGCAAATGAGAGATGTGGTATTGACAGGATTTAAATTTTTAGATGACAGGTGTGACATATAGAAAATTTTCCTATTACTTTTATTCATGAACACTAGAATTTAAATTATTAATCTTATCTAAATTAATGTACGCTTTATATTTCTTTTGTAAAATCTAAAATATCTTAAAGAGCTCTTAACTCAATACTATATTATATAATACCTAAATAATTATTAATATTTGTGATGAATAAAAGCGAAGTTCTCACACTCAGATCATACGGCGTACTAAGGATATGTGTTTTTATATATTACTATAAGAATTCTCCGCTTATTGCGGTGGGAATCATAGGTGGAATTATACTACTTAAATTTACTTATATCAATGGATAAATATCATAATACCTATTGGACATTTTTGGCACTTTGAAATGGACAACTAAATATATGTTAAAATGATGTGGTTTGTTGACGTGAATAGCTTCAGTGAAGACATAATTACATGTTCTAGTGGGATGTGATCGTGGATGCTGACGTTGGCACTTTCCATGGCGAGATAGAATGCTAGTAGGGATTGAAAATATAAGATATATATGCCGATGTCTACAATAAAATGAGAAAACCACTCGTTGATTTTCTAATGTGTATCATTTTCCTATAAACATATTTATCATTTATTTTAAAAATAACAAAAATGCTAAAATAAGATTGTGCACGTTGTGGCCTTAAGGCCCGCACACCCTAGCGTCTCGCCAGGACTCATCCCCTCCCTGACCATACTCGCTCGCTCTCTCTATCTCTCTCTCTCTCTCTCTCTCTCTCTCTCTCTCTCTCTCTCTCTCTCTCTCTCTCTCTCTCTCTCTCTCTCTCTCTCTCCGGTGACCGGCGGCCTTTCTTTTCCCCGGCGCCCGGCGGACCCCTGCGCCCCACTGCCTCCTCCCACGCACGGCCATGGTGGATCTAGGCCACTGGCGGCAGATCTGACATCATGTAGGCCCCTTGTCTTTCTCCTCCTCCTCCTCCTCCTCCTGCTACTACTACTGATAGATCTAGTTTTTAGGGTTCTGGCGAGCTCTCTCTCCACTAATAAAAAAGTCCACATCTAAGACATTTCACTTTTGTCATAGTAAAGGCCAAAAATATCATGGAAATATATCTGTGACGATGTTATGACAAAATTCTGTTCGACACCTTTGTAGAGTCATAACTGTTGCACATTGATGATTTGGTGTATTTCGTCACAGATATCATTACAAACATGACGATTTTGCCCCCATCACTGAACTGTTTTAGCCAGCGTTCCAGTGTACACATGTATGATGAAGAGGTCGACATGTGTATGATGACAAGGTTGACACGTGTATGGCAGGGGAGGTTGACACGTGTACTGATTACATGGTTGACACGTGGCGTTCTCTTGTGCATTTACATGGTAGCATGAGGCAGATGACGTGGCTAGCACGTGAGCGATGATGTGGCATCTGTTACATAATGGCATTTGTTTTTCATCATAAAAATTTGGACAAATTTAATATAATGCACAGGAAGTACCATTCGTGCCCAGCCTCAGCAATCATTCCAGAAAAAGAACTTATTTTCACACATCCAACACAAGTTCATACATCAAGCACAAACGTAGGTTCATACATCACAAACTTAATGTTCATACAACCAAAGTTCCCAAACATAGGGGAACCACAAGTTCACACACATCATTGGTTCACATCATTGGAACCACCAATTCACAAACAAATTAGTTCCCAAGCAAAGGTACCAAGTTCACAAGCCATAACCGACAAAGTTCACAGGCGACGTAACCACACTGCTCAACACTAGGGCACTATAGAGGAACCCAACAAGCATAGGAACAAACAAGCTAAGTAGCTCTATTACCTAAGTTGAGGTTCAAGATGTGCTGAAGGATCAGATCATTCGCTTCTTGTTTCTTCTTGAACTCCTCCATCTCTTGTTGGGTCCTGAGCACAACTTCTTAGGTCTTGGCCAATGATTCTTCTATTTCTTCACCTTTCTTATTCAGGGTGTTGAGTTCTTGTTGAAGTAGATCAACCCGTATCTTCTCTACATGTAGTTGTTCCTGAAGTTGTGCTTCTCTTGTAGCTGATGCAGTAGATTTTGACCCTAGGTGTTTCAAGACTGGCATTCTTCAGGAATGTAGAAGCAGCACTGGTTTGTCATAGGACCTTAGAAACAATTTCAATACTAGATCTTGGTGTCTCTAAACCTTCAAAAGGTTGGGCCAACATATTTTCCATGGCACTCTACAGCATAAGATGCAAAAATGATAAGTTAATTATACAGAATCCATGTTACAAGCAAAGATATGAAAATCATCAGAGAATCCATGTTACAAGCAAAGATATGAAAATCATCAGAGAACATATAGGTGCATATATATATATGTGTAAGCACTTGAGCTGAATTTACATTAACTTGTCATGACACATTACATATATGAACATCCTATCCAATAACTTACCATTTCAGCAAGCATATGAGCACAGATATGAAAATCATCACAGAACATATAGGTGCATATATATGTGTATATAAGCACTTGAGCTGAATTTACAATAACTTGCCATGACACATTTCAGATTTGAACATCCTATCTAATAACTTTCCATTTCAGCAAGCATATGAGAATCCATGCACACAAAATATATAACTGCATATATAGGTGTAAGCATGTATGAACATCTTTTCTATGTACTAATCCCGGCCAGCAATCATGTGTTAGTCCCATCCAGCAACCAATTTCACAAGCACATATAGGACCATCCACACACATCATACAAATGAGCATCCTTTCCATATGTTCATCCCATCCAGCAACCAATTATGAATATAAATTGACATATGTACTCAACCCATCCAGCAATGATGTGTAGGGACTTACAACTGTCTCTTTGACTTGATCTGTCATACCCTTCTTCTTGCTGGTATGGATTTCCTTGAACATCTCTGCTACATTGATGTCGCGTTCCTTGTTTTTCTCCTCTATATTTAGTTTGAGAAAGAAATGCAGAAAAATTAGCTTTTGTATCTACACACAAATAGAAAATGTATCGTTCTAGATTTTTAGCACTTACATATGTGTACAAGTGCGAGATGTAGCTATGAGATCCTGTTGACTGATGGTGTTTGACCTTAGTACAGTTGCACTTGTTATTCAGTAGCTACTTCCTGAAAGGCAAACATGTAAGTTGTAGATAAAATAGATAGAACAGAGAAGTTGTTGTCTTATGGTACATCATACCTTCCCTTTTGGACTAGACCACTTAGCCATGAGTTCAAGCCACTTGGTCATTAGTCAGACTCAAAACAAGGGGAAGTTGTTCTTACTTGATTAGCTAGGGCACCAATGAAGTACTTCTTCAATAAATATTTACTCTGGCGTACCCTAGATTGGAGTAGATTGGTGTAGGCTTGCTTTGTTGGCTCATCATTTTCATCAACTGCCAACCTGGTCTGTAGAAGTCAATCAGCCATGAGATTTAGCTATTAGCATTTGATACAATGACTTATCGAAAGTACCAAATAGATATGGAAGCTATCGATTTACTTACAGATAACTGGCCCATGAATTCTTTTAAATGGTTTTCTTCATCCTTCTTGTATTCTTTCCAATGAGTTAGGATAGGCATGCTGGACCTAATGACAAGTCCAGCCTCTAAAGCTAGCTTAGCAGCTTGTACAAGCTTCTCAGGCCTTTTCTTCCCTAGAGCAATTTCAATCGGCAACCTTCTTCCCATAGCCTTTGTCATATTGTCCAGCAATTTGCCCATTGTTGGCGGTCTTGGTTATCTTCGAGCATGTTGTGGACCTACAAAGTTTGCGCTGAGAGTGTTAGAGTAGTCCACAGTTAAATCAAAGAATGTGAGAATGCATGATCTATTACTTGCCTTCAGGAATAGTCTCTAACTATTTAGAGACAGCATGTTCATCTACATTAGTTTGCTCATCAAAAGCAGACCAGTCCAGAACAGGACTGGTGGGATGATCTTCTTCTTCGCCTTGCACCACAGGGGCTATGTTATTGTTCTTGGGCTATGGATTTAACTAGTCCTCAGCATTGTCTTGTTGGAAGTTGGTGCTATACTTTTTTCTAGACCTTGTTAAAACTCCAGGAACCGTATCACTTCCTGGAGTTGCCCTCACCCTTTTTGTTCCACCTAGAGTCATCCTGGCTTCTTCTTCTTGGTTAGTTGACCCCACTTGTTGTTGTTGTTGTCAATTTCCTAACACACAAGGGAAAATATGTTATTAGAACTTGAATGAAAATAAGTATCAGAATATATATCGGATAGCGTGATGCAAAAACCCCCAACCAAGATTGAGAAGAGACCTTTTCTATGCTAGTATTAACACATTCATCATCGTCTTCCTAGCCCTCTTTAGCTCTAGGAAGATATTCGAATGAATCTGATCGCTCATCAGGACCATTCTTGTGTGTTTGCTTGTTAAGATTCTGAGAACTTGCATTACGAAGAGAAGCGGCCAAGGTAGGGAGACCCAAGGCTACCACCTTCTTGTTGTTCTCCTCAATTTGCAAGTCTCGAAGCCATTCATAGTACCCTCTTTGTATACAAATTTTAGTCCAATTGATCCCTAAACCCTAAACCCTATCTAGTAGAAGGCCTACCTAGACAACTAGAAGACGGCACTACATAGGGAACCAAATATGAAGAACAAAACCCTAAACCCTAAAATGAGAAGCACTTGGCCGAACCTGGGCTCGGGGGGTAGCGGCATGGTGTGGCCCATTTAGGCATCATCGATGGTTGCCTCCGGTGGGGTGGACATCATGGTGTGGCTCGATGAAGTGGTGCGGCTCCTATGTCTCTGTCTCCGATGGGGTGGATGTTGTGGTACGGCTCCTACATCTCCGTCTCTAGTAGGGTGGACATCATAGGTCACAACTTCTCTGTCTCTATCTCCATTGAATGTCACACTTCTAGGTTGCGATGGAGTGGACCTGGGCGGCAGAGGAGTGGATCTGGGTGGTAGCGTAGTGGCTATATGCGAGGGTGGTGGCGGAGTGGCTCTAGGACGGCGGTGGTTGCGGTAGAGTGGATCTAGGGCGATGGCGGAGTGGATCTAGGAGGAAGATTGGTGGAGTGGAGTTAGGGGTGGCGGTGGAGTGGGTCTAGGAGGCCGACGGTGGAGTGGATGCAGGAGAAGGTGCGGTGGTGGAGTGGATCTAGGACGTGTAGTGGTAGTGGAACAGGTGGAAACGAAATGAGGTGGTTGTGGCTAGGTCTCGGTCCGATGGGAGGGGATTGACACATATATAGTCCTCAGTGAAGTTACTATTTTGTCCTTGGTCTACTGTTTTAGGAGCCATCATGCTAGAGGGCAGTAGGGGTTTTCGCAGCCACAAAAAAATGGGCGGGGAGAAGCGTGCCGACGCCAGAAGCATTTAGGCGGGAACTAGAAAGCATTTTCTTTTTTTAGAATAAAACTAAATGGTTTTTTTCTTTTTGTGTGTTTGTACTATTGAAGTGTAAAATGATATTTGTTTGTATGAATTTGACATCAATTTCTATGTGTTTGGGATACAAAGTATTTTTGTATATAATGATATTTTTATGGTAGTATACTAGTTTACAATGTTGTTTTTTAGTACTTATAACCTTCTTTGATATATCAAGGACAAATTATAGACTCATTAGATGTGAAAGATGAAAACCTTCTTTGATGTACACATTAAATGTGCAAGATGATAATATTTGAGGTCTCAAATTATAGGGCGACATACATGATCCCTTATTTTTGTAGCTATATACACATACACATTGTACTTAACTATAATGTGTGTGCATGAATGAATTTAAACACTTAATAAGTTGATTAGCACTTCATAAGATCACATACAATGTGTGCCTGAATGAGTTGATTAGCACTTCATAAGATCATATACGACGTGCATATTCTTGGATTGCTTCATAATGCTTTGATACTATATAACACACACACATATAGCTAATATGCACTTCATATAGCTAAGCACTTCATAAGATAAGATCATATACATGCTTGGTTATATCAACACACATAGTTATGCACTTCAATTGATAAGATCATATACATGCTTGGTTATATCAACACACATAGCTATATGATGTGTAAGATCGTATGCACTTCATATACATGCTTGGTGTACTTATACACTTGATATGGACCATACGATGACCATTAGAGTGCTGAGTTTTACAATTATTATACTTTAATGTAGGACATGAACATTGCATTGAAAATCTGGTTCAGATTAGATTCAAAATGAGCTGAAATCATGGATTTGACCACAATTTGACCATCATGGACCCACCAGTCAGCCTCACCCCATGCTGAACCCAGTCCAGACATATGAAGGGCTAACCCTAGTGGACCAACCCTATCAGCCTCTAGTCCCAACGGTCTGATATCCCCCCAATCCCTCCCCAAATCACCAAATTCCCCAAATTGGTCAGGTGCCACTGGAGTAGCTTCGATGCCTCACTGCTCAACACCGGCCAGCACCTGCCCCCATCGTGCACCCATAGCACCGGCCACCAACCGTCACGCCACCAGTCAGCACCCGCCCCCGTCGAGCACCCACTCCACCATCAACCACCCACCGCGCCACAGTCGTGCCCCAACTCCACCAGCCAAGACCCACCGTGCAGTAGCCATACCCCCACTCCATCGGTCACCTCACCCCCCGCTACGCTGTAGACGTGCCCCCACACCACAGGCAACCACCCGCTGCGCCACTGGCCAGCACCCGCCACCGCCATGCACCCACTCCATTGGTCACCTCACTCCACCAACTAGGGTTAGAGCTCCATGGCAACCACTGCTGGCTCAAGTTCAGTCACGCAACTCCATGGAGCGGTATAGGGAGTGGTCCAGGGAATGGTCCCCGTACTCCTCTCCAATTCCTTATCATAATCCCCCCTACTCGTACACACCAGCTATCAACTGCTACTATGATCAGAAGACTCCTAGGTGGATCTCATGGAGTAATGGGAATCCAGGAAGGAGGTACCATTCATGCTACAAATATCAGGTGAGTTCAATTTACATTGTGATGGGGTGATTTGAATCTAGGAAATAGCCTAGTCTGGACAATTTGCTAAATTGTTGTGGATGCTAGGATAGTGGATGCAGTTTTGGGTGTGGTTGGATCCCAATCCAACAGATCAAAATCCTTGTTGATTTGTGAGATGTAGTTAAGGCCTTCCATAACAAGAACAAAACTCTGGAGCTAGAGAAGAATGAACTCAGTTTTTTGCTTTATGAAGCACATGTGGAGAATGCTGAACTAGTGAAGGAGAAGGAGGAGGCTAGGGCACTTGTGAAGGAGCTTGAGGCCAAGGCACTTACCAAGGAGCTAGAGGCCAAGGAGCTATAGGCCAAGCTACAGATGGTGGCCTTGTTCAGTAAAGGTGCCAAGGAGTGTTGTGGTTCATTGATCCTTCTTGCTGTGTTTTTGGCACTCTTGGTGGCCATGTTCAGTAAAGGTGTCGAGCCCCTGAAGTTACAGCCGCTATGAATGAGTTGTCTAAATGTATGAATTAGCTTAGTCTAAATTAGCTTTGTCTAAATGAGTTGTTGAATGTATGAATTAACTGAATGAATGAGTTCCTGGTATTATTGTATGAAACTATGAGTTGCCTAAATTAGTTGTTGAAATGAGAAAATGTTGGCATATGTTGGCAACATCCCAAAAAATGACAAATTGTATGAATGAGTGCTTGATAGAATGCTCAATTAGTTTTATAGAATTTGTTACAATTCCATAACATCAACATCCAACTAAAAAGACAGTGAATTGCCAACAAATGTTTGTTCTCCATCAACATCCCACAAAAAGATAGCTACAAATGATAGTTAATCTAATCATCATCATTACATTCCATGGGATCCCTATCATTGTCACTAAAATACTCAAAGATAGTGTCATCTTCACAACCATCAGTCACTATTTTTAGCCATGTCTTCTTCCCTTCTATTGATAAGAACTTGTAAGTTACCAGCAATAGTAGATTTCTCTCCATCTACATGTCGGTGCACTGGTGCAGGCTCATCTAAGCCATCATCATCATCATCTTGCACCCCAAGCTCATTATCAGAACCAGTTTCATCTCGGTGATAGTGCTCAATTATGTTTCATTGACATCATACATGCTCCTATGCTCAAAATTTTTGGACAACACGCCAATTTTTGCCAAACTGTGTGTCATGCACGTAGAAGACCTTTTTTGATTGAGTTGCTAATATAAATGGGTCTGACTTGTACCAAAACCTCTATATTTGATGGATCTAAAAAGGCCATCATCTCTAATGGTTCTACCTTTGCCATCTTGACTGAACCATTCACATCGAAAAAGTACCATAGTTCGAATGAATTCCAAATTGGAGTTGTAGCTCAACTCAACTATCTCTTTGAGCTAACCATAAAATTCAGTCGACGCTCCATTATGTGTTCCATCCACCAGCACACCACTATTTTGTGTATGCCTTTGTCTTTCACGGTCGATAGTGTTTTATCGAACACCATTCACACTGCATGATGCCCATAATTTCACTCTAAGGTCAGGATGACATGATATTGCATATAGCCCTTCACTAACCTCTTCATAATTATCCTTCCACAACATCTTGATCTAATAAGACAACAAAATAAGTGAAAAATTGAAATATATGAAAAGAATAATGTAGGACAACATATGAAGTTAAAAATAAATCTAGAACCACTTACACGACTCCAAAACCAAGCAGGAAATTCCTTTTCCAACCTATTCTCAACATCATGGCCACCTTCTTTCTCTAACTCTACTCTAAACTTGTTGCACACATAGTTCATAATATGTATTGGTCATGCATGTTTAGCATAGTTGTTTATTAGCACACACAATTTACAAAAAAACACTCACCTTAAATATGGCTCCACCTCGTCATAGTTGTTTAGCACATACCAACAAAGCTTGTTAAATTCTTTGTCCTCAATATATGTCTGCCTATTGGATCCCAAGAGTTAAACACCATGCTAGAAGATAGAGAGGTCAGCATCTGATGCTCCCTGATCCCATTTGTCATCATCCTAATTAAATCTAGTGACAACATCTTCCATGTACCTTGAGCAAAAGGTCAAGGCCTCATTAGCTATGTACGCCTCAGTGATGGATCCTTCAGGTCTAGCCCTATTCCTCACATACCCCTTCAAAGTGCCCATTTGGCGTTCGATCGGGTACATCCATCCATATTGGATAGGACCTCTTAGGAGTGCTTCATCAGGAAGGTGGACAACCAAGTGGACCATCACATCAAAAAAGGCATGAGGAAATACTTTCTCCAGCTTGCATAGTATCATAGGGATTTCTACTTTAGACATTTGATTACATCAACCTTTAGTTTCCTACTACAAAGCTCCCGAAAAAATTTACCCAACTCTACAACTGCTTCATATATGTCCTTGTGCACTAGTCCCCAGAGACCGACAGGTAAAATTCTTTGGAGTAGGATGTGGCAATAATGGGTTTTGAGGCTGGTTGACGGTAGTTCCGACCATTATAAACATCAATATAACCCAAAATAATGCATGAAAATGATCACCAACATAGACTTAGGGTTTTAATCTAACAATTTTCATGAGTTTTGGTGAATTTATGTTTTCAGCAGGGTTTATCTAGAAAACCATCAATGGGGATCTAAACGTCAAAGGAAAAATCAGAATTCTGAAGCAAAACCAACTCTAGAAGGTTCTAGAGGACTCTAGAAGCCACATCACTGAAGTAGAGGACGAGACGGTGAAAGGTGGGGCCACCTGGCCCCACCTGTAGGCCACCTGGCCCCACAGGGGCCCACCTATCAACCTCGTCGCTATGTCAGTTTCCCGCCGCCTCCTAGGATGCATCTAAGTCGTTGCTTAAGTCAGCTTGATCCAAGGGCTCACATTGTATCCTCTAGGCTATATATACTAGCCCCACCCCACCTCCGTATCATCAGGTCATAAGTTAGGGCTAGACAAAAAACTAGGGTTTCTAGAGATTAGAGATTAGAGCTCTAGTTCTTCAAGTTTCTAGTATAGATTAGCTCAGGATTCCGGATCTACTGTCTAGAGACTGGTATAGCCATTGTATCTCTATATTTATGACTTTGTGCTACTTTAATATCATTATGTTGCTATTTATTATATTCCTAGTTTGCTCTAGTTGTATGCTCGATATAGTTATGATTAATGATGAGTTTATGCATATGTTCGCAAAGCGCTTAGCTCAATATGTATGTGAGTTAAGTGGTCGACACTATGTAAGCATGGTGCTTAGATATTGTTTGTAACACCCCTAGGTATTTGGCTTCCACATTTGCACTTGCATTTCATAAACATGAGTATCATTCATCCAATCATGAGCTTAGACTATTTGGAACATGCTTTTGAAACATTGCAACATATGTTTATATTCCATGTGTGTTTGTTTTATGAAATGGATAGTGTGCAACACTCAAGTGAAACATGTGCAACTCACTCTTAAAACATGTCACATACTTTAGTGAAACATGGTTAGTCAGTATTATGCAACGAACTCATGAAACATATGAAACATGGCATTGAAACAAAAGTAGCAATTCACTTGTTTTTCCTTGTTTCAATGCATGTGATGCTTGATTTTGGTGTGATCAATGTGTGGTGTGGTTAATTATCCCCTAAAATACCTTAACTACACTTAGGGTACATAGTGGAGCACTATTCATGTTAACTAAATTGACTAATTATGTCCCTAATTGAGGTTTGACCAAATTGAAAACCCTAGAACCAATTTGTTTGACCTTTTAAAAAGTGTTACTTAGAAGCTTTGCATGGCAATGCACCTTTTGGCAAAGTTGTAGATAATTTTATAAGGAACAAAAGTTGTAAAGGTGCCAAGCTATGAAAATGTGCAGAACATGCTCAAAATTTGATCACAACACAAAATAGTTTCGTGTACTCGACTTGGAGATGATTTTACTCCTTAACCGGTGAGAATTAGGCCTTGGTCTTTTAACAGAATTTTTAGATGGTATATAGATCTACAACTTTCGTTTACACTATTTTCGCTAATGATCCATGGATTAGGAGCTTGATTGTCACCAAGTTACATTGTCAGGCTACCTCGCTTGCGCTGCTGACAGAACTGAATCAAGCTACAGTGTCCCAATCGGCTTCAGTGTTCAAACGCTGTGTGTACACCACGCGTCACCACCGGCCTGACCAGCCAGGCCACATTGGGCTGCCGCATGCCAACTCAAGCGCCAGAACTCGCCCATGACCTCGTGCTCTCCCATTTCAATTTTCTGCTTCTCCTTCGCTCACCACAGTGACCGTAGTAGCCGTAGCAACGCCCTGCAGCACCGCCATCGCCATTGCCGGCCCAGAGCGCACCACGTCCCTCCTCCATCACCGCAATAGCTTCATCGAACTCCCACTACACCACCGCGCCCACATTTGCTAGCTAGGAGCGCTCGGTAAGCCACCTCGCCGCGCACAACATCGTCGGTTGTGGGGTGTATGACCCCAGATACCCATGGTAGACTACATGGGCTGCACCCCTAGGGGTGGCCAAGCCCACAAGAAGAAGCCTTGCGAGGCACGACTCTGCTCGGCGCCTTTCGCAAGACATCAGAAAGATATCTTGAAGATAATACAAGATCTATTAGGATATGTATGATCCCAAGATTCCTGTAATCAATTATTACTTTTTGATTATCTCTTAGATCTAACCGACTTGTAACCCTGCCTCCTGGACTATATAAGGCGAGCAAGGACCCCCTCTAAAATCATGGCATATCATACGATAGCTAATACAAACCAACAGACCACAGGAGTAAGGTATTATATCATACTGATGGTCTGAACCTGTATAACTCGTGTGTCTCTGTTGCCTTCTTGTTCTTGATCTCACGCTCCTCTACCGATCAATCTACCTTCGTGGGATACCCCTCGGAGGACTGCTGACGATAATCTATCGATAGTTGGCACGCTAGGTAGGGGTTGTGCATGCTATTTTCTTGTCGAACAAGATGGTTTTTTCCGTAGGCTCTTCATTCCTTCCATAGCCCAGCCAGATCTTCACGGTCGGATCCATCTCATGGATCATCAATGCTGATGGAGTCGGAGAGCTCCTTGAGCCAGAGCAGATCAGTTCTACGCCGGTGACCCCTGCACCTGCAACTGTAGATCCGATTTTAGAGGTGATTCCGAGGTCTCTTTCGACAACAACTCACCGTTCGCTTCCTCGCTACCAGAGGAGGCCGATCAACAACGACGATCTGATCGAGTCCATCGATCGGGTTGGACTAAAGCTCGCTGATTGTCTCTCCATCGCCAAATCGGCACTAGACACTCTAGTTTAGCGCCAACCACCCTTCGATCTGAATCTATCAAAGGGTGCTCAGGAAACTACAAGGGCTATGGCCCTACCTTTCGGATTCTCTAACACCGCCGCCGCTTACCAGCATGCCCTAAGGGGTAGACTCGCCGACCAGATCACCGTCCAGCTCCCGCCGGTTGTCAACACGCTACACCTAGGCTGGAGCCCCGGGGCACACCTCCAGATTATCCTAGAAGAAACTCTGGGCTCCGAGTCTTAGGGCTCTATAGAGACCCTCGCCAAAACCTTCTCTGATCAATTTCTCCTCCCACCCTTCTAGGGTGGCACGATCTTCAACGTCAGCATCGACAGCCCTCCTCAGAACGGTGAAACCGAGGAAGAGCGCGCCGCTCAAGAGAACCGAAACGTCAACCGCGCGCAGTGGCGAGAGAACGAGGCAGCCATCGCAAGGGCTGAGGCTGCTCGAAATAATCAGCTTGACTCTCAAGGAAGGCCGCTCCTGCTCTACCACGACATCGACAAAGAATTTCTCCGCATCAACGGCCACGACATCTTCAAGACTCCAAGCACCAATTTGGCAGTAGCCGCCAACGAGCTCGCTCATTTCCCTCAAATGCCCGAGCTCGCCAAGATCGCCATCATGCTTAAAGCGGCTCACTGTCAGGTCAATGAGATCTGCGAGGACCAAAGACCCTCGTGCTCTACGAGCACGATTCACCAATCAGCTGCACCGAGGTTCGACCGCCGCCCAAGTCAAAGCTGTTTTGCTAACCAGTCATTACCTCTCGAAGGAGTACCCAGGGGGCATCATGCCAAACATCATTGCCAACACGACTAGGAGGTCAAATAGGATGCTAGAGTACATCTTAGCAACCTCTGGGATGCGCGGCGGCATATCGAGCACCATCGCTTTGGTCACCACGAAGATGAAGTACGTCACCGCTAGGATTACGAAAGGGAGTACGACAACCTGGACTCAGCCCTTGAGCCTATCCCCGACCACAACACCGCAGATTGTGGTGTCGACAATCCTAAGGGGCCTCCGGCTTTCACAAAGGATCTCCAAATGCTTTGATGGCCCTGTGGCTTTAAGATCACTGGGGTTGAGCCCTACGAAGGAAGAATGAACCCAACTCAGTGGCTGTAGGCTTAAGCCACTGTCGTCTACGCCGTAGGAGGAGACACCAGCGTTATGGCAAATTACCTCCCCATCATGCTCATGCCACCCGCCATGAGCTGGTTCACCAGCCTTGCGCCGGACTCCATCGGCTCATGGGAAGAGTTGAAGAAAGTCTTCACCGACAACTATATGGCCACATGTACTCGACCCAGCACGAAGCATGATCTCAGCCGCATCAACCAGAAGCCATCCGAGCTCCTCCACAGCTACATCCGGCGTTTCTCCAAGATGAGGAATTCTATCCCCAACATCATGGAAGCTGAAGTCATCACCGCCTTTATCCGAGGACTCCACCATCGCGAACTTCGCTCCAAATTCAACCGTAAGCCACCAACCTGGTATCGGCGAAATGATAACTACCACCAACCAGTACGCTGATGCAGAGGAAGTCGAGGTGCACTTCAACGAGGATGCAGGCACTCAGCGACCACCCCACCGAGATGAAGATTGCCCCAATGACTAATGTCACAATGACTGTTGCCTCGACGACCGCAGCTATCATCGTGATAGCGGCCGTGATTGAATAGGAGGACACAGGCCTAGCCAAAATCACCGCTACCGGCCATAGCACATCTTCATCGCCGCTAGTCAACCTCGCGCCAAGCGTAACTACAATGAGCAGTACCAAAAGATACTCAACGGCTCGTGCCCTCTTCACAAGAACGCCAAGCATAAGATGAAGGACTGCATTGGTCTAGCTAGGGAGTTCCAGGACAAGAGGCTCGACGACTGACAACAACAGAATAGGAGGTTGCCGACCACCTGGGAACAACAACAACACCTTTTAGGACCACGATAAGGTGGTCGCCACCATCTTCGGGGGCCTCACCTCCATTGAGAGTCAAAGGGAATGGAAGCTTGCCGCTCGACGAGTGCTCGTTGTCGCTTCAGAAGAAACTACCACCAACCCCAGTTATCGCCCATGGTCTGATACCCCCATCACCTTTAGTAGGGCTGACCAGTGGGTAGACATACCATATATAGGGCATTTCCCCCTCATCCTCGATGCAACCGTCTAGAAGGTGCTATTCAGAAAAGTCCTTGTTGATGGTGGCAGTGCTTTGAACCTACTCTTCACCGGAGCCCTAAAGGAGTTGGGCCTCACGATATTAGATCTCACACCCTCAGACTCCTCCTTCTGGGGTGTGGTACCTAGAAGGGCATCCAGGCCACTTAGAGAGATCACCCTATCAGTACAGTTCAGTACGGCAAGAAACTACCCATTGAGCATATCAACTTCTACGTCGCCGACTTTGACACCGCCTACCATGCCATACTTGGCTGGCCAGCTCTGGCCAAATTCATGGCCGTACCACACTATGCGTATTTGGTGTTGAAGATGCCTTTGCCTATCGGAGTCCTGGCTCTGTAGGCCAACCTTTCCGTCGCCTACGCCTGCGAGACAGAGAGTCTCGCCCTTGCTGAAGCCACCAACCTCTCCATCCAGATGGCTAGCATGGTCGCCGAAGCTAGGACAGTACCCACCGATGACATGGAGATTCCAAAGCTTGAGCTTCCCCGTGCCTCCGCCAAGTCCAAGGAAATCAAGGAGGTCGGCCTCAGCCTCAATGATGCTTCCAAGACCATGAAGATTGGGGCTCATCTTGACCCCAAATAGGAAAGCACGCTCGTCTCCTTCCTACATGCCAACGCCGATGTGTTTGCTTGGAAACCTACAGACATGCTGGGGGTACCATGGGAGAAGATCGAGCACTCCTTGAATGTCTCACCGACCGCCAAACCGATCAAGCAGAAACTTCGATGATTCGCGCTAGACAAGAAGGAGGCTATTAGGGTAGAAATAAAATGGCTCTTAGCTATCGGGTTTATAAAAGAAGTGTATCATCCAGATTGGTTAGCAAACCCTATTCTCGTTCGAAAAAAGAATAAAGAATGGAGAATGTGCGTTGATTATACTGATATTAACAAACACTACCCTAAAGACCCCTTCGGCTTGCCTTAGATAGACGAGGTTGTAGACTCTACCGCCGGCTGCGAACTACTCTCTTACCTTGACTGTTACTCCAGCTATCATCATATCTCCCTCAAGGAAGAAGACCAGATAAAGACGTCGTTCATTACACCTTTCGGAGCATACTGCTACAAAACTATGTCCTTCGGACTCAAGAACGCTAGGGCTACCTATCAAAGGGCCATTCAGATGTGCCTCGACCAGCAAATCGGCCACAATGTCAAAGCATACATCGATGATGTGGTCGTCAAAACCAAGATCAGTCGACAACCTTATCGCCGACCTCGAAGAAACCTTCGCTAATCTGAACAAGTACCGATGGAAGCTGAACCCTTCAAAGTGCATCTTTGGAGTTCCATCCGGTATACTGCTAGGCTACATCATCAATGCTTGGGGCATCGAGCCTAATCCTGACAAGGTCTCCGCCATCACCAATATGAAATAGACAACATGTGTCAAGGATATACAAAAGCTTACAGGTTGCATGGCTACTTTAAGCCGCTTCATATCATGCCTCGGCGAAAAAGGGTTACCCTTCTTTAAGCTCCTCAAGGCCTCCGAGCACTTTTCCTGGTCAAAGGAGGCCGACTCAGCTTTCGAACAGCTCAAGTTATTCTTGACAAAGCCGTTGATCATGACAGTGCCAAGGCCAGATGAGACTCTGCTCATATACATCGCCGCCACTTCTCGCGTCGTGAGTATAGCTATCGTCGTTGAACGCGAGGAAGCCGAGCACGCTTATAGGGTGCAACGTCCGGTCTACTTTATCAGTGAAGTACTCAATGAGCCAAAAACTCGTTATCCTTAGGTACAAAAGTTGTTATACGCAATTCTGATTATGTCGCACAAGCTCCGGCATTACTTCGAATACTACAAGATCGCTGTGGTCACTGAGTTTCCCCTAGGGGACATTCTTCGAAACAAAGAAGCCAATGGCCACATCATTAAGTGGGCTATTGAGCTCGGCACCTATTCCATTGAATTCAGAAGCAGACCTACCATTAAGTCACAGGCGCTCCCTGACTTCATCGCTGAATGAACCGAGATCCAAGAGCCCATCGCCGCTGCTTGCCTTGAGCACTGGGTGATATACTTTGACGGCGCCCTTAACATCAATGGTGCTGGTGCGGGCATTCTGTTCATTACGCCGACCAAGGATAAGCTACGTTATGTTCTTCGGATACACTTCCCGGCCTCCAACAACGTTGCGGAATACGAAGCATGTCTCCATGGTCTTCGTATAGTCATCGCGCTCGGCGTCAAACACCTCATGGAGTACGGAGACTCCGCATTGGTTATTAACCAGCTCAACAAAGACTGGTCCTGTTCTAGTGAGAAGATGGACGCATACTGTGCTGAAATCAGGAAGCTTGAAGGGAAGTTCTACGGTATCGAGTACCACCACGTGGTATGAGATCAAAATCAACCAACCGACCAGCTCTCAAAAATAGGTTCGTCTCGCGTCACGGTTCCATCGGGGTCTTCGTGCAAGATCTCCTGGTGCCATCCATTAAAGAAGAAAAGGAAGTTGAGGAGGTTCCCCCTGCCGAGCAGTTGGTACTTGCGGTGCCTTCGCCGATCACTGATTGGAGGGAGCAATTCATCAAGTACCTCACCAACTCTGAAGTACCCACCGACAAGACCGACACCGAACGCCTAATCTGCTGAAGTAAGCACTACATGTTGGTAGATAGTAACTTGATGAGGAAGAGTGCCAAGGAAGGGATATTGCAGAAGTGCGTCCCTCAAGACGAAGGAGTGAAGCTGCTTCACAAAAATCATTCTGGTTCTTGTGGCAATCACGCGGCCTCGAGAAACCTAGTTGGCAAAGCTTTCTAAGCTGGCTTCTACTGGCTCACGACCATCTCCGATGTAGAAGACCTCGTCCGGCGCTATGAAGGATGTCAGTTCTTCACCAAGCAAATACATGTACCGGCACAGTAATTGCAGACCATCCTAGCTTCTCGGCCTTTCACATGCTGGGGACTAGACATGATTGGGCCCTTCAAGCCAAGTGCTAGGAGGTTTCAAGGTATGTATACAGTCGCCATTGATAAGTTCTCCAAGTGGATCGAGTACAAACCGCTCGTTTCAGCTACTGCAAAGAAGGCAGTCAACCTCTTTGAAGATATCATACATAGGTTCAGTCTCCCGAACAGCATTATCACCGACCTCGAAACCATGTTTACCGGCCATCATTTTTGGGATTTCTGTGAAGGCCGGTGCATCTCCGTTAAGTACATTTCTGTTGCACATCCTAGAGTGTGAAGGCCGGTGCATCTTCATTAAGTATGTTTCTGTTGCACATCCTAGAGCTAATGGCTAGGTTGAGCGGGCTAATGGTATGATCCTTGATGCCCTCAAAAAGAGGCTATATCAGAAAGAAGAAAAGCATCCGGGCAGATGGCTCAAAGAACTACCGGTTATGGTCTGGGGACTACTGCACTCAAGCTAGTCACAGTACCGGTGTGTCTCCATATTTTTTGGTCTACTGGCTCAGAGGCCATACTACCAGCAGATGTTGCCTTCCGAGCACCCAGGGTGGAAAATTATGTTGAAGAGCAGGCCACAGCTATTTGGACAGAGGTTATTGACCTGGGCCGAGGAAGAACGCCTGATCACCTGCGTCTGCACAGCCAAGTATCTAGAAGATCTGCGAAGGTACTATAACCACAACGTAAAAGGTCATTCATTCACCGTCGATGACCTCGTTCTCCAGCAGAAAATCAAAAGATCGAAGGGTTGCACAAGCTTTCTTCCCCTTGGGAAGGGCCCTACGTCGTCAAAGAGGTCACCCGACCAGGATCTTATCGCTTATGTGACTTAGATGGGATTGATGTTCCAAACTCATGGCACATCGAGCACCTTATATGTTTCTACCCTTGAAATGCTCCAGATATGTACTCTCCATTTTATGATGAATAAAGTTTTAGTCTCCATAATTTGTCTCCATTTTTTCTCCTTTAACTTTCGATCTCCACGTACAGTCGCCGAAGCATTACGATACTCCATAATGATCTCCAAAAACACCGAACAGTTTTCTTCGAAATCGCTGAACAGTTTTCTCCGAAATCAACGAGCGGTTTTCTCCAAAAACACTGAACAGTTTTCTCCAAAGTCGCCGAACAGTTTTCTCCAAAATCGCCGAGCGATTTTCTCCAAAATTGCCGAATGATTTTTCCAAATCGCCGACCACGATTTTGCCGAATAAAGTTCTCCAAATCTCCAAAATCGCCGAACGATTTTTCCAAATCGCCGACCACGATTTCATCGAATAAAGTTCTCCAAATCTCCAAAATCGCTGAACGATTTTTCCAAATCGCCGACCACGATTTTGCCAAATAAAGTTCTCCAAATCTTGAAAATCTCTGAACATTTTCTCCAAAACGCCAACACATAATTTTTTCTCCAAACACGTCTCCTCCAAATTGCCAACGTGTCTCGCCACACGTTTTTCTCCAAAACCGCCAAATAATTTGCTGTAAACCTTTAAAGATATTTCGCCGACCAGCGAGTAGCCTACTTTCTTTTCTGTTCTCTTCAGAGAAGACCCAGCCTCCGATCTCTCCCTACACGTGCCACGGGCTCCGCGCTCTGCGTTATGGGTGGTCGGCTATGGTTCCTTGGTCATGCCTATTTTTCCTTCACGTGCACAGGCTCTGCGCTCGACATTATAGATTATGGGCTATCCGAGGCCGAGAGCTCAGAGCAGAATTTATTGCTCGATCGCCGTTTCCGCCATCTACAGTCATTTCGATAACTGTTGAGCGGCATATGTTTCGCTCTTTTCTCAATGGAGAAGACCTAGTGTCTAATCTCTCCCTACACGTGCTATGGGCTCCACGCTCTGTGTTATGGGTGGTCAGCTATGGTTCCTTGGTCACGCCTTTTCCCCCTACACATGCTCGGGCTCCGCGCTCGACGTCATGGACTATGGGCCAGCTGAGGCCATGTGGGTTAGTAGCAAACTAACTGCTCGGACTCTACTTATACTCTGTATAAATATCTTATGGTCATAACTACGACGATTTTCTCGCCGAAATACAATCTAATTGCATACACGTGCACTTTATAACATTTATCGTATATATAAGTGTTCTTGTGCTTTCACGCGTTCTAATTGCATTGCGTAGAAATTACAGATGATATCAGCCAAGCAGATCATTGGGCTACGTCACTGCCATCCGTCTCACCAAATAGATCTATGTCACTGGCCAGTTTCTTCGCTGCGTCCTCCACCTCATCCTCTAGCTTCTGGGTCTCTACATCGCTTAGTCCTTCAGCAAAACTGCCCCCTATCGACTGAACGTCGATGGTTGGGTAGTGGGACCGAACAACCACAAGGACATGAGTAGCAACGATCATAATGGCATCGCGGTTGAAGATCTTGAAATTCTCCCATGCTACCTTGCACCTCTGGATGATGGTATCTGACCCTTGCCTCCTACCGTCAGGTCGAGGTGCCATTTCTAGATCGACACAGTCAAGCACCGGTTTTATTGTGGTAACTAGAGCATTGAAGTTGTCTTTTTGGACCAGGGCTTCCTGCACCAGCACATCGAATTGTGCCTTGGCTTTACAGCGATAACCTGCAAACGTTACAATGTTCTATCATACCAGAAAAAATACTTCAACAGTAATTCCAACCAGGAGGTATTCACCTTTCAGCTCCTCGGCCAGTATGTTTGCTCGCTTCGACTCTTTTGCTTTCTCTTGTTGGATTTGCTCGACGGTCTTGCGAAGTTGGCCGAGCTCCGCATCTTGCTCTGCAAGCAAAATAGTTATCACCTAAAAGATGGTTGTTCAGCCAAATACAAACTATATTCGCCAATAATCATACTAGAGTTCTGATCGGTTAAGCTTTTCAGCTGCTGGTTTTTCTTTTCCAACTGGTTGGAAGCATTTTTCAGTTGTTCTGATGCTACGGCCAGCTGCTTGGTTTTCTTCTACAGCTGTTCGGATGCTACTGCCAGCTGATCGGATTTCCTCTATAGCTACTCGGTTGTAGCTACCAACTGCTTAGACAGAACCCCCTTCTAATGTTCCAAGTCCCATGAATTGGACTCTGCAAGGTCTCGCTCGCGTTGGGCCCTCTGGATGTTCTTCTCATATAGGTTCATTGTCTCCTGGAGTTTCTTGTTCTCTTCGACAAGGGGCTCCATCCTCTTTATCAGTTGATGCCGCTGCTCGGCTGTACGCGTTATACCCTGTGGATGTACAATGCTAGTGATGAACTTCGATCTCCAACACCATTTATTAATATTATAGTTGCAGTACTAACCTCGATTTGAGTCATTACTCTAGCTACTACGGATTTCAGCCTCTTCATCTCCCTGGTGGTGTTTTCTTCCTCAATAACTACCACTTGTTCCCTGCATTTTTGGATAATCCGGATGGACTAGAGTTGAGGTTCGGCTCGCTCGATCTCCTCAACCTCATCCTCGGAAATTGTCGCTCGAGACACCACTGGGGGGCTCTGTGGCCGGACAGCGGCTCTGACCATTCCTAGTGTCATTACGGGTGGTCTAGTTTGCTGCTTGGCCATTGATAGAGTTGCTTCCCTAGCCTCCGGCGCATCAACAGCAGCTGCAGCTTCCACTCCCAAAGTACCGACGGTTTCAGTCGTAGCCTCGGTCGCTGTCGCCGATGCACCTATTGTTTGCGCCAATGGTTTGCCATCACCGGGACTGTCGGCAGCGGCAGTTGACCTCTCTTCTGGTTGTCGAGCACTCGGAGACTCCGGGTGGGAGCAGTTGATGTTGTTTCTACCGTGGGTGCGGTCCTCAATGTTGCTCTACATAATGTCAACTTGTTGGTATTCAAAAGAGGTCAAGGAACAACATTACTACTACAAGACAAATATACTCACGGTTTGGTCTTCTGGTTCAACTTCTTGAACCAACGATACCTGCCTGATCCTCCAGGTGCAGCTATGAGGTCCGCCTCAGTGCTCTACTGGGGAGATTCTCGCTCTTCAAGAGAAGACCACCGATCCGATTGGTGTTCTGGAGCCCTCTCCACATGCTGCTCCGAGGTTACTCCTGTTTGTTGCTTGGGGACTCCGGTCGTCTACACCACCGGGACTTCCATCGTCGGTTGTGCAGGAATCTCTTTCGCGCTTTGAACAGGGACTTCAGCGCGGAGCGGTGGTTCCTTCGTGCTCGATGGACACGCTATCAGGTCTTCATCATCGTCAGACCACTCCAACACTATAGTCCTTCAGTGGTCAAGTACCCTGGTCATCACCAAGCGAGATGCCACCCGGTTTGTAGGAAGTGGTGCCCGACCATCTTTCTCCTCTTCCAAGCCAGCTCGTCTACCGCTGGCCTTTTCCCATGGATTTTCTTCGATACTGGGGATGCACCATCTAACGAGTTGCACAGCCCCTCCTCTTCGGGATGCAGTGGTTGTTGGCTATCTACTGCAGTAGGCCATTCACTCCTCGGTACACCCGAGAAGTATATGGCTCTATCCTGTGAGTGGATCTTTTTACAAGTGAATGAGTCCAGATGTTTGGAAATGACGATAGATTAAAAGCATCAGGAATATAATGCTAAGACGTTTACCTAGGGTGGCTGGTTTCTGTAGTTAAAGGGTTTTGAATACCTTGTCATGTTGAACAAAACATGCGAAGTGAACAGCTCTGCAGCTTGCTCTTCGATAACCTCCTTCAATAGCATATCTGGTTTCTCCCAGGTACCGTCGGTTTTCCCTTTGAATTCAAAGGCAGGATGAGCTCTCTCCTTGCAGGGTTGAACGCGGCATGATATAAAACTCACTGCTACTAATCCACCATTGATATTCACACCCTGGATTAAGTCAAGAAGCTCTTTCACTTGGTCCATATCAGCGTTTCTTGGCATCTCCGACCAACTCTTTTGGTTCTCCAGGATGTGATCAGGGTCGCAGCGGATGGCTGGGTTAGTCTGCCTTATGTAGAACCACCTTGTGTTCTAGTTTTTCAACGATGTGTTCAGTGGCACAGTAAGATATTCACCTGCCATTCCATCACGCAGTTGAAGGTATACTCCGCCGACCACTTTGGAACCACCACCGCCTCTCTTCTTCAGCCAGAATAGATAACGAAAAAAGGTTGAAGTGGGGAAGGATACCAAGGAATGCCTCATAGAAGTGGATAAATATAGAGATGTGAAGAATGGTATTTGGGTGGATATTGCACAAACTGACTACCCATAGATCCAACAAATCCCTAAGGAATGGATAAACAGGGAATCCCAACCCACGCCAAAAGTAATCTTCAAATACCACAACCTCGTCGGTATGAGGTGTTGGGAAGGGCTCGCCGAGGGCCGGCCGCTATCCGGCGGTCGCGCAGTTAGGAAGAACGCCTGCCTCAACCAGCCTGTTTAGCTCCGCCTCTCTAGTGCGTGATGGCACCCACTCTTCATCCCTCCAGGCTTCAGTGCCCACTTTCTTCAGGCTCATTTTCTTTGGTTTCATGGCTCCCTTCTTCGGTGCCATCCTTCAGATTTTGATTAGGGTTTGGCGGCGGAGGCAGTTGTGCCTGTGAATCTAGAAATGCGGGGGTATTAGAGAAAGACGAAGTGGCAAGGGTGGGAGTGGGGACTGTAGCGGCGTAGTTATAAAGCACTTTCCCCACCCTTTTTTGCATCCGAGGGTTTTTGGGAAACCGTTCCTACGATCTACGCTGCTCTGAATTCTCCAACGCAGTTTAATGGGCCACACGTGGGTTTTCATGCATCCATAGCCCATGTCATTCATTTATCGCTGCTGTTTGTTGTTACTCGTCGAATGACCACAGATTTCTCCACAATTTATCGAGGCTCAGTAACCGTTACTGTACAGCCGTTACTCTAATTTTTTTGCCAACGTTTGATTGCTCTAGTATATCCGCTCGTAGCTCGGGGATTGGCTGACTACTCGGTTGGTCATCTGTTACTTCTTCTACTTTGGACCCTAACACCACGTGACTACGTCACCTACTATCAAGCTCGGGGACTAAGTGGGCACACTTCACCTTGCGGTGAGTGTGTTTCATCTTGTTTCGAAGCTACGATCGAGGACTGGCGGACTGCTTGGCTGGTCGTCTATTATGTCTTCTACTTTGGACCCTGGCACCACATGACTACGCCATCTACTATCAGGCTCGGGGACTAAGTGGGCACACTTCACCTTGTGGTAAATGTGCTTGATTTTTCTAGAAGACTCTATTACTCTAAAAACCGAAGAAGATTATCTCCTTTCCTCATGGTCGGACTCTAAGTGGGCACACTTGGTCCACTAAGAGGAAATTTTCAATTCTAGACTTGAGCTCCTTACACCCTTATGGCAAGCCGTGCTTGGGGCATGCTGCTCGGCGATGGTCCACGCTGCTCGGTGATGGTCCACGCTGCTCGGCTATGATGCACACTGCTCGCCAATTGCTCATAGTTACTCGGTGGCTCATCACGGTGGTTGGACCATGAGTTGGACTGCTCGGCTTTGGTTTGCACCTGCTTAGATAAGCTCAAGACGGTGTTGCACAACGGGTACAAGGCGCTTGGGGACTAGCTGTGGGGTGTACGACCCTGGATACCCACGGTAGACTACATGGGTTGCACCCCTAGGGGTGGCCTAGCCCACAAGAAGAAGCCTTGCGAGGCACGACTCTGCTCGGTGCCTTCCGCAAGACATCGGAAAGATATTCTAAAGATAATACGAGATCTGTTAGGATATGTATGATCCCAAGATTTCTGTAATCAGTTATTACTTTCTGGTTATCTCTTAGATCTAATCAACTTGTAACCCTACCTCCCGGACTATATAAGGCGGGCAGGGACCCCCTCTAAAATCATGGCATATCATATGATAGCTAATACAAACCAACAGACCACAGGAGTAAGGTATTATGTCATACTGATGGCCTAAACCTGTATAACTCGTGTGTCTCTGTTGCCTTCTTGTTCTTGATCTCGCGCTCCTCTACCGATCAATCTACCTTCGTGGGATACCCCTTGGAGGACTACCGACGATAATCTGTCGACACTGGTGCTCTGCCACCACAGTCCGTCACCGTGGCCACACCGCCTTCGACCACCATGTGCCTTGCTTGTGTGTTTGCTAGCCTCACCATAGCATGTAGAGTCTAGGCATAACCTTTGATTAAGCTTTCATGGTTAGCTCCAGCATCTCGCCGTCGAGCTGCTCTGCCATGTCGCCCTGCTCGTCGCCGTCACTGTTGGTGACCGCAATCGGTCCTAATAGATAGCCTAGCGTGTGCGCCAGGTCGTGGGCATGCTTGTAGCGCCAGTGCCGTTGCCGGAGAGGGTCGTCGTCGGCAGTACTCTGGTTGAACCGTGTCGTCCCATGCCATGGCTCTATTTTTCTTTCATTGACATGCGGGCCCAGCTGACCGATGGGTCCCGGCTGTGAGTGACTCAGATCTAGAAAGATAGTTCGTTTATTTCTAGATTTACATGCAAATTTCGAAAATCATAAGTGGAGTTTTAGAGGTCCAATTTTGGTGAACCAAATTTTGTGTTGTTCCTCATGAAGTGTAGTATTTAGGAAAAATATAAAATGAACACTTGTAGTAAATTTTATGGGAGAATTAAATTGTAACTTAAAATGTGTTTTTAAATGAATGCAAACTTGTTTAACTCATATCTAGAGTTCCTGTGATCCAAAAATTATGAAATTTGTATCGTGAGCTCTTCTTGATGAGTAGAAGCTCTGGTAAAAATTTGAGAGTCAATGCATGAATAGTTTTTGAGTTACAAATTTCCCTTTTATAATTAGGTGATCCTTGTGTGAATTTTATTAATTAATCTATGAATCCAATACTCATGAAATTTATTGGAGGTTGTCCTGGTACCTTAAGGATGCTAAGAAAAATATTTCTTCTATTGTTTGACACTTTGCAATAGGGTTTCTAATTTAGGCCAAAATCAGCCTTGTTGCCTTGTTATTTTTGTGTAGGATGTTTTTATTGGTAACTTTGGGTAGGATTTTTGTAGTAGCCTATTTGGAGCATGTAGTATGAACTATAATTTTTGTAGATTAAACTATGATGTTTTCATATATGTTCCTTATTCCACTTAAATAACTAAATAAATTAAGAAAGGCATTAAAAGAAATGAATTTGTGGTGAACACCATACTTTATGGTGATCTTATATCATGTGTGAACTTGTGATACACTTCGTTTGGTCAGAAATCATGTTTGACAGATAAGTAAATATTTAATGTTAGCATTTTTATAATTCTGGACAGTTTCTAGCACTTGGTGAATGAGGATTTGATAATGGTATTTTCTGGGAATCATGTGAATACCAAAGTTGTATTTAACTTACTAAACTAGCTTGTGTTAAAATTTGGTAGCATTTGGCCAAGTAGTTTAGGAGATATGGCCGTTCTCAGTTTGAGTCCAGTTTTGGCTGCTCTCTGTCTTGTGAATACAGATTTGTGTTGTTAAGTGATTTCGACCCGGTAACAGTTGGAATCATGCCTTGAGGTCTCAAAATAAATTTTAGCCAATTTCATAAGCTTTCCAAATTGTCTTGTTGCATGTCATTTGGATTTGTACTGCTGTATAGTCCTAGTTTTGCTGAAATATGAATGCTTTGTAGCATTGTTCTTGTTGATTGTTTAGATGCTAGGCTAACTTGAGAAAATGCTTAGGTGCAGGTGCTAGGTCCTTAACTGAAGATGAGCAATTGTATATTAGGTTGTCTAAACTTGGTAAGTAAAGTGATTTGAATAGAACTTAAGTTGGAATATGTGTACTACAGTAAGCATATGCATTCTCCAAGCCTCCTTAACTTCGTTCATGTGCATCCATGATATTTATCTTGCACATACATGCAATAGGTGTGCTGGAGGGAGTGATGCTTCTAGAGTTTGAGGGAGCGAGCCAGGAGGACGAGACTGAGGTTCAGGCAACCGACGAAGCAGCCGCCGAGGAGGAGTTGCTCGAGTGCCCTGATCACCGCCCATCCTCTTTCCTGAAAGGCAAGCCCCAGAGCATTCTAAGTCTCTCATGTTTTTACAAATATCTTGAGTATCTTTTATTGTTGATGATGCATTAAGTATAGGAATTGGTTGGAACCAATTATTGCATGATATATCTATCCTTGTCCAGATGTTGCATTTGAATCCTATTAAGTTCAGGAACGGGTTAAATGCTTAGCCATGCTTAGTGCGGTAGAAGTCGGGTGATTTTCTATCACCTGCGAGCTTTAGGATGAGGTGGGTCATGGTTGGCTATATTTGCTATCATGGAAAAGAACCATGTTAATAATGAATTAAGACCGGGCGGAGTCTTGTGTAGAGTTGGACATAGTGACTCTATCTGTGTCGTTTAAGGACCGATACGCTGTACGTCCTCATGTCATGTTGAACGCAGCCTAACACTTAGCTTGTCGAATAAGTCATTCTAACCATGAAGCCTAGTAGTTCGACTCAGGCCAGGAACTGGGGGTCATGCGCATTCTGGAGGCAGTAAGGATGTGCTTGGGGACATTGGCGTTAGTCCAAGGGGCTAAGGTGCTTAAAATTCCTGCACTTCCTAGCAGAGTGTCACCCTTGAGGATGCGGCGCTGTCTAGACCCGCAACTCCGGAGTTGTACCAAAGGTGACTTGATTGCAACCCCGATGGGGGAAGCAGGGTTTGTGTTAGGAATACCCCCTCTAGCTGGATAGCAATCGATTTGAGTCACCATCTCTCCTAGATAGTGAGAACTTGACTAAGCAGCGACAACAGTGGATTCACTTAATTTAATGATATGGTTAAATGGATAATGTTGATAATGTTGCCATAGCTTATACCTGCTATGGTTAATAATGTTTGCATTTTAATCAAGTGATTGCTTAGTATAGGTGCTAATATAGATGACAGGTTAATGGCTTAAAGTCACTGCTAGCTCAGGTTAAATGGTGATCATTATTATTTATGCTTTTCTGCAAAAAGAAAGTGTCAGCCAGATCTACTAAATTAAGCTATGCATGATCCTTGGTGTCATTTATTTTTTGTTTCCGACAGGTAAGTCTAGCTGAGTACATTCTGGTACTCAGGGTTTAATCCCTCTTGTTGTAGATGAGCTTCTTTATTAGGGCTTCTGTAAGTATTGTCTCCACCCGGCGGGTGACAAAGACTAGATCATGGGCATGATCTTCAGTTTATCTTATCCGAATGCTTTTTGTGGGATGTGATCAGAGAGCTGGTACTTGTATTTGAACTCATGTGTGTGAGTTAAACTATTTGCTTCTGCTACTTTGCAAGACTTGGTTTGTAATAACTATGACTCTGATGTTTTGTAATCTATCTATGAACTAGTTTGTGAAATATTGTAACGTGTGATGTGTTATGTTGAATTGTATGATCTTGGTTGTATGCAAGTTGGTTTGAAATCCTTCGCGATTTCGATGGACTACCGGAATTATATGGGCTCAAGTGCGAGAATTTGATTGTTTCGGCAATCGTTTTTATACTTATGCTCTTATAATTTGGATGGTTCTATTACAACTGGTATCAGAGCAAGATTCAACACTAAACATGTCATACGGGTATTTAAAAACAAAAGCATTTGTTGTGAAAACGGTTTTCTAACTTATAGTTATATATAGGTGTTCCAAAATCTGAAATTTTATATAGTGTGCTGGTGATCACATCTCTTGTAGCCCACATAAGGACTTTTAGGTGGCTTATATAATTACTAACTTGGGGGAAATTGATTGGTTCTATTTCGTCATCCATGTGGCGTGATATTGCATGGGTGCCATTCGCTTGAATGGTAATGTATGGATCAATTGCCTCTACGCCCAGGTAAGTGTGAGTTGTGAGAGCATGACCGTCCAACTGTCAGTCTAGGGGAGAGTTAGTTGTGGTTACTAGAATATTTACATGTTGCATACATGTACATATGAAGGTACTTAATTGTGGATATATTTGTCAGGTAGTTTTGGATATCAAAGTATATATATCTAGGGATGTATATATGGAGAGTATCTTAGTTTACTACTTTCATTGTATGCTTAATTATCTCTTGTGGGGATAGGCTGCAATGAATCTTCTATAGGTACACTAACAACGCAACGTGTAGATCTATTAGTTTTGCCTATACGAGAGAGTGTATGTATGCCACCGTCTAGCCGTTAGAATTTTAAAATTCTACTAGGGTGAGAGGATGTACGGAACGTGCATGCATCATATTCACTCATATCGTTCATATTGTATTACTCCCTCCCTTATAAATTACTTATGCTTACCTTGAAAGATAATCTCTCTTGTCAATCATCAAATGGTGATGCAGATGGCCGAACCTACGTTCCTTGCTGGCAGCAGCAACTTTTTGAACCACTTTGGCACTCCCACTCTCCTATGGAGGGTGTTGAACTCAGTGGGGTACATGGAGCCACCTCGCTACTACTAGCAGGAAGTTGAGCCCGCAGGTACTATGCTGTGGCACTATGTGGACATGGAGATACCTAGGCATGAAGGAAGGATAGTATGGAGTGGTTGGGTAATTGAGTCTGATGGGCAAAGCCCATGGGGAGGTGCACAGTGTGCTGCTCTGACCACATTGATTGACATCTGTTAGAAGCATGGAGATGAGTTGGGAGGTGGACCTACTGCCGTATTCCCTCATGTTCACCCCGAGGAGGCTCAGTGGAGTTAGGCTCAGGGAAGTGCTTTGATTAGGGGCCATGGGGAGCATGCAGAAAGCCCTAGTATAGCCATGAGTGCAATGATGGTTGTTCTGAAGATCTATCAATTGAGAGATGGGAGCAATTCTACTATCATGGCAGCACTTAGAGAGGCTTCGGATGCTCAACTGCAAGGCCAAGAAGCGTGCTTGCAAGAATGGCAAGAAGTTGCAAGAAGCTCAGCATGAAGTGGGTCGGTTGAAGGATGTTGTGAACACTCGCAGGCAGTAGTTCGTGTAGGCTGTTTGTGAGAGGGACCACAAGCATGATCAGATGATGCAGCTAGGCCCACGAGAAGGAGGCGCTTTCAGGCATAGATAGTGCAGTTGACTCAGGAGTAGGACGATGCTCATGAGGCAGCTGAGATTAGGCGTCAGCGATGGATCATGGCTAACCACAATGCTTTTCAAAGGGAGAATGCGCTCCAAGAGCAGCAAGAGGAGCTTCAGGTTGAATACCATCACATGAATAACCGTCTATTTCCTATTCCTCAGCCCATTCCAAGGTATCCTAATGTGGGTGGACCTCAAGTGATTGAGGCCGATGAAGAAGAAGAGGACGTGTAGATGAATGTCAATGCAGTTGAACCTACAAATGAAGAGGAAGAGGAAGAGGAAGACCCTGAAGAAGTCTAGGCAGTCTCTAATGTGGATAGTGACCACTTCGACGAGTAGTTAGCTAGCAAGTCTCACTAGTTTAAGCTTTTGCAGCCATTGTGTAATGGACTAAGTACTGTGGTAGATGTTGCAAGTACCTTTTAATTCAAACTTGGCATGTAATGTACCTTAATCCGCTCCCTTTGGGATGCTTATCTTAGTTGGTGAATTTTAAAACTTGCCATGTTGGAATGCACTGTGAATGGCGCTAGTAATCTATTGATGATGTGGTGATTAGAGAATGAACTATTGTCTCTGATTTATTGCATGAATTTTACATTCTGTCTAGTAAATTCAGTTTGGCGTAATTACATTGTTCCTCTCCAATGTGCTGACATCACCAATAATTGCTGGTTGCGCATTATTGTAGATGCCTCGCACTCATGCCACTGGTGTGGCTGGTGATGATGATGATCTCCCACCGCCACCACTGCCCACACCAGTGATTGAAGGATAGTGCACTATGGCAAATGCTCTCCGCACGATTGCAAATCATGATGGCCATGGTGCACGCCAAGGACCCAAACCAAATTAGTATAGCGACTTCAAAGATTTCCTTGAGACTAAACCACCGATCTTCAAGGAGGCTAAGGAGCCCCTCCAAACTGATGAATGGTTGAACACTCTCGAGTAGAAATTCCATCTGCTTCGCTTGACTAAGGTGGTGAAGACTGAGTATGCATCTCACCAACTGCATGGGCTAGCTAGTATTTGGTGGAGTCATCATCGGTCCACTATGCTCGCTGACACCCAAATCACTTGGGATCAGTTCAAGTCTGCTTTTTGGGGAAATTATATTCCTCCTGGTCTATGGCAATCAAGCACACGGAGTTCATGAAGCTAACACAGGGGAACAAGAGCTTGAATGAATATCTGCAAGCCTTCAATAACCTTCCAAGGTATGCTACTGAGTTTGTTGACACTGATGCCAAGAAGAACGCTAGTTTCAAGTGGGGACTTAGCCCCAAGTTGATGAAGACTATGGGAAATTATAAGTGTGCTACTTTTAATGAGTTTGTTAGTGATGCTTTATCTTAAGAGAATAACAATGCTATTTATGCTGCTTCAAAGAATCATAAGAGAGCCTATGAGGCGGGTGCCTCATAGTCCAAAGCTCCAGTCACATCTAAGGCTCCATTCCGTCCTCTAGCATCAGCTGCTAAGTTCCGCCCACCGCTGAAGAAGAATCCAGGCAAGACTGGATTTTGCAAGGCTTTTACAGTTGCTCTTCCAAAGGGCACTACCAGTCAAGGTAGCTCCAATGTTCCTCCAAGCAACATGCCATGCTAGAACTACAACAAACTGGGTCACTAGGCAAGGAAGTGTCCTTATCCTAAGAAGAATAACAATCAAGGTGGCCATCACGGATAGGTGAACTACACTAATATTGCTGATATTCCTTCAGGAGAGGTAGTCACTGCTGGTAAGTTTCTAGGTTGATCAACACCATGTAGTTGTACTATTTGATTTCGGGTGCTTCCCATTCTTTTATGAGCCTCGCATTTGCATCCAAGTTTAAGCAGAAAACTTACACTATTGCATGTGAGGATTATTGTATTAGGGCTACCAGTGGTAATATCCCAACAAAGCTAGTAGTCGAGGGCATGCAACTTGAGATAGAGGGATGAAGTTATCAAATTGATCTGGTAGTTTTATCCGAGGCTGGGTATCGATGTGATATTGGGAATGAAGTGGATGAGCAGTCATGGGGTGCTTATTGATACATCGACTAGAGTAGTCATGCTCAAAGATCCTAGTAATAAGGAGGATTTCCTAGTGCAACTACCTAGGGACATCAATCTCTCTTGTGCGGCAAATGCGATGCAAGCAAAAGGCTATTGCAGATATCCCTATAGTGTGTGATTTTCTAGATGTTTTTCCCGATGATTTGCCTTGGATTGCCCCCGGATCGGGATGTGGAGTTCAAGATAGAGTTGCTACCTAGTACAGCACCCATATCTAGAAGACCTTATAGAATGTCTCCTAATGAACTAGCCTGAACTTAAGACCCAGTTGAATGAACTACTAAAGAAAGGCCTTATCCATCCTAGTTCATCTCCGTGGGGGTGTCCTGCTATCTTTGTGAAGAAGAAGGATCACTCCCTGCGCATGTGTGTAGATTATAGGCCCTTGAATGTAGTCACAATCAAGAATAAGTACCCTCTACCATACATAGATATCTTATTTGATCAGTTGTCTAAAGCAAAAGTCTTTTCAAAGATTGATTTAAGATCTGGTTATCATAAAATCAAAATCTGGCCTGAGGATATTCCAAAAACTATATTCTCTACAAGATACGGTCTTTATGAGTATCTTGTTATGTCTTTTGGATTGACGAATGCCCCCGCACACTTCATATATTTGATGAATTTGGTGTTCATGCCCGAGTTGGACAAATTTGTGGTGGTATTTATAGATGATATCTTAGTCTATTCTAAGAATGAAGAAGATCACGCTGAACATTTGCGAGTGGTTCTCACTAGATTGCGTGAACACAAGCTTTATGCAAAGTTCAGCAAGTGCGAATTCTGGCTTCATGAGGTACCTTTTTCTCAGGCATGTGTTGTCTGATGGTGGAATTATGGTGGATCCCACCAAGGTGCAAGAAGTGTTGGACTGGAAGGCTCCAATCTCAGTGCACGAGGTTCAGAGTTTTCTGGGGTTGGCAGGCTATTATCGTCGCTTCATCTCTGATTTCTCTAAAATAGCCAAGTCTATGACTAGGTTGCTGCAAAAAAGACACGAGGTTTGTCTGGACTTCTGAGTGTGATGCGGCTTTTCATACCCTACGAACCCTTCTAACTTCGGCTCCGGTTTTGGCGCAATCGGACATCAAGAAACCTTTTGATGTGTTTTGTGATGCATCAGGCACAGGTTTAGGAGGTGTTCTTATGTAGGAAGGCCGAGTCATTGCTTATACCTCTCGACAACTTCAGAAACATGAGGTGCATTATCCTACACATGACTTAGAACTCGCTGCAGTTGTTCATGCTTTGAAGGTCTAGAGACATTACTTGCTTGGCAATGTGTGCCACATCTACACTGATCATAAAAGTCTTAAGTACATCTTCACTCAACCTGAATTGAATATGTGTCAGAGAAGATGGCTCGAGTTGATCAAGGATTATAACCTCCAAGTGCACTATCATCCTGGCAAGGCAAACGTCATTGCGGATGCCATAAGCAGGAAATCTCATTGCCACTCTTTGATTGAAAGTGACCTCCATTTATCACATCTCCCACATCCTGTAGTCCTTTACAACATCACTGTCAGTTGTACTCTACAGAGTCGAATTATTGAGCTACAAAAGATAGATCCAGGTGTGTTCCACATCAAGCTCAAGATAAAAGAGCAAGAGACCAAGCATTTTTGGGTAGATGAGAATGACATGTTATGGTTCAAGGATAGGTTAGTGGTCCCGAAGGATAGAGAGCATAGAAATCTAATCATATCCGAAGCACATTCCTCTAAATTATCTATTCATCCTAGTAGTAGTAAAATGTATCATGATTTGAAGCCTCATTTTTGGTGGACCAAGATGAAAAAGAGATAGCCGCTTATGTGGCTAGGTGTGACACTTGTTATCGAGTTAAAGCTGTGCACATGAAAGCTGGATTGCTTCAGCCACTCTCTATTCCAGGTTGCAAAATGGTAGGAGATAAGTATGAATTTTATTGTTGGACTCCCTACTACTCAGAGGAATTTTAACTCCATTTGGGTGATTGTAGACCGTCTGACCAAGTCTGCACACTTCATTCCTGTTTGCACATACTTCCATCCAACTGACTATGCTGAGTTGTACTTCAATCAGATAGTCCAACTTCATGGGGTACCTCACACTATTGTCTCTGATAGAGGGCCACAGTTCACTGCTCGCTTTTGGGAGCACTTGCACGGGTTATTGGGAACTAAGTTAGTAAGGAGCTCTGCCTATCATCCGCAAACCTCTGGGCAAACTGAGCGAGTGAACCAAATCTTAGAAGATATGTTGAGAGCATGTGTCATCTCATCTATGGGTTCATGGGAAAAGTGGTTGCCCCTAGCTGAATTCTCTTATAATAATAGTTATCAAGATAGTATCAAGATGGCACCATTTGAAGCTTTATACGGCCGAAAGTGTAGAACCCCAATGAATTAGGTTGAAGCCGGTGAAAGGAGATATTATGGTATTAATTTTGTTAAAGAAGCCGAAGAACAAGTCCGTACTATCCAAACCCATATGGCTGTAGCTCAAGCTAGGTAGAAAAGTTATGCTGATCGCCGTAGAAAACCTATCAAGTTCGAAGTTGGAGACTTTGTTTATCTAAAAGTCTCACCTATGAAGAGTGTCCAACGCTTTGGTGTGAAGCGAAAGCTTGCGCCGAGATATGTTGGTCCATTTCAAATCATAGGACAGAGTGGTAAGGTAGCATACAAGATCCAATTACCTCCTAAGATGAGTGCTATCTTCAACGTCTTTCATGTATCTCAGTTGAAGAAATGTCTTCACGTCCCTGAAGAGAGTTCCACTAGGGGATATCAAGTTAGAATCTGATTTGACTTTTGAAGAAAAAATGGTCCGAGTAATTGACACTCGTGAGCGAGTGACTCGAAGTCGGGTGGTCAAGTTTTACAAGGTCATGTGGAGTAATCAGGGTAGTGAACGCGATGCAACTTAGGGAAAGAGAAGATTTTTTGAGGGAATGTTATAAGGAATTCTATCAACAATGGTACGCTTGTCAAATCTTGGGACTGAGATTTTTATAAGGGAGGAGGGCTGTAACTATCCCAGGTGTTTGGCTTCCACATTTGTACTTGCATTTCATAAACATGAGCATCATTCATCCATTCATGAGCTTAGACTGTTTGGAACATGCTTTTGAAACATTGCAACATATGTTTATATTCCATGTGTGTTTGTTTTATGAAATGGATAGTGTGCAACACTCAAGTGCAACATGTGTAACTCACTCTTGAAATATGTCACATACTTTAGTGAAACATGGTTAGTTAGTATTATGCAACGAACTCATGAAACATGGCATTGAAACAAAAGTAGCAATTCACTTGTTTTTCCTTGTTTCAATGCATGTGATGCTTGATTTTGGTGTGATCAATGTGTGGTGTGGTTAATTATCCCCTAAAATACCTTAACTACACTTAGGGTACATAGTGGAGCACTGTTCATGTTAACTAAATTGACTAATTATGTCCCTAAGTGAGGTTTGACCAAATTGGAAACCCTAGGACCAATTTGTTTGACCTTTTAAAAAGTGTTACTTATAAGCTTTGCATGGCAATGCACCTTTTGGCAAAGTTGTAGATAATTTTATAAGGAACAAAAGTTGTAAAGGTGCCAAGCTATGAAAATGTGCAGAACATGCTCAAAATTTGATCACAACACGAAATTTACCCCTGATTTTCAGAGACAAAATTTTTCTAAGTGTTAACTCTGAAAAACAGTTTCGTGTACTCAACTTGGAGATGATTTTACTCCTTAACTAGTGAGAATTAGGCCTTGGTCTTTTAATAGAAATTTCAGATGGTATATAGATCTACAACTTTCGTTTACATTGTTTTCGCTAATGATCCACAGATTAGGAGCTTGATCAGTCACCAAGTTGTGTTGTCAGGCTGCCTCGCTTGTGCTCCTGACTGAACTGAATCAAGCTATAGTGTCCCTGACTGGCTTCAGTGTTCAAACGCCATGTGTACATTGTGCGTCACCGCTGGCCTAACTGGCCAGGCCACGTCGAGCTGCTGCGCGCCAACTCAAGTGCCAGAACTCGCCCGTGACCTCGTGCTCTCCCATTTCCATTTTCTGCTTCTCCTTCGCTCACCGCAGCGACTGTAGCAGCCGCAACAATGCCCCGCAACGCTGCCATCGCCATTGCTGTCCCAGAGCGCACCACATCCCTCCTCAACCACCGCAATAGCTTCATCGAACTCCCACCACACCACCGTGCCCACATTTGCTAGCTAGGAGCGCTCGGTAAGCCGCCTCGCCGCGCATGACATTGCCGGTGCTCCACCACCGCGGTCCGTCACCATGGCCACATCACCTCCGACCACCGTGTGCCTTGCTTGTGTGTTTGCTAGCCTCACTGTAGCATGTAGAGTCTAGGCGTAACCATTGATTAAGCTTTCATGGTCAGCTCCGGCGTCTCACCGTCGAGCCACTCTGCCATGCCGCCCTGCTCACCGCTGTCACTGTTGGTGGCCGCAATCGGTCCTAATAGATAGCCTAGCGTGTGCGCCAGGTCGTGGGGATGCTTGTAGCGCTAGTGCCGTCACCGGAGAGGGTCGCCGTCGGCGAACTTTGGTCGAACCTCGTCGTCCCGCGCCGTGGCTCTATTTTTCTTTCGCTGACATGCGGGCCCAGCTGACCGATGGGTCCCGGCTGTCAGTGACTCAGATCTAGAAAGATAGTTCATTTATTTCTAGATTTACATGCAACTTTGGAAAATCATAAGTGGAGTTTTAGAGGTCCAATTTTGGTAAACCAAATTTTGTGGTGTTCCTCAAGAAGTGTAGTATTTAGGAAAAATATAAAATGAACACTTATAGTAAAGTTTCTAGGAGAATTAAATTGTAACTTAAAATGTGTTTTTAAATGAATGCAAATTTGTTTAACTCATATCTAGAGTTCCTGTGATCCAAAAATTATGAAATTTGTATGGTGAGCTCTTCTTGATGAGTAGAAGTTCTGGTAAAAATTTGAGAGTCAGTACATGAATAGTTTTTGAGTTACAAATTTCCCTTTTATAATTAGGTGATTCTTGTGTGAATTTTATTAATTAATCTATGTATCCAATGCCTATGAAATTTATTGGAGGTTGTCCTGGTACCTTAAGGATGCTAAGAAAAATATTTCTTATGTTGTTTGACACTTTTCAATAGGGTTTCTAATTTAGACTAAAATTAGCCTTGCTGCCTTGTTATTTTTGTGTAGGATGTTTTTATTGGTAACTTTGGGTGGGATTTTTACAATAGCCTATTTGAAGCATGTAGTATGAACTAGTAATTTTTGTAGATTAAACTGTGTAGTTTTCATATATGTTCCTTATTCCACTTAAATAACTAAACTTTATGGTGATCTTATATCATGTGTGAACTTGTGATACACTTGGTTTGGTCAGAAATCATGTTTGACACATAAGTAAATATTTAATGTTAGCATTTTTATAATTCTGGATAGTTTCTAGCACTTAGGTGAATTAGGATTTGATAATGGTATTTTTTTGGGAATCATGTGAATACCAAAGTTGTAGTTAACTTACTAAACTATCTTGTGTTAAAATTTGGTGGCATTTGGCCAAGTAGTTTAGGAGATATGGCTGTTCTCAGTTTGAGTCCAGTTTTGGCTGCTCTTTGTCTTGTAAAGACAGATTTATGTTGTTAAGTGATTTCGACCCGGTAACAGTTGGAATCATGCCTTGAGGTCTGAAAATGAATTTTAGCCAATTTCATAAGCTTTCTAAATTGTCTTGTTGCATGTCATTTGGAATTGTAAATCTCCAGTTATGGTCAGTTTATTGTGCAACTATATAGTCCCTAGTTTTGCTTGAAATATGAATGCTTTGTAGCATTGTTCTTGTTGATTGTTTAGGTGCTAGGCTAACTTGAGAAAATGCTTAGGTGCAGGTGCTAGGTCCTTAACTAAAGTTGAGCAATTGTATATTAGGTTGTCTAAACTTGGTAAGTAAAGTGATTTGAATAGAGCTTGAGTTGGAATATGTGTACTGCAGTAAGCATGTGCATTCCCCGAGCCTCTTTAACTTCATTCATGTGCATCCATGATATTTATCTTGTGCATACATGCAATAGGTGTGCCTAGAGGGAGTGAACGCTTCTAGGAGTTTATTCCCTCTTATTGTAGATGACCTTCTTTATTAGGGCTTCTATAAGTATTGTCTCCACCCGACGGGTGATGAAGACTAGATAACGGGCATGATCTCTGTTTATCTTATCCAAATGCTTTTGTGGAATGTGATCAGAGAGCTGGTACTTGTATTTGAACTCGTGTGTGTGAGTTAAATTATTAGCTTCTGCTACTTTGCAAGACTTGGTTTGTAATAACTATGACTCCGATGTGTTGTAATCTATTTATGAACTGTTTGTGAAATGTTGTAACATGTGATGTGTTATGTTGAATTGTACGATCTTGGTTGTATGCAAGTTGGTTTGAAATCCTTCATGATTTTGACGGACTACCGGAATTATATGGGCTCAAGTGCGAGAATTTGATCGTTTCGGCGATCAGTTTTTGTACCTGTGCTCTTATAATTTGGATGGTTCTGTTACATTGTTTGCCTCTGGATGCCCTCTGCACTCTAGGTCATGTGGTAGATCGCGGATGTGACACTCCCGTTGAGTCCTTTATAGTCCACTCCCCATTTGTAGAGCACGTAGAACGTGATTGCAAAGGTAGACAAGCTATGTTCTTGATCTTCCTTAGTAATGTTCCTTATGCGTAGATTCAAAGTTAGTTATACTATAGATGAGTGTATATATTAGGGTGTGCAAAAGACTTAGTAGATCAGTAATTACTTAGGAGTCTTTTGCTCTTAATGAATCTCCTACTTAGTTATACTACATTTATGAGTCTCTAATTCTATCTCTGGATTACAACTATTACCTTACACTTATCATTTATTTACCCTTTGACTTACCCCTGTAATAGCATGAGAGTGATTATTATCATAAGTACACATATTTGTCAATATCTCTATGGCAACACCACTCCATAAGCTCCTCCCTATAGGTGAAAATATAAATAACGATACCTGGTATACTCCCAGGTGAAATGCTACAATGGTATATTATCTGTGCGCTTGCAACTACTTTAATATATATACATTTTTCTTTGAAGTTTACAAGTGTCATTAATAATTACCAACCACTGTATTTCTGGTATTATGCTAGGGATGACAACCTAGTAACAAGTGATGCTAAGAAATGCCAACAAGGCCCTACACCTTGGAACCATCTGCACTAATGCATCTTGTCAGGTTGGAAGCGTATCCATATGGAAACCGAATACTTTTTAGAAATCCACAAAATAGTAGCCCTTTCTTCTTTCTCCATGGCATACCATGCTGCTGGCATGGAAACTGAATTGCCATCATCTTGTTATAAATGCAACTCAGATCGTATGCCCATATCCTACAAATCAAGTTTCGCATTAACTGTATCCTTATTCTTGCCCTCAAGATGGAGTATTATGCCAAGAAGGGCATCACATATATTCTTCTCTATATGCATCACATCAAGATTATGTGGTAGCTTCAAGTGTTTCCAATAAGGTAGTTTCCATAGAGTGGACTTTTGGCTACACAATTTTGGCTCATCATCCTTCTGTGCACACTTCCTTTTCTTGCTACCATCAGGCTTACCAGGACTAGCATCTTTTACCTTCTCTAGACACTCCAATGTCTCATCCATACTCAACTTTTGTGGCTCAACCCAGGTTTTCTCGATGTCCATCAAAGGCCAAGCTTCTTCGCCACTTGTGAGTTTTTGGAAGGTAGCGACGGTGTCCAATATAACATATCTTTTTCCTAAGACTCCTTGACTAATGGATCTCTGTTGCAATAAATACATACATAGTAACCTTTAGTAATTTGCCCTGACAATACACCCAAAGCTAGATAATCATGGATGCATCATAGTACTGCAGCATGAAGGTCAAACTTTGAACTAGTGAATGCATCATAAGTTCTGACACCCTCCTAGAGTTTTAACAAATCCTCAATGAGAGGTTCTAAGAATATGTCAGAGTCCTTGCCTGGAGACTTTGGTCCTGGGATGAGCAATGCCATGATGCAGTTTGATGCATCGGTGCATGACCATGGAGGTAGATTGTATACCTTTACAAGTACAGGCCAGATGCTATAAGTTGTGTTCATGTTCCCGAATGGATTGAACCCATCTGTAGCTAAACCAAGCCTTAGGTTTCTTGCATCTCCAGCGAAGCTTGGATACACATCATCAAAGTCTTTCCAAGCTTCGCCATTAGCTGGATGGCTCATTTCATATTCCATAGGAACCCGCTTATCCTTGTGCCACTAGGTCTCCTCAGATGTTGCTTTGTTTGCAAACATCCTCTTTAGCCTGGGTATAAGAGGAAAATATCTCAAAATATTTTTAGGAAGCCGTTTGGCACCATCTGCATCTACCCACCTAGATTCCTTGCATTTTGGGTAGTTGTCCAGATTGGTAAAATCCTTTCGAAACAACATACAATTATTATCACAAACATGGATTAACTCATATCCAAGGCCCAATTCTTTGAGATACTTCTTTGATTTATCATATGAATCTAGAAGGCCACAATTAGGGAATGACCCTAACAATAACTTCAATATTGCACTCAATGTTGTGTTGCTGATCCTATAGAATGACTTGATATGTAGCATTCTGACTAGAAAATAGAACCTAGACTGAACAGAACCCGGGCAAAGAGCATGTTTTGCATCTTCAAGAACTTTCACAAACATAGGTTGTTCTCCATCTTCTTGTACAACTATGTACAGGTTTGTAAACATCTCTACCGTACCCTAATCATCTTCATTGTCGAGCTCATCCACATCCAACACATCACCTAGATCATCAGGTTCATTTGCACCTCTACATATTCCACAATCTTAGCATCAAAAGCTTCTCCATGGTGTACCCACCGTGTATATGTACCCACCGAGATAGACATGGTCATGCACATCTTTCTGACTCCATGAAGACTGATTCAGACAATTGCGACATGGGCAAGGTATAGCATCATTCGCATTGAATCTATCTCGAACAAAAGACATAAACTGATCAATGCCGTTGGTGAAGTCATCGCTGAACCGAGTAGCACGAATCCACGTTCTGTCCATCTACTAAATGCAACAACAATTAACTCTAATTAGCCATGTCTAAACAGCTATGAAATGCTATGAATTGTAGGCAATGGGAGAGGACAATACTTCTAAGTAGCTAAAGTAGCCGCCCTAGCACCCCATCTCATCATCGGTGCAGGAACCCGTAGCTGGCCACCGCCGTAGCTGACGAAGCTGGCAGCCGGAGCAGGCAGCATCAGATGCCCGCCGAAGCTGGCCGCAATAGCTGCCCATCGGAGCAGAGAAGCTGCCGTAGCTACCCACCGAAGCAGCGAGCTACGTCGGAGCAGCTGCCCACCAGCGCATCCTGTGGTAGCTGACCGCTGGAGCAGCTAGGCCACAGCAGTTTGTAGCCAGAGCTGCCCATCGGAGCGGTCCGCCGGAGTTGGCCGCCAGAGCACCTGCTCCTAACCCCTGCCCGATTGGATCTGGGTGGCAGCACGCAGGCACGGTGGAAGGGTCATATGAATGATTCAAAAATCCAATAAGAAAAAAATGTTCCCATCTCTTAACACGTCCAAACTTGTATTTTGATGGTAAGACAACTTGGCTATGAACTACAAGTGTCGAGTTCGATTCCCAAGCACCGCACATTTTTTTATAAATCCCACATTTATGACGAAAACCATCATCTGACAGGTGGGACCTAAACAGTGAAACTTTATAGTTTCACTTCTATGATAAAGCTCAGAACATTTGTATCATGATTTTTTCCGATTCGTCACAGTTGAACAAAGGGGTTGACGACCAAACGAAGCATCCATGATGATCTAGGTAAAATCATCATTAATTAACCTTATTTAGTGACCAAAATCAGAATCGTCATTCCTAAAACAACATAGATGAAAGGATTTCTAGTAGTGCTCCCTTCTTCTCCAACTCCAACGGGGTATAGAATGGCCGACCTAGGGAGGTCAGGAGGTGGGAATGGTGGATGGGCAGTTTAGAGGAGCTGGCGGCGGCAAGGGGCGGTCGCACCAGGTCGGGGCAGGGGAGGCTCTCCGGAGCTAGAGAAGATGGCGGCGGTTGAGCACGCTGGAGCTAGAGAAGATGGCGGCGGTGGGGGGAGGGGAAGAGGGCGGCCGTGCCGGGCGCTAGGGTTCACCGGAGCTCGGGCGAGCTAGGGCCTCGCCGAAGCTCTGGCGAACCCTAGCGCCCGTGGTGGGGCGATGGCCAGCGGCGGGGGCGAGGGCGCCGGAGTCGAGGATGAAAAGATCTGCTCCGCTTTTTTTTTCCTTTTTTGGCAACCAAAATAATTTGTTTCTTAAATTGGAGTGTGTAGTCGGAAGTTAAAATTCCTGCTCGCGCACGCTCTAGTAATGTCCACTTTAAATTATGTCAGAAGGAGCAACTACATTACGTGTTTACTAGGTATGAGTATGTTGTATTGTAACCATAAACATGTGTGTCTATTGGTTCATAATACATTGAAAAAAATCTTCTAATATTTTTTAGAACAAATCCTCTACTAAACCTTAGAAGCAAGGCAACAATGGCACATCAAAATAGGAGTAGATCTTCAACACTCTTTTTATCCAAATCAAAGCAAATCAAATGTATTTGACCCAAAACTCAAGGGACTATTAACGGGATCCGTCCGATGGGGGTCAACATAGGGTTCAGATCAGCCGTGAGCCCGTGACCGTTCTCTTCTCTTGCCATTGAAAGCTCCGCTCCATTTCGAATTCGAAAAAGCCACCAAGCTTTTCCTTTTAATAACTCCGCCGCCGCCGCCGCTTCGGTCTCTTCCCGAGTTCTCCCCATTCCCCAAGCCCCGACCATGCCCTCCCCCTCCCGCCCCCCGCCGACCCCTCCGGCCGCCTCGGAGTGGCGCTGCGTCAGGTGCACGTTCATCAACCCTGACAACTCCGACTCCTGCGAGGTGTGCGAGGTCTCGCGCCCAGTGGAGGTCGACATCGACAGCCCCGTCGTCGTTGGCGCCGCCCTCGCGTTGGCCTCGCCAAAGCGGGGCCGGAGGAAGAAGGAGCGCAGTGCGTCTCCCCCACCCCAGCGGTTTGGGAGGAAGAGGGAGCGGGATGCGTCGCCGAACGTGGTCGAACTCTGCGATAGTGCGGACAAGGGGCCCGCCGCCAAGAAAGGTTCGCTCGCGGCCCTCTCAACTGCACTGGCGTGTAGATAGATTGGGATGTTTCTGTTTGCGTTGGTGAATGGGGTCGCTTTTCCCATCCCGTTATCTGTAGATCCGTTCTTGTTCTTCTTGAGCTTTCAGGGCGTCCAGGATTTATGCATTTTCCTTTCCTCCGTTAGGGCCGTGCCATGATCCTATTGTCGAATACTGCGCTGCACTATGTTATGTTACTTTTATCTCCCTTTTATTTATGTATATATTTTTTAGAGAAAAAAAATATATTTTTAGTTCCATTGTTTCAGTTTGGGGTCAAATTTACAAGTTCAGTGCTACTTCTGATTCCCCTCAAATTGCTTTCAACGTGTGAGTTGTAAAAATATCTGAATGTAATGTAAATGTACCCTATTTTGCATGCTAACAATGAACAATGTATTGGTGGTAGAAGCACCGTTGTTCTTTGATTACAACTTGTGCTTATGGACTATTACTAGTTCTATTCACTGAAATCCGATCTTTTTTATTTGATTTGATATTTTTTTATTCAAGCTTGCTGTGTCAAGCGAAATTGCAAACCACTAAATCATTTGCAAATTCTGAGAGTGTGGGAAGTGATCAAGCCATGCATTGGTCTGATTTGAGTCCCAATCCAAACAAAATTTCATGGAGAAAAGGAAGATTGGAACATCAGTAAATCTTTTTTATTTGACATTCTATGAGCTGAAAAGTTTCATTTTTTACTTAACTTGATCACAATAGGTGTTGTGGGAGAAAATAATGAGAATAAGTAGCTGGAGACATAGCTTTACTTAAGGTGTGTGGCTGGTTTTTAATTACTTCTAATATTCGGGAGCAAGTCAAAACATCAAATATAAAGGAAGGAGTGTTTATCATGTAACCGATGACTATTACTCACTTAGATGGACAAACACTGCAGAACAGAGGGAGTATTTAACTCGAAGCTAAAATTACTTGTAGAAGGGTTATCCAATCGAATCATTTAACTATTCCTTATTTTTTCTGTTCTATGTGTGCATCGTAAACTACAAAACTAGCTAGTTGTGATGCAAGTTCAAAGTTCAATCCATTTTTGAAGCTGTTACTTCTTTAATGCATTTTAGTTTGCTAGGGTCACATGAAAATCAAAATGTCTGTCCACAGGAAATCTTGAGATTTGTTTGGATAAGAAGACCTTCAAAATCATGACATACAATGTTTGGTTCCGAGAGGATGTGGAAGTGATAAGAAGGATGGATGCTCTTGGGGATCTTATAAAGCAGCATAGCCCAGACTTTATATGCTTCCAGGTCCACACTCTGAGCTATGAGTTATTTTCTTTTCCCATCCTTAGTGGGATCTAATATGTGGAACTGCAGGAGATTACACCATACATATATATGCTTCTGCAAAAATCTGACTGGTGGAAACAATACAACTGCTTGTTGTCACATGAGAAGGCTATTCATATGCCATATTACTGCATGCAGGTAATAATTCTTTTCGCAAATTTTACGTGTGATATGATTTCCAACTTCTGGATGAATGTCTCAGTCAATTTCTTGTAACAGAACTGTATGGAAAACTATTTATAACATACCCACAGAAGTTGCTAAATATGTTCTTTGACTGTTCATGTCATCAGACACATTTTTGGTTTATATGATGCCTGCAGAATATGGATGAGTGAGTTACAATAGTTTCATATTCAATATGGTCAATCCAAGCTCTTTTGCATATTTGTAGTGAAGCATGTTTCATCCGTCTAAAAGAGTTTGACTGCATGTTTCATAACTTCACATATTCAGCAAATCATTACAAGTTACAATGGGCTATGTTTGATTCGGATTCATGTGGTATCTATAGTTGACCTTCCATGGGAAATTGGGAGGTTGGCAATGTTTATCCTTTTCTCGGAGTTCATTTATTTTTACTGATTTCTTTTGATCTCAACAATTACAGTTGAGCAAACTGCCAGTGAAGGCATCTGACTGCATCCCATTTTCGAACTCAATAATGGGAAGAGAGCTGTGCTTCACAAGTGTTAGTACAGGAGAGATGAAATGGTTGATAATAGCCACGACCCACCTAGAGAGCCCATGCCCTGCACCTCCTAAGTGGGATCAGATGTACAGCAAAGAACGTGTGGATCAGGCAAAGCAATGCCTGGAAAATCTGGGACGCTTCCCCAATGCCATACTCTGTGGGGACATGAACTGGGACGACAAGGGAGACGGTCCTTTCCCTCTGCAGGATGGGTGGACTGATGCTTGGGTTGAGCTGAAGCCTGGAGAAGATGGCTGGACCTATGACACGAAGGCCAATGGCATGCTGTCATGCAACCGCAAGCTGCAGAAGCGAATGGACCGGTTTGTGTGCAAGCTGGCAGACTTCAAGATCGACAGCATCGAGATGATCGGGAAGGAGGCAATACCGGGTGTCTCCTACTACAAGGAGAAGAAGATTCGGAAAGAGAGCCGAATGGTTCAGCTGCCTGTCTTTCCAAGCGACCACTTTGGGCTTGTTTTGACTATCACCCAGCAGGAGAAATGACAGCTTCTGAACAACTGTTACAGTGATCTTGAAGCATTTACTTTCATGCTCTTTTGCGTAATATTAAGAAATAGAGAGCAGTTCCACACTTCCACTGTTCTCATTTTAGTAAATTTGGTGGAGGCATCAGTTGGACGTGCAAATGGTGATATTATTACCACTTTACCAGGTGGCTACATGTTGATACCTGATACTTCGTTTCTCATCAATGTCTCATTGAGATGCTTTGGGTTGGCTAAAAGATATGCCCTCTCGATGGTCTTACTATTATAGCTGTACGGAAAGCCAGTAAAATCACCTTACATGTTAATTTTTGCCATTAAAGAAATACAGATACTGCTTCCTGCTAAATTGTCAGCATCTTCGAATCCCATGTGGCTCACATCACATGCTCAGATTCCAGGGACAAACCATTCTTTCAAGTTGTTCGCCTGGACTGAAATGGGCACTGTTTACGCTGGATTTTATTGTTCATGCTGAATTTTTGTGAGAGAAAAAAATCCTGCTCCGGCTGAAAAAAAAAAAACAAGCCAGCCAGTCGAAAACGGCATTTACCGGCGCGTTTGGTCTGTGGCACCAACCCATCCGAGAATGATCCGAACGTGCCTGCATGGAACCAACTGGTAGACCAAACACGTCACATGTACTATATGTAACCCCCATACAAGTTGTTGTACCTTCCACAGCAATTTAATTGACATGACAAGATACTATCAAGACGACATCAACAAAAAAGACATCCAAGAGCTAGAAATGCACGAGTTCGTGGGTAATCTAGCATGCTCAGCTTCTATATTCGAATCCCCCGTACAACTACGAGAAGATTCTAGCTGCTGTAGCTGCAGCAATGCTGCTTTTAAGAGCAGACAATCAGACCTAGTAAAAGTAATATATTAAAAAAAAAAGTCAAATGTCTTATAATTTAATATGGAGAGAATGCAGGGACATAGCTATAGAAGTATGATGAAACCATGGATTTCTTCTCCAAAGTTTGTCGAACGCTAGAAATGATAAGCGTACTGTTCTTTGCTTTTTTATGGCCAAATAATATTAGGATTGTGTTGCTTAACTTATGCAATAATTAGCCTGATTCTCTTGGTTACAAGAGATAAAAGCCATATTGATTCTTTTCATTTTTTTTAAAAAAATACTGTAAAATAGATTCACATTTTTAAATAGTGCCATCGACAGGATTTAAATTTTTAGATGGCAAATGAGAGATGTGGGATTGACAGGATTTAAATTTTTATGTGACAGATGTGACATATAGAAAAAATTCCTATTACTTTTATTCATGAGCACTAGAACTTCAATTGCTTATCTTATCTAAATTAATGTATGCTTTGTATTTCTTTTGTAAAATCTAAAATGTATTAAAGAGCTCTTAACTCAATACTATATTACATAGTACCGAAATATTTATTAATATTTGTGATGAATAAAAGCTGAAGTTCTCACAATCATAGATCTTGTTGTGCACCAGGGATATGTGTTTTTTATATACTACTAGAAGAATGATCCGCGTGTTGATGCAGGAATCGTAGGTGGACTTATACTACTTATATTTACTTATATCAACAGATAAATATTACAATATACATATTAGTGGACATTTTTTTGTTCTTTTATGTGGATAACTAAATATATGTTAGTAAATGATGTGGTTTGTTGATGTGAATAGCTTGAGTGAAGACCTAATCGTTAGAATCTTTGTGGGCTTGGGGCCCAAATAAGAAATCCTAAAATTCCTAGAGAAATCTCAAAGGCCCATTCATGTGAGCAAGAGAGGGGAAGTGAGAACCTTTAGTTCCACCTTGCTTGGTGAAGTGGAGGTATGAAAGTGCATCTAGCCCTTTAGTGGATTTTGGATGATTGAATGACAATGTGATTAAAGGTCTAACTCGTTTGCTAAGTATTGGACAGGAAATGGGTAATCTCATAGGTATTTGATGAAAGCCAAAATGATGTATTGTTGTATAAACAATCTAGTTTAAACACAAGACAACAATGCAAATGTAACTCATACAAGGCTTATTCATTATGGGATTTCGATGAGTCATATGAAAGCATGCACGTTGATGATTTTGATTAACGAGACATGAGGGATTGCATATGCAATGGTCTCACTTTCTAAAGCTTGCTACATTGAAAGACATTTATACAAATGATCTAAATGGACTGATCCAACATAAAAGTGTGACTTGATGGTTTGAGATGGTCAAGATAGCAAGGGAAGGGCTTCGAGGTACTAAACAAGGGTGAAGGGCAAGTGATGGCTTGGCGACCAAGGAACCTAGCTAGGGTGAAGAAGGAAGTACTTGCATTTAGTTGAGGTACCAATCGAACCTTGATGGTCACATTTAAGTGGAGGATCAAATCTTGGATAAAGTGTTGGAAGTGACTTGATACCTTTGGAGTTAACTCATAATTATTGGATGCAACTAAGTCATATGCTCAAGGAGAAAATCAAAGATGACATGATGACACCCTCACTTGGTGAAGATTGAAAGCTATGGCACTTCGGTTCAAAGGAAATCAATTCAAGCGTTTCAAATTCCATTTTTATTTAATCTTGAGTAAGTAGGTTATTGACGGTCGTTAACATCAATTATAAACTATCAACATATCCTGCATATATACATAATTCCATCACCAAACATAGGTTTAGGGGTTTAAACTAATAATTTCTATAAGTTTTGGTGAATCTGTGTTTATAGGAGGATTTAATCAAAAAACTGTCAAGGTGGACCTATTCGTCAAAGTAAATCACGTTTATCCATGACGAAACTGACTTAGAAAGACTCTAGAAGCTCTAGAAGACTCTCCACCGAAGATCGAGCCAAGTGGGTGATAGGGGTCCGCCCGGGCCCACCTACAGGGAGGCCTATGGGATCCACCCGTCAGCCTCCGCTTCGTATGTTGGTTTTCCACTACCATTGAGGTCCAATCTACGTCGTTGCTTTAAGTCAGTTTGATCCGAGGGCTCAGAATTGATGGCTCCCCCTATATATAGCAGCCCCTACCCCCCTCCTTGAAGTCATCCTGATACCCTAATTCATATCCTTCTCATCAGAATCAGAGCCAACAATCAAGAGAAAATTAGTCCTCTATAGGATCTAGTCTTCTAATTAGAAATAGTGAGATAGAGAGTGAAGGAAGATTTTGGAGGTAGTACCGGCCTATCGGTGCTTTCTCTACGGCCTGTACCTTGTCAGATTCAAGTTCTACCTGAGCTTGCGTCTAAGATATCTCTGGTAATAAACTTCTGATTCAAGTAAGTATCATGTTTATATTGTTCTTTAGGTTTTGCGACTCTTTTGAGTGCTTTAATCTATTGGCCATAGGTTAAAGTAGCATTCATAGTGTAAGCGTAGTGCTTAGACTCAGTTACTTGTGGATATACCCTACATTCTGGATCAGTGGTAGCTCGCGAGGGTGACTCTTATAGCCTCGTTGAATCCTCTGTAGTCCATCGTTTGTTTGTAGGCCGAGCAGGATCTAGTTACTATAGAAAACATACTCTGCCTATGTTTCCCTTAGTAACATCCCCATAATTGAACAATAGAAGACATAGTTTACCGACATTAGAACTAGAAGACCTTTGTGATCTCTATACTCTTGTTATCATAAGTCTTGTTGCTACTCCTGGTTAAGTTAGATTGTAGTTAATCTCACATGTTTTCCTATGGATATGATACTTAGAATACTTCCAAGTGAAAGCTATAGTGGTATCCGTGCGCTTATGGATTTATCTGTGTGCATCTAAAATATACCAACATAGGTATGTCGTACTATCAAGAGGGATGCATCATGTTGATAGATGACTATTCATAAGTGCTCAAGCCAACCCATGTGAGGTTTGAGAGAAAGAGCAAAAAAAGAGCTAACACAATTTTTTGTTGCTGGGCATACCGGACGTGTCCGGTATTGGCCTGACCCTGGTGACTTTCTCAGTGTTCTCAGGTTGGTTCGTCGAGATTTCTGACAAATGTTGGGAGTTCCGAGAGTCGGAAGTTCTGGCAAACATTAGGAATTCTAACACCTCACAGCGCCACTAACTTAGTGACCGTTGGAGCTGTACGGGCAATACCGGACGTGATACCGGACATGTCTGGTATTCCCCAATGGCTAGTTAATGGCTAGTTCTTTTTAAAGGGGCTATAAATACCCCTTAGCCTCCACCTTTGAAGGCTGCTAATTCGGTTAACATTCTCACATGTTTTTGAGCCTTGAGAACACTCTCCAACCATCTCTTAGTGAGTGATTGATTCAAACTTACAAAATCCATCTTGTGGGCTGAGTGAGATTCAAATTGAGAGCAAGCCACACTTGAGCACTTGTGCATATTTGTCAATCTTGTGATTTGCATTTGTTACTCTTAGACTCTTCGGTCCTAGATGACTAGGCATCGCTGAAGAGCACCCAAGACCTTGCGGTGTGCCTCAGAAAGTTTGTAACGGTTTGATTCCACCATCGCAAGGGAAGGGATCAACTAGTGAAAGGATGAAAAGGAGTTGGAAAATACTCCGGCTAGAGTGGCCTTCGTGGTCCTCTAGAACTGACCTTCGTTGGGTCGCTTGCAGCCCCCTCAACGGAGAGTAGGACTCGACAGGAGTCCGAACTTCGGTAAAACAAATATCGTGTCTCGATCTCTCTTTACATTTGGTATTTGTGATCTTTGTGTGTTGTTTTAGCTTGTATATAGGTTACCAGTAGTGGTCTGCAACTTGGATTGAAAAGAGAAATCAATCGGAGTAAGTTGAAGGGCTGGCTGGGCAGAACCCGTCTATATCGGACGTGTCCGGTATTGATACCGGACATGTCCGGTACTTGAGGACTGAGCCAGATTTATTTGTTTGATTGCTCTAACTTTGTGTTGTAGGGTTGTATCTCCTAGATACATTCTCAATACCTTGTGTACTTGGTATTTAACTTGTGAGGGGTTCAATTCTTTGATTTGGAATTTCCATTCTAATCGTTTCCGCATTTTGAAGGGTTGAATTTTTAGAAATACCTATCCACCCCTCTCTAGGCGGACATCCTTGGTCCTTTCAATTGGTATCAGAGCAAGGACTCACAAAAAGCTTCACTACTGTGGGAAAAGGATGTCGACGCCTAACGAGTCAGAGCCAATGCTTCTCCAAAATGATGGTTCAAACTTTCTATCTTCATCAATTCATGTACTCAATGCCTTTAGGGCTATTAGTCCTCTTGTTGAGCATATTATGGATGTAAGCATCCCTCTTCCTATAGTTGATTGGAGCAACTACAAAAATATTCCAAAAGAGGAAGAGAGATGCGTGCAACTCAATGCTCAAGCAATTAATGTCATGTTGAGTACATTGAGTGTAGAGGTCCTAGATGATGCAATCTTCAATGGACAAACACCTCTAGAAAGTGCTCATCTCATTTGGACTAGACTTGTTAATTTGTATGGAAAGTCCAAATGTGATGAGACATATGAGCTCGAGCCAATGGATAACGTGTTCATTGAGTCTTCATGCAGTGGAGAAACCTCAAGGCACCAGCAAAGCATCGAGCTAGAGCAAGAAGCGCAAGATGCAGATGTTGTATTATCTGACTGCATATACCAAATGTGTCCGGTATTGCTGGGTCAGCCAGGCAGCAAACCGACATCTACGACACTGATCAAGCTCGGTGGCGGCCAAGTGATGAGTCAACCTCAGTATCTCATGATACTCATCACTTGTGTCTCATGGACAAGAAAAGCAAGAAGAAAGCCTCCAAGAAAGATCGAGTGAAGGAGAAAGCACAAGTAGATGATCAAGATGAAAGTGATGTTGAAGTTGAAGACAACTACAACCTTGATCATCTTAGCCGCAAGGACAAGCTCATTATCATGAAGATAGTTGAAAAGAATGATGATCTAGAAGAAGAGAATGAGAAGCAAGAGCAATCACTTCAAAAGAAAGAAATGTTTCTCATCTCCAAGTTGGAAGAACTAAAGGAAGTACATGAAAGGTATGAAAAATTGTCAATTGAGCATGCCTTAGTTACTAACTCCTCTTCTAGTGTGTCATAACTAGAAAAGGACAACATTGAGCTCAAGGCAAGACTAGATGAACTATCAAGCAAATATAATGTTATCCAAGCTAACTATGTTCATCTCAAGGGCTCACATGAAAAGTTAGTGGAATCACATATCATGCTTGAGGTAGCTCATGAGGTTGTGATCACATCGGTAAAACCATCTCAACCACTCACTTGTACATTATCTCAATTAAATATCCCTTGTACTAATGAGTGTGCTTCTCAAGCAAGCCAATCTTTGATTGAGCAAAATTTCTTAGGAAAGAATGAACTCAAAGAAGAAGTTGAGAGGCTAAGAAAGGATGTGATTTGGTTGAAGGATAAGGAGAAAGCACAACCTTCTCAAGATAACCGTGAAAACATGGTGAAGAAGCTTGAGAGGGGATCAAACCTTGCTTCCTCCAAAATCCAACAAAAGAATCACACTTCATGCAACGCCAAAGCAACCAAGAGCAAGAAACAAGGAAAAAGATTATGCTATGGTTGTGGATTGTATGGACATGAGTGGGCGATGTGTCCACACAAGAGTTGGGCTGACAAGGTTGAAGCCGCCAATCAAAAGGCTTCTACCAAAGTGGTCAAGAAAGTGAAGAGTGATGAGCCAAGTGCTTGTCTCATATGCAAGAAGTTGGGCCATCCTACCACGAATTTCCCCTTGTACAAAGAGTCAAGAAAGAGAGCCCAAGTGACAACAAGAAGATGCTATGGATGCAATGAGACAGGGCACATGGTTGATAGGTGTCCCAACATGCAAAATAAGCATAGAGCAAATCAAGGCCGCATATGCTATGCTTGTAGAAGAAAGGGGCATCTATGCTATGATTGCCCAAATGGTAACACTCCTAAGCCAAACACATTTAGTTATGATAATATGCTTAGGAGAACCACAAATGAAGTTAGCACTAGCAAGGTGATGTGTTCACCACAAACTAGTACTAAAGCCATTTGGGTGCCTAAGCACTTGATGACTAACTCAAAAGGATCCAACAAGAGTTGGGTACCAAAGTGTGCTTAGGATGTTGATGTAGGACCCAACAAGAGTTGGGTACCAAAGCATGAGGATGAAGCCTTCGGGGTGCTTGAGCAATCAAAGTGAAAATACTCACTCACGCTATCAACCAATGCCTATCTTACTCCCTCATATGGTTGACCCAAAAAGAAATAAATTAACATAACCTTTACTTCATCCTCACGCTTGGTAAAAAGTACCTAAACCTGATAGGATATCCACTTTAAGTTTAACTTGCTCCAATAGCTCACAAATAAGCATGTTTGTGAAATATTGAAAGTGGCTAATTAGTCTCCTTTGAAAATTCTAGTGTTTGCCATATGGTGCTTTTAATGGCTCTCTAGCAGAGCAATTTACTTGTCGAGATGTAGGTATACAAGAGATAAATGAGTGAAATCAAGAATCACAAGAAGTGAATTACTTTGTTCTGTCTTGCACATACCAGACCTGTCTAGTATGGCAGGGGGCAGAACATCAATTCGGTTGCTGCTGAGTTATGGTAGTTGCAGCTTCATATATTCTTAGATTACTCAAAAGCCTTGTGATTCATTATGTCTAAGTGGTTGTAAGCATCTCCTAAACTCAATCTAAATATGGCATCTTACTATGTGTTGGTCAAAATAGAAAATTGACTCTCTCATATTCATAATTGAGTAAAGTGCTTGTGACAAGTTATTCAAATTACTTGTTGCACTTATTGAGGGGGAGCTCATATTTCTATTTTGCATCTTTGTGGACTAACGATTTGATCTAGAACACATTGTAGTCCTTTGGATGGAAATTGATTTCATATATAGCAGTGATTGTTTTGGCAAACAAGGTCAACATAATAATCATCATGTTATGTACCCTTTCTTAGTGGAAATCCTTGTGAGCTCAAGGCAAATGTATGTATTTACATTTATTGAAAGTGCATCTAAGGCTCTTTATATGCTAGAGTGTGCATTTGTGTGACATAGGATAGATGATTTTCAAAATCCCTAACTAGCATGTGTAGGTGGTGTGGATTTGAAAAACTATTTGATTCTTGGTCTTTGTGACCTCGCCTTGTCATGTTGTGATTATAGCTCTCCTTGACTGATTGTTTCGCTAATCACACATGACATGGTTCTCTTAAGTCCATAAATCCCTATGTCTCATTAAATCTCTCTCAAGTGATCAAAATCTTTCATATGCCAAATATTTGGAAAAGAGAAGTGCTATTCTTGGTATTTGGATAAGAAAAATGGTTACATTGAGTTTGGATAAAGGACAGATATCATTTTGGAATCAAGAAATCAAAATCTGGGGTAGATGGATGACACCTGCAAATACCGGACGTGTTCGGTATTGATAGCGGACGTCTGGTATCCATGGGGGAATTAGGTCAAGTACCCCTTTGGCCCAGGTCCGAGGCTCATTCCTTTTCACTCAGTCACAACCTCCAGTGCTGCCGTTGCTTGCTCTAGCCTTGCTCTCACCCCTGCACTTCGCTCGCCGTGGCTTGGTCCCTCCACGAATCGGCCAGGCTCCCCTAGCAGCCTCCGCTCCACCATGCCCTCACACTCCCTTCCTCCACACCATCTCTCGCCTCAGCAGTAGTGGGCAAGCCCACTGCAACAACTGTAGCAGCCTACATTGTCTCCTCGGAACCACGCCAAGCAAGGAGAAGGAAAGGAGAAAAGAAGGAAGAAGGATTGGAGTGTTCCTGCATCAAGAATCAAGGATCCCCTTGTTGGATTTGAAATCAATTTCAACTTCTCCATCCTAGGTATTTCAAATCCTGGAACCCGTCTAATCTATTAGATATGGCTTCAATTTCAAATTCCTTTTATCAAGATGCTGCATTGGTGGTCTAGAAGCCATGGTTAAAGTTTGAGATGGATTAGTTTCGATTCAAACAAGGACCAATCTTTCGAGGGCTCTACGCAAATACCGGACGCGTTCGGTATGCGTTAGGCTAGTGCAGGTGCTCTACACTCCTTGCTTCGTCTCAATCAAGAAGTGATTCTTTAGAGTATTAGTTACTTGTCTATAATGTTTTGTGAACCTACTGAACATGATTGGTTTAGGTGCTCGCAAAATTTGGATAAGTTAACTTGTTCTCTAAATTACCACTTAAAAGATTCTTGTGGACATGCTTATGAGATTCTTTGGTATGCCTATTTGGATACAGGGCAATAAGCATGGCTGGACATAAAGATGGAAAGATTGAGCCTAGGTCCAAGGCCAAGCATGATCATCCTACTTTTGAGAGGCACAAGAAATCATGGCAAGATATCCACACCAGGTTTGGTGAGCATAGCAGCAGTAGGAGACCTTCTAGAGCTACTAGGGGTGCTCCTTCTTGATGCTATCATGTGCGCTTGGTTCCCTGTAGTTCATAGATGCTCGTCTGAGCTCTAGGTTGAGCCACCGTGGCCTCCACCGGCGTCCCGCCATCGTCCCGCCCCGCCGAGCCACCATAGACGCCGCCGTCGTTGCTAGCGTCGACGAGAGGGCCAGCCAAGTGGTGCAATCAATGCGCTAGGTCTAGAGGGTCATCCCGTGAAGATGTCACCGTCGGCAAACTCGCCGTCAGCGAGCTCTAGCCGCGCCAGCAGCGCGCAGCGCCGCTGCTCTACTTTTGGTCACTGGCTGGTGGGGCCGACTGTCCAGTGGGTCCCAGTCGTCAGTGACAGCAGTACAAAAGATAGTTCATTTGAATTCTAGATTTCATGTGTTTTGTAAATTTTAGATCTCTAGTTGTATAGCTTCAAAAATTGTGAAATAAATTTGCTAGTATTCCTTAGGAAGTGAAGTATTTAAGAAAAATATGATCCTAACACTTACAGTAGAAATTTTGGAGGATTTAAATGGAAATTTGAAATGTGTTTTTGAATGCATGCAAACTTGTTTATTTTATATCTAGAGTTCCTTTGCACCAAAAATTATGAAATTTTTGTGGTAAGCTATTCTTGACATGTATGAGCTCTGATAAAAATTTGAGGATCAGTGCATGTATAGATTTATAGTTATAGATTTTTATTTTATAAATAGGTAATCCTTGTATGATTTTTTATAAATTATTTAGGAATCCAATATGCATGAAATTTGTTGAAGGTCATCCTACTACCAAAAGGATGCTAGGAAAAATAGGAAATCTGTTGCTTGACACTTTTCACTAAGGTTTTCTATTTTTGCTATTGCAAGCCTTTCTGTGTTGTTATTTTTATATAGAATGTTCTACTTAGTAAAATGGCATGAAATTTTACAGTAGTCTTTTGGTAGCATTAGAAAGGCACTGTAAATTTTGGGGAATTTATGATGCATATTTAGTATATGTTTATTATTTAACCTAAGTACATAAATAAAATGATAAATGCTTTTAAATAAATAGTTTGGGCTTCACCATTATGTTTTCTTGAGTGTAATTGGTATGCTTAAACTGTTGGTAGACTTTGTGTGGTCAAACTTTGAATGATTACACGAAGTAGAAGTATTGTTGCTTCATAATGCGAATTGAAATAGTTTCCGGACAGATTCTGTAGTTTGATAAGTTGCATGATAAAAATGAGGTTTGCTGTAAAGATGGTTAATAACAAAGTTGTAGAAAACTTCATCACATGTCTTGTGTTAAAATTTTAGGACCATAGGTCAAACGGTTTAGGAGTTACAGCTGTTTAAAGTTAGCTTTTCTGAATTTGCTTGCTCTCTGGAATTTCTGGACAGCACTGATATGATTGTCTGTTTTGGCTAAGATAAGTTGTGAATTAGCTTTTGTGAATTAAATAAGAGTTGTAGATAATTTTGTAAGCTTTCCAGAAAGTCCAGGATCACTGCATTTGGATAATTATAACTTCAGTTATGAGTAAAACAAGTAGCTGCTATTTGTAAAATAGTAGATGCATTGTTGAAGTATTTAATTACATATTCAAGAAGAGATATGCACCTACTCAGTAGAACATGATGCACTTGTTAACATATATGCATTCGCAATATCTTATGCCATATTCATGCATCTAGGATCGGAGGAAGAAATAACGTTGCTGGAATTCGATGAAGTAGAGGAAGGGGACCGGCAGGAGAATCCTCAAGTCACAGCTCCCGAAGGCGAGGAGCAGAATCCTAAAGAGCTTCCAGAGTGCCCTGACCACCGCCCCACTTCCTTTCTGAGAGGCAAGTCCCGGAGCATTATAAGTCTCCCCATATTTTACAAATGATTACTTAAGTACTTATGATTGATGCATTAGGTTATAAGAGTTGAATGGAACCACTTGATGCATATAAATTCCTTGTCTAGATATTACACATTTAACCGGTATAGGTCCAGGATCGAATATATGCTTAGCCATGCTTAGACCGGTAGAAGTCGGGTGATGTCCTATCACCTGTGAGATATAGGTGGATACTGGAGCACGGTTGGCTATATTTGCTATCGTGGAACAGAACCATGGGGTAAAAGAAAATCGAGGCCGGGCGGAGTCTATGCGCAGGATGACTCATGTTATTCCATCTGTGTCGATTAAGGACCGTACCATTGTTGGCGCTTCTGACAAGATTGAACCCATGCCTATCACTTAGCTGGCTGGATAACTCATTCTGACTGTGAAGCCGAGTAGCTCAACTCAGGCCGGGCCCCGTTCTGTTGTGCGCTCCTTGCGGGGGGCGATCAGACTGAGCCCAAGGGCAGGCTAGGCCTGAACGTCCTAGCGTCTGGTGTCCTAGATTGTGCGGCGCGGTATGGACCCACAAAATGTGTACCTGAGTTGTACCAAAGGTGACCTAAGGCTGCCTTCATGCGGTATGCCTGGGTTTGTGTTAGGAATAAATTCCCAGCTGGTTGAAATCGATTCGAATCGCTGTCTCTTCCGAATAGTGAGAAACTTGGCTAGTCCCAACATCGTAGTAACTGTGTTATGGAACATGATGGTTCAGATGAATATGGAATTACAATACCTGCTATGGTTACTATTGTATGCTTTTAAATAGATATACCACATGTTTGGCACATGATAGTTGATAATCCAGAGATGGATAGTCATAATTAGCTTGATAAAGGAATCATAATTGTACCACTAAGTCAATTGCTTTTATGCAAAATGTTGTCAAGCTATCTCCACTTATACTGCCTTGCATAATCCTTGGAGTCGATTTATTTCTGGTTTATGACGGGTAAGTCTAGCTGAGTACCTTCTCGTACTCAGGGTTTTATTTCCCATTGTTGCAGATGGCACTGTGTATCATGGTTATTGCAAGAGTTCCTTCTATCCCGCTATGGATGAGGAGTAAGCCTTGGGCAGGCTTCTTTATTAATCCCCATCTTTGCTTTTGTGGACTGTGATCCTACTTGGCACTGTACTAAACTATGTTGGCAACTTTACTTTCAAACTTAATTTGCTTTCACTTTTATCTATCAAACTCAGTTTGTAATAACTTGGTTTCATACTCTGATGATGAAAATATATATGTGAACTTTATGTAATATGTGGCATGTATGTTGAATCATGTATGATCTTGGTTGTTGTAAATCGTTTATCGAGACCCATCATGGTACTCAACGGACTACCGGGTTTATATGGGTTCAAGTATGATAGTGCGACCACTTGCGGGCTGCCATTGTACCTGTACTCTTATAAATTGGTCGGTTCTGCGACATAAATGTATTGCGAAGGACTAATAATAACTTGGTTGACATTTTGGGAAAAGAAGGTATATATTACTAATTTGATCTAGTTGTCCTTGCACCCTTAACCATTCTTTGTAAGTCTTGACTGTGTCATCCATGTATATATCTTCAAAATCTATGAAAGCCATGCTACTATTAGTGATCTGGCCATTGCAATATAATATAATATAATAATTCATAATAGGGCAGCAACATAACTTACCCATGCCTTGGCCCTGTCTATGCATATTTTTAAGCCACACCTTGTAATCATCAAGTGACTCATCTATGGAATGTTAACTATTTGATGCCACAGTTCTTGGCAATTTAATGGGTGTTATGTCCATAGTTCGCTCTGTTATTTGATCCCTTAACAATACTAATCTGACCTCCCTCTCCTCTGCATTACTTGATATCATTGTCTTTGCATCGACATCATATTTGATCTCGTTTAGTGTTGCTACAGAGTTGCCACTTCTCCTCTTGTAGTACAAGTAGTCCCTGGTACCATACCCCAAATTTGAGTTCATTGTTATTAAGTTACCAAACATGAGGTCGTCCCTGGCTATTGTATACCGAGCAAATTGTTGTCCCCCCAGTGCCCCCTTGCAAGTGAAAGAAACAGTCCATGTTTGTTCCGATCTGTCACAGAATGTAATGAGAAACATAAGCACACCCTAAACAATATTTAAAGAAGGAACAACTTGAGAATGGCAAACAATAATGTGTCCTTCATATTATTGAAGCATCTCACTACCGTTTATTGAAGGATCTCACTATTATTGAAGTATTTTGTCGAATTCTAAATCATTGCAGTAGCATCCAGAGAGACATTGTGCCGTTACCTGTCATTGTCTTGAGTAGAATGCTGGAGGTTTTCTTGTGATTGGCTACCATCACCTCCATCTTCATCGGCATGAGGTGTCACCGTCCTAGACAAAGGTGTTTGAAAAAGCGACATTGTCGCCCGAGGTCTAGACAATGAAGCAGGTGTTGGCATGTTGAACGCAGGTGACGTCGATTGAGTCTCCATTGATGCAATCTACAATCCAACTACATTGAACAAGTAAACTACATAGACACACAGGTACATGCATTACACTTTTGTAAGTGAAAAGTGAATAGATCAATGGCTTTAGGGTTACCGTAACTCTAACGAAGAGGAAGTCTCGGAGTCCTTGAGATTTTAGCACCGACGGTGGGGAGGCACGTCGTGGTGGCCTCCGGGTGCGGCCTGTTCTGCATCGGTGCCCCTCCAATGACGACACAATGGCGAAGACAAGTGGCGGCGGTGGGTGTAGATTAGGAACTGAGTTGGAGGAGGGAAAGGAAAGAATTGGAGGAGATGGGGAGGATAATGACGAAGTGGGGAGGTTAAGATTCGCTTTGTTCACATAATGGGCGGGGTATTAGGCAGTAAATGGCTGCATGCGGGCGCCAAGCCAATTTTTGGCAAAAATTACAAAAAAATAAGTGGGAAAAGGGTGTGCCACTTGTCACAGAACCGACCAATTTATAAGAGCACAAGTACAAAAACAATTGTCGAAACGATCAAATTCTCGCACTTGAGCCCATATAAACCCAGAAGTCAACTGAAACCACGAAGGATTTCAAACCAACTTGCATACAACCAAGATCATAGTAATTCAACATAACATATCATATGTTACAACATTTCACAGATGGTTTGCAATTAGACTACAACATCTCAGAGTCATCGTTATTACAAAACAAGTCTTGTAAAGTATGTGGAAGCAAATAGTTTAACTTACACACCTGAGTTTAAATACAAATACCAGTTTGCTGATCACAACCCGCAAAAGCATTCGGATAAGAGAAATAGAGATCATGCACGTGATCTAGTCTTCGGCACCCGCCGGGTGGAGACAATACTTATAAAAGCCCTGATATAGAAGGTCATCTGCAACAAGAGGGAATAAACCCTGAGTACGAGAATGTACTTAGCTAGACTTACTCGTCGGAAACCAAAACAAATGACACCAAGGATAATGCATAGCTTAATTTCGTGGATCCAGCTGACACTTTCTTTTTGCGGAAAAGCGTAAGTAATAATGATCAACTCTTAACCTGAACTAGCAGTGACTTTTAGCCATTAACCTATCATCTATATTAGCACCTGTACTAAGCAATCATTTGATTAAGATGCAAACATTAATAACCATAGCAGGTATAAATCGTGGCAACGTTATCATCATCATCCATTTAACCATATCATTAAATTAATTGAATCTATGTTGCCGCTGCTTAGTCAAGTTCTCACTATCCAAGAGAGACGGCGATTTGAATCGATTCCTATCTAGCTGGAAGGGTATTCCTAAACACAAACCCTGCTTCCCCTGTCAGGGTCGCAATCAAGTCACCTTTGGCATAATTCAGGAGTCACGAGTCCAAATAGATCAGCATTCTTAGAGAACCACTTTGCCAAGGTTGCTTGGGACTCTAACCCACCTTGGACTTATGCCAATGGCTCTCTGCACATCCTTACTACCTCTAGAATGCGTGCCACTGCTCGCGTTCCTGGCCTGAGTCAAGCTACTAGGCTTCATGGTCGTAACGAGTTATCCGGCCAGCTAAGTGTTAGGCTGCGTTCAACATGACATGAGGACGTACAGCATATCGCTCCTTAAACGACATAGATGGAGCCACTATGTCCAACCCAACATAATACTCCACCCGGTCTTAATTCATTATTAACATGGTTCTTTTGCACGATAGCAAATATAGCCAACCGTGATCCACCTCATCCTAAAGCTCGCAGGTGATAGGAAATCACCTGACTTCTACCGCACTAAGCATGGCTGAGCATTTAACCCGTTCCTGAACTTAAATAGGATTCAAGTGCGATACCTGGTCAAGGATAGATATATAATGCAACAATTGGTTCCAACCAATTCCTATACTTAATGCATCATCAACAATAAGAGATACTCAAGATATTTGTAAAAACATGGGAGACTTAATATGCTTCGGGGCTTGCCTTTCAGGAAAGAGGAAGGACGGTGGTCAGGGCACTCGGGCAACTCCTCCTCGGTGGCTGCTTCGTCGATTGCCTGCACCTCGGGCTCCTCTTCCTAGCTCGCTCCCTCGAACTCCAGAAGCGTCACTCCCTCCGGCACACCTATTGCATGTATGCACAAGATAAATATCATGGATGCACATGAATGAAGTTAGAAATGCTCGGGGAATGCACATGCTTACTGCAGTCCGCATTTTTCGACTTAAGCTATATTCAAATCACTTTAACTTACCAAGTTTATATAATCTAATGTACAATTGCTCATCTTCAGTTAAGGACCTAGCACCTGCACCTAAGCATGTTCTCAAGTTAGGCTAGCACCTAAACAATCAACAAGAACATCGCAACTGAGCACACACACAATCATTCGTATTTCAGCAAAACAGGAACTTATATAGCGGTACAGTAAACTGACCATAACTAGAGATCTACAAATTGAAATGATAGGCAGCAAGACAATTTGGAAAGCTTATGAAATTGCCTACAATTCATTTTCAGACCTCAAGGCATGATTCTAACCTTTACTAGGTCATATTTACAGAACCACATAATCAGGTCCAACAAGACAAAGAGCAAGCAAAACTGTGATCAAACTTTGAACAACTGTAGCTCCTAAACTACCAGGCCAAATGCCATCAAATTTTGATAGGAGCTAGATACATAAATTATCTACCACTTTTGTATTCACCACATTCCCATCAAACCAAAATATCATGGGGAACTTTGTAAAGTCCTGAGAACTGTCCAGAAAGACATAATGCAAGGAAATATTTATTAACTTATGTTGCAAACAAATAATTGGACAAAACCAACTTTACTCACTTATCACACATATCACAAGAACATCAGAAAGTAAAGTGTTCACCACCAATTCATTTCTTTTAATGCCTTTCTTAATTTATTTAATTAATTCAGAGAAATAATAAACATATATGAAAACTATACCAATTAATCAACAAAACTTACAGTAGGTACTACATGATCCAAGTAGACTAGTATAAAAATTTCACATCATTTGAGCAAGTATAACATCCTACACAAAAATGACAAGACATAAAGGCTTAAAATGACATAATTAGGAAACCCTAGTGAAAACTGTCAAGCAACAGATTTTATATTTTTCCTAGCATCCTTAAGGTACTAGGACATCCCCCACAAAATTTCATGGTCATTGGATTCATAGATAAATTACAAAAATTCACACAAGGATCATTCAATGATAAAAGGAAAATCTATAACTCCAAAATCATACATGCAATGACTCTTAAATTTTTACCAGAGCTTCTACTCATCAAGAGGAGCTCACCAACAAAATTTCATAATTTTTGGAGCACAGAAACTTAAGATATAATTTAAAAAAGTTTGCATGCATTTAAAAACACATTTCAAGTTTCAATTTAATTCATCCAAAACTTCCACTACAAGTGTTCATGTTATATTTTTCCTAAATACTACACTTCACTATGATCCTAACAAAATTGGAACCACCCAATTTGGATTTATAAAACTAGAGATACAATTTTTACAAAATAGCAATCAAATCTGGAATAAATGAGCTAGCTTTTGAATACACGGTCACTGTCAGGCGGGGTCCTCATGTCAGCTGGGCCTGCATGGTAGTGAGACGAAAGCAGAGCACGGTGGTTAGCTCGACGGGGACCGGCGGAGCTTGCCAATGGTGGCATCTCCGGTGATGATGACGGCACCAACGTGACCGCCTCGACCTCCCAAACCTATCAAGCTACAAGGATGGACCTATTGCTGGCGAGCAAGACGATGACGACAGCCATGGCGGTGCGGTGGTTTGGCTCGACGGTGTGACGCCGGAGCTGGCCACGATAGCTCAATCAACCGACACGTAGAGCTCCTACATGCTACTGCGAAGCTAACGCACAAGCTTTCATGGTGAAGGGCGGACGGAGGTGACCCGGCCACGGATCTCGACGGCTCGGCCATGGTGCCCAGCAGCGCGCGACCACATTCCGGTTTGACTGGACCGGCGGGGATGGTGACATCATCACCCAAGCATCAGTGATGTGACCACACCAGCGTCGGGGACCTCTCCGACCACCTCGGCGAGCTCTCCGACCACTTCATCGACCTCGGCGACCTCTCCGACCACCTCACTAGCTGATACACCACTCCAAGTCCCTACTGGACCAATCACCCATAGCTGCGCCCAAAAGATACAACAAGAGGTGCATGCGCTACTTTGTGAATTTCAGTTAAACATTGATGGTAATTTTGAGCTACCTAAGTCGTGCAAGTTGTTATTACTTAGGTTCTCCAAGAAGGAAGACAAGGATACATCAAGGATGGATTAGAGAGAAGAGCTACGTTCGAGTCAACCCAGCATGACAGAACCATCCAGAAGAAACAGTCATATCTTTTGTCTCCCAAAGGCTATGAAGGTGAATGAGTACTTGTTGGAGAGATCTTGAAGCCTCGTTTCCAATGCTATCATGCCGACCAAGTTTGGAGTGTCCAGCATGGCGTCCGACCAGTTTTAGTGAAGACTGCTCCGTAGCTCAATAGTCTGCATGAAGCTAAAGATCCCATGCAAAACTGTACCATTCTACAATAATTCGTGGTGCATAGCATGCATGGTTGGAAAGATGATGAAGTTAGCTTTCCAATGCATCCAACAGTTCATCATTTGGACTTCCTAGGAAGGAGTTATGACCAAAACATTAAAGACTGCACAGAAGCCTAGAAGACGCACGAAAACTTAAGACAACTTCATGAATGCTCTAGGCCGTTGACCTTCCACCTCCCAACCTGGCTTCTTTAGTTCACATCTATCTTAGAGACTTCTCATAGTATAAATATTACCTCTAGGCTACTAGAAAAGTACTTTTGATGATTTGATAATTCCAGTGATATTGCAGCCGAGCTACCGAGTGCTTACTCAAACCCTTGTTCTTCCTTGTTCTTCCTAGACTTGTGAAGAGATTCCTCTGGAATCCACTAGTTCGTGCTTTGCGGGTTCCAGTACGGCTGCCCCGCCTTGTGTGGATTAGCTCCGGTTGTGGTTCTATGGTCGTTCAGAGATCGAGTCGAAGTCTTCATGGTTTCGGTGCCTCTCTCCTCGTCGCCTAGTCGCATCCAACCTTGGCTAGGTATAAAGCTAGTTACTCCGCTGTTCTTCAGTAAGTTATCCTTTTATTTCCCGCTGCCTTGTTGCAAGTTATCTTAATCGTGACCTACTGTTGTGAAGATTGGGCCAACTCCCGTACTAAAATAGTTCAGTACCTATCAGTTGGTATCAGAGCTTCGGATTGACACGGTAGGTCTTGCCGTCATCCACATCGTTATCCTTGTTTAATCTACTTCATATATTTGTGTTTATTCATATCCTATAGTCCAAAGCCACACAAAAAAATACCTATAACCTTTTCGCAGTACTGTTACGTTGTGTTTTGTGTTCATCAAGTTGCTAGTCACCACCATTTATATAAAAAAAATTTAGTTATGTCGTTCGTTACCGCTGTCGGTGTTATAAAAAATAGATCAAAGAAAAAAAGGAAGAAAGAAAGATTAGTTTCAAAAAAAAGAGAGAGAAGTGAAAAGAATTTGAAGGATCTGTGTTGCGGTGTATTGCTGAAAATTTCAGTTTACATATTTGAGTTGGTGGTGATCTTGTTAGCAGCAATGTCGTATCTTTGAGCACATCAAACCACTCGGTTGGCAGTACCGTAGCCCTCCTTGTTAGCCACCTATAGCTCCACCAAAAACCTGAACCGGGACGTTCGATTCGTAATCCTTACGACCTCTCTACCACCTTCGTTGAAGCTACCACACTAGCACCATCATGGTCTTTGAGATTAGGAAAGAACTTGGGTAAGTAAGAGGTGAGATTGTGTGTTTCCACAAATTTACCTATTTCACTTTTTTTCTTGCAATTGGTCTAACATGGTAGGATCCAATTCGAGTGTTCATGGTGGGAACCACGGAGATGAAGAACCCCCTGTTGCACGGGCGGAGCTACGCCAAATGGCCAACTCGCTCTTAGAAGCGATGGAGAGGATGTTCAACGAACGTCTCCCTACAGCGGGTGGTCGAGGTCCACAACATCAACATGAAGACAATCACCATGAAGAATTTGGTGATGAAAATTTTGGTCTGGGTGCTGGATTTCATGGCCACGACATGCAATGGTCAAGGTGGTTCAGGGTGGAAGGCGTCGTGCTGATTTTGATCAGCGCGGATGGTGGACGGCGTGCTGAATTTGATCATCAGCGTGGAGGAGGACGTGGACGTGATCGTCGTGTACATTTTGATGATGAAGATGAGGATCATGATGAGTATGAAGCGGGATTTGATGATAATGAAAATCCTTTTGGTCACCATGAGCGTTTTGGACAGCCACATGAACATCAGTCGTGGTGCTGGTCATGATGGGGAAAATCATCATGGTCGTCACAATAGAGATGATCCGGATAGCATTGCTCGTGTAAAGTTAAGTGTCCTAAAATTTTCAGGGAAAGAAAATGCTGATGCTTATCTTGAATGGGAGGAGCAATGTGATTAGATTTTTAGAGTGCATAATCTTTCTGATCAGAGGCGTGTCAACCTTGCTTCTGTTGAGTTTTTGGGTTACGCTCTCACATGGTGGAACCAAGTTCAAGAAAATCAACATGTGTTGGGACGTGATCATATCAACACATGGGCTGAGATGAAGAGAGTGATGAGAAGACACTTTGTGCCATCAAGCTATCAGCGTGACCTCCGCAATATGTTACAAACATTGAGACAAGGATCAAAATCTGTTGATGGCTACTTCAAGGAGATGGAGTTACTCTTGGTGAGATCTGGAATTAGAGAAGATGAAGAGTCAAAAATGGCAAGATTTTTGAATGGTCTCAATGAAGAAATTTCAGGTTTTGTTGAGATGTTTCCATATCATAATTTGCAAGACCTTGTTGATCAAGCTATGCGCACCAAGAGGAAAATTTAGCAAGAGGGACGAAGAAGGTCTTATGGGAGCCAATCAATTTTAGCTCCATGGCATCGGCAGCAGCCTGGTACCTCTGTTGGTGGGGGAAGATCACAAGGAGTTGCTACTAGGCCTTCTCCATCCACAAAGACAATGGTTTCTACTGCTTCTTCACCTGCAATTCAGTAAGAACAGCGACGTCCTACTGCAAGCACAGCAAACCCTTCTGTTGCATCAGCTGCTGCTTCTTCTTCCCATACCCGAGGCATTGTTTGTCACAAGTGCCATGGTCGAGGACATATTGCTGCTCAATGTCCTAGTCGAAGGACCATGATTATAAATGAGCAAGGTGAGTGGGAATTTGAAAGTGAACCTGAGGAAGAAGCTCCAATATATGATGAAGAAATTATGCAAGATGAAGGTGATGAAATTCAACCTGATAATGGTGACAATAATTGCTTCATTTCTCGCCGAGTGCTTAGTGTTACTGCTGTCCAAGAAGAGAATAATTAGCGGTACAATCTTTTTCACACCTGGGGCATGATCAAGGACAAGTTGTGTCAAATCATTGTTGACAATGGCAGCTGCAATAATATTGCAAGTTGAGAATTAGTTGAAAGATTGGGATTGAAACAGCGGCGCCACCCTTCTCCATACAAGATGCAATGGTTAAATGATTGTGGTGCACTGCGTGTAACAAATATTGTGACCATTCCCTTCTCCACTTGGGCGGTTACAATGATCATGTGGAGTGTGATGTGGTTCCAATGGAAGCATGCCAATTGCTATTAGGAAGACCTTGGTTGTATGACCAAGATGCTCAGATTTGCGGTCGCGCCAACAAGATTGTTCTCATGTACAAAGGAGAGCGCATCACTTTGCTTCCCTTGTCACCGGAGGAGATTGTGAGGGATGATCTGAAAAGAAAATAGCGAGCAAGCGAGAACCACTTACGAGTGACACACAAACATAGTGAAGGAGTGTTTCCAAAGCCAAATAAAACTCCACAGCTACAAAGAACCGAGCCAAAGGGAAAAGAGGGTTTAGTGATGATGGCTAGGAAGGGGGATTTAAAAGAATTGAGTGAACCCAATGATGTGTTCTATGTACTCCTGTACAAGGACAATTTTCTTGTCACTAATGACTTACCCTCTACTTTGCCTAGTGTTGTTTTTGATGTGTTACAGGAATATGAGGATGTCTTTCTGGATGAAGTGCCACCAGGACTACCACCTAAGAGAGGAATCGAACATCAAATTGATCTTGTGACCGGTGCTTCACTCCCAAACCGTGCTGCCTACCGCACCAACCCGGAAGAAACCAAGGAGATTCAGCGACAAGTGGAAGAATTGATGAGAAAAGGGTACGTACAAGAAAGTCTGTCACCTTGTGTTGTTCCTGTCCTTTTAGTTCCTAAGAAAGATGGGTCTTGGTGGATGTGTGTGGATTGCCGAGCAATAAATAACATTACCATAAGGTATAGACACCCCATCCCTCAGCTGGATGATATGCTTGATGAACTTAGTGGTGCTATCATATTCACTAAAATTGATTTAAGAAGTGGATACCACCAGATTCGCATGAGAGAAGGAGATGAATGGAAGACAGCCTTTAAAACAAAATTTGGGTTGTATGAATGGTTGGTAATGCCCTTCGGGTTAACCAATGCACCAAGTACATTTATGAGATTGATGAATCATGTGCTTAGAGCTTTCATTGGCAAGTTTGTTGTTGTTTACTTTGATGACATCTTAATTTACAACAAGTCTCTTGATGAACATGTTGAACATATCCAATGTGTGCTTGCTGTCCTACGTGAACAGAAATTGTATGCTAACCTTGAGAAGTGCACCTTTTGCACCGACAAGGTAGTCTTTCTTGGATTTGTTGTTACAGGACAAGGAGTGGAGGTAGATGAAGAAAAGATCAAGGTTGTATGGGACTGGGCGCCTCCACAGAACGTGAGCCAAGTAAGAAGCTTCCTTGGACTTGCTGGTTTCTATTAGCGGTTCGTGAAGGATTTTAGCACTATTGCTGCACCAATCAATGAGCTGACAAAGAAAGAAGTGCTCTTCAAGTGTGGAGAAGCACAATAGAAGGCATTTGAAGAATTGAAGATGAAGTTAACAATAGCCCTAGTCCTTGCACTCCTAGATTTTGGTAAGTCATTTGAAATAGAATGTGATGCAAGTGGAGTTGGGATTGGAGGTGTGCTCATGCAAGGACGAAGGCCAATTGCATACTTCAGTGAAAAGCTAAGTGGTCCAACTCTAAATTATTCAGTTTATGATAAAGAATTATATGCTCTTGTTCGGAGTTTAGAAACTTGGCAACATTACCTTTTTCCTAAAGAATTTGTGATACATTCAGATCATGAATCATTGAAACACCTTAAAGGACAACTGAAACTGAATAAAAGACATGCAAAATGGTGTGAATTCATTGAATCATTTCCCTATATTGTCAAGTACAAGAAAGGAAAAGAGAATGTTGTAGCTGATGCGTTGTCTCGACGTCACACTTTGCTAACCCAACTTGACACTAAGATTCTTGGATTAGAAAACATAAAAGGTTTATATACAACTGATTCATATTTTGCTGAACCATATTCCAAGTGTTGAGATGGCAAAGGATGGAAAAACTTTCATGTGCATAATGGGTTTTTGTTTCGAGCTAACAAACTATGTATTCCAGATTGCTCTATTCGAATTTTACTTGTGCAGGAAGCCCACGCAGGAGGACTCATGGGCCATTTTGGTGCCAAGAAGACAGAACAAGTCCTTACCGACCACTTCTTTTGGCCAAAGATGAGAAAATATGTGGAGAGACATGTTCTTCGCTGCGAATCATGCCACAAAGCTAAGTCTCGTGTGAACCCTCATGGATTATACACTCCTCTGCCTATCCCTACTGTGCCTTGGGAAGATATCTCCATGGATTTTGTCCTTGGTTTACCTCGAACCAAGCGAGGAAGGGATTCCATCTTTGTTGTGGTTGATCGTTTTAGCAAAATGGCACATTTTATCCCATGCCACAAGAGCGATGATGCTTCACATATCGCTGAATTATTTTTCAAAGAAATTGTACGACTACATGGAGTGCCACGAACCATTGTTTCTGATCATGACATCAAATTTTTGAGTTACTTTTGGAAAACTTTGTGGGGAAAACTTGGAACACGGTTGCTGTTCTCTATGACGTGTCATCCATAAACGGATGGACAAACTAAAGTTGTGAATCGTACTCTATCAATGCTACTACGAGCTATCCTCAAGAAGAACTTGAAACTTTGGGAAGAAAGTTTGCCACATGTCGAGTTTGCATACAACAGGGCAGTACACTCGACCACTAAATTTTGTCCATTTGAAATTGTATATGGGTTTAAACCCATTGCTCCCATAGATCTTTTGCCTTTACCTATGCAGGAACATGTAAACTTCGATGCAAGCAAGCGAGCCGAGTTTGTCAAGAACCTTCATGATAGAGCTCGGACAAACATTAAAAAGATGACCAAGATGTATGAGAAGCACGCCAATAAAGGTCGAAGGAAGGTGTTATTTGAACCAAGAGATTTGGTTTGGGTGCATCTACGCAAGGACAGATTTCCTGAAGAACGCAAAAGCAAGTTGCAAGCCCAAGCTGATGGTCCTTTCAAAGTGCTATGCAAGATCAACGACAACGCTTATGAAATTGATCTGCCTAGAACTTATGGTGCGAGTACCAATTTTAATGTGGTCGACCTATCTCCATTCTTTGGATTGGAAGAGTCGCAGACGACTCTTTTTCAATGGGGGAGGATGACGCCAGCGTCGGGGACCTCTTCGACCACCTCGGCGAGCTCTCCAACCACCTCGGTGAGCTCTCCGACCACCTCGGCGACATCTCTGACCACTTCATCGACCTTGACGACCTCTCCGACCACCTCAACAGCTGATACACCACTCTAAGTCCCTACTGGACCAATCACCCGTAGCCGCGCCCAAAAGATATAGCAAGAGGTGCATGCGCTACTTTGTGAATTTCAATTAAACATTGATGGTAATTTCGAGCTACCTAAGTCATGCATGTTGTTATTACTCAGGTTCTCCGAGAAGGAAGACAAGGATACATCAAGGATGGATCAGAGAGAAGAGCTACGTTTGAGTCAACCCAGCATGACAGAACCATCCAGAAGAAACAGTCATATCTTTTGTCTCCCAAAGGCTATGAAGGTGAATGAGTACTTGTTGGAGAGATCTTGAAGCCTCATTTCCAATGCTATCATGCCGACCAAGTTTGGAGTGTCTAGCGTGGTGTCCGACCAGTTTTAGTGAAGACTGCTCTGAAGCTTAATAGTCTACATGAAGCTAAAGATCCCATGCAAAACTGTACCATTCTACAATAATTGGTGGTGCATAGCATACATGGTTGGAAAGATGATGAAGTTAGCTTTCCAACGCATCTAATGGTTCGTCATTTGGACTTCCTAGGAAGGAGTTATGACCAAAACATTAAAGACTGCACAGAAGCCAGAAGACGCACGGAAACTGAAGACCACTTCGTGAATGCTCTAAGCCATTGACCTTCCACCTCCCAACCTGGCTTCTTCAGTTCACTTCTATCTTAGAGACTTCTCATAGTATAAATATTACCTCTAGGCTACTAGAAAAGTACTTTTGATGATTTGATAATTCCAGTGATATTGCAACCGAGCTACCGAGTACTTACTCAAACCCTTGTTCTTCCTTGTTCTTCCTAGACTTGTGAAGAGATTCCTCTAGAATCCACTAGTTCGTGCTTTGCAGGTTCCAGTATGGCTGCCCCGCCTTGTGTGGATTAGCTTCAGTTATGGTTCTGTGGTCGTTCGGAGATCGAGTCGAAGTCTTCGTGGTTTTGGTGCCTCTCTCCCCGTCGCCTGGTCGCATCCAACCTTGGCCAATTATAAAGCTAGTTACTCCGCTGTTCTTCAGCAAGTTATCCTTTTATTTCCCGCTGCCTTGTTGCAAGTTATCTTGATCGTGACCTACTGTCGTGAAGATTAGGCCAACTCTCGTACTAAAATAGTTCAGTACCTATCAATTAGTGTGTGATGGAGAAGACAAGATGAAAGCTTGGGAAGGAAAAGGAGAGCGGTGCAGTGCTGGCCACAGAGAGCGCCACTCCAGCAAGGTCCGGACGGTGGTGGAAAGCGAAATGTGGCCACTACTCGGTTCACCGGGTCAACGACGTGATGGACGAGCTAGAGGAGGCTACAGTAGAGCTATGGGTTCACTAGAGGCGGTGATTATGCGGTGGCGAGTGAGATAGGCGACGGCGCTTGCTCGGCGTCTATGGCGGAGCCGGTGCGCTGCTGCTGCTGCTATGAGTAGAGGAGGCAAAGGAGAGTGAATGAGAGCGAGCAGGGAGGGCAGGAGGACGCGACTTCAAGCAGAGGACACCGGGCAGTGGCGCCAGGCCGGCCACGGCGCATGGCGGCCACGCGGCGGTAGAGGCCTACTGCCGGTCAGCACTGTAGCAAGTCTGAATTTTTCGATTCAGTTACCAAAGGTGCCGACTGACAGCGCCATTTCCATGATCCACAACTTCCAAACCATGATGATCTAGCTCATGGTGTAGTTGACAAAGTTGGAGATCAACACGAGGGCTACAACTTTGCCAATTGGAGCCTAAGCTGATTCGGCTTGGTTAGGGAGCTACAAGGCTAACAAGTTGGGTAGAGGAAACTAAAAATCGATTTGTGACTTAGAAAATTTTCAGAGTCTCCAATTATAGCTCAAAACTGACTTGTGGACCCTTTTCGAGTATGTTCTGCACATTTTCATGAGATGGCCATAAAATAACTTTTGTTCCTTATAAAATTTGCTACAACTTTGCTTTAGGTTGCTCAGACATGCAAACACTCTAATCTATACTTTTTAAACAGTCAAACCAAGGAGCTCTAGAGGTCAACACTAGTCAAGGAAACTTAATTAGGCAAAATGATCAACATGAACATTGTTCCTAATGACATTCTAAGTATAACTAAGTTGCTTAAGAGGATAATTAGCCACACCACACATTGGTCACACCAAAATCAAGCATCACATGTATTGAAACAAGGAAGAATAAGTGACTTTGTTACTTCTGTTTCAAAACCATGTTTCATGTGTTTCATGAGTTTGTGGCATTGTACTGGCTAACCATGTGTTCACTAAAGTGAGTTGCACATGTTGCACTTGAGTGTTACACACTATTCATTTCCTAAAACAATCACACATAGAATGTAACAATATGTTGCAATGTTTCAAAAGCATGTTTCATACAATTCTAACTCATGAATGGATGAATGATGCTCATGTTTATGAAATGCAAGTGCAAATGTGGAAGCCAAACACCTGAGGTGTTACAGCCCTCCCCCCTTATAAAAATCTTGTCCCGAGATTTGACAAGCGTACCATTGTTGATAGAATTCCTTATAACCGTCCCTCAAATAATCTTCTCTTTCCCACGTTGCATCGCATTCACTACCCTGATTACTCCACATGACCTTGTAAAACTTGACATCCTGACTCCGAGTCACTCGCTCCTGAGTGTCAATTACTCGGACCGGCTTTTCTTCAAAAGTCAAATCATATTTTAACTCGATATCCCCCAGTGGAACTCTCTCTTTAGGGACGCAAAGACATTTCTTCAACTGGGATACATGAAAGACATTGAAGATAGCACTCATTTCAGGAGGTAATTGGATCTTGTATGCTACCTTACCACTTTGTCCAATGATTTCAAACGGACCGACGTATCTCGGCGCAAGCTTTCGCTTCACACCAAAGCGTTGGACACTCTTCACGGGTGAGACTTTCAGATAAACAAAGTCTCCAACTTCGAACTCAATAGGTTTTCTATGACGATCAGCATAACTTTTCTGCCTAGCTTGAGCTACGGCCATATGGGTTTGGATAGTATGGACTTGTTCTTTAGCTTCTTGAACAAAATCAATTCCATAACATCTCCTTTCACCGGCTTCAACCCAATTCATCGGGGTTCTACACTTCCGACCGTACAAAGCTTCAAACGGTGCCATCTTGATAACTATTATTGTAAGAGAATTTAGCTAGGGGCAACCACTTTTCCCATGAACCCTTAGCCGAGATGACACATGCTCTCAACATATCTTCTAAAATTTGACTCACTCGCTCAGTTTGCCCATTGGTTTGCGGATGATAGGCAGAGCTTCTTACTAACTTAGTTTCCAACAATCTGTGTAAGTGCTCCCAAAAATGAGCAGTGAACTATGGTCCTCTATCAGAGACAATAGTGCGAGGTATCCCATGAAGTCGGACTATTTGATTAAAGTACAATTCCGCATAGTCAGTTGGACAAAAATCTATGTGGACAGGAATGAAGTGTGTAGACTTGGTCAGACGGTCTACAATCACCCAAATGGAGTTAAAATTCCTCTGAGTAGTAGGGAGTCCAATAATAAAATTCATACTTATCTCCTCCCATTTCCAACCTGGAATAGAGAGTGGCTGAAGCAATCTAGCCTTCATGTGTATAGCTTTAACTCGACAACAAGTGTCACACCTAGCCACATAAGCGGCTATCTCTTTCTTCATCTTGGTCCACCAAAATCGAGGTTTCAAATCATGATACATTTTGCTACTACCAGGATGAATAGATAACTTCGAGGAATGTGCTTCGGATAGGATTTGATTTCTAAGCTCTCTATCCTTTAGAACCACTAACCTATCCTTGAACCATAGCACGTCATTCTCATCTACCCGAAAATGCTTGGTTTCTTGCTCTTTCATCTTGCGCTTGATGTGGAACACACCTGAATCTATTTTCTGTAGCTCGATAATTCGACTCTGTAGAGTACAACTGACAGTGATGTTGTGAAGGACTACAGGATGTAGGAGTTTTGACAAATGGAAGTCACTTTCAATCAAAGAGTGGCAATGAGATTTCCTGCTCAAGGCATCCGCAACGACGTTTGCCTTGCCAGGATGATAGTGCACTTGGAGGTTATAATCCTTGATCAACTCGAGCCATCTTGTCTGACGCATATTTAACTCCGGTTGAGTGAAGATGTACTTAAGACTTTTATGATCAGTGTAGATATTGCACACATTGCCAAGCAAATAATGTCTCTAGGCCTTCAAAGCATGAACAACTGCAGCGAGTTCTAAGTCATGCGTCGGATAGTTCACCTCATGCTTCCAAAGTTGGCGAGAGGTATAAGCAATGACTCTACCCTCCTGCATAAGTACACCTCCTAAACCTATCTCTGATGCATCGCAAAACACATCAAAAGGTTTCTCGATATCTGGTTGCACCAAAACCAGAGCCAAAGTTAGAAGGGTTCATAGGGTGTGAAAAGCCGCATCACACTTGGAAGTCCAGACAAACCTCATGTCTTTTTGCAGCAACCGAGTCATAGGCTTGGCTATTTTTGAGAAATCTAGGATGAAGCGATGATAATAGCCAGCCAACCCTAGAAAACTCCAAACCTCATGCACTGAGATTGGAGCCTTCTAGTCCAACACTTCTTGCACCTTGGTGGGATCCACCATAATTCCACCATCGGACAACATGTGTCCAAGAAAAGGCACCTCACAAAGCCAGAATTCACACTTGCTGAACTTTGCATAAAGCTTGTGTTCACGCAATCTAGTGCGAACCACTCGCAAACGTTCAACATGATCTTCTTCATTCTCAGAATAGACCAAGATATCATCTATAAATACCACCACAAATTTGTCCAACTCAGGCATAAACACTGAATTCATCAAATACATGAAGTGTGCAGGGGCATTGGTCAATCCAAAAGACATAACAAGATACTCATACAGACCATATCTTGTAGAGAATGCAGTTTTTAGAACATCCTCAGACCGAATTTTGATTTGATGATAACCAGATCTCAAATCAATCTTGGAAAAGACTTTTGCTTTAGACAACTGATCAAATAAGATATCTATGCTTGGTAGAGGGTACTTATTCTTGATTGTGACTGCATTCAAAGGCCTATAATCTACACACATGCGTAGGGATTGATCCTTCTTCACAAAGATAGCTGGGCACCCCCATGGAGACGAACTAGGATGGATAAGGCCTTTCTTTAGAAGTTCATTCAACTAGGTCTTAAGTTCGGCTAGTTCGTTGGGAGGCATTCTATAAGGCCTTCTAGAGATGGGCGTTGTACCAGGTAGCAACTCTATCTTGAACTCCACATCCCGATCCGGGGGCAATCTGAGCAAATCATAGGGGAAAACATCTAGAAAATCACACATGACAGGGATGTCTGCCATAACCTTTGCTTGCACCGCATTAGCCGCACAAGAAAGATTGATGTCCTTGGGTAGCTGTACTAGAAAACCCTCCTGATTACAAGGATCTCTGAGCATGACTACTCTAGTTGATGTATCAATAAGCACTCCATGACTGCTCATCCAGTTCATTCCCAATATCACGTCGATACCCAGCCCCGGTAAAACTACCAGATCAACCTGATAACTTCGCCCCTCTAACTCAAGTTGCACGTCCCTGACTACAAGCTTGGTTGGGATAGTACCACTGGCAGCCCTAATACAATAACCCTCACCCTCAACAGTGTATGTTTTTTGCATAAACTTGGATGCAAATGCGGGACTAATAAAAGAATACGAAGCACCCGAATCAAATAGTACAACTGCAGGGTGTTGATCCACTAGAAACTTACCAGCCGTTACTACCTCTCCTAATGGAATATCAGCAATATTAGTGTGGTTCACCTGCCCCTGATAGCCACCTTGGTAGTTATTCTTCTTAGGGTAAGGGCACTCCCTTGCCCAGTGACCTATCTTGTTGTAGTTCCAGTATGGCATGTTGCTTGGAGGAGCCTTGGAACTGCCTTGACTGGTAGTGCCCTTGGGAAGAGCAACTATAAAAGCCTTGCGAAATCCAGTCCTGCCTAGATTCTTCTTCTGTGGTGGGCGGAACTTAGCAGCTGATGTCGGAGGACGGAATGGAGCCTTATGTGTGACTAGAGCCTTGGATTGTGAGGTACCCGCCTCATAGGCCCCCTTACGATTCTTTGAAGCAGCATATACAACATTGTTGTTCTCTTGAGATAAAGCATCACTTACAAACTCATTAAAATGAGCACACTTGCAATTTCCCATGGTCTTCATCAATTTGGGACTAAGTCCCTACTTGAAACTAGCGATCTTCTTGGCATTAGTGTTAACAAACTCAGTAGCATACCTTGTAAGGTTATTGAAAGTCTGCAGGTATTCATTCAAGCTCTTGTTTTCCTAGGTCAGCTTCATGAACTCTATATGCTTGATTGCCATGAGACCAGGAGGAATATAATTTCCCCTAAAAGTAGACTTGAACTGATCCCAAGTGATTTGGGCATTAGCGGGCATAGTGGACTGATGATGACTCCACCAAATACCAGCTGGCCCATGTAGTTGGTGAGATGCATACTCAGTCTTCAGCACCTTAGTCAAGCGAAGCATATGGAATTTTTGCTCGAGAGTGTTCATCCACTCATCAGCTTGGAGGGGCTCTTCAGCCTCCTTGAAGATCGGTGGTTTAGTGTCAAGGAAATCTTTGAAGTCGCTATACTGATTTGGTTCTGGTCCTTGGCGTGCACCACGACCATCATGATTTGCAATCATGCGGAGAGCCTCAGCCATAGTGCGCTGTCCTTCCACAAGAATTGCCATCAATTCCGTTGGTGTGGGTGGTGGTGGTGGTGGAAGATCATCATCATCACCAGCCGCACCAATGGAACGAGTGCGAGGCATCTGCAACAATCCGCAACCAGCAATTATTGGTGATGTTAGCACATTGGGGAGGAATAATGTAATTACACCAAACTAAATTTACTAGAGAGAATGTAAAATTCATACAATAAATAGAGGCAATAATTCATTCTCCAATCATCACATCACCAATTTAATTACTAGCGCCATACGCAGTGCATTCTAACATGACAAGTTTTAAACTTAAACAACAAGATACGCATCCCGAAGGGAGCGGATTAAGGTACATTGCACGCCAAGTTCGAATTACAAGGTACATCCAACATCCGTCATAGTACTAAGTCCATTACTTCAATGACTGCAAAAGCTTAAACTAGTGAGACTTGCTAACTAACTACTCATCGAAGTGATCCCTGTCCACATCAGAGATGCCCTGGACTTCTTTAGAATCTTCATCTTCTTCTTCATTTGCAGGTTCAGCTACATTGGCATCCATCTGCCCATCCTCTTCTTCTTCATTGGCCTCAATCACTTGAGGTCCACCCACATTAGGATACCTTGGTATGGGGTGAGGAATAGGAAATAGACGGTTGTTCAGTTGATGGTGCTCAACCTGAAGCTCTTCAAGCTGCTCTTAGAGCTCATGCTCCCTTTGAAAAGCATTGTGGTTAGCCATGATCCAGCCCTGACATCTTTCTTCTACCAACTCTAGGGCTGCATCTCTATGATGGGTCACACGATCCAACTCCTGTGCTGCCTCATCTCTCTCCATGGTGAGGTTCAGAAGCTGGTTATGAAGCTCGTCTCTCTCGAGTGCAGTTTGCCCCCACTACTGCAGGCTGATAATTTGCACTACCTCGAAATCTCCTCTACTTCTAGCTGAGCTCACCCACATGCCTCCACCCTACAGCGATACTTGTAGGCACACAACCTAAACTTGTGCTGGGCTGCCATTGCCTTGCCAGCTTCTTCTAACACACTAAAAAGGGTGTCCTGCCTGACTCGACAAAGCTTCAAGATAGCCATCATAGCACTCATTCCCACATTGTCACTCTAAACATGTTCACCATGGCCTAACCCACTTCTTGAGTCCATTCAGCAGCTGTAGGAGCCACTCGAGGAATGGATGAAGCTGGTCCACCCACCAGTTCATCTCTAAAACTCTATGCTATGTCCATAAGCACATCAAGGGCAGCAACTTGTGTGGCTTCCCATGGGCTTTGCCCATCAGTCTCAATGCTCCACCCATGCCATAACAGTCTCGTGGGGTTCTGCGGCACTATAAAGGTCACAATGTACCATGGCACATCTCCCAATGGCACCGTCTGCCTCCACGTATAGCGGGGTGTCTCTGGGTACCCAACTAAGCTTAGCACCCTCCAGAGCAAGGTAGGTGTACCAAATTGGTCCAAAAAGTGCTGCTACCTAGGAGGAAACATGGGCACGGCCATCTGTATCAAAAAGGGATGCAACTCTCATGAGAGGATTATTTTGTTGAGAGATGGAACTTAAAACTTGGGATAAGCAATTATAAGGGAGGGAGTAATGCAATATGAATAATATGAGTGAATATGATGCATGCTCGTTTCGTATGTCCTCACAAACCTAAGAAAATTTAAGTCCTAGCGGGATATACGGTGGCATACATACGTTCTCTCAATTAGCGGTAACTAGTCGATCTACACGGTGCGTTGTTAGCGTACCTGCAAAAAGTTTCATTACAGCCCAACCCAACAAGATATAATGCTAACAATGAAAGTAGTAAACTAAGATACTCTCCATATATACATCCCCAGATATATATACTTTGGTATTCAAACTACCCGACAGATGTACCCATAATTAAGTACCTTCATATGTACATGTGTGCAACATGTAAATATTCCAGTAACCACAACTAACTCACCCCTAGACCGACGGTTGGACGGTCATGCTCTCACAACTCACACTTACCTTAGCGTAGAGGCAATTGATCCATACATTATCATTCAAGCGAATGGCACCCATGCAATAGCACGCCGCATGGATGACAAAATAGAAACAATCAATTTCCCCCAAGTTAGTAATTATATAAGCCACCTAGAAGTCCTTAAGTGGGCTACAAGGGATGTGATCATTAGCACACTATAAAATTTCATATTTTTAAACACTTATATATAACTATAAGTTGGAAAACTATTTTCACAACAAAAACTTTTGTTTTTAAATACCCGTATGACATGTTTAGTGTTGAATCTAGCTCTGATGCCAGCTGTCACAGAACCGACCAATTTATAAGAGCACAAGTACAAAAACAATCACCAAAACGATCAAATTCTCGCACTTGAGCCCATATAAACCCGGTAGTCAACTAAAACCACGAAGGATTTCAAACCAACTTGCATACAACCAAGATCATAGTAATTTGACATAACATATCATACGTTACAACATTTCACAGACGGTTTGCAATTAGATTACAACACCTCAGAGTCATCGTTATTACAAAACAAGTCTTATAAAGTATGCTGAAGCAAATAGTTTAACATACACACCCGAGTTCAAATACAAATACCAGTTTGCTGATCACAACCCGCAAAAGCATTTGGATAAGAGAAACAGAGATCATGCCCATGATCTAGTCTTCATCACCCACCGGGTGGAGACAATACTTACAGAAGCCCTGATATAGAAGGTCATTTGCAACAAGAGGGAATAACCCTGAGTACGAGAATGTACTCAGCTAGACTTACCCGTCGGAAACCAAAACAAATGACACCAAGGATCATTCATAGCTTAATTTTGTGGATCTGGCTGACACTTTATTTTTGTGAAAAAGCATAAGTAATAATGATCAACTCTTAACCTGAACTAGCAGTGACTTTTAGCCATTAACCTGTCATCTATATTAGCACCTGTACTAAGCAATCATTTGATTAAGATGCAAACATTAATAACCATAGCAGGTATAAATCGTGGTAACGTTATCATCATCATCCATTCAACCATATCATTAAATTAATTGAATCTATGTTGCCGCTGCTCAGTCAAGTTCTCACTATCCGGGAGAGACGGCGATTCGAATCGATTCCTATCCAGCTGGAGGGGTATTCCTAAACACAAAACCTACTTCCCCCGTCAGGGTCGCAATCAAGCCATCTTTGGCATAATTCAGGAGTCATGAGTCCAAACAGATCAGCATTCTCAGAGAACCACTCTGCCAAGGTTGCTCAGGACTCTAACCTGCCTTGGACTTATGCCAATGGCTCTCCGCACATCCTTACTACCTCCAGAATGCGCGCCACTACTCACATTCCTGGCCTAAGTCGAGCTACTAGGCTTCGCGGTCGGAACGAGTTATCCGACCAGCTAAGTGTTAGGCTGCGTTCAACATGACATGAGGATGTACAGCGTATCGGTCCTTAAACGACATAGACAGAGTCACTATGTCCAACCCTACACAAGACTCCGCCCTGTCTTAATTCATTATTAACATGGTTCTTTTCCACGATAGCAAATATAGCCAACCGTGATCCACCTCATCCTAAAGCTCACAGGTGACAGGAAATCACCTGACTTCTACCGCACTAAGCATGGCTAAGCATTTAACCTGTTCCTAAACTTGAGGTGTATCATGAGGTGACAGAAAATGCAAAAAAAAGTGTTAGGTGTATCATATATATGCCATATCATATAGGTGTATCATGTTCAATGTCACCTTCTTTGCCTTGAGGTGATTTCATGTGGGCGCTAAGACAATGTTTCAGTGCAAATTGGTAATTGATGTCCTCAAGGATAGGATTTATCGCACAAACCGTCTTTTTGCAGCGTGACATCTTTACCTAGGTTTGGGTTCGTGACACCAAGATACACTTATCTTTGTATTTGTATTTGTGATAAACCAAGTTAGTGATATACACTTACCTTTGTATTTGTGATAGCATCCACTCCCTCATGCACATTGTGTTAGGACTTAAGAAAATATATATTGGAATTGTATAAACCTAAATTGGCAAAAAATAGTACTATAAAACTTGTAAATTAAAAATGAAGGAATATAAATTGAAAGAAAATGCAAAAAAATGTGTTAGGTGTATCATATATATGTCATATCATATAGGTGTATCATGTTCAATGTCTCCTTCTTTGCCTTGAGGTGATTTCATGTGGGAGCTAAGACAATGTTTCAGTGCAAATCGGTAATCAATGTCCTCAAGGATAGGATTTATCGCACAAACCATCTTTTTGCAGCGTGACATCTTTACCTAGGTTTGGGTTCGTGACACCAACATACACTTATCTTTGTATTTGTATTTGTGATAAACCAAGTTAGTGATATACACTTACCTTTGTATTTGTGATAGCATCCACTCCCTCATGCACATTGTGTTAGGACTTAAGAAAATATGTATTGGAATTGTATAAACCTAAATTGGCAAAAAAATAGGACTAAAAACTTGTAAATTAAAAATGAAGGAATATAAATTAAAAGAAAATGCAAAAAATGTGTTGCATCCCTGAATCGAACCGAAGCCTACAAGTTCCAGAGCAGTGGATAAACCATTGAGCTATCACCTGATTTCGGTAAGTTTGAAGGAATTTATTCCTTTGAGTGATTATATGTCCCTGCTTTGCGCGTAGGCCCTTCAACTCCCTAGTCACGCTGGTCACGCGGTTCCCATGAAGAGCCACTATTTTACCCGGTCCTTGGACTGGTCGCGGCCCTTTAGTTCCCCATGAAGAGACGTCGCGTTTACCCAGAACTCCATCGGCTGCTCGCACCGGTTCCCAACGCAGGCGCGCTCCATCTTCTGAGGGGTGCGAGTTATTACACCGTCAGTTCCACCCACTATCACGCCTATATAAGCCTAGTCCCCATGCATGCCCACACCATGGGATTGAAAATTGGTTAGTTCTCTAGAATTTGTATGATGGATTAATACCCATGTCTAGGGGGCCACATCGATGCTACTACTGGAGGCGCTTTCCTTTCCCTCACCATTGATGGAGCCACAACTCTCATTAATAAAATGGTGTCGAATCAAAGCTGGAGGGAGGAAAGGAAAACACAAAAAGAAATGCATACCATGAAGAAGACGGATATGCTTTTTGCAAAAATAGATTTACTAATGAAAAGACTAGACGAATGGGCTCAAGATAAAGACGCCATGATGGGCATTGTCTAGGCCATGGACTCACACATGACGTGTGAGGTCTGTGGGAATGTTGGTCATTCAGGGAATGATTGCCCCAAAACCTACGAAGAAGTTGTCTTCATCAACAATGGGTTTCGCCAACTAGGTAATAACCGGTGGAATAACCAATCCTGCCCACAAGGTAATTCGAACAACAATTTAAATTACAATTCGAATCAACCTTCTTTCAAAGAATTGGTATTAGGCCAAGCAAAAATCAATGGAAATATTACTAAAAAGCTGATGCAAAATGACAAAATGTTAGAAAACATCAATTCTAAAATTGAAAGTTTATCCTCCTCTGTGAAGAATCAACTAAGTTTTAATAGAATGATAGAAACGCAAATTGCATAAATAGTTGTTGCTATTCCTATCAATCATTCAGGAAAAATCCTAGGGCAACCCGAGAATTCCCTCAAAAATGTTCATGTAGCTACATGTTAATGAAAGAGGAGAGGTCCTGCCCGACGGACTAAAAATGTCGAGCCCTTGCCGAAGGTAGATCGGCAGTTATCCTTTATAATTTGCTAAATAAAAAATATTAAAACTTAGAAATTATAGTTAGGCTAAAAATAAACAATAAAAAAATAAAGTTTACCTTTCATCTCCATTGAATAAAGGCAAGTTATCTTCCCATGTTCTATATGAAGTATGCTTTGGTTTGAAGTATGGTTAGTGTACGATCATACTTTCATAGACTTTTCAAATTAAGTATGGTGCTTAGGTTAATTCGTCTACCTTGATCAAATGAAACATGGTGTCTAGCTTGATCATTGTCCCAAAACTGCTAAGTATAAACATTGGTTGAATCTAAATAAATGGAGGCATAACTTATAAAAAAAAATTACCTCGGAGTCATCACCAAGCGACATTTGGGACCGTAGGCGATGAACAAGCTTGGGGGAGGACCCCCTCAGAGGCAAGTAGTATCTTATATTTTCCATATTTTTACTTTCGCATTATTTATTTTCTACATTTATCTATTAGCATTTTTTTTAAAATCAAAAAATATCAAAAAATATATAATCCAAAAAAATTAAATATGCTAAAAATAACAAAAATATTTATTCCACTCTCATATGTGATTTAAGAATGTTTGGTTTCTCTCTCGTTGAAATGATGAATAGTTGCTCTATCTATAATTCATCTGTGCCTAGGCTGTAACTTAGTATTCCCCAAGATTTAAATTTGTTGGCTAAAATGTCTCATCCTAAAACTTGAAACTTGTGGGTTGCAAAAGCATGATCCTTTTCTAAGTTGTTGCAAGTTATGATATGGTGAATATGATATGCTATGACTTTGTTCTAAGAGAAACTTGACATCCGGAGTTTTTATTTTAAAAATGCTAAAATCAAAAGTTCCTCAATGATTATGAATTCCTACCACGGCCATATGACATGATTCAAATTCAAAACCTTAGTCATATGCTACTTATATTCACATTGAGTTTTGTCAAATTGTTGTGACCCTTGTAGAGATTCTAGTCATGCACCCATGATCAAGATTCACATACACCCACAAATAAAATGCTAACTCTTACACTCAGAGTTACGCAAAAACATGTTTTCCGTCCACCTAAAATAAAATTTCCATTCATTTGTCATGAGTCTTTCTCTCTAAAGTTTTTTCATATGCCAAAAAGAGTATGGGGCTATACTAAAAAAGAGAGACATATGAAGCTCTCAAAATAGCAAAAGAAAAGAAAAAATGGAACATATGAAGGTTCCAAAGTATTGAAAAAAGAGAGATAGCTCATACTTCTAAGGCAATTATTCAAAAGAGAGAAAATCATGATCAAAGGAGTATCAAAAATATTAAGATTAGAAAAAATATTCCACACACTTGCACATCTTGATCAAAGTGTATGACTTGCATCTCCTTGGATTCGGTTTTTGACTTAACAATACATGTGATGCAAGTATGCCGGAATCCTACCCAAAGCTCCATTCAAAGCCTTTAGTGATAGGATGAAAAGAAGGCAAAACAATCAAATGCCTTGGTGAGGATCATACAAATTGAGCAATTGAGTGAATCAATTGAAGGACTTATGTTATATTTTGCAAAACTCATAAAAACCTCTGGATAGAAGGTTGATCAAAGAATGAATGATTGGTAATTCTGGTAACTCCGTTCTATCTTGCAACTACCTAAGACTTCAAAAAGCAATAAGCCCCATAGGGATTAAGTTAAAAGGAAATTGAAGAAGAATACTTTGTTATAGGCATCGCATTTATGAATTATATTCATCATTGTAGCAACTACTGATCAACAACCAATAACTTAGCTATTTGATCAGGACGAGCAAAGGTTAAGCTTGGGGGAGCTTATTGGCGGTCTCTATCGATCAAATCCGACCGCCAAATAAGTCACAAAAAGAGGAGAAATTAGCAATCTTAATCACATATGCATTTACTATTAACCAAGTTTCACATGTATTTGGAGAACATTATTTTGTAGGTCACAAACAAAAATACATGAAATAATTCATTGAAAGGCGCTTCCTAATGCTGATTTGCGCAAAGGATCAAGGGAGACGCCTATCAAATCAATGCAAATGGGGAAAAGCACCACGAGGAAGCCATCTTGGTCCAGCCCACGGCCTACCACATGAAGGCGGTGGCGAGTGGCCGTGGTCAAGGGGCGGCCGACCCCGTGCTGGTGCTGCTCAGCCACCCCTTGCTGTGGCGGTGGCATGGAAGCATGCTAAGGCAGTGAGAGCTAGGGAAGCACCAAGAATAGCCTCCAAGCACCGCCTCCCTCCTGTATAAATAGAGGGGTACCCCCCCTCTCACATCACACACCACATTGAGCAACACCTCACTCTCTACTCTCTTTAGTTTTACCTTTTAGTTGTATTAGAGCAAGGCAAAGCCACCTTGGAGGGCTTGGCTCCTTGGAAGAAGAGATTCTTTGTATAAATATCAATATGGGTTCTTCCAAAGTTATGTCTTCACTTTATTATATAGTCATACTTATGAACTAGAGTATAGTTATTGTGTTATGATCTTGATATATGAACTAGTGCAGATTTTATGTGTCATGAGAGTAGCACACTTAACTTTATGCTTAAACAATCATATAACTTATATAATCGGAATTAGAGCTAAGTTGAGGTGGCGGTTCATCGTGCCATCAGGTGTGCCCAATTTCTTTACCTGTCAATTTTTTAGGGTCGAGGACTCAAGGGGGTTTGGGTAGTTTCTGTATACACAAGCGTGGTGCTTGGGTATGGAGAGATAGGTGAATGCATTGTCCTACTCTTCGGTTGAGGGGTAGGTGGCAGGTGGTGATAGCCATGTCCGTCCTTCATAATCCCCCATGTTCGTTTAGGGTGTAGGAGTCTAAATTGTCACATGAGGTTGCTGGCAGACGAGTACTCGATGGCCTCCCGACCTGCTTCACACTTAGCCCTAAAACTAATTATGTAATTTATATGATTATCAACTAATCTTTGTATGACTACACTAGACCAATGCCTGCTCGACTTAGGATTATTCTTTTATCCTTTCTTTTCTATTTTATCCTTTGAGGAATGCCAAGTGTGTGTCTACTATCTTGAAATTACTATTCTTACCCCTGTTATAAGCATTGGTGTACTTGCAAGCATTATTATTCAAGTTCATATACATACTAGACTCTTAATCAAATGCCTTTCTTTGGGAAAAATATAAATAACAATACCCTGAATATTTTTTAGTGAAATGCTACAATGATAGCTCTGTGCGCTTGTAGATAAATATGTAAAATTGTTAAGGAACTATCAAGGCTATTTCTTAGTAGCATGGCTACACATTACTTATGTTGCTAAGAAGTACCAACAAGGTATTTCTAGCGCCATTGCTGAGGATGGATTCAAACCCCGTACTTAGTAGTGACGTTAAGAAATACCAACAAGGAACCGAGGTGTATGCACTAGATGTTAGAGGGACTATGGTACAATGTTGACTATGCAACCTTCATAGGGCATCTAGGTATTTCAGAGGAGGAGCTTTAGAGAGTCAGGATTCACACTAAGCAAGTATTACCTCCTGAGAGGATGGCATACATGTATAGGGGTGGCTCAGTTGGGAAGGTGAATGGCATTCATCCCACATACAGGTACCTGGACAGGATGTTTAGAAAGACCATTGACTACAAGGGTGGTGACAAAGGCCCCATTGCAGATTATTCTAGGAACCTTCTCCATAGGATGGCACCAGATGCTCACCCCTTCAGTATCTTTGACTTTATCTTATGCGAGATCCAAAGTGTTGGTGAGAGGCCTGTGAAGGGCTGTGGTTTTAGTCCATATATCATGCATATGATTGAGCAGGTGATAGGGCACCAGTTTGAGTATGACAAACCTCACAAGTTATTGAAGATAGTGGCTGATTTGGCAGAGGTTGGAGTACCCCCCACCTTGTCTAGGGGGAGCAGGAGGAGGAGGAGCTTCTCCTCCACCATGAACTCCTCCACATTCTTCTTCACATCGCCACAGCCCTCCTTCTCCTATTCGCAAGCTCTTTAGTGCTATCTTTGGGATGTGCAAGGACAGTGAGGTCAGACAGCGAAAGGAGAGGGAGGCTAGGAGGTAGGACACTCGCACATTCAAGATGGTTTCCCATAATCTTGAGCTTAATCCTCCTCCTATCTCAGACGATGACCCCCCTCCAGTGTGTCCGAGACTGAGGATTAGAGGTAGGTCAGGCATGATAGATAGTTTGCTGAGTTTCTTTAGAGGTAGTACCAGCAATAGCAGTAGCAACAGGCATAGCAACAGGAGCACCCTAACACCCTGCCACTATAGGCTATTGTTCCCACTCACACGTAGCCATGTCCTAGTGCAGCAGAGGAGTTTGCTTCAGACTTTTGGGATGACCTCACTGGTGGATATAGCTACTACGGGTTTGGTGGCTATGGCCCTTCTAGTGAGGGTGGTTCTCGTCCACCTGATGCCCCATGCTCAGAGGATGAGGATGATGGTGGACAGGATGATGATGACGATGATGAGTGATCATAGGTGTTAGATACAGCTTAGAGTGGATATATATGTTGTATTTATTTTCATAAGGACCATACATGCTTAGAGTGGATTTGTATTATATGATGCTTTTATATTTTCCTTGTGTGATATATATCTTGTCATATGCATCATGAATTTATTTTGTCACACACACTTGCACCCCACGGATGCAACGATTTAGGGGAGTCTCCTATGTGTTTTAATATGTGCAATTGACATTTGATGTCATTTAGTGAATTCTATTCATAAGCACATATTAAAGGGGAGCCTCTCATAAATCATTAAACCCAAAAGCTTTAATGTTTGATATTTTTTTATAAGCTTTAATCAAGTTGTCATCAATCACCAAAAAGGGGGAGATTGAAAGTGCATCTAGCCCTTTAGTGGGTTTCGGATGATTGAATGATAACGTGATTAAAGGTAAAACTCGTTTGCTAAGTGTTGGGCAGGAAACGGGTAATCTCACAGGTATTTGATGAAAGCCAAAATGATGTATTGTTGTATAAACAATCTAGTTCAAACACAAGACAACAATACAAATGTAACTCATGCAAGGCTTATTCATTGTGAGATTTTGATGAGTCATATGAAAGCAAGCACGTTGATGATTTTGATTAACGAGACATAAGGGATTGCATATGTAATGGTCTCACTTTGTAAAGCTTGCTACATTGAAAGACATTTATACAAATGATCTAAATGGATGATCCAACATAAAAGTGTGACTTGATGGTTTGAGATGGTGAAGATAGCAAGGAAAGGCTTCGAGGTACTAAGCAAGGGTGAAGGGCAAACAATGGCTTGGCAACCAAGGAACATAGCTAGGGTGAAGAAGGAAGTACTTGCATTTAGTTGAGGTACCAATTGAACCTTGATGGTCACATTTAAGTGGAGGATCAAATCTTAGATAAAGAGTTGGAAGTGACTTGATACCGTTGGAGTTAACTCATAATTATTGGATGTAACCAAGTCATATGCTCAAGATGGCTATGCTCAAGGAGAAAATCAAAGATGACATGATGAAACCCTCACTTGGTGAAGATTGAAAGCTATGGCACTTCAGTTCAAAGGAAATCAACTCAAGCGTTTCAAATTTTGTTTTTATTTAATCTTGAGTAAGTAGATATGCCGTACTATCAAGAGGGATGCATCATGTTGATAGATGACTATTCAAAAGAGGTGGTTTTCTGTGGCTGGGCATACCGGACGTGTCCAGTATTGGCCTAACCCTGGTGACTTTCTTAGGGTTCTCGGATTGGTTCATCAAGAGTTCTGACAAATGTCAGGAGTTCCAAGAGTCAGAAGTTCCAGCAAATGTCCGGAGTTCTGACACCTCACAGCGCCACTGACTTAGTGACCTTTGGAGCAGTACGGGCAAGATACCGGACGTGTGTGGTATTCCCAACGGCTAGTTTTTTTCAAAGTAGCTATAAATACCCCTTAGCCTCCACCTTTGGAGGCTGCTGATTCTGCTAACATTCTCACACATTTTTTAGCCTTGAGAACACTCTCCAACCCTCTCTTAGTGAGTAATTGATTCAAACTTGCAAAATCCATCTTGTGGGTTGATTAAGAGCAATCCACCCTTGAGCACTTGTGCATAATTATTGATCTCGTGATTTGTATTTGTTACTCTTGGACTCTTCGGTCCTAGATGGCTAGGCGTCATCGGACAACACCCAAGAGCTTATGGTGTGCCTCGGAAAGTTTGTAACGGTTTGATTCCACCATCGTAAGGGAAGGGATCAACTAGTGGAAGGAGGAAAAGGATTTGAAAAAGACTCTAGCTAGAGTGGCCTTCATGGTCCTCTAGAGCTGACCTTCGTTGGGTCGTTCGCAGCTCCCACAACGGAGAGTAGGACTCGATGGAGTACGAACTTGGGTAAAACAAATATCGTGTCTCAATCTCTCTTTACATTTGGTATTTGTGATCTTTGTGTGTTGTTTGAGATTGTATACATGTTACCAGTAGTGGTGTACAACTTGGATTGAAAAGAGAAATCAATCGAAGCAAGTTGAGGGCTGGCCGGGCAGAACCCATGTATACCGGACGCACACGTCCGCTACTTGAGGACTAAGCCAGCTTTATTTGTTTGATTGCTCCAACTTTGTGTTGCAGGGTTGTACCTCCTAGATATTTTCTCAATACCTTATGTACTTGGTGTTTAACTCGTGAGGGGTTCAATTCTCTAATTTGGAATTTTAGAGATATCAGAAATTTCCATTCTAATCGTTTTCGTGTTTTGAAAGTTTTAATTTTTAGAAATGCCTATTCACCCCCCTCTAGGCGGCATCCTCAGTCCTTTCATGGTAGGCTTTATTAAATATGGAAGTCCTCTTTGCTTCCTCAAGTCTAGTGTGACGAGGAGAAAGGAAGCCCATGTGTGTGTGCCCGCTTGCCACGCAGGGTGAAGGGCACGTGACACCTATGTAAAGGTCCTCAAAATCCGGCTCTTCGCCTTGCAGGAGCACGATGAAAGCCCTAGTTTGGTTTTGGTTAATTGAGACAACCAAGGTGGACTAACCTTCTACTCTAAGTGTGATTATGAGATAGGTTGGTTCACACACATGGTGGGCTAGATGGCAATCAAAGTGATGGAGATGGCCAAGTTGACGATCAAGTGCTCCATATTTGAAAAAGAAGAAAGAGAAAAACAAAAAGAACTTATGGGCTCAAGATGTACAAATAAGGATTTTGTTTTGCCGGTCAAGACGAAATAGAGTGCGTGATCGGATTTAGGATAGATGGTCATACTATTAAGAGGGGAGCTCTAATGGGCAATTTGGTCATCTAGTGCCATTTGGTGTTGGAATACTTTGCATATGCATATAGGCGTAGTGCACAACGGAGAGCAAGCGCAAATGTTTATGAAAAACTTTTTGGAAAAGGCTAACATGACTCTAACATATTTGTGAAAATATTTGAGAGTTGGTTGATCGAAAGGAGGCGCTTGGGTGCTCTTGGTGCTACTGTTTAGCATGCATCGGTCGTGTTCTATGGCACATCGATCGTGTGCACTGGTCACGATAGCTGCACCTTTCACTTTGCACAAGTTTCAGTCGAGCACCATGTACACCGGTTAAAGTGCACCGATGTGGGCATCCAAAGAGGGTGCATACTGCTCTTCCGCATGTAATGAGAACCGGTGGTGCATTGGTCACCCGTTCTAGAGAGCATGTAATCAGGCGCAAAAGTGCTAACACGCATCGGTCATCACTGGTGGTTCAACCGGTGATCGTACTAGTCATCTGACAACATCCAATGGCTAGTTTTCAAAACATTTCAATATAGCCGTTAGTGAGCACTTGTGGTGTCTAGTGCTATGACCGGTGCCCCTGATCAGGCAACCGATGCTCCCGCAGCAGGACCAAAAAGAGGTAATGGTTCACTCACTTGCTTGAGGCTATAAATACGGCAATTGCTACCCTCTTAGATCCCCATTTCAGCTGAGTAAATGTTGTGAGCACAAAGGAACACACTCCACTCACTTGCATTCTTGATTTCATCATTTAGGTGAGATTGGAGAGCCTCTAGTTCATTGCCTAGTGATCTTGCATCTTGTGGCACTAGTAGGGCGAGTTGGGCTGATCAAGTTCTTGTTACTCTTGGTGGTTGCCGCCACCTAGACAACCCAGAGCAACAGTGGATCGTTTAGCGGCTATCGATGATTGTTGCTGGCTCCGATCAAGTGATTGTGAGGGGTTCTTGATCTTAGTCCCCGTGGGAGATTCACAAAATGGTACTCTAGTGGATCATGGCTTGTGGAGCCTCTCTTGTGTGGTTCTTACGGCGCCCAAGTGCTGAGCTAGGCATCTGATGCCTATTAGCACGTGAGCCACTAAGTTAGTGTCTCACCACAGCGTGGATGTAGGTTGCTAGCAAGCAACCAAACCACAAGGATATATCTTGTGTCATATTGTTTGTTTGGTATTCTTGATTGACACTTTAGAGCATGCTACCCCTCATTAATTCCATTGCTCTTAACCATTTGCGCCACCATCAGCTACCTTTTTAGCGCCACCATGGACGCTAACACATGGGAGCGGTCTGGGGGGTATGACCCCAGATACCCATGGTAGACCACATGGGCTGCGCCCCTAGGGGTGGCCTAGCCCATAAGACAAAGCCTTACAGGGCACGACTCTGCTCGACGCCTCTCGCAAGACACCAGGAAGATATCCTGAAGATACTACGAGATCTGTTAGGATATGTATGATCCCATGATTCCTGTAATCTGTTATTACTTTCCGGTTATCTCTCAGATCTAATCGACTTATAACCTACCCCCCAGACTATATAAGGCGGGTAGGGACCCCCTCCAAACACACGCAATATCATACGATAGCCAATACAATCCAATAGACCATAGGAGTAGGGTATTATGTCATACTGATGGCCTAAACCTGTCTAACTCATGTGTCTCTGTTGCCTTCTTGTTCTTGATTACACGCCTCTCTACCGATCAATCTACCTTCATAGGATACCCCTTAGAGGACTACCAATGATATTCTGTCGATAGTTGGCACCGATCACCCTAGAACATGCGACTGCAGATTGATTCTGCGCCGATCACCCTAGCACCTGCGACTGCAGATCTGATCTTAGAACCACCTCCGAGGTCGGCTTCATCGACAACTTGCCGCCCGCTTCCTCACTACCAAAGGAGGCAGATCAACAACGATGATCTGATCGCATCCATCGATCAGGTTGGTCTAAGACTCACCGATTGCCTCTCCATCACCGAAATGGCTCTGGACACTCTCGTTCAGCGCCGACCACCCTTCGATCTAGATCTATCGGAGGCTGCTCGGGAAACCCCAGGGGTTACGGGCCTACCCTTCGGGCTCACCAATGTCGCCGCCACCTACCAAGACGCCCTAAGGGGCAAATTCGCTGACCAGGTTGGAGATGTACAACCTCCTACCGACCAGATCACTAACTAGCCTCTGAAGGCTATCCACATGCTGCACGTCGGCTGACACCCCAGAGCATATCTCCAAACCATGCTAGAGGAGAATCTAGGCTCCGAGTCCTAGGGCTCTATGGAGACCATCACCGAAACTACCATCGAACTACTTCCTCTCCCTCCCTTTCGTGGCAGCACAATCTTCAATGTCAGCATCGATAGCCCCCCTCGAGAAGGGGAAACTGAGGAGGACAGCACCACCCACGTCAACAGGAACACCAACCTTGCGTAGCCCTGAGCAAACAAGGCTACCCTTGCGATGGCCGAGCAGCAGCATGACTCGCAAGGAAGACCACGCCAACTCCAATGCAACCTCGACGATGAGTTTGTTTGTGTTGATGGCCACGATGTCTACAAGACCCCAAGCACCAACCTAGCCATGGCTGCCAACGAGCTCGCTTGGCTCCCATAGACACTAGAGGTCGCCAAGGTCGCCGCCATGCTTAAACTGGCGCACTGCCAAGTCAATGAGATCCGCCAGGATCAGAGACCTTCATACTCTACAAGCTCAATTCATCGATCAGCCACGCCAAGATCCGATCGCCGCCCAAGTCGCTTCACTGACCAGCACCACGATGACAGGCAACCCCTCTAGGGTGGAGCTAGGGGCAACTGCATTAAACATCACCACCAACACGACCAAGAGGTTGACTAGAACATCCGAGTGCACCTAAGATGCACGACGATGTATCGACGAACGCCGCTTCGGTCGCCGTGAAGAAGAAGTACGCCGCCGCCAGGAGTATGAGCAAGAGTACGGTAACTTGGACTCAGCTCTTGAGCCGCTCAACACCGGCAATGCAACAGCAATGGCGCCGACAACCCCAAAGGCCCCCCAGCATTCAAAAGGGCGCTCTGAACACTTTAGTGGCCCTGTGGTTTCAAAATCACTGGGGTCGAGCCCTACGAGGGAAGGATGAACCCAACACAGCGGCTACAGGCTTACGCCACTACTGTCCACGCCACCGGAGGAGACACCAGTGTCATGGCAAACTATCTTCCTATCATGCGCACGCCAACCGCCATGAACTGGTTCACAAGCCTTGCCCCAGACTCCATCAGATCCTAGGAAGAGCTAAAAAAGTCTTCACCGACAATTATATGGCTACGTGAACTCGGCCGGGCACCAAGCATGATCTCCACCACATCTACCAGAAGCCGTCTGAGCTCCTCCATAGCTACATCAGACACTTTTCTAAGATGAGGAATTCTATTCCCGACATCACAGAAGCTGAGGTCATCACCACCTTCATCCAAGGACTCCATCACCACGGGCTTCGCTCCAAGTTTAACCGCAAGCCGCCCACAGGGATTGGCGAGATGATCACGACCGCCAACCAGTACGCCGATGCCGAGGAAGCCAAGGTGCGCTTCAATGAGGATGTGGGCACTCATCGCCCAACTTGCCATAGCGATGACAATCTCAACGACTGGTGCCACAGCGACCGCCGCTACGACGACCACAGCCATCATCGGGACAGTGGCCATGATCGGCCAGAAGGATCCAAGTCTGGTCAATATTGCCGCCATCATTGATGAACCTCGCGCTAAGCGCAACTACGATGAGCAATACAAGAAGATCCTTGATGGCTCATGCCCTCTCCACAAGAACGTCAAGCATAAGATGATGGATTGCCTCGGCTTGGCTAAGGAATTCCAGGCCAAAAAGCCAGACGACGACAACAACGATGGAGTTGGAGGCCACCGACCACCTAGAGGCAACAACAATGCCTTCTAGGATCATCACAAGGTGGTCGCCACCATCTTCGGGTGCCTCGCCTCCACCGAGAGCAGAAGAGAACGAAAGCTCGCCGTCTGACGAGTGCTCACCGTCACTACGGAAGACGTCGCCGCCAACCCTAGCTATCGCCCTTGGTCTAAGGTCCCCATCACCTTTAGTAGGGTCGACTAGTGGGTGGACATTCCCTACACAGGGTGTTTTCCCCTCGTCCTCGATGCAACCGTCTAGAAAATGCTTTTTACAAAACTGGTCGTCGATGATGGGAGCGCTCTGAATCTCCTCTTCGCTAGAGCCCTAAAGGAGTTGGGCCTCGAGATAACATATCTCACACCCTCAGACTCCTCCTTCTAGGGTGTGGTACCTAGTAGGGCATCCAAACCGCTTGGAAAGATCACCCTACCAGTACAGTTCAGCACGGCGAGCAACTACCACGTCGAGCACATCAACTTCTACATCACCGACTTCAACACCGCCTATCACGCCATACTTGGTCGGCCAGCTCTTGCCAAGTTCATGGTTGTACCGCACTACGCTTATCTAGTGCTAAAGATGCCTTCGAATGTAGGAGTCCTAGCCCTACGGGCCAACCTCTCCATCGCCTATGCCTGCGAGACAGAGAGCCTCACCCTCGCTAAAGCCACCAACCTCTCCATCTAGATGGCTAGTGTGGTCACCGACGCCAAGACGGTGCCCGCCGATGACCTGCAAATCCCATCGCAGGAGCCTCCTCGCGCTTCTGCCAAGTCCAAGGAAACCAAGGAGGTCAGCCTTGGCCTCGACGACCCCTCCAAGACCATGAAGATTGGGGCTCACCTTGACCCCAAATAGGAAAGCGCGCTCATCTCCTTCGTACGTGCCAACGCCGATGTGTTTGCTTAGAAACCTATAGACATGTCGGGGGTACCATAGGAGAAGATCGAGCACTCCTTAAAAGTCTCGCCGGCCACCAAACCGATCAAGCAGAAACTCCAATGATTCATGCCAGACAAGAAGGAGGCTATTAGGGTAGAAATAAAACGGCTCCTAGCTGTCGGATTCATAAAAGAAGTGTATCATCCTCAGTGGTTAGCAAACCCTATTCTCGTTCAAAAAAAGAATAAAGAATGGAGAATATGTGTTGATTACACTGATCTTAACAAACACTGCCCTAAAGACCCCTTCGGTCTGCCTCGAATAGATGAGGTTGTAGACTCCACCGCCGGCTGCGAATTGCTCTCCTTCCTCGACTGTTACTCCGGCTATCACTAGATCTCCCTCAAGGAAGAAAACAAGATCAAGACATCACTCATCACGCACTTCGGTGCATACTGCTACACCACCATGTCCTTCGGACTCAAGAACGCCAGCGTGACCTATCAAAGGGCCATCCAGATGTGCCTCGATCAACAGATCGGCCACAACATCGAAGCTTACATCGACGATGTGGCCGTCAAGTCTAAGACCGCCGATAATCTTATCGCCGACCTTAAAGAAACGTTCACCAACCTGAAAAGGTACCGATGGAAGTTGAACCCTTCAAAGTGCATCTTTGGAGTCCCATCCGGTATACTCCTAGGCTACATCATCAACGCACGTGGCATCGAACCCAACCCCAACAAGGTCTCCGCCATCACCAACATGAAATGGCCAACATGCGTCTAGGATATATAGAAGCTTACAGGCTACATGGCTGCTTTAAACTGCTTCATATCACGCTTTGGTGAAAAGGGACTACCATTCTTCAAACTCCTCAAGGCCTCCAAGTGCTTTTCCTGGTTAGAGGTGGTAGACACAGCTTTCGAGCAGCTCAAGTTGTTCCTAACAAAGCCTCCGATCATGACGACGCCATGGCCAGACGAAACTCTCTTGATCTACATCGCCGCCACTTCTCATTTCGTTAGCACAGCTATTGTCGTCGAATGCGAGGATGTCGGGCACGCCTATAAGGTACAATGTCTGGTCTACTTTATCAGCAAGGTCCTTAATGAGCCCAAAACTCGTTATCCTCAGGTCCAAAAGCTGCTATACACCATTCTAATTACGTCACGCAAGCTCCGCCACTACTTCGAGTATTACAAGATCACCGTGGTCACCGAGTTCCCTCTGGGGGGACATTCTCCACAACAAAGAGGCTAATGGTTGCATCATCAAGTGGGCTATTGAGATCGACACTTACTCCATCGAATTCAGAAGCAGGCCTACCATCAAGTCTTAGGCGCTCGCTGAATTCATCGCTAAGTGGACTGAGATTCAAGAGCTCATCGCCGCTACTTGCCCCGAGCACTAGGTGATGTACTTCGACGACACTCTCAACATCAATGGTGCTAGTGCAGGCATTCTGTTCATCACGCCGACCAAGGATAAGCTTTGATATGTTCTCCGAATACATTTTTTGGCCACCAACAACACCGCCAAATACAAAGCGTGTCTCCATGGACTCCATATAGCCGTTGAGCTAGGTGTTAAACGCCTCATGGTATACGGGGACTCCACACTGGTCATCAACCAGCTCAACAAAGATTGGTCCTGCTCCAGTGACAAGATGGATGCATATTGCGCTGAAATCAGGAAGCTTGAAGGGAAATTCTACGGTATCGAGTACCACCACGTGGTACGAGATCAAAATTAGCTCGCCAACCACCTATCCAAGTTAGGCTCCTCTCGCGCTGTGATTCCATCGGGGGTCTTCGTTCCAGATCTTTTGGTGCCATCCATTAAGGAAGAAAAGAAAGTTTAGGAAATTCCCCATGCCGAGCAGCTGGTACTTATGGTACCTTCGCCAACCGCCAATTTGAGGGAATAGTTCATCAAGTACCTCACCAGCATCGAAGTACCCACTGACAAGACTAAAATCGAACGCCTAATCTATCGAAGCAAGCATTACATGCTGGTGGATGGCAATTTGATGAGGAAAAGTGCCAAGGAAGGGATACTATAGAAATGCATCACCCAAGAAGAGGGAGTGAAGCTACTTCTCAAAATTCACTCTGGTTCCTACGGCAACCATGCGGCCTCAAGAAACCTGATCGGCAAAGCTTTCTGAGCTAGTTTTTACTGGCCCACGGCCATCTCCGATGCAGAAGACCTCGTCCGACGTTGTGAAGGATGGCAATTTTTTGACGAGCAAATACACTTGCCGGTACAAGAACTGCAGACCATCCCAACTTCCTGGCCCTTCGCATGCTGGGGACTGGATATGATCGGACCTTTCAAGCCAGCGCCAGGTGGTTTCCAGTACGTATGCGTTGCCATCAACAAGTTCTCAAAGTGGATCGAGTATAAACCGCTCGTCTCGGCTACTGCAAAGAAAGCAGTCGAGCTCTTCAAAGATGTCATCCACAGATTCGGTCTCCCGAACAACATTATCACCGACCTCAGAACTATGTTTACTAGCCATCATTTTTGGGACTTCTACGAAGACCGATGCATCTCCGTCAAATACATCTCCATTGCCCATCCTAGAGCCAATGGCCAGGTCGAACGAACGAACAGCATGATCCTTGATGCCCTCAAAAAGAGGCTATATCAGAAAGAAGAAAAGCATCCGGGCAGATGGCTCAAAGAGCTACCAGCTGTGGTCTAGGGACTACGCACTCAAGCTAGTCGCAGCACCGGTCTGTCTCCATATTTCTTGGTCTACGGCTTAGAAGCCATACTACCAGCGGACGTTGCCTTCCGAGCACCTAGGGTGGAAAATTATGATAAAGAGCAAGCCGCAGCTGTTCAGACAGAGGACGTCGATGCATAGCCAAATATCTAGAAGTCTTGCGAAGATACTACAACTGCAATATCAAAGGTCGTTCATTTGCTGTCGGCGACCTTGTTCTTCGTAGAAAATAAAAAACCGAAGGGATGCACAAGCTCTCCTCCACCTGGGAAGGGCCTTACATCTTCAAAGAGGTTACCCGACCAGGGTCTTATCGCCTATGTGACTTGGACGGAATCAATATCCCCAATTCATAGCACATCGAGCATCTTATAAGTTTCTATCCTTGAAGCGCTCCAGATATGTATTCTCCACTCCATGATGAATAAAGTTTTGATCACCATAATTTGTCTCCATTATTTCTCCATTATGATTTAATCTCCACTTACGATCGCCGAGCTCTAAGCTACTCCTTAACGACTCCAACATGTGATAGCCATAACTGCTCCGCCATGTTTCTCCATATCTCCAACATGTGACCGCAATAAACACTTCGCTGTGTTTCTCCATATCTCCAAAATGTTTCGCCGACCACCGAGCAGCACACGTTCTGTTCTGTGCTCTATGGAGAAGACCCAGTCTTTGATCTCTCCCTACACGTGCCATGGGCTCCGCGCTCAGTGTTATGGGTGGTCGGCTACGGTTCGTTGGTCATGCCTGTTCCTCCTACACATGCACGGGCTCCGCGCTCGATGTTATGGACTATGGGCTAGCCAAGGCCGAGAGCTTAGTGAAGAACTAACTGCTCGAACACCACTTATACTATGTTTATTTCCAAGTCATTTCGCCAACCGCCGAGCAGCACATGTTCCGCTCTGTTCTCTATGGAGAAGACCCAGTCTCCGATCTCTCCCTACACGTGCTATGGGCTCCATGCTCTGTGTTATGGGTGGTCGGCTACGGTTCCGTGGTCACCCCTGTTCCTCCTACACATGCACAGGCTCTACGCTCGACGTTATGGATTATGGGCTAGCTAAGGCCAAAGCTTTTAGTAACGAACAAACTGCTCAGACGCTACTTATACTACGTATAATTGCGTTAGGGTTAATACTACAACGATTTCTTCACCGCAACACTACAAACTGCATAAACATGCACATGTCAACATTTATACATACACAAAAATGTCTATCTACACCCTTGCGTGTTTTTAACTACTCTATTCAGTTATTACAACATACTCTCCGAGCATATCACCAAGCTTCGCCATCGCCGTTCATCTCCCCGAATAGGTCAATGTCACCGGCCAGCTTCTTCGTCGTGTCCTCCACCTCATCCTCTAGCTGCTAGTGCTCCGCCTCACCCATCCCTTTGGTGAATCCGGCCCCTATCGCCTGAAGGTCAATAGCTAAGTAGTGGGACTGGACCACCGTAAGGGCGTGAGTAACAGCGGTAACAATGGCGTCATGGTTGAAGCTCTTGAAGTTCTCCCATGCCACCTTGCACCTCTCGATGATGGTGTCCAAACGCGGTGGCCTACCGTCGGTCTGAGGAGCCACCTCTAGGTCGACGCAGTCGAGCACCAATTTGACTACGGCGACTATGGTGTCGAACTTGTCGCTTTGGGTCCTGGCCTCCTGCACCAGCACACCAAACTGTGCCTTGACCCACTGACAGTAGTCTACAAGCATTACAAGGTTCCATCAAGCAAGGAAACTACTTCAACAGTAACTCCAACTAGGAAGTACTCACCTTTCAGCTCTTCGGCCAGTTTGTCTGCTCGCCCTAACTCCTTCATTTTCTCCTCTCGGAGTTGCTCGATGGCTTAGCATAGCTGGCCGAGCTCCACATCTTTCTCTACAAGCACAAAAGTTGTCAGCAAAAATATGGTTGTTCAACAATACAAAGCACATTCGCCAATACGCCATACCTGCTTTCTGCTCAGATACGTTCCTGAGCTACTTGGACTTCTGCTCCAGTTGCTTGGAAGCACTCAACAGCTTCTCGGAGATAGTGGCTAGCTACTCAGACTTGCCACGCAACTGCTCATACACGGTTGCCAGCTGCTTGGATAGGACTCCCTTCTGGTACTCTAGGTCCCGCGCATTGGACTCAGCAAGGTCTTGCTCGCGCTGGGCCCTCTAGATGTTCTTCGCCATAAGTTTCATCGCATCTTTGAGTTTTTCATTCTCCTCAATGAGGGGCTCCATCCTCTTTATCAGCTGGCGCCGCTGCTTGGTAGTCCGAGTTATCCCTTGCAAAAGTGTTAAGATTATGAAGAAGAACAATCTCCAATGTTAAAGATGAACATTACATATGCAGTACTGACCTTGATCTGCTTCATCACTCCGGCAAGGGCGGACTCTAGCCTCCTAAGCTCCCTAGTGGTGTCCTCCTCAACAACCACCACCTTGTCACCGTGTTTGCGGAAGATTCGGACAGCTTGGGGTCAGGATTCCTCACATTCGATCTCTTCCACCTCGTCCTCCTCCGCCGCAAGTGGAGGCACCACTGGGGGGCTTCGTGACCAGACAACATGTCTGACCACGCCCTTCGGCATTTTAGGGAGCGTTGTCTGCTCCTTGAGCGCTGTAGGTTTCGCCACTTTGGCCTTCGACACGGCATTGGCAACTCCAACATCTGCTCCTAAAGACCCAGCGGCTTCCGCCATTGCCCCGGGCATCGTCGTCGACCCGTCCGCCGTCGACGCCAGCCTCTCAATGCCACCAAGACCATCAGCAGCGGTGGCTGACTCCTCTGCCAACTATCGAGCACCCAGGGACTCTGGAATGGGAGCCACCGGCATTGCCTCTGCCTCGGGACCAGCCCCTGGTTGTTTGTCAGTCTGGACGGGCGGGGTTAGATTCTCCACACTCCTCGTGCTGCATCAGATCAACTTGTTAGTCGCCAAAAAAGGATAAGGATATGACAACCAAATAACTCCAAGACAAGGGTACTTACGTATCGGCTTTCTAGTAGATTTTCTGAACCGACACTGCCTAACCGAGCCCCTAGCTAAGGCCTTGGGGTCGATTCCTGTGTCTTGGGGTGGAGGTCACACGGTCTTCGCCATTGGCCTCTTCTCCGACCGCCGCTCCGGGACTCCCCTCGCCTGCTGCTCAGGGACTCCCTCACCCGCCGCTCTGGAACTCCCCTTGCCTGCTGCTCGGGGACTTCCTTCGCTTGCTGCTCGGGGACTCCCGTCGCCTGCTATTGGGGGACTCCCTCCTTTCCCTTCGATTGTTCCTCCGCGCGCGTGCTGCTCGGAGGCACCTTCGTGCTCAATGGAGGAGCCACTGGAACTTCAACGTCATCCAACCACTCGAACATCGCGATACTCCGTGTCTAAGTGGTCTGGTCACCACCATGCGAGATGCCACCCTGTTTGAGGGGAGCAGCACCTATCGTCTTTCTCTTCTTCTAGGCCGTCTCATCTACCGCTGCCCTCTTCCCCCGGACTTTCTCTGACACTAGGGATGGACTCTCCGACGAGATGCTGATGGCTCCCTCCTCAGGTTCCATCGGTGGTTTTTTACTATTCTTCTACTTTGGACCCTGGCACCACATGACTACATCATCTATTGCTAGGCTCGGGGACTAAGTGGGCACACTTCACCTTGCGGTGAGTGTGTGAAAGGTCCAAATATGGCTAGAGGGGGGTGAATAGCCTATTTAAAAAAACTACAAATCAACTAGAGCAATTTGATTAGTATGACAAATAGCGTAATGCAAACTTACTCTAGCTCTACAAGGGTTGCAAGCCACCTATCCAACAATTCTAGTTGCAATGATTACTTAGGCACCCAAACTTGCTATGTAACTACTCACTAAGAGCTCTCAAACTTGCTACTCTAAAGAGCTCAACTAGATGAATGTAAATAATAAAGCAAGATCTCAATTCTAATTACACTAAAGAGCTTGTATTAACTAGTTTGCAAGAATGTAAATAGGTGAGTAGGGTGATTATACCGCCGTATAGGGGATGAACCAATCACAAGATGAAGATTAAGCCAATCACCGGGAGAATGCAAATGACAAGAGACAACCGATTTTTCTTCCGAGGTTCACGTGCTTGCCAACACGCTAGTCCCCATTGTGTCGACCAACACTTGGTGGTTCGATGGCTAAGAGGTGTTTCACAAACCTCGTCCACACGATAGGACACCGCAAGAACCGACCCACAAGTGAGGTAACTCAATGACATGAGCAATTTACTAGAGTTACCTTTCGGCACTACACCGGGGAAGGTACAACTCCCCTCACAATCACCGAAGGCGGCCACGAACAATCACCAACTCGTGCCGATCCTCCACCGCTGCACCGAGCCGTCTAGGTGGTGGCAACCACCAAGAGTAACAAGCGAAATCCACAGCGCAACACGAATACCAAGTGCCTCTAGATGCAATCACTCAAGCAATGCACTTGGATTCTCTCCCAATCTCACAATGATGATGGATCAATGATGGAGATGAGTGGGAGGGCTTTGGCTAAGCTCACAAGGTTGCTATGTCAATGAAAATGTGCAAGAGTTGGAGCTACAACCGGCCATGGGGCTTAAATAGAAGCCCCCATGGAATAGAGCCGTTATACCCCATCACTGGGCAAAACGCGCTCTGACCGAACGCTTCGATCATACTGACCGAACCCTGGACTCAGCGTCTGGTCCACTGATTTTCGCCACGTGTAACTCTGACTTAAAACTGAACTGTCAGATCACAACGGCTAAGTGCTGACCGGACGCTCCGGCTAAACTAACCGGACGCTGGAGCCTCAGCGTCCGGTCGAGTACAGTAAGGGTCCAAATCCGTTTTTCCTCGACCGGACGCATCCGGTCCACCTCGACCGGACACAGCCCAGCGTCCAGTGGTATACCCTAGCTACTATATCGCCAAGTCAGCGCGACCGGACATAGGCAGTCAGCGTCCGGTGCATTCAGATCCAACGTCCGGTCACTTGATCGACGCTGGCATCTCCTCTATCTTCTTCTCCCTTGCTCAAATGTGCTAACCACTAAGTGTATCACCTTGTGCACATGTGTTAGCATATTTTCACAAATGTTTTCAAGGGTGTTAGCACGCAACTAGATCCTAAATGTATATGCAATGAATTAGAGCATCTAGTCGCACTTTGATAACCGCATTTCGATACGAGTTTCACTCCTCTTAATAGTACGGCTATCTATCTTAAATGTGATCACACTCACTAAGTGTCTTGATCACTAAAATAAGATGGCTCCTACATTTTATACCTTTGCCTTGAGCCTTTTGTTTTTCTCTTTCTTCTTTTCCAAGTTTAAGCATTTGACCATCACCATGTCATCACCAGTGTCATGATCTTCGCCATTGCTTCATCACTTGGAGTAGTGCTACCTATCTCATAATCATCTTGATAAACTAGGTTAGCACTTAGGGTTTCATCAATTAACCAAAACCAAACTAGAGCTTTCAATCTCTCCCTTTTTGGTAATTGATGACAACCCTTATACAAAGATATGAATTAAAGTTCATTTGAATCCATGTTGCTTGCCCAAGCATATTTATCATGTGTAAAGGATATGGACAAGTTTCATGAACTCCATATAATAGCAATTGCTCCCCCTACATATGTGCTAAGAGTTCGGATTGAAGCTTTGCACATATGATTAGATAGGAAATATAGGAGACAATTTCTACCAAATGATGCTAAGGTATAAGAGATGGACCTTTGAAGCGTGATACCAATCGGAGTGCACCAATACACCATCCTTAGCACCATTAGTAACTAGATATACACAAAAACTAGAATACCCCATGAGATCAATATTACAAATAAGGGTCTAGTTTTCATAGAATGAACATAGGTCTAGTTACTATAGCCTATGCATGCTAGTTTTTCATTTCAACATTCAAACCTACAACTAGCATACACCACACAAGCATGGATATTTGAAATTAAAACTTATGCCATGCAAGCAAACATATGTAATGCACATTCAAATTTACCATATGAGTTCATGAGCTTGCTCCCTCTATTTGTATGCTCAAAATTTTAATTGATCCCCTTCCTTTGTCATATATTATCTCTCCCCCTTTGTTTCACTATCTTTGTACACTATTTCTCCCCCTTTGTCATCAATGACCACAAAGGCTTATAGATAGGGTAGGATTATTAATGTCAACAATTTGCACAAAAGGTAGCCTCAAATTATAGATATGTTGGGGTGAAACCATGTGAAATGAGGATCATTTTCCCAATTTAGTTCAATCTAGATTACTTGCAAAAGATATTTAACTCAGTTTGATCCAATTTGATCCAAGGACAAGCTTCTTCACACCTCCAAATAAGGGTTATCTTGTACCATGTTGAGTTAAACACTTATAGCTCATTTTCTAAATCAAACACTAGGTTTACAAGCCCACAAACATGTCATATGCTACCACTAGATTATTTCAAACATTCAAGCAATAGTGGTACCATACAAGTATCAAATTTATTTGATTTTCATGAATGAGCCTATTCAAATGTGAAATATGTCTAGATGCACTAATCATGTCCTTAGCAATGGATGGATGACATGTCAATCAACTTTATCTTGCTTGGCTCGAAGGAGAGGCATGTCATATAGTGGGGGTGCATCAACACATATTGGAGAAGTCAAGTATGTTCAATTCATTCCTTAGCTTGCAAAACCTCTTCTCATCAAGTGGCTTAGTGAATATGTCGGCAAGTTGATCTTCGGTGCCCACACTCTCTATGCAAATGTCCCCTTTTTGTTGGTGATCTCTTATGAAATGATGTCGGACATCAATATGTTTTGTTCTTGAGTGTTGAACCGGGTCGTTGGTGAGCTTTATAGCACTTTCATTGTCACATAGCAATGGCACTTGCTTGAATCTAATTCCAAAGTCACTCAAGGTAGCCTTCATCCAAAGTAATTGAGCACAACAATTATCGGCCGAAATGTACTCCGCTTCGGTGGTTGATAGTGCTACACTATTTTGCTTCTTTGATGACCAAGATACAAGTGATCTTCCCAATAGTTGACATGTGCCCGATGTGCTCTTTCTCTCAACTTTGCATCCCGCATAATCGGAATCCGAATATCCAATCAACTCAAATCTTGCTCCTTTGGGATACCATAATCCAACATGTTGTGTATGCTTCAAGTACCTCAATATTCTCTTAGTTGCCTTCAAATGACTTTCTCTTGGTGAGGCTTGAAATCTAGCACACATGCATACACTAAACATCACATCCGGTCTTGATGCGGTTACATAAAGTAGACTTCCAATCATGGACCGATACATCTTTTGATCCACCATGTTGCCACTAGCATCACTATCTAAGCTTCCACTTGTCCCCATTGGTGTACTAATAGCTTTACTCTCATCCATTTCAAACTTCTTGAGCATGTCCTTGATATACTTGCCTTGACTCACAAATGTGCCATTCTTCATTTGCTTGATTTGAAGACCAAGGAAGTAATTAAGCTCTCCAATCATAGACATCTCAAACTCACTTGCCATCATCTTGCCAAACTCCTCACAAAATTCTTGATTTGTTGATCCAAAGATGATATCATCAACATAGATTTGCATTACAAATAAGTCATTGCCAAGCTTCTTGGTGAAGAGAGTGGTGTCAACCTTTCCCATCTTGAATCCCTTAGAGAGTAGGAAATCCCTCAATCTCTCATACCATGCTCTAGGTGCTTGTTTCAATCCATACAAAGCCTTTCTCAACTTATAAACATGGTTGGGTTTCTTTTCATCTTCAAAACCAGAAGGTTGCTCAACATACACAAGCTCATTGATGTACCCATTTAGAAATGCACTTTTCACATCCATTTGGTACAACTTGATGTTGTGGGCACAAGCATAAGCTAGCAAGATCCTAATTGCTTCCAATCTTGCAACCAGGGCATATGTTTCTCCAAAGTCAAGACCTTCAACTTGAGTGTAACCTTGAGCCACTAATCTTGCTTTGTTCCTTATTACTATCCCATCTTGATCTTGCTTGTTCCGAAAGACCCACTTAGTTCCAATCACATTATGATCCTTAGGCCTCTCAACTAAATCACATACTTGGTTTCTTGTGAAGTTGTTTAGCTCTTCATGCATAGCATTGATCCAATCAACATCCCTCAAAGCTTCATCTATCTTCTTAGGTTCAATGGATGACACAAATGAGAAATGCTCACAAAATGAAGTCAATCTTGATCTTGTTTGCACACCTCCTGAAATATCACCAATGATAGTGTCCAATGGATGATCTCTTGCAACATTGGTTGGTTGAAGCACTTGCACTTGATTGCTTGCATTAGATTGATTACTTGGTTGAGATGATGAACTAGCCATTTGTTGATCTTGCACATTGCCATCACTAGTGTTTGCTTGGATTTGATCATGAGAACCACTAGCTTGTACATTTGAGTTAGAGAGCGCTTGATTCTTGTCATCTTCAATATCAATCACCTCTCTAGGCCTTAACTCACCAATGTCCATGTTCTTCATTGCATTGACCAATTGAGTGCCTCTTACATCATCTAGATTCTCATCTTCCTCTTAGGAACCATTTGTTTCATCAAACTCCACATCATGAACCTCCTCAAGAGTACCACTAGCCAAATTCAAAACTCTATAAGCCTTGCTAGTAGTGGAGTAACCAAGCAAGAAACATTCATCACATTTCTTTTCAAACTTACTCAATCTAGTGTCTTTCTTCAATATATAGCATTTACAACCAAAGACTCAAAAGTATGCTATGTTGGGCTTTCTTCTATTCAATAGCTCATAAGGTGTCTTTTCCATCATGGGGTGACAATAGAGTCGGTTGCTATAGTAGCAAGCCGTGTTGATTGCTTCGGCCCAAAATGAATGACTCACATTGTACTCACTCAACATTGATCTTGCCATATCAATCAAGGTTCTATTCTTTCTTTCAACTAGCCCATTTGATTGAGGAGTATACTTGGCCGAGAATTGATGTCTAATTCCAAATTCATCACATAACTCATCAATTCTAGTGTTCTTGAACTCACTTCCATTGTTACTTCTAACTTTCTTGATTGTTGTTTCAAACTCATTGTGAATACCCTTGACAAATGATTTGAACGTTGCAAACACATCACTCTTGTCAACAAGAAAGAATACCCATGTGTATCTAGTGAAATCATCCACAATCACAAATCCATATTTGTTTCCACCAATGCTAGTGTATGTGGTTGGTCCGAACAAGTCCATCTGCATCAACTCAAATGCCTTAGATGTGCTCATCATGCTCTTCTTAGGATGTGTATTACCAACTTGTTTTCCGGCTTGACATGCACTACATAGTTTGTCTTTCTCAAATGTGACATCTTTCAAGCCTCTAACTAAGTCATGCTTAATCAACTTGTTCAATTGTTTCATTCCAACATGACCAAGTCTTCTATGCCATAACCAACCCATGCTAGACTTAGTGATCAAACATGTTGACAATTGAGCTTCTCTAGCATTGAAATCAACTAAGTATAGATTCTCATATCTAAATCCTTTGAATATCAAGTTAGAGCCATCTACACTTATGATCTCTACATCATCCACACCAAATATGCACTTGAAACCAAAATCACACAAATGAGCTACCGACAATAAGTTGAAGTTCAAGCTCTCTACTAGTAGCACATTGAAAATGCTCAAATCATTGGATATTGCAATCTTACCAAGCCCTTTGACCTTGCCTTTGCCATTGTCACCAAATATGATACTATCAATCCCATTGCTCTTGCTTTAATTGATTGAATTGAACATTCTTGGATCACCGGTCATGTGTTGTGTGCACCCACTATCAAGCACCCAATGCCTTCCTCCGGCTTTATAATTTACCTACAAAAGAAGATCAATTCTTTTTAGATACCCAAACTTGTTTGGGTCCTTGTAGGTTAGTCACCAAGGTCTTTGGTACCCAAATGGCCTTCTTCTTTGGGCCTAGAATTGGTGTACCAATGAACTTAGCCTTCACACCATTGGCACCCTTATAAAGCATGTAACAAGAATCAAATTTGATTGAGGATACATTAAGTAGCTTGTTCTTGTTAGTCTTGCAATTTTGCTCTATATGCCCAACTTGCTTGCATTTATTGCAAAACCGACCATTGTCCTTCACAAAGCTAGCTTTGGGAGTGACAAAGGCCGTCTTGCCTTTCTTGGGGGTATAGCCTAATCCCTCTTTGTTGAGAGAAAATCTTTGGCTACCCAAGCACTTTAGCAAGTGGGCTTCTCCACCATAGGCATTGCCTAAGGCACGAGTGAGCTCATTTACCTCCTTCTTGATGTTCTCATTTTCCACCATTAGTGATGTATCATTCATAGGTGGAGTAGTAATGATTGTGCTACAAGAAGTGTTAGTAGGAGCAACAATAATGGGTTCATGAAAAGATTCATCAATAAGATCACATGTTAGTCCCACATCACATGTTATGATCACTTGCTCCTTCTTGGCTTTCTCCACTTTGACTTGCTCAATGAGAGAGGAGTGAGCCTTTTCAAGCTTAGAGTGAGCTTTGCCAAGCTTCTCATGGGCTTCCATTAGCCTCTCATGAGTGGCATTGAGCTCATCAAGGGATTGCTCAAGAAATTTGACTTTCTTGTTCAATTCCTTGCACTCCTTTCTCTTCATCTCAAAGCAAGTATGCACTTGCTCACACATGTCCATGAGCTCCTCCTTGGAGTACTCCTCATCATCATCATCACTCCTACAAGCATCACTTTTACATTCATCGTCATCACTCACATCATATTTTACCTTGGTAGGTTTTGCCATGAGGCACGTCGATGGAGTGTCGAAGATGGAGGGCTTGTTGTTGATGGCGATGCTTGCTAGTGCTCTCTTGATAGATTTCTTGTCATCATCACTAGAGCTATCACTATCCGAAGAGCCATCACTATCCCATGTGACCAAATAGCCTCCACCCTTCTTCTTCTTTTGGAAGGTCATTCTCTTCTCCTTCTCCTTCTCCTTTTCTTTCTTATCCTCCTTGTGCTCCTTCTTCACATCCTCATCATTGTCACTATTGTATGGACAATTTGCTACTACATGATCGGGGCTTTTGCAATTGTAGCATCTTCTCACATACTCTTTCTTCTTGGTGTGATCTCTTCTCTTTCTTGCACCATAGCCCTTCTTTTTCATGAATTTTCCCATTTTGCGCACAAAGAGAGCCATAGCTTCATCATCAATATCACTAAGATCATCATCATCACTTGATTCTTTCTTAGACTTGCCCTTGTTCTTTGATGATGATGATGAGCTAGCTTTGAATGCTATGCTTTTCTTCTTCTTGTCTTCTTCTTCCTTTTTGTCATCCTTGTCATTCCCCTCCCTTTCCACACGGTATGTCTCTTGTGTCATGACATCACCTAGTACTTGGTTAGAGGTAATATCCTTCAATTCTCCTCTTATGATGAGCAATCTCAACATCTCAAATCTTAAGGTAAGCACATCAAGAATCGATGGGAGACATCATCATCCTTGATCTTTTCTCCCAAAGCCTTCAAGTCATTGACAATTACTTATAGCCGATGGAACATCTCCGGAATGCTCTCATCATTCTTCATCTTGAAACTTGTCAACTTGTCCTTGAGGATGTACAACTTGGCACTCTTCACCGCCGGTGTGCCCTCATATGTTTCCTCCAATCTCTTCCACACCTCATTTGCTCTTTCACAATCCTTGATTTGCTCAAACACCTTGGAATCAATGGCATTGTATATGGTGTTGAGAGCCATTGTATTGCATTGCTTGTTGATCTTATCTTGGTTGGTTGGATCATCGGGATCAATGATAGCATAGTCATTCTCGGTCACTTCCCATACTTGATCATTGATTGAACCAAGATACATCCTCATCTTTCTCTTCTAATAATCATAGCATGTGCCATCAAAGAATGGTGGTTTGCTGCCCACATGGTTGAACACAACTTGAGCCATAATTTGACACCGAGGTTGTTAAGCCTTCAATCAAACGGTGACCACGGCTCTGATACCACTTGAAAGGTCCTAATATGGCTAGAGGGGGGTGAATAGCCTATTTAAAAAACTACAAATCAACTAGAGCAATTTGATTAGTATGACAAATAGCGTAATGCAAACTTGCTCTAGCTCTACAAGGGTTGCAAGCCACCTATCCAATAATTCTAGTTGCAATGATTACTTAGGCACCCAAACTTGCTATGTAACTACTCACTAAGAGCTCTCAAACTCGCTACTCTAAAGAGCTCAACTAGATGAATGTAAATAATAAAGCAAGCTCTCAATTCTAATTACACTAAAGAGCTTGTATTAACTAGTTTGCAAGAATGTAAATAGGTGAGTAGGGTGATTATACCGCTGTATAGGGGATGAACCAATCACAAGATGAAGATTAAGCCAATCACCGGGAGAATGCAAATGACAAAAGACAACCGATTTTTCTCCCGAGGTTCACGTGCTTGCCAACACGCTAGTCCCCATTGTGTCGACCAACACTTGGTGGTTCGGCGGCTAAGAGGTGTTTCACAAACCTCGTCCACACGATAGGACACCGCAAGAACCGACCCACAAGTGAGGTAACTCAATGACACGAGCAATTTACTAGAGTTACATTTCGGCACTCCGCCGGGGAAGGTACAACTCCCCTCACAATCACCGAAGGCGGCCACAAACAATCACCAACTCGTGTCGATCCTCCACCGCTGCACCGAGCCGTCTAGGTGGTGGCAACCACCAAGAGTAACAAGCGAAATCCATAGCGCAACATGAATACCAAGTGCCTCTAGATGCAATCACTCAAGCAATGCACTTGGATTCTCTCCCAATCTCACAATGATGATGGATCAATGATAGAGATGAGTGGGAGGGCTTTGGCTAAGCTCACAAGGTTGCTATGTCAATGAAAATGTGCAAGAGTTGGAGCTACAACCGGTCATGGGGCTTAAATAGAAGCCCCCATGGAATAGAGCCGTTATACCCCTTCACTGGGCAAAACGCGCTCTGACCGGACGCTCCGATCATACTGACCGGACCCTGGACTCAGCGTCGGTCCACTGATTTTTGCCATGTGTCACTCTGAGTTAAAACTGAACCGTCAGATCACAACGACTAAGTGCTGACCGGATGCTCCGGCTAAACTGACCGGACGCTGGAGCCTCAGCATCCGGTCGAGTACAGTAAGGGTCCAAATCTGTTTTTCCTCGACCGGACGCGTCCGGTCCACCACGACCGGACACAGCCCAGCGTCCGATGGTATACCCTAGCTACTATACCACCAAGTCAGCGCGACCGGACACAGGCAGTCAGCGTCTGGTGCATTCAGATCCAGCGTCCGGTCACTTGATCGACGCTGGCATCTCCTCTATCTTCTTCTCCCTTGCTCAAATGTGCTAACCACCAAGTGTATCACCTTGTGCACATGTGTTAGCATATTTTCACAAATGTTTTCAAGGGTGTTAGCACTCAACTAGATCCTAAATGCATATGCAATGAATTAGAGCATCTAGTGGCACTTTGATAACCGCATTTCGATACGAGTTTCACTCATCTTAATAGTACGACTATCTATCTTAAATGTGATCACACTCACTAAGTGTCTTGATCACTAAAACAAGATGGCTCCTATATTTTATACCTTTGCCTTGAGCCTTTTGTTTCTCTTTCTTCTTTTTCAAGTTTAAGCATTTGACCATCACCATGCCATCACCATTGTCATGATCTTCGCCATTGCTTCATCACTTGGAGTAGTGCTACCTATCTCATAATCATCTTGATAAACTAGGTTAGCACTTAGGGTTTCATCAATTAACCAAAACCAAACTAGAGCTTTCAGTGTGTTTGCCCTAATCTAGAAGACTTCACGCCTCTTGAAGCTGAAGAAGACTATCTCCCTTTGTCGTGGTCGGACTCTAAGTGGGTACACTTGGTCCACCGCAAAGAAATTTTTTATTCTACACTTGAACACCTTACACCCTTATGACAAGCCGTACTTGGGTTACACTGTTTGGTGATGATTCACACTGCTCGGCAACTCATCACGGTGGTCGGACCATGAGTTTGACTGCTCGTCTTTGTTCGCACCTGCTCGGACAAGCTCAAGACGGCGTTGCACAATGGGTACATGGCGCTCGGGGACTAGCTGTGGGGGTACGACCCTGGATACCCACGACAGACCACATGGGCTACGCCCCTAGGGGTGGCCTAGCCCACAAGACGAAGCCTTGCGGGGCATGACTCTACTTGGCGCCTCCTGCAAGACATCGAGAAGATATCCTAAAGATACTACGAGATCTTTTAGGATACGTATGATCCCATGATTCCTAGGATCTGTTATTACTTTTCGGTCATCTCTTAGATCTAACTGACTTGTAACCCTGCCCCCCAGATCTGTTAGGATACGTATGATCCCATGATTCCTGTAATCTGTTATTACTTTCTGGTTATCTCTCAGATCTAACCGACTTGTAACCCGACTTAGTCCCTGAGCCTGATAGTAGATGACGTAGTCATGTGGTGCCAGGGTCCAAACTAGAAGAATAGTAAAAAACCACCGACGCGGCCTGAGGAGGGAGCCTTCAGCACCTCGTCGGAGAGTCTATCCCCAATGTCGGAGAAAGTCCGAGGGGAAGAGGGCAGCAGCAGACGAGCCAGCCCGAAAGAAGAGAAAGACGATGGGTGCCGCTCCCCTCAAACCGGGCGGCATCTCGCTTGGCGGTGACCATACCACTCGAACACGAAGTACCACGATGTCCGAGTGGTCGGATGACGACGAAGTTCCAGTGGCTCCTCCACCGAGCACGAAGGAGCCTCCACGCGGCACACGCATGGAGGAACAATCGAAGGGAAAGGAGAGAGTCTCCCAACAGCAGGTGATGGGAGTCCCCGAGCAGCGAGCAAAGAGAGTCCTGAGCAGCAGGCAAGGGGAGTTCCAGAGAGACAGGGGAGAGAGTCCCCGAGCAGCAGGTGAGGGGAGTCCTAGAGCGACGAGCGGAGGAGAGGCCGACGGCGGAGACCGCGAGACCTCCACCCCAAGACGCAGGAATCAACCCCAAGGCAGTGGCTAGGGGCTCAGGTAGGCAGCGTCGGTTCAGAAAAATCTACCGAAAAGCCACTACGTAAGTACCCTTGTCATGGAGTTATTTGGTTGTCATATCCTTATCCTTTTTTGGCGACTAATAAGCTGATCTGATGCAGCGTGAGGCGTGCAAAGAATCTGACCCCGCCCGTCCAAACTGACGAACAACCAGGGGCTGGTCCCAAGGAGGAGGCAATGCCGACGGCTCCCGTCCCAGAGTCCCAGGTGCTCGGCAGTCGGCGGAGGAGTCAGCCACTGTTGCTAATGGTCTTGGTGTCGGTGAGAGGCTGGCGTCAACGGCGGATGAGTCGGCGATGGTGCCCGAGGCAATGGCGGAAGGCGCCGGGTCTTTAGGAGCAGAGGCTGGAGTCACCGATGCTGCGCCGGAGGCCGAAGTGGAGAAACCTGCAGCGCCCGAGGAGCAGACGACGCTCCCTAAAACACCGAAGGGCGTGGTCGGACACGCTGTCCGGCCACGGAGCCCCCGGTGGTGCCTCTAGCTACGGCGGAGGAGGTGGAAGAGATCGAACGTGAGAAATCTTGACCCCCCAAGCTATCCGAATCCTCCGCAAACGCGACGACGAGGTGGTGGTTGTTGAGGAGGAGGACACCACCAGGGAGCTCAGGAGGCTAGAGTCCGCCCTTGCCGAAGTGATGAAGCAGATCAAGGTCAGTACTGCATTTGTAATGTTCATCTTTAACGTTGGAGATTGTTCTTCATAATCTTGGTATTTTTGCAGGGGATAACTCAGACTGCCGAGCAGCGACGCCAGCTGATAAAGAGGATGGAGCCCCTCGCCGAGGAGAATGAAAAACTCAAAGAGGCGATGAAACTTATGGAGAAGAACATCCAGAGGGTCCAGCGCGAGTGAGACCTTGCTGAATCCAATGCGCGGGACCTAGAGTACCAGAAGGGCGTCCTATCCGAGCAGCTGGCGACTGTGTCCAAGCAAAAACAGCGAACTATAATAGCGAACTAAAGTGCCATCAGTGGGGATCGACCGGATCATTACAGCTATAATAGCGAACTATAGATCAGATTTAACTAGCCAGCAAATCTCCTCAAGATCAGACATGCATTAACCTCATACTATACACGATCAAGATCGAATTAGAACAACCGATGAAACATAATCCATCGTTTAAAGTAAGAACCGTTGCAATGTAACAAGATAAACGATGGGTTAAAAGGATGTGAGGCTGATCTAGATCGATCTCGATCGAGCAGGTTGATATTGCTAAAAACTAATGACAGTAAGAACATCAGCAAGATCGGTAACTTAATGAATCTACCCGAAGGATGCCACCCTTAGGCAGAGCCGATGACTTGACCTTAATCTAATTCGAGCAGTGGAGGTCGAACTTAACCGATGCAATCGTACTTGAACTAGATAAGGGTCGATAACTAGGTTATACTAGAGCTCGCAGTGGAGGTCGAACCTAACCGATGCAGCCTTACAAACAAAAGTATAAGC